>NC_090926.1:1305676036-1307049369 GCF_040938575.1 Ambystoma mexicanum | reverse complement strand
AATGTCACACAGAGAGTAGATGGGTAACAGAGGAAGGCATGGCCAGTAAAGATGTCATTAGAAATGTCATGCAGAGAGTACATGGGTAACGGTTGAGGGCGTGACCAGTAAATATGTCATTAGAAATGTCACACAGAGAGTAGGTGGGTAACAGTGGAGGGCATGACCAGTAAAGATGTCATTAGAAATGTCATGCAGAGAGTACATGGGTAACAGTCGAGGGCGATACCAGTAAATATGTCATTAGAAATGTCACACAGAGAGTAGGTGGGTAACAGCAGAAGGCATGACCAGTACAGATGTCATTAGAAATGCCATGCAGAGAGTCGGTGAGTAACAGTGGGGGTATAGCCAGTAAAGATGTCATTAGAAATGTCATGCAGAGAGTAGGTGCATAACAGTGGGGGACATAACCAGCAAAGATGTCATTAGAAATGCCATGCAGAGAGTCGGTGAGTAACAGTGGGGGTATAGCCAGTAAAGATGTCAATAGAAATGCCATGCAGAGAGTCGGTGAGTAACAGTGGGGGTATAGACAGTAAAGATGTCATTAGAAATGTCACGCAGAGAGTAGATGGGTAACAGTGGAGGGCATGGCCAGTAAAGATATCATTAGAAATGTCACGCAGAGAGTAGGTGAGTAACAGTGGGGGGCATGACAAGTAAGTATGTAATTAGAAAAGTCACAGAGAGTAGGTGGGTAACAGTGGGGGCCATGACTAGTAAAGATATCAATAGAAATGTTACGCAGACTGTAGGTGGGTAACAGTGGAGGGCATGGCCAGTAAAGATATCATTAGAAATGTCACGCAGAGAGTAGGTGGGTAACAGTGGAGGGCATGGCCAGTAAAGATATCATTAGAAATGTTACGCAGAGACTAGGTGTTTAACAGTGGGGGCATAACCAGTAAAGATGTCATTAGAAATGCCATGCAGAGAGTAGGTGAGTAACAGTGGGTGCATGGCCAGTAAAGATTTCATTAGAAATGTCACGCAGAGAATAGGTGGGTAACAGTGGAGGGCATGGCCAGTAAAGATATCATTAGAAATGTTACGCAGAGACTAGGTGGGTAACAGTGGGGGCATGACCAGTAAAGATGTCATTAGAAAAGTCACAGAGAGTAGGTGGGTAACAGTGGGGGGCATGACCAGTAAAGATGTCATTAGAAATTTCATGCAGAGAGTAGGTGGGTAACAGTGAGGGGCATGGCCAGTAAAGATGTCATTAGACATGTCACGCAGAGAGTAGACGGGTAACAGTGGAAGGCATGGCCAGTAAAGATATAATTGGAAAAGTCACAGAGAGTAGGTGGGTAACAGTGGAGGGCATGACCAGTACAGATGTCATTAGAAATGTCATGCAGAGAGTACATGGGTAACAGTCGAGGGCGTGACCAGTAAATATGTCATTAGAAATGTCACACAGAAAGTAGGTGGGTAACAGCGGAAGGCATGACCAGTACAGATGTCATTAGAAATGTCATGCAGAGAGTTGGTGGGTAACATCGGAAGGCATGACCAATAAAGATGTAATTAGAAATGTCATGAAGAGAGTAGGAGGACAACAGTGGAGGGCATGGCCAGTAACAATGTCATTTGAAATGTCACACAGAGAGTAGGTGGGTAACAGTGGGATGCATGAACAGTAAAGATGTCATTAGAAAAGTCACACAGACATTAGGTGGGTAACAGTGGGGGGCATGACAAGTAAAGATGTCATTAGAAATGTCATGCAGAGAGTAGGTGGGTAACAGTGGGGGTATGGCCAGTAAAGATGTCATTAGAAATGTCACACAGAGAGTAGGTGGGTAACAGCAGAAGGCATGGCCAGTAAAGATGTCATTAGAAATGTCATGCAGAGAGTACATAGGTAACTGTTGAGGGCGTGACCAGTAAATATGTCATTTGAAATGTCACGCAGAGAGCAGGTGGGTAACAGTGGAGGGCATGACCAGTAAAGATGTCATTAGAAATGTCATGCAGAGAATACATGGGTAACAGCGGAATGCATGACCAGTACAGATGTCATTAGAAATGCCATGCAGAGAGTATATGGGTAACAGTCGAGGGCATGACCAGTAAATATGTCATTAGAAATGTCATGCAGAGAGTAGGTGGGTAACAGTGGAGGGCATGACCAGTAAAGATGTCATTAGAAATGTCATGCAGAGAGTAGGTGGGTAACAGTCAGAGCATTACCAGTAAATATGTAATTAGAAATGTCACGCAGAGAGTAGGTGGGTAACAGCAGAAGGCATGACCAGTACAGATGTCTTTAGAAATGTCATGCAGAGAGTAGGTGGCTAACAGTGGAGGGCATGGCCAGTAAAGATTTCATTAGAAATGTCACACAGAGAGTAGGTGGGTAACAGTGGAGGGCATGACCAGTAAAGATGTCATTAGAAATGTCACGGAGAGTAGGTGGGTAACAGTGGGTGCGTGACCAGTAAAGATGTCATTAGAAATGCCATGAAGAGAGTAGGTGGGCAACAGTGGAGGGCATGGCTAGTAACAATATCATTGGAAATGTCACACAGAGAGTAGGTGGGTAACAGTGGGGGGCATGAACAGTAAAGATGTCATTAGAAATCTCACACAGACAGTAGGTGGGTAACAGTGGGGGGCATGACCAGTACAGATGTCATTAGAAATGCCATGCAGAGAGTAGGTGAGTAACAGTGGGGGTATGGCCAGTAAAGATGTCATTAGAAATGTCACACAGAGAGTAGATGGGTAACAGAGGAAGGCATGGCCAGTAAAGATGTCATTAGAAATGTCATGCAGAGAGTACATGGGTAACGGTTGAGGGCGTGACCAGTAAATATGTCATTAGAAATGTCACACAGAGAGTAGGTGGGTAACAGTGGAGGGCATGACCAGTAAAGATGTCATTAGAAATGTCATGCAGAGAGTACATGGGTAACAGTCGAGGGCGATACCAGTAAATATGTCATTAGAAATGTCACACAGAGAGTAGGTGGGTAACAGCAGAAGGCATGACCAGTACAGATGTCATTAGAAATGCCATGCAGAGAGTCTGTGAGTAACAGTGGGGGTATAGTCAGTAAAGATGTCATTAGAAATGTCATGCAGAGAGTAGGTGCATAACAGTGGGGGACATAACCAGCAAAGATGTCATTAGAAATGCCATGCAGAGAGTCGGTGAGTAACAGTGGGGGTATAGCCAGTAAAGATGTCAATAGAAATGCCATGCAGAGAGTCGGTGAGTAACAGTGGGGGTATAGACAGTAAAGATGTCATTAGAAATGTCACGCAGAGAGTAGATGGGTAACAGTGGAGGGCATGGCCAGTAAAGATATCATTAGAAATGTCACGCAGAGAGTAGGTGAGTAACAGTGGGGGGCATGACAAGTAAGTATGTAATTAGAAAAGTCACAGAGAGTAGGTGGGTAACAGTGGGGGCCATGACTAGTAAAGATATCAATAGAAATGTTACGCAGACTGTAGGTGGGTAACAGTGGAGGGCATGGCCAGTAAAGATATCATTAGAAATGTCACGCAGAGAGTAGGTGGGTAACAGTGGAGGGCATGGCCAGTAAAGATATCATTAGAAATGTTACGCAGAGACTAGGTGTTTAACAGTGGGGGCATAACCAGTAAAGATGTCATTAGAAATGCCATGCAGAGAGTAGGTGAGTAACAGTGGGTGCATGGCCAGTAAAGATTTCATTAGAAATGTCACGCAGAGAATAGGTGGGTAACAGTGGAGGGCATGGCCAGTAAAGATATCATTAGAAATGTTACGCAGAGACTAGGTGGGTAACAGTGGGGGCATGACCAGTAAAGATGTCATTAGAAAAGTCACAGAGAGTAGGTGGGTAACAGTGGGGGGCATGACCAGTAAAGATGTCATTAGAAATGTCAGAGAGAGTAGGTGGGTAACAGTGGGGCATGACCAGTAAAGATGTCATTAGAAATTTCATGCAGAGAGTAGGTGGGTAACAGTGAGGGGCATGGCCAGTAAAGATGTCATTAGACATGTCACGCAGAGAGTAGACGGGTAACAGTGGAAGGCATGGCCAGTAAAGATCTAATTGGAAAAGTCACAGAGAGTAGGTGGGTAACAGTGGAGGGCATGACCAGTACAGATGTCATTAGAAATGTCATGCAGAGAGTACATGGGTAACAGTCGAGGGCGTGACCAGTAAATATGTCATTAGAAATGTCACACAGAAAGTAGGTGGGTAACAGCGGAAGGCATGACCAGTAAATATGTCATTAGAAATGTCACGCAGAGAGTAGGTGTGTAACAGCAGTAAATATGTCATTAGAAATGTCATGCAGAGAATAGGTGAGTAACAGTGGGGGCATGACCAGTAAGGATGTCATTCGAAATGTCACATAGAGTAGGTGGGTAACAGTGTCATGCAGAGAGTACATGGGTAACAGTCGAGGGCGTGACCGGTAAATATGTCATTAGAAATGTTACACAGAGAGTAGGTGTGTAACAGCGGAAGGCATGACCAGTAAAGATGTCATTAGAAATGTCATGCAGACAGTAGGTGGGTAACAGTGGGGGTATGGCCAGTAAAGATGTCATTAGAAATGTCACACAGAGAGTAGGTGGGTAACAGTGGGTGTGTGACCAGTAAAGATGTCATTAGAAATGTCATGAAGAGAGTAGGTGGGCAACAGTGGTGGGCATGGCCAGTAACAATGTCATTAGAAATGTCACACAGAGAGTAGGTGGGTAACAGCAGAAGGCATGACCAGTACAGATGTCATTAGAAATGTCATGCAGAGAGTAGGGGGGTAACATCGGAAGGAATGACCAATAAAGATGTAATTAGAAATGTCATGAAGAGAGTAGGTGGGTAACAATGGAGGGCATGGCCAGGAAAGATATCAATATAAATGTCACACAGAGAGTAGGTGGGTAACAGTGGGGGCATGACCAGTAAAGATGTCATTAGAAATGTCACGCAGAGAGTAGGTGGGTAACAGTGGGGGCGTGACCTGTAAAGATGTCATTAGAAATGTCATGCAGAGAATAGGTGAGTAACAGTGGGGGCATGACCAGTAAGTATGTCATTAGAAATGTCACAGAGAGTAGGTGGGTAACAGTGGGGGACATGACCAGTAAAGATGTCATTAGAAATGTCAGGCAGAGAGTAGGTGGGTATCAGTGGGGGGGCATGACCAGTAAGTATGTCATTAGAAAAGTCACAGAGAGTAGGTGGGTAGCAGTGGGGGCATGACCAGTAAAGATGTCATTAGAAATGTCACGCAGAGAGTAAGTGAATAACAGTGGGGGGCATGACCAGTAAAGATGTCATTCGAAATGTCACAGAGAGTAGGTGGGTAACAGTGGGGGGCATGACCAGTAAAGATGTCATTAGAAATTTCATGCAGAGAGTAGGTGGGTAACAATGAAGGGCACGGCCAGTAAAGATGTCATTAGACATGTCACGCAGAGATTAGACGAGTAAATGTGGAGGGCATGGCCAGTAAAGATCCAATTGGAAAAGTCACAGAGAGTAGGTGAGTAACAGTGGGGGCATGACCAGTAGAGATGTCATTAGAAATGTCATGCAGAGAGTAGGTTGGTAACAGAGGAAGACATGACCAGTAAATATGTCATTAGAAAAGTCACGCAGAGAGTAGGTGGGTAACAGTGGAGGGCATGACCAGTAAAGATGTCATTAGTAATGTAATGCAGAAAGTATATGGGTAACAGTCGAGGGCATGACCAGTAAATATGTCATTAGAAATGTCATGCAGAGAGTAGGTGGGTAACAGTGGAGGGCATGACCAGTAAATATGTAACTAGAAATGATATGCAGAGAGTAGGTGAGTAACAGTGGGGGTATGGACAGTAAAGATGTCATTAGAAATGTAACACAGAGAGTAGGTGGGTAACAGTGGGGGAATGATCAGTAAAGATGTCATTAGAAATGTCATGCAGATAGTACATGGGTAACAGTCGAGGGCGTGACCGGTAAATATGTCATTAGAAATGTCACACAGAGAGTAGGTGGGTAACAGCGGAAGGCATGACCAGTAAAGATGTCATTAGAAATTCCATGCAGAGAGTAGGTGGGTAACAGTGAAGGGCATGGTCAGTAAAGGTATCATTAGAAATGCCACGCAGAGAGTAGGTGGGTAACAGTGGGGGCATAACCAGTAAAGATGACATTAGAAATGTCATGGTAACAGTGGGGGTATGGCCAGTAAAGATGTCATTAGAAATGTCACACAGAGAGTAGGTGGGTAACAGTGGGTGTGTGACCAGTAAAGATGTCATTAGAAATGTCATGAAGAGAGTAGGTGGGCACCAGTGGTGGGCATGGCCAGTAACAATGTCATTAGAAATGTCACACAGAGAGTAGGTGGGTAACAGCAGAAGGCATGACCAGTACAGATGTCATTAGAAATGTCATGCAGAGAGTAGGTGGGTAACATCGGAAGGCATGACCAATAAAGATGTAATTAGAAATGTCATGAAGAGAGTAGGAGGACAACAGTGGAGGGCATGGCCAGGAAAGATATCATTAGAAATGTCACGCAGAGAGTAGGTGGGTAACAATGGGGCATGACCAGTAAAGATGTCATTAGAAATGTCATGCAGAGAATAGATGAGTAACAGTGGGGGGCATGACCAGTAAGTATGTCATTAGAAAAGTCACAGAGAGTAGGTGGGTAACAGTGGGGGGCAAGACCAGTAAAGATTCATTGGAAATGTCAGGCATAGAGTAGGTGGGTATCAGTGGGGGGCATGACCAGTAAGTATGTCATTAGAAAAGTCACAGAGAGTAGGTGGGTAGCAGTGGGGGCATGACCAGTAAAGATGTCATTAGAAATGTCACGCAGAGAGTAAGTGAATAACAGTGGGGGGCATGACCAGTAAAGATGTCATTCGAAATGTCACATAGAGTAGGTGGGTAACAGTGGGGGGCATGACCAGTAAAGATGTCATTAGAAATGTCACAGAGAGTAGGTGGGTAACAGTGGGGGCATGACCAGTAAAGATGTCATTAGAAATTTCATGCAGAGAGTAGGTGGGTAACAATGAAGGGCATGGCCAGTGAAGATGTCATTAGACATGTCACGCAGAGATTAGACGAGTAACAGTGGAGGGCATGGCCAGTAAAGATCCAATTACAAAAGTCACAGAGAGTAGGTGGGTAACAGTGGGGGCATGACCAGTAGAGATGTCATTAGAAATGTCATGCAGAGAGTAGGTGGGTAACAGCGGAAGACATGACCAGTAAATATATCATTAGAAATGTCACGCAGAGAGTAGGTGGGTAACAGTGGAGGGCATGACGAGTAAAGATGTCTTTAGAAATGTAACGCAGAGAGTAGGTGGGTAACAGTGGGGGAATGATCAGTAAAGATGTCATTAGAAATGTCATGCAGAGAGCACATGGGTAACAGTCGAGGGCATGACCAGTAAATATGACATTAGAAATGTCACACAGACAGTAGGTGGGTAACAGTGGAGGGCATGACCAGTAAAGATGTCATTAGAAATGTCATGCAGAGAGTACATGGGTAACAGTCGAGGGCATGACCAGTAAATATGTCACTAGAAATGCCATGCAGAGAGTAGGTGAGTAACAGTGGGGGTATGGACAGTAAAGATGTCATTAGAAATGTAACGCAGAGAGTAGGTGGGTAACAGTGGGGGAATGATCAGTAAAGATGTCATTAGAAATGTCATGCAGAGAGTACATGGGTAACAGTCGAGGGCGTGACCGGTAAATATGTCATTAGAAATGTCACACAGAGAGTAGGTGGGTAATAGCGGAAGGCATGACCAGTAAAGATGTCATTAGAAATGCCATGCAGAGAGTAGGTGAGTAACAGTGGGGGCATGACCAGTAAAGGTGTCATTAGAAATGTCATGCAGAGAGTAGGTGGGTAACAGTGGGGGTATGGCCAGTAAAGATGTCATTAGAAATGTCACACGGAGAGTAGGTGGGTAACAGTGGGTGTGTGACCAGTAAAGATGTCATTAGAAATGTCATGAAGAGAGTAGGTGGGCAACAGTGGTGGGCATGGCCAGTAACAATGTCATTAGAAATGTCACACAGACAGTAGGTGGGTAACAGCAGAAGGCATGACCAGTACAGATGTCATTAGAAATGTCATGCAGAGAGTAGGTGGGTAACAGTGGGGGCATGACCAGTAAAGATGTCATTAGAAATGTCATGCAGACAGGTGGGTAACAGTGGGGGTATGGCCAGTAAAGATGTCATTAGAAATGTCACAGAGAGTAGGTGGGTAACAGTGGGGTGCATGAACAGTAAAGATGTCATTAGAAATGTCACACAGACAGTAGGTGGGTAACAGTGGAGGGCATGACCAGTAAAGATGTCATTAGAAATGTCATGCAGAGAGTACATGGGTAACAGCGGAAGGCATGACCAGTACAGATGTCATTAGAAATGCCATGCAGAGAGTAGGTGGGTAACAGCGGAAGACATGACCAGTAAATATGTCATTAGAAATGTCACGCAGAGAGTAGGTGGGTAACAGTGGAGGGCATGACCAGTAGAGATGTCATTAGAAATGTCATGCAGAGAGTAGGTGGGTAACAGCGTAAGACATGACCAGTAAATATGTCATTAGAAATGTCACGCAGAGAGTAGGTGGGTAACAGTGGAGGGCATGACCAGTAAAGATGTCATTAGTAATGTCATGCAGAGAGTATATGGGTAACAGTCGAGGGCATGACCAGTAAATATGTCATTAGAAATGTCATGCAGAGAGTACATGGGTAACAGTTGAGGGCATGACCAGTAAATATGTCACTAGAAATGCCATGCAGAGAGTAGGTGAGTAACAGTGGGGGTATGGACAGTAAAGATGTCATTAGAAATGTCATGCAGACAGTAGGTGGGTAACAGTGGGGGTATGGCCAGTAAAGATGTCATTAGAAATGTCACACAGAGAGTAGGTGGGTAACAGCAGAAGGCATGACCAGTACAGATGTCATTAGAAATGTCATGCAGAGAGTAGGTGGGTAACATCGGAAGGCATGACCAATAAAGATGTAATTAGAAATGTCATGCAGCGAGTAGGTGGGTAACAGTGGGGGCATGACCAGTAAACATGTCATTAGAAATGTCATGCAGACAGTAGGTGGGTAACAGTGGGGGTATGGCCAGTAAAGATGTCATTAGAAATGTCACAGAGAGTAGGTGGGTAACAGTGGGGGGTATGGCCAGTAAAGATGTTATTAGACATGTCACGCAGAGATTAGGCGAGTAACAGTGGAGGGCATGGACAGTAAAGATCCAATTGGAAAAGTCAGAGTAGGTGGGTAACAGTGGGGGCATGACCAGTAGAGATGTCATTAGAAATGTCATGCAGAGAGTAGGTGGGTAACAGCGGAAGACATGACCAGTAAATATGTCATTATAAATGTCACGCAGAGAGTAGGTGGGTAACAGTGGAGGGCATGACCAGTAAAGATGTCATTAGTAATGTCATGCAGAGAGTATATGGGTAACAGTCGAGGGCATGACCAGTAAATATGACATTAGAAATGTCACACAGACAGTAGGTGGGTAACAGTGGGGGGCATGACCAGTAAAGAAGTCATTAGAAAAGTCATGCAGAGAATAAGTGGGTAACAGTGGGGGCATAACCAGTAAATATGTAATTAGAAATGTCACAGAGAGTAGGTGGGTAACAGTGGGGGCATGACCAGTAAAGATGTCATTAGAAATGTCACAGAGAGTAGGTGGGTAACAGTGGGGTGCATGAACAGTAAAGATGTCATTAGAAATGCCACACAGACAGTAGGTGGGTAACAGTGGGGGCATAGCCAGTAAATATGTAATTAGAAATGTCACAGAGAGTAGGTGGGTAACAGTGGGGGCATGACCAGTAAAGATGTCATTAGAAATTTCATGCAGAGAGTAGGTGGGTAACAATGAAGGGCATGGCCAGTAAAGATGTCATTAGACATGTCACTCAGAGATTAGACGAGTAACAGTGGAGGGCATGGACAGTAAAGATCCAATTGGAAAAGTCACAGAGAGTAGGTGGGTAACAGTGGGGGCATGACCAGTAGATATGTCATTAGAAATGCCATGCAGAGAGTAGGTGAGTAACAGCGGAAGACATGACCAGTAAATATGTCATTAGAAATGTCACGCAGAGAGTAGGTGGGTAACAGTGGAGGGCATGACCAGTAAAGATGTCATTAGAAATGTCATGCAGAGAGTACATGGGTAACAGTCGAGGGCGTGACCGGTAAATATGTCATTAGAAATGTCACACAGAGAGTAGGTGGGTAATAGCGGAAGGCATGACCAGTAAAGATATCATTAGAAATGCCATGCAGAGAGTAGGTTGGTAACAGTGGGGGCATGACCAGTAAAGGTGTCATTAGAAATGTCATGCAGAGAATAGGTGGGTAACAGTGGGGGTATGGCCAGTAAAGATGTCATTAGAAATGTCACACGGAGAGTAAGTGGGTAACAGTGGGTGTGTGACCAGTAAAGATGTCATTAGAAATGTCATGCAGACAGGTGGGTAACAGTGGGGGTATGGCCAGTAAAGATGTCATTAGAAATGTCACAGAGAGTAGGTGGGTTACAGTGGGGCATGAACAGTAAAGATGTCATTAGAAATGTCACAGAGAGTAGGTGGGTAACAGTGGGGTGCATGAACAGTAAAGATGTCATTAGAAATGTCACACAGACAGTAGGTGGGTAACAGTGGAGGGCATGACCAATAAAGATGTAATTAGAAATGTCATGCAGAGAGTAGGTGGGTAACAGTGGGGGCATGACCAGTAAAGATGTCATTAGAAATGTCATGCAGACAGGTGGGTAACAGTGGGGGTATGGCCAGTAAAGATGTCATTAGAAATGTCACAGAGAGTAGGTGGGTAACAGTGGGGCATGAACAGTAAAGATGTCATTAGAAATGTCACAGAGAGTAGGTGGGTAACAGTGGGGTGCATGAACAGTAAAGATGTCATTAGAAATGTCACACAGACAGTAGGTGGGTAACAGTGGAGGGCATGACCAGTAAAGATGTCATTAGAAATGTCATGCAGAGAGTACATGGGTAACAGCGGAAGGCATGACCAGTACAGATGTCATTAGAAATGCCATGCAGAGAGTAGGTGGGTAACAGCGGAAGACATGACCAGTAAATATGTCATTAGAAATGTCACGCAGTGAGTAGGTGGGTAACAGTGGAGGGCATGACCAGTAGAGATGTCATTAGAAATGTCATGCAGAGAGTAGGTGGGTAACAGCGGAAGACATGACCAGTAAATATGTCATTAGAAATGTCACGCAGAGAGTAGGTGGGTAACAGTGGAGGGCATGACCAGTAAAGATGTCATTAGTAATGTCATGCAGAGAGTATATGGGTAACAGTCGAGGGCATGACCAGTAAATATGTCATTAGAAATGTCATGCAGAGAGTACATGGGTAACAGTTGAGGGCATGATCAGTAAATATGTCACTAGAAATGCCATGCAGAGAGTAGGTGAGTAACAGTGGGGGTATGGACAGTAAAGATGTCATTAGAAATGTAACGCAGAGAGTAGGTGGGTAACAGTGGGGGATGATCAGTAAAGATGTCATTAGAAATGTCACACAGAGAGTAGGTGGGTAACAGCAGAAGGCATGACCAGTACAGATGTCATTAGAAATGTCATGCAGAGAGTAGGTGGGTAACATCGGAAGGCATGACCAATAAAGATGTAATTAGAAATGTCATGCAGCGAGTAGGTGGGTAACAGTGGGGGCATGACCAGTAAAGATGTCATTAGAAATGTCATGCAGACAGTAGGTGGGTAACAGTGGGGGTATGGCCAGTAAAGATGTCATTAGAAATGTCACAGAGAGTAGGTGGGTAACAGTGGGGGTTATGGCCAGTAAAGATGTTATTAGACATGTCACGCAGAGATTAGACGAGTAACAGTGGAGGGCATGGACAGTAAAGATCCAATTGGAAAAGTCAGAGTAGGTGGGTAACAGTGGGGGCATGACCAGTAGAGATGTCATTAGAAATGTCATGCAGAGAGTAGGTGGGTAACAGCGGAAGACATGACCAGTAAATATGTCATTAGAAATGTCACGCAGAGAGTAGGTGGGTAACAGTGGAGGGCATGACCAGTAAAGATGTCATTAGTAATGTCATGCAGAGAGTATATGGGTAACAGTCGAGGGCATGACCAGTAAATATGACATTAGAAATGTCACACAGACAGTAGGTGGGTAACAGTGGGGGGCATGACCAGTAAAGAAGTCATTAGAAATGTCATGCAGAGAATAAGTGGGTAACAGTGGGGGCATAACCAGTAAATATGTAATTAGAAATGTCACAGAGAGTAGGTGGGTAACAGTGGGGGCATGACCAGTAAAGATGTCATTAGAAATGTCACAGAGAGTAGGTGGGTAACAGTGGGGTGCATGAACAGTAAAGATGTCATTAGAAATGTCACACAGACAGTAGGTGGGTAACAGTGGGGGCATAGCCAGTAAATATGTAATTAGAAATGTCATGCAGAGAGTAGGTGGGTAACAATGAAGGGCATGGCCAGTAAAGATGTCATTAGACATGTCACGCAGAGATTAGACGAGTAACAGTGGAGGGCATGGACAGTAAAGATCCAATTGGAAAAGTCACAGAGAGTAGGTGGGTAACAGTGGGGGCATGACCAGTAGAGATGTCATTAGAAATGTCATGCAGAGAGTAGGTGAGTAACAGCGGAAGACATGACCAGTAAATATGTCATTAGAAATGTCACGCAGAGAGTAGGTGGGTAACAGTGGAGGGCATGACCAGTAAAGATGTAATTAGTAATGTCATGCAGAGAGTATATGCGTAACAGTCGAGGGCATGACCAGTAAATATGTCATTAGAAATGTCATGCAGAGAGTACATGGGAAACATTTGAGGGCATGACCAGTAAATATGTCACTAGAAATGCCATTCAGAGAGTAGGTGAGTAACAGTGGGGGTATGGACAGTAAAGATGTCATTAGAAATGTAACGCAGAGAGTAGGTGGGTAACAGTGGGGGATGATCAGTAAAGATGTCATTAGAAATGTCATGCAGAGAGTACATGGGTAACAGTCGAGGGCGTGACAGGTAAATATGTCATGCAGACAGTAGGTGGGTAACAGTGGGGGTATGGCCAGTAAAGATGTCATTAGAAATGTCACACAGAGAGTAGGTGGGTAACAGTGGGTGTGTAACCAGTAAAGATGTCATTAGAAATGTCATGAAGAGAGTAGGTGGGCAACAGTGGTGGGCATGGCCAGTAACAATGTCATTAGAAATGTCACACAGAGAGTAGGTGGGTAACAGCAGAAGGCATGACCAGTACAGATGTCATTAGAAATGTCATGCAGAGAGTAGGTGGGTAACAGTGGGGGCATGACCAGTAAAGATGTCATTAGAAATGTCATGCAGACAGTAGGTGGGTAACAGTGGGGGTATGGCCAGTAAAGATGTCATTAGAAATGTCACACAGAGAGTAGGTGGGTAACAGTGGGTGTGTGACCAGTAAAGATGTCATTAGAAATGTCATGAAGAGAGTAGGTGGGTAACAGTGAGGTGCATGAACAGTAAAGATGTCATTAGAAATGTCACACAGACAGTAGGTGGGTAAAAGTGGGGGCCATGACCAGTAAAGATGTCATTGGAATTGTCATGCAGAGAGTAGGTGGCTAACAGTGGGGGCATAACCAGTAAATATGTAATTAGAAATGTCACACAGAGAGTAGGTGGGTAACAGTGGAGGGCATGACCAGTAAAGTTGTAATTAGAAATGTCCTGCAGAGAGTACATGGGTAACAGTCGAGGGCATGACCAGTAAATATGCCATTAGAAATGTCACGCAGAGAGTCGGTGGGTAACAGTGGAAGGCATGACCAGTACAGATGTCATTAGGAATGTCACACAGAGAGTAGGTGGGTAACAGTGGGGGTATGGCCCGTACATATGTCATTAGTAATGTCATGCAGAGAGTATATGGGTAACAGTCGAGGGCATGACCAGTAAATATGTCATTAGAAATGTCATGCAGAGAGTACATGGGTAACAGTCGAGGGCATGACCAGTAAATATGTCACTAGAAATGCCATGCAGAGAGTAGGTGAGTAACAGTGGGGATATGGACAGTAAAGATGTCATTAGAAATGTAACGCAGAGAGTATGTGGGTAACAGTGGGGGATGATCAGTAAAGATGTCATTAGAAATGTCATGCAGAGAGTACATGGGTAACAGTCGAGGGCGTGACAGGTAAATATGTCATTAGAAATGTCATGCAGAGAGTAGGTGGGTAACAGTGGGGGTATGGCCAGTAAAGATGTCATTAGAAATGTCACACAGAGAGTAGTTTGGTAACAGTGGGTGTGTGACCAGTAAAGATGTCATTAGAAATGTCATGAAGAGAGTAGGTGGGTAACAGTGGGGTGCATGAACAGTAAAGATGTCATTAGAAATGTCACACAGACAGTAGGTGGGTAAAAGTGGGGGCCATGACCAGTAAAGATGTCATTAGAATTGTCATGCAGAGAGTAGGTGGGTAACAGTGGGGGCATAACCAGTAAATATGTAATTAGAAATGTCACACAGAGAGTAGGTGGGTAACAGTGGAGGGCATGACCAGTAAAGTTGTAATTAGAAATGTCCTGCAGAGAGTACATGGGTAACAGTTGAGGGCATGACCAGTAAATATGCCATTAGAAATGTCACGCAGAGAGTAGGTGGGTAACAGTGGAAGGCATGACCAGTACAGATGTCATTAGGAATGTCACGCAGAGAGTAGGTGGGTAACAGTGGGGGTATGGCCCGCACATATGTCATTAGAAATGTCACACAGACAGTAGGTGGGTAACAGTCGAGGGCATGACCAGTAAATATGTCATTAGAAATGTCAGCCAAAGAGTAGGTGGGTAACAGTGGGTGCGTGACCAGTAAAGATGTCATTAGAAATGCCATGAAGAGAGTAGGTGGGCAACAGTGGAGGGCATGGCCAGTAAAGATGTCATTGGAAATGTCACACAGAGAGTAGGTGGGTAACATTGGGGGGCATGAACAGTAAAGATGTCATTAGAAATGTCATGCAGAGAGTGCATGGGTAACAGTCGAGGGCGTGACCAATAAATATGCCATTAGAAATGTCACACAGAGAGTAGGTGGGTAACAGAGGAAAGCATGACCAGTATAGATGTCATTAGAAATGTCACGCAGAGAGTAGGTGGGTAACAGTGTGGGGCATGACCAGTAAGTATGTAATTAGAAAAGTCACAGAGAGTAGGTGGGTAACAGTGGGGGGCATGACCAGTAAGGATGTCATTAGAAATGTCAGGCAGAGAGTAGATGGTTAACAGTGGGGGGCATGAACAGTAAGTATGTCATTAGAAATGTCACAGAGATTAGGTGGGTAACAGTGGGGGCATGGCCAGTAAAGATGTCATTAGAAATGTCATGCAGAGAGTAGGTGGGTAACAGTGAGGGGCATGACCAGTAAAGATGTCATTAGAAATGTCATGCAGAGAGTAGGTGAGTAACAGCGGAAGACATGACCAGTAAATATGTCATTAGAAATGTCACGCAGAGAGTAGGTGGGTAACAGTGGAGGGCATGACCAGTAAATATGTCATTAGAAATGTCATGCAGAGAGTATATGGGTAACAGTCGAGGGCATGACCAGTAAATATGTCATTAGAAATGTCATGCAGAGAGTAGGTGAGTAACAGTGGGGGTATGGACAGTAAAGATGTCATTAGAAATGTAACGCAGAGAGTAGGTGGGTAACAGTGGGGGATGATCAGTAAAGATGTCATTAGAAATGTCATGCAGAGAGTACATGGGTAACAGTGGGTGTGTAACCAGTAAAGATGTCATTAGAAATGTCACACAGAGAGTAGGTGGGTAACAGTGGGTGTGTAACCAGTAAAGATGTCATTAGAAATGTCATGAAGAGAGTAGGAGGGCAACAGTGGTGGGCATGGCCAGTAACAATGTCATTAGAAATGTCACACAGAGAGTAGGTGGGTAACAGCAGAAGGCATGACCAGTACAGATGTCATTAGAAATGTCATGCAGAGAGTAGGTGGGTAACATCGAAAGGCATGACCAATAAAGATGTAATTAGAAATGTCATGCAGAGAGTAGGTGGGTAACAGTGGGGGCATGACCAGTAAAGATGTCATTAGAAATGTCATGCAGACAGTAGGTGGGTAACAGTGGGGGTATGGCCAGTAAAGATGTCATTAGAAATGTCACACAGAGAGAAGGTGGGTAACAGTGGGTGTGTGACCAGTAAATATGTCATTAGAAATGTCATGAAGAGAGTAGGTGGGTAACAGTGGGGTGCATGAACAGTAAAGATGTCATTAGAAATGTCACACAGACAGTAGGTGGGTAAAAGTGGGGGCCATGACCAGTAAAGATGTCATTAGAATTGTCATGCAGAGAGTAGGTGGGTAACAGTGGGGGCATAACCAGTAAATATGTAATTAGAAATGTCACGCAGAGAGTAGGTGGGTAACAGTGGCAGTAAAGTTGTAATTAGAAATGTCATGTAGAGAGTAGGTGGGTAACATCGGAAGGCATGACCAGTAAAGATGTCATTAGAAATGTCACACAGAGAGTAGGTGGGTAACAGTGGGGGGCATGACCAATAAAGAAGTCATTAGAAATGTCATGCAGAGAATAGGTGGGTAACAGTGGGGGTATAGCCAGTAAAGATGTCATTAGAAATGCCATGCAGAGAGTCGGTGAGTAACAGTGGGGGTATAGCCAGTAAAGATGTCAATAGAAATGCCATGCAGAGAGTCGGTGAGTAACAGTGGGGGTATAGACAGTAAAGATGTCATTAGAAATGTCACGCAGAGAGTAGATGGGTAACAGTGGAGGGCATGGCCAGTAAAGATATCATTAGAAATGTCACGCAGAGAGTAGGTGAGTAACAGTGGGGGGCATGACAAGTAAGTATGTAATTAGAAAAGTCACAGAGAGTAGGTGGGTAACAGTGGGGGCCATGACTAGTAAAGATATCAATAGAAATGTTACGCAGACTGTAGGTGGGTAACAGTGGAGGGCATGGCCAGTAAAGATATCATTAGAAATGTCACGCAGAGAGTAGGTGGGTAACAGTGGAGGGCATGGCCAGTAAAGATATCATTAGAAATGTTACGCAGAGACTAGGTGTTTAACAGTGGGGGCATAACCAGTAAAGATGTCATTAGAAATGCCATGCAGAGAGTAGGTGAGTAACAGTGGGTGCATGGCCAGTAAAGATTTCATTAGAAATGTCACGCAGAGAATAGGTGGGTAACAGTGGAGGGCATGGCCAGTAAAGATATCATTAGAAATGTTACGCAGAGACTAGGTGGGTAACAGTGGGGGCATGACCAGTAAAGATGTCATTAGAAAAGTCACAGAGAGTAGGTGGGTAACAGTGGGGGGCATGACCAGTAAAGATGTCATTAGAAATGTCAGAGAGAGTAGGTGGGTAACAGTGGGGCATGACCAGTAAAGATGTCATTAGAAATTTCATGCAGAGAGTAGGTGGGTAACAGTGAGGGGCATGGCCAGTAAAGATGTCATTAGACATGTCACGCAGAGAGTAGACGGGTAACAGTGGAAGGCATGGCCAGTAAAGATCTAATTGGAAAAGTCACAGAGAGTAGGTGGGTAACAGTGGAGGGCATGACCAGTACAGATGTCATTAGAAATGTCATGCAGAGAGTACATGGGTAACAGTCGAGGGCGTGACCAGTAAATATGTCATTAGAAATGTCACACAGAAAGTAGGTGGGTAACAGCGGAAGGCATGACCAGTAAATATGTCATTAGAAATGTCACGCAGAGAGTAGGTGTGTAACAGCAGTAAATATGTCATTAGAAATGTCATGCAGAGAATAGGTGAGTAACAGTGGGGGCATGACCAGTAAGGATGTCATTCGAAATGTCACATAGAGTAGGTGGGTAACAGTGTCATGCAGAGAGTACATGGGTAACAGTCGAGGGCGTGACCGGTAAATATGTCATTAGAAATGTTACACAGAGAGTAGGTGTGTAACAGCGGAAGGCATGACCAGTAAAGATGTCATTAGAAATGTCATGCAGACAGTAGGTGGGTAACAGTGGGGGTATGGCCAGTAAAGATGTCATTAGAAATGTCACACAGAGAGTAGGTGGGTAACAGTGGGTGTGTGACCAGTAAAGATGTCATTAGAAATGTCATGAAGAGAGTAGGTGGGCAACAGTGGTGGGCATGGCCAGTAACAATGTCATTAGAAATGTCACACAGAGAGTAGGTGGGTAACAGCAGAAGGCATGACCAGTACAGATGTCATTAGAAATGTCATGCAGAGAGTAGGGGGGTAACATCGGAAGGAATGACCAATAAAGATGTAATTAGAAATGTCATGAAGAGAGTAGGTGGGTAACAATGGAGGGCATGGCCAGGAAAGATATCAATATAAATGTCACACAGAGAGTAGGTGGGTAACAGTGGGGGCATGACCAGTAAAGATGTCATTAGAAATGTCACGCAGAGAGTAGGTGGGTAACAGTGGGGGCGTGACCTGTAAAGATGTCATTAGAAATGTCATGCAGAGAATAGGTGAGTAACAGTGGGGGCATGACCAGTAAGTATGTCATTAGAAATGTCACAGAGAGTAGGTGGGTAACAGTGGGGGACATGACCAGTAAAGATGTCATTAGAAATGTCAGGCAGAGAGTAGGTGGGTATCAGTGGGGGGGCATGACCAGTAAGTATGTCATTAGAAAAGTCACAGAGAGTAGGTGGGTAGCAGTGGGGGCATGACCAGTAAAGATGTCATTAGAAATGTCACGCAGAGAGTAAGTGAATAACAGTGGGGGGCATGACCAGTAAAGATGTCATTCGAAATGTCACAGAGAGTAGGTGGGTAACAGTGGGGGGCATGACCAGTAAAGATGTCATTAGAAATTTCATGCAGAGAGTAGGTGGGTAACAATGAAGGGCACGGCCAGTAAAGATGTCATTAGACATGTCACGCAGAGATTAGACGAGTAAATGTGGAGGGCATGGCCAGTAAAGATCCAATTGGAAAAGTCACAGAGAGTAGGTGAGTAACAGTGGGGGCATGACCAGTAGAGATGTCATTAGAAATGTCATGCAGAGAGTAGGTTGGTAACAGAGGAAGACATGACCAGTAAATATGTCATTAGAAAAGTCACGCAGAGAGTAGGTGGGTAACAGTGGAGGGCATGACCAGTAAAGATGTCATTAGTAATGTAATGCAGAAAGTATATGGGTAACAGTCGAGGGCATGACCAGTAAATATGTCATTAGAAATGTCATGCAGAGAGTAGGTGGGTAACAGTGGAGGGCATGACCAGTAAATATGTAACTAGAAATGATATGCAGAGAGTAGGTGAGTAACAGTGGGGGTATGGACAGTAAAGATGTCATTAGAAATGTAACACAGAGAGTAGGTGGGTAACAGTGGGGGAATGATCAGTAAAGATGTCATTAGAAATGTCATGCAGATAGTACATGGGTAACAGTCGAGGGCGTGACCGGTAAATATGTCATTAGAAATGTCACACAGAGAGTAGGTGGGTAACAGCGGAAGGCATGACCAGTAAAGATGTCATTAGAAATTCCATGCAGAGAGTAGGTGGGTAACAGTGAAGGGCATGGTCAGTAAAGGTATCATTAGAAATGCCACGCAGAGAGTAGGTGGGTAACAGTGGGGGCATAACCAGTAAAGATGACATTAGAAATGTCATGGTAACAGTGGGGGTATGGCCAGTAAAGATGTCATTAGAAATGTCACACAGAGAGTAGGTGGGTAACAGTGGGTGTGTGACCAGTAAAGATGTCATTAGAAATGTCATGAAGAGAGTAGGTGGGCACCAGTGGTGGGCATGGCCAGTAACAATGTCATTAGAAATGTCACACAGAGAGTAGGTGGGTAACAGCAGAAGGCATGACCAGTACAGATGTCATTAGAAATGTCATGCAGAGAGTAGGTGGGTAACATCGGAAGGCATGACCAATAAAGATGTAATTAGAAATGTCATGAAGAGAGTAGGAGGACAACAGTGGAGGGCATGGCCAGGAAAGATATCATTAGAAATGTCACGCAGAGAGTAGGTGGGTAACAATGGGGCATGACCAGTAAAGATGTCATTAGAAATGTCATGCAGAGAATAGATGAGTAACAGTGGGGGGCATGACCAGTAAGTATGTCATTAGAAAAGTCACAGAGAGTAGGTGGGTAACAGTGGGGGGCAAGACCAGTAAAGATTCATTGGAAATGTCAGGCATAGAGTAGGTGGGTATCAGTGGGGGGCATGACCAGTAAGTATGTCATTAGAAAAGTCACAGAGAGTAGGTGGGTAGCAGTGGGGGCATGACCAGTAAAGATGTCATTAGAAATGTCACGCAGAGAGTAAGTGAATAACAGTGGGGGGCATGACCAGTAAAGATGTCATTCGAAATGTCACATAGAGTAGGTGGGTAACAGTGGGGGGCATGACCAGTAAAGATGTCATTAGAAATGTCACAGAGAGTAGGTGGGTAACAGTGGGGGCATGACCAGTAAAGATGTCATTAGAAATTTCATGCAGAGAGTAGGTGGGTAACAATGAAGGGCATGGCCAGTGAAGATGTCATTAGACATGTCACGCAGAGATTAGACGAGTAACAGTGGAGGGCATGGCCAGTAAAGATCCAATTACAAAAGTCACAGAGAGTAGGTGGGTAACAGTGGGGGCATGACCAGTAGAGATGTCATTAGAAATGTCATGCAGAGAGTAGGTGGGTAACAGCGGAAGACATGACCAGTAAATATATCATTAGAAATGTCACGCAGAGAGTAGGTGGGTAACAGTGGAGGGCATGACGAGTAAAGATGTCTTTAGAAATGTAACGCAGAGAGTAGGTGGGTAACAGTGGGGGAATGATCAGTAAAGATGTCATTAGAAATGTCATGCAGAGAGCACATGGGTAACAGTCGAGGGCATGACCAGTAAATATGACATTAGAAATGTCACACAGACAGTAGGTGGGTAACAGTGGAGGGCATGACCAGTAAAGATGTCATTAGAAATGTCATGCAGAGAGTACATGGGTAACAGTCGAGGGCATGACCAGTAAATATGTCACTAGAAATGCCATGCAGAGAGTAGGTGAGTAACAGTGGGGGTATGGACAGTAAAGATGTCATTAGAAATGTAACGCAGAGAGTAGGTGGGTAACAGTGGGGGAATGATCAGTAAAGATGTCATTAGAAATGTCATGCAGAGAGTACATGGGTAACAGTCGAGGGCGTGACCGGTAAATATGTCATTAGAAATGTCACACAGAGAGTAGGTGGGTAATAGCGGAAGGCATGACCAGTAAAGATGTCATTAGAAATGCCATGCAGAGAGTAGGTGAGTAACAGTGGGGGCATGACCAGTAAAGGTGTCATTAGAAATGTCATGCAGAGAGTAGGTGGGTAACAGTGGGGGTATGGCCAGTAAAGATGTCATTAGAAATGTCACACGGAGAGTAGGTGGGTAACAGTGGGTGTGTGACCAGTAAAGATGTCATTAGAAATGTCATGAAGAGAGTAGGTGGGCAACAGTGGTGGGCATGGCCAGTAACAATGTCATTAGAAATGTCACACAGACAGTAGGTGGGTAACAGCAGAAGGCATGACCAGTACAGATGTCATTAGAAATGTCATGCAGAGAGTAGGTGGGTAACAGTGGGGGCATGACCAGTAAAGATGTCATTAGAAATGTCATGCAGACAGGTGGGTAACAGTGGGGGTATGGCCAGTAAAGATGTCATTAGAAATGTCACAGAGAGTAGGTGGGTAACAGTGGGGTGCATGAACAGTAAAGATGTCATTAGAAATGTCACACAGACAGTAGGTGGGTAACAGTGGAGGGCATGACCAGTAAAGATGTCATTAGAAATGTCATGCAGAGAGTACATGGGTAACAGCGGAAGGCATGACCAGTACAGATGTCATTAGAAATGCCATGCAGAGAGTAGGTGGGTAACAGCGGAAGACATGACCAGTAAATATGTCATTAGAAATGTCACGCAGAGAGTAGGTGGGTAACAGTGGAGGGCATGACCAGTAGAGATGTCATTAGAAATGTCATGCAGAGAGTAGGTGGGTAACAGCGTAAGACATGACCAGTAAATATGTCATTAGAAATGTCACGCAGAGAGTAGGTGGGTAACAGTGGAGGGCATGACCAGTAAAGATGTCATTAGTAATGTCATGCAGAGAGTATATGGGTAACAGTCGAGGGCATGACCAGTAAATATGTCATTAGAAATGTCATGCAGAGAGTACATGGGTAACAGTTGAGGGCATGACCAGTAAATATGTCACTAGAAATGCCATGCAGAGAGTAGGTGAGTAACAGTGGGGGTATGGACAGTAAAGATGTCATTAGAAATGTCATGCAGACAGTAGGTGGGTAACAGTGGGGGTATGGCCAGTAAAGATGTCATTAGAAATGTCACACAGAGAGTAGGTGGGTAACAGCAGAAGGCATGACCAGTACAGATGTCATTAGAAATGTCATGCAGAGAGTAGGTGGGTAACATCGGAAGGCATGACCAATAAAGATGTAATTAGAAATGTCATGCAGCGAGTAGGTGGGTAACAGTGGGGGCATGACCAGTAAACATGTCATTAGAAATGTCATGCAGACAGTAGGTGGGTAACAGTGGGGGTATGGCCAGTAAAGATGTCATTAGAAATGTCACAGAGAGTAGGTGGGTAACAGTGGGGGGTATGGCCAGTAAAGATGTTATTAGACATGTCACGCAGAGATTAGGCGAGTAACAGTGGAGGGCATGGACAGTAAAGATCCAATTGGAAAAGTCAGAGTAGGTGGGTAACAGTGGGGGCATGACCAGTAGAGATGTCATTAGAAATGTCATGCAGAGAGTAGGTGGGTAACAGCGGAAGACATGACCAGTAAATATGTCATTATAAATGTCACGCAGAGAGTAGGTGGGTAACAGTGGAGGGCATGACCAGTAAAGATGTCATTAGTAATGTCATGCAGAGAGTATATGGGTAACAGTCGAGGGCATGACCAGTAAATATGACATTAGAAATGTCACACAGACAGTAGGTGGGTAACAGTGGGGGGCATGACCAGTAAAGAAGTCATTAGAAAAGTCATGCAGAGAATAAGTGGGTAACAGTGGGGGCATAACCAGTAAATATGTAATTAGAAATGTCACAGAGAGTAGGTGGGTAACAGTGGGGGCATGACCAGTAAAGATGTCATTAGAAATGTCACAGAGAGTAGGTGGGTAACAGTGGGGTGCATGAACAGTAAAGATGTCATTAGAAATGTCACACAGACAGTAGGTGGGTAACAGTGGGGGCATAGCCAGTAAATATGTAATTAGAAATGTCACAGAGAGTAGGTGGGTAACAGTGGGGGCATGACCAGTAAAGATGTCATTAGAAATTTCATGCAGAGAGTAGGTGGGTAACAATGAAGGGCATGGCCAGTAAAGATGTCATTAGACATGTCACTCAGAGATTAGACGAGTAACAGTGGAGGGCATGGACAGTAAAGATCCAATTGGAAAAGTCACAGAGAGTAGGTGGGTAACAGTGGGGGCATGACCAGTAGATATGTCATTAGAAATGCCATGCAGAGAGTAGGTGAGTAACAGCGGAAGACATGACCAGTAAATATGTCATTAGAAATGTCACGCAGAGAGTAGGTGGGTAACAGTGGAGGGCATGACCAGTAAAGATGTCATTAGAAATGTCATGCAGAGAGTACATGGGTAACAGTCGAGGGCGTGACCGGTAAATATGTCATTAGAAATGTCACACAGAGAGTAGGTGGGTAATAGCGGAAGGCATGACCAGTAAAGATATCATTAGAAATGCCATGCAGAGAGTAGGTTGGTAACAGTGGGGGCATGACCAGTAAAGGTGTCATTAGAAATGTCATGCAGAGAATAGGTGGGTAACAGTGGGGGTATGGCCAGTAAAGATGTCATTAGAAATGTCACACGGAGAGTAAGTGGGTAACAGTGGGTGTGTGACCAGTAAAGATGTCATTAGAAATGTCATGCAGACAGGTGGGTAACAGTGGGGGTATGGCCAGTAAAGATGTCATTAGAAATGTCACAGAGAGTAGGTGGGTTACAGTGGGGCATGAACAGTAAAGATGTCATTAGAAATGTCACAGAGAGTAGGTGGGTAACAGTGGGGTGCATGAACAGTAAAGATGTCATTAGAAATGTCACACAGACAGTAGGTGGGTAACAGTGGAGGGCATGACCAATAAAGATGTAATTAGAAATGTCATGCAGAGAGTAGGTGGGTAACAGTGGGGGCATGACCAGTAAAGATGTCATTAGAAATGTCATGCAGACAGGTGGGTAACAGTGGGGGTATGGCCAGTAAAGATGTCATTAGAAATGTCACAGAGAGTAGGTGGGTAACAGTGGGGCATGAACAGTAAAGATGTCATTAGAAATGTCACAGAGAGTAGGTGGGTAACAGTGGGGTGCATGAACAGTAAAGATGTCATTAGAAATGTCACACAGACAGTAGGTGGGTAACAGTGGAGGGCATGACCAGTAAAGATGTCATTAGAAATGTCATGCAGAGAGTACATGGGTAACAGCGGAAGGCATGACCAGTACAGATGTCATTAGAAATGCCATGCAGAGAGTAGGTGGGTAACAGCGGAAGACATGACCAGTAAATATGTCATTAGAAATGTCACGCAGTGAGTAGGTGGGTAACAGTGGAGGGCATGACCAGTAGAGATGTCATTAGAAATGTCATGCAGAGAGTAGGTGGGTAACAGCGGAAGACATGACCAGTAAATATGTCATTAGAAATGTCACGCAGAGAGTAGGTGGGTAACAGTGGAGGGCATGACCAGTAAAGATGTCATTAGTAATGTCATGCAGAGAGTATATGGGTAACAGTCGAGGGCATGACCAGTAAATATGTCATTAGAAATGTCATGCAGAGAGTACATGGGTAACAGTTGAGGGCATGATCAGTAAATATGTCACTAGAAATGCCATGCAGAGAGTAGGTGAGTAACAGTGGGGGTATGGACAGTAAAGATGTCATTAGAAATGTAACGCAGAGAGTAGGTGGGTAACAGTGGGGGATGATCAGTAAAGATGTCATTAGAAATGTCACACAGAGAGTAGGTGGGTAACAGCAGAAGGCATGACCAGTACAGATGTCATTAGAAATGTCATGCAGAGAGTAGGTGGGTAACATCGGAAGGCATGACCAATAAAGATGTAATTAGAAATGTCATGCAGCGAGTAGGTGGGTAACAGTGGGGGCATGACCAGTAAAGATGTCATTAGAAATGTCATGCAGACAGTAGGTGGGTAACAGTGGGGGTATGGCCAGTAAAGATGTCATTAGAAATGTCACAGAGAGTAGGTGGGTAACAGTGGGGGTTATGGCCAGTAAAGATGTTATTAGACATGTCACGCAGAGATTAGACGAGTAACAGTGGAGGGCATGGACAGTAAAGATCCAATTGGAAAAGTCAGAGTAGGTGGGTAACAGTGGGGGCATGACCAGTAGAGATGTCATTAGAAATGTCATGCAGAGAGTAGGTGGGTAACAGCGGAAGACATGACCAGTAAATATGTCATTAGAAATGTCACGCAGAGAGTAGGTGGGTAACAGTGGAGGGCATGACCAGTAAAGATGTCATTAGTAATGTCATGCAGAGAGTATATGGGTAACAGTCGAGGGCATGACCAGTAAATATGACATTAGAAATGTCACACAGACAGTAGGTGGGTAACAGTGGGGGGCATGACCAGTAAAGAAGTCATTAGAAATGTCATGCAGAGAATAAGTGGGTAACAGTGGGGGCATAACCAGTAAATATGTAATTAGAAATGTCACAGAGAGTAGGTGGGTAACAGTGGGGGCATGACCAGTAAAGATGTCATTAGAAATGTCACAGAGAGTAGGTGGGTAACAGTGGGGTGCATGAACAGTAAAGATGTCATTAGAAATGTCACACAGACAGTAGGTGGGTAACAGTGGGGGCATAGCCAGTAAATATGTAATTAGAAATGTCATGCAGAGAGTAGGTGGGTAACAATGAAGGGCATGGCCAGTAAAGATGTCATTAGACATGTCACGCAGAGATTAGACGAGTAACAGTGGAGGGCATGGACAGTAAAGATCCAATTGGAAAAGTCACAGAGAGTAGGTGGGTAACAGTGGGGGCATGACCAGTAGAGATGTCATTAGAAATGTCATGCAGAGAGTAGGTGAGTAACAGCGGAAGACATGACCAGTAAATATGTCATTAGAAATGTCACGCAGAGAGTAGGTGGGTAACAGTGGAGGGCATGACCAGTAAAGATGTAATTAGTAATGTCATGCAGAGAGTATATGCGTAACAGTCGAGGGCATGACCAGTAAATATGTCATTAGAAATGTCATGCAGAGAGTACATGGGAAACATTTGAGGGCATGACCAGTAAATATGTCACTAGAAATGCCATTCAGAGAGTAGGTGAGTAACAGTGGGGGTATGGACAGTAAAGATGTCATTAGAAATGTAACGCAGAGAGTAGGTGGGTAACAGTGGGGGATGATCAGTAAAGATGTCATTAGAAATGTCATGCAGAGAGTACATGGGTAACAGTCGAGGGCGTGACAGGTAAATATGTCATGCAGACAGTAGGTGGGTAACAGTGGGGGTATGGCCAGTAAAGATGTCATTAGAAATGTCACACAGAGAGTAGGTGGGTAACAGTGGGTGTGTAACCAGTAAAGATGTCATTAGAAATGTCATGAAGAGAGTAGGTGGGCAACAGTGGTGGGCATGGCCAGTAACAATGTCATTAGAAATGTCACACAGAGAGTAGGTGGGTAACAGCAGAAGGCATGACCAGTACAGATGTCATTAGAAATGTCATGCAGAGAGTAGGTGGGTAACAGTGGGGGCATGACCAGTAAAGATGTCATTAGAAATGTCATGCAGACAGTAGGTGGGTAACAGTGGGGGTATGGCCAGTAAAGATGTCATTAGAAATGTCACACAGAGAGTAGGTGGGTAACAGTGGGTGTGTGACCAGTAAAGATGTCATTAGAAATGTCATGAAGAGAGTAGGTGGGTAACAGTGAGGTGCATGAACAGTAAAGATGTCATTAGAAATGTCACACAGACAGTAGGTGGGTAAAAGTGGGGGCCATGACCAGTAAAGATGTCATTGGAATTGTCATGCAGAGAGTAGGTGGCTAACAGTGGGGGCATAACCAGTAAATATGTAATTAGAAATGTCACACAGAGAGTAGGTGGGTAACAGTGGAGGGCATGACCAGTAAAGTTGTAATTAGAAATGTCCTGCAGAGAGTACATGGGTAACAGTCGAGGGCATGACCAGTAAATATGCCATTAGAAATGTCACGCAGAGAGTCGGTGGGTAACAGTGGAAGGCATGACCAGTACAGATGTCATTAGGAATGTCACACAGAGAGTAGGTGGGTAACAGTGGGGGTATGGCCCGTACATATGTCATTAGTAATGTCATGCAGAGAGTATATGGGTAACAGTCGAGGGCATGACCAGTAAATATGTCATTAGAAATGTCATGCAGAGAGTACATGGGTAACAGTCGAGGGCATGACCAGTAAATATGTCACTAGAAATGCCATGCAGAGAGTAGGTGAGTAACAGTGGGGATATGGACAGTAAAGATGTCATTAGAAATGTAACGCAGAGAGTATGTGGGTAACAGTGGGGGATGATCAGTAAAGATGTCATTAGAAATGTCATGCAGAGAGTACATGGGTAACAGTCGAGGGCGTGACAGGTAAATATGTCATTAGAAATGTCATGCAGAGAGTAGGTGGGTAACAGTGGGGGTATGGCCAGTAAAGATGTCATTAGAAATGTCACACAGAGAGTAGTTTGGTAACAGTGGGTGTGTGACCAGTAAAGATGTCATTAGAAATGTCATGAAGAGAGTAGGTGGGTAACAGTGGGGTGCATGAACAGTAAAGATGTCATTAGAAATGTCACACAGACAGTAGGTGGGTAAAAGTGGGGGCCATGACCAGTAAAGATGTCATTAGAATTGTCATGCAGAGAGTAGGTGGGTAACAGTGGGGGCATAACCAGTAAATATGTAATTAGAAATGTCACACAGAGAGTAGGTGGGTAACAGTGGAGGGCATGACCAGTAAAGTTGTAATTAGAAATGTCCTGCAGAGAGTACATGGGTAACAGTTGAGGGCATGACCAGTAAATATGCCATTAGAAATGTCACGCAGAGAGTAGGTGGGTAACAGTGGAAGGCATGACCAGTACAGATGTCATTAGGAATGTCACGCAGAGAGTAGGTGGGTAACAGTGGGGGTATGGCCCGCACATATGTCATTAGAAATGTCACACAGACAGTAGGTGGGTAACAGTCGAGGGCATGACCAGTAAATATGTCATTAGAAATGTCAGCCAAAGAGTAGGTGGGTAACAGTGGGTGCGTGACCAGTAAAGATGTCATTAGAAATGCCATGAAGAGAGTAGGTGGGCAACAGTGGAGGGCATGGCCAGTAAAGATGTCATTGGAAATGTCACACAGAGAGTAGGTGGGTAACATTGGGGGGCATGAACAGTAAAGATGTCATTAGAAATGTCATGCAGAGAGTGCATGGGTAACAGTCGAGGGCGTGACCAATAAATATGCCATTAGAAATGTCACACAGAGAGTAGGTGGGTAACAGAGGAAAGCATGACCAGTATAGATGTCATTAGAAATGTCACGCAGAGAGTAGGTGGGTAACAGTGTGGGGCATGACCAGTAAGTATGTAATTAGAAAAGTCACAGAGAGTAGGTGGGTAACAGTGGGGGGCATGACCAGTAAGGATGTCATTAGAAATGTCAGGCAGAGAGTAGATGGTTAACAGTGGGGGGCATGAACAGTAAGTATGTCATTAGAAATGTCACAGAGATTAGGTGGGTAACAGTGGGGGCATGGCCAGTAAAGATGTCATTAGAAATGTCATGCAGAGAGTAGGTGGGTAACAGTGAGGGGCATGACCAGTAAAGATGTCATTAGAAATGTCATGCAGAGAGTAGGTGAGTAACAGCGGAAGACATGACCAGTAAATATGTCATTAGAAATGTCACGCAGAGAGTAGGTGGGTAACAGTGGAGGGCATGACCAGTAAATATGTCATTAGAAATGTCATGCAGAGAGTATATGGGTAACAGTCGAGGGCATGACCAGTAAATATGTCATTAGAAATGTCATGCAGAGAGTAGGTGAGTAACAGTGGGGGTATGGACAGTAAAGATGTCATTAGAAATGTAACGCAGAGAGTAGGTGGGTAACAGTGGGGGATGATCAGTAAAGATGTCATTAGAAATGTCATGCAGAGAGTACATGGGTAACAGTGGGTGTGTAACCAGTAAAGATGTCATTAGAAATGTCACACAGAGAGTAGGTGGGTAACAGTGGGTGTGTAACCAGTAAAGATGTCATTAGAAATGTCATGAAGAGAGTAGGAGGGCAACAGTGGTGGGCATGGCCAGTAACAATGTCATTAGAAATGTCACACAGAGAGTAGGTGGGTAACAGCAGAAGGCATGACCAGTACAGATGTCATTAGAAATGTCATGCAGAGAGTAGGTGGGTAACATCGAAAGGCATGACCAATAAAGATGTAATTAGAAATGTCATGCAGAGAGTAGGTGGGTAACAGTGGGGGCATGACCAGTAAAGATGTCATTAGAAATGTCATGCAGACAGTAGGTGGGTAACAGTGGGGGTATGGCCAGTAAAGATGTCATTAGAAATGTCACACAGAGAGAAGGTGGGTAACAGTGGGTGTGTGACCAGTAAATATGTCATTAGAAATGTCATGAAGAGAGTAGGTGGGTAACAGTGGGGTGCATGAACAGTAAAGATGTCATTAGAAATGTCACACAGACAGTAGGTGGGTAAAAGTGGGGGCCATGACCAGTAAAGATGTCATTAGAATTGTCATGCAGAGAGTAGGTGGGTAACAGTGGGGGCATAACCAGTAAATATGTAATTAGAAATGTCACGCAGAGAGTAGGTGGGTAACAGTGGCAGTAAAGTTGTAATTAGAAATGTCATGTAGAGAGTAGGTGGGTAACATCGGAAGGCATGACCAGTAAAGATGTCATTAGAAATGTCACACAGAGAGTAGGTGGGTAACAGTGGGGGGCATGACCAATAAAGAAGTCATTAGAAATGTCATGCAGAGAATAGGTGGGTAACAGTGGGGGCATAACCAGTAAACATGTAATTAGAAATGTCACAGAGAATAGGTGGGTAACAGTGGGGGCATGACCAGTAAAGATGTCATTAGAAATGTCACAGAGAGTAGGTGGGTAACAGTGGGGTGCATGAACAGTAAAGATATCATTAGAAATGTCACACAGACAGTAGGTGGGTAACAGTGGGGGGCATGACCAGTAAAGAAGTCATTAGAAATGTCATGCAGAGAATAGGTGGGTAACAGTGGGGGCATAACCAGTAAATATGTAATTATAAATGTCACAGAGAGTAGGTGGGTAACAGTGGGGGCATGACCAGTAAAGATGTCATTAGAAATTTCATGCAGAGAGTAGGTGGGTAACAATGAAGGGCATGGCCAGTAAAGATGTCATTAGACATGTCACGCAGAGATTAGACGAGTAACAGTGGAGGGCATGGACAGTAAAGATCCAATTGGAAAAGTCACAGAGAGTAGGTGGGTAACAGTGGGGGCATGACCAGTAGTGATGTCATTAGAAATGTCATGCAGAGAGTAGGTGGGTAACAGCGGAAGACATGACCAGTAAATATGTCATTGGAAATGTCATGCAGAGACTAGGTGGGTAACAGTGGAGGGCATGACCAGTAAAGATGTCATTAGAAATGTCATGCAGAGAGTACATGGTTAACAGTCGAGGGCATGACCGGTAAATATGTCATTAGAAATGTCACACAGAGAGTAGGTGGGTAACAGCGGAAGGCATGACCAGTAAAGATGTCATTAGAAATGTCATGCAGAGAGTAGGTGGGTAACAGTGGGGGATGATCAGTAAAGATGTCATTAGAAATGTCATGCAGAGAGTACATGGGTAACAGTCGAGGGCGTGACCGGTAAATATGTCATTAGAAATGTCACACAGAGAGTAGGTGGGTAACAGCGGAAGGCATGACCAGTAAAGATGTCATTAGAAATGCCATGCAGAGAGTAGGTGGGTAACAGTGAAGGGCATGGTCAGTAAAGGTATCATTAGAAATGTCACGCAGAGAGTAGGTGAGTAACAGTGGGGGCCATGACCAGTAAAGATGTCATTAGAAATTTCATGCAGAGAGTAGGTGGGTAACAATGAAGGGCATGGCCAGTAAAGATGTCATTAGACATGTCACGCAGAGATTAGACGAGTAACAGTGGAGGGCATGGACAGTAAAGATCCAATTGGAAAAGTCACAGAGAGTAGGTGGGTAACAGTGGGGGCATGACCAGTAAAGATGTCATTAGAAATGCCATGCAGAGAGTAGGTGGGTAACAGTGGGGGTATGGCCAGTAAAGATTTCATTAGAAATGTCACACAGAGAGTAGGTGGGTAACAATGGAGGGCATGGCCAGGAAAGATATCATTAGAAATGTCACACAGAGAGTAGGTGGGTAACAGTGGGGGCATGACCAGTAAAGATGTCATTAGAAATTTCACGCAGAGAGTAGGTGGGTAACAGTGGGGGCGTGACCTGTAAAGATGTCATAAGAAATGTCATGCAGAGAATAGGTGAGTAACAGTGGGGGGCATGACCAGTAAGTATGTCATTAGAAAAGTCACAGAGAGTAGGTGGGTAACAGTGGGGGTATGGCCAGTAAAGATTTCATTAGAAATGTCATGCAGAGAGTACGTGGGTAACAATGAATGGCATGGCCAGGAAAGATATCATTAGAAATGTCACACAGAGAGTAGGTGGGTAACAGTGGGGGCATGACCAGTAAAGATGTCATTAGAAATGTCACGCAGAGAGTAGGTGGGTATCAGTGGGGTGGCATGACTATGAAAGTATGTCATTAGAAAAGTCACAGAGAGTAGGTGGGTAGCAGTGGGGGCATGACCAGTAAAGATGTCATTAGAAATGTCACGCAGAGAGTAAGTGAATAACAGTGGGGGGCATGACCAATAAAGATGTCATTGGAAATGTCACAGAAAGTAGGTGGGTAACAGTGGGGCATGACCAGTAAAGATGTCATTAGAAATTTCATGCAGAGAGTAGGTGGGTAACAATGAGGGGCATGGCCAGTAAAGATGTCATTAGTCATGTCACGCAGAGATTAGACGGGTAACAGTGGAGGGAATGGCCAGTAAAGATCTAATTGGAAAAGTCACAGAGAGTAGGTGGGTAACATTATGGGCATGACCAGTAGAGATGTCATTAGAAATGTCATGCAGAGAGTAGGTGGGTAACAGCGGAAGACATGACCAGTAAATATGTCATTAGAAAGGTCACGCAGAGAGTAGGTGGGTAACAGTGGAGGGCATGACCAGTAAAGATGTCATTAGTAATGTCATGCAGAGATTATATGGGTAAGAGTCGAGCGCATGACCAGTAAATATGTCACTAGAAATGCCATGCAGAGAGTAGGTGAGTAACAGTGGGGGTATGGACAGTAAAGATGTCATTAGAAATGTAACACAGAGAGCAGGTGGGTAACAGTGGGGGAATGACCAGTAAGGATGTCATTAGAAATGTCATGCAGAGAGTACATGGGTAACAGTCAAGGGCGTGACCGGTAAATATGTCATTAGAAATGTCACACAGAGAGTAGATGGGTAACAGTGGGTGTGTGACCAGTAAAGATGTCATTAGAAATGCATTAAGAGAGTAGGTGGGCAACAGTGGTGGGCATGGCCAGTAACAATGTCATTGGAAATGTCACACAGAGAGTAGGTGGGTAACAGCAGAAGGCATGACCAGTACAGATGTCATTAGAAATGTCAGGCAGCGAGTAGGTGGGTATCAGTGGGGGGGCGTGACCAGTAAGTATGTCATTAGAAAAGTCACAGAGTAGGTGGGTAACAATGGAGGGCATGGCCAGGAAACATATCATTAGAAATGTCACGCAGAGAGTAGGTGAGTAACAGTGGGGGCATGACCAGTAAAGATGTCATTAGAAATGTCACGCAGAGAGTAGGTGGGTAACTGTGGGGGCGTGACCTGTAAAGATGTCATTAGAAATGTCATGCAGAGAATAGGTGAGTAACAGTGGGGGGCATGACCAGTAAGTATGTCATTAGAAAAGTCACAGAGAGTAGGTGGGTAACAGTGGGGGGCATGACCAGTAAAGATGTCATTAGAAATGTCAGGCAACGAGTAGGTGGGTATCAGTGGGGGGGCGTGACCAGTAAGTATGTCATTAGAAAAGTCACAGAGTAGGTGGGTAACAGTGGGGGCATGACCAGTAAAGATGTCATTAGAAATGTCACACAGAGAGTAGGTGGGTAACAGTGGGTGTTTGACCAGTAAAGATGTCATTAGAAATGTCATGAAGAGAGTAGGTGGGCAACAGTGGTGGGCATGGCCAGTAACAATGTCATTAGAAATGTCACACAGAGAGTAGGTGGGTAACAGCAGAAGGCATGACCAGTTCAGATGTCATTAGAAATGTCATGCAGAGAGTAGGTGGGTAACAACCGAAGGCATGACCAATAAAGATGTAATTAGAAATGTCATGCAGAGAGTAGGTGGGTAACAGTGGGGGCATGACCAGTAAAGATGTCATTAGAAATGTCATGCACACAGTAGGTGGGTAACAGTGGGGGTATGGCCAGTAAAGATGTCATTAGAAATGTCACACAGAGAGTAGGTGGGTAACAGTGGGTGTGTGACCAGTAAAGATGTCATTAGAAATGTCACACAGACAGTAGGTGGGTAACAGTGGGGGGCATGACCAGTAAAGAAGTCATTAGAAATGTCATGCAGAGAATAGGTGGGTAACAGTGGGGGCATAACCAGTAAATATGTAATTAGAAATGTCACAGAGAGTAGGTGGGTAACAGTGGGGGTATGACCAGTAAAGATGTCATTAGAAATGTCATGCAGAGAGTAGGTGGGTAACAATGAAGGGCATGGCCAGTAACGATGTCATTAGACATGTCACGCAGAGATTAGACGAGTAACAGTGGAGGGCATGGACAGTAAAGATCCAATTGGAAAAGTCACAGAGAGTAGGTGGGTAACAGTGGGGGCATGACCAGTAGAGATGTCATTAGAAATGTCATGCAGAGAGTAGGTGGGTAACAGCGGAAGACATGACCAGTAAATATGTCATTAGAAATGTCACGCAGAGAGTAGGTGGGTAACAGTGGGGGCATGACCAGTAGAGATGTCATTAGAAATGTCATGCAGAGAGTAGGTGGGTAACAGCGGAAGACATGACCAGTAAATATGTCATTAGAAATGTCACACAGAGAGTAGGTGGGTAACAGTGGAGGGCATGACTAGTAAAGATGTCATTAGTAATGTCATGCAGAGAGTATATGAGTAACAGTCGAGGGCATGACCAGTAAATATGTCACTAGAAATGCCATGCAGAGAGTAGGTGAGAAACAGTGGGGGTATGGACAGTAAAGATGTCATTAGAAATGTAACGCAGAGAGTAGGTGGGTAACAGTGGGGGATGATCAGTAAAGTAGTCATTAGAAATGTCATGCAGAGAGTACATGGGTAACAGTCGAGGGCGTGACCGGTAAATATGTCATTAGAAATGTCACACAGAGAGTAGGTGGGTAACAGCGGGAGGCATGACCAGTAAAGATGTCATTAGAAATGCCATGCAGAAAGTAGGTGGGTAACAGTGAAGGGCATGGTCAGTAAAGGTATCATTAGAAATGTCACGCAGAGAGTAGGTGAGTAACAGTGGGGGCATGACCAGTAAAGATGTCATTAGAAATGTCATGCAGACAGTAGGTGGGTAACAGTGGGGGTATGGCCAGTAAAGATGTCATTAGAAATGTCACACAGAGAGAAGGTGGGTAACAGTGGGTGTGTGACCAGTAAAGATGTCATTAGAAATGTCATGAAGAGAGTAGGTGGGCAACAGTGGTGGGCATGGCCAGTAACAATGTCATTAGAAATGTCACACAGAGAGTAGGTGGGTAACAGCAGAAGGCATGACCAGTACAGATGTCATTAGAAATGTCATGCAGAGAGTAGGTGGGTAACATCGAAAGGCATGACCAATAAAGATGTAATTAGAAATGTCATGCAGAGAGTAGGTGGGTAACAGTGGGGGCATGACCAGTAAAGATGTCATTAGAAATGTCATGCAGACAGTAGGTGGGTAACAGTGGGGGTATGGCCAGTAAAGATGTCATTAGAAATGTCACACAGAGAGTAGGTGGGTAACAGTGGGTGTGTGACCAGTAAAGATGTCATTAGAAATGTCATGAAGAGAGTAGGTGGGTAACAGTGGGGTGCATGAACAGTAAAGATGTCATTAGAAATGTCACACAGACAGTAGGTGGGTAAAAGTGGGGGCCATGACCAGTAAAGATGTCATTAGAATTGTCATGCAGAGAGTAGGTGGGTAACAGTGGGGGCATAACCAGTAAATATGTAATTAGAAATGTCATACAGAGAGTAGGTGGGTAACAGTGGAGGGCATGACCAGTAAAGTTGTAATTAGAAATGTCCTGCAGAGAGTACATGGGTAACAGTCGAGGGCATGACCAGTAAATATGCCATTAGAAATGTCACGCAGAGAGTAGGTAGGTAGGTAACGGTGGAGGGCATGACCAGTAAAGATGTCATTAGAAATGTCATGCTGAGAGTACATGGGTAACAGTCGAGGGCATGACCAGTAAATATGTCATTAGAAATGTCACAGAGCGTTGGTGGGTAACAGTGGAAGGCATGACCAGTAAGATGTCATTAGGAATGTCACGCAGAGGGTAGGTGGGTAACAGTGGGGGTATGGCCAGTACAGATGTCATTATAAATGTCACACAGAGAGTAGGTGGGTAACAGTCGAGGGCATGACCAGTAAATATGTCATTAGAAATGTCAGCCAAAGAGTAGGTGGGTAACAGTGGGTGCGTGACCAGTAAAGATGCCATTAGAAATGCCATGAAGAGAGTAGGTGGGCAACAGTGGAGGGCATGGCCAGTAAAGATGTCATTGGAAATGTCACACAGAGAGTAGGTGGGTAACATTGGGGGGCATGAACAGTAAAGATGTCATTAGAAATGTCATGCAGAGAGTGCATGGGTAACAGTCGAGGGCGTGACCAGTAAATATGCCATTAGAAATGTCACACAGAGAGTAGGTGGGTAACAGAGGAAAGCATGACCAGTGTAGATGTCATTAGAAATGTCACGCAGAGAGTAGGTGGGTAACAGTGGGGGCGTGACCTGTAAAAATGTCATTAGAAATGTCATGCAGAGAGTAGGTGGGTAACATCGGAAGGCATGACCAGTAAAGATGTCTTTAGAAATGTCATGCAGAGAGTAGGTGGGTAACAGTGGAGGACATGGCCAGTAAAGATTTCATTAGAAATGTCACACAGAGAGTAGGTGGGTAACAGTGGGGGCGTGACCTGTAAAAATGTCATTAGAAATGTCATGCAGAGAGTAGGTGGGTAACATCGGAAGGCATGACCAGTATAGATGTCATTAGAAATGTCACGCAGAGAGTAGGTGGGTAACAGTGGAGGGCATGGCCAGTAAAGATATCATTAGAAATGTCACACAGAGAGTAGGTGAGTAACAGTGTGGGGCATGACCAGTAAGTATGTAATTAGAAAAGTCACAGAGAGTAGGTGGGTAACAGTGGGGGGCATGACCAGTAAGGATGTCATTAGAAATGTCAGGCAGAGAGTAGATGGTTAACAGTGGGGGGCATGAACAGTAAGTATGTCATTAGAAATGTCACAGAGATTAGGTGGGTAACAGTGGGGGCATGGCCAGTAAAGATGTCATTAGAAATGTCATGCAGAGAGTAGGTGGGTAACAGTGAGGGGCATGACCAGTAAAGATGTCATTAGACATGTCACACAGAGAGTAGACGGGTAACAGTGGAGGGCATGGCCAGTAAAGATCTATTTGGAAAAGTCACAGAGAGTAGGTGAGTAAAAGTGGTGGGCATGACCAGTACAGATGTCATTCGAAATGCCATGCAGAGAGTAGGTGAGTAACAGTTGGGGTATGGCCAGTAAATATGTCATTAGAAATGTCACGCAGAGAGTAGGTGGGTAACAGTGGTGGGCATGACCAGTACAGATGTCATTCGAAATTTCATGCAGAGAGTAGGTGGGTAACAGTCAAGGGCGTGACCAGTAAATATGTCATTAGAAATGTCACACAGAGAGTAGATGGGTAACAGCGGAAGGCATGACCAGTACAGATGTCATTAGAAATGCCATGCAGAGAGTAGGTGACTAACAGTTGGGGTATGGCCAGTAAAGATTTCATTAGAAATGTCACGCAGAGAGTAGGTGGGTAACAGTGGGGGGCATGACCAGTAAAGATGTCATTAGAAATGTCATGAAGAGAGTAGGTGTGTAACAGCAGAAGGCATGACCAGTACAGATGTCTTTAGAAATGTCATGCAGAGAGTAGGTGGGTAACAGTGGAGGGCATGGCCAGTAAAGATGTAATTAGAAATGTCACGCAGAGAGTAGGTGGGTAACAGTGGGTGCGTGACCAGTAAAGATGTCATTAGAAATGTCATGCAGAGAGTTGGTGGGTAACAGTGGGGGCCATGACCAGTAAAGAGGTCATTAGAATTATCATTCAGAGAGTAGGTGAGTAACAGTGGGGGGTATGGCCAGTAAAGATGTCATTAGAAATGTCACACAGAGTACATGGGTAAAAGTGGGGGTATGGCCAGTAAAGATGTCATTAGAAATGTCACACAGAGAGTAGATGGGTAACAGAGGAAGGCATGGCCAGTAAAGATGTCATTAGAAATGTCATGCAGAGAGTACATGGGTAACGGTTGAGGGCGTGACCAGTAAATATGTCATTAGAAATGTCACACAGAGTAGGTGGGTAACAGTGGAGGGCATGACCAGTACAGATGTCATTAGAAATGCCATGCAGAGAGTCTGTGAGTAACAGTGGGGGTATAGCCAGTCAAGAATGTCATTAGAAATGTCATGCAGAGAGTAGGTGAGTAACAGTGGGGGTATAGCCAGTAAAGATGTCATTAGAAATGTCACGCAGAGAGTAGGTGGGTAACAGTGGAGGGCATGGCCAGTAAAGATATCATTAGAAATGTCACGCAGAGAGTAGGTGAATAACAGTGGGGGGCATGACCAGTAAGTATGTAATTAGAAAAGTCACAGAGAGTAGGTGGGTAACAGTGGGGGCCATGACTAGTAAAGATATAAATAGAAATGTTACGCAGACTGTAGGTGGGTAACAGTGGAGGGCATGGCCAGTAAAGATATCATTAGAAATGTCACGCAGAGAGTAGGTGGGTAACAGTGGAGGGCATGGCCAGTAAAGATATCATTAGAAATGTTACGCAGAGACTAGGTGGGTAACAGTGGGGGCATAACCAGTAAAGATGTCATTAGAAATGCCATGCAGAGAGTAGGTGAGTAACAGTGGGGGTATGGCCAGTGAAGATTTCATTAGAAATGTCACGCACAGAGTAGGTGGGTAACAGTGGAGGGCATGGCCAGTAAAGATATCATTAGAAATGTTACACAGAAACTAGGTGGGTAACAGTGGGGGCATGACCAGTAAAGATGTCATTAGAAAAGTCACAGAGAGTAGGTGGGTAACAGTGGGGGGCATGACCAGTAAAGATGTCATTAGAAATGTCACAGAGAGTAGGTGGGTAACAGTGGGGCATGACCAGTAAAGATGTCATTAGAAATTTCATGCAGAGAGTAGGTGGGTAACAGTGAGGGGCATGGCCAGTAAAGATGTCATTAGACATGTCACGCAGAGAGTAGACGGGTAACAGTGGAAGGCATGGCCAGTAAAGATCTAATTGGAAAAGTCACAGAGAGAAGGTGGGTAACAGTGGAGGGCATGACCAGTACAGATGTCATTAGAAATGTCATGCAGAGAGTACATGGGTAACAGTCGAGGGCGTGACCAGTAAATATGTCATTAGAAATGTCATGCAGAGAATAGGTGGGTAACAGTGGGGGCATAAGCAGTAAATATGTAATTAGAAATGTCACAGAGAGTAGGTGGGTAACAGTGGGGGCATGACCAGTAAAGATGTCATTAGAAATTTCATGCAGAGAGTAGGTGGGTAACAATGAAGGGCATGGCCAGTAACGATGTCATTAGACATGTCACGCAGAGATTAGACGAGTAACAGTGGAGGGCATGGACAGTAAAGATCCAATTGGAAAAGTCACAGAGAGTAGGTGGGTAACAGTGGGGGCATGACCAGTAGAGATGTCATTAGAAATGTCATGCAGAGAGTAGGTGGGTAACAGCGGAAGACATGACCAGTAAATATGTCATTAGAAATGAACGCAGAGAGTAGGTGGGTAACAGTGGAGGGCATGACCAGTAAAGATGTCATTAGTAATGTCATGCAGAGAGTATATGGGTAACAGTCGAGGGCATGACCAGTAAATATGTCATTAGAAATGTCATGCAGAGAGTAGGTGGGTAACAGTGGAGGGCATGACCAGTAAAGATGTCATTAGAAATGTCATGCAGAGAGTACATGGGTAACAGTCGAGGGCATGACCAGTAAATATGTCACTAGAAATGCCATGCAGAGAGTAGGTGAGTAACAGTGGGGGTATGGACAGTAAAGATGTCATTAGAAATGTAACGCAGAGAGTAGGTGGGTAACAGTCGAGGGCGTGACCGGTAAATATGTCATTAGAAATGCCATGCAGAGAGTAGGTGGGTAACAGCGGAAGGCATGACCAGTAAAGATGTCATTAGAAATGCCATGCAGAGAGTAGGTGGGTAACAGTGAAGGGCATGGTCAGTAAAGGTATCATTAGAAATGTCACGCAGAGAGTAGGTGGATAACAGTGGGGGCATGACCAGTAAAGATGTCATTAGAAATGTCATGCAGACAGTAGGTAGGTAACACTGGGGGTATGGCCAGTAAAGATGTCATTAGAAATGTCACACAGAGAGAAGGTGGGTAACAGTGGGTGTGTGACCAGTAAAGATGTCATTAGAAATGTCATGAAGAGAGTAGGTGGGCAACAGTGGTGGGCATGGCCAGTAACAATGTCATTAGAAATGTCACACAGAGAGTAGGTGGGTAACAGCAGAAGGCATGACCAGTACAGATGTCATTAGAAATGTCATGCAGAGAGTAGGTGGGTAACATCGAAAGGCATGACCAGTAGAGATGTCATTAGAAATGTCATGCAGAGAGTACATGGGTAACAGTCGAGGGCGTGACCGGTAAATATGTCATTAGAAATGTCACACAGAGAGTAGGTGGGTAACAGTGGGTGTGTGACCAGTAAAGATATCATTAGAAATGTCATGAAGAGAGTAGGTGGGTAACAGTGGGGTGCATGAACAGTAAAGATGTCACTAGAAATGTCACACAGAGAGTAGGTGGGTAACAGTGGAGGGCATGACCAGTAAAGATGTCATTAGAAATGTCATGCAGACAGTAGGTGGGTAACAGTGGGGGTATGGCCAGTAAAGATGTCATTAGAAATGTCACACAGAGAGTAGGTGGGTAACAGTGGGGTGCATGAACAGTAAAGATGTCATTAGAAATGTCACACAGACAGAAGGTGGGTAACAGTGGGGGGCATGACCAGTAAAGAAGTCATTAGAAATGTCATGCAGAGAATAGGTGGGTAACAGTGGGGGCATAACCAGTAAATATGTAATTAGAAATGTCACAGAGAGTAGGTGGGTAACAGTGGGGGCATGACCAGTAAAGATGTCATTAGAAATTTCATGCAGAGAGTAGGTGGGTAACAATGAAGGGCATGGCCAGTAAAGATGTCATTAGACATGTCACGCAGAGATTAGACGAGTAACAGTGGAGGTAATGGACAGTAAAGATCCAATTGGAAAAGTCACAGAGAGTAGGTGGGTAACAGTGGGGGCATGACCAGTAGAGATGTCATTAGAAATGTCATGCAGAGAGTAGGTGGGTAACAGCGGAAGACATGACCAGTAAATATGTCATTAGAAATGTCATACAGAGAGTAGGTGGGTAACAGTGGAGGGCATGACCAGTAAAGATGTCATTAGTAATGTCATGCAGAGAGTATATGAGTAACAGTCGAGGGCATGACCAGTAAATATGTCACTAGAAATGCCATGCAGAGAGTAGGTGAGTAACAGTGGGGTTATGGACAGTAAAGATGTCATTAGAAATGTAACGCAGAGAGTAGGTGGGTAACAGTGGGGGATGATCAGTAAAGTAGTCATTAGAAATGTCATGCAGAGAGTACATGGGTATCAGTCGAGGGCGTGACCGGTAAATATGTCATTAGAAATGTCACACAGAGAGTAGGTGGGTAACAGCGGAAGGCATGACCAGTAAAGATGTCATTAGAAATGCCATGCAGAGTAGGTGGGTAACAGTGAAGGGCATGGTCAGTAAAGGTATCATTAGAAATGTCACGCAGAGAGTAGGTGAGTAACAGTGGGTGCATGACCAGTAAAGATGTCATTAGAAATGTCATGCAGACAGTAGGTGGGTAACAGTGGGGGTATGGCCAGTAAAGATGTCATTAGAAATGTCACACAGAGAGAAGGTGGGTAACAGTGGGGGTATGGCCAGTAAAGATGTCATTAGAAATGTCACACAGAGAGAAGGTGGGTAACAGTGGGTGTGTGACCAGTAAAGATGTCATTAGAAATGTCATGAAGAGAGTAGGTGGGCAACAGTGGTGGGCATGGCCAGTAACAATGTCATTAGAAATGTCACACAGAGAGTAGGTGGGTAACAGCAGAAGGCATGACCAGTACAGATGTCATTAGAAATGTCATGCAGAGAGTAGGTGGGTAACATCGAAAGGCATGACCAATAAAGATGTAATTAGAAATGTCATGCAGAGAGTAGGTGGGTAACAGTGGGGGCATGACCAGTAAAGATGTCATTAGAAATGTCATCCAGACAGTAGGTGGGTAACAGTGGGGGTATGGCCAGTAAAGATGTCATTAGAAATGTCACACAGAGAGTAGGTGGGTAACAGTGGGTGTGTGACCAGTAAAGATGTCATTAGAAATGTCATGAAGAGAGTAGGTGGGTAACAGTGGGGTGCATGAACAGTAAAGATGTCATTAGAAATGTCACACAGACAGTAGGTGGGTAAAAGTGGGGGCCATGACCAGTAAAGATGTCATTAGAATTGTCATGCAGAGAGTAGGTGGGTAACAGTGGGGGCATAACCAGTAAATATGTAATTAGAAATGTCACACAGAGAGTAGGTGGGTAACAGTGGAGGGCATGACCAGTAAAGTTGTAATTAGAAATGTCCTGCAGAGAGTACATGGGTAACAGTCGAGGGCATGACCAGTAAATATGCCATTAGAAATGTCACGCAGAGAGTAGGTAGGTAGGTAACGGTGGAGGGCATGACCAGTAAAGATGTCATTAGAAATGTCATGCTGAGAGTACATGGGTAACAGTCGAGGGCATGACCAGTAAATATGTCATTAGAAATGTCACAGAGCGTTGGTGGGTAACAGTGGAAGGCATGACCAGTACAGATGTCATTAGGAATGTCACGCAGAGAGTAGGTGGGTAACAGTGGGGGTATGGCCCGTACAGATGTCATTAGAAATGTCACACAGAGAGTAGGTGGGTAACAGTGGAGGGCATGGCCAGTAAATGTGTCATTAGAAATGTCACACAGAGAGTAGGTGGGTAACAGTCGAGGGCATGACCAGTAAATATGTCATTAGAAATGTCAGCCAAAGAGTAGGTGGGTAACAGTGGGTGCGTGACCAGTAAAGATGTCATTAGAAATGCCATGAAGAGAGTAGGTGGGCAACAGTGGAGGGCATGGCCAGTAAAGATGTCATTGGAAATGTCATGCTGAGAGTACATGGGTAACAGTCGAGGGCATGACCAGTAAATATGTAATTAGAAATGTCACAGAGCGTTGGTGGGTAACAGTGGAAGGCATGACCAGTACAGATGTCATTAGGAATGTCACGCAGAGAGTAGGTGGGTAACAGTGGGGGTATGGCCCGTACAGATGTCATTAGAAATGTCACACAGAGAGTAGGTGGGTAACAGTGGAGGGCATGGCCAGTAAATGTGTCATTAGAAATGTCACACAGAGAGTAGGTGGGTAACATTGGGGGGCATGAACAGTAAAGATGTCATTAGAAATGTCATGCAGAGAGTGCATGGGTAACAGTCGAGGGCGTGACCAGTAAATATGCCATTAGAAATGTCACACAGAGAGTAGGTGGGTAACAGAGGAAAGCATGACCAGTATAGATGTCATTAGAAATGTCACGCAGAGAGTAGGTGGGTAACAGTGGAGGGCATGGCCAGTAAAGATATCATTAGAAATGTCACACAGAGAGTAGGTGAGTAACAGTGTGGGGCATGACCAGTAAGTATGTAATTAGAAAAGTCACAGAGAGTAGGTGGGTAACAGTGGGGGGCATGAACAGTAAGTATGTCATTAGAAATGTCACAGAGATTAGGTGGGTAACAGTGGGGGCATGGCCAGTAAAGATGTCATTAGAAATGTCATGCAGAGAGTAGGTGGGTAACAGTGAGGGGCATGACCAGTAAAGATGTCATTAGACATGTCACACAGAGTGTAGACGGGTAACAGTGGAGGGCATGGCCAGTAAAGATCTATTTGGAAAAGTCACAGAGAGTAGGTGAGTAAAAGTGGTGGGCATGACCAGTACAGATGTCATTCGAAATGCCATGCAGAGAGTAGGTGAGTAACAGTTGGGGTATGGCCAGTAAAGATGTCATTAGAAATGTCATGCATAGAGTACATGGGTAACAGTCGAGGGCATGACCAGTAAATATGTCATTAGAAATGTCACGCAGAGAGTAGGTGGGTAACAGTGGTGGGCATGACCAGTACAGATGTCATTCGAAATTTCATGCAGAGAGTAGGTGGGTAACAATGAGGGGCATGACCAGTAAAGATGTCATTAGAAATGTCACACAGAGAGTAGATGGGTAACAACGGAAGGCATGACCAGTACAGATGTCATTAGAAATGCCATGCAGAGAGTAGGTGACTAACAGTTGGGGTATGGCCAGTAAAGATTTCATTAGAAATGTCACGCAGAGAGTAGGTGGGTAACAGTGGGGGGCATGACCAGTAAAGATGTCATTAGAAATGTCATGCAGAGAGTAGGTGGGTAACAGCAGAAGGCATGACCAGTACAGATGTCTTTAGAAATGTCATGCAGAGAGTAGGTGGGTAACAGTGGAGGGCATGGCCAGTAAAGATTTCATTAGAAATGTCACACAGAGAGTAGGTGGGTAACAGTGGGGGCGTGACCTGTAAAAATGTCATTAGAAATGTCATGCAGAGAGTAGGTGGGTAACATCGGAAGGCATGACCAGTAAAGATGCAATTAGAAATGTCACGCAGAGAGTAGGTGGGTAACAGTGGGTGCGTGACCAGTAAAGATGTCATTAGAAATGTCATGCAGAGAGTTGGTGGGTAACAGTGGGGGCCATGACCAGTAAAGAGGTCATTAGAATTGTCATTCAGAGAGTAGGTGAGTAACAGTGGGGGTATGGCCAGTAAAGATGTCATTAGAAATGTCACACAGAGTACATGGGTAAAAGTGGGGGTATGGCCAGTAAAGATGTCATTAGAAATGTTACACAGAGAGTAGATGGGTAACAGAGGAAGGCATGGCCAGTAAAGATGTCATTAGAAATGTCATGCAGAGAGTACATGGGTAACGGTTGAGGGCGTGACCAGTAAATATGTCATTAGAAATGTCACACAGAGAGTAGGTGGGGAACAGTGGAGGGCATGACCAGTAAACATGTCATTAGAAATGTCATGCAGAGAGTACATGGGTAACAGTCGAGGGCGATACCAGTAAATATGTCATTAGAAATGTCACACAGAGAGTAGGTGGGTAACAGCGGAAGGCATGACCAGTAAAGATTTCATTAGAAAAGTCAGAGAGTAGGTGGGTAACAGTGGGGGGCATGACCAGTAAAGATGTCAATAGAAATGTCACAGAGAGTAGGTGGGTAACAGTGGGGCATGACCAGTAAAGATGTCATTAGAAATTTCATGCAGAGAGTAGGTGGGTAACAGTGGGGCATGACCAGTAAAGATGTCATTAGAAATTTCATGCAGAGAGTAGACGGGTAACAGTGGAAGGCATGGCCAGTAAAGATCTAATTGGAAAAGTCACAGAGAGTAGGTGGATAACAGTGGAGGGCATGACCAGTACAGATGTCATTAGAAATGTCATGCAGAGAGTACATGGGTAACAGTCGAGGGCGTGACCAGTAAATATGTCATTAGAAATGTCACACAGAAAGTAGGTGGGTAACAGCGGAAGGCATGACCAGTAAATATGTCATTAGAAATGTCACGCAGAGAGTAGGTGTGTAACAGTGGAGGGCATGACCAGTAAAGATGTCATTAGAAATGTCATGCAGAGAGTACATGGGTAACAGTCGACGGCATGACCAGTAAATATGTCATTACAAATGTCAGGCAAAGAGTAGGTGGGTAACATTGGAGGGCACGACCAGTAAAGATGTCATTAGAAATGTCATGCAGAGAGTACATGGGTAACAGTCGAGGGCTTGACAAGTAAATATGTCATTAGAAATGTCACGCAGAGAGTAGGTGGGTAACAGTGGAGGGCATGACCAGTAAAGATGTCATTAGAAATGTCATGCAGACAGTACATGGGTTACAGTCGAGGGCATGACCAGTAAATATGTCATTAGAAATGCCATGCAGGGAGTAGGTGAGTAACGGTGGGGGTATGGCCAGTAAATATGTCATTAGAAATGTCACACAGAGAGTAGGTGAGTAACAGTGGTGGTATGGCCAGTAAAGATGTCATTAGAAATGTCACGCAGAGAGTAGGTGGGTAACAGTAGAGGGCATGGCTAGTAAAGATATCATTAGAAATGTCACGCAGAGAGAAGGTGTGTAACAGTGGGGGCATGACCAGTAAATATGTCATTAGAAATTTCATGCAGACAGTAGGTGGGTAACAGTGGGGGTATGGCCAGTAAAGATGTCATTAGAAATGTCACACAGAGAGTAGGTGGGTAACAGCAGAAGGCATGACCAGTACAGATGTCATTAGAAATGTCATGCAGAGAGTTGGTGGGTAACATCGGAAGGCATGACCAATAAAGATGTAATTAGAAATGTCATGAAGAGAGTAGGAGGACAACAGTGGAGGGCATGGCCAGTAACAATGTCATTTGAAATGTCACACAGAGAGTAGGTGGGTAACAGTGGGATGCATGAACAGTAAAGATGTCATTAGAAAAGTCACACAGACATTAGGTGGGTAACAGTGGGGGGCATGACAAGTAAAGATGTCATTAGAAATGTCATGCAGAGAGTAGGTGGGTAACAGTGGGGGTATGGCCAGTAAAGATGTCATTAGAAATGTCACACAGAGAGTAGGTGGGTAACAGCAGAAGGCATGGCCAGTAAAATTGTCATTAGAAATGTCATGCAGAGAGTACATAGGTAACTGTTGAGGGCGTGACCAGTAAATATGTCATTTGAAATGTCACGCAGAGAGCAGGTGGGTAACAGTGGAGGGCATGACCAGTAAAGATGTCATTAGAAATGTCATGCAGAGAATACATGGGTAACAGCGGAATGCATGACCAGTACAGATGTCATTAGAAATGCCATGCAGAGAGTATATGGGTAACAGTTGAGGGCATGACCAGTAAATATGTCATTAGAAATGTCATGCAGAGAGTAGGTGGGTAACAGTGGAGGGCATGACCAGTAAAGATGTCATTAGAAATGTCACACAGAGAGTAGATGGGTAACAGCGGAAGGCATGACCAGTACAATGTCATTAGAAATGCCATGCAGAGAGTAGGTGACTAACAGTTGGGGTATGGCCAGTAAAGATTTCATTAGAAATGTCACGCAGAGAGTAGGTGGGTAACAGTGGGGGGCATGACCAGTAAAGATGTCATTAGAAATGTCATGCAGAGAGTAGGTGGGTAACAGTCAGAGCATTACCAGTAAATATGTAATTAGAAATGTCACGCAGAGAGTAGGTGGGTAACAGCAGAAGGCATGACCAGTACAGATGTCTTTAGAAATGTCATGCAGAGAGTAGGTGGCTAACAGTGGAGGGCATGGCCAGTAAAGATTTCATTAGAAATGTCACACAGAGAGTAGGTGGGTAACAGTGGAGGGCATGACCAGTAAAGATGTCATTAGAAATGTCACGCAGAGAGTAGGTGGGTAACAGTGGGTGCGTGACCAGTAAAGATGTCATTAGAAATGCCATGAAGAGAGTAGGTGGGCAACAGTGGAGGGCATGGCTAGTAACAATATCATTGGAAATGTCACACGGAGAGTAGGTGGGTAACAGTGGGGGGCATGAACAGTAAAGATGTCATTAGAAATCTCACACAGACAGTAGGTGGGTAACAGTGGGGGGCATGACCAGTACAGATGTCATTAGAAATGCCATGCAGAGAGTAGGTGAGTAACAGTGGGGGTATGGCCAGTAAAGATGTCATTAGAAATGTCACACAGAGAGTAGATGGGTAACAGAGGAAGGCATGGCCAGTAAAGATGTCATTAGAAATGTCATGCAGAGAGTACATGGGTAACGGTTGAGGGCGTGACCAGTAAATATGTCATTAGAAATGTCACACAGAGAGTAGGTGGGTAACAGTGGAGGGCATGACCAGTAAAGATGTCATTAGAAATGTCATGCAGAGAGTACATGGGTAACAGTCGAGGGCGATACCAGTAAATATGTCATTAGAAATGTCACACAGAGAGTAGGTGGGTAACAGCAGAAGGCATGACCAGTACAGATGTCATTAGAAATGCCATGCAGAGAGTCGGTGAGTAACAGTGGGGGGATAGCCAGTAAAGATGTCATTAGAAATGTCATGCAGAGAGTAGGTGCATAACAGTGGGGGACATAACCAGCAAAGATGTCATTAGAAATGCCATGCAGAGAGTCGGTGAGTAACAGTGGGGGTATAGCCAGTAAAGATGTCAATAGAAATGCCATGCAGAGAGTCGGTGAGTAACAGTGGGGGTATAGACAGTAAAGATGTCATTAGAAATGTCACGCAGAGAGTAGATGGGTAACAGTGGAGGGCATGGCCAGTAAAGATATCATTAGAAATGTCACGCAGAGAGTAGGTGAGTAACAGTGGGGGGCATGACAAGTAAGTATGTAATTAGAAAAGTCACAGAGAGTAGGTGGGTAACAGTGGGGGCCATGACTAGTAAAGATATCAATAGAAATGTTACGCAGACTGTAGGTGGGTAACAGTGGAGGGCATGGCCAGTAAAGATATCATTAGAAATGTCACGCAGAGAGTAGGTGGGTAACAGTGGAGGGCATGGCCAGTAAAGATATCATTAGAAATGTTACGCAGAGACTAGGTGTTTAACAGTGGGGGCATAACCAGTAAAGATGTCATTAGAAATGCCATGCAGAGAGTAGGTGAGTAACAGTGGGTGCATGGCCAGTAAAGATTTCATTAGAAATGTCACACAGAGAATAGGTGGGTAACAGTGGAGGGCATGGCCAGTAAAGATATCATTAGAAATGTTACGCAGAGACTAGGTGGGTAACAGTGGGGGCATGACCAGTAAAGATGTCATTAGAAAAGTCACAGAGAGTAGGTGGGTAACAGTGGGGGGCATGACCAGTAAAGATGTCATTAGAAATGTCAGAGAGAGTAGGTGGGTAACAGTGGGGCATGACCAGTAAAGATGTCATTAGAAATTTCATGCAGAGAGTAGGTGGGTAACAGTGAGGGGCATGGCCAGTAAAGATGTCATTAGACATGTCACGCAGAGAGTAGACGGGTAACAGTGGAAGGCATGGCCAGTAAAGATCTAATTGGAAAAGTCACAGAGAGTAGGTGGGTAACAGTGGAGGGCATGACCAGTACAGATGTCATTAGAAATGTCATGCAGAGAGTACATGGGTAACAGTCGAGGGCGTGACCAGTAAATATGTCATTAGAAATGTCACACAGAAAGTAGGTGGGTAACAGCGGAAGGCATGACCAGTAAATATGTCATTAGAAATGTCACGCAGAGAGTAGGTGTGTAACAGCAGTAAATATGTCATTAGAAATGTCATGCAGAGAATAGGTGAGTAACAGTGGGGGCATGACCAGTAAGGATGTCATTCGAAATGTCACATAGAGTAGGTGGGTAACAGTGTCATGCAGAGAGTACATGGGTAACAGTCGAGGGCGTGACCGGTAAATATGTCATTAGAAATGTTACACAGAGAGTAGGTGTGTAACAGCGGAAGGCATGACCAGTAAAGATGTCATTAGAAATGTCATGCAGACAGTAGGTGGGTAACAGTGGGGGTATGGCCAGTAAAGATGTCATTAGAAATGTCACACAGAGAGTAGGTGGGTAACAGTGGGTGTGTGACCAGTAAAGATGTCATTAGAAATGTCATGAAGAGAGTAGGTGGGCAACAGTGGTGGGCATGGCCAGTAACAATGTCATTAGAAATGTCACACAGAGAGTAGGTGGGTAACAGCAGAAGGCATGACCAGTACAGATGTCATTAGAAATGTCATGCAGAGAGTAGGGGGGTAACATCGGAAGGAATGACCAATAAAGATGTAATTAGAAATGTCATGAAGAGAGTAGGTGGGTAACAATGGAGGGCATGGCCAGGAAAGATATCAATATAAATGTCACACAGAGAGTAGGTGGGTAACAGTGGGGGCATGACCAGTAAAGATGTCATTAGAAATGTCACGCAGAGAGTAGGTGGGTAACAGTGGGGGCGTGACCTGTAAAGATGTCATTAGAAATGTCATGCAGAGAATAGGTGAGTAACAGTGGGGGCATGACCAGTAAGTATGTCATTAGAAATGTCACAGAGAGTAGGTGGGTAACAGTGGGGGACATGACCAGTAAAGATGTCATTAGAAATGTCAGGCAGAGAGTAGGTGGGTATCAGTGGGGGGGCATGACCAGTAAGTATGTCATTAGAAAAGTCACAGAGAGTAGGTGGGTAGCAGTGGGGGCATGACCAGTAAAGATGTCATTAGAAATGTCACGCAGAGAGTAAGTGAATAACAGTGGGGGGCATGACCAGTAAAGATGTCATTCGAAATGTCACAGAGAGTAGGTGGGTAACAGTGGGGGGCATGACCAGTAAAGATGTCATTAGAAATTTCATGCAGAGAGTAGGTGGGTAACAATGAAGGGCACGGCCAGTAAAGATGTCATTAGACATGTCACGCAGAGATTAGACGAGTAAATGTGGAGGGCATGGCCAGTAAAGATCCAATTGGAAAAGTCACAGAGAGTAGGTGAGTAACAGTGGGGGCATGACCAGTAGAGATGTCATTAGAAATGTCATGCAGAGAGTAGGTTGGTAACAGAGGAAGACATGACCAGTAAATATGTCATTAGAAAAGTCACGCAGAGAGTAGGTGGGTAACAGTGGAGGGCATGACCAGTAAAGATGTCATTAGTAATGTAATGCAGAAAGTATATGGGTAACAGTCGAGGGCATGACCAGTAAATATGTCATTAGAAATGTCATGCAGAGAGTAGGTGGGTAACAGTGGAGGGCATGACCAGTAAATATGTAACTAGAAATGATATGCAGAGAGTAGGTGAGTAACAGTGGGGGTATGGACAGTAAAGATGTCATTAGAAATGTAACACAGAGAGTAGGTGGGTAACAGTGGGGGAATGATCAGTAAAGATGTCATTAGAAATGTCATGCAGATAGTACATGGGTAACAGTCGAGGGCGTGACCGGTAAATATGTCATTAGAAATGTCACACAGAGAGTAGGTGGGTAACAGCGGAAGGCATGACCAGTAAAGATGTCATTAGAAATTCCATGCAGAGAGTAGGTGGGTAACAGTGAAGGGCATGGTCAGTAAAGGTATCATTAGAAATGCCACGCAGAGAGTAGGTGGGTAACAGTGGGGGCATAACCAGTAAAGATGACATTAGAAATGTCATGGTAACAGTGGGGGTATGGCCAGTAAAGATGTCATTAGAAATGTCACACAGAGAGTAGGTGGGTAACAGTGGGTGTGTGACCAGTAAAGATGTCATTAGAAATGTCATGAAGAGAGTAGGTGGGCACCAGTGGTGGGCATGGCCAGTAACAATGTCATTAGAAATGTCACACAGAGAGTAGGTGGGTAACAGCAGAAGGCATGACCAGTACAGATGTCATTAGAAATGTCATGCAGAGAGTAGGTGGGTAACATCGGAAGGCATGACCAATAAAGATGTAATTAGAAATGTCATGAAGAGAGTAGGAGGACAACAGTGGAGGGCATGGCCAGGAAAGATATCATTAGAAATGTCACGCAGAGAGTAGGTGGGTAACAATGGGGCATGACCAGTAAAGATGTCATTAGAAATGTCATGCAGAGAATAGATGAGTAACAGTGGGGGGCATGACCAGTAAGTATGTCATTAGAAAAGTCACAGAGAGTAGGTGGGTAACAGTGGGGGGCAAGACCAGTAAAGATTCATTGGAAATGTCAGGCATAGAGTAGGTGGGTATCAGTGGGGGGCATGACCAGTAAGTATGTCATTAGAAAAGTCACAGAGAGTAGGTGGGTAGCAGTGGGGGCATGACCAGTAAAGATGTCATTAGAAATGTCACGCAGAGAGTAAGTGAATAACAGTGGGGGGCATGACCAGTAAAGATGTCATTCGAAATGTCACATAGAGTAGGTGGGTAACAGTGGGGGGCATGACCAGTAAAGATGTCATTAGAAATGTCACAGAGAGTAGGTGGGTAACAGTGGGGGCATGACCAGTAAAGATGTCATTAGAAATTTCATGCAGAGAGTAGGTGGGTAACAATGAAGGGCATGGCCAGTGAAGATGTCATTAGACATGTCACGCAGAGATTAGACGAGTAACAGTGGAGGGCATGGCCAGTAAAGATCCAATTACAAAAGTCACAGAGAGTAGGTGGGTAACAGTGGGGGCATGACCAGTAGAGATGTCATTAGAAATGTCATGCAGAGAGTAGGTGGGTAACAGCGGAAGACATGACCAGTAAATATATCATTAGAAATGTCACGCAGAGAGTAGGTGGGTAACAGTGGAGGGCATGACGAGTAAAGATGTCTTTAGAAATGTAACGCAGAGAGTAGGTGGGTAACAGTGGGGGAATGATCAGTAAAGATGTCATTAGAAATGTCATGCAGAGAGTACATGGGTAACAGTCGAGGGCGTGACCGGTAAATATGACATTAGAAATGTCACACAGACAGTAGGTGGGTAACAGTGGAGGGCATGACCAGTAAAGATGTCATTAGAAATGTCATGCAGAGAGTACATGGGTAACAGTCGAGGGCATGACCAGTAAATATGTCACTAGAAATGCCATGCAGAGAGTAGGTGAGTAACAGTGGGGGTATGGACAGTAAAGATGTCATTAGAAATGTAACGCAGAGAGTAGGTGGGTAACAGTGGGGGAATGATCAGTAAAGATGTCATTAGAAATGTCATGCAGAGAGTACATGGGTAACAGTCGAGGGCGTGACCGGTAAATATGTCATTAGAAATGTCACACAGAGAGTAGGTGGGTAATAGCGGAAGGCATGACCAGTAAAGATGTCATTAGAAATGCCATGCAGAGAGTAGGTGAGTAACAGTAGGGGCATGACCAGTAAAGGTGTCATTAGAAATGTCATGCAGAGAGTAGGTGGGTAACAGTGGGGGTATGGCCAGTAAAGATGTCATTAGAAATGTCACACGGAGAGTAGGTGGGTAACAGTGGGTGTGTGACCAGTAAAGATGTCATTAGAAATGTCATGAAGAGAGTAGGTGGGCAACAGTGGTGGGCATGGCCAGTAACAATGTCATTAGAAATGTCACACAGACAGTAGGTGGGTAACAGCAGAAGGCATGACCAGTACAGATGTCATTAGAAATGTCATGCAGAGAGTAGGTGGGTAACAGTGGGGGCATGACCAGTAAAGATGTCATTAGAAATGTCATGCAGTCAGGTGGGTAACAGTGGGGGTATGGCCAGTAAAGATGTCATTAGAAATGTCACAGAGAGTAGTTTGGTAACAGTGGGGCATGACCAGTAAAGATGTCATTAGAAATGTCACAGAGAGTAGGTGGGTAACAGTGGGGTGCATGAACAGTAAAGATGTCATTAGAAATGTCACACAGACAGTAGGTGGGTAACAGTGGAGGGCATGACCAGTAAAGATGTCATTAGAAATGTCATGCAGAGAGTACATGGGTAACAGCGGAAGGCATGACCAGTACAGATGTCATTAGAAATGCCATGCAGAGAGTAGGTGGGTAACAGCGGAAGACATGACCAGTAAATATGTCATTAGAAATGTCACGCAGAGAGTAGGTGGGTAACAGTGGAGGGCATGACCAGTAGAGATGTCATTAGAAATGTCATGCAGAGAGTAGGTGGGTAACAGCGTAAGACATGACCAGTAAATATGTCATTAGAAATGTCACGCAGAGAGTAGGTGGGTAACAGTGGAGGGCATGACCAGTAAAGATGTCATTAGTAATGTCATGCAGAGAGTATATGGGTAACAGTCGAGGGCATGACCAGTAAATATGTCATTAGAAATGTCATGCAGAGAGTACATGGGTAACAGTTGAGGGCATGACCAGTAAATATGTCACTAGAAATGCCATGCAGAGAGTAGGTGAGTAACAGTGGGGGTATGGACAGTAAAGATGTCATTAGAAATGTCATGCAGACAGTAGGTGGGTAACAGTGGGGGTATGGCCAGTAAAGATGTCATTAGAAATGTCACACAGAGAGTAGGTGGGTAACAGCAGAAGGCATGACCAGTACAGATGTCATTAGAAATGTCATGCAGAGAGTAGGTGGGTAACATCGGAAGGCATGACCAATAAAGATGTAATTAGAAATGTCATGCAGCGAGTAGGTGGGTAACAGTGGGGGCATGACCAGTAAACATGTCATTAGAAATGTCATGCAGACAGTAGGTGGGTAACAGTGGGGGTATGGCCAGTAAAGATGTCATTAGAAATGTCACAGAGAGTAGGTGGGTAACAGTGGGGGGTATGGCCAGTAAAGATGTTATTAGACATGTCACGCAGAGATTAGGCGAGTAACAGTGGAGGGCATGGACAGTAAAGATCCAATTGGAAAAGTCAGAGTAGGTGGGTAACAGTGGGGGCATGACCAGTAGAGATGTCATTAGAAATGTCATGCAGAGAGTAGGTGGGTAACAGCGGAAGACATGACCAGTAAATATGTCATTATAAATGTCACGCAGAGAGTAGGTGGGTAACAGTGGAGGGCATGACCAGTAAAGATGTCATTAGTAATGTCATGCAGAGAGTATATGGGTAACAGTCGAGGGCATGACCAGTAAATATGACATTAGAAATGTCACACAGACAGTAGGTGGGTAACAGTGGGGGGCATGACCAGTAAAGAAGTCATTAGAAAAGTCATGCAGAGAATAAGTGGGTAACAGTGGGGGCATAACCAGTAAATATGTAATTAGAAATGTCACAGAGAGTAGGTGGGTAACAGTGGGGGCATGACCAGTAAAGATGTCATTAGAAATGTCACAGAGAGTAGGTGGGTAACAGTGGGGTGCATGAACAGTAAAGATGTCATTAGAAATGTCACACAGACAGTAGGTGGGTAACAGTGGGGGCATAGCCAGTAAATATGTAATTAGAAATGTCACAGAGAGTAGGTGGGTAACAGTGGGGGCATGACCAGTAAAGATGTCATTAGAAATTTCATGCAGAGAGTAGGTGGGTAACAATGAAGGGCATGGCCAGTAAAGATGTCATTAGACATGTCACTCAGAGATTAGACGAGTAACAGTGGAGGGCATGGACAGTAAAGATCCAATTGGAAAAGTCACAGAGAGTAGGTGGGTAACAGTGGGGGCATGACCAGTAGATATGTCATTAGAAATGTCATGCAGAGAGTAGGTGAGTAACAGCGGAAGACATGACCAGTAAATATGTCATTAGAAATGTCACGCAGAGAGTAGGTGGGTAACAGTGGAGGGCATGACCAGTAAAGATGTCATTAGAAATGTCATGCAGAGAGTACATGGGTAACAGTCGAGGGCGTGACCGGTAAATATGTCATTAGAAATGTCACACAGAGAGTAGGTGGGTAATAGCGGAAGGCATGACCAGTAAAGATATCATTAGAAATGCCATGCAGAGAGTAGGTTGGTAACAGTGGGGGCATGACCAGTAAAGGTGTCATTAGAAATGTCATGCAGAGAGTAGGTGGGTAACAGTGGGGGTATGGCCAGTAAAGATGTCATTAGAAATGTCACACGGAGAGTAGGTGGGTAACAGTGGGTGTGTGACCAGTAAAGATGTCATTAGAAATGTCATGAAGAGAGTAGGTGGGCAACAGTGGTGGGCATGGCCAGTAACAATGTCATTAGAAATGTCACACAGACAGTAGGTGGGTAACAGCAGAAGGCATGACCAGTACAGATGTCATTAGAAATGTCATGCAGAGAGTAGGTGGGTAACATCGGAAGGCATGACCAATAAAGATGTAATTAGAAATGTCATGCAGAGAGTAGGTGGGTAACAGTGGGGGCATGACCAGTAAAGATGTCATTAGAAATGTCATGCAGACAGGTGGGTAACAGTGGGGGTATGGCCAGTAAAGATGTCATTAGAAATGTCACAGAGAGTAGGTGGGTAACAGTGGGGCATGAACAGTAAAGATGTCATTAGAAATGTCACAGAGAGTAGGTGGGTAACAGTGGGGTGCATGAACAGTAAAGATGTCATTAGAAATGTCACACAGACAGTAGGTGGGTAACAGTGGAGGGCATGACCAGTAAAGATGTCATTAGAAATGTCATGCAGAGAGTACATGGGTAACAGCGGAAGGCATGACCAGTACAGATGTCATTAGAAATGCCATGCAGAGAGTAGGTGGGTAACAGCGGAAGACATGACCAGTAAATATGTCATTAGAAATGTCACGCAGTGAGTAGGTGGGTAACAGTGGAGGGCATGACCAGTAGAGATGTCATTAGAAATGTCATGCAGAGAGTAGGTGGGTAACAGCGGAAGACATGACCAGTAAATATGTCATTAGAAATGTCACGCAGAGAGTAGGTGGGTAACAGTGGAGGGCATGACCAGTAAAGATGTCATTAGTAATGTCATGCAGAGAGTATATGGGTAACAGTCGAGGGCATGACCAGTAAATATGTCATTAGAAATGTCATGCAGAGAGTACATGGGTAACAGTTGAGGGCATGATCAGTAAATATGTCACTAGAAATGCCATGCAGAGAGTAGGTGAGTAACAGTGGGGGTATGGACAGTAAAGATGTCATTAGAAATGTAACGCAGAGAGTAGGTGGGTAACAGTGGGGGATGATCAGTAAAGATGTCATTAGAAATGTCACACAGAGAGTAGGTGGGTAACAGCAGAAGGCATGACCAGTACAGATGTCATTAGAAATGTCATGCAGAGAGTAGGTGGGTAACATCGGAAGGCATGACCAATAAAGATGTAATTAGAAATGTCATGCAGCGAGTAGGTGGGTAACAGTGGGGGCATGACCAGTAAAGATGTCATTAGAAATGTCATGCAGACAGTAGGTGGGTAACAGTGGGGGTATGGCCAGTAAAGATGTCATTAGAAATGTCACAGAGAGTAGGTGGGTAACAGTGGGGGGTATGGCCAGTAAAGATGTTATTAGACATGTCACGCAGAGATTAGACGAGTAACAGTGGAGGGCATGGACAGTAAAGATCCAATTGGAAAAGTCAGAGTAGGTGGGTAACAGTGGGGGCATGACCAGTAGAGATGTCATTAGAAATGTCATGCAGAGAGTAGGTGGGTAACAGCGGAAGACATGACCAGTAAATATGTCATTAGAAATGTCACGCAGAGAGTAGGTGGGTAACAGTGGAGGGCATGACCAGTAAAGATGTCATTAGTAATGTCATGCAGAGAGTATATGGGTAACAGTCGAGGGCATGACCAGTAAATATGACATTAGAAATGTCACACAGACAGTAGGTGGGTAACAGTGGGGGGCATGACCAGTAAAGAAGTCATTAGAAATGTCATGCAGAGAATAAGTGGGTAACAGTGGGGGCATAACCAGTAAATATGTAATTAGAAATGTCACAGAGAGTAGGTGGGTAACAGTGGGGGCATGACCAGTAAAGATGTCATTAGAAATGTCACAGAGAGTAGGTGGGTAACAGTGGGGTGCATGAACAGTAAAGATGTCATTAGAAATGTCACACAGACAGTAGGTGGGTAACAGTGGGGGCATAGCCAGTAAATATGTAATTAGAAATGTCATGCAGAGAGTAGGTGGGTAACAATGAAGGGCATGGCCAGTAAAGATGTCATTAGACATGTCACGCAGAGATTAGACGAGTAACAGTGGAGGGCATGGACAGTAAAGATCCAATTGGAAAAGTCACAGAGAGTAGGTGGGTAACAGTGGGGGCATGACCAGTAGAGATGTCATTAGAAATGTCATGCAGAGAGTAGGTGAGTAACAGCGGAAGACATGACCAGTAAATATGTCATTAGAAATGTCACGCAGAGAGTAGGTGGGTAACAGTGGAGGGCATGACCAGTAAAGATGTAATTAGTAATGTCATGCAGAGAGTATATGCGTAACAGTCGAGGGCATGACCAGTAAATATGTCATTAGAAATGTCATGCAGAGAGTACATGGGAAACATTTGAGGGCATGACCAGTAAATATGTCACTAGAAATGCCATTCAGAGAGTAGGTGAGTAACAGTGGGGGTATGGACAGTAAAGATGTCATTAGAAATGTAACGCAGAGAGTAGGTGGGTAACAGTGGGGGATGATCAGTAAAGATGTCATTAGAAATGTCATGCAGAGAGTACATGGGTAACAGTCGAGGGCGTGACAGGTAAATATGTCATGCAGACAGTAGGTGGGTAACAGTGGGGGTATGGCCAGTAAAGATGTCATTAGAAATGTCACACAGAGAGTAGGTGGGTAACAGTGGGTGTGTAACCAGTAAAGATGTCATTAGAAATGTCATGAAGAGAGTAGGTGGGCAACAGTGGTGGGCATGGCCAGTAACAATGTCATTAGAAATGTCACAAAGAGAGTAGGTGGGTAACAGCAGAAGGCATGACCAGTACAGATGTCATTAGAAATGTCATGCAGAGAGTAGGTGGGTAACAGTGGGGGCATGACCAGTAAAGATGTCATTAGAAATGTCATGCAGACAGTAGGTGGGTAACAGTGGGGGTATGGCCAGTAAAGATGTCATTAGAAATGTCACACAGAGAGTAGGTGGGTAACAGTGGGTGTGTGACCAGTAAAGATGTCATTAGAAATGTCATGAAGAGAGTAGGTGGGTAACAGTGAGGTGCATGAACAGTAAAGATGTCATTAGAAATGTCACACAGACAGTAGGTGGGTAAAAGTGGGGGCCATGACCAGTAAAGATGTCATTGGAATTGTCATGCAGAGAGTAGGTGGCTAACAGTGGGGGCATAACCAGTAAATATGTAATTAGAAATGTCACACAGAGAGTAGGTTGGTAACAGTGGAGGGCATGACCAGTAAAGTTGTAATTAGAAATGTCCTGCAGAGAGTACATGGGTAACAGTCGAGGGCATGACCAGTAAATATGCCATTAGAAATGTCACGCAGAGAGTCGGTGGGTAACAGTGGAAGGCATGACCAGTACAGATGTCATTAGGAATGTCACACAGAGAGTAGGTGGGTAACAGTGGGGGTATGGCCCGTACATATGTCATTAGTAATGTCATGCAGAGAGTATATGGGTAACAGTCGAGGGCATGACCAGTAAATATGTCATTAGAAATGTCATGCAGAGAGTACATGGGTAACAGTCGAGGGCATGACCAGTAAATATGTCACTAGAAATGCCATGCAGAGAGTAGGTGAGTAACAGTGGGGATATGGACAGTAAAGATGTCATTAGAAATGTAACGCAGAGAGTATGTGGGTAACAGTGGGGGATGATCAGTAAAGATGTCATTAGAAATGTCATGCAGAGAGTACATGGGTAACAGTCGAGGGCGTGACAGGTAAATATGTCATTAGAAATGTCATGCAGAGAGTAGGTGGGTAACAGTGGGGGTATGGCCAGTAAAGATGTCATTAGAAATGTCACACAGAGAGTAGTTTGGTAACAGTGGGTGTGTGACCAGTAAAGATGTCATTAGAAATGTCATGAAGAGAGTAGGTGGGTAACAGTGGGGTGCATGAACAGTAAAGATGTCATTAGAAATGTCACACAGACAGTAGGTGGGTAAAAGTGGGGGCCATGACCAGTAAAGATGTCATTAGAATTGTCATGCAGAGAGTAGGTGGGTAACAGTGGGGGCATAACCAGTAAATATGTCATTAGAAATGTCACACAGAGAGTAGGTGGGTAACAGTGGGTGCGTGACCAGTAAAGATGTCATTAGAAATGCCATGAAGAGAGTAGGTGGGCAACAGTGGAGGGCATGGCCAGTAAAGATGTCATTGGAAATGTCACACAGAGAGTAGGTGGGTAACATTGGGGGGCATGAACAGTAAAGATGTCATTAGAAATGTCATGCAGAGAGTGCATGGGTAACAGTCGAGGGCGTGACCAATAAATATGCCATTAGAAATGTCACACAGAGAGTAGGTGGGTAACAGAGGAAAGCATGACCAGTATAGATGTCATTAGAAATGTCACGCAGAGAGTAGGTGGGTAACAGTGTGGGGCATGACCAGTAAGTATGTAATTAGAAAAGTCACAGAGAGTAGGTGGGTAACAGTGGGGGGCATGACCAGTAAGGATGTCATTAGAAATGTCAGGCAGAGAGTAGATGGTTAACAGTGGGGGGCATGAACAGTAAGTATGTCATTAGAAATGTCACAGAGATTAGGTGGGTAACAGTGGGGGCATGGCCAGTAAAGATGTCATTAGAAATGTCATGCAGAGAGTAGGTGAGTAACAGCGGAAGACATGACCAGTAAATATGTCATTAGAAATGTCACGCAGAGAGTAGGTGGGTAACAGTGGAGGGCATGACCAGTAAATATGTCATTAGAAATGTCATGCAGAGAGTATATGGGTAACAGTCGAGGGCATGACCAGTAAATATGTCATTAGAAATGTCATGCAGAGAGTAGGTGAGTAACAGTGGGGGTATGGACAGTAAAGATGTCATTAGAAATGTAACGCAGAGAGTAGGTGGGTAACAGTGGGGGATGATCAGTAAAGATGTCATTAGAAATGTCATGCAGAGAGTACATGGGTAACAGTCGAGGGCGTGACAGGTAAATATGTCATTAGAAATGTCATGCAGACAGTAGGTGGGTAACAGTGGGGGTATGGCCAGTAAAGATGTCATTAGAAATGTCACACAGAGAGTAGGTGGGTAACAGTGGGTGTGTAACCAGTAAAGATGTCATTAGAAATGTCATGAAGAGAGTAGGAGGGCAACAGTGGTGGGCATGGCCAGTAACAATGTCATTAGAAATGTCACACAGAGAGTAGGTGGGTAACAGTGGGGGCATGACCAGTAAAGATGTCATTAGAAATGTCATGCAGACAGTAGGTGGGTAACAGTGGGGGTATGGCCAGTAAAGATGTCATTAGAAATTTCACACAGAGAGTAGGTGGGTAACAGTGGGTGTGTGACCAGTAAAGATGTCATTAGAAATGTCATGAAGAGAGTAGGTGGGTAACAGTGGGGTGCATGAACAGTAAAGATGTCATTAGAAATGTCACACAGACAGTAGGTGGGTAAAAGTGGGGGCCATGACCAGTAAAGATGTCATTGGAATTGTCATGCAGAGAGTAGGTGGGTAACAGTGGGGGCATAACCAGTAAATATGCCATTAGAAATGTCACGCAGAGAGTGGGTGGGTAACAGTGGAAGGCATGACCAGTACAGATGTCATTAGGAATGTCACACAGAGAGTAGGTGGGTAACAGTGGGGGTATGGCCCGTACATATGTCATTAGTAATGTCATGCAGAGAGTATATGGGTAACAGTCGAGGGCATGACCAGTAAATATGTCATTAGAAATGTCATGCAGAGAGTACATGGGTAACAGTCGAGGGCATGACCAGTAAATATGTCACTAGAAATGCCATGCAGAGAGTAGGTGAGTAGCAGTGGGGATATGGACAGTAAAGATGTCATTAGAAATGTAACGCAGAGAGTAGGTGGGTAACAGTGGGGGATGATCAGTAAAGATGTCATTAGAAATGTCATGCAGAGAGTACATGGGTAACAGTCGAGGGCGTGACAGGTAAATATGTCATTAGAAATGTCATGCAGAGAATAGGTGGGTAACAGTGGGGGTATGTCCAGTAAAGATGTCATTAGAAATGTCACACAGAGAGTAGTTTGGTAACAGTGGGTGTGTGACCAGTAAAGATGTCATTAGAAATGTCATGAAGAGAGTAGGTGGGTAACAGTGGGGTGCATGAACAGTAAAGATGTCATTAGAAATGTCAACCAGACAGTAGGTGGGTAAAAGTGGGGGCCATGACCAGTAAAGATGTCATTAGAATTGTCATGCAGAGAGTAGGTGGGTAACAGTGGGGGCATAACCAGTAAATATGTAATTAGAAATGTCACACAGAGAGTAGGTGGGTAACAGTGGAGGGCATGACCAGTAAATATGTCATTAGAAATGCCATGCAGAGAGTCTGTGAGTAACAGTGGGGGTATAGCCAGTAAAGATGTCATTAGAAATGTCATGCAGAGAGTAGGTGAGTAACAGTAGGGGTATAGCCAGTAAAGATGTCATTAGAAATGTCATGCAGAGAGTAGGTGCATAACAGTGGGGGACCTAATCAGTAAAGATGTCAATAGAAATGCCATGCAGAGAGTCGGTGAGTAACAGTGGCGGTATAGACAGTAAATATGTCATTAGAAATGTCACGCAGAGAGTAGGTGGGTAACAGTGGAAGGCATGACCAGTACAGATGTCATTAGGAATGTCACGCAGAGAGTAGGTGGGTAACAGTGGGGGTATGGCCCGTACATATGTCATTAGAAATGTCACACAGAGAGTAGGTGGGTTACAGTGGAGGGCATGGCCAGTAAATGTGTCATTAGAAATGTCACACAGAGAGTAGGTGGGTAACAGTCGAGGGCATGACCAGTAAATATGTCATTAGAAATGTCAGCCAAAGAGTAGGTGGGTAACAGTGGGTGCGTGACCAGTAAAGATGTCATTAGAAATGCCATGAAGAGAGTAGGTGGGCAACAGTGGAGGGCATGGCCAGTAAAGATGTCATTGGAAATGTCACACAGAGAGTAGGTGGGTAATATTGGGGGGCATGAACAGTAAAGATGTCATTAGAAATGTCATGCAGAAAGTGCATGGGTAACAGTCGAGGGCGTGACCAGTAAATATGCCATTAGAAATGTCACACAGAGAGTAGGTGGGTAACAGAGGAAAGCATGACCAGTATAGATGTCATTAGAAATGTAACGCAGAGAGTAGGTGGGTAACAGTGGGGGGCATGACCAGTAAGGATGTCATTAGAAATGTCACAGAGATTAGGTGGGTAACAGTGGGGGCATGGCCAGTAAAGATGTCATTAGAAATTTCATGCAGAGAGTAGGTGGGTAACAGTGAGGGGCATGACCAGTAAAGATGTCATTAGAAATGTCATGCAGAGAGTAGGTGAGTAACAGCGGAAGACATGACCAGTAAATATGTCATTAGAAATGTCACGCAGAGAGTAGGTGGGTAACAGTGGAGGGCATGACCAGTAAAGATGTCATTAGTAATGTCATGCAGAGAGTATATGGGTAACAGTCGAGGGCATGACCAGTAAATATGTCATTAGAAATGTCATGCAGAGAGTACATGGGAAACAGTTGAGGGCATGACCAGTAAATATGTCACTAGAAATGCCATGCAGAGAGTAGGTGAGTAACAGTGGGGGTATGGACAGTAAAGATGTCATTAGAAATGTAACGCAGAGAGTAGGTGGGTAACAGTGGGGGATGATCAGTAAAGATGTCATTAGAAATGTCATGCAGAGAGTACATGGGTAACAGTCGAGGGCGTGACAGGTAAAGATGTCATTAGAAATGTCACACAGAGAGTAGGTGGGTAACAGTGGGTGTGTAACCAGTAAAGATGTCATTAGAAATGTCATGAAGAGAGTAGGTGGGCAACAGTGGTGGGCATGGCCAGTAACAATGTCATTAGAAATGTCACACAGAGAGTAGGTGGGTAACAGCAGAAGGCATGACCAGTACAGATGTCATTAGAAATGTCATGCAGAGAGTAGGTGGGTAACAGTGGGGGCATGACTAGTAAAGATGTCATTAGAAATGTCATGCAGACAGTAGGTGGGTAACAGTGGGGGTATGGCCAGTAAAGATGTCATTAGAAATGTCACACAGAGAGTAGGTGGGTAACAGTGGGTGTGTGACCAGTAAAGATGTCATTATAAATGTCATGAAGAGAGTAGGTGGGTAACAGTGGGGTGCATGAACAGTAAAGATGTCATTAGAAATGTCACACAGACAGTAGGTGGGTAAAAGTGGGGGCCATGACCAGTAAAGATGTCATTGGAATTGTCATGCAGAGAGTAGGTGGGTAACAGTGGGGGCATAACCAGTAAATATGTAATTAGAAATGTCACACAGAGAGTAGGTGGGTAACAGTGGAGGGCATGACCAGTAAAGTTGTAATTAGAAATGTCCTGCAGAGAGTACATGGGTAACAGTCGAGGGCCTGACCAGTAAATATGCCATTAGAAATGTCACGCAGAGAGTAGGTGGGTAACAGTGGAAGGCATGACCAGTACAGATGTCATTAGGAATGTCACACAGAGAGTAGGTGGGTAACAGTGGGGGTATGGCCCGTACATATGTCATTAGTAATGTCATGCAGAGAGTATATGGGTAACAGTCGAGGGCATGACCAGTAAATATGTCATTAGAAATGTCATGCAGAGAGTACATGGGTAACAGTCGAGGGCATGACCAGTAAATATGTCATCTAGAAATGCCATGCAGAGAGTAGGTGAGTAACAGTGGGGATATGGACAGTAAAGATGTCATTAGAAATGTAACGCAGAGAGTAGGTGGGTAACAGTGGGGGATGATCAGTAAAGATGTCATTAGAAATGTCATGCAGAGAGTACATGGGTAACAGTCGAGGGCGTGACAGGTAAATATGTCATTAGAAATGTCATGCAGAGAGTAGGTGGGTAACAGTGGGGGTATGGCCAGTAAAGATGTCATTAGAAATGTCATGCAGAGAGTAGGTGGGTAACAGTCAAGGGCATGACCAGTACAGATGTCATTAGAAATGCCATGCAGAGAGTAGGTGACTAACAGTTGGGGTATGGCCAGTAAAGATTTCATTAGAAATGTCACGCAGAGAGTAGGTGGGTAACAGTGGGGGGCATGACCAGTAAAGATGTCATTAGAAATGTCATGCAGAGAGTAGGTGGGTAACAGCAGAAGGCATGACCAGTACAGATGTCTTTAGAAATGTCATGCAGAGAGTAGGTGGGTAACAGTAGAGGGCATGGCCAGTAAAGATTTCATTAGAAATGTCACACAGAGTGTTGGTGGGTAACAGTGGGAGCCATGACCAGTAAAGAGGTCATTAGAATTGTCATTCAGAGAGTAGGTGAGTAACAGTGGGGGTATGGCCAGTAAAGATGTCATTAGAAATGTCACACAGAGTACATGGGTAAAAGTGGGGGTATGGCCAGTAAAGATGTCATTAGAAATGTCACACAGAGAGTAGATGGGTAACAGAGGAAGGCATGGCCAGTAAAGATGTCATTAGAAATGTCATGCAGAGAGTACATGGGTAACGGTTGAGGGCGTGACCAGTAAATATGTCATTAGAAATGTCACACAGAGAGTAGGTGGGTAACAGTGGAGGGCATGACCAGTAAATATGTCATTAGAAATGCCATGCAGAGAGTCTGTGAGTAACAGTGGGGGTATAGCCAGTAAAGATGTCATTAGAAATGTCATGCAGAGGGTAGGTGCATAACAGTGGGGGACCTAATCAGTAAAGATGTCAATAGAAATGCCATGCAGAGAGTCGGTGAGTAACAGTGGGGGTATAGACAGTAAAGATGTCATTAGAAATGTCACGCAGAGAGTAGGTGGGTAACAGTGGAGGGCATGGCCAGTAAAGATATCATTAGAAATGTCCTGCAGAGAGTACATGGGTAACAGTCGAGGGCATGACCAGTAAATATGCCATTAGAAATGTCACGCAGAGAGTAGGTGGGTAACAGTGGAAGGCATGACCAGTACAGATGTCATTAGGAATGTCACGCAGAGAGTAGGTGGGTAACAGTGGGGGTATGGTCCGTACATATGTCATTAGAAATGTCACACAGAGAGTAGGTGGGTAACAGTGGAGGGCATGGCCAGTAAATGTGTCATTAGAAATGTCACACAGAGAGTAGGTGGGTAACAGTCGAGGGCATGACCAGTAAATATGTCATTAGAAATGTCAGCCAAAGAGTAGGTGGGTAACAGTGGGTGCGTGACCAGTAAAGATGTCATTAGAAATGCCATGAAGAGAGTAGGTGGGCAACAGTGGAGGGCATGGCCAGTAAAGATGTCATTGGAAATGTCACACAGAGAGTAGGTGGGTAATATTGGGGGGCATGAACAGTAAAGATGTCATTAGAAATGTCATGCAGAGAGTGCATGGGTAACAGTCGAGGGCGTGACCAGTAAATATGCCATTAGAAATGTCACACAGAGAGTAGGTGGGTAACAGAGGAAAGCATGACCAGTATAGATGTCATTAGAAATGTAACGCAGAGAGTAGGTGGGTAACAGTGGAGGGCATGGCCAGTAAAGATATCATTAGAAATGTCACACAGAGAGTAGGTGAGTAACAGTGAGGGGCATGACCAGTAAGTATGTAATTAGAAAAGTCACAGAGAGTAGGTGGGTAACAGTGGGGGGCATGACCAGTAAGGATGTCATTAGAAATGTCAGGCAGAGAGTAGATGGTTAACAGTGGGGGGCATGAACAGTAAGTATGTCATTAGAAATGTCACATAGATTAGGTGGGTAACAGTGGGGGCATGGCCAGTAAAGATGTCATTAGAAATGTCATGCAGAGAGTAGGTGGGTAACAGTGAGGGGCATGACCAGTAAAGATGTCATTAGAGATGTCACACAGAGAGTAGACGGGTAACAGTGGAGGGCATGGCCAGTAAAGATCTATTTGGAAAAGTCACAGAGAGTAGGTGAGTAAAAGTGGTGGGCATGGCCAGTAAAGATGTCATTAGAAATGCCATGCAGAGATAAGGTGAGTAACAGTTGGGGTATGGCCAGTAAAGATGTCATTAGAAATGTCACGCAGAGAGTGGGTGGGTAACAGTGGGGGATGATCAGTAAAGATGTCATTAGAAATGTCATGCAGAGAGTACATGGGTAACAGTCGAGGGCGTGACAGGTAAATATGTCATTAGAAATGTCATGCAGAGAATAGGTGGGTAACAGTGGGGGTATGTCCAGTAAAGATGTCATTAGAAATGTCACACAGAGAGTAGTTTGGTAACAGTGGGTGTGTGACCAGTAAAGATGTCATTAGAAATGTCATGAAGAGAGTAGGTGGGTAACAGTGGGGTGCATGAACAGTAAAGATGTCATTAGAAATGTCAACCAGACAGTAGGTGGGTAAAAGTGGGGGCCATGACCAGTAAAGATGTCATTAGAATTGTCATGCAGAGAGTAGGTGGGTAACAGTGGGGGCATAACCAGTAAATATGTAATTAGAAATGTCACACAGAGAGTAGGTGGGTAACAGTGGAGGGCATGACCAGTAAATATGTCATTAGAAATGCCATGCAGAGAGTCTGTGAGTAACAGTGGGGGTATAGCCAGTAAAGATGTCATTAGAAATGTCATGCAGAGAGTAGGTGAGTAACAGTAGGGGTATAGCCAGTAAAGATGTCATTAGAAATGTCATGCAGAGAGTAGGTGCATAACAGTGGGGGACCTAATCAGTAAAGATGTCAATAGAAATGCCATGCAGAGAGTCGGTGAGTAACAGTGGCGGTATAGACAGTAAATATGTCATTAGAAATGTCACGCAGAGAGTAGGTGGGTAACAGTGGAAGGCATGACCAGTACAGATGTCATTAGGAATGTCACGCAGAGAGTAGGTGGGTAACAGTGGGGGTATGGCCCGTACATATGTCATTAGAAATGTCACACAGAGAGTAGGTGGGTTACAGTGGAGGGCATGGCCAGTAAATGTGTCATTAGAAATGTCACACAGAGAGTAGGTGGGTAACAGTCGAGGGCATGACCAGTAAATATGTCATTAGAAATGTCAGCCAAAGAGTAGGTGGGTAACAGTGGGTGCGTGACCAGTAAAGATGTCATTAGAAATGCCATGAAGAGAGTAGGTGGGCAACAGTGGAGGGCATGGCCAGTAAAGATGTCATTGGAAATGTCACACAGAGAGTAGGTGGGTAATATTGGGGGGCATGAACAGTAAAGATGTCATTAGAAATGTCATGCAGAAAGTGCATGGGTAACAGTCGAGGGCGTGACCAGTAAATATGCCATTAGAAATGTCACACAGAGAGTAGGTGGGTAACAGAGGAAAGCATGACCAGTATAGATGTCATTAGAAATGTAACGCAGAGAGTAGGTGGGTAACAGTGGGGGGCATGACCAGTAAGGATGTCATTAGAAATGTCACAGAGATTAGGTGGGTAACAGTGGGGGCATGGCCAGTAAAGATGTCATTAGAAATTTCATGCAGAGAGTAGGTGGGTAACAGTGAGGGGCATGACCAGTAAAGATGTCATTAGAAATGTCATGCAGAGAGTAGGTGAGTAACAGCGGAAGACATGACCAGTAAATATGTCATTAGAAATGTCACGCAGAGAGTAGGTGGGTAACAGTGGAGGGCATGACCAGTAAAGATGTCATTAGTAATGTCATGCAGAGAGTATATGGGTAACAGTCGAGGGCATGACCAGTAAATATGTCATTAGAAATGTCATGCAGAGAGTACATGGGAAACAGTTGAGGGCATGACCAGTAAATATGTCACTAGAAATGCCATGCAGAGAGTAGGTGAGTAACAGTGGGGGTATGGACAGTAAAGATGTCATTAGAAATGTAACGCAGAGAGTAGGTGGGTAACAGTGGGGGATGATCAGTAAAGATGTCATTAGAAATGTCATGCAGAGAGTACATGGGTAACAGTCGAGGGCGTGACAGGTAAAGATGTCATTAGAAATGTCACACAGAGAGTAGGTGGGTAACAGTGGGTGTGTAACCAGTAAAGATGTCATTAGAAATGTCATGAAGAGAGTAGGTGGGCAACAGTGGTGGACATGGCCAGTAACAATGTCATTAGAAATGTCACACAGAGAGTAGGTGGGTAACAGCAGAAGGCATGACCAGTACAGATGTCATTAGAAATGTCATGCAGAGAGTAGGTGGGTAACAGTGGGGGCATGACTAGTAAAGATGTCATTAGAAATGTCATGCAGACAGTAGGTGGGTAACAGTGGGGGTATGGCCAGTAAAGATGTCATTAGAAATGTCACACAGAGAGTAGGTGGGTAACAGTGGGTGTGTGACCAGTAAAGATGTCATTATAAATGTCATGAAGAGAGTAGGTGGGTAACAGTGGGGTGCATGAACAGTAAAGATGTCATTAGAAATGTCACACAGACAGTAGGTGGGTAAAAGTGGGGGCCATGACCAGTAAAGATGTCATTGGAATTGTCATGCAGAGAGTAGGTGGGTAACAGTGGGGGCATAACCAGTAAATATGTAATTAGAAATGTCACACAGAGAGTAGGTGGGTAACAGTGGAGGGCATGACCAGTAAAGTTGTAATTAGAAATGTCCTGCAGAGAGTACATGGGTAACAGTCGAGGGCCTGACCAGTAAATATGCCATTAGAAATGTCACGCAGAGAGTAGGTGGGTAACAGTGGAAGGCATGACCAGTACAGATGTCATTAGGAATGTCACACAGAGAGTAGGTGGGTAACAGTGGGGGTATGGCCCGTACATATGTCATTAGTAATGTCATGCAGAGAGTATATGGGTAACAGTCGAGGGCATGACCAGTAAATATGTCATTAGAAATGTCATGCAGAGAGTACATGGGTAACAGTCGAGGGCATGACCAGTAAATATGTCATCTAGAAATGCCATGCAGAGAGTAGGTGAGTAACAGTGGGGATATGGACAGTAAAGATGTCATTAGAAATGTAACGCAGAGAGTAGGTGGGTAACAGTGGGGGATGATCAGTAAAGCTGTCATTAGAAATGTCATGCAGAGAGTACATGGGTAACAGTCGAGGGCGTGACAGGTAAATATGTCATTAGAAATGTCATGCAGAGAGTAGGTGGGTAACAGTGGGGGTATGGCCAGTAAAGATGTCATTAGAAATGTCATGCAGAGAGTAGGTGGGTAACAGTCAAGGGCATGACCAGTACAGATGTCATTAGAAATGCCATGCAGAGAGTAGGTGACTAACAGTTGGGGTATGGCCAGTAAAGATTTCATTAGAAATGTCACGCAGAGAGTAGGTGGGTAACAGTGGGGGGCATGACCAGTAAAGATGTCATTAGAAATGTCATGCAGAGAGTAGGTGGGTAACAGCAGAAGGCATGACCAGTACAGATGTCTTTAGAAATGTCATGCAGAGAGTAGGTGGGTAACAGTAGAGGGCATGGCCAGTAAAGATTTCATTAGAAATGTCACACAGAGTGTTGGTGGGTAACAGTGGGAGCCATGACCAGTAAAGAGGTCATTAGAATTGTCATTCAGAGAGTAGGTGAGTAACAGTGGGGGTATGGCCAGTAAAGATGTCATTAGAAATGTCACACAGAGTACATGGGTAAAAGTGGGGGTATGGCCAGTAAAGATGTCATTAGAAATGTCACACAGAGAGTAGATGGGTAACAGAGGAAGGCATGGCCAGTAAAGATGTCATTAGAAATGTCATGCAGAGAGTACATGGGTAACGGTTGAGGGCGTGACCAGTAAATATGTCATTAGAAATGTCACACAGAGAGTAGGTGGGTAACAGTGGAGGGCATGACCAGTAAATATGTCATTAGAAATGCCATGCAGAGAGTCTGTGAGTAACAGTGGGGGTATAGCCAGTAAAGATGTCATTAGAAATGTCATGCAGAGGGTAGGTGCATAACAGTGGGGGACCTAATCAGTAAAGATGTCAATAGAAATGCCATGCAGAGAGTCGGTGAGTAACAGTGGGGGTATAGACAGTAAAGATGTCATTAGAAATGTCACGCAGAGAGTAGGTGGGTAACAGTGGAGGGCATGGCCAGTAAAGATATCATTAGAAATGTCCTGCAGAGAGTACATGGGTAACAGTCGAGGGCATGACCAGTAAATATGCCATTAGAAATGTCACGCAGAGAGTAGGTGGGTAACAGTGGAAGGCATGACCAGTACAGATGTCATTAGGAATGTCACGCAGAGAGTAGGTGGGTAACAGTGGGGGTATGGTCCGTACATATGTCATTAGAAATGTCACACAGAGAGTAGGTGGGTAACAGTGGAGGGCATGGCCAGTAAATGTGTCATTAGAAATGTCACACAGAGAGTAGGTGGGTAACAGTCGAGGGCATGACCAGTAAATATGTCATTAGAAATGTCAGCCAAAGAGTAGGTGGGTAACAGTGGGTGCGTGACCAGTAAAGATGTCATTAGAAATGCCATGAAGAGAGTAGGTGGGCAACAGTGGAGGGCATGGCCAGTAAAGATGTCATTGGAAATGTCACACAGAGAGTAGGTGGGTAATATTGGGGGGCATGAACAGTAAAGATGTCATTAGAAATGTCATGCAGAGAGTGCATGGGTAACAGTCGAGGGCGTGACCAGTAAATATGCCATTAGAAATGTCACACAGAGAGTAGGTGGGTAACAGAGGAAAGCATGACCAGTATAGATGTCATTAGAAATGTAACGCAGAGAGTAGGTGGGTAACAGTGGAGGGCATGGCCAGTAAAGATATCATTAGAAATGTCACACAGAGAGTAGGTGAGTAACAGTGAGGGGCATGACCAGTAAGTATGTAATTAGAAAAGTCACAGAGAGTAGGTGGGTAACAGTGGGGGGCATGACCAGTAAGGATGTCATTAGAAATGTCAGGCAGAGAGTAGATGGTTAACAGTGGGGGGCATGAACAGTAAGTATGTCATTAGAAATGTCACATAGATTAGGTGGGTAACAGTGGGGGCATGGCCAGTAAAGATGTCATTAGAAATGTCATGCAGAGAGTAGGTGGGTAACAGTGAGGGGCATGACCAGTAAAGATGTCATTAGAGATGTCACACAGAGAGTAGACGGGTAACAGTGGAGGGCATGGCCAGTAAAGATCTATTTGGAAAAGTCACAGAGAGTAGGTGAGTAAAAGTGGTGGGCATGGCCAGTAAAGATGTCATTAGAAATGCCATGCAGAGATAAGGTGAGTAACAGTTGGGGTATGGCCAGTAAAGATGTCATTAGAAATGTCACGCAGAGAGTGGGTGGGTAACAGTGGTGGGCATGACCAGTACAGATGTCATTAGAAATGTCATGCAGAGAGTAGGTGGGTAACAGTCAAGGGCGTGACCAGTAAATATGTCATTAGAAATGTCACACAGAGAGTAGATGGGTAACAGCGGAAGGCATGACTAGTACAGATGTCATTAGAAATGCCATGCAGAGAGTAGGTGACTAACAGTTGGGGTATGGCCAGTAAAGATTTCATTAGAAATGTCACGCAGAGAGTAGGTGGGTAACAGTGGGGGGCATGACCAGTAAAGAAGTCATTAGAAATGTCATGCAGAGAGTAGGTGGGTAACATCGGAAGGCATGACCAATAAAGATGTAATTAGAAATGTCATGCAGCGAGTAGGTGGGTAACAGTGGGGGCATGACCAGTAAACATGTCATTAGAAATGTCATGCAGACAGGTGGGTAACAGTGGGGGTATGGCCAGTAAAGATGTCATTAGAAATGTCACAGAGAGTAGTTTGGTAACAGTGGGGCATGACCAGTAAAGATGTCATTAGAAATGTCACAGAGAGTAGGTGGGTAACAGTGGGGTGCATGAACAGTAAAGATGTCATTAGAAATGTCACACAGACAGTAGGTGGGTAACAGTGGAGGGCATGACCAGTAAAGATGTCATTAGAAATGTCATGCAGAGAGTACATGGGTAACAGCGGAAGGCATGACCAGTACAGATGTCATTAGAAATGCCATGCAGAGAGTAGGTGGGTAACAGCGGAAGACATGACCAGTAAATATGTCATTAGAAATGTCACGCAGAGAGTAGGTGGGTAACAGTGGAGGGCATGACCAGTAGAGATGTCATTAGAAATGTCATGCAGAGAGTAGGTGGGTAACAGCGTAAGACATGACCAGTAAATATGTCATTAGAAATGTCACGCAGAGAGTAGGTGGGTAACAGTGGAGGGCATGACCAGTAAAGATGTCATTAGTAATGTCATGCAGAGAGTATATGGGTAACAGTCGAGGGCATGACCAGTAAATATGTCATTAGAAATGTCATGCAGAGAGTACATGGGTAACAGTTGAGGGCATGACCAGTAAATATGTCACTAGAAATGCCATGCAGAGAGTAGGTGAGTAACAGTGGGTGTATGGACAGTAAAGATGTCATTAGAAATGTCATGCAGACAGTAGGTGGGTAACAGTGGGGGTATGGCCAGTAAAGATGTCATTAGAAATGTCACACAGAGAGTAGGTGGGTAACAGCAGAAGGCATGACCAGTACAGATGTCATTAGAAATGTCATGCAGAGAGTAGGTGGGTAACATCGGAAGGCATGACCAATAAAGATGTAATTAGAAATGTCATGCAGCGAGTAGGTGGGTAACAGTGGGGGCATGACCAGTAAAAATGTCATTAGAAATGTCATGCAGACAGTAGGTGGGTAACAGTGGGGGTATGGCCAGTAAAGATGTCATTAGAAATGTCACAGAGAGTAGGTGGGTAACAGTGGGGGGTATGGCCAGTAAAGATGTTATTAGACATGTCACGCAGAGATTAGGCGAGTAACAGTGGAGGGCATGGACAGTAAAGATCCAATTGGAAAAGTCAGAGTAGGTGGGTAACAGTGGGGGCATGACCAGTAGAGATGTCATTAGAAATGTCATGCAGAGAGTAGGTGGGTAACAGCGGAAGACATGACCAGTAAATATGTCATTATAAATGTCACGCAGAGAGTAGGTGGGTAACAGTGGAGGGCATGACCAGTAAAGATGTCATTAGTAATGTCATGCAGAGAGTATATGGGTAACAGTCGAGGGCATGACCAGTAAATATGACATTAGAAATGTCACACAGACAGTAGGTGGGTAACAGTGGGGGGCATGACCAGTAAAGAAGTCATTAGAAAAGTCATGCAGAGAATAAGTGGGTAACAGTGGGGGCATAACCAGTAAATATGTAATTAGAAATGTCACAGAGAGTAGGTGGGTAACAGTGGGGGCATGACCAGTAAAGATGTCATTAGAAATGTCACAGAGAGTAGGTGGGTAACAGTGGGGTGCATGAACAGTAAAGATGTCATTAGAAATGTCACACAGACAGTAGGTGGGTAACAGTGGGGGCATAGCCAGTAAATATGTAATTAGAAATGTCACAGAGAGTAGGTGGGTAACAGTGGGGGCATGACCAGTAAAGATGTCATTAGAAATTTCATGCAGAGAGTAGGTGGGTAACAATGAAGGGCATGGCCAGTAAAGATGTCATTAGACATGTCACTCAGAGATTAGACGAGTAACAGTGGAGGGCATGGACAGTAAAGATCCAATTGGAAAAGTCACAGAGAGTAGGTGGGTAACAGTGGGGGCATGACCAGTAGATATGTCATTAGAAATGTCATGCAGAGAGTAGGTGAGTAACAGCGGAAGACATGACCAGTAAATATGTCATTAGAAATGTCACGCAGAGAGTAGGTGGGTAACAGTGGAGGGCATGACCAGTAAAGATGTCATTAGAAATGTCATGCAGAGAGTACATGGGTAACAGTCGAGGGCGTGACCGGTAAATATGTCATTAGAAATGTCACACAGAGAGTAGGTGGGTAATAGCGGAAGGCATGACCAGTAAAGATATCATTAGAAATGCCATGCAGAGAGTAGGTTGGTAACAGTGGGGGCATGACCAGTAAAGGTGTCATTAGAAATGTCATGCAGAGAGTAGGTGGGTAACAGTGGGGGTATGGCCAGTAAAGATGTCATTAGAAATGTCACACGGAGAGTAGGTGGGTAACAGTGGGTGTGTGACCAGTAAAGATGTCATTAGAAATGTCATGAAGAGAGTAGGTGGGCAACAGTGGTGGGCATGGCCAGTAACAATGTCATTAGAAATGTCACACAGACAGTAGGTGGGTAACAGCAGAAGGCATGACCAGTACAGATGTCATTAGAAATGTCATGCAGAGAGTAGGTGGGTAACATCGGAAGGCATGACCAATAAAGATGTAATTAGAAATGTCATGCAGAGAGTAGGTGGGTAACAGTGGGGGCATGACCAGTAAAGATGTCATTAGAAATGTCATGCAGACAGGTGGGTAACAGTGGGGGTATGGCCAGTAAAGATGTCATTAGAAATGTCACAGAGAGTAGGTGGGTAACAGTGGGGCATGAACAGTAAAGATGTCATTAGAAATGTCACAGAGAGTAGGTGGGTAACAGTGGGGTGCATGAACAGTAAAGATGTCATTAGAAATGTCACACAGACAGTAGGTGGGTAACAGTGGAGGGCATGACCAGTAAAGATGTCATTAGAAATGTCATGCAGAGAGTACATGGGTAACAGCGGAAGGCATGACCAGTACAGATGTCATTAGAAATGCCATGCAGAGAGTAGGTGGGTAACAGCGGAAGACATGACCAGTAAATATGTCATTAGAAATGTCACGCAGTGAGTAGGTGGGTAACAGTGGAGGGCATGACCAGTAGAGATGTCATTAGAAATGTCATGCAGAGAGTAGGTGGGTAACAGCGGAAGACATGACCAGTAAATATGTCATTAGAAATGTCACGCAGAGAGTAGGTGGGTAACAGTGGAGGGCATGACCAGTAAAGATGTCATTAGTAATGTCATGCAGAGAGTATATGGGTAACAGTCGAGGGCATGACCAGTAAATATGTCATTAGAAATGTCATGCAGAGAGTACATGGGTAACAGTTGAGGGCATGATCAGTAAATATGTCACTAGAAATGCCATGCAGAGAGTAGGTGAGTAACAGTGGGGGTATGGACAGTAAAGATGTCATTAGAAATGTAACGCAGAGAGTAGGTGGGTAACAGTGGGGGATGATCAGTAAAGATGTCATTAGAAATGTCACACAGAGAGTAGGTGGGTAACAGCAGAAGGCATGACCAGTACAGATGTCATTAGAAATGTCATGCAGAGAGTAGGTGGGTAACATCGGAAGGCATGACCAATAAAGATGTAATTAGAAATGTCATGCAGCGAGTAGGTGGGTAACAGTGGGGGCATGACCAGTAAAGATGTCATTAGAAATGTCATGCAGACAGTAGGTGGGTAACAGTGGGGGTATGGCCAGTAAAGATGTCATTAGAAATGTCACAGAGAGTAGGTGGGTAACAGTGGGGGGTATGGCCAGTAAAGATGTTATTAGACATGTCACGCAGAGATTAGACGAGTAACAGTGGAGGGCATGGACAGTAAAGATCCAATTGGAAAAGTCAGAGTAGGTGGGTAACAGTGGGGGCATGACCAGTAGAGATGTCATTAGAAATGTCATGCAGAGAGTAGGTGGGTAACAGCGGAAGACATGACCAGTAAATATGTCATTAGAAATGTCACGCAGAGAGTAGGTGGGTAACAGTGGAGGGCATGACCAGTAAAGATGTCATTAGTAATGTCATGCAGAGAGTATATGGGTAACAGTCGAGGGCATGACCAGTAAATATGACATTAGAAATGTCACACAGACAGTAGGTGGGTAACAGTGGGGGGCATGACCAGTAAAGAAGTCATTAGAAATGTCATGCAGAGAATAAGTGGGTAACAGTGGGGGCATAACCAGTAAATATGTAATTAGAAATGTCACAGAGAGTAGGTGGGTAACAGTGGGGGCATGACCAGTAAAGATGTCATTAGAAATGTCACAGAGAGTAGGTGGGTAACAGTGGGGTGCATGAACAGTAAAGATGTCATTAGAAATGTCACACAGACAGTAGGTGGGTAACAGTGGGGGCATAGCCAGTAAATATGTAATTAGAAATGTCATGCAGAGAGTAGGTGGGTAACAATGAAGGGCATGGCCAGTAAAGATGTCATTAGACATGTCACGCAGAGATTAGACGAGTAACAGTGGAGGGCATGGACAGTAAAGATCCAATTGGAAAAGTCACAGAGAGTAGGTGGGTAACAGTGGGGGCATGACCAGTAGAGATGTCATTAGAAATGTCATGCAGAGAGTAGGTGAGTAACAGCGGAAGACATGACCAGTAAATATGTCATTAGAAATGTCACGCAGAGAGTAGGTGGGTAACAGTGGAGGGCATGACCAGTAAAGATGTAATTAGTAATGTCATGCAGAGAGTATATGCGTAACAGTCGAGGGCATGACCAGTAAATATGTCATTAGAAATGTCATGCAGAGAGTACATGGGAAACATTTGAGGGCATGACCAGTAAATATGTCACTAGAAATGCCATTCAGAGAGTAGGTGAGTAACAGTGGGGGTATGGACAGTAAAGATGTCATTAGAAATGTAACGCAGAGAGTAGGTGGGTAACAGTGGGGGATGATCAGTAAAGATGTCATTAGAAATGTCATGCAGAGAGTACATGGGTAACAGTCGAGGGCGTGACAGGTAAATATGTCATGCAGACAGTAGGTGGGTAACAGTGGGGGTATGGCCAGTAAAGATGTCATTAGAAATGTCACACAGAGAGTAGGTGGGTAACAGTGGGTGTGTAACCAGTAAAGATGTCATTAGAAATGTCATGAAGAGAGTAGGTGGGCAACAGTGGTGGGCATGGCCAGTAACAATGTCATTAGAAATGTCACACAGAGAGTAGGTGGGTAACAGCAGAAGGCATGACCAGTACAGATGTCATTAGAAATGTCATGCAGAGAGTAGGTGGGTAACAGTGGGGGCATGACCAGTAAAGATGTCATTAGAAATGTCATGCAGACAGTAGGTGGGTAACAGTGGGGGTATGGCCAGTAAAGATGTCATTAGAAATGTCACACAGAGAGTAGGTGGGTAACAGTGGGTGTGTGACCAGTAAAGATGTCATTAGAAATGTCATGAAGAGAGTAGGTGGGTAACAGTGAGGTGCATGAACAGTAAAGATGTCATTAGAAATGTCACACAGACAGTAGGTGGGTAAAAGTGGGGGCCATGACCAGTAAAGATGTCATTGGAATTGTCATGCAGAGAGTAGGTGGCTAACAGTGGGGGCATAACCAGTAAATATGTAATTAGAAATGTCACACAGAGAGTAGGTGGGTAACAGTGGAGGGCATGACCAGTAAAGTTGTAATTAGAAATGTCCTGCAGAGAGTACATGGGTAACAGTCGAGGGCATGACCAGTAAATATGCCATTAGAAATGTCACGCAGAGAGTCGGTGGGTAACAGTGGAAGGCATGACCAGTACAGATGTCATTAGGAATGTCACACAGAGAGTAGGTGGGTAACAGTGGGGGTATGGCCCGTACATATGTCATTAGTAATGTCATGCAGAGAGTATATGGGTAACAGTCGAGGGCATGACCAGTAAATATGTCATTAGAAATGTCATGCAGAGAGTACATGGGTAACAGTCGAGGGCATGACCAGTAAATATGTCACTAGAAATGCCATGCAGAGAGTAGGTGAGTAACAGTGGGGATATGGACAGTAAAGATGTCATTAGAAATGTAACGCAGAGAGTATGTGGGTAACAGTGGGGGATGATCAGTAAAGATGTCATTAGAAATGTCATGCAGAGAGTACATGGGTAACAGTCGAGGGCGTGACAGGTAAATATGTCATTAGAAATGTCATGCAGAGAGTAGGTGGGTAACAGTGGGGGTATGGCCAGTAAAGATGTCATTAGAAATGTCACACAGAGAGTAGTTTGGTAACAGTGGGTGTGTGACCAGTAAAGATGTCATTAGAAATGTCATGAAGAGAGTAGGTGGGTAACAGTGGGGTGCATGAACAGTAAAGATGTCATTAGAAATGTCACACAGACAGTAGGTGGGTAAAAGTGGGGGCCATGACCAGTAAAGATGTCATTAGAATTGTCATGCAGAGAGTAGGTGGGTAACAGTGGGGGCATAACCAGTAAATATGTAATTAGAAATGTCACACAGAGAGTAGGTGGGTAACAGTGGAGGGCATGACCAGTAAAGTTGTAATTAGAAATGTCCTGCAGAGAGTACATGGGTAACAGTCGAGGCCATGACCAGTAAATATGCCATTAGAAATGTCACGCAGAGAGTAGGTGGGTAACAGTGGAAGGCATGACCAGTACAGATGTCATTAGGAATGTCACGCAGAGAGTAGGTGGGTAACAGTGGGGGTATGGCCCGCACATATGTCATTAGAAATGTCACACAGAGAGTAGGTGGGTAACAGTCGAGGGCATGACCAGTAAATATGTCATTAGAAATGTCAGCCAAAGAGTAGGTGGGTAACAGTGGGTGCGTGACCAGTAAAGATGTCATTAGAAATGCCATGAAGAGAGTAGGTGGGCAACAGTGGAGGGCATGGCCAGTAAAGATGTCATTGGAAATGTCACACAGAGAGTAGGTGGGTAACATTGGGGGGCATGAACAGTAAAGATGTCATTAGAAATGTCATGCAGAGAGTGCATGGGTAACAGTCGAGGGCGTGACCAATAAATATGCCATTAGAAATGTCACACAGAGAGTAGGTGGGTAACAGAGGAAAGCATGACCAGTATAGATGTCATTAGAAATGTCACGCAGAGAGTAGGTGGGTAACAGTGTGGGGCATGACCAGTAAGTATGTAATTAGAAAAGTCACAGAGAGTAGGTGGGTAACAGTGGGGGGCATGACCAGTAAGGATGTCATTAGAAATGTCAGGCAGAGAGTAGATGGTTAACAGTGGGGGGCATGAACAGTAAGTATGTCATTAGAAATGTCACAGAGATTAGGTGGGTAACAGTGGGGGCATGGCCAGTAAAGATGTCATTAGAAATGTCATGCAGAGAGTAGGTGAGTAACAGCGGAAGACATGACCAGTAAATATGTCATTAGAAATGTCACGCAGAGAGTAGGTGGGTAACAGTGGAGGGCATGACCAGTAAATATGTCATTAGAAATGTCATGCAGAGAGTATATGGGTAACAGTCGAGGGCATGACCAGTAAATATGTCATTAGAAATGTCATGCAGAGAGTAGGTGAGTAACAGTGGGGGTATGGACAGTAAAGATGTCATTAGAAATGTAACGCAGAGAGTAGGTGGGTAACAGTGGGGGATGATCAGTAAAGATGTCATTAGAAATGTCATGCAGAGAGTACATGGGTAACAGTCGAGGGCGTGACAGGTAAATATGTCATTAGAAATGTCATGCAGACAGTAGGTGGGTAACAGTGGGGGTATGGCCAGTAAAGATGTCATTAGAAATGTCACACAGAGAGTAGGTGGGTAACAGTGGGTGTGTAACCAGTAAAGATGTCATTAGAAATGTCATGAAGAGAGTAGGAGGGCAACAGTGGTGGGCATGGCCAGTAACAATGTCATTAGAAATGTCACACAGAGAGTAGGTGGGTAACAGTGGGGGCATGACCAGTAAAGATGTCATTAGAAATGTCATGCAGACAGTAGGTGGGTAACAGTGGGGGTATGGCCAGTAAAGATGTCATTAGAAATTTCACACAGAGAGTAGGTGGGTAACAGTGGGTGTGTGACCAGTAAAGATGTCATTAGAAATGTCATGAAGAGAGTAGGTGGGTAAAAGTGGGGGCCATGACCAGTAAAGATGTCATTGGAATTGTCATGCAGAGAGTAGGTGGGTAACAGTGGGGGCATAACCAGTAAATATGCCATTAGAAATGTCACGCAGAGAGTGGGTGGGTAACAGTGGAAGGCATGACCAGTACAGATGTCATTAGGAATGTCACAGAGAGTAGGTGGGTAACAGTGGGGGTATGGCCCGTACATATGTCATTAGTAATGTCATGCAGAGAGTATATGGGTAACAGTCGAGGGCATGACCAGTAAATATGTCATTAGAAATGTCATGCAGAGAGTACATGGGTAACAGTCGAGGGCATGACCAGTAAATATGTCACTAGAAATGCCATGCAGAGAGTAGGTGAGTAGCAGTGGGGATATGGACAGTAAAGATGTCATTAGAAATGTAACGCAGAGAGTAGGTGGGTAACAGTGGGGGATGATCAGTAAAGATGTCATTAGAAATGTCATGCAGAGAGTACATGGGTAACAGTCGAGGGCGTGACAGGTAAATATGTCATTAGAAATGTCATGCAGAGAATAGGTGGGTAACAGTGGGGGTATGTCCAGTAAAGATGTCATTAGAAATGTCACACAGAGAGTAGTTTGGTAACAGTGGGTGTGTGACCAGTAAAGATGTCATTAGAAATGTCATGAAGAGAGTAGGTGGGTAACAGTGGGGTGCATGAACAGTAAAGATGTCATTAGAAATGTCAACCAGACAGTAGGTGGGTAAAAGTGGGGGCCATGACCAGTAAAGATGTCATTAGAATTGTCATGCAGAGAGTAGGTGGGTAACAGTGGGGGCATAACCAGTAAATATGTAATTAGAAATGTCACACAGAGAGTAGGTGGGTAACAGTGGAGGGCATGACCAGTAAATATGTCATTAGAAATGCCATGCAGAGAGTCTGTGAGTAACAGTGGGGGTATAGCCAGTAAAGATGTCATTAGAAATGTCATGCAGAGAGTAGGTGAGTAACAGTAGGGGTATAGCCAGTAAAGATGTCATTAGAAATGTCATGCAGAGAGTAGGTGCATAACAGTGGGGGACCTAATCAGTAAAGATGTCAATAGAAATGCCATGCAGAGAGTCGGTGAGTAACAGTGGAGGTATAGACAGTAAATATGTCATTAGAAATGTCACGCAGAGAGTAGGTGGGTAACAGTGGAGGGCATGGCCAGTAAAGATATCATTAGAAATGTCCTGCAGAGAGTACATGGGTAACAGTCGAGGGCATGACCAGTAAATATGCCATTAGAAATGTCACGCAGAGAGTAGGTGGGTAACAGTGGAAGGCATGACCAGTACAGATGTCATTAGGAATGTCACGCAGAGAGTAGGTGGGTAACAGTGGGGGTATGGCCCGTACATATGTCATTAGAAATGTCACACAGAGAGTAGGTGGGTTACAGTGGAGGGCATGGCCAGTAAATGTGTCATTAGAAATGTCACACAGAGAGTAGGTGGGTAACAGTCGAGGGCATGACCAGTAAATATGTCATTAGAAATGTCAGCCAAAGAGTAGGTGGGTAACAGTGGGTGCGTGACCAGTAAAGATGTCATTAGAAATGCCATGAAGAGAGTAGGTGGGCAACAGTGGAGGGCATGGCCAGTAAAGATGTCATTGGAAATGTCACACAGAGAGTAGGTGGGTAATATTGGGGGGCATGAACAGTAAAGATGTCATTAGAAATGTCATGCAGAAAGTGCATGGGTAACAGTCGAGGGCGTGACCAGTAAATATGCCATTAGAAATGTCACACAGAGAGTAGGTGGGTAACAGAGGAAAGCATGACCAGTATAGATGTCATTAGAAATGTAACGCAGAGAGTAGGTGGGTAACAGTGGGGGGCATGACCAGTAAGGATGTCATTAGAAATGTCAGGCAGAGAGTAGATGGTTAACAGTGGGGGGGCATGAACAGTAAGTATGTCATTAGAAATGTCACAGAGATTAGGTGGGTAACAGTGGGGGCATGGCCAGTAAAGATGTCATTAGAAATTTCATGCAGAGAGTAGGTGGGTAACAGTGAGGGGCATGACCAGTAAAGATGTCATTAGAAATGTCATGCAGAGAGTAGGTGAGTAACAGCGGAAGACATGACCAGTAAATATGTCATTAGAAATGTCACGCAGAGAGTAGGTGGGTAACAGTGGAGGGCATGACCAGTAAAGATGTCATTAGTAATGTCATGCAGAGAGTATATGGGTAACAGTCGAGGGCATGACCAGTAAATATGTCATTAGAAATGTCATGCAGAGAGTACATGGGAAACAGTTGAGGGCATGACCAGTAAATATGTCACTAGAAATGCCATGCAGAGAGTAGGTGAGTAACAGTGGGGGTATGGACAGTAAAGATGTCATTAGAAATGTAACGCAGAGAGTAGGTGGGTAACAGTGGGGGATGATCAGTAAAGATGTCATTAGAAATGTCATGCAGAGAGTACATGGGTAACAGTCGAGGGCGTGACAGGTAAAGATGTCATTAGAAATGTCACACAGAGAGTAGGTGGGTAACAGTGGGTGTGTAACCAGTAAAGATGTCATTAGAAATGTCATGAAGAGAGTAGGTGGGCAACAGTGGTGGGCATGGCCAGTAACAATGTCATTAGAAATGTCACACAGAGAGTAGGTGGGTAACAGCAGAAGGCATGACCAGTACAGATGTCATTAGAAATGTCATGCAGAGAGTAGGTGGGTAACAGTGGGGGCATGACCAGTAAAGATGTCATTAGAAATGTCATGCAGACAGTAGGTGGGTAACAGTGGGGGTATGGCCAGTAAAGATGTCATTAGAAATGTCACACAGAGAGTAGGTGGGTAACAGTGGGTGTGTGACCAGTAAAGATGTCATTATAAATGTCATGAAGAGAGTAGGTGGGTAACAGTGGGGTGCATGAACAGTAAAGATGTCATTAGAAATGTCACACAGACAGTAGGTGGGTAAAAGTGGGGGCCATGACCAGTAAAGATGTCATTGGAATTGTCATGCAGAGAGTAGGTGGGTAACAGTGGAGGGCATGACCAGTAAAGTTGTAATTAGAAATGTCCTGCAGAGAGTACATGGGTAACAGTCGAGGGCATGACCAGTAAATATGCCATTAGAAATGTCACGCAGAGAGTAGGTGGGTAACAGTGGAAGGCATGACCAGTACAGATGTCATTAGGAATGTCACACAGAGAGTAGGTGGGTAACAGTGGGGGTATGGCCCGTACATATGTCATTAGTAATGTCATGCAGAGAGTATATGGGTAACAGTCGAGGGCATGACCAGTAAATATGTCATTAGAAATGTCATGCAGAGAGTACATGGGTAACAGTCGAGGGCATGACCAGTAAATATGTCATCTAGAAATGCCATGCAGAGAGTAGGTGAGTAACAGTGGGGATATGGACAGTAAAGATGTCATTAGAAATGTAACGCAGAGAGTAGGTGGGTAACAGTGGGGGATGATCAGTAAAGATGTCATTAGAAATGTCATGCAGAGAGTACATGGGTAACAGTCGAGGGCGTGACAGGTAAATATGTCATTAGAAATGTCATGCAGAGAGTAGGTGGGTAACAGTGGGGGTATGGCCAGTAAAGATGTCATTAGAAATGTCATGCAGAGAGTAGGTGGGTAACAGTCAAGGGCATGACCAGTACAGATGTCATTAGAAATGCCATGCAGAGAGTAGGTGACTAACAGTTGGGGTATGGCCAGTAAAGATTTCATTAGAAATGTCACGCAGAGAGTAGGTGGGTAACAGTGGGGGGCATGACCAGTAAAGATGTCATTAGAAATGTCATGCAGAGAGTAGGTGGGTAACAGCAGAAGGCATGACCAGTACAGATGTCTTTAGAAATGTCATGCAGAGAGTAGGTGGGTAACAGTAGAGGGCATGGCCAGTAAAGATTTCATTAGAAATGTCACACAGAGTGTTGGTGGGTAACAGTGGGAGCCATGACCAGTAAAGAGGTCATTAGAATTGTCATTCAGAGAGTAGGTGAGTAACAGTGGGGGTATGGCCAGTAAAGATGTCATTAGAAATGTCACACAGAGTACATGGGTAAAAGTGGGGGTATGGCCAGTAAAGATGTCATTAGAAATGTCACACAGAGAGTAGATGGGTAACAGAGGAAGGCATGGCCAGTAAAGATGTCATTAGAAATGTCATGCAGAGAGTACATGGGTAACGGTTGAGGGCGTGACCAGTAAATATGTCATTAGAAATGTCACACAGAGAGTAGGTGGGTAACAGTGGAGGGCATGACCAGTAAATATGTCATTAGAAATGCCATGCAGAGAGTCTGTGAGTAACAGTGGGGGTATAGCCAGTAAAGATGTCATTAGAAATGTCATGCAGAGGGTAGGTGAGTAACAGTGGGGGTATAGCCAGTAAAGATGTCATTAGAAATGTCATGCAGAGAGTAGGTGCATAACAGTGGGGGACCTAATCAGTAAAGATGTCAATAGAAATGCCATGCAGAGAGTCGGTGAGTAACAGTGGGGGTATAGACAGTAAAGATGTCATTAGAAATGTCACGCAGAGAGTAGGTGGGTAACAGTGGAGGGCATGGCCAGTAAAGATATCATTAGAAATGTCCTGCAGAGAGTACATGGGTAACAGTCGAGGGCATGACCAGTAAATATGCCATTAGAAATGTCACGCAGAGAGTAGGTGGGTAACAGTGGAAGGCATGACCAGTACAGATGTCATTAGGAATGTCACGCAGAGAGTAGGTGGGTAACAGTGGGGGTATGGTCCGTACATATGTCATTAGAAATGTCACACAGAGAGTAGGTGGGTAACAGTGGAGGGCATGGCCAGTAAATGTGTCATTAGAAATGTCACACAGAGAGTAGGTGGGTAACAGTCGAGGGCATGACCAGTAAATATGTCATTAGAAATGTCAGCCAAAGAGTAGGTGGGTAACAGTGGGTGCGTGACCAGTAAAGATGTCATTAGAAATGCCATGAAGAGAGTAGGTGGGCAACAGTGGAGGGCATGGCCAGTAAAGATGTCATTGGAAATGTCACACAGAGAGTAGGTGGGTAATATTGGGGGGCATGAACAGTAAAGATGTCATTAGAAATGTCATGCAGAGAGTGCATGGGTAACAGTCGAGGGCGTGACCAGTAAATATGCCATTAGAAATGTCACACAGAGAGTAGGTGGGTAACAGAGGAAAGCATGACCAGTATAGATGTCATTAGAAATGTAACGCAGAGAGTAGGTGGGTAACAGTGGAGGGCATGGCCAGTAAAGATATCATTAGAAATGTCACACAGAGAGTAGGTGAGTAACAGTGAGGGGCATGACCAGTAAGTATGTAATTAGAAAAGTCACAGAGAGTAGGTGGGTAACAGTGGGGGGCATGACCAGTAAGGATGTCATTAGAAATGTCAGGCAGAGAGTAGATGGTTAACAGTGGGGGGCATGAACAGTAAGTATGTCATTAGAAATGTCACATAGATTAGGTGGGTAACAGTGGGGGCATGGCCAGTAAAGATGTCATTAGAAATGTCATGCAGAGAGTAGGTGGGTAACAGTGAGGGGCATGACCAGTAAAGATGTCATTAGAGATGTCACACAGAGAGTAGACGGGTAACAGTGGAGGGCATGGCCAGTAAAGATCTATTTGGAAAAGTCACAGAGAGTAGGTGAGTAAAAGTGGTGGGCATGGCCAGTAAAGATGTCATTAGAAATGCCATGCAGAGATAAGGTGAGTAACAGTTGGGGTATGGCCAGTAAAGATGTCATTAGAAATGTCACGCAGAGAGTGGGTGGGTAACAGTGGTGGGCATGACCAGTACAGATGTCATTAGAAATGTCATGCAGAGAGTAGGTGGGTAACAGTCAAGGGCGTGACCAGTAAATATGTCATTAGAAATGTCACACAGAGAGTAGATGGGTAACAGCGGAAGGCATGACTAGTACAGATGTCATTAGAAATGCCATGCAGAGAGTAGGTGACTAACAGTTGGGGTATGGCCAGTAAAGATTTCATTAGAAATGTCACGCAGAGAGTAGGTGGGTAACAGTGGGGGGCATGACCAGTAAAGAAGTCATTAGAAATGTCATGCAGAGAATAAGTGGGTAACAGTGGGGGCATAACCAGTAAATATGTAATTAGAAAAGTTACAGAGAGTAGGTGGGTAACAGTGGGGGCATGACCAGTAAAGATGTCATTAGAAATGTCACAGAGAGTAGGTGGGTAACAGTGGGGTGCATGAACAGTAAAGATGTCATTAGAAATGTCACACAGACAGTAGGTGGGTAACAGTGGGGGCATAGCCAGTAAATATGTAATTAGAAATGTCACAGAGAGTAGGTGGGTAACAGTGGGGGCATGACCAGTAAAGATATCATTAGAAATTTCATGCAGAGAGTAGGTGGGTAACAATGAAGGGCATGGCCAGTAAAGATGTCATTAGACATGTCACGCAGAGATTAGACGAGTAACAGTGGAGGGCATGGACAGTAAAGATCTAATTGGAAAAGTCACAGAGAGTAGGTGGGTAACAGTGGGGGCATGACCAGTAGAGATGTCATTAGAAATGTCATGCAGAGAGTAGGTGGGTAACAGTGGAGGGCATGACCAGTAAAGATGTCATTAGTAATGTCATGCAGAGAGTATATGGGTAACAGTCGAGGGCATGACCAGTAAATATGTCATTAGAAATGTCATGCAGAGAGTACATGGGTAACAGTTGAGGGCATGACCAGTAAATATGTCACTAGAAATGCCATGCAGAGAGTAGGTGAGTAACAGTGGGGGTATGGACAGTAAAGATGTCATTAGAAATTTCATGCAGAGAGTAGGTGGGTAACAATGAAGGGCATGGCCAGTAAAGATGTCATTAGACATGTCACGCAGAGATTAGACGAGTAACAGTGGAGGGCATGGACAGTAAAGATCTAATTGGAAAAGTCACAGAGAGTAGGTGGGTAACAGTGGGGGCAAAACCAGTAGAGATGTCATTTGAAATGTCATGCAGAGAGTAGGTGGGTAACAGCGGAAGACATGACCAGTAAATATGTCATTAGAAATGTCACGCAGAGAGTAGGTGGGTAACAGTGGAGGGCATGACCAGTAAAGATGTCATTAGTAATGTCATGCAGAGAGTACATGGGTAACAGTTGAGGGCATGACCAGTAAATATGTCACTAGAAATGGCATGCAGAGAGTAGGTGAGTAACAGTGGGGGTACGGACAGTAAAGATGTCATTAGAAATGTAACGCAGAGAGTAGGTGGGTAACAGTGGGGGATGATCAGTAAAGATGTCATTAGAAATGTCATGCAGAGAGTACATGGGTAACAGTCGAGGGCGTGACAGGTAAATATGTCATTAGAAATGTCATGCAGACAGTAGGTGGGTAACAGTGGGGGTATGGCCAGTAAAGATGTCATTAGAAATGTCACACAGAGAGTAGGTGGGTAACAGTGGGTGTGTAACCAGTAAAGATGTCATTAGAAATGTCATGAAGAGAGTAGGTGGGCAACAGTGGTGGGCATGGCCAGTAACAATGTCATTAGAAATGTCACACAGAGAGTAGGTGGGTAACAGCAGAAGGCATGACCAGTACAGATGTCATTAGAAATGTCATGCAGAGAGTAGGTGGGTAACAGTGGGGGCATGACCAGTAAAGATGTCATTAGAAATGTCATGCAGACAGTAGGTGGGTAACAGTGGGGGTATGGCCAGTAAAGATGTCATTAGAAATGTCACACAGAGTAGGTGGGTAACAGTGGGTGTGTAACCAGTAAAGATGTCATTAGAAATGTCATGAAGAGAGTAGGTGGGCAACAGTGGTGGGCATGGCCAGTAACAATGTCATTAGAAATGTCACACAGAGAGTAGGTGGGTAACAGCAGAAGGCATGACCAGTACAGATGTCATTAGAAATGTCATGCAGAGAGTAGGTGGGTAACAGTGGGTGTGTGACCAGTAAAGATGTCATTAGAAATGTCATGAAGAGAGTAGGTGGGTAACAGTGGGGTGCATGAACAGTAAAGATGTCATTAGAAATGTCACACAGACAGTAGGTGGGTAAAAGTGGGGGCCATGACCAGTAAAGATGTCATTGGAATTGTCATGCAGAGAGTAGGTGGGTAACAGTGGGGGCATAACCAGTAAATATGTAATTAGAAATGTCACACAGAGAGTAGGTGGGTAACAGTGGAGGGCATGACCAGTAAAGTTGTAATTAGAAATGTCCTGCAGAGAGTACATGGGTAACAGTCGAGGGCATGACCAGTAAATATGCCATTAGAAATGTCACGCAGAGAGTAGGTGGGTAACAGTGGAAGGCATGACCAGTACAGATGTCATTAGGAATGTCACACAGAGAGTAGGTGGGTAACAGTGTGGGTATGGCACCGTACATATGTCATTAGTAATGTCATGCAGAGAGTATATGGGTAACAGTCGAGGGCATGACCAGTAAATATGTCATTAGAAATGTCATGCAGAGAGTACATGGGTAACAGTCGAGGGCATGACCAGTAAATATGTCACTAGAAATGCCATGCAGAGAGTAGGTGAGTAACAGTGGGGATATGGACAGTAAAGATGTCATTAGAAATGTCATGCAGAGAGTACATGGGTAACAGTCGAGGGCGTGACAGGTAAATATGTCATTAGAAATGTCATGCAGAGAGCAGGTGGGTAAAAGTGGGGGCCATGACCAGTAAAGATGTCATTGGAATTGTCATGCAGAGAGTAGGTGGGTAACAGTGGGGGCATAACCAGTAAATATGTAATTAGAAATGTAACGCAGAGAGTAGGTGGGTAACAGTGGAGGGCATGACCAGTAAAGTTGTAATTAGAAATGTCCTGCAGAGAGTACATGGGTAACAGTCGAGGGCATGACCAGTAAATATGCCATTAGAAATGTCACGCAGAGAGTAGGTGGGTAACAGTGGAAGGCATGACCAGTACAGATGTCATTAGGAATGTCACGCAGAGAGTAGGTGGGTAACAGTGGAGGGCATGGCCAGTAAATGTGTCATTAGAAATGTCACACAGAGAGTAGGTGGGTAACAGTCGAGGGCATGACCAGTAAATATGTCATTAGAAATGTCAGCCAAAGAGTAGGTGGGTAACAGTGGGTGCGTGACCAGTAAAGATGTCATTAGAAATGCCATGAAGAGAGTAGGTGGGCAACAGTGGAGGGCATGGCCAGTAAAGATGTCATTGGAAATGTCACACAGAGAGTAGGTGGGTAACATTGGGGGGCATGAACAGTAAAGATGTCATTAGAAATGTCATGCAGAGAGTGCATGGGTAACAGTCGAGGGCGTAACCAATAAATATGCCATTAGAAATGTCACACAGAGAGTAGGTGGGTAACAGAGGAAAGCATGACCAGTATAGATGTCATTAGAAATGTCATGCAGAGAGTAGGTGGGTAACAGTGGAGGGCATGGCCAGTAAAGATATCATTAGAAATGTCACGCAGAGAGTAGGTGAATAACAGTGTGGGGCATGACCAGTAAGTATGTAATTAGAAAAGTCACAGAGAGTAGGTGGGTAACAGTGGGGGGCATGACCAGTAAGGATGTCATTAGAAATGTCAGGCAGAGAGTAGATGGTTAACAGTGGGGGGCATGAACAGTAAGTATGTCATTAGAAATGTCACAGAGATTAGGTGGGTAACAGTGGGGGCATGGCCAGTAAAGATGTCATTAGAAATGTCATGCAGAGAGTAGGTGGGTAACAGTGAGGGGCATGACCAGTAAAGATGTCATTAGACATGTCACACAGAGAGTAGACGGGTAACAGTGGAGGGCATGGCCAGTAAAGATCTATTTGGAAAAGTCACAGAGAGTAGGTGAGTAAAAGTGGTGGGCATGGCCAGTAAAGATGTCATTAGAAATGCCATGCAGAGATAAGGTGAGTAACAGTTGGGGTATGGCCAGTAAAGATGTCATTAGAAATGTCACGCAGAGAGTAGGTGGGTAACAGTGGTGGGCATGACCAGTACAGATGTCATTAGAAATGTCATGCAGAGAGTAGGTGGGTAACAGCAGAAGGCATGACCAGTACAGATGTCTTTAGAAATGTCATGCAGAGAGTAGGTGGGTAACAGTGGGGGCGTGACCTGTAAAAATGTCATTAGAAATGTCATGCAGAGAGTAGGTGGGTAACATCGGAAGGCATGACCAGTAAAGATGTAATTAGAAATGTCACGCAGAGAGTAGGTGGGTAACAGTGGGTGCGTGACCAGTAAAGATGTCATTAGAAATGTCATGCAGAGAGTTGGTGGGTAACAGTGGGAGCCATGACCAGTAAAGAGGTCATTAGAATTGTCATTCAGAGAGTAGGTGAGTAACAGTGGGGGTATGGCCAGTAAAGATGTCATTAGAAATGTCACACAGAGTACATGGGTAAAAGTGGGGGTATGGCCAGTAAAGATGTCATTAGAAATGTCACACAGAGTACATGGGTAAAAGTGGGGGTATGGCCAGTAAAGATGTCATTAGAAATGTCACACAGAGAGTAGATGGGTAACAGAGGAAGGCATGGCCAGTAAAAATGTCATTAGAAATGTCATGCAGACAGGTGGGTAACAGTGGGGGTATGGCCAGTAAAGATGTCATTAGAAATGTCACAGAGAGTAGGTGGGTAACAGTGGGGTGCATGAACAGTAAAGATGTCATTAGAAATGTCACACAGACAGTAGGTGGGTAACAGTGGAGGGCATGACCAGTAAAGATGTCATTAGAAATGTCATGCAGAGAGTACATGGGTAACAGCGGAAGGCATGACCAGTACAGATGTCATTAGAAATGCCATGCAGAGAGTAGGTGGGTAATAGCGGAAGGCATGACCAGTAAAGATGTCATTAGAAATGCCATGCAGAGAGTAGGTGGGTAACAGTGGGGGCATGACCAGTAAAGATGTCATTAGAAATGTCATGCAGACAGGTGGGTAACAGTGGGGGTATGGCCAGTAAAGATGTCATTAGAAATGTCACAGAGAGTAGGTGGGTAACAGTGGGGTGCATGAACAGTAAAGATGTCATTAGAAATGTCACACAGACAGTAGGTGGGTAACAGTGGAGGGCATGACCAGTAAAGATGTCATTAGAAATGTCATGCAGAGAGTACATGGGTAACAGCGGAAGGCATGACCAGTACAGATGTCATTAGAAATGCCATGCAGAGAGTAGGTGGGTAACAGCGGAAGACATGACCAGTAAATATGTCATTAGAAATGTCACTCAGAGAGTAGGTGGGTAACAGTGGAGGGCATGACCAGTAGAGATGTCATTAGAAATGTCATGCAGAGAGTAGGTGGGTAACAGCGGAAGACATGACCAGTAAATATGTCATTAGAAATGTCACGCAGAGAGTAGGTGGGTAACAGTGGAGGGCATGACCAGTAAAGATGTCATTAGTAATGTCATGCAGAGAGTATATGGGTAACAGTCGAGGGCATGACCAGTAAATATGTCATTAGAAATGTCATGCAGAGAGTACATGGGTAACAGTTGAGGGCATGACCAGTAAATATGTCACTAGAAATGCCATGCAGAGAGTAGGTGAGTAACAGTGGGGGTATGGACAGTAAAGATGTCATTAGAAATGTAACGCAGAGAGTAGGTGGGTAACAGTGGGGGATGATCAGTAAAGATGTCATTAGAAATGTCATGCAGACAGTAGGTGGGTAACAGTGGGGGTATGGCCAGTAAAGATGTCATTAGAAATGTCACACAGAGAGTAGGTGGGTAACAGTGGGTGTGTGACCAGTAAAGATGTCATTAGAAATGTCACACAGAGAGTAGGTGGGTAACAGCAGAAGGCATGACCAGTACAGATGTCATTAGAAATGTCATGCAGAGAGTAGGTGGGTAACATCGGAAGGAATGACCAATAAAGATGTAATTAGAAATGTCATGCAGTGAGTAGGTGGGTAACAGTGGGGGCATGACCAGTAAAGATGTCATTAGAAATGTCATGCAGACAGTAGGTGGGTAACAGTGGGGGTATGGCCAGTAAAGATGTCATTAGAAATGTCACAGAGAGTAGGTGGGTAACAGTGGGGGGTATGGCCAGTAAAGATGTTATTAGACATGTCACGCAGAGATTAGACGAGTAACAGTGGAGGGCATGGACAGTAAAGATCCAATTGTAAAATTCACAGAGTAGGTGGGTAACAGTGGGGGCATGACCAGTAGAGATGTCATTAGAAATGTCATGCAGAGAGTAGGTGGGTAACAGCGGAAGACATGAGCAGTAAATATGTCATTAGAAATGTCACGCAGAGAGTAGGTGGGTAACAGTGGAGGGCATGACCAGTAAAGATGTCATTAGTAATGTCATGCAGAGAGTATATGGGTAACAGTCGAGGGCATGACCAGTAAATATGACATTAGAAAAGTCACACAGACAGTAGGTGGGTAACAGTGGGGGGCATGACCAGTAAAGAAGTCATTAGAAATGTCACAGAGAGTAGGTGGGTAACAGTGGGGTGCATGAACAGTAAAGATGTCATTAGAAATGTCACACAGACAGTAGGTGGGTAACAGTGGGGGCATAGCCAGTAAATATGTAATTAGAAATGTCACAGAGAGTAGGTGGGTAACAGTGGGGGCATGACCAGTAAAGATGTCATTAGAAATGTCACAGAGAGTAGGTGGGTAACAGTGGGGTGCATGAACAGTAAAGATGTCATTAGAAATGTCACACAGACAGTAGGTTGGTAACAGTGGGGGCATAGCCAGTAAATATGTAATTAGAAATGTCACAGAGAGTAGGTGGGTAACAGTGGGGGCATGACCAGTAAAGATGTCATTAGACATGTCACGCAGAGATTAGACGAGTAACAGTGGAGGGCATGGACAGTAAAGATCCAATTGGAAAAGTCACAGAGAGTAGGTGGGTAACAGTGGGGGTATGGCCAGTAAAGATGTCATTAGAAATGTCACACAGAGAGTAGGTGGGTAACAGTGGGTGTGTAACCAGTAAAGATGTCATTAGAAATGTCATGAAGAGAGTAGGTGGGCAACAGTGGTGGGCATGGCCAGTAACAATGTCATTAGAAATGTCACACAGAGAGTAGGTGCGTAACAGCAGAAGGCATGACCAGTACAGATGTCATTAGAAATGTCATGCAGAGAGTAGGTGGGTAACATCGGAAGGCATGACCAATAAAGATGTAATTCGAAATGTCATGCAGCGAGTAGGTGGGTAACAGTGGGGGCATGACCAGTAAAGATGTCATTAGAAATGTCATGCAGACAGTAGGTGGGTAACAGTGGGGGTATGGCCAGTAAAGATGTCATTAGAAATGTCACACAGAGAGTAGGTGGGTAACAGTGGGTGTGTGACCAGTAAAGATGTCATTAGAAATGTCATGAAGAGAGTAGGTGGGTAACAGTGGGGTGCATGAACAGTAAAGATGTCATTAGAAATGTCACACAGACAGTAGGTGGGTAAAAGTGGGGGCCATGACCAGTAAAGATGTCATTGGAATTGTCATGCAGAGAGTAAGTGGGTAACAGTGGGGGCATAACCAGTAAATATGTAATTAGAAATGTCACACAGAGAGTAGGTGGGTAACAGTGGAGGGCATGACCAGTAAAGTTGTAATTAGAAATGTCCTGCAGAGAGTACATGGGTAACAGTCGAGGGCATGACCAGTAAATATGCCATTCGAAATGTCACGCAGAGAGTAGGTGGGTAACAGTGGAAGGCATGACCAGTACAGATGTCATTAGGAATGTCACACAGAGAGTAGGTGGGTAACAGTGGGGGTATGGCCCGTACATATGTCATTAGTAATGTCATGCAGAGAGTATATGGGTAACAGTCGAGGGCATGACCAGTAAATATGTCATTAGAAATGTCATGCAGAGAGTACATGGGTAACAGTCGAGGGCATGACCAGTAAATATGTCACTAGAAATGCCATGCAGAGAGTAGGTGAGTAACAGTGGGGATATGGACAGTAAAGATGTCATTAGAAATGTAACGCAGAGAGTAGGTGGGTAACAGTGGGGGATGATCAGTAAAGATGTCATTAGAAATGTCATGCAGAGAGTACATGGGTAACAGTCGAGGGCGTGACAGGTAAATATGTCATTAGAAATGTCATGCAGAGAGTAGGTGGGTAACAGTGGGGGTATGGCCAGTAAAGATGTCATTAGAAATGTCACACAGAGAGTAGTTTGGTAACAGTGGGTGTGTGACCAGTAAAGATGTCATTAGAAATGTCATGAAGAGAGTAGGTGGGTAACAGTGGGGTGCATGAACAGTAAAGATGTCATTAGAAATGTCACACAGACAGTAGGTGGGTAAAAGTGGGGGCCATGACCAGTAAAGATGTCATTATAATTGTCATGCAGAGAGTAGGTGGGTAACAGTGGGGGCATAACCAGTAAATATGTAATTAGAAATGTCACTCAGAGAGTAGGTGGGTAACAGTGGAGGGCATGACCAGTAAAGATGTCATTAGTAATGTAATGCAGAAAGTATATGGGTAACAGTCGAGGGCATGACCAGTAAATATGCCATTAGAAATGTCACGCAGAGAGTAGGTGGGTAACAGTGGAAGGCATGACCAGTACAGATGTCATTAGGAATGTCACGCAGAGAGTAGGTGGGTAACAGTGGGGGTATGGCCCGTACATATGTCATTAGAAATGTCACACAGAGAGTAGGTGGGTAACAGTGGAGGGCATGGCCAGTAAATGTGTCATTAGAAATGTCACACAGAGAGTAGGTGGGTAACAGTCGAGGGCATGACCAGTAAATATGTCATTAGAAATGTCAGCCAAAGAGTAGGTGGGTAACAGTGGGTGCGTGACCAGTAAAGATGTCATTAGAAATGCCATGAAGAGAGTAGGTGGGCAACAGTGGAGGGCATGGCCAGTAAAGATGTCATTGAAAATGTCACACAGAGAGTAGGTGGGTAACATTGGGGGGCATGAACAGTAAAGATGTCATTAGAAATGTCATGCAGAGAGTGCATGGGTAAGAGTCGAGGGCGTGACCAATAAATATGCCATTAGAAATGTCACACAGAGAGTAGGTGGGTAACAGAGGAAAGCATGACCAGTATAGATGTCATTAGAAATGTCACGCAGAGAGTAGGTGGGTAACAGTGGAGGGCATGGCCAGTAAAGATATCATTAGAAATGTCACACAGAGAGTAGGTGAGTAACAGTGTGGGGCATGACCAGTAAGTATGTAATTAGAAAAGTCACAGAGAGTAGGTCGGTAACAGTGGGGGGCATGACCAGTAAGGATGTCATTAGAAATGTCAGGCAGAGAGTAGATGGTTAACAGTGGGGGGCATGAACAGTAAGTATGTCATTAGAAATGTCACAGAGATTAGGTGGGTAACAGTGGGGGCATGGCCAGTAAAGATGTCATTAGAAATGTCATGCAGAGAGTAGGTGGGTAACAGTGAGGGGCATGACCAGTAAAGATGTCATTAGACATGTCACACAGAGAGTAGACGGGTAACAGTGGAGGGCATGGCCAGTAAAGATCTATTTGGAAAAGTCACAGAGAGTAGGTGAGTAAAAGTGGTGGGCATGGCCAGTAAAGATGTCATTAGAAATGCCATGCAGAGATAAGGTGAGTAACAGTTGGGGTATGGCCAGTAAAGATGTCATTAGAAATGTCACGCAGAGAGTAGGTGGGTAACAGTGGTGGGCATGACCAGTACAGATGTCATTCAAAATTTCATGCAGAGAATAGGTGAGTAACAATGAGGGGCATGACCAGTAAAGATGTCATTAGAAATGTCATGCAGAGAGTAGGTGGGTAACAGTCAAGGGCATGACCAGTACAGATGTCATTAGAAATGCCATGCAGAGAGTAGGTGACTAACAGTTGGGGTATGGCCAGTAAAGATTTCATTAGAAATGTCACGCAGAGAGTAGGTGGGTAACAGTGGGGGGCATGACCAGTAAAGATGTCATTAGAAATGTCATGCAGAGAGTAGGTGGGTAACAGCAGAAGGCATGACCAGTACAGATGTCTTTAGAAATGTCATGCAGAGAGTAGGTGGGTAACAGTGGAGGGCATGGCCAGTAAAGATTTCATTAGAAATGTCACACAGAGAGTAGGTGGGTAACAGTGGGGGCGTGACCTGTAAAAATGTCATTAGAAATGTCACGCAGTAAACAGTAAAGATGTCATTAGACATGTCACGCAGAGATTAGACGAGTAACAGTGGAGGGCATGGACAGTAAAGATCCAATTGGAAAAGTCACAGAGAGTAGGTGGGTAACAGTGGGGGCATGACCAGTAGAGATGTCATTAGAAATGTCATGCAGAGAGTAGGTGGGTAACAGCGGAAGACATGACCAGTAAATATGTCATTAGAAATGTCACGCAGAGAGTAGGTGGGTAACAGTGGAGGGCATGACCAGTAAAGATGTCATTAGTAATGTCATGCAGAGAGTATATGGGTAACAGTCGAGGGCATGACCAGTAAATATGTCATTAGAAATGTCATGCAGAGAGTAGGTGGGTAACAGTGGAGGGCATGACCAGTAAAGATGTCATTAGAAATGTCATGCAGACAGGTGGGTAACAGTGGGGGTATGGCCAGTAAAGATCCAATTGGAAAAGTCACAGAGAGTAGGTGAGTAACAGTGGGGGCATGACCAGTAGAGATGTCATTAGAAATGTCATGCAGAGAGTAGGTGGGTAACAGCGGAAGACATGACCAGTAAATATGTCATTAGAAAAGTCACGCAGAGAGTACATGGGTAACAGTCGAGGCCATGACCAGTAAATATGTCACTAGAAATGATATGCAGAGAGTAGGTGAGTAACAGTGGGGGTATGGACAGTAAAGATGTCATTAGAAATGTAACACAGAGAGTAGGTGGGTAACAGTGGGGGAATGATCAGTAAAGATGTCATTAGAAATGTCATGCAGAGAGTACATGGGTAACAGTCGAGGGCGTGACCGGTAAATATGTCATTAGAAATGTCACACAGAGAGTAGGTGGGTAACAGCGGAAGGCATGACCAGTAATGATGTCATTAGAAATTCCATGCAGAGAGTAGGTGGGTAACAGTGAAGGGCATGGTCAGTAAAGGTATCATTAGAAATGTCACGCAGAGAGTAGGTGGGTAACAGTGGGGGCATAACCAGTAAAGATGTCATTAGAAATGTCATGCAGACAGTAGGTGGGTAACAGTGGGGGTATGGCCAGTAAAGATGTCATTAGAAATGTCACACAGAGAGTAGGTGGGTAACAGTGGGTGTGTGACCAGTAAAGATGTCATTAGAAATGTAATGAAGAGAGTAGGTGGGCACCAGTGGTGGGCATGGCCAGTAACGATGTCATTAGAAATGTCACACAGAGAGTAGGTGGGTAACAGCAGAAGGCATGACCAGTACAGATGTCATTAGAAATGTCATGCAGAGAGTAGGTGGGTAACATCGGAAGGCATGACCAATAAATATGTAATTAGAAATGTCATGAAGAGAGTAGGAGGACAACAGTGGAGGGCATGGCCAGGAAAGATATCATTAGAAATGTCACGCAGAGAGTAGGTGGGTAACAATGGGGCATGACCAGTAAAGATGTCATTAGAAATGTCATGCAGAGAATAGATGAGTAACAGTGGGGGGCATGACCAGTAAGTATGTCATTAGAAAAGTCACCGAGAGTAGGTGGGTAGCAGTGGGGACATGACCAGTAAAGATGTCATTAGAAATGTCATGCAGAGAGTAAGTGAATAACAGTGGGGGGCATGACCAGTAAAGATGTCATTCGAAATGTCACAGAGAGTAGGTGGGTAACAGTGGGGGGCATGACCAGTAAAGATGTCATTAGAAATGTCATGCAGAGAGTAGGTGAGTAACAATGAAGGGCATGGCCAGTGAAGATGTCATTAGACATGTCACGCAGAGATTAGACGAGTAACAGTGGAGGGCATGGCCAGTAAAGATCCAATTGGAAAAGTCACAGAGAGTAGGTGGGTAACAGTGGGGGCATGACCAGTAGAGATGTTATTAGAAATGTCATGCAGAGAGTAGGTGGGTAACAGCGGAAGACATGACCAGTAAATATATCATTAGAAATGTCACGCAGAGAATAGGTGGGTAACAGTGGAGGGCATGGCCAGTAAAGATATCATTAGAAATGTCACGCAGAGAGTAGGTGGGTAACAGTGGAGGGCATGACCAGTAAAGATGTCATTAGTAATGTCATGCAGAGAGTATATGGGTAACAGTCGAGTGCATGACCAGTAAATATGTCATTAGAAATGTCATGCAGAGAGTAGGTGGGTAATAGTGGAGGGCATGACCAGTAAAGATGTCATTAGAAATGTAACGCAGAGAGTAGGTGGGTAACAGTGGGGGAATGATCAGTAAAGATGTCATTAGAAATGTCATGCAGAGAGCACATGGGTAACAGTCGAGGACATGACCAGTAAATATGTCATTAGAAATGTCATGCAGAGAGTAGGTGGGTAACAGTGGAGGGCATGACCAGTAAAGATGTCATTAGAAATGTCATGCAGAGAGTACATGGGTAACAGTCGAGGGCATGACCAGTAAATATGTCACTAGAAATGCCATGCAGAGAGTAGGTGAGTAACAGTGGGGGTATGGACAGTAAAGATGTCATTAGAAATGTAACGCAGAGAGTAGGTGGGTAACAGTGGGGGAATGATCAGTAAAGATGTCATTAGAAATGTCATGCAGAGAGTACATGGGTAACAGTCGAGGGCGTGACAGGTAAATATGTCATTAGAAATGTCACACAGAGAGTAGGTGGGTAATAGCGGAAGGCATGACCAGTAAAGATGTCATTAGAAATTCCATGCAGAGAGTAGGTGGGTAACAGTAAGGGGCATGGTCAGTAAAGGTATCATTAGAAATGTCACGCAGAGAGTAGGTGGGTAACAGTGGGGGCATGACCAGTAAAGATGTCATTAGAAATGTCATGCAGACAGTAGGTGGGTAACAGTGGGGGTATGGCCAGTAAAGATGTCATTAGAAATGTCACAGAGAGTAGGTGGGTAACAGTGGGGGCATGACCAGTAAAGATGTCATTAGAAATGTCATGAAGAGAGTAGGTGGGCAACAGTGGTGGGCATGGCCAGTAACAATGTCATTAGAAATGTCACACAGAGAGTAGGTGGGTAACAGCAGAAGGCATGACCAGTACAGATGTCATTAGAAATGTCATGCAGAGAGTAGGTGGGTAACATCGGAAGGCATGACCAATAAAGATGTAATTAGAAATGTCATGCAGAGAGTAGGTGGGTAACAGTGGGGGCATGACCAGTAAAGATGTCATTAGAAATGTCACAGAGAGTATATGGGTAACAGTCGAGGGCATGACCAGTAAATATGTCATTAGAAATGTCATGCAGAGAGTAGGTGGGTAACAGTGGAGGGCATGACCAGTAAAGATGTCATTAGAAATGTCATGCAGACAGGTGGGTAACAGTGGGGGTATGGCCAGTAAAGATGTCATTAGAAATGTCACAGAGAGTATATGGGTAACAGTCGAGGGCATGACCAGTAAATATGTCATTAGAAATGTCATGCAGAGAGTAGGTGGGTAACAGTGGAGGGCATGACCAGTAAAGATGTCATTAGAAATGTCATGCAGACAGGTGGATAACAGTGGGGGTATGGCCAGTAAAGATGTTATTAGACATGTCACGCAGAGATTAGACGAGTAACAGTGGAGGGCATGGACAGTAAAGATCCAATTGGAAAAGTCACAGAGAGTAGGTGGGTAACAGTGGGGGCATGACCAGTAAAGATGTCATTAGAAATTTCATGCAGAGAGTAGGTGGGTAACAATGAAGGGCATGGCCAGTAAAGATGTCATTAGACATGTCACGCAGAGATTAGATGAGTAACAGTGGAGGGCATGGACAGTAAAGATCCAATTGGAAAAGTCACAGAGAGTAGGTGGGTAACAGTGGGGGCATGACCAGTAGAGATGTCATTAGAAATGTCATGCAGAGAGTAGGTGGGTAACAGTGGAGGGCATGAAAAGTAAAGATGTCATTAGTAATGTCATGCAGAGAGTATATGGGTAACAGTCGAGGGCATGACCAGTAAATATGTCATTAGAAATGTCATGCAGAGAGTAGGTGGGTAACAGTGGAGGGCATGACCAGTAAAGATGTCATTAGAAATGTCATGCAGACAGGTGGATAACAGTGGGGGTATGGCCAGTAAAGATGTTATTAGACATGTCACGCAGAGATTAGACGAGTAACAGTGGAGGGCATGGACAGTAAAGATCCAATTGGAAAAGTCACAGAGAGTAGGTGGGTAACAGTGGGGGCATGACCAGTAGAGATGTCATTAGAAATGTCATGCAGAGAGTAGGTGGGTAACAGCGGAAGACATGACCAGTAAATATGTCATTAGAAATGTCACGCAGAGAGTAGGTGGGTAACAGTGGAGGGCATGACCAGTAAAGATGTCATTAGTAATGTCATGCAGAGAGTATATGGGTAACAGTCGAGGGCATGACCAGTAAATATGACATTAGAAATGTCACACAGACAGTAGGTGGGTAACAGTGGGGGGCATGACCAGTAAAGAAGTCATTAGAAATGTCATGCAGAGAATAAGTGGGTAACAGTGGGGGCATAACCAGTAAATATATAATTAGAAATGTCACAGAGAGTAGGTGGGTAACAGTGGAGGCATGACCAGTAAAGATGTCATTAGAAATGTCAGGCAGAGAGTAGGTGGGTAGCAGTGGGGGCATGACCAGTAAAGATGTCATTAGAAATGTCACGCAGAGAGTAAGTGAATAACAGTGGGGGGCATGACCAGTAAAGATGTCATTCGAAATGTCACAGAGAGTAGGTGGGTAACAGTGGGGGGCATGACCAGTAGAGATGTCATTAGAAATGTCATGCAGAGAGTAGGTGGCTAACAGCGGAAGACATGACCAGTAAATGTCATTAGAAAAGTCACGCAGAGAGTAGGTGGGTAACAGTGGAGGGCATGACCAGTAAAGATGTCATTAGTAATGTAATGCAGAAAGTATATGGGTAACAGTCGAGGGCATGACCAGTAAATATGTCATTAGAAATGTCTGCAGAGAGTAGATGGGTAACAGTGGAGGGCATGACCAGTAAAGATGTCATTAGAAATGTCATGCAGAGAGTACATGGGTAACAGTCGAGGGCATGACCGGTAAATATGTCATTAGAAATGTCACACAGAGAGTAGGTGGGTAACAGCGGAAGGCATGACCAGTAAAGATGTCATTAGAAATTCCATGCAGAGAGTAGGTGGGTAACAGTGAAGGGCATGGTCAGTAAAGGTATCATTAGAAATGTCACGCAGAGAGTAGGTGGGTAACAGTGGGGGCATAACCAGTAAAGATGTCATTAGAAATGTCATGCAGACAGTAGGTGGGTAACAGTGGGGGTATGGCCAGTAAAGATGTCATTAGAAATGTCACACAGAGAGTAGGTGGGCAACAGTGGGTGTGTGACCAGTAAAGATGTCATTAGAAATGTCATGAAGAGAGTAGGTGGGCACCAGTGGTGGGCATGGCCAGTAACAATGTCATTAGAAATGTCACACAGAGAGTAGGTGGGTAACAGCAGAAGGCATGACCAGTACAGATGTCATTAGAAATGTCATGCAGAGAGTAGGTGGGAAACATCGGAAGGCATGACCAATAAAGATGTAATTAGAAATGTCATGAAGAGAGTAGGAGGACAACAGTGGAGGGCATGGCCAGGAAAGATATCATTAGAAATGTCATGCAGAGAGTAGGTGGGTAACAATGGGGCATGACCAGTAAAGATGTCATTAGAAATGTCATGCAGAGAATAGATGAGTAACAGTGGGGGGCATGACCAGTAAGTATGTCATTAGAAAAGTCGCAGAGAGTAGGCGGGTAACAGTGGGGGGCATGACCACTAAAGATTCATTAAAAATGTCAGGCAGAGAGTAGGTGGGTATCAGTGGGGGGGCATGACCAGTAAGTATGTCATTAGAAAAGTCACAGAGAGTAGGTGGGTAGCAGTGGGGGCATGACCAGTAAAGAGGTCATTAGAAATGTCACGCAGAGAGTAAGTGAATAACAGTGGGGGGCATGACCAGGAAAGATGTCATTCGAAATGTCACATAGAGTAGGTGGGTAACAGTGGGGGGCATGACCAGTAAAGATGTCATTAGAAATGTCACAGAGAGTAGGTGGGTAACAGTGGGGGTATGACCAGTAAAGATGTCATTAGAAATTTCATGCAGAGAGTAGACGAGTAACAGTGGAGGGCATGGCCAGTAAAGATCCAATCGGAAAAGTCACAGAGAGTAGGTGGGTAACAGTGGGGGCATGACCAGTAGAGATGTCATTAGAAATGTCATGCAGAGAGTAGGTGGGTAACAGCGGAAGACATGACCAGTAAATATATCATTAGAAATGTCACGCAGAGAGTAGGTGGGTAATAGTGGAGGGCATGGCCAGTAAAGATATCATTAGAAATGTCACGCAGAGAGTAGGTGGGTAACAGTGGAGGGCATGATCAGTAAAGATGTCATTAGTAATGTCATGCAGAGAGTATATGGGTAACAGTCGAGGGCATGACCAGTAAAGATGTCATTAGAAATGTCACAGAGAGTAGGTGGGTAACAGTGGGGGGCATGACCAGTAAAGATGTCATTAGAAAAGTCACAGAGAGTAGGTGGGTAATAGCGGAAGGCATGACCAGTAAAGATGTCATTAGAAATGCCATGCAGAGAGTAGGTGGGTAACAGTAAGGGGCATGGTCAGTAAAGGTATCATTAGAAATGTCACGCAGAGAGTAGGTGGGTAACAGTGGGGGCATGACCAGTAAAGATGTCATTAGAAATGTCATGCAGACAGTAGGTGGGTAACAGTGGGGGTATGGCCAGTAAAGATGTCATTAGAAATGTCACACAGAGAGTAGGTGGGTAACAGTGGGTGTGTGACCAGTAAAGATGTCATTAGAAATGTCATGAAGAGAGTAGGTGGGCAACAGTGGTGGGCATGGCCAGTAACAATGTCATTAGAAATGTCACACAGAGAGTAGGTGGGTAACAGCAGAAGGCATGACCAGTACAGATGTCATTAGAAATGTCATGCAGAGAGTAGGTGGGTAACATCGGAAGGCATGACCAATAAAGATGTAATTAGAAATGTCATGCAGAGAGTAGGTGGGTAACAGTGGGGGCATGACCAGTAAAGATATCATTAGAAATGTCATGCAGACAGGTGGGTAACAGTGGGGGTATGGCCAGTAAAGATGTCATTAGAAATGTCACAGAGAGTAGGTGGGTAACAGTGAGGGCATGACCAGTAAAGATGTCATTAGAAATGTCACAGAGAGTAGGTGGGTAACAGTGGGGTGCATAAACAGTAAAGATGTCATTAGACATGTCACGCAGAGATTAGACGAGTAACAGTGGAGGGCATGGACAGTAAAGATCCAATTGGAAAAGTCACAGAGAGTAGGTGGGCAACAGTGGGGGCATGACCAGTAGAGATGTCATTATAAATGTCATGCAGAGAGTAGGTGGGTAACAGCGGAAGACATGACCAGTAAATATGTCATTAGAAAAGTCACACAGAGAGTAGGTGGGTAACAGTGGAGGGCATGACCAGTAAAGATGTCATTAGAAATGTCATGCAGACAGGTGGGTAACAGTGGGGGTATGGCCAGTAAAGATCCAATTGGAAAAGTCACAGAGAGTAGGTGAGTAACAGTGGGGGCATGACCAGTAGAGATGTCATTAGAAATGTCATGCAGAGAGTAGGTGGGTAACAGCGGAAGACATGACCAGTAAATATGTCATTAGAAAAGTCACACAGAGAGTAGGTGGGTAACAGTGGAGGGCATGACCAGTAAAGATGTCATTAGAAATTTCATGCAGAGAGTACATGGGTAACAGTCGAGGGCATGACCAGTAAATATGTCACTAGAAATGATATGCAGAGAGTAGGTGAGTAACAGTGGGGGTATGGACAGTAAAGATGTCATTAGAAATGTAACACAGAGAGTAGGTGGGTAACAGTGGGGGAATGATCAGTAAAGATGTCATTAGAAATGTCATGCAGAGAGTACATGGGTAACAGTCGAGGGCGTGACCGGTAAATATGTCATTAGAAACTCCATGCAGAGAGTAGGTGGGTAACAGTGAAGGGCATGGTCAGTAAAGGTATCATTAGAAATGTCACGCAGAGAGTAGGTGGGTAACAGTGGGGGCATAACCAGTAAAGATGTCATTAGAAATGTCATGCAGACAGTAGGTGGGTAACAGTGGGGGTATGGCCAGTAAAGATGTCATTAGAAATGTCACACAGAGAGTAGGTGGGTAACAGTGGGTGTGTGACCAGTAAAGATGTCATTAGAAATATCATGAAGAGAGTAGGTGGGCACCAGTGGTGGGCATGGCCAGTAACAATGTCATTAGAAATGTCACACAGAGAGTAGGTGGGTAACAATGGGGCATGACCAGTAAAGATGTCATTAGAAATGTCATGCAGAGAATAGATGAGTAACAGTGGGGGGCATGACCAGTAAGTATGTCATTATAAAAGTCACAAAGAGTAGGTGGGTAACAGTGGGGGGCATGACCAGTAAAGATTCATTAGAAATGTCAGGCAGAGAGTAGGTGGGTATCAGTGGGGGGGCATGACCAAGTAAGTATGTCATTAGAAAAGTCACAGAGAGTAGGTGGGTAGCAGTGGGGACATGACCAGTAAAGATGTCATTCGAAATGTCACAGAGAGTAGGTGGGTAACAGTGGGGGGCATGACCAGTAAAGATGTCATTAGAAATGTCATGCAGAGAGTAGGTGGGTAACAATGAAGGGCATGGCCAGTGAAGATGTCATTAGACATGTCACGCAGAGATTAGACGAGTAACAGTGGAGGGCATGGCCAGTAAAGATCCAATTGGAAAAGTCACAGAGAGTAGGTGGGTAACAGTGGGGGCATGACCAGTAGAGATGTCATTAGAAATGTCATGCAGAGAGTAGGTGGGTAACAGCGGAAGACATGACCAGTAAATATATCATTAGAAATGTCACGCAGAGAGTAGGTGGGTAACAGTGGAGGGCATGACCAGTAAAGATATCATTAGAAATGTCACGCAGAGAGTAGGTAGGTAACAGTGGAGGGCATGACCAGTAAAGATGTCATTATTAATGTCATGCAGAGAGTATATGGGTAACAGTCGAGGGCATGACCAGTAAATATGTCATTAGAAATGTCATGCAGAGAGTAGGTGGGTAATAGTGGAGGGCATGACCAGTAAAGATGTCATTAGAAATGTAACGCAGAGAGTAGGTGGGTAACAGTGGGGGAATGATCAGTAAAGATGTCATTAGAAATGTCATGCAGAGAGCACATGGGTAACAGTCGAGGGCATGACCAGTAAATATGTCATTAGAAATGTCATGCAGAGAGTAGGTGGGTAACAGTGGAGGGCATGACCAGTAAAGATGTCATTAGAAATGTCATGCAGAGAGTACATGGGTAACAGTCGAGGGCATGACCAGTAAATATGTCACTAGAAATGCCATGCAGAGAGTAGGTGAGTAACAGTGGGGGTATGGACAGTAAAGATGTCATTAGAAATGTAACGCAGAGAGTAGGTGGGTAACAGTGGGGGAATGATCAGTAAAGATGTCATTAGAAATGTCATGCAGAGAGTACATGGGTAACAGTCGAGGGCGTGACAGGTAAATATGTCATTAGAAATGTCACACAGAGAGTAGGTGGGTAATAGCGGAAGGCATGACCAGTAAAGATGTCATTAGAAATGCCATGCAGAGAGTAGGTGGGTAACAGTAAGGGGCATGGTCAGTAAAGGTATCATTAGAAATGTCACCCAGAGAGTAGGTGGGTAACAGTGGGGGCATGACCAGTAAAGATGTCATTAGAAATGTCATGCAGACAGTAGGTGGGTAACAGTGGGGGTATGGCCAGTAAAGATGTCATTAGAAATGTCACAGAGAGTAGGTGGGTAACAGTGGGGGCATGACCAGTAAAGATGTCATTAGAAATGTCATGAAGAGAGTAGGTGGGCAACAGTGGTGGGCATGGCCAGTAACAATGTCATTAGAAATGTCACACAGAGAGTAGGTGGGTAACAGCAGAAGGCATGACCAGTACAGATGTCATTAGAAATGTCATGCAGAGAGTAGGTGGGTAACATCGGAAGGCATGACCAATAAAGATGTAATTAGAAATGTCATGCAGAGAGTAGGTGGGTAACAGTGGGGGCATGACCAGTAAAGATGTCATTAGAAATGTCATGCAGACAGGTGGGTAACAGTGGGGGTATGGCCAGTAAAGATGTCATTAGAAATGTCACAGAGAGTAGGTGGGTAACAGTGGGGGCATGACCAGTAAAGATGTCATTAGAAATGTCACAGAGAGTAGGTGGGTAACAGTGGGGTGCATGAACAGTAAAGATGTCATTAGAAATGTCAGACAGTAGGTGGGTAACAGTGGGGGCATAACCAGTAAATATGTAATTAGAAATGTCACAGAGAGAAGGTAGGTAACAGTGGGGGCATGACCAGTAGAGATGTCATTAGAAATGTCATGCAGAGAGTAGGTGGGTAACAGCGGAAGACATGACCAGTAAATATGTCATTAGAAAAGTCACACAGAGAGTAGGTGGGTAACAGTGGAGGGCATGACCAGTAAAGATGTCATTAGAAATTTCATGCAGAGAGTACATGGGTAACAGTCGAGGGCATGACCAGTAAATATGTCACTAGAAATGATATGCAGAGACTAGGTGAGTAACAGTGGGGGTATGGACAGTAAAGATGTCATTAGAAATGTAACACAGAGAGTAGGTGGGTAACAGTGGGGGAATGATCAGTAAAGATGTCATTAGAAATGTCATGCAGAGAGTACATGGGTAACAGTCGAGGGCGTGACCGGTAAATATGTCATTAGAAATGTCACACAGAGAGTAGGTGGGTAACAGCGGAAGGCATGACCAGTAATGATGTCATTAGAAACTCCATGCAGAGAGTAGGTGGGTAACAGTGAAGGGCATGGTCAGTAAAGGTATCATTAGAAATGTCACGCAGAGAGTAGGTGGGTAACAGTGGGGGCATAACCAGTAGAGATGTCATTAGAAATGTCATGCAGACAGTAGGTGGGTAACAGTGGGGGTATGGCCAGTAAAGATGTCATTAGAAATGTCACACAGAGAGTAGGTGGGTAACAGTGGGTGTGTGACCAGTAAAGATGTCATTAGAAATATCATGAAGAGAGTAGGTGGGCACCAGTGGTGGGCATGGCCAGTAACAATGTCATTAGAAATGTCACACAGAGAGTAGGTGGGCACCAGTGGGGGCATGACCAGTAAAGATGTCATTAGAAATTTCATGCAGAGAGTAGGTGGGTAACAATGAAGGGCATGGCCAGTAAAGATGTCATTAGACATGTCACGCAGAGAGTAGGTGGGTAACAGCGGAAGACATGACCAGTAAATATGTCATTAGAAATGTCATGCAGAGAGTAGGTGGGTAACAGTGGAGGGCATGACCAGTAAAGATGTCATTAGTAATGTCATGCAGAGAGTATATGGGTAACAGTGGAGGGCATGACCAGTAAAGATGTCATTAGAAATGTCATGCAGACAGGTGGATAACAGTGGGGGTATGGCCAGTAAAGATGTTATTAGACATGTCACGCAGAGATTAGACGAGTAACAGTGGAGGGCATGGACAGTAAAGATCCAATTGGAAAAGTCACAGAGAGTAGGTGGGTAACAGTGGGGGCATGACCAGTAGAGATGTCATTAGAAATGTCATGCAGAGAGTAGGTGGGTAACAGCGGAAGACATGACCAGTAAATATGTCATTAGAAATGTCACGCAGAGAGTAGGTGGGTAACAGTGGAGGGCATGACCAGTAAAGATGTCATTAGTAATGTCATGCAGAGAGTATATGGGTAACATTCGAGGGCATGACCAGTAAATATGACATTAGAAATGTCACACAGACAGTAGGTGGGTAACAGTGGGGGGCATGACCAGTAAAGAAGTCATTAGAAATGTCATGCAGAGAATAAGTGGGTAACAGTGGGGGCATAACCAGTAAATATGTAATTAGAAATGTCACAGAGAGTAGGTGGGTAACAGTGGAGGCATGACCCGTAAAGATGTCATTAGAAATGTCAGGCAGAGAGTAGGTGGGTAGCAGTGGGGGCATGACCAGTAAAGATGTCAGTAGAAATGTCACGCAGAGAGTAAGTGAATAACAGTGGGGGGCATGACCAGTAAAGATGTCATTAGAAATGTCATGCAGAGAGTAGGTGGGTAACAGCGGAAGACATGACCAGTAAATATGTCATTAGAAAAGTCACGCAGAGAGTAGGTGGGTAACAGTGGAGGGCATGACCAGTAAAGATGTCATTAGTAATGTAATGCAGAAAGTATATGGGTAACAGTCGAGGGCATGACCAGTAAATATGTCATTAGAAATGTCTGCAGAGAGTAGATGGGTAACAGTGGAGGGCATGACCATTAAAGATGTCATTAGAAATGTCATGCAGAGAGTACATGGGTAACAGTCGAGGGCATGACCAGTAAATATGTCACTAGAAATTATATGCAGAGAGTAGGTGAGTAACAGTGGGGGTATGGACAGTAAAGATGTCATTAGAAATGTAACACAGAGAGTAGGTGGGTAACAGTGGGGGAATGATCAGTAAAGATGTCATTAGAAATGTCATGCAGAGAGTACATGGGTAACAGTCGAGGGCATGACCGGTAAATATGTCATTAGAAATGTCACACAGAGAGTAGGTGGGTAACAGCGGAAGGCATGACCAGTAAAGATGTCATTAGAAATTCCATGCAGAGAGTAGGTGGGTAACAGTGGGGGTATGGCCAGTAAAGATGTCATTAGAAATGTCATGAAGAGAGTAGGTGGGCACCAGTGGTGGGCATGGCCAGTAACAATGTCATTAGAAATGTCACACAGAGAGTAGGTGGGTAACAGCAGAAGGCATGACCAGTACAGATGTCATTAGAAATGTCATGCAGACAGTAGGTGGGTAACAGTGGGGGTATGGCCAGTAAAGATGTCATTAGAAATGTCACACAGAGAGTAGGTGGGTAACAGTGGGTGTGTGACCAGTAAAGATGTCATTAGAAATGTCATGAAGAGAGTAGGTGGGCACCAGTGGTGGGCATGGCCAGTAACAATGTCATTAGAAATGTCACACAGAGAGTAGGTGGGTAACAGCAGAAGGCATGACCAGTACAGATGTTATTAGAAATGTCATGCAGAGAGTAGGTGGGAAACATCGGAAGGCATGACCAATAAAGATGTAATTAGAAATGTCATGAAGAGAGTAGGAGGACAACAGTGGAGGGCATGGCCAGGAAAGATATCATTAGAAATGTCATGCAGAGAGTAGGTGGGTAACAATGGGGCATGACCAGTAAAGATGTCATTAGAAATGTCATGCAGAGAGTAGGTGGGTATCAGTGGGGGGGCATGACCACTAAAGATTCATTAAAAATGTCAGGCAGAGAGTAGGTGGGTATCAGTGGGGGGCATGACCACTAAAGATTCATTAAAAATGTCAGGCAGAGAGTAGGTGGGTATCAGTGGGGGGGCATGACCAGTAAGTATGTCATTAGAAAAGTCACAGAGAGTAGGTGGGTAGCAGTGGGGGCATGACCAGTAAAGAGGTCATTAGAAATGTCACGCAGAGAGTAAGTGAATAACAGTGGGGGGCATGACCAGTAAAGATGTCCTTCGAAATGTCACATAGAGTAGGTGGGTAACAGTGGGGGGCATGACCAGTAAAGATGTCATTAGAAATGTCACAGAGAGTAGGTGGGTAACAGTGGGGGCATGACCAGTAAAGATGTCATTAGAAATGTCATGCAGAGAGTAGGAGGACAACAGTGGAGGGCATGGCCAGGAAAGATATCATTAGAAATGTCACGCAGAGAGTAGGTGGGTAACAATGGGGCATGACCAGTAAAGATGTCATTAGAAATGTCATGCAGAGAATAGATGAGTAACAGTGGGGGGCATGACCAGTAAGTTTGTCATTAGAAAAGTCACAGAGAGTAGGTGGGTAACAGTGGGGGGCATGACCACTAAAGATTCATTAGAAATGTCAGGCAGAGAGTAGGTGGGTATCAGTGGGGGGGCATGACCAGTAAGTATGTCATTAGAAAAGTCACAGAGAGTAGGTGGGTAGCAGTGGGGGCTTGACCAGTAAAGAGGTCATTAGAAATGTCACGCAGAGAGTAAGTGAATAACAGTGGGGGGCATGACCAGTAAAGATGTCCTTCGAAATGTCACATAGAGTAGGTGGGTAACAGTGGGGGGCATGACCAGTAAAGATGTCATTAGAAATGTCACAGAGAGTAGGTGGGTAACAGTGGGGGCATGACCAGTAAATATGTCATTAGAAATGTCACGCAGAGAGTAGGTGGGTAACAGTGGAGGGCATGACCAGTAAAGATGTCATTAGTAATGTCATGCAGAGAGTATATGGGTAACAGTCGAGGGCATGACCAGTAAATATGACATTAGAAATGTCACACAGACAGTAGGTGGGTAACAGTGGGGGGCATGACCAGTAAAGAAGTCATTAGAAATGTCATGCAGAGAATAAGTGGGTAACAGTGGGGGCATAACCAGTAAATATATAATTAGAAATGTCACAGAGAGTAGGTGGGTAACAGTGGAGGCATGACCAGTAAAGATGTCATTAGAAATGTCAGGCAGAGAGTAGGTGGGTAGCAGTGGGGGCATGACCAGTAAAGATGTCATTAGAAATGTCACGCAGAGAGTAAGTGAATAACAGTGGGGGGCATGACCAGTAAAGATGTCATTCGAAATGTCACAGAGAGTAGGTGGGTAACAGTGGGGGGCATGACCAGTAGAGATGTCATTAGAAATGTCATGCAGAGAGTAGGTGGCTAACAGCGGAAGACATGACCAGTAAATGTCATTAGAAAAGTCACGCAGAGAGTAGGTGGGTAACAGTGGAGGGCATGACCAGTAAAGATGTCATTAGTAATGTAATGCAGAAAGTATATGGGTAACAGTCGAGGGCATGACCAGTAAATATGTCATTAGAAATGTCTGCAGAGAGTAGATGGGTAACAGTGGAGGGCATGACCAGTAAAGATGTCATTAGAAATGTCATGCAGAGAGTACATGGGTAACAGTCGAGGGCATGACCGGTAAATATGTCATTAGAAATGTCACACAGAGAGTAGGTGGGTAACAGCGGAAGGCATGACCAGTAAAGATGTCATTAGAAATTCCATGCAGAGAGTAGGTGGGTAACAGTGAAGGGCATGGTCAGTAAAGGTATCATTAGAAATGTCACGCAGAGAGTAGGTGGGTAACAGTGGGGGCATAACCAGTAAAGATGTCATTAGAAATGTCATGCAGACAGTAGGTGGGTAACAGTGGGGGTATGGCCAGTAAAGATGTCATTAGAAATGTCACACAGAGAGTAGGTGGGCAACAGTGGGTGTGTGACCAGTAAAGATGTCATTAGAAATGTCATGAAGAGAGTAGGTGGGCACCAGTGGTGGGCATGGCCAGTAACAATGTCATTAGAAATGTCACACAGAGAGTAGGTGGGTAACAGCAGAAGGCATGACCAGTACAGATGTCATTAGAAATGTCATGCAGAGAGTAGGTGGGAAACATCGGAAGGCATGACCAATAAAGATGTAATTAGAAATGTCATGAAGAGAGTAGGAGGACAACAGTGGAGGGCATGGCCAGGAAAGATATCATTAGAAATGTCATGCAGAGAGTAGGTGGGTAACAATGGGGCATGACCAGTAAAGATGTCATTAGAAATGTCATGCAGAGAATAGATGAGTAACAGTGGGGGGCATGACCAGTAAGTATGTCATTAGAAAAGTCGCAGAGAGTAGGCGGGTAACAGTGGGGGGCATGACCACTAAAGATTCATTAAAAATGTCAGGCAGAGAGTAGGTGGGTATCAGTGGGGGGGCATGACCAGTAAGTATGTCATTAGAAAAGTCACAGAGAGTAGGTGGGTAGCAGTGGGGGCATGACCAGTAAAGAGGTCATTAGAAATGTCACGCAGAGAGTAAGTGAATAACAGTGGGGGGCATGACCAGGAAAGATGTCATTCGAAATGTCACATAGAGTAGGTGGGTAACAGTGGGGGGCATGACCAGTAAAGATGTCATTAGAAATGTCACAGAGAGTAGGTGGGTAACAGTGGGGGTATGACCAGTAAAGATGTCATTAGAAATTTCATGCAGAGAGTAGACGAGTAACAGTGGAGGGCATGGCCAGTAAAGATCCAATCGGAAAAGTCACAGAGAGTAGGTGGGTAACAGTGGGGGCATGACCAGTAGAGATGTCATTAGAAATGTCATGCAGAGAGTAGGTGGGTAACAGCGGAAGACATGACCAGTAAATATATCATTAGAAATGTCACGCAGAGAGTAGGTGGGTAATAGTGGAGGGCATGGCCAGTAAAGATATCATTAGAAATGTCACGCAGAGAGTAGGTGGGTAACAGTGGAGGGCATGATCAGTAAAGATGTCATTAGTAATGTCATGCAGAGAGTATATGGGTAACAGTCGAGGGCATGACCAGTAAAGATGTCATTAGAAATGTCACAGAGAGTAGGTGGGTAACAGTGGGGGGCATGACCAGTAAAGATGTCATTAGAAAAGTCACAGAGAGTAGGTGGGTAATAGCGGAAGGCATGACCAGTAAAGATGTCATTAGAAATGCCATGCAGAGAGTAGGTGGGTAACAGTAAGGGGCATGGTCAGTAAAGGTATCATTAGAAATGTCACGCAGAGAGTAGGTGGGTAACAGTGGGGGCATGACCAGTAAAGATGTCATTAGAAATGTCATGCAGACAGTAGGTGGGTAACAGTGGGGGTATGGCCAGTAAAGATGTCATTAGAAATGTCACACAGAGAGTAGGTGGGTAACAGTGGGTGTGTGACCAGTAAAGATGTCATTAGAAATGTCATGAAGAGAGTAGGTGGGCAACAGTGGTGGGCATGGCCAGTAACAATGTCATTAGAAATGTCACACAGAGAGTAGGTGGGTAACAGCAGAAGGCATGACCAGTACAGATGTCATTAGAAATGTCATGCAGAGAGTAGGTGGGTAACATCGGAAGGCATGACCAATAAAGATGTAATTAGAAATGTCATGCAGAGAGTAGGTGGGTAACAGTGGGGGCATGACCAGTAAAGATATCATTAGAAATGTCATGCAGACAGGTGGGTAACAGTGGGGGTATGGCCAGTAAAGATGTCATTAGAAATGTCACAGAGAGTAGGTGGGTAACAGTGAGGGCATGACCAGTAAAGATGTCATTAGAAATGTCACAGAGAGTAGGTGGGTAACAGTGGGGTGCATAAACAGTAAAGATGTCATTAGACATGTCACGCAGAGATTAGACGAGTAACAGTGGAGGGCATGGACAGTAAAGATCCAATTGGAAAAGTCACAGAGAGTAGGTGGGCAACAGTGGGGGCATGACCAGTAGAGATGTCATTATAAATGTCATGCAGAGAGTAGGTGGGTAACAGCGGAAGACATGACCAGTAAATATGTCATTAGAAAAGTCACACAGAGAGTAGGTGGGTAACAGTGGAGGGCATGACCAGTAAAGATGTCATTAGAAATGTCATGCAGACAGGTGGGTAACAGTGGGGGTATGGCCAGTAAAGATCCAATTGGAAAAGTCACAGAGAGTAGGTGAGTAACAGTGGGGGCATGACCAGTAGAGATGTCATTAGAAATGTCATGCAGAGAGTAGGTGGGTAACAGCGGAAGACATGACCAGTAAATATGTCATTAGAAAAGTCACACAGAGAGTAGGTGGGTAACAGTGGAGGGCATGACCAGTAAAGATGTCATTAGAAATTTCATGCAGAGAGTACATGGGTAACAGTCGAGGGCATGACCAGTAAATATGTCACTAGAAATGATATGCAGAGAGTAGGTGAGTAACAGTGGGGGTATGGACAGTAAAGATGTCATTAGAAATGTAACACAGAGAGTAGGTGGGTAACAGTGGGGGAATGATCAGTAAAGATGTCATTAGAAATGTCATGCAGAGAGTACATGGGTAACAGTCGAGGGCGTGACCGGTAAATATGTCATTAGAAACTCCATGCAGAGAGTAGGTGGGTAACAGTGAAGGGCATGGTCAGTAAAGGTATCATTAGAAATGTCACGCAGAGAGTAGGTGGGTAACAGTGGGGGCATAACCAGTAAAGATGTCATTAGAAATGTCATGCAGACAGTAGGTGGGTAACAGTGGGGGTATGGCCAGTAAAGATGTCATTAGAAATGTCACACAGAGAGTAGGTGGGTAACAGTGGGTGTGTGACCAGTAAAGATGTCATTAGAAATATCATGAAGAGAGTAGGTGGGCACCAGTGGTGGGCATGGCCAGTAACAATGTCATTAGAAATGTCACACAGAGAGTAGGTGGGTAACAATGGGGCATGACCAGTAAAGATGTCATTAGAAATGTCATGCAGAGAATAGATGAGTAACAGTGGGGGGCATGACCAGTAAGTATGTCATTATAAAAGTCACAAAGAGTAGGTGGGTAACAGTGGGGGGCATGACCAGTAAAGATTCATTAGAAATGTCAGGCAGAGAGTAGGTGGGTATCAGTGGGGGGGCATGACCAAGTAAGTATGTCATTAGAAAAGTCACAGAGAGTAGGTGGGTAGCAGTGGGGACATGACCAGTAAAGATGTCATTCGAAATGTCACAGAGAGTAGGTGGGTAACAGTGGGGGGCATGACCAGTAAAGATGTCATTAGAAATGTCATGCAGAGAGTAGGTGGGTAACAATGAAGGGCATGGCCAGTGAAGATGTCATTAGACATGTCACGCAGAGATTAGACGAGTAACAGTGGAGGGCATGGCCAGTAAAGATCCAATTGGAAAAGTCACAGAGAGTAGGTGGGTAACAGTGGGGGCATGACCAGTAGAGATGTCATTAGAAATGTCATGCAGAGAGTAGGTGGGTAACAGCGGAAGACATGACCAGTAAATATATCATTAGAAATGTCACGCAGAGAGTAGGTGGGTAACAGTGGAGGGCATGACCAGTAAAGATATCATTAGAAATGTCACGCAGAGAGTAGGTAGGTAACAGTGGAGGGCATGACCAGTAAAGATGTCATTATTAATGTCATGCAGAGAGTATATGGGTAACAGTCGAGGGCATGACCAGTAAATATGTCATTAGAAATGTCATGCAGAGAGTAGGTGGGTAATAGTGGAGGGCATGACCAGTAAAGATGTCATTAGAAATGTAACGCAGAGAGTAGGTGGGTAACAGTGGGGGAATGATCAGTAAAGATGTCATTAGAAATGTCATGCAGAGAGCACATGGGTAACAGTCGAGGGCATGACCAGTAAATATGTCATTAGAAATGTCATGCAGAGAGTAGGTGGGTAACAGTGGAGGGCATGACCAGTAAAGATGTCATTAGAAATGTCATGCAGAGAGTACATGGGTAACAGTCGAGGGCATGACCAGTAAATATGTCACTAGAAATGCCATGCAGAGAGTAGGTGAGTAACAGTGGGGGTATGGACAGTAAAGATGTCATTAGAAATGTAACGCAGAGAGTAGGTGGGTAACAGTGGGGGAATGATCAGTAAAGATGTCATTAGAAATGTCATGCAGAGAGTACATGGGTAACAGTCGAGGGCGTGACAGGTAAATATGTCATTAGAAATGTCACACAGAGAGTAGGTGGGTAATAGCGGAAGGCATGACCAGTAAAGATGTCATTAGAAATGCCATGCAGAGAGTAGGTGGGTAACAGTAAGGGGCATGGTCAGTAAAGGTATCATTAGAAATGTCACCCAGAGAGTAGGTGGGTAACAGTGGGGGCATGACCAGTAAAGATGTCATTAGAAATGTCATGCAGACAGTAGGTGGGTAACAGTGGGGGTATGGCCAGTAAAGATGTCATTAGAAATGTCACAGAGAGTAGGTGGGTAACAGTGGGGGCATGACCAGTAAAGATGTCATTAGAAATGTCATGAAGAGAGTAGGTGGGCAACAGTGGTGGGCATGGCCAGTAACAATGTCATTAGAAATGTCACACAGAGAGTAGGTGGGTAACAGCAGAAGGCATGACCAGTACAGATGTCATTAGAAATGTCATGCAGAGAGTAGGTGGGTAACATCGGAAGGCATGACCAATAAAGATGTAATTAGAAATGTCATGCAGAGAGTAGGTGGGTAACAGTGGGGGCATGACCAGTAAAGATGTCATTAGAAATGTCATGCAGACAGGTGGGTAACAGTGGGGGTATGGCCAGTAAAGATGTCATTAGAAATGTCACAGAGAGTAGGTGGGTAACAGTGGGGGCATGACCAGTAAAGATGTCATTAGAAATGTCACAGAGAGTAGGTGGGTAACAGTGGGGTGCATGAACAGTAAAGATGTCATTAGAAATGTCAGACAGTAGGTGGGTAACAGTGGGGGCATAACCAGTAAATATGTAATTAGAAATGTCACAGAGAGAAGGTAGGTAACAGTGGGGGCATGACCAGTAGAGATGTCATTAGAAATGTCATGCAGAGAGTAGGTGGGTAACAGCGGAAGACATGACCAGTAAATATGTCATTAGAAAAGTCACACAGAGAGTAGGTGGGTAACAGTGGAGGGCATGACCAGTAAAGATGTCATTAGAAATTTCATGCAGAGAGTACATGGGTAACAGTCGAGGGCATGACCAGTAAATATGTCACTAGAAATGATATGCAGAGACTAGGTGAGTAACAGTGGGGGTATGGACAGTAAAGATGTCATTAGAAATGTAACACAGAGAGTAGGTGGGTAACAGTGGGGGAATGATCAGTAAAGATGTCATTAGAAATGTCATGCAGAGAGTACATGGGTAACAGTCGAGGGCGTGACCGGTAAATATGTCATTAGAAATGTCACACAGAGAGTAGGTGGGTAACAGCGGAAGGCATGACCAGTAATGATGTCATTAGAAACTCCATGCAGAGAGTAGGTGGGTAACAGTGAAGGGCATGGTCAGTAAAGGTATCATTAGAAATGTCACGCAGAGAGTAGGTGGGTAACAGTGGGGGCATAACCAGTAGAGATGTCATTAGAAATGTCATGCAGACAGTAGGTGGGTAACAGTGGGGGTATGGCCAGTAAAGATGTCATTAGAAATGTCACACAGAGAGTAGGTGGGTAACAGTGGGTGTGTGACCAGTAAAGATGTCATTAGAAATATCATGAAGAGAGTAGGTGGGCACCAGTGGTGGGCATGGCCAGTAACAATGTCATTAGAAATGTCACACAGAGAGTAGGTGGGCACCAGTGGGGGCATGACCAGTAAAGATGTCATTAGAAATTTCATGCAGAGAGTAGGTGGGTAACAATGAAGGGCATGGCCAGTAAAGATGTCATTAGACATGTCACGCAGAGAGTAGGTGGGTAACAGCGGAAGACATGACCAGTAAATATGTCATTAGAAATGTCATGCAGAGAGTAGGTGGGTAACAGTGGAGGGCATGACCAGTAAAGATGTCATTAGTAATGTCATGCAGAGAGTATATGGGTAACAGTGGAGGGCATGACCAGTAAAGATGTCATTAGAAATGTCATGCAGACAGGTGGATAACAGTGGGGGTATGGCCAGTAAAGATGTTATTAGACATGTCACGCAGAGATTAGACGAGTAACAGTGGAGGGCATGGACAGTAAAGATCCAATTGGAAAAGTCACAGAGAGTAGGTGGGTAACAGTGGGGGCATGACCAGTAGAGATGTCATTAGAAATGTCATGCAGAGAGTAGGTGGGTAACAGCGGAAGACATGACCAGTAAATATGTCATTAGAAATGTCACGCAGAGAGTAGGTGGGTAACAGTGGAGGGCATGACCAGTAAAGATGTCATTAGTAATGTCATGCAGAGAGTATATGGGTAACATTCGAGGGCATGACCAGTAAATATGACATTAGAAATGTCACACAGACAGTAGGTGGGTAACAGTGGGGGGCATGACCAGTAAAGAAGTCATTAGAAATGTCATGCAGAGAATAAGTGGGTAACAGTGGGGGCATAACCAGTAAATATGTAATTAGAAATGTCACAGAGAGTAGGTGGGTAACAGTGGAGGCATGACCCGTAAAGATGTCATTAGAAATGTCAGGCAGAGAGTAGGTGGGTAGCAGTGGGGGCATGACCAGTAAAGATGTCAGTAGAAATGTCACGCAGAGAGTAAGTGAATAACAGTGGGGGGCATGACCAGTAAAGATGTCATTAGAAATGTCATGCAGAGAGTAGGTGGGTAACAGCGGAAGACATGACCAGTAAATATGTCATTAGAAAAGTCACGCAGAGAGTAGGTGGGTAACAGTGGAGGGCATGACCAGTAAAGATGTCATTAGTAATGTAATGCAGAAAGTATATGGGTAACAGTCGAGGGCATGACCAGTAAATATGTCATTAGAAATGTCTGCAGAGAGTAGATGGGTAACAGTGGAGGGCATGACCATTAAAGATGTCATTAGAAATGTCATGCAGAGAGTACATGGGTAACAGTCGAGGGCATGACCAGTAAATATGTCACTAGAAATTATATGCAGAGAGTAGGTGAGTAACAGTGGGGGTATGGACAGTAAAGATGTCATTAGAAATGTAACACAGAGAGTAGGTGGGTAACAGTGGGGGAATGATCAGTAAAGATGTCATTAGAAATGTCATGCAGAGAGTACATGGGTAACAGTCGAGGGCATGACCGGTAAATATGTCATTAGAAATGTCACACAGAGAGTAGGTGGGTAACAGCGGAAGGCATGACCAGTAAAGATGTCATTAGAAATTCCATGCAGAGAGTAGGTGGGTAACAGTGGGGGTATGGCCAGTAAAGATGTCATTAGAAATGTCATGAAGAGAGTAGGTGGGCACCAGTGGTGGGCATGGCCAGTAACAATGTCATTAGAAATGTCACACAGAGAGTAGGTGGGTAACAGCAGAAGGCATGACCAGTACAGATGTCATTAGAAATGTCATGCAGACAGTAGGTGGGTAACAGTGGGGGTATGGCCAGTAAAGATGTCATTAGAAATGTCACACAGAGAGTAGGTGGGTAACAGTGGGTGTGTGACCAGTAAAGATGTCATTAGAAATGTCATGAAGAGAGTAGGTGGGCACCAGTGGTGGGCATGGCCAGTAACAATGTCATTAGAAATGTCACACAGAGAGTAGGTGGGTAACAGCAGAAGGCATGACCAGTACAGATGTTATTAGAAATGTCATGCAGAGAGTAGGTGGGAAACATCGGAAGGCATGACCAATAAAGATGTAATTAGAAATGTCATGAAGAGAGTAGGAGGACAACAGTGGAGGGCATGGCCAGGAAAGATATCATTAGAAATGTCATGCAGAGAGTAGGTGGGTAACAATGGGGCATGACCAGTAAAGATGTCATTAGAAATGTCATGCAGAGAGTAGGTGGGTATCAGTGGGGGGGCATGACCACTAAAGATTCATTAAAAATGTCAGGCAGAGAGTAGGTGGGTATCAGTGGGGGGCATGACCACTAAAGATTCATTAAAAATGTCAGGCAGAGAGTAGGTGGGTATCAGTGGGGGGGCATGACCAGTAAGTATGTCATTAGAAAAGTCACAGAGAGTAGGTGGGTAGCAGTGGGGGCATGACCAGTAAAGAGGTCATTAGAAATGTCACGCAGAGAGTAAGTGAATAACAGTGGGGGGCATGACCAGTAAAGATGTCCTTCGAAATGTCACATAGAGTAGGTGGGTAACAGTGGGGGGCATGACCAGTAAAGATGTCATTAGAAATGTCACAGAGAGTAGGTGGGTAACAGTGGGGGCATGACCAGTAAAGATGTCATTAGAAATGTCATGCAGAGAGTAGGAGGACAACAGTGGAGGGCATGGCCAGGAAAGATATCATTAGAAATGTCACGCAGAGAGTAGGTGGGTAACAATGGGGCATGACCAGTAAAGATGTCATTAGAAATGTCATGCAGAGAATAGATGAGTAACAGTGGGGGGCATGACCAGTAAGTTTGTCATTAGAAAAGTCACAGAGAGTAGGTGGGTAACAGTGGGGGGCATGACCACTAAAGATTCATTAGAAATGTCAGGCAGAGAGTAGGTGGGTATCAGTGGGGGGGCATGACCAGTAAGTATGTCATTAGAAAAGTCACAGAGAGTAGGTGGGTAGCAGTGGGGGCTTGACCAGTAAAGAGGTCATTAGAAATGTCACGCAGAGAGTAAGTGAATAACAGTGGGGGGCATGACCAGTAAAGATGTCCTTCGAAATGTCACATAGAGTAGGTGGGTAACAGTGGGGGGCATGACCAGTAAAGATGTCATTAGAAATGTCACAGAGAGTAGGTGGGTAACAGTGGGGGCATGACCAGTAAAGATGTCATTAGAAATGTCATGCAGAGAGTAGGTGGGTAACAATGAAGGGCATGGCCAGTGAAGATGTCATTAGACGTCACGCAGAGATTAGACGAGTAACAGTGGAGGGCATGGCCAGTAAAGATCCAATTGGAAAAGTCACAGAGAGTAGGTGGGTAACAGTGGGGGCATGACCAGTAGAGATGTCATTAGAAATGTCATGCAGAGAGTAGGTGGGTAACAGCGGAAGACATGACCAGTAAATATATCATTAGAAATGTCACGCAGAGAGTAGGTGGGTAACAGTGGAGGGCATGACCAGTAAAGATGTCATTCGTAATGTCATGCAGAGAGTATATGGGTAACAGTCGAGGGCATGACCAGTAAATATGTCATTAGAAATGTCATGCAGAGAGTAGGTGGGTAATTGTGGAGGGCATGACCAGTAAAGATGTCATTAGAAATGTAACGCAGAGAGTAGGTGGGTAACAGTGGGGGAATGATCAGTAAAGATGTCATTAGAAATGTCATGCAGAGAGCACATGGGTAACAGTCGAGGGCATGACCAGTAAATATGTCATTAGAAATGTCATGCAGAGAGTAGGTGGGTAACAGTGGAGGGCATGACCAGTAAAGATGTCATTAGAAATGTCATGCAGAGAGTACATGGGTAACAGTCGAGGGCATGACCAGTAAATATATCACTAGAAATGCCATGCAGAGAGTAGGTGAGTAACAGTGGGGGTATGGACAGTAAAGATGTCATTAGAAATGTAACGCAGAGAGTAGGTGGGTAACAGTGGGGGAATAATCAGTAAAGATGTCATTAGAAATGTCATGCAGAGAGTACATGGTTAACAGTCGAGGGCGTGACCGGTAAATATGTCATTAGAAATGTCACACAGAGAGTAGGTGGGTAATAGCGGAAGGCATGACCAGTAAAGATGTCATTAGAAATGCCATGCAGAGAGTAGGTGGCTAACAGTAAGGGGCATGGTCAGTAAAGGTATCATTAGAAATGTCACGCAGAGAGTAGGTGGGTAACAGTGGGGGCATGACCAGTAAAGATGTCATTAGAAATGTCATGCAGACAGTAGGTGGGCAACAGTGGTGGGCCTGGCCAGTAACAATGTCATTAGAAATGTCACACAGAGAGTAGGTGGGTAACAGCAGAAGGCATGACCAGTACAGATGTCATTAGAAATGTCATGCAGAGAGTAGGTGGGTAACATCGGAAGGCATGACCAATAAAGATGTAATTAGAAATGTCATGCAGAGAGTAGGTGGGTAACAGTGGGGGCATGACCAGTAAAGATGTCATTAGAAATGTCATGCAGACAGGTGGGTAACAGTGGGGGTATGGCCAGTAAAGATGTCATTAGAAATGTCACAGAGAGTAGGTGGGTAACAGTGGGGGCATGACCAGTAAAGATGTCATTAGAAATGTCACAGAGAGTAGGTGGGTAACAGTGGGGTGCATAAACAGTAAAGATGTCATTAGACATGTCACGCAGAGATTAGACGAGTAACAGTGGAGGGCATGGACAGTAAAGATCCAATTGGAAAAGTCACAGAGTGTAGGTGGGTAACAGTGGGGGCATGACCAGTAGAGATGTCATTAGAAATGTCATGCAGAGAGTAGGTGGGTAACAGCGGAAGACATGACCAGTAAATATGTCATTAGAAATGTCACGCAGAGAGTAGGTGGGTAACAGTGGAGGGCATGACCAGTAAAGATGTCATTAGTAATGTCATGCAGAGAGTATATGGGTAACAGTCGAGGGCATGACCAGTAAATATGTCATTAGAAATGTCATGCAGAGAGTAGGTGGGTAACAGTGAAGGGCATGACAAGTAAAGATGTCATTAGAAATGTCATGCAGACAGGTGGGTAACAGTGGGGGTATGGCCAGTAAAGATCCAATTGGAAAAGTCACAGAGAGTAGGTGAGTAACAGTGGGGGCATGACCAGTAGAGATGTCATTAGAAATGTCATGCAGAGAGTAGGTGGGTAACAGCGGAAGACATGACCAGTAAATATGTCATTAGAAAAGTCACGCAGAGAGTAGGTGGGTAACAGTGGAGGGCATGACCAGTAAAGATGTCATTAGTAATGTAATGCAGAAAGTATATGGGTAACAGTCGAGGGCATGACCAGTAAATTTGTCATTAGAAATGTCACACAGAGAGTAGGTGGGTAACAGTGGGGGAATGATCAGTAAAGATGTCATTAGAAATATCATGCAGAGAGTACATGGGTAACAGTCGAGGGCGTGACCGGTAAATATGTCATTAGAAATGTCACACAGAGAGTAGGTGGGTAACAGCGGAAGGCATGACCAGTAATGATGTCATTAGAAATTCCATGCAGAGAGTAGGTGGGTAACAGTGAAGGGCATGGTCAGTAAAGGTATCATTAGAAATGTCACGCAGAGAGTAGGTGGGTAACAGTGGGGGCATAACCAGTAAAGATGTCATTAGAAATGTCATGCAGACAGTAGGTGGGTAACAGTGGGGGTATGGCCAGTAAAGATGTCATTATAAATGTCACACAGAGAGTAGGTGGGTAACAGTGGGTGTGTGACCAGTAAATATGTCATTAGAAATGTCACGCAGAGAGTAGGTGGGTAACAGTGGGGGCATAACCAGTAAAGATGTCATTAGAAATGTCATGCAGACAGTAGGTGGGTAACAGTGAAGGGCATGGTCAGTAAAGGTATCATTAGAAATGTCACGCAGAGAGTAGGTGGGTAACAGTGGGGGCATAACCAGTAAAGATGTCATTAGAAATGTCATGAAGAGAGTAGGTGGGCACCAGTGGTGGGCATGGCCAGTAACAATGCCATTAGAAATGTCACACAGAGAGTAGGTGGGTAACAGCAGAAGGCATGACCAGTACAGATGTCATTAGAAATGTCATGCAGAGAGTAGGTGGGTAACATCGGAAGGCATGACCAATAAAGATGTAATTAGAAATGTCATGAAGAGAGTAGGAGGACAACAGTGGAGGGCATGGCCAGGAAAGATATCATTAGAAATGTCCCGCAGAGAGTAGGTGGGTAACAGTGGGGTGCATGAACAGTAAAGATGTCATTAGAAATGTCACACAGACAGTAGGTGGGTAACAGTGGGGGCATAACCATTAAATTTGTAATTAGAAATGTCACAGAGAGTAGGTGGGTAACAGTGGGGTGCATGAACAGTAAAGATGTCATTAGAAATGTCACACAGACAGTAGGTGGGTAACAGTGGGGGCATAGCCAGTAAATATGTAATTAGAAATGTCACAGAGAGTAGGTGGGTAACAGTGGGGGCATGACCAGTAAAGATGTCATTAGAAATTTCATGCAGAGAGTAGGTGGGTAACAATGAAGGGCATGGCCAGTAAAGATGTCATTAGACATGTCACGCAGAGATTTGACGAGTAACAGTGGAGGGCATGGACAGTAAAGATCCAATTGGAAAAGTCAGAGAGTAGGTGGGTAACAGTGGGGGCATGACCAGTAGAGATGTCATTAGAAATGTCATGCAGAGAGTAGGTGGGTAACAGCGGAAGACATGACCAGTAAATATGTCATTAGAAATGTCACGCAGAGAGTAGGTGGGTAACAGTGGAGGGCATGACCAGTAAAGATGTCATTAGTAATGTCATGCAGAGAGTATATGGGTAACAGTCGAGGGCATGACCAGTAAATATGTCTTTAGAAATGTCATGCAGAGAGTACATGGGTAACAGTTGAGGGCATGACCAGTAAATATGTCACTAGAAATGCCATGCAGAGAGTAGGTGAGTAACAGTGGGGGTATGGACAGTAAAGATGTCATTAGAAATGTAACGCAGAGAGTAGGTGGGTAACAGTGTGGGATGATCCGTAAAGATGTCATTAGAAATGTCATGCAGACAGTAGGTGGGTAACAGTGGGGGTATGGCCAGTAAAGATGTCATTTGAAATGTCACACAGAGAGTAGGTGGGTAACAGTGGGTGTGTGACCAGTAAAGATGTCATTAGAAATGTCATGAAGAGAGTAGGTGGGCAACAGTGGTCGGCATGGCCAGTAACAATGTCATTAGAAATGTCACACAGAGAGTAGGTGGGTAACAGCAGAAGGCATGACCAGTACAGATGTCATTAGAAATGTCATGCAGAGAGTAGGTGGGTAACATCGGAAGGCATGACCAATAAAGATGTAATTAGAAATGTCATGCAGCAAGTAGGTGGGTAACAGTGGGGGCATGACCAGTAAAGATGTCATTAGAAATGTCATGCAGACAGTAGGTGGGTAACAGTGGGGGTATGGCCAGTGAAGATGGTATTAGAAATGTCACAGAGAGTAGGTGGGTAACAGTGGGGGGTATGGCTAGTAAAGATGTTATCAGACATGTCACGTAGAGATTAGACGAGTAACAGTGGAGGGCATGGACAGTAAAGATCCAATTGGAAAAGTCACAGAGTAGGTGGGTAACAGTGGGGGCATGACCAGTAGAGATGTCATTAGAAATGTCATGCAGAGAGTAGGTGGGTAACAGCGGAAGACATGACCAGTAAATATGTCATTAGAAATGTCACGCAGAGAGTAGGTGGGTAACAGTGGGTGTGTGACCAGTAAAGATGTCATTAGAAATGTCATGAAGAGAGTAGGTGGGCAACAGTGGTGGGCATGGCCAGTAACAATGTCATTAGAAATGTCACACAGAGAGTAGGTGGGTAACAGCAGAAGGCATGACCAGTACAGATGTCATTATAAATGTCATGCAGAGAGTAGGTGGGTAACATCGGAAGGCATGACCAATAAAGATGTAATTAGAAATGTCATGCAGCGAGTAGGTGGCTAACAGTTGGGGCATGACCAGTAAAGATGTCATTAGAAATGTCATGCAGACAGTAGGTGGGTAACAGTGGGGGTATGGCCAGTAAAGATGTCATTAGAAATGTCACAGAGAGTAGGTGGGTAACAGTGGGGGGTATGGCCAGTAAAGAAGTCATTAGAAATGTCATGCAGAGAGTAGGTGGGTAACAATGAAGGGCTTGGCCAGTAAAGATGTCATTAGACATGTCACGCAGAGATTAGACGAGTAACAGTGGAGGGCATGGACAGTAAAAATCCAATTGGAAAAGTCACAGAATAGGTGGGTAACAGTGGGGGCATGACCAGTAGAGATGTCATTAGAAATGTCATGCAGAGAGTAGGTGGGTAACAGCGGAAGACATGACCAGTAAATATGTCATTAGAAATGTCACGCAGAGAGTAGGTGGGTAACAGTGGGGGGCATGATCAGTAAAGAAGTCATTAGAAATGTCATGCAGAGAATAAGTGGGTAACAGTGGGGGCATAACCAGTAAATATGTAATTAGAAATGTCACAGAGAGTAGATGGGTAACAGGTGGGTAACAGGCGGGTAATAGTGGGGGCATGACCAGTAGAGATGTCATTAGAAAAGTCACAGAGAGTAGGTGGGTAACCGTGGGGGCATGACCAGTAAATATGTCATTAGAAATGTCATTCAGAGAGTAGGTGGGTAACAGTGAGGGGCATGACCAGTCAAGATGTCATTAGACATGTCACACAGAGAGTAGACGGGTAACAGTGGAGGGCATGGCCAGTAAAGATCTATTTGGAAAAGTCACAGAGAGTATGTGAGTAAAAGTGGTGGGCATGGCCAGTAAAGATGTCATTAGAAATGCCATGCATAGAGTACATGGGTAACAGTCGAGGGCATGACCAGTAAATATGTCATTAGAAATGTCACGCAGAGAGTAGGTGGGTAACAGTGGTGGGCATGACCAGTACAGATGTCATTCGAAATTTCATGCAGAGAGTAGGTGGGTAACAATGAGGGGCATGACCAGTACAGATGTCATTAGAAATGCCATGCAGAGAGTAGGTGAGTAACAGTTGGGGTATGGCCAGTAAAGATTTCATTAGAAATGTCACGCAGAGAGTAGGTGGGTAACAGTGGGGGGCATGACCAGTAAAGATGTCATTAGAAATGTCATGCAGAGAGTAGGTGGGTAACAGTGGGAGCATAACCAGTAAATATGTAATTAGAAATGTCACGCAGAGAGTAGGTGGGTAACAGCAGAAGGCAGGACCAGTACAGATGTCTTTAGAAATGTCATGCAGAGAGTAGGTGGGTAACAGTGGGGGCCATGACCAGTAAAGATGTCATTAGAATTGGTATGCAGAGAGTAGGTGGGTAACAGTGGGAGCATAACCAGTAAATATGTAATTAGAAATGTCATGCAGAGAGTAGGTGGGTAACAGTGGAGGGCATGGCCAGTAAAGATTTCATTAGAAATGTCACACAGAGAGTAGGTGGGTAACAGTGGGAGCATAACCAGTAAATATGTAATTAGAAATGTCATGCAGAGAGTAGGTGGGTAACAGTGGAGGGCATGGCCAGTAAAGATTTCATTAGAAATGTCACACAGAGAGTAGGTGGGTAACAGTGGGGGCGTGACCTGTAAAGATGTCATTAGAAATGTCACACAGAGAGTAGGTGGGTAACAGTGGGGGCGTGACCTGTAAAGATGTCATTAGAAATGCCATGAAGAGAGTAGGTGGGCAACAGTGGAGGGCATGGCTAGTAACAATGTCATTGGAAATGTCACACAGAGAGTAGGTGGGTAACAGTGGGGGCCATGACCAGTAAAGAGGTCATTAGAATTGTCATTCAGAGAGTAGGTGGGTAACAGTGGGGGTATGGCCAGTAAAGATGTCATTAGAAATGTCACACAGAGTACATGGGTAACAGTCGAGGGCGTGACCAGTAAATATGTCATTAGAAATGTCATGCAGAGACTATGTGGGTAAAAGTGGGGGTATGGCCAGTAAAGATGTCATTAGAAATGTCACACAGAGAGTAGATGGGTAACAGTGGAGGGCATGACCAGTAAAGATGTCATTAGGAATGTCATGCAGAGAGTAGGTGCATAACAGTGGGGAACATAACCAGCAAAGAAGTCATTAGAAATGCCATGCAGAGAGTCGGTGAGTAACAGTGGGGGTATAGCCAGTAAAGATGTCATTAGAAATGTCATGCAGAGAGTAGGTGCATAACAGTGGGGGACATAACCAGTAAAGATGTCAATAGAAATGCCATGCAGAGAGTCGGTGAGTAACAGTGGGGGTATAGCCAGTAAAGATGTCATTAGAAATGTCACGCAGAGAGTAGGTGGGTAATAGTGGAGTGCATGGCCAGTAAAGATATCATTAGAAATGTCACGCAGAGAGTAGGTGAGTAACAGTGGGGGGCATGACCAGTAAGTATGTAATTAGAAAAGTCACAGAGAGTAGGTGGGTAACAGTGGGGGCCATGACCAGTAAAGATATCAATAGAAATGTTACGCAGACTGTAGGTGGGTAACAGTGGAGGGCATGGCCAGTAAAGATATCATTAGAAATGTCATGCAGAGAGTAGGTGGGTAACAGTGGGGGCATAACCAGTAAAGATGTCATTAGAAATGCCATGCAGAGAGTAGGTGAGTAACAGTGGGGGTATGGCCAGTAAAGATTTCATTAGAAATGTCAAGCAGAGAGTAGGTGGGTAACAGTGGAGGGCATGGCCAGTAAGATATCATTAGAAATGTCACGCAGAGACTAGGTGGGTAACAGTGGGGGCATGACCAGTAAAGATGTCATTAGAAAAGTCACAGAGAGTAGGTGGGTAACAGTGGGGGGCATGACCAGTAAAGATGTCATTAGAAATGTCACAGAGAGTAGGTGGGTAACAGTGAGGGGCATGGCCAGTAAAGATGTCATTAGACATGTCACGCAGAGAATAGACGGGTAACAGTGGAAGGCATGACCAGTAAAGATCTAATTGGAAAAGTCACAGACAGTAGGTGGGTAACAGTGGGGGCATGACCAGTAGAGATCTCATTAGAAATGCCATGCAGAGAGTAGGTGAGTAACAGTGGGCGTATGGCCCGTAAAGATGTCATTAGAAATGACACACAGAGAGTAGGTGGGTAACAGTGGAGGGCATGACCAGTACAGATGTCATTAGAAATGTCATGCAGAGAGTACATGGGTAACAGTCGAGGGCTTGACAAGTAAATATGTCATTAGAAATGTCACACACAGAGTAGGTAGGTAACAGTGGAGGGCATGACCAGTAAAGATGTCATTAGAAATGTCATGCAGAGAGTACATGGGTTACAGTCGAGGGCATGACCAGTAAATATGTCATTAGAAATGCCATGCAGAGAGTAGGTGAGTAACAGTGGTGGTATGGCCAGTAAAAATGTCATTAGAAATGTCACGCAGAGAGAAGGTGTGTAACAGTGGGGGCATGACCAGTAAATATGTCATTAGAAATGTCACACAGAGAGTAGGTGGGTAACAGCGGAAGGCATGACCAGTAAAGATGTCATTAGAAATGCCATGCAGAGAGTAGGTGGGTAACAGTGAAAGGCATGGCCAGTAAAGGTATCATTAGAAATGTCACGCAGAGAGTAGGTGGGTAACAGTGGGGGCATGGCCAGTAAAGATGTCATTAAAAATTTCATGCAGACAGTAGGTGGGTAAAAGTGGGGGTAGGGCCAGTAAAGATGTCATTAGAAATGTCACACAGAGAGTAGGTGGGTAACAGCAGAAGGCATGACCAGTACAGATGTCATTAGAAATGTCATGCAGAGAGTAGGTGGGTAACATCGGAAGGCATGACCAATAAAGATATAATTGGAAATGTCATGAAGAGAGTAGGAGGACAACAGTGGAGGGCATGGCCAGTAACGATGTCATTGGAAATGTAACACAGAGAGTAGGTGGGTAACAGTGGGATACATGAACAGTAAAGATGTCATTAGAAAAGTCACACAGACATTAGGTGGGTAACAGTGGGGGGCATGACCAGTAAAGATGTAATTAGAAATGTCATGCAGAGAGTAGGTGGGTAACAGTGGGGGTATGGCCAGTAAAGATGTCATTAGAAATGTCACACAGAGAGTAGGTGGGTAACAGCAGAAGGCATGGCCAGTAAAGATGTCATTAGAAATGTCATGCAGAGAGTAGATGGGTAACTGTTGAGAGCGTGACCAGTAAATATGTCATTCGAAATGTCACGCAGAGAGTAGGTGGGTAACAGTGGAGGGCATGACCAGTAAAGATGTCATTAGAAATGTCATGCAGAGTGTACATGGGTAACAGCGGAAGGCATGACCAGTACAGATATCATTAGAAATGCCATGCAGAGAGTAGGTGGGTAACAGCGGAAGACATGACCAGTAAATATGTCATTAGAAATGTCACGCAGAGAGTAGGTGGGTAACAGTGGAGGGCATGACCAGTAGAGATGACATTAGAAATGTCATGCAGAGAGTAGGTGGGTAACAGCGGAAGACATGACCAGTAAATATGTCATTAGAAATGTCACGCAGAGAGTAGGTGGGTAACAGTGGAGGGCATGACCAGTAAAGATGTCATTAGTAATGTCATGCAGAGAGTATATGGGTAACAGTCGAGGGCATGACCAGTAAATATGTCATTAGAAATGTCATGCAGAGAGTACATGGGTAACAGTTGAGGGCATGACCAGTAAATATGTCACTAGAAATGCCATGCAGAGAGTAGGTGAGTAACAGTGGGGGTATGGACAGTAAAGATGTCATTAGAAATGTCATGCAGACAGTAGGTGGGTAACAGTGGGGGATGATCAGTAAAGATGTCATTAGAAATGTCATGCAGACAGTAGGTGGGTAACAGTGGGGGTATGGCCAGTAAAAATGTCATTAGAAATGTCACACAGAGAGTAGGTGGGTAACAGTGGGTGTGTGACCAGTAAATATGTCATTAGAAATGTCATGAAGAGAGTAGGTGGGCAACAGTGGTGGGCATGGCCAGTAACAATGTCATTAGAAATGTCACACAGAGAGTAGGTGGGTAACAGCAGAAGGCATGACCAGTACAGATGTCATTAGAAATGTCACGCAGAGAGTAGGTGGGTAACAGTGGAGGGCATGACCAGTAAAGATGTCATTAGTAATGTCATGCAGAGAGTATATGGGTAACAGTCGAGGGCATGACCAGTAAATATGTCATTAGAAATGTCATGCAGAGAGTACATGGGTAACAGTTGAGGGCATGACCAGTAAATATGTCACTAGAAATGCCATGCAGAGAGTAGGTGAGTAACAGTGGGGGTATGGACAGTAAAGATGTCATTAGAAATGTCATGCAGACAGTAGGTGGGTAACAGTGGGGATGATCAGTAAAGATGTCTTTAGAAATGTCATGCAGAGAGTAGGTGGGTAACAGTGGAGGGCATGGCCAGTAAAGATTTCATTAGAAATGTCACACAGAGAGTAGGTGGGTAACAGTGGGGGCGTGACCTGTAAAAATGTCATTAGAAATGTCATGCAGCGAGTAGGTGGGTAACAGTGGGGGCATGACCAGTAAAGATGTCATTAGAAATGTCATGCAGAGAGTAGGTGGGTAACAGTGGTGGGCATGACCAGTACAGATGTCATTCGAAATTTTATGCAGAGAGTAGGTGGGTAACAATGAGGGGCATGACCAGTAAAGATGTCATTAGAAATGTCATGCAGAGAGTAGGTGGGTAACAGTCAAGGGCGTGACCAGTAAATATGTCATTAGAAATGTCACACAGAGAGTAGATGGGTAACAGCGGAAGGCATGACCAGTACAGATGTCATTAGAAATGCCATGCAGAGAGTAGGTGACTAACAGTTGGGGTATGGCCAGTAAAGATTTCATTAGAAATGTCACGCAGAGAGTAGGTGGGTAACAGTGGGGGGCATGACCAGTAAAGATGTCATTAGAAATGTCATGCAGAGAGTAGGTGGGTAACAGCAGAAGGCATGACCAGTACAGATGTCTTTAGAAATGTCATGCAGAGAGTAGGTGGGTAACAGTGGAGGGCATGGCCAGTAAAGATTTCATTAGAAATGTCACACAGAGAGTAGGTGGGTAACAGTGGGGGCGTGACCTGTAAAAATGTCATTAGAAATGTCATGCAGAGAGTAGGTGGGTAACATCGGAAGGCATGACCCGTAAAGATGTAATTAGAAATGTCACGCAGAGAGTAGGTGAGTAACAGTGGGTGTGTGACCAGTAAAGATGTCATTAGAAATGTCATGCAGAGAGTTGGTGGGTAACAGTGGGGGCCATGACCAGTAAAGAGGTCATTAGAATTGTCATTCAGAGAGTAGGTGAGTAACAGTGGGGGTATGGCCAGTAAAGATGTCATTAGAAATGTCACACAGAGTACATGGGTAAAAGTGGGGGTATGGCCAGTAAAGATGTCATTAGAAATGTCACACAGAGAGTAGATGGGTAACAGAGGAAGGCATGGCCAGTAAAGATGTCATTAGAAATGTCATGCAGAGAGTACATGGGTAACGGTTGAGGGCGTGACCAGTAAATATGTCATTAGAAATGTCACACAGAGAGTAGGTGGGTAACAGCGGAAGGCATGACCAGTACAGATGTCATTAGAAATGCCATGCAGAGAGTCTGTGAGTAACAGTGGGGGTATAGCCAGTAAAGATGTCATTAGAAATGTCATGCAGAGAGTAGGTGCATAACAGTGGGGGACATAATCAGTAAAGATGTCAATAGAAATGCCATGCAGAGAGTCGGTGAGTAACAGTGGGGGTATAGACAGTAAAGATGTCATTAGAAATGTCACGCAGAGAGTAGGTGGGTAACAGTGGAGGGCATGGCCAGTAAAGATATCATTAGAAATGTCACGCAGAGAGTAGGTGAGTAACAGTGGGGGGCATGACCAGTAAGTATGTAATTAGAAAAGTCACAGAGAGTAGGTGGGTAACAGTGGGGGCCATGACTAGTAAAGATATCAATAGAAATGTTACGCAGACTGTAGGTGGGTAACAGTGGAGGGCATGTCCAGTAAAGATATCATTAGAAATGTCACGCAGAGAGTAGGTGGGTAACAGTGGAGGGCATGGCCAGTAAAGATATCATTAGAAATGTTACGCAGATACTAGGTGGGTAACAGTGGGGGCATAACCAGTAATGATGTCATTAGAAATGCCATGCAGAGAGTAGGTGAGTAACAGTGGGGGTATGGCCAGTAAAGATTTCATTAGAAATGTCACGCACAGAGTAGGTGGGTAACAGTGGAGGGCATGGCCAGTAAAGATATCATTAGAAATGTTACACAGAAACTAGGTGGGTAACAGTGGGGGCATGACCAGTAAAGATGTCATTAGAAAAGTCACAGAGAGTAGGTGGGTAACAGTGGGGGGCATGACCAGTAAAGATGTCATTAGAAATGTCACAGAGAGTAGGTGGGTAACAGTGGGGCATGACCAGTAAAGATGTCATTAGAAATTTCATGCAGAGAGTAGGTGGGTAACAGTGAGGGGCATGGCCAGTAAAGATGTCATTAGACATGTCACGCAGAGAGTAGACGGGTAACAGTGGAAGGCATGGCCAGTAAAGATCTAATTGGAAAAGTCACAGAGAGTAGGTGGGTAACAGTGGAGGGCATGACCAGTACAGATGTCATTAGAAATGTCATGCAGAGAGTACATGGGTAACAGTCGAGGGCGTGACCAGTAAATATGTCATTAGAAATGTCATGCAGAGAATAGGTGGGTAACAGTGGGGGCATAACCAGTAAATATGTAATTAGAAATGTCACAGAGAGTAGGTGGGTAACAGTGGGGGCATGACCAGTAAAGATGTCATTAGAAATTTCATGAAGAGAGTAGGTGGGTAACAATGAAGGGCATGGCCAGTAACGATGTCATTAGACATGTCACGCGGAGATTAGACGAGTAACAATGAAGGGCATGACCAGTAAAGATGTCATTAGTAATGTCATGCAGAGAGTATATGGGTAACAGTCGAGGGCATGACCAGTAAATATGTCATTAGAAATGTCATGCAGAGAGTAGGTGGGTAACAGTGGGGGTATGGACAGTAAAGATGTCATTAGAAATGTAACGCAGAGAGTAGGTGGGTAACAGTGGGGGATGATCAGTAAAGATGTCATTAGAAATGTCATGCAGAGAGTACATGGGTAACAGTCGAGGGAGTGACCGGTAAATATGTCATTAGAAATGTCACACAGAGAGTAGGTGGGTAACAGCGGAAGGCATGACCAGTAAAGTGTCATTAGAAATGCCATGCAGAGAGTAGGTGGGTAACAGTGAAGGGCATGGTCAGTAAAGGTATCATTAGAAATGTCACGCAGAGAGTAGGTGGAGAACAGTGGGGGCATGACCAGTAAAGATGTCATTAGAAAAGTCACAGAGAGTAGGTGGGTAACAGTGGGGGGCATGACCACTAAAGATTCATTAGAAATGTCAGGCAGAGAGTAGGTGGGTATCAGTGGGGGGGCATGACCAGTAAGTATGTCATTAGAAAAGTCACATAGAGTAGGTGGGTAGCAGTGGGGGCATGACCAGTAAAGAGGTCATTAGAAATGTCACGCAGAGAGTAAGTGAATAACAGTGGGGGGCATGATCAGTAAAGATGTCATTCGAAATGTCACATAGAGTAGGTGGGTAACAGTGGGGGGCATGACCAGTAAAGATGTCATTAGAAATGTCACAGAGAGTAGGTGGGTAACAGTGGAGGGCATGACCAGTAAAGATGTCATTAGTAATGTCATGCAGAGAGTATATGGGTAACAGTCGAGGGCATGACCAGTAAATATGTCATTAGAAATGTCATGCAGAGAGTAGGTGGGTAACAGTGGAGGGCATGACCAGTAAAGATGTCATTAGAAATGTCATGCAGACAGGTGGGTAACAGTGGGGGTATGGCCAGTAAAGATCCAATTGGAAAAGTCACAGAGAGTAGGTGAGTAACAGTGGGGGCATGGCCAGTGAAGATGTCATTAGACATGTCACGCAGAGATTAGACGAGTAACAGTGGAGGGCATGGCCAGTAAAGATCCAATTGGAAAAGTCACAGAGAGTAGGTGGGTAACAGTGGGGGCATGACCAGTAGAGATGTCATTAGAAATGTCATGCAGAGAGTAGGTGGGTAACAGCGGAAGACATGACCAGTAAATATATCATTAGAAATGTCACGCAGAGAGTAGGTGGGTAACAGTGGAGGGCATGACCAGTAAAGATGTCATTAGTAATGTCATGCAGAGAGTATATGGGTAACAGTCGAGGGCATGACCAGTAAATATGTCATTAGAAATGTCATGCAGAGAGTAGGTGGGTAATAGTGGAGGGCATGACCAGTAAAGATGTCATTAGAAATGTAACGCAGAGAGTAGGTGGGTAACAGTGGGGGAATGATCAGTAAAGATGTCATTAGAAATGTCATGCAGAGAGCACATGGGTAACAGTCGAGGGCATGACCAGTAAATATGTCATTAGAAATGTCATGCAGAGAGTAGGTGGGTAACAGTGGAGGGCATGACCAGTAAAGATGTCATTAGAAATGTCATGCAGAGAGTACATGGGTAACAGTCGAGGGCATGACCAGTAAATATGTCACTAGAAATGCCATGCAGAGAGTAGGTGAGTAACAGTGGGGGTATGGACAGTAAAGATGTCATTAGAAATGTAACGCAGAGAGTAGGTGGGTAACAGTGGGGGAATAATCAGTAAAGATGTCATTAGAAATGTCATGCAGAGAGTACATGGGTAACAGTCGAGGGCGTGACCGGTAAATATGTCATTAGAAATGTCACACAGAGAGTAGGTGGGTAATAGCGGAAGGCATGACCAGTAAAGATGTCATTAGAAATGCCATGCAGAGAGTAGGTGGGTAACAGTAAGGGGCATGGTCAGTAAAGGTATCATTAGAAATGTCACGCAGAGAGTAGGTGGGTAACAGTGGGGGCATGACCAGTAAAGATGTCATTAGAAATGTCATGCAGACAGTAGGTGGGTAACAGTGGGGGTATGGCCAGTAAAGATGTCATTAGAAATGTCACACAGAGAGTAGGTGGGTGACAGTGGGTGTGTGACCAGTAAAGATGTCATTAGAAATGTCATGAAGAGAGTAGGTGGGCAACAGTGGTGGGCCTGGCCAGTAACAATGTCATTAGAAATGTCACACAGAGAGTAGGTGGGTAACAGCAGAAGGCATGACCAGTACAGATGTCATTAGAAATGTCATGCAGAGAGTAGGTGGGTAACATCGGAAGGCATGACCAATAAAGATGTAATTAGAAATGTCATGCAGAGAGTAGGTGGGTAACAGTGGGGGCATGACCAGTAAAGATGTCATTAGAAATGTCATGCAGACAGGTGGGTAACAGTGGGGGTATGGCCAGTAAAGATGTCATTAGAAATGTCACAGAGAGTAGGTGGGTAACAGTGGGGGCATGACCAGTAAAGATGTCATTAGAAATGTCACAGATAGTAGGTGGGTAACAGTGGGGTGCATAAACAGTAAAGATGTCATTAGACATGTCACGCAGAGATTAGACGAGTAACAGTGGAGGACTGTCATGCATGCTGGACGCTACGCTCGTAGAACAGCTAGACCGTTCTACTCCAAATGGAGGCTATTCGATACGTTACCGGGAAAACGACGTTTACACTTTTCACGTCGCTAACTTCACGTGACTTTTGCTTCGTCACGTGAACTACGGTATCACGTATTTAAGCAGCGTAGAAACTTCACTCGCTGCTTCTGATCGTCTCTATTGGCGTCGTGTAGCTGAACCTCTGATCTACATCCTGGTATATTCCTACAGCTACTTTTGGGCCTTCGATAGCGTGTGTTCCGCCACACGCTGATTCCTGGAGCTATCCCTTCGCGTGATAATCCACACGCGCTCTTTGTCTTCATACACGGCTGGCCAAGGCTGCGTGAATCCTGCCCGCGTGTAAAATCCACACGCGCTCTTTGTCTTCATACGCGGCTGGCCAAGGCTGTGTGAATCCTGCCCGCGTGTAAAATCCACACGCGCTCTTCGTCTTCAAGTGCGGCCGGCCCAGGCTGCGTGAATCCTGCCCGCGTGTAAAATCCACACGCGCTCTTTGTCTTCATACGCGGCTGGCCAAGGCTGCGTAAATCCTGCCCGCGTGTAACATCCACACGCGCTCTTCGTCTTCAAGTGCGGCCGGCCCAGGCTGCGTGAATCCTGCCCGCGTGTAAAGTCCACACGCGCTCTTTGTCTTCATACGCGGCTGGCCAAGGCTGCGTAAATCCTGCCCGCGTGTAACATCCACACGCGCTCTTCGTCTTCAAGTGCGGCCGGCCCAGGCTGCGTGAATCCTGCCCGCGTGTAAAATCCACACGCGCTCTTCGTCTTCAAGTGCGGCTGGCCAAGGCTGCGCGAACCCTGCCCGCGTGTAAATTCACACGCGCACGTTGTCTTCACACGCGGCTGGCCCAGGCTGCGCGATTCCTGCCCGCGTGTAAATCCACACGCTCACGTTGTCTTCTAACGCTATTTTCTTCTAACTCCTGCATCTGTGGAATTAACAGAAGGATTGATCCCTAAGTGGGAAGGAAGCCTTTCAAGGATTATTGGAAGTGACTTTGAACTGAACTTTGGACGCTATCCTGTGGTGAATTCAACCCGTATCTAGCGTGAGCCTCGTTCCGTCCGGGATAAGTCTCCCTTACTAATTTTCCCTTCCCTGTCGTTTTGTTCTTCATTTCAAATCCATCAAGAGACTTCTGGATTATTCTACCCAGAGATACAGGTCAGTGTGATCATTCCTGTCATTATCTAACTCATCATACTCAGGTTGGAGCAGTTATTCATGATACTTTAATTTGTCCTAGGCTGGATTACTATACCTTACCCACGCCCTTTCCAGTGATCCATCGCTCTGCCTGTTTTATCAAACAGAGGGTTGTATCATTTGGAAGGTCTTTGTTGACTTCACGACTATCAAGTCGGGTGAACAGGGAAACGGAAGACCCTACCTCCTGTATCCTTTTGAATATTGTATCCTTTTCGGTTGATACTTTGGTGCATTCTGACAAGGACATGGACTGTAAAGATCCAATTGGAAAAGTCACAGAGAGTAGGTGGGTAACAGTGGGGGCATGACCAGTAGAGATGTCATTAGAAATGTCATGCAGAGAGTAGGTGGGTAACAGCGGAAGACATGACCAGTAAATATGTCATTAGAAATGTCACGCAGAGAGTAGGTGGGTAACAGTGGAGGTCATGACCAGTAAAGATGTCATTAGTAATGTCATGCAGAGAGTATATGGGTAACAGTCGAGGGCATGACCAGTAAATATGTCATTAGAAATGTCATGCAGAGAGTAGGTGGGTAACAGTGGAGGGCATGACCAGTAGAGATGTCATTAGAAATGTCATGCAGAGAGTAGGTGGGTAACAGCGGAAGACATGACCAGTAAATATGTCATTAGAAATGTCACGCAGAGAGTAGGTGGGTAACAGTGGAGGTCATGACCAGTAAAGATGTCATTAGTAATGTCATGCAGAAAGTATATGGGTAACAGTCGAGGGCATGACCAGTAAATTTGTCATTAGAAATGTCACACAGAGAGTAGGTGGGTAACAGTGGGGGAATGATCAGTAAAGATGTCATTAGAAATATCATGCAGAGAGTACATGGGTAACAGTCGAGGGCGTGACCGGTAAATATGTCATTAGAAATGTCACACAGAGAGTAGGTGGGTAACAGCGGAAGGCATGACCAGTAATGATGTCATTAGAAATTCCATGCAGAGAGTAGGTGGGTAACAGTGAAGGGCATGGTCAGTAAAGGTATCATTAGAAATGTCACGCAGAGAGTAGGTGGGTAACAGTGGGTGTGTGACCAGTAAAGATGTCATTAGAAATTTCATGAAGAGAGTAGGTGGGCACCAGTGGTGGGCATGGCCAGTAACAATGTCATTAGAAATGTCACACAGAGAGTAGGTGGGTAACAGTGGAGGGCATGACCAGTAAAGATGTCATTAGTAATGTCATGCAGAGAGTATATGGGTAACAGTCGAGGGCATGACCAGTAAATATGTCATTAGAAATGTCATGCAGAGAGTAGGTGGGTAATAGTGGAGGGCATGACCAGTAAAGATGTCATTAGAAATGTAACGCAGAGAGTAGGTGGGTAACAGTGGGGGAATGATCAGTAAAGATGTCATTAGAAATGTCATGCAGAGAGCACATGGGTAACAGTCGAGGGCATGACCAGTAAATATGTCATTAGAAATGTCATGCAGAGAGTAGGTGGGTAACAGTGGAGGGCATGACCAGTAAAGATGTCATTAGAAATGTCATGCAGAGAGTACATGGGTAACAGTCGAGGGCATGACCAGTAAATATGTCACTAGAAATGCCATGCAGAGAGTAGGTGAGTAACAGTGGGGGTATGGACAGTAAAGATGTCATTAGAAATGTAACGCAGAGAGTAGGTGGGTAACAGTGGGGGAATAATCAGTAAAGATGTCATTAGAAATGTCATGCAGAGAGTACATGGGTAACAGTCGAGGGCGTGACCGGTAAATATGTCATTAGAAATGTCACACAGAGAGTAGGTGGGTAACAGTGGAGGGCATGACCAGTAAAGATGTCATTAGTAATGTCATGCAGAGAGTATATGGGTAACAGTCGAGGGCATGACCAGTAAATATGACATTAGAAATGTCACACAGACAGTAGGTGGGTAACAGTGGAGGGCATGACCAGTAAAGAAGTCATTAGAAATGTCATGCAGAGAATAAGTGGGTAACAGTGGGGGCATATCCAGTAAATATGTAATAAGAAATGTCACAGAGAGTAGGTGGGTAACAGCGGAGGCATGACCAGTAAAGATGTCATTAGAAATGTCACAGAGAGTAGGTGGGTAACAGTGGGGTGCATGAACAGTAAAGATGTCATTAGAAATGTCACACAGACAGTAGGTGGGTAACAGTGGGGGCATAGCCAGTAAATATGTAATTAGAAATGTCACAGAGAGTAGGTGGGTAACAGTGGGGGCATGACCAGTAAAGATGTCATTAGAAATTTCATGCAGAGAGTAGGTGGGTAACAATGAAGGGCATGGCCAGTAAAGATGTCATTAGACATGTCACGCAGAGATTTGACGAGTAACAGTGGAGGGCATGGACAGTAAAGATCCAATTGGAAAAGTCACAGAGAGTAGGTGGGTAACAGTGGGGGCATGACCAGTAGAGATGTCATTAGAAATGTCATGCAGAGAGTAGGTGGGTAACAGCGGAAGACATGACCAGTAAATATGTCATTAGAAATGTCACGCAGAGAGTAGGTGGGTAACAGTGGAGGGCATGACCAGTAAAGATGTCATTAGTAATGTCATGCAGAGAGTATATGGGTAACAGTCGAGGGCATGACCAGTAAATATGTCATTAGAAATGTCATGCAGAGAGTACATGGGTAACAGTTGAGGGCATGACCAGTAAATATGTCACTAGAAATGCCATGCAGAGAGTAGGTGAGTAACAGTGGGGGTATGGACAGTAAAGATGTCATTAGAAATGTAACGCAGAGAGTAGGTGGGTAACAGTGCGGGATGATCAGTAAAGATGTCATTAGAAATGTCATGCAGACAGTAGGTGGGTAACAGTGGGGGTATGGCCAGTAAAGATGTCATTTGAAATGTCACACAGAGAGTAGGTGGGTAACAGTGGGTGTGTGACCAGTAAAGATGTCATTAGAAATGTCATGGAGAGTAGGTGGGCAACAGTGGTGGGCATGGCCAGTAACAATGTCATTAGAAATGTCACACAGAGAGTAGGTGGGTAACAGCAGAAGGCATGACCAATACAGATGTCATTAGAAATGTCATGCAGAGAGTAGGTGGGTAACATCGGAAGGCATGACCAATAAAGATGTAATTAGAAATGTCATGCAGCGAGTAGGTGGGTAACAGTGGGGGCATGACCAGTAAAGATGTCATTAGAAATGTCATGCAGACAGTAGGTGGGTAACAGTGGGGGTATGGCCAGTAAAGATGTCATTAGAAATGTCACAGAGAGTAGGTGGGTAACAGTGGGGGGTATGGCTAGTAAAGATGTTATTAGACATGTCACGCAGAGATTAGACGAGTAACAGTGGAGGGCATGGACAGTAAAGATCCAATTGGAAAAGTCACAGAGTAGGTGGGTAACAGTGGGGGCATGACCAGTAGAGATGTCATTAGAAATGTCATGCAGAGAGTAGGTGGGTAACAGCGGAAGACATGACCAGTAAATATGTCATTAGAAATGTCACGCAGAGAGTAGGTGGGTAACAGTGGGTGTGTGACCAGTAAAGATGTCATTAGAAATGTCATGAAGAGAGTAGGTGGGCAACAGTGGTGGGCATGGAAAGTAACAATGTCATTAGAAATGTCACACAGAGAGTAGGTGGGTAACAGCAGAAGGCATGACCAGTACAGATGTCATTATAAATGTCATGCAGAGAGTAGGTGGGTAACATCGGAAGGCATGACCAATAAAGATGTAATTAGAAATGTCATGCAGCGAGTAGGTGGGTAACAGTGGGGGCATGACTAGTAAAGATGTCATTAGAAATGTCATGCAGACAGTAGGTGGGTAACAGTGGGGGTATGGCCAGTAAAGATGTCATTAGAAATGTCACAGAGAGTAGGTGGGTAACAGTGGGGGGTATGGCCAGTAAAGAAGTCATTAGAAATGTCATGCAGAGAATAGGTGGGTAACAGTGGGGGCATAACCAGTAAATATGTAATTAGAAATGTCACAGAGAGTAGGTGGGTAACAGTGGGGGCATGACCAGTAAAGATGTCATTAGAAATTTCATGCAGAGAGTAGGTGGGTAACAATGAAGGGCTTGGCCAGTAAAGATGTCATTAGACATGTCACGCAGAGATTAGACGAGTAACAGTGGAGGGCATGGACAATAAAGATCCAATTGGAAAAGTCACAGAGTAGGTGGGTAACAGTGGGGGCATGACCAGTAGAGATGTCATTAGAAATGTCATGCAGAGAGTAGGTGGGTAACAGCGGAAGACATGACCAGTAAATATGTCATTAGAAATGTCACGCAGAGAATAGGTGGGTAACAGTGGGGGGCATGATCAGTAAAGAAGTCATTAGAAATGTCATGCAGAGAATAAGTGGGTAACAGTGGGTGCATAACCAGTAAATATGTAATTAGAAATGTCACAGAGAGTAGATGGGTAACAGGTGGGTAACAGGTGGGTAACAGTGGGGGCATGACCAGTAGAGATGTCATTAGAAAAGTCACAGAGAGTAGGTGGGTAACCGTGGGGGCATGACCGGTAAAGATGTCATTAGACATGTCACGCAGAGAGTAGACGGGTAACAGTGGAGGGCATGGCCAGTAAAGATCTATTTGGAAAAGTCACAGAGAGTATGTTAGTAAAAGTGGTGGGCATGGCCAGTAAAGATGTCATTAGAAATGCCATGCATAGAGTACATGGGTAACAGTCGAGGGCATGACCAGTAAATATGTCATTAGAAATGTCACGCAGAGAGTAGGTGGGTAACAGTGGTGGGCATGACCAGTACAGATGTCATTCGAAATTTCATGCAGAGAGTAGGTGGGTAACAATGAGGGGCATGACCAGTACAGATGTCATTAGAAATGCCATGCAGAGAGTAGGTGAGTAACAGTTGGGGTATGGCCAGTAAAGATTTCATTAGAAATGTCACACAGAGAGTAGGTGGGTAACAGTGGGGGGCATGACCAGTAAAGATGTCATTAGAAATGTCATGCAGAGAGTAGGTGGGTAACAGTGGGAGCATAACCAGTAAATATGTAATTAGAAATGTCATGCAGAGAGTAGGTGGGTAACAGTGGGGGCCATGACCAGTAAAGATGTCATTAGAATTGGTATGCAGAGAGTAGGTGGGTAACAGTGGGAGCATAACCAGTAAATATGTAATTAGAAATGTCATGCAGAGAGTAGGTGGGTAACAGTGGAGGGCATGGCCAGTAAAGATTTCATTAGAAATGTCACACAGAGAGTAGGTGGGTAACAGTGGGAGCATAACCAGTAAATATGTGATTAGAAATGTCATGCAGAGAGTAGGTGGGTAACAGTGGAGGGCATGGCTAGTAAAGATTTCATTAGAAATGTCACACAGAGAGTAGGTGGGTAACAGTGGGGGCGTGACCTGTAAAGATGTCATTAGAAATATCACACAGAGAGTAGGTGGGTAACAGTGGAGGGCATGGCTAGTAACAATGTCATTGGAAATGTCACACAGAGAGTAGGTGGGTAACAGTGGGGGCATGAACAGTAAAGATGTCATTAGAAATGTCATGCAGAGAGTAGGTGGGTAACAGTGGGGGCCATGACCAGTAAAGAGGTCATTAGAATTGTCATTCAGAGAGTAGGTGGGTAAGAGTGGGGGTATGGCCAGTAAAGATGTCATTAGAAATGTCACACAGAGTACATGGGTAACAGTCGAGGGCGTGACCAGTAAATATGTCATTAGAAATGTCATGCAGAGACTATGTGGGTAAAAGTGGGGGTATGGCCAGTAAAGATGTCATTAGAAATGTCACACAGAGAGTAGATGGGTAACAGTGGAGGGCATGACCAGTAAAGATGTCATTAGGAATGTCATGCAGAGAGTAGGTGCATAACAGTGGGGAACATAACCAGCAAAGAAGTCATTAGAAATGCCATGCAGAGAGTCGGTGAGTAATAGTGGGGGTATAGCCAGTAAAGATGTCATTAGAAATGTCATGCAGAGAGTAGGTGCATAACAGTGGGGGGCATGACCAGTAAGTATGTAATTAGAAAAGTCACAGAGAGTAGGTGGGTAACAGTGGGGGCCATGACCAGTAAAGATATCAATAGAAATGTTACGCAGACTGTAGGTGGGTAACAGTGGAGGGCATGGCCAGTAAAGATATCATTAGAAATGTCATGCAGAGAGTAGGTGGGTAACAGTGGGTGCATAACCAGTAAAGATGTCATTAGAAATGCCATGCAGAGAGTAGGTGAGTAACAGTGGGGGTATGGCCAGTAAAGATTTCATTAGAAATGTCAAGCAGAGAGTAGGTGGGTAACAGTGGAGGGCATGGTCAGTAAGATATCATTAGAAATGTCACGCAGAGACTAGGTGGGTAACAGTGGGGGCATGACCAGTAAAGATGTCATTAGAAATTTCATGCAGAGAGTAGGTGGGTAACAGTGAGGGGCATGGCCAGTAAAGATGTCATTAGACATGTCACGCAGAGAATATACGGGTAACAGTGGAAGGCATGGCCAGTAAAGATCTAATTGGAAAAGTCACAGACAGTAGGTGGGTAACAGTGGGGGCATGACCAGTAGAGATCTCATTAGAAATGCCATGCAGAGAGTAGGTGAGTAACAGTGGGCGTATGGCCCGTAAAGATGTCATTAGAAATGACACACAGAGAGTAGGTGGGTAACAGTGGAGGGCATGACCAGTACAAATGTCATTAGAAATGTCATGCAGCGAGTACATGGGTAACAGTCGAGGGCTTGACAAGTAAATATGTCATTAGAAATGTCACACACAGAGTAGGTAGATAACAGTGGAGGGCATGACCAGTAAAGATGTCATTAGAAATGTCATGCAGAGAGTACATGGGTTACAGTCGAGGGCATGACCACTAAATATGTCATTAGAAATGCCATGCAGAGAGTAGGTGAGTAACAGTGGTGGTATGGCCAGTAAAAATGTCATTAGAAATGTCACGCAGAGAGAAGGTGTGTAACAGTGGGGGCATGACCAGTAAATATGTCATTAGAAATGTAACACAGAGAGTAGGTGGGTAACAGCGGAAGGCATGACCAGTAAAGATGTCATTAGAAATGCCATGCAGAGAGTAGGTGGGTAACAGTGAAGGGCATGGCCAGTAAAGGTATCATTAGAAATGTCACGCAGAGAGTAGGTGGGTAACAGTGGGGGCATGGCCAGTAAAGATGTCATTAAAAATTTCATGCAGACAGTAGGTGGGTAAAAGTGGGGGTAGGGCCAGTAAAGATGTCATTAGAAATGTCACACAGAGAGTAGGTGGGTAACAGCAGAAGGCATGACCAGTACAGATGTCATTAGAAATGTCATGCAGAGAGTACATGGGTAACGGTTGAGGGCGTGACCAGTAAATATGTCATTAGAAATGTCACACAGAGAGTAGGTGGGTAACAGCGGAAGGCATGACCAGTACAGATGTCATTAGAAATGCCATGCAGAGAGTCTGTGAGTAACAGTGGGGGTATAGCCAGTAAAGATGTCATTAGAAATGTCATGCAGAGAGTAGGTGCATAACAGTGGGGGACATAATCAGTAAAGATGTCAATAGAAATGCCATGCAGAGAGTCGGTGAGTAACAGTGGGGGTATAGACAGTAAAGATGTCATTAGAAATGTCACGCAGAGAGTAGGTGGGTAACAGTGGAGGGCATGGCCAGTAAAGATATCATTAGAAATGTCACGCAGAGAGTAGGTGAGTAACAGTGGGGGGCATGACCAGTAAGTATGTAATTAGAAAAGTCACAGAGAGTAGGTGGGTAACAGTGGGGGCCATGACTAGTAAAGATATCAATAGAAATGTTACGCAGACTGTAGGTGGGTAACAGTGGAGGGCATGTCCAGTAAAGATATCATTAGAAATGTCACGCAGAGAGTAGGTGGGTAACAGTGGAGGGCATGGCCAGTAAAGATATCATTAGAAATGTTACGCAGATACTAGGTGGGTAACAGTGGGGGCATAACCAGTAATGATGTCATTAGAAATGCCATGCAGAGAGTAGGTGAGTAACAGTGGGGGTATGGCCAGTAAAGATTTCATTAGAAATGTCACGCACAGAGTAGGTGGGTAACAGTGGAGGGCATGGCCAGTAAAGATATCATTAGAAATGTTACACAGAAACTAGGTGGGTAACAGTGGGGGCATGACCAGTAAAGATGTCATTAGAAAAGTCACAGAGAGTAGGTGGGTAACAGTGGGGGGCATGACCAGTAAAGATGTCATTAGAAATGTCACAGAGAGTAGGTGGGTAACAGTGGGGCATGACCAGTAAAGATGTCATTAGAAATTTCATGCAGAGAGTAGGTGGGTAACAGTGAGGGGCATGGCCAGTAAAGATGTCATTAGACATGTCACGCAGAGAGTAGACGGGTAACAGTGGAGGGCATGACCAGTACAGATGTCATTAGAAATGTCATGCAGAGAGTACATGGGTAACAGTCGAGGGCGTGACCAGTAAATATGTCATTAGAAATGTCATGCAGAGAATAGGTGGGTAACAGTGGGGGCATAACCAGTAAATATGTCATTAGAAATGTCATGCAGAGAGTAGGTGGGTAACAGTGGGGGTATGGACAGTAAAGATGTCATTAGAAATGTAACGCAGAGAGTAGGTGGGTAACAGTGGGGGATGATCAGTAAAGATGTCATTAGAAATGTCATGCAGAGAGTACATGGGTAACAGTCGAGGGAGTGACCGGTAAATATGTCATTAGAAATGTCACACAGAGAGTAGGTGGGTAACAGCGGAAGGCATGACCAGTAAAGTGTCATTAGAAATGCCATGCAGAGAGTAGGTGGGTAACAGTGAAGGGCATGGTCAGTAAAGGTATCATTAGAAATGTCACGCAGAGAGTAGGTGGAGAAGAGTGGGGGCATGACCAGTAAAGATGTCATTAGAAAAGTCACAGAGAGTAGGTGGGTAACAGTGGGGGGCATGACCACTAAAGATTCATTAGAAATGTCAGGCAGAGAGTAGGTGGGTATCAGTGGGGGGGCATGACCAGTAAGTATGTCATTAGAAAAGTCACATAGAGTAGGTGGGTAGCAGTGGGGGCATGACCAGTAAAGAGGTCATTAGAAATGTCACGCAGAGAGTAAGTGAATAACAGTGGGGGGCATGATCAGTAAAGATGTCATTCGAAATGTCACATAGAGTAGGTGGGTAACAGTGGGGGGCATGACCAGTAAAGATGTCATTAGAAATGTCACAGAGAGTAGGTGGGTAACAGTGGGGGCATGACCAGTAAAGATGTCATTAGAAATTTCATGCAGAGAGTAGGTGGGTAACAATGAAGGGCATGGCCAGTAACGATGTCATTAGACATGTCACGCAGAGATTAGACGAGTAACAATGAAGGGCATGACCAGTAAAGATGTCATTAGTAATGTCATGCAGAGAGTATATGGGTAACAGTCGAGGGCATGACCAGTAAATATGTCATTAGAAATGTCATGCAGAGAGTAGGTGGGTAACAGTGGGGGTATGGACAGTAAAGATGTCATTAGAAATGTAACGCAGAGAGTAGGTGGGTAACAGTGGGGGATGATCAGTAAAGATGTCATTAGAAATGTCATGCAGAGAGTACATGGGTAACAGTCGAGGGAGTGACCGGTAAATATGTCATTAGAAATGTCACACAGAGAGTAGGTGGGTAACAGCGGAAGGCATGACCAGTAATGATGTCATTAGAAATTCCATGCAGAGAGTAGGTGGGTAACAGTGAAGGGCATGGTCAGTAAAGGTATCATTAGAAATGTCACGCAGAGAGTAGGTGGGTAACAGTGGGGGCATAACCAGTAAAGATGTCATTAGAAATGTCATGCAGACAGTAGGTGGGTAACAGTGGGGGTATGGCCAGTAAAGATGTCATTAGAAATGTCACACAGAGAGTAGGTGGGTAACAGTGGGTGTGTGACCAGTAAAGATGTCATTAGAAATGTCATGAAGAGAGTAGGTGGGCACCAGTGGTGGGCATGGCCAGTAACAATGTCATTAGAAATGTCACACAGAGAGTAGGTGGGTAACAGTGGAGGGCATGACCAGTAAAGATGTCATTAGTAATGTCATGCAGAGAGTATATGGGTAACAGTCGAGGGCATGACCAGTAAATATGTCATTAGAAATGTCATGCAGAGAGTAGGTGGGTAATAGTGGAGGGCATGACCAGTAAAGATGTCATTAGAAATGTAACGCAGAGAGTAGGTGGGTAACAGTGGGGGAATGATCAGTAAAGATGTCATTAGAAATGTCATGCAGAGAGCACATGGGTAACAGTCGAGGGCATGACCAGTAAATATGTCATTAGAAATGTCATGCAGAGAGTAGGTGGGTAACAGTGGAGGGCATGACCAGTAAAGATGTCATTAGAAATGTCATGCAGAGAGTACATGGGTAACAATCGAGGGCATGACCAGTAAATATGTCACTAGAAATGCCATGCAGAGAGTAGGTGAGTAACAGTGGGGGTATGGACAGTAAAGATGTCATTAGAAATGTAACGCAGAGAGTAGGTGGGTAACAGTGGGGGAATAATCAGTAAAGATGTCATTAGAAATGTCATGCAGAGAGTACATGGGTAACAGTCGAGGGCGTGACCGGTAAATATGTCATTAGAAATGTCACACAGAGAGTAGGTGGGTAACAGTGGAGGGCATGACCAGTAAAGATGTCATTAGTAATGTCATGCAGAGAGTATATGGGTAACAGTCGAGGGCATGACCAGTAAATATGACATTAGAAATGTCACACAGACAGTAGGTGGGTAACAGTGGAGGGCATGACCAGTAAAGAAGTCATTAGAAATGTCATGCAGAGAATAAGTGGGTAACAGTGGGGGCATAACCAGTAAATATGTAATAAGAAATGTCACAGAGAGTAGGTGGGTAACAGCGGAGGCATGACCAGTAAAGATGTCATTAGAAATGTCACAGAGAGTAGGTGGGTAACAGTGGGGTGCATGAACAGTAAAGATGTCATTAGAAATGTCACACAGACAGTAGGTGGGTAACAGTGGGGGCATAGCCAGTAAATATGTAATTAGAAATGTCACAGAGAGTAGGTGGGTAACAGTGGGGGCATGACCAGTAAAGATGTCATTAGAAATTTCATGCAGAGAGTAGGTGGGTAACAATGAAGGGCATGGCCAGTAAAGATGTCATTAGACATGTCACGCAGAGATTTGACGAGTAACAGTGGAGGGCATGGACAGTAAAGATCCAATTGGAAAAGTCACAGAGAGTAGGTGGGTAACAGTGGGGGCATGACCAGTAGAGATGTCATTAGAAATGTCATGCAGAGAGTAGGTGGGTAACAGCGGAAGACATGACCAGTAAATATGTCATTAGAAATGTCACGCAGAGAGTAGGTGGGTAACAGTGGAGGGCATGACCAGTAAAGATGTCATTAGTAATGTCATGCAGAGAGTATATGGGTAACAGTCGAGGGCATGACCAGTAAATATGTCATTAGAAATGTCATGCAGAGAGTACATGGGTAACAGTTGAGGGCATGACCAGTAAATATGTCACTAGAAATGCCATGCAGAGAGTAGGTGAGTAACAGTGGGGGTATGGACAGTAAAGATGTCATTAGAAATGTAACGCAGAGAGTAGGTGGGTAACAGTGTGGGATGATCAGTAAAGATGTCATTAGAAATGTCATGCAGACAGTAGGTGGGTAACAGTGGGGGTATGGCCAGTAAAGATGTCATTTGAAATGTCACACAGAGAGTAGGTGGGTAACAGTGGGTGTGTGACCAGTAAAGATGTCATTAGAAATGTCATGAAGAGAGTAGGTGGGCAACAGTGGTGGGCATGGCCAGTAACAATGTCATTAGAAATGTCACACAGAGAGTAGGTGGGTAACAGCAGAAGGCATGACCAGTACAGATGTCATTAGAAATGTCATGCAGAGAGTAGGTGGGTAACATCGGAAGGCATGACCAATAAAGATGTAATTAGAAATGTCATGCAGCGAGTAGGTGGGTAACAGTGGGGGCATGACCAGTAAAGATGTCATTAGAAATGGCATGCAGACAGTAGGTGGGTAACAGTGGGGGTATGGACAGTAAAGATGTCATTAGAAATGTCACAGAGAGTAGGTGGGTAACAGTGGGGGGTATGGCTAGTAAAGATGTTATTAGACATGTCACGCAGAGATTAGACGAGTAACAGTGGAGGGCATGGACAGTAAAGATCCAATTGGAAAAGTCACAGAGTAGGTGGGTAACAGTGGGGGCATGACCAGTAGAGATGTCATTAGAAATGTCATGCAGAGAGTAGGTGGGTAACAGCGGAAGACATGACCAGTAAATATGTCATTAGAAATGTCACGCAGAGAGTAGGTGGGTAACAGTGGGTGTGTGACCAGTAAAGATGTCATTAGAAATGTCATGAAGAGAGTAGGTGGGCAACAGTGGTGGGCATGGAAAGTAACAATGTCATTAGAAATGTCACACAGAGAGTAGGTGGGTAACAGCAGAAGGCATGACCAGTACAGATGTCATTATAAATGTCATGCAGAGAGTAGGTGGGTAACATCGGAAGGCATGACCAATAAAGATGTAATTAGAAATGTCATGCAGCGAGTAGGTGGGTAACAGTGGGGGCATGACTAGTAAAGATGTCATTAGAAATGTCATGCAGACAGTAGGTGGGTAACAGTGGGGGTATGGCCAGTAAAGATGTCATTAGAAATGTCACAGAGAGTAGGTGGGTAACAGTGGGGGGTATGGCCAGTAAAGAAGTCATTAGAAATGTCATGCAGAGAATAGGTGGGTAACAGTGGGGGCATAACCAGTAAATATGTAATTAGAAATGTCACAGAGAGTAGGTGGGTAACAGTGGGGGCATGACCAGTAAAGATCCAATTGGAAAAGTCACAGAGAGTAGGTGGGTAACAGTGGGGGCATGACCAGTAGAGATGTCATTAGAAATGTCATGCAGAGAGTAGGTGGGTAACAGCGGAAGACATGACCAGTAAATATGTCATTAGAAATGTCACGCAGAGAGTAGGTGGGTAACAGTGGAGGGCATGACCAGTAAAGATGTCATTAGTAATGTCATGCAGAGAGTATATGGGTAACAGTCGAGGGCATGACCAGTAAATATGTCATTAGAAATGTCATGCAGAGAGTACATGGGTAACAGTTGAGGGCATGACCAGTAAATATGTCACTAGAAATGCCATGCAGAGAGTAGGTGAGTAACAGTGGGGGTATGGACAGTAAAGATGTCATTAGAAATGTAACGCAGAGAGTAGGTGGGTAACAGTGTGGGATGATCAGTAAAGATGTCATTAGAAATGTCATGCAGACAGTAGGTGGGTAACAGTGGGGGTATGGCCAGTAAAGATGTCATTTGAAATGTCACACAGAGAGTAGGTGGGTAACAGTGGGTGTGTGACCAGTAAAGATGTCATTAGAAATGTCATGAAGAGAGTAGGTGGGCAACAGTGGTGGGCATGGCCAGTAACAATGTCATTAGAAATGTCACACAGAGAGTAGGTGGGTAACAGCAGAAGGCATGACCAGTACAGATGTCATTAGAAATGTCATGCAGAGAGTAGGTGGGTAACATCGGAAGGCATGACCAATAAAGATGTAATTAGAAATGTCATGCAGCGAGTAGGTGGGTAACAGTGGGGGCATGACCAGTAAAGATGTCATTAGAAATGGCATGCAGACAGTAGGTGGGTAACAGTGGGGGTATGGACAGTAAAGATGTCATTAGAAATGTCACAGAGAGTAGGTGGGTAACAGTGGGGGGTATGGCTAGTAAAGATGTTATTAGACATGTCACGCAGAGATTAGACGAGTAACAGTGGAGGGCATGGACAGTAAAGATCCAATTGGAAAAGTCACAGAGTAGGTGGGTAACAGTGGGGGCATGACCAGTAGAGATATCATTAGAAATGTCATGCAGAGAGTAGGTGGGTAACAGCGGAAGACATGACCAGTAAATATGTCATTAGAAATGTCACGCAGAGAGTAGGTGGGTAACAGTGGGTGTGTGACAAGTAAAGATGTCATTAGAAATGTCATGAAGAGAGTAGGTGGGCAACAGTGGTGGGCATGGAAAGTAACAATGTCATTAGAAATGTCACACAGAGAGTAGGTGGGTAACAGCAGAAGGCATGACCAGTACAGATGTCATTATAAATGTCATGCAGAGAGTAGGTGGGTAACATCGGAAGGCATGACCAATAAAGATGTAATTAGAAATGTCATGCAGCGAGTAGGTGGGTAACAGTGGGGGCATGACTAGTAAAGATGTCATTAGAAATGTCATGCAGACAGTAGGTGGGTAACAGTGGGGGTATGGCCAGTAAAGATGTCATTAGAAATGTCACAGAGAGTAGGTGGGTAACAGTGGGGGGTATGGCCAGTAAAGAAGTCATTAGAAATGTCATGCAGAGAATAGGTGGGTAACAGTGGGGGCATAACCAGTAAATATGTAATTAGAAATGTCACAGAGAGTAGGTGGGTAACAGTGGGGGCATGACCAGTAAAGATGTCATTAGAAATTTCATGCAGAGAGTAGGTGGGTAACAATGAAGGGCTTGGCCAGTAAAGATGTCATTAGACATGTCACGCAGAGATTAGACGAGTAACAGTGGAGGGCATGGACAATAAAGATCCAATTGGAAAAGTCACAGAGTAGGTGGGTAACAGTGGGGGCATGACCAGTAGAGATGTCATTAGAAATGTCATGCAGAGAGTAGGTGGGTAACAGCGGAAGACATGACCAGTAAATATGTCATTAGAAATGTCACGCAGAGAATAGGTGGGTAACAGTGGGGGGCATGATCAGTAAAGAAGTCATTAGAAATGTCATGCAGAGAATAAGTGGGTAACAGTGGGTGCATAACCAGTAAATATGTAATTAGAAATGTCACAGAGAGTAGATGGGTAACAGGTGGGTAACAGTGGGGGCATGACCAGTAGAGATGTCATTAGAAAAGTCACAGAGAGTAGGTGGGTAACCGTGGGGGCATGACCAGTAAAGATGTCATTAGACATGTCACACAGAGAGTAGGTGGGTAACAGTGGGGGCATGGCCAGTAAAGATGTCATTAGAAATGCCATGCATAGAGTACATGGGTAACAGTCGAGGGCATGACCAGTAAATATGTCATTAGAAATGTCACGCAGAGAGTAGGTGGGTAACAGTGGTGGGCATGACCAGTACAGATGTCATTCGAAATTTCATGCAGAGAGTAGGTGGGTAACAATGAGGGGCATGACCAGTACAGATGTCATTAGAAATGCCATGCAGAGAGTAGGTGAGTAACAGTTGGGGTATGGCCAGTAAAGATTTCATTAGAAATGTCACACAGAGAGTAGGTGGGTAACAGTGGGGGGCATGACCAGTAAAGATGTCATTAGAAATGTCATGCAGAGAGTAGGTGGGTAACAGTGGGAGCATAACCAGTAAATATGTAATTAGAAATGTCACGCAGAGAGTAGGTGGGTAACAGCAGAAGGCAGGACCAGTACAGATGTCTTTAGAAATGTCATGCAGAGAGTAGGTGGGTAACAGTGGGGGCCATGACCAGTAAAGATGTCATTAGAATTGGTATGCAGAGAGTAGGTGGGTAACAGTGGGAGCATAACCAGTAAATATGTAATTAGAAATGTCATGCAGAGAGTAGGTGGGTAACAGTGGAGGGCATGGCCAGTAAAGATTTCATTAGAAATGTCACACAGAGAGTAGGTGGGTAACAGTGGGAGCATAACCAGTAAATATGTAATTAGAAATGTCATGCAGAGAGTAGGTGGGTAACAGTGGAGGGCATGGCCAGTAAAGATTTCATTAGAAATGTCACACAGAGAGTAGGTGGGTAACAGTGGGAGCATAACCAGTAAATATGTAATTAGAAATGTCATGCAGAGAGTAGGTGGGTAACAGTGGGGGCGTGACCTGTAAAGATGTCATTAGAAATGCCATGAAGAGAGTAGGTGGGCAACAGTGGAGGGCGTGGCTAGTAACAATGTCATTGGAAATGTCACACAGAGAGTAGGTGGGTAACAGTGGGGGCATGAACAGTAAAGATGTCATTAGAAATGTCATGCAGAGAGTAGGTGGGTAACAGTGGGGGCCATGACCAGTAAAGAGGTCATTAGAATTGTCATTCAGAGAGTAGGTGGGTAACAGTGGGGGTATGGCCAGTAAAGATGTCATTAGAAATGTCACACAGAGTACATGGGTAACAGTCGAGGGCGTGACCAGTAAATATGTCATTAGAAATGTCATGCAGAGACTATGTGGGTAAAAGTGGGGGTATGGCCAGTAAAGATGTCATTAGAAATGTCACACAGAGAGTAGATGGGTAACAGTGGAGGGCATGACCAGTAAAGATGTCATTAGGAATGTCATGCAGAGAGTAGGTGCATAACAGTGGGGAACATAACCAGCAAAGAAGTCATTAGAAATGCCATGCAGAGAGTCGGTGAGTAACAGTGGGGGTATAGCCAGTAAAGATGTCATTAGAAATGTCATGCAGAGAGTAGGTGCATAACAGTGGGGGGCATGACCAGTAAGTATGTAATTAGAAAAGTCACAGAGAGTAGGTGGGTAACAGTGGGGGCCATGACCAGTAAAGATATCAATAGAAATGTTACGCAGACTGTAGGTGGGTAACAGTGGAGGGCATGGCCAGTAAAGATATCATTAGAAATGTCATGCAGAGAGTAGGTGGGTAACAGTGGGTGCATAACCAGTAAAGATGTCATTAGAAATGCCATGCAGAGAGTAGGTGAGTAACAGTGGGGGTATGGCCAGTAAAGATTTCATTAGAAATGTCAAGCAGAGAGTAGGTGGGTAACAGTGGAGGGCATGGTCAGTAAGATATCATTAGAAATGTCACGCAGAGACTAGGTGGGTAACAGTGGGGGCATGACCAGTAAAGATGTCATTAGAAAAGTCACAGAGAGTAGGTGGGTAACAGTGGGGGGCATGACCAGTAAAGATGTCATTAGAAATGTCACAGAGAGTAGGTGGGTAACAGTGGGGCATGACCAGTAAAGATGTCATTAGAAATTTCATGCAGAGAGTAGGTGGGTAACAGTGAGGGGCATGGCCAGTAAAGATGTCATTAGACATGTCACGCAGAGAATAGACGGGTAACAGTGGAAGGCATGGCCAGTAAAGATCTAATTGGAAAAGTCACAGACAGTAGGTGGGTAACAGTGGGGGCATGACCAGTAGAGATCTCATTAGAAATGCCATGCAGAGAGTAGGTGAGTAACAGTGGGCGTATGGCCCGTAAAGATGTCATTAGAAATGACACACAGAGAGTAGGTGGGTAACAGTGGAGGGCATGACCAGTACAGATGTCATTAGAAATGTCATGCAGCGAGTACATGGGTAACAGTCGAGGGCTTGACAAGTAAATATGTCATTAGAAATGTCACACACAGAGTAGGTAGATAACAGTGGAGGGCATGACCAGTAAAGATGTCATTAGAAATGTCATGCAGAGAGTACATGGGTTACAGTCGAGGGCATGACCAGTAAATATGTCATTAGAAATGCCATGCAGAGAGTAGGTGAGTAACAGTGGTGGTATGGCCAGTAAAAATGTCATTAGAAATGTCACGCAGAGAGAAGGTGTGTAACAGTGGGGGCATGACCAGTAAATATGTCATTAGAAATGTCACACAGAGAGTAGGTGGGTAACAGCGGAAGGCATGACCAGTAAAGATGTCATTAGAAATGCCATGCAGAGAGTAGGTGGGTAACAGTGAAGGGCATGGCCAGTAAAGGTATCATTAGAAATGTCACGCAGAGAGTAGGTGGGTAACAGTGGGGGCATGGCCAGTAAAGATGTCATTAAAAATTTCATGCAGACAGTAGGTGGGTAAAAGTGGGGGTAGGGCCAGTAAAGATGTCATTAGAAATGTCACACAGAGAGTAGGTGGGTAACAGCAGAAGGCATGACCAGTACAGATGTCATTAGAAATGTCATGCAGAGAGTACATGGGTAACGGTTGAGGGCGTGACCAGTAAATATGTCATTAGAAATGTCACACAGAGAGTAGGTGGGTAACAGCGGAAGGCATGACCAGTACAGATGTCATTAGAAATGCCATGCAGAGAGTCTGTGAGTAACAGTGGGGGTATAGCCAGTAAAGATGTCATTAGAAATGTCATGCAGAGAGTAGGTGCATAACAGTGGGGGACATAATCAGTAAAGATGTCAATAGAAATGCCATGCAGAGAGTCGGTGAGTAACGGTGGGGGTATAGACAGTAAAGATGTCATTAGAAATGTCACGCAGAGAGTAGGTGGGTAACAGTGGAGGGCATGGCCAGTAAAGATATCATTAGAAATGTCACGCAGAGAGTAGGTGAGTAACAGTGGGGGGCATGACCAGTAAGTATGTAATTAGAAAAGTCACAGAGAGTAGGTGGGTAACAGTGGGGGCCATGACTAGTAAAGATATCAATAGAAATGTTACGCAGACTGTAGGTGGGTAACAGTGGAGGGCATGTCCAGTAAAGATATCATTAGAAATGTCACGCAGAGAGTAGGTGGGTAACAGTGGAGGGCATGGCCAGTAAAGATATCATTAGAAATGTTACGCAGATACTAGGTGGGTAACAGTGGGGGCATAACCAGTAATGATGTCATTAGAAATGCCATGCAGAGAGTAGGTGAGTAACAGTGGGGGTATGGCCAGTAAAGATTTCATTAGAAATGTCACGCACAGAGTAGGTGGGTAACAGTGGGGGCATGACCAGTAAAGATATCATTAGAAATGTTACACAGAAACTAGGTGGGTAACAGTGGGGGCATGACCAGTAAAGATGTCATTAGAAAAGTCACAGAGAGTAGGTGGGTAACAGTGGGGGGCATGACCAGTAAAGATGTCATTAGAAATGTCACAGAGAGTAGGTGGGTAACAGTGGGGCATGACCAGTAAAGATGTCATTAGAAATTTCATGCAGAGAGTAGGTGGGTAACAGTGAGGGGCATGGCCAGTAAAGATGTCATTAGACATGTCACGCAGAGAGTAGACGGGTAACAGTGGAAGGCATGGCCAGTAAAGATCTAATTGGAAAAGTCACAGAGAGTAGGTGGGTAACAGTGGAGGGCATGACCAGTACAGATGTCATTAGAAATGTCATGCAGAGAGTACATGGGTAACAGTCGAGGGCGTGAACAGTAAATATGTCATTAGAAATGTCATGCAGAGAATAGGTGGGTAACAGTGGGGGCATAACCAGTAAATATGTAATTAGAAATGTCACAGAGAGTAGGTGGGTAACAGTGGGGGCATGACCAGTAAAGATGTCATTAGAAATTTCATGCAGAGAGAAGGTGGGTAACAATGAAGGGCATGGCCAGTAACGATGTCATTAGACATGTCACGCAGAGATTAGACGAGTAACAATGAAGGGCATGACCAGTAAAGATGTCATTAGTAATGTCATGCAGAGAGTATATGGGTAACAGTCGAGGGCATGACCAGTAAATATGTCATTAGAAATGTCATGCAGAGAGTAGGTGGGTAACAGTGGGGGTATGGACAGTAAAGATGTCATTATAAATGTAACGCAGAGAGTAGGTGGGTAACAGTGGGGGATGATCAGTAAAGATGTCATTAGAAATGTCACACAGAGAGTAGGTGGGTAACAGCGGAAGGCATGACCAGTAAAGTGTCATTAGAAATGCCATGCAGAGAGTAGGTGGGTAACAGTGAAGGGCATGGTCAGTAAAGGTATCATTAGAAATGTCACGCAGAGAGTAGGTGGAGAACAGTGGGGGCATGACCAGTAAAGATGTCATTAGAAAAGTCACAGAGAGTAGGTGGGTAACAGTGGGGGGCATGACCACTAAAGATTCATTAGAAATGTCAGGCAGAGAGTAGGTGGGTATCAGTGGGGGGGCATGACCAGTAAGTATGTCATTAGAAAAGTCACATAGAGTAGGTGGGTAGCAGTGGGGGCATGACCAGTAAAGAGGTCATTAGAAATGTCACGCAGAGAGTAAGTGAATAACAGTGGGGGGCATGACCAGTAAAGATGTCATTAGAAATGTCACAGAGAGTAGGTGGGTAACAGTGGGGGCATGACCAGTAAAGATGTCATTAGAAATTTCATGCAGAGAGTAGGTGGGTAACAATGAAGGGCATGGCCAGTGAAGATGTCATTAGACATGTCACGCAGAGATTAGACGAGTAACAGTGGAGGGCATGGCCAGTAAAGATCCAATTGGAAAAGTCACAGAGAGTAGGTGGGTAACAGTGGGGGCATGACCAGTAGAGATGTCATTAGAAATGTCATGCAGAGAGTAGGTGGGTAACAGCGGAAGACATGACCAGTAAATATATCATTAGAAATGTCACGCAGAGAGTAGGTGGGTAACAGTGGAGGGCATGACCAGTAAAGATGTCATTAGTAATGTCATGCAGAGAGTATATGGGTAATAGTGGAGGGCATGACCAGTAAATATATCATTAGAAATGTCACGCAGAGAGTAGGTGGGTAACAGTGGAGGGCATGACCAGTAAATATGTCATTAGAAATGTCATGCAGAGAGTAGGTGGGTAATAGTGGAGGGCATGACCAGTAAAGATGTCATTAGAAATGTAACGCAGAGAGTAGGTGGGTAACAGTGGGGGAATGATCAGTAAAGATGTCATTAGAAATGTCATGCAGAGAGCACATGGGTAACAGTCGAGGGCATGACCAGTAAATATGTCATTAGAAATGTCATGCAGAGAGTAGGTGGGTAACAGTGGAGGGCATGACCAGTAAAGATGTCATTAGAAATGTCATGCAGAGAGTACATGGGTAACAGTCGAGGGCATGACCAGTAAATATGTCACTAGAAATGCCATGCAGAGAGTAGGTGAGTAACAGTGGGGGTATGGACAGTAAAGATGTCATTAGAAATGTAACGCAGAGAGTAGGTGGGTAATAGCGGAAGGCATGACCAGTAAAGATGTCATTAGAAATGTCATGCAGAGAGTACATGGGTAACAGTCGAGGGCGTGACCGGTAAATATGTCATTAGAAATGTCACACAGAGAGTAGGTGGGTAATAGCGGAAGGCATGACCAGTAAAGATGTCATTAGAAATGCCATGCAGAGAGTAGGTGGGTAACAGTAAGGGGCATGGTCAGTAAAGGTATCATTAGAAATGTCACGCAGAGAGTAGGTGGGTAACAGTGGGGGCATGACCAGTAAAGATGTCATTAGAAATGTCATGCAGACAGTAGGTGGGTAACAGTGGGGGTATGGCCAGTAAAGATGTCATTAGAAATGTCACACAGAGAGTAGGTGGGTGACAGTGGGTGTGTGACCAGTAAAGATGTCATTAGAAATGTCATGAAGAGAGTAGGTGGGCAACAGTGGTGGGCCTGGCCAGTAACAATGTCATTAGAAATGTCACACAGAGAGTAGGTGGGTAACAGCAGAAGGCATGACCAGTACAGATGTCATTAGAAATGTCATGCAGAGAGTAGGTGGGTAACATCGGAAGGCATGACCAATAAAGATGTAATTAGAAATGTCATGCAGAGAGTAGGTGGGTAACAGTGGGGGCATGACCAGTAAAGATGTCATTAGAAATGTCATGCAGACAGGTGGGTAACAGTGGGGGTATGGCCAGTAAAGATGTCATTAGAAATGTCACAGAGAGTAGGTGGGTAACAGTGGGGGCATGACCAGTAAAGATCCAATTGGAAAAGTCACAGAGAGTAGGTGGGTAACAGTGGGGGCATGACCAGTAGAGATGTCATTAGAAATGTCATGCAGAGAGTAGGTGGGTAACAGCGGAAGACATGACCAGTAAATATGTCATTAGAAATGTCACGCAGAGAGTAGGTGGGTAACAGTGGAGGTCATGACCAGTAAAGATGTCATTAGTAATGTCATGCAGAGAGTATATGGGTAACAGTCGAGGGCATGACCAGTAAATATGTCATTAGAAATGTCATGCAGAGAGTAGGTGGGTAACAGTGGAGGGCATGACCAGTAAAGATGTCATTAGAAATGTCATGCAGACAGGTGGGTAACAGTGGGGGTATGGCCAGTAAAGATCCAATTGGAAAAGTCACAGAGAGTAGGTGAGTAACAGTGGGGGCATGACCAGTAGAGATGTCATTAGAAATGTCATGCAGAGAGTAGGTGGGTAACAGCGGAAGACATGACCAGTAAATATATCATTAGAAAAGTCACGCAGAGAGTAGGTGGGTAACAGTGGAGGGCATGACCAGTAAAGATGTCATTAGTAATGTCATGCAGAGAGTATATGGGTAATAGTGGAGGGCATGACCAGTAAATATATCATTAGAAATGTCACGCAGAGAGTAGGTGGGTAACAGTGGAGGGCATGACCAGTAAATATGTCATTAGAAATGTCATGCAGAGAGTAGGTGGGTAATAGTGGAGGGCATGACCAGTAAAGATGTCATTAGAAATGTAACGCAGAGAGTAGGTGGGTAACAGTGGGGGAATGATCAGTAAAGATGTCATTAGAAATGTCATGCAGAGAGCACATGGGTAACAGTCGAGGGCATGACCAGTAAATATGTCATTAGAAATGTCATGCAGAGAGTAGGTGGGTAACAGTGGAGGGCATGACCAGTAAAGATGTCATTAGAAATGTCATGCAGAGAGTACATGGGTAACAGTCGAGGGCATGACCAGTAAATATGTCACTAGAAATGCCATGCAGAGAGTAGGTGAGTAACAGTGGGGGTATGGACAGTAAAGATGTCATTAGAAATGTAACGCAGAGAGTAGGTGGGTAATAGCGGAAGGCATGACCAGTAAAGATGTCATTAGAAATGTCATGCAGAGAGTACATGGGTAACAGTCGAGGGCGTGACCGGTAAATATGTCATTAGAAATGTCACACAGAGAGTAGGTGGGTAATAGCGGAAGGCATGACCAGTAAAGATGTCATTAGAAATGCCATGCAGAGAGTAGGTGGGTAACAGTAAGGGGCATGGTCAGTAAAGGTATCATTAGAAATGTCACGCAGAGAGTAGGTGGGTAACAGTGGGGGCATGACCAGTAAAGATGTCATTAGAAATGTCATGCAGACAGTAGGTGGGTAACAGTGGGGGTATGGCCAGTAAAGATGTCATTAGAAATGTCACACAGAGAGTAGGTGGGTGACAGTGGGTGTGTGACCAGTAAAGATGTCATTAGAAATGTCATGAAGAGAGTAGGTGGGCAACAGTGGTGGGCCTGGCCAGTAACAATGTCATTAGAAATGTCACACAGAGAGTAGGTGGGTAACAGCAGAAGGCATGACCAGTACAGATGTCATTAGAAATGTCATGCAGAGAGTAGGTGGGTAACATCGGAAGGCATGACCAATAAAGATGTAATTAGAAATGTCATGCAGAGAGTAGGTGGGTAACAGTGGGGGCATGACCAGTAAAGATGTCATTAGAAATGTCATGCAGACAGGTGGGTAACAGTGGGGGTATGGCCAGTAAAGATGTCATTAGAAATGTCACAGAGAGTAGGTGGGTAACAGTGGGGGCATGACCAGTAAAGATCCAATTGGAAAAGTCACAGAGAGTAGGTGGGTAACAGTGGGGGCATGACCAGTAGAGATGTCATTAGAAATGTCATGCAGAGAGTAGGTGGGTAACAGCGGAAGACATGACCAGTAAATATGTCATTAGAAATGTCACGCAGAGAGTAGGTGGGTAACAGTGGAGGTCATGACCAGTAAAGATGTCATTAGTAATGTCATGCAGAGAGTATATGGGTAACAGTCGAGGGCATGACCAGTAAATATGTCATTAGAAATGTCATGCAGAGAGTAGGTGGGTAACAGTGGAGGGCATGACCAGTAAAGATGTCATTAGAAATGTCATGCAGACAGGTGGGTAACAGTGGGGGTATGGCCAGTAAAGATCCAATTGGAAAAGTCACAGAGAGTAGGTGAGTAACAGTGGGGGCATGACCAGTAGAGATGTCATTAGAAATGTCATGCAGAGAGTAGGTGGGTAACAGCGGAAGACATGACCAGTAAATATATCATTAGAAAAGTCACGCAGAGAGTAGGTGGGTAACAGTGGAGGGCATGACCAGTAAAGATGTCATTAGTAATGTAATGCAGAAAGTATATGGGTAACAGTCGAGGGCATGACCAGTAAATTTGTCATTAGAAATGTCACACAGAGAGTAGGTGGGTAACAGTGGGGGAATGATCAGTAAAGATGTCATTAGAAATATCATGCAGAGAGTACATGGGTAACAGTCGAGGGCGTGACCGGTAAATATGTCATTAGAAATGTCACGCAGAGAGTAGGTGGGTAACAGTGGGGGCATAACCAGTAAAGATGTCATTAGAAATGTCATGCAGACAGTAGGTGGGTAACAGTGGGGGTATGGCCAGTAAAGATGTCATTAGAAATGTCACACAGAGAGTAGGTGGGTAACAGTGGGTGTGTGACCAGTAAAGATGTCATTAGAAATGTCATGAAGAGAGTAGGTGGGCACCAGTGGTGGGCATGGCCAGTAACAATGTCATTAGAAATGTCACACAGAGAGTAGGTGGGTAACAGTGGAGGGCATGACCAGTAAAGATGTCATTAGTAATGTCATGCAGAGAGTATATGGGTAACAGTCGAGGGCATGACCAGTAAATATGTCATTAGAAATGTCATGCAGAGAGTAGGTGGGTAATAGTGGAGGGCATGACCAGTAAAGATGTCATTAGAAATGTAACGCAGAGAGTAGGTGGGTAACAGTGGGGGAATGATCAGTAAAGATGTCATTAGAAATGTCATGCAGAGAGTACATGGGTAACAGTCGAGGGCGTGACCGGTAAATATGTCATTAGAAATGTCACACAGAGAGTAGGTGGGTAACAGTGGAGGGCATGACCAGTAAAGATGTCATTAGTAATGTCATGCAGAGAGTATATGGGTAACAGTCGAGGGCATGACCAGTAAATATGACATTAGAAATGTCACACAGACAGTAGGTGGGTAACAGTGCAGGGCATGACCAGTAAAGAAGTCATTAGAAATGTCATGCAGAGAATAAGTGGGTAACAGTGGGGGCATAACCAGTAAATATGTAATAAGAAATGTCACAGAGAGTAGGTGAGTAACAGCGGAGGCATGACCAGTAAAGATGTCATTAGAAATGTCACAGAGAGTAGGTGGGTAACAGTGGGGTGCATGAACAGTAAAGATGTCATTAGAAATGTCACACAGACAGTAGGTGGGTAACAGTGGGGGCATAGCCAGTAAATATGTAATTAGAAATGTCACAGAGAGTAGGTGGGTAACAGTGGGGGCATGACCAGTAAAGATGTCATTAGAAATTTCATGCAGAGAGTAGGTGGGTAACAATGAAGGGCATGGCCAGTAAAGATGTCATTAGACATGTCACGCAGAGATTTGACGAGTAACAGTGGAGGGCATGGACAGTAAAGATCCAATTGGAAAAGTCACAGAGAGTAGGTGGGTAACAGTGGGGGCATGACCAGTAGAGATGTCATTAGAAATGTCATGCAGAGAGTAGGTGGGTAACAGTCGAGGGCATGACCAGTAAATATGTCATTAGAAATGTCATGCAGAGAGTACATGGGTAACAGTCGAGGGCGTGACCGGTAAATATGTCATTAGAAATGTCACACAGAGAGTAGGTGGGTAACAGTGGAGGGCATGACCAGTAAAGATGTCAGTAGTAATGTCATGCAGAGAGTATATGGGTAACAGTCGAGGGCATGACCAGTAAATATGACATTAGAAATGTCACACAGACAGTAGGTGGGTAACAGTGGAGGGCATGACCAGTAAAGAAGTCATTAGAAATGTCATGCAGAGAATAAGTGGGTAACAGTGGGGGCATAACCAGTAAATATGTAATAAGAAATGTCACAGAGAGTAGGTGAGTAACAGCGGAGGCATGACCAGTAAAGATGTCATTAGAAATGTCACAGAGTAGGTGGGTAACAGTGGGGTGCATGAACAGTAAAGATGTCATTAGAAATGTCACACAGACAGTAGGTGGGTAACAGTGGGGGCATAGCCAGTAAATATGTAATTAGAAATGTCACAGAGAGTAGGTGGGTAACAGTGGGGGCATGACCAGTAAAGATGTCATTAGAAATTTCATGCAGAGAGTAGGTGGGTAACAATGAAGGGCATGGCCAGTAAAGATGTCATTAGACATGTCACGCAGAGATTTGACGAGTAACAGTGGAGGGCATGGACAGTAAAGATCCAATTGGAAAAGTCACAGAGAGTAGGTGGGTAACAGTGGGGGCATGACCAGTAGAGATGTCATTAGAAATGTCATGCAGAGAGTAGGTGGGTAACAGTCGAGGGCATGACCAGTAAATATGTCATTAGAAATGTCATGCAGAGAGTACATGGGTAACAGTTGAGGGCATGACCAGTAAATATGTCACTAGAAATGCCATGCAGAGAGTAGGTGAGTAACAGTGGGGGTATGGACAGTAAAGATGTCATTAGAAATGTAACGCAGAGAGTAGGTGGGTAACAGTGTGGGATGATCAGTAAAGATGTCATTAGAAATGTCATGCAGACAGTAGGTGGGTAACAGTGGGGGTATGGCCAGTAAAGATGTCATTTGAAATGTCACACAGAGAGTAGGTGGGTAACAGTGGGTGTGTGACCAGTAAAGATGTCATTAGAAATGTCATGAAGAGAGTAGGTGGGCAACAGTGGTGGGCATGGCCAGTAACAATGTCATTAGAAATGTCACACAGAGAGTAGGTGGGTAACAGCAGAAGGCATGACCAGTACAGATGTCATTAGAAATGTCATGCAGAGAGTAGGTGGGTAACATCGGAAGACATGACCAGTAAATATGTCATTAGAAATGTCACGCAGAGAGTAGGTGGGTAACAGTGGAGGGCATGACCAGTAAAGATGTCATTAGTAATGTCATGCAGAGAGTATATGGGTAACAGTCGAGGGCATGACCAGTAAATATGTCATTAGAAATGTCATGCAGAGAGTACATGGGTAACAGTTGAGGGCATGACCAGTAAATATGTCACTAGAAATGCCATGCAGAGAGTAGGTGAGTAACAGTGGGGGTATGGACAGTAAAGATGTCATTAGAAATGTAACGCAGAGAGTAGGTGGGTAACAGTGTGGGATGATCAGTAAAGATGTCATTAGAAATGTCATGCAGACAGTAGGTGGGTAACAGTGGGGGTATGGCCAGTAAAGATGTCATTTGAAATGTCACACAGAGAGTAGGTGGGTAACAGTGGGTGTGTGACCAGTAAAGATGTCATTAGAAATGTCATGAAGAGAGTAGGTGGGCAACAGTGGTGGGCATGGCCAGTAACAATGTCATTAGAAATGTCACACAGAGAGTAGGTGGGTAACAGCAGAAGCCATGACCAGTACAGATGTCATTAGAAATGTCATGCAGAGAGTAGGTGGGTAACATCGGAAGGCATGACCAATAAAGATGTAATTAGAAATGTCATGCAGCAAGTAGGTGGGTAACAGTGGGGGCATGACCAGTAAAGATGTCATTAGAAATGTCATGCAGACAGTAGGTGGGTAACAGTGGGGGTATGGCCAGTAAAGATGTCATTAGAAATGTCACAGAGAGTAGGTGGGTAACAGTGGGGGGTATGGCTAGTAAAGATGTTATTAGACATGTCACGCAGAGATTAGACGAGTAACAGTGGAGGGCATGGACAGTAAAGATCCAATTGGAAAAGTCACAGAGTAGGTGGGTAACAGTGGGGGCATGACCAGTAGAGATGTCATTAGAAATGTCATGCAGAGAGTAGGTGGGTAACAGCGGAAGACATGACCAGTAAATATGTCATTAGAAATGTCACGCAGAGAGTAGGTGGGTAACAGTGGGTGTGTGACCAGTAAAGATGTCATTAGAAATGTCATGAAGAGAGTAGGTGGGCAACAGTGGTGGGCATGGAAAGTAACAATGTCATTAGAAATGTCACACAGAGAGTAGGTGGGTAACAGCAGAAGGCATGACCAGTACAGATGTCATTATAAATGTCATGCAGAGAGTAGGTGGGTAACATCGGAAGGCATGACCAATAAAGATGTAATTAGAAATGTCATGCAGCGAGTAGGTGGGTAACAGTGGGGGCATGACTAGTAAAGATGTCATTAGAAATGTCATGCAGACAGTAGGTGGGTAACAGTGGGGGTATGGCCAGTAAAGATGTCATTAGAAATGTCACAGAGAGTAGGTGGGTAACAGTGGGGGGTATGGCCAGTAAAGAAGTCATTAGAAATGTCATGCAGAGAATAGGTGGGTAACAGTGGGGGCATAACCAGTAAATATGTAATTAGAAATGTCACAGAGAGTAGGTGGGTAACAGTGGGGGCATGACCAGTAAAGATGTCATTAGAAATTTCATGCAGAGAGTAGGTGGGTAACAATGAAGGGCTTGGCCAGTAAAGATGTCATTAGACATGTCACGCAGAGATTAGACGAGTAACAGTGGAGGGCATGGACAATAAAGATCCAATTGGAAAAGTCACAGAGTAGGTGGGTAACAGTGGGGGCATGACCAGTAGAGATGTCATTAGAAATGTCATGCAGAGAGTAGGTGGGTAACAGCGGAAGACATGACCAGTAAATATGTCATTAGAAATGTCACGCAGAGAATAGGTGGGTAACAGTGGGGGGCATGATCAGTAAAGAAGTCATTAGAAATGTCATGCAGAGAATAAGTGGGTAACAGTGGGTGCATAACCAGTAAATATGTAATTAGAAATGTCACAGAGAGTAGATGGGTAACCGTGGGGGCATGACCAGTAAAGATGTCATTAGACATGTCACGCAGAGAGTAGACGGGTAACAGTGGAGGGCATGGCCAGTAAAGATCTATTTGGAAAAGTCACAGAGAGTATGTTAGTAAAAGTGGTGGGCATGGCCAGTAAAGATGTCATTAGAAATGTCACGCAGAGAGTAGGTGGGTAACAGTGGTGGGCATGACCAGTACAGATGTCATTCGAAATTTCATGCAGAGAGTAGGTGGGTAACAATGAGGGGCATGACCAGTACAGATGTCATTAGAAATGCCATGCAGAGAGTAGGTGAGTAACAGTTGGGGTATGGCCAGTAAAGATTTCATTAGAAATGTCACACAGAGAGTAGGTGGGTAACAGTGGGAGCATAACCAGTAAATATGTAATTAGAAATGTCATGCAGAGAGTAGGTGGGTAACAGTGGAGGGCATGGCTAGTAAAGATTTCATTAGAAATGTCACACAGAGAGTAGGTGGGTAACAGTGGGGGCGTGACCTGTAAAGATGTCATTAGAAATGTCACACAGAGAGTAGGTGGGTAACAGTGGGGGCGTGACCTGTAAAGATGTCATTAGAAATGCCATGAAGAGAGTAGGTGGGCAACAGTGGAGGGCATGGCTAGTAACAATGTCATTGGAAATGTCACACAGAGAGTAGGTGGGTAACAGTGGGGGCATGAACAGTAAAGATGTCATTAGAAATGTCATGCAGAGAGTAGGTGGGTAACAGTGGGGGCCATGACCAGTAAAGAGGTCATTAGAATTGTCATTCAGAGAGTAGGTGGGTAACAGTGGGGGTATGGCCAGTAAAGATGTCATTAGAAATGTCACACAGAGTACATGGGTAACAGTCGAGGGCGTGACCAGTAAATATGTCATTAGAAATGTCATGCAGAGACTATGTGGGTAAAAGTGGGCGTATGGCCCGTAAAGATGTCATTAGAAATGACACACAGAGAGTAGGTGGGTAACAGTGGAGGGCATGACCAGTACAGATGTCATTAGAAATGTCATGCAGCGAGTACATGGGTAACAGTCGAGGGCTTGACAAGTAAATATGTCATTAGAAATGTCACACACAGAGTAGGTAGATAACAGTGGAGGGCATGACCAGTAAAGATGTCATTAGAAATGTCATGCAGAGAGTACATGGGTTACAGTCGAGGGCATGACCAGTAAATATGTCATTAGAAATGCCATGCAGAGAGTAGGTGAGTAACAGTGGTGGTATGGCCAGTAAAAATGTCATTAGAAATGTCACGCAGAGAGAAGGTGTGTAACAGTGGGGGCATGACCAGTAAATATGTCATTAGAAATGTCACACAGAGAGTAGGTGGGTAACAGCGGAAGGCATGACCAGTAAAGATGTCATTAGAAATGCCATGCAGAGAGTAGGTGGGTAACAGTGAAGGGCATGGCCAGTAAAGGTATCATTAGAAATGTCACGCAGAGAGTAGGTGGGTAACAGTGGGGGCATGGCCAGTAAAGATGTCATTAAAAATTTCATGCAGACAGTAAGTGGGTAAAAGTGGGGGTAGGGCCAGTAAAGATGTCATTAGAAATGTCACACAGAGAGTAGGTGGGTAACAGCAGAAGGCATGACCAGTACAGATGTCATTAGAAATGTCATGCAGAGAGTAGGTGGGTAACATCGGAAGGCATGACCAATAAAGATGTAATTGGAAATGTCATGAAGAGAGTAGGAGGACAACAGTGGAGGGCATGGCCAGTAACGATGTCATTGGAAATGTAACACAGAGAGTAGGTGGGTAACAGTGGGATGCATGAACAGTAAAGATGTCATTAGAAAAGTCACACAGACATTAGGTGGGTAACAGTGGGGGGCATGACCAGTAAAGATGTAATTAGAAATGTCATGCAGAGAGTAGGTGGGTAACAGTGGGGGTATGGCCAGTAAAGATGTCATTAGAAATGTCACACAGAGAGTAGGTGGGTAACAGCAGAAGGCATGGCCAGTAAAGATGTCATTAGAAATGTCATGCAGAGAGTACATGGGTAACTGTTGAGGGTGTGACCAGTAAATATGTCATTCGAAATGTCACGCAGAGAGTAGGTGGGTAACAGTGGAGGGCATGACCAGTAAAGATGTCATTAGAAATGTCATGCAGAGTGTACATGGGTAACAGCGGAAGGCATGACCAGTACAGATGTCATTAGAAATGCCATGCAGAGAGTAGGTGGGTAACAGCGGAAGACATGACCAGTAAATATGTCATTAGAAATGTCACGCAGAGAGTAGGTGGGTAACAGTGGAGGGCATGACCAGTAAAGATGTCATTAGTAATGTCATGCAGAGAGTATATGGGTAACAGTCGAGGGCATGACCAGTAAATATGTCATTAGAAATGTCATGCAGAGAATAGACGGGTAACAGTGGAAGGCATGGCCAGTAAAGATCTAATTGGAAAAGTCACAGACAGTAGGTGGGTAACAGTGGGGGCATGACCAGTAGAGATCTCATTAGAAATGCCATGCAGAGAGTAGGTGAGTAACAGTGGGCGTATGGCCCGTAAAGATGTCATTATAAATGACACACAGAGAGTAGGTGGGTAACAGTGGAGGGCATGACCAGTACAGATGTCATTAGAAATGTCATGCAGCGAGTACATGGGTAACAGTCGAGGGCTTGACAAGTAAATATGTCATTAGAAATGTCACACACAGAGTAGGTAGATAACAGTGGAGGGCATGACCAGTAAAGATGTCATTAGAAATGTCATGCAGAGAGTACATGGGTTACAGTCGAGGGCATGACCAGTAAATATGTCATTAGAAATGCCATGCAGAGAGTAGGTGAGTAACAGTGGTGGTATGGCCAGTAAAAATGTCATTAGAAATGTCACGCAGAGAGAAGGTGTGTAACAGTGGGGGCATGACCAGTAAATATGTCATTAGAAATGTCACACAGAGAGTAGGTGGGTAACAGCGGAAGGCATGACCAGTAAAGATGTCATTAGAAATGCCATGCAGAGAGTAGGTGGGTAACAGTGAAGGGCATGGCCAGTAAAGGTATCATTAGAAATGTCACGCAGAGAGTAGGTGGGTAACAGTGGGGGCATGGCCAGTAAAGATGTCATTAAAAATTTCATGCAGACAGTAGGTGGGTAAAAGTGGGGGTAGGGCCAGTAAAGATGTCATTAGAAATGTCACACAGAGAGTAGGTGGGTAACAGCAGAAGGCATGACCAGTACAGATGTCATTAGAAATGTCATGCAGAGAGTAGGTGGGTAACATCGGAAGGCATGACCAATAAAGATGTAATTGGAAATGTCATGAAGAGAGTAGGAGGACAACAGTGGAGGGCATGGCCAGTAACGATGTCATTGGAAATGTAACACAGAGAGTAGGTGGGTAACAGTGGGATGCATGAACAGTAAAGATGTCATTAGAAAAGTCACACAGACATTAGGTGGGTAACAGTGGGGGGGCATGACCAGTAAAGATGTAATTAGAAATGTCATGCAGAGAGTAGGTGGGTAACAGTGGGGGTATGGCCAGTAAAGATGTCATTAGAAATGTCACACAGAGAGTACATGGGTAACTGTTGAGGGCGTGACCAGTAAATATGTCATTCGAAATGTCACGCAGAGAGTAGGTGGGTAACAGTGGAGGGCATGACCAGTAAAGATGTCATTAGAAATGTCATGCAGAGTGTACATGGGTAACAGCGGAAGGCATGACCAGTACAGATGTCATTAGAAATGCCATGCAGAGAGTAGGTGGGTAACAGCGGAAGACATGACCAGTAAATATGTCATTAGAAATGTCACGCAGAGAGTAGGTGGGTAACAGTGGAGGGCATGACCAGTAGAGATGTCATTAGAAATGTCATGCAGAGAGTAGGTGGGTAACAGCGGAAGACATGACCAGTAAATATGTCATTAGAAATGTCACGCAGAGAATAGGTGGGTAACAGTGGAGGGCATGACCAGTAAAGATGTCATTAGTAATGTCATGCAGAGAGTATATGGGTAACAGTCGAGGGCATGACCAGTAAATATGTCATTAGAAATGTCATGCAGAGAGTACATGGGTAACAGTTGAGGGCATGACCAGTAAATATGTCACTAGAAATGCCATGCAGAGAGTAGGTGGGTAACAGTGGGGGATGATCAGTAAATATGTCATTAGAAATGTCATGCAGACAGTAGGTGGGTAACAGTGGGGGTATGGCCAGTAAAAATGTCATTAGAAATGTCATGAAGAGAGTAGGTGGGCAACAGTGGTGGGCATGGCCAGTAATAATGTCATTAGAAATGTCACACAGAGAGTAGGTGGGTAACAGCAGAAGGCATGACCAGTACAGATGTCATTAGAAATGTCATGCAGAGAGTAGGTGGGTAACATCGAAAGGCATGACCAATAAAGATGTAATTAGAAATATCATGCAGCGAGTAGGTGGGTAACAGTGGGGGCACGACCAGTAAAGATGTCATTAGAAATGTCATGCAGAGAGTAGGTGGGTAACAGTGGTGGGCATGACCAGTACAGATGTCTTTAGAAATGTCATGCAGAGAGTAGGTGGGTAACAGTGGAGGGCATGGCCAGTAAAGATTTCATTAGAAATGTCACACAGAGAGTAGGTGGGTAACAGTGGGGGCGTGACCTGTAAAAATGTCATTAGAAATGTCATGCAGAGAGTAGGTGGGTAACATCGGAAGGCATGACCAGTAAAGATGTAGTAAAGATGTAATTAGAAATGTCACGCAGAGAGTAGGTGAGTAACAGTGGGTGCGTGACCAGTAAAGATGTCATTAGAAATGTCATGCAGAGAGTTGGTGGGTAACAGTGGGGGCCATGACCAGTAAAGAGGTCATTAGAATTGTCATTCAGAGAGTAGGTGAGTAACAGTGGGGGTATGGCCAGTAAAGATGTCATTAGAAATGTCACACAGAGTACATGGGTAAAAGTGGGGGTATGGCCAGTAAAGATGTCATTAGAAATGTCACACAGAGAGTAGATGGGTAACAGAGGAAGGCATGGCCAGTAAAGATGTCATTAGAAATGTCATGCAGAGAGTACATGGGTAACGGTTGAGGGCGTGACCAGTAAATATGTCATTAGAAATGTCACACAGAGAGTAGGTGGGTAACAGCGGAAGGCATGACCAGTACAGATGTCATTAGAAATGCCATGCAGAGAGTCTGTGAGTAACAGTGGGGGTATAGCCAGTAAAGAATGTCATTAGAAATGTCATGCAGAGAGTAGGTGAGTAACAGTGGGGGTATAGCCAGTAAAGATGTCATTAGAAATGTCATGCAGAGAGTAGGTGCATAACAGTGGGGGACATAATCAGTAAAGATGTCAATAGAAATGCCATGCAGAGAGTCGGTGAGTAACAGTGGGGGTATAGACAGTAAAGATGTCATTAGAAATGTCACGCAGAGAGTAGGTGAGTAACAGTGGGGGGCATGACCAGTAAGTATGTAATTAGAAAAGTCACAGAGAGTAGGTGGGTAACAGTGGGGGCCATGACTAGTAAAGATATCAATAGAAATGTTATGCAGACTGTAGGTGGGTAACAGTGGAGGGCATGGCCAGTAAAGATATCATTAGAAATGTCACGCAGAGAGTAGGTGGGTAACAGTGGAGGGCATGGCCAGTAAAGATATCATTAGAAATGTTACGCAGAGACTAGGTGGGTAACAGTGGGGCATAACTAGTAAAGATGTCATTAGAAATGCCATGCAGAGAGTAGGTGAGTAACAGTGGGGGTATGGCCAGTAAAGATTTAATTAGAAATGTCACGCACAGAGTAGGTGGGTAACAGTGGAGGGCATAGCCAGTAAAGATATCATTAGAAATGTTACACAGAAACTAGGTGGGTAACAGTGGGGGCATGACCAGTAAAGATGTCATTAGAAAAGTCACAGAGAGTAGGTGGGTAACACTGGGGGGCATGACCAGTAAAGATTTCATTAGAAATGTCACAGAGAGTAGGTGGGTAACAGTGGGGCATGACCAGTAAAGATGTCATTAGAAATTTCATGCAGAGAGTAGGTGGGTAACAGTGAGGGGCATGGCCAGTAAAGATGTCATTAGACATGTCACGCAGAGAGTAGACGGGTAACAGTGGAAGGCATGGCCAGTAAAGATCTAATTGGAAAAGTCACAGAGAGTAGGTGGGTAACAGTGGAGGGCATGACCAGTACAGATGTCATTAGAAATGTCATGCAGAGAGTACATGGGTAACAGTCGAGGGCGTGACCAGTAAATATGTCATTAGAAATGTCATGCAGAGAATAGGTGGGTAACAGTGGGGGCATAACCAGTAAATATGTAATTAGAAATGTCACAGAGAGTAGGTGGGTAACAGTGGGGGCATGACCAGTAAAGATGTCATTAGAAATTTCATGCAGAGAGTAGGTGGGTAACAATGAAGGGCATGGCCAGTAACGATGTCATTAGACATGTCACGCAGAGATTAGACGAGTAACAGTGGAGGGCATGGACAGTAAAGATCCAATTGGAAAAGTCACAGAGAGTAGGTGGGTAACAGTGGGGGCATGACCAGTAGAGATGTCATTAGAAATGTCATGCAGAGAGTAGGTGGGTAACAGCGGAAGACATGACCAGTAAATATGTCATTAGAAATGTCACGCAGAGAGTAGGTGGGTAACAGTGGAGGGCATGACCAGTAAATATGTCATTAGTAATGTCATGCAGAGAGTATATGGGTAACAGTCGAGGGCATGACCAGTAAATATGTCATTAGAAATGTCATGCAGAGAGTAGGTGGGTAACAGTGGAGGGCATGACCAGTAAAGATGTCATTAGAAATGTCATGCAGAGAGTACATGGGTAACAGTCGAGGGCATGACCAGTAAATATGTCACTAGAAATGCCATGCAGAGAGTAGGTGAGTAACAGTGGGGGTATGGACAGTAAAGATGTCATTAGAAATGTAACGCAGAGAGTAGGTGGGTAACAGTGGGGGATGATCAGTAAAGATGTCATTAGAAATGTCATGCAGAGAGTACATGGGTAACAGTCGAGGGCGTGACCGGTAAATATGTCATTAGAAATGTCACACAGAGAGTAGGTGGGTAACAGCGGAAGGCATGACCAGTAAAGATGTCATTAGAAATGCCATGCAGAGAGTAGGTGGGTAACAGTGAAGGGCATGGTCAGTAAAGGTATCATTAGAAATGTCACGCAGAGAGTAGGTGGAGAACAGTGGGGGCATGACCAGTAAAGATGTCATTATAAATGTCATGCAGACAGTAGGTAGGTAACAGTGGGGGTATGGCCAGTAAAGATGTCATTAGAAATGTCACACAGAGAGAAGGTGGGTAACAGTGGGTGTGTGACCAGTAAAGATGTCATTAGAAATGTCATGAAGAGAGTAGGTGGGCAACAGTGGTGGGCATGGCCAGTAACAATGTCATTAGAAATGTCACACAGAGAGTAGGTGGGTAACAGCAGAAGGCATGACCAGTACAGATGTCATTAGAAATGTCATGCAGAGAGTAGGTGGGTAACAGTGGGGGCATGACCAGTAAAGATGTCATTAGAAATGTCACACAGAGAGTAGGTGGGTAACAGTGGGTGTGAGACCAGTAAAGATATCATTAGAAATGTCATGAAGAGAGTAGGTGGGTAACAGTGGGGTGCATGAACAGTAAAGATGTCACTAGAAATGTCACACAGACAGTAGGTGGGTAAAAGTGGGGGCCATGACCAGTAAAGATGTCATTAGAATTGTCATGCAGAGAGTAGGTGGGTAACAGTGGGGGCATAACCAGTAAATATGTAATTAGAAATGTCACGCAGAGAGTAGGTGGGTAACAGTGGAGGGCATGACCAGTAAAGTTGTAATTAGAAATGTCATGCAGAGAGTAGGTGGGTAACATCGGAAGGCATGACCAATAAAGATGTAATTAGAAATGTCATGCAGAGAGTAGGTGGGTAACAGTGGAGGCATGACCAGTAAAGATGTCATTAGAAATGTCATGCAGACAGTAGGTGGGTAACAGTGGGGGTATGGCCAGTAAAGATGTCATTAGAATTGTCACACAGAGAGTAGGTGGGTAACAGTGGGTGTGTGACCGGTAAAGATGTCATTAGAAATGTCACACAAACAGTAGGTGGGTAACAGTGGGGGGCATGACCAGTAAAGATGTCATTAGAAATGTCACAGAGAGTAGGTGGGTAACAGTGGGGTGCATGAACAGTAAAGATGTCATTAGAAATGTCACACAGACAGTAGGTGGGTAACAGTGGGGGGCATGACCAGTAAAGAAGTCATTAGAAATGTCATGCAGAGAATAGGTGGGTAACAGTGGGGGCATAACCAGTAAATATGTAATTAGAAATGTCACAGAGAGTAGGTGGGTAACAGTGGGGGCATGGCCAGTAAAGATGTCATTAGACATGTCACGCAGAGATTAGACGAGTAACAGTGGAGGGCATGGACAGTAAAGATCCAATTGGAATAGTCACAGAGAGTAGGTGGGTAACAGTGGGGGCATGACCAGTAGAGATGTCATTAGAAATGTCATGCAGAGAGTAGGTGGGTAACAGCGGAAGACATGACCAGTAAATATATCATTAGAAATGTCACACACAGAGTAGGTGGGTAACAGTGGAGGGCATGACCAGTAAAGATTTCATTAGTAATGTCATGCAGAGAGTATATGAGTAACAGTCGAGGGCATGACCAGTAAATATGTCACTAGAAATGCCATGCAGAGAGTAGGTGAGTAACAGTGGGGGTATGGACAGTAAAGATGTCATTAGAAATGTAACGCAGAGAGTAGGTGGGTAACAGTGGGGGATGATCAGTAAAGTAGTCATTAGAAATGTCATGCAGAGAGTACATGGGTAACAGTCGAGGGCGTGACCGGTAAATATGTCATTAGAAATGTCACACAGAGAGTAGGTGGGTAACAGCGGAAGGCATGACCAGTAAAGATGTCATTAGAAATGCCATGCAGAGTAGGTGGGTAACGGTGAAGGGCATGGTCAGTAAAGGTATCATTAGAAATGTCACGCAGAGAGTAGGTGAGTAACAGTGGGGGCATGACCAGTAAAGATGTCATTAGAAATGTCACACAGAGAGAAGGTGGGTAACAGTGGGTGTGTGACCAGTAAAGATGTCATTAGAAATGTCATGAAGAGAGTAGGTGGGCAACAGTGGTGGGCATGGCCAGTAACAATGTCATTAGAAATGTCACACAGAGAGTAGGTGGGTAACAGCAGAAGGCATGACCAGTACAGATGTCATTAGAAATGTCATGCAGAGAGTAGGTGGGTAACAGTGGGGGCATGAAAAGTAAAGATGTCATTAGAAATGTCATGCAGATAGTAGGTGGGTAACAGTGGGGGTATGGCCAGTAAAGATGTCATTAGAAATGTCACACAGAGAGTAGGTGGGTAACAGTGGGTGTGTGACCAGTAAAGATGTCATTAGAAATGTCATGAAGAGAGTAGGTGGGTAACAGTGGGGTGCATGAACAGTAAAGATGTCATTAGAAATGTCACACAGACAGTAGGTGGGTAAAAGTGGGGGCCATGACCAGTAAAGATGTCATTAGAATTGTCATGCAGAGAGTAGGTGGGTAACAGTGGGGGCATAACCAGTAAATATGTAATTAGAAATGTCACACAGAGAGTAGGTGGGTAACATTGGAGGGCATGACCAGTAAAGTTGTAATTAGAAATGTCCTGCAGAGTGTACATGGGTAACAGTCGAGGGCATGACCAGTAAATATGCCATTAGAAATGTCACGCAGAGAGTAGGTAGGTAGGTAACGGTGGAGGGCATGACCAGTAAAGATGTCATTAGAAATGTCACAGAGCGTTGGTGGGTAACAGTGGAAGGCATGACCAGTACAGATGTCATTAGGAATGTCACGCAGAGAGTAGGTGGGTAACAGTGGGGGTATGGCCCGTACAGATGTCATTAGAAATGTCACACAGAGAGTAGGTGGGTAGCAGTGGAGGGCATGGCCAGTAAATGTGTCATTAGAAATATCACACAGAGAGTAGGTGGGTAACAGTCGAGGGCATGACCAGTAAATATGTCATTAGAAATGTCAGCCAAAGAGTAGGTGGGTAACAGTGGGTGCGTGACCAGTAAAGATGTCATTAGAAATGCCATGAAGAGAGTAGGTGGGCAAGAGTGGAGGGCATGGCCAGTAAAGATGTCATTGGAAATGTCACACAGAGAGTAGGTTGGTAACATTGGGGGGCATGAACAGTAAAGAGGTCATTAGAAATGTCATGCAGAGAGTGAATGGGTAACAGTCGAGGGCGTGACCAGTAAATATGCCATTAGAAATGTCACACAGAGAGTAGGTGGGTAACAGAGGAAAGCATGACCGGTATAGATGTCATTAGAAATGTCACGCAGAGAGTAGCAGTGGAGGGCAACAGTGGAGGGCATGGCCAGTAAAGATATCATTAGAAATGTCACACAGAGAGTAGGTGAGTAACAGTGTGGGGCATGACCAGTAAGTATGTCATTAGAAATGTCACAGAGATTAGGTGGGTAACAGTGGGGGCATGGCCAGTAAAGATGTCATTAGAAATGTCATGCAGAGAGTAGGTGGGTAACAGTGAGGGGCATGACCAGTAAAGATGTCATTAGACATGTCACACAGAAAGTAGACAGGTAACAGTGGAGGGCATGGCCAGTAAAGATCTATTTGGAAAAGTCACAGAGAGTAGGTGAGTAAAGGTGGTGGGCATGACCAGTACAGATGTCATTCGAAATGCCATGCAGAGAGTAGGTGAGTAACAGTTGGGGTATGGCCAGTAAAGATGTCATTAGAAATGTCATGCATAGAGTACATGGGTAACAGTCGAGGGCATGACCAGTAAATATGTCATTAGAAATGTCACGCAGAGAGTAGGTGGGGAACAGTGGTGGGCATGACCAGTACAGATGTCATTCGAAATTTCATGCAGAGAGTAGGTGGGTAACAATGAGGGGCATGACCAGTAAAGATGTCATTAGAAATGTCATGCAGAGAGTAGGTGGGTAACAGTCAAGGGCGTGACCAGTAAATATGTCATTAGAAATGTCACACAGAGAGTAGATGGGTAACAGCGGAAGGCATGACCAGTACAGATGTCATTAGAAATGCCATGCAGAGAGTAGGTGACTAACAGTTGGGGTATGGCCAGTAAAGATGTCATTAGAAATGTCATGCAGAGAGTAGGTGGGTAACAGCAGAAGGCATGACCAGTACAGATGTCTTTAGAAATGTCATGCAGAGAGTAGGTGGGTAACAGTGGAGGGCATGGCCAGTAAAGATTTCATTAGAAATGTCACACAGAGAGTAGGTGGGTAACAGTGGGGGGGTGACCTGTAAAAATGTCATTAGAAATGTCATGCAGAGAGTAGGTGGGTAACATCGGAAGGCATGACCAGTAAAGATGTCTTTAGAAATGTCATGCAGAGAGTAGGTGGGTAACAGTGGAGGGCATGGCCAGTAAAGATTTCATTAGAAATGTCACACAGAGAGTAGGTGGGTAACAGTGGGGGCGTGACCTGTAAAAATGTCATTAGAAATGTCATGCAGAGAGTAGGTGGGTAACATCGGAAGGCATGACCAGTATAGATGTCATTAGAAATGTCACGCAGAGAGTAGGTGGGTAACAGTGGAGGGCATGGCCAGTAAAGATATCATTAGAAATGTCACACAGAGAGTAGGTGAGTAAGAGTGTGGGGCATGACCAGTAAGTATGTAATTAGAAAAGTCACAGAGAGTAGGTGGGTAACAGTGGGGGGCATGACCAGTAAGGATGTCATTAGAAATGTCAGGCAGAGAGTAGATGGTCAACAGTGGGGGGCATGAACAGTAAGTATGTCATTAGAAATGTCACAGAGATTAGGTGGGTAACAGTGGGGGCATGGCCAGTAAAGATGTCATTAGAAATGTCATGCAGAGAGTAGGTGGGTAACAGTGAGGGGCATGACCAGTAAAGATGTCATTAGACATGTCACACAGAGAGTAGACGGGTAACAGTGGAGGGCATGGCCAGTAAAGATCTATTTGGAAAAGTCACAGAGAGTAGGTGAGTAAAAGTGGTGGGCATGACCAGTACAGATGTCATTCGAAATGCCATGCAGAGAGTAGGTGAGTAACAGTTGGGGTATGGCCAGTAAAGATGTCATTAGAAATGTCATGCAGAGAGTAGGTCGGTAACAGAAATGTCATGCAGAGAGTAGGTGGGTAACAGTGGGGGGCATGACCAGTAAAGATGTCATTAGAAATGTCACACAGAGAGTAGATGGGTAACAGCGGAAGGCATGACCAGTACAGATGTCATTAGAAATGCCATGCAGAGAGTAGGTGACTAACAGTTGGGGTATGGCCAGTAAAGATTTCATTAGAAATGTCACGCAGAGAGTAGGTGGGTAACAGTGGGGGGCATGACCAGTAAAGATGTCATTAGAAATGTCATGCAGAGAGTAGGTGGGTAACAGCAGAAGGCATGACCAGTACAGATGTCTTTAGAAATGTCATGCAGAGAGTAGGTGGGTAACAGTGGAGGGCATGGCCAGTAAAGATTTCATTAGAAATGTCACACAGAGAGTAAGTGGGTAACAGTGGGGGCGTGACCTGTAAAAATGTCATTAGAAATGTCATGCAGAGAGTAGGTGGGTAACATCGGAAGGCATGACCAGTAAAGATGTAATTAGAAATGTCACGCAGAGAGTAGGTGGGTAACAGTGGGTGCGTGACCAGTAAAGATGTCATTAGAAATGTCATGCAGAGAGTTGGTGGGTAACAGTGGGGGCCATGACCAGTAAAGAGGTCATTAGAATTGTCATTCAGAGAGTAGGTGAGTAACAGTGGGGGTATGGCCAGTAAAGATGTCATTAGAAATGTCACACAGAGTACATGGGTAAAAGTGGGGGTATGGCCAGTAAAGATGTCATTAGAAATGTCACACAGAGAGTAGATGGGTAAAAGAGGAAGGCATGGCCAGTAAAGATGTCATTAGAAATGTCATGCAGAGAGTACATGGGTAACGGTTGAGGGCGTGACCAGTAAATATGTCATTGGAAATGTCACACAGAGAGTAGGTGGGTAACAGTGGAGGGCATGACCAGTAAACATGTCATTAGAAATGTCATGCAGAGAGAACATGGGTAACAGTCGAGGGCGATACCAGTAAATATGTCATTAGAAATGTCACACAGAGAGTAGGTGGGTAACAGCGGAAGGCATGACCAGTACAGATGTCATTAGAAATGCCATGCAGAGAGTCTGTGAGTAACAGTGGGGGTATAGCCAGTAAAGAATGTCATTAGAAATGTCATGCAGAGAGTAGGTGAGTAACAGTGGGGGTATAGCCAGTAAAGATGTCATTAGAAATGTCATGCAGAGAGTAGGTGCATAACAGTGGGGGACATAATCAGTAAAGATGTCAATAGAAATGCCATTCAGAGAGTCGGTGAGTAACAGTGGGGGTATAGACAGTAAAGATGTCATTAGAAATGTCACGCAGAGAGTAGGTGGGTAATAGTGGAGGGCATGGCCAGTAAAGATATCATTAGAAATGTCACGCAGAGAGTAGGTGAGTAACAGTGGGGGGCATGACCAGTAAGTATGTAATTAGAAAAGTCACAGAGAGTAGGTGGGTAACAGTGGGGGCCATGACTATAAAGATATCAATAGAAATGTTACGCAGACTGTAGGTGGGTAACAGTGGAGGGCATGGCCAGTAAAGATATCATTAGAAATGTCACGCAGAGAGTAGGTGGGTAACAGTGGAGGGCATGGCCAGTAAAGATATCATTAGAAATGTTACGCAGAGACTAGGTGGGTAACAGTGGGGGCATAACCAGTAAAGATGTCATTAGAAATGCCATGCAGAGAGTAGGTGAGTAACAGTGGGGGTATGGCCAGTAAAGATTTCATTAGAAATGTCACGCACAGAGTAGGTGGGTAACAGTGGAGGGCATGGCCAGTAAAGATATCATTAGAAATGTTACACAGAAACTAGGTGGGTAACAGTGGGGGCATGACCAGTAAAGATGTCATTAGAAAAGTCACAGAGAGTAGGTGGGTAACAGTGGGGGGCATGACCAGTAAAGATGTCATTAGAAATGTCACAGAGAGTAGGTGGGTAACAGTGGGGCATGACCAGTAAAGATGTCATTAGACATGTCACGCAGAGAGTAGACGGGTAACAGTGGAAGGCATGGCCAGTAAAGATCTAATTGGAAAAGTCACAGAGAGTAGGTGGGTAACAGTGGAGGGCATGACCAGTACAGATGTCATTAGAAATGTCATGCAGAGAGTACATGGGTAACAGTCGAGGGCGTGACCAGTAAATATGTCATTTGAAATGTCACGCAGAGAGTAGGTGTGTAACAGTGGAGGGCATGACCAGTAAAGATGTCATTAGAAATGTCATGCAGAGAGTACATGGGTAACAGTCGACGGCAAGACCAGTAAATATGTCATTACAAATGTCAGGCAAAGAGTAGGTGGGTAACATTGGAGGGCACGACCAGTAAAGATGTCATTAGAAATGTCATGCAGAGAGTACATGGGTAACAGTCGAGGGCTTGACAAGTAAATCTGTCATTAGAAATGTCATGCAGAGAGTACATGGGTTACAGTCGAGGGCATGACCAGTAAATATGTCATTAGAAATGCCATGCAGAGAGTAGGTGAGTAACGGTGGAGGGCATGGCTAGTAACAATGTCATTGGAAATGTCACACAGAGAGTAGGTGGGTAACAGTGGGGGGCATGAACAGTAAAGATGTCATTAGAATTGTCATTCAGAGAGTAGGTGGGTAACAGTGGGGGGCATGACCAGTACAGTTGTCATTAGAAATGCCATGCAGAGAGTAGGTGAGTAACAGTGGGGGCATGACCAGTAAATATGTCATTAGAAATGTCACACAGAGAGTAGGTGGGTAACAGCGGAAGGCATGACCTGTAAAGATGTCATTAGAAATGCCATGCAGAGAGTAGGTGGGTAACAGTGAAGGGCATGGCCAGTAAAGGTATCATTAGAAATGTCACGCAGAGAGTAGGTGGGTAACAGTGGGGGCATGGCCAGTAAAGATGTCATTAAAAATGTCATGCAGACAGTAGGTGGGTAACAGTGGGGGTATGGCCAGTAAAGATGTCATTAGAAATGTCACACAGAGAGTAGGTGGGTAACAGCAGAAGGCATGACCAGTACAGATGTCATTAGAAATGTCAGGCAGAGAGTTGGTGGGTAACATCGGAAGGCATGACCAATAAAGATGTAATTAGAAATGTCATGAAGAGAGTAGGAGGACAACAGTGGCGGGCATGGCCAGTAACAATGTCATTTGAAATGTCACACAGAGAGTAGGTGGGTAACAGTGGGAGGCATGAACAGTAAAGATGTCATTAGAAAAGTCACACAGACATTAGGTGGGTAACAGTGGGGGGCATGACAAGTAAAGATGTCATTAGAAATGTCATGCAGAGAGTAGGTGGGTAACAGTGGGGGTATGGCCAGTAAAGATGTCATTAGAAATGTCACACAGAGAGTAGGTGGGTAACAGCAGAAGGCATGGCCAGTAAAGATGTCATTAGAAATGTCATGCAGAGAGTACATAGGTAACTGTTGAGGGCGTGACCAGTAAATATGTCATTTGAAATGTCACGCAGAGAGTAGGTGGGTAACAGTGGAGGGCATGACCAGTAAAGATGTCATTAGAAATGTCATGCAGAGAGTACATGGGTAACAGTGGGGGGCATGACCAGTAAAGATGTCATTAGAATTGTCATTCAGAGAGTAGGTGGGTAACAGTGGGGGGCATGACCAGTAAAGATGTCATTAGAATTGTCATTCAGAGAGTAGGTGGGTAACAGTGGGGGCATGGCCAGTAAAGATGTCATTAAAAATGTCATGCAGACAGTAGGTGGGTAACAGTGGGGGTATGGCCAGTAAAGATGTCATTAGAAATGTCACACAGAGAGTAGGTGGGTAACAGCAGAAGGCATGACCAGTACAGATGTCATTAGAAATGTCAGGCAGAGAGTTGGTGGGTAACATCGGAAGGCATGACCAATAAAGATGTAATTAGAAATGTCATGAAGAGAGTAGGAGGACAACAGTGGCGGGCATGGCCAGTAACAATGTCATTTGAAATGTCACACAGAGAGTAGGTGGGTAACAGTGGGAGGCATGAACAGTAAAGATGTCATTAGAAAAGTCACACAGACATTAGGTGGGTAACAGTGGGGGGCATGACAAGTAAAGATGTCATTAGAAATGTCATGCAGAGAGTAGGTGGGTAACAGTGGGGGTATGGCCAGTAAAGATGTCATTAGAAATGTCACACAGAGAGTAGGTGGGTAACAGCAGAAGGCATGGCCAGTAAACATGTCATTAGAAATGTCATGCAGAGAGTACATAGGTAACTGTTGAGGGCGTGACCAGTAAATATGTCATTTGAAATGTCACGCAGAGAGTAGGTGGGTAACAGTGGAGGGCATGACCAGTAAAGATGTCATTAGAAATGTCATGCAGAGAGTACATGGGTAACAGCGGAAGGCATGACCAGTACAGATGTCATTAGAAATGCCATGCAGAGAGTATATGGGTAACAGTCGAGGGCATGACCAGTAAATATGTCATTAGAAATGTCATGCAGAGAGTAGGTGGGTAACAGTGGAGGGCATGACCAGTAAAGATGTCATTAGAAATGTCATGCAGAGAGTAGGTGGGTAACAGTCAGAGCATTACCAGTAAATATGTAATTAGAAATGTCACGCAGAGAGTAGGTGGGTAACAGCAGAAGGCATGACCAGTACAGATGTCTTTAGAAATGTCATGCAGAGAGTAGGTGGCTAACAGTGGAGGGCATGGCCAGTAAAGATTTCATTAGAAATGTCACACAGAGAGTAGGTGGGTAACAGTGGAGGGCATGACCAGTAAAGATGTCATTAGAAATGTCATGGAGTGAGTAGGTGGGTAACATCGGAAGGCATGACCAGTAAAGATGTAATTAGAAATGTCACGCAGAGAGTAGGTGGGTAAGAGTGGGTGCGTGACCAGTAAAGATGTCATTAGAAATGCCATGAAGAGAGTAGGTGGGTAACAGTGGGGGGCATGACCAGTACAGATGTCATTAGAAATGCCATGCAGAGAGTAGGTGGGTAACAGTGGGGGGCATGAACAGTAAAGATGTCATTAGAATTGTCATTCAGAGAGTAGGTGGGTAACAGTGGGGGGCATGACCAGTACAGATGTCATTAGAAATGCCATGCAGAGAGTAGGTGACTAACAGTTGGGGTATGGCCAGTAAAGATGTAATTAGAAATGTCACGCAGAGAGTAGGTGGGTAACAGTGGGTGCGTGACCAGTAAAGATGTCATTAGAAATGCCATGAAGAGAGTAGGTGGGTAACAGTGGGGGGCATGACCAGTACAGATGTCATTAGAAATGCCATGCAGAGAGTAGGTGAGTAACAGTGGAGGGCATGGCTAGTAACAATGTCATTGGAAATGTCACACAGAGAGTAGGTGGGTAACAGTGGGGGGCATGACCAGTAAAGATGTCATTAGAATTGTCATTCAGAGAGTAGGTGGGTAACAGTGGGGGGCATGACCAGTACAGATGTCATTAGAAATGCCATGCAGAGAGTAGGTGAGTAACAGTGGGGGTATGGCCAGTAAAGATGTCATTAGAAATGTCACACAGAGAGTAGATGGGTAACAGAGGAAGGCATGGCCAGTAAAGATGTCATTAGAAATGTCATGCAGAGAGCACATGGGTAACGGTTGAGGGCGTGACCAGTAAATATGTCATTAGAAATGTCACACAGAGAGTAGGTGGGTAACAGCGGAGGGCATGACCAGTAAAGATGTCATTAGAAATGTCATGCAGAGAGTACATGGGTAACAGTCGAGGGCGATACCAGTAAATATGTCATTAGAAATGTCACACAGAGAGTAGGTGGGTAACAGCGGAAGGCATGACCAGTACAGATGTCATTAGAAATGCCATGCAGAGAGTCTGTGAGTAACAGTGGGGGTATAGCCAGTAAAGATGTCATTAGAAATGTCATGCAGAGAGTAGGTGCATAACAGTGGGGGACATAACCAGCAAAGATGTCATTAGAAATGCCATGCAGAGAGTCGGTGAGTAACAGTGGGGGTATAGCCAGTAAAGATGTCATTAGCAATGTCATGCAGAGAGTAGGTGCATAAAAGTGGGGGACATAATCAGTAAAGATGTCAATAGAAATGCCATGCAGAGAGTCGGTGAGTAACAGTGGGGGTATAGACAGTAAAGATGTCATTAGAAATGTCACGCAGAGAGTAGATGGGTAACAGTGGAGGGCATGGCCAGTAAAGATATCATTAGAAATGTCACGCAGAGAGTAGGTGAGTAATAGTGGGGGGCATGACCAGTAAGTATGTAATTAGAAAAGTCACAGAGAGTAGGTGGGTAACAGTGGGGGCCATGACTAGTAAAGATATCAATAGAAATGTTACGCAGACTGTAGGTGGGTAACAGTGGAGGGCATGGCCAGTAAAGATATCATTAGAAATGTCACGCAGAGAGTAATAATAATAATAATAATAATAATTAGGCTTTTATATAGCGCTACAAACCCTCAGGTATCCGAGCGCTGCTTATTATTACCCACGGTGTGTGGTGCTCATTTATCGACCTCGGAAGGATGAAAGGCTGAGTTTGGCCCTGCCGGGATTCGAACCTGCGTTAACAGGCTCTGCACAGGTGTCAAAGCGAGCGCTCTACTCGCTGTGCCACTTGACCGGTGTGTAACAGCAGTAAAGATGTCATTAGAAATGTCACGGAGAGAGTAAGTGAATAACAGTGGGGGCATGACCAGTAAGGATGTCATTCGAAATGTCACATAGAGTAGGTGGGTAACAGTGTCATGCAGAGAGTACATGGGTAACAGTCGAGGGCGTGACCGGTAAATATGTCATTAGAAATGTTACACAGAGAGTAGGTGTGTAACAGCGGAAGGCATGACCAGTAAAGATGTCATTAGAAATGTCATGCAGACAGTAGGTGGGTAACAGTGGGGGTATGGCCAGTAAAGATGTCATTAGAAATGTCAAACAGAGAGTAGGTGGGTAACAGTGGGTGTGTGACCAGTAAAGATGTCATTAGAAATGTCATGAAGAGAGTAGGTGGGCAACAGTGGTGGGCATGGCCAGTAACAATGTCATTAGAAATGTCACACAGAGAGTAGGTGGGTAACAGCAGAAGGCATGACCAGTACAGATGTCATTAGAAATGTCATGCAGAGAGTAGGTGGGTAACATCGGAAGTTATGACCAATAAAGATGTAATTAGAAATGTCATGAAGAGAGTAGGTGGGTAACAATGGAGGGCATGGCCAGGAAAGATATCATTATAAATGTCACACAGAGAGTAGGTGGGTAACAGTGGGGGCATGACCAGTAAAGATGTCATTAGAAATGTCACGCAGAGAGTAGGTGGGTAACAGTGGGGGCGTGACCTGTAAAGATGTCATTAGAAATGTCATGCAGAGAATAGGTGAGTAACAGTGGGGGCATGACCAGTAAGTATGTCATTAGAAATGTCACAGAGAGTAGGTGGGTAACAGTGGGGGGCATGACCAGTAAAGATGTCATTAGAAATGTCAGGCAGAGAGTAGGTGGGTATCAGTGGGGGGGCATGACCAGTAAGTATGTCATAAGAAAATTCACAGAGAGTAGGTGGGTAGCAGTGGGGGCATGACCAGTAAAGATGTCATTAGAAATGTCACGCAGAGAGTAAGTGAATAACAGTGGGGGGCATGACCAGTAAAGATGTCATTCGAAATGTCACAGAGAGTAGGTGGGTAACAGTGGGGGGCATGACCAGTAAAGATGTCATTAGAAATTTCATGCAGAGAGTAGGTGGGTAACAATGAAGGGCACGGCCAGTAAAGATGTCATTAGACATGTCACACAGAGATTAGACGAGTAACAGGGGAGGGCATGGCCATTAAAGATCCAATTGGAAAAGTCACAGAGAGTAGGTGAGTAACAGTGGGGGCATGACCAGTAGAGATGTCATTAAAAATGTCATGCAGAAAGTATATGGGTAACAGTCGAGGGCATGACCAGTAAATATGTCATTAGAAATGTCATGCAGAGAGGAGGTGGGTAACAGTGGAGGGCATGACCAGTAAAGATGTCATTAGAAATGTCATGCAGAGAGTACATGGGTAACAGTCGAGGGCATGACCAGTAAATATGTAACTAGAAATGATATTCAGAGAGTAGGTGAGTAACAGTGGGGGTATGGACAGTAAAGATGTAATTAGAAATGTAATACAGAGAGTAGGTGGGTAACAGTGGGGGAATGATCAGTAAAGATGTCATTAGAAATGTCATGCAGAGAGTACATGGGTAACAGTCGAGGGCGTGACCGGTAAATATGTCATTAGAAATGTCACACAGAGAGTAGGTGGGTAACAGCGGAAGGCATGACCAGTAAAGATGTCATTAGAAATTCCATGCAGAGAGTAGGTGGGTAACAGTGAAGGGCATGGTCAGTAAAGGTATCATTAGAAATGTCACGCAGAGAGTAGGTGGGTAACAGTGGGGGCATAACCAGTAAAGATGTCATTAGAAATGTCATGCAGACAGTAGGTGGGTAACAGTGGGGGTATGGCCAGTAAAGATGTCATTAGAAATGTCACACAGAGAGTAGGTGGGTAACAGTGGGTGTGTGACCAGTAAAGATGTCATTAGAAATGTCATGAAGAGAGTAGGTGGGCACCAGTGGTGGGCATGGCCAGTAACAATGTCATTAGAAATGTCACACAGAGAGTAGGTGGGTAACAGCAGAAGGCATGACCAGTACAGATGTCATTAGAAATGTCATGCAGAGAGTAGGTGGGTAACATCGGAAGGCATGACCAATAAAGATGTAATTAGAAATGTCATGAAGAGAGTAGGAGGACAACAGTGGAGGGCATGGCCAGGAAAGATATCATTAGAAATGTCACGCAGAGAGTAGGTGGGTAACAATGGGGCATGACCAGTAAAGATGTCATTAGAAATGTCATGCAGAGAATAGGTGAGTAACAGTGGGGGGCATGACCAGTAAGTATGTCATTAGAAAAGTCACAGAGAGTAGGTGGGTAACAGTGGGGGGCATGACCAGTAAAGATTCATTAGAAATGTCAGGCAGAGAGTAGGTGGGTATCAGTGGGGGGGCATGACCAGTAAGTATGTCATTAGAAAAGTCACAGAGAGTAGGTGGGTAGCAGCGGAAGGCATGACCAGTAAAGATGTCATTAGAAATGTCATGCAGACAGTAGGTGGGTAACAGTGGGGGTATGGCCAGTAAAGATGTCATTAGAAATGTCAAACAGAGAGTAGGTGGGTAACAGTGGGTGTGTGACCAGTAAAGATGTCATTAGAAATGTCATGAAGAGAGTAGGTGGGCAACAGTGGTGGGCATGGCCAGTAACAATGTCATTAGAAATGTCACACAGAGAGTAGGTGGGTAACAGCAGAAGGCATGACCAGTACAGATGTCATTAGAAATGTCATGCAGAGAGTAGGTGGGTAACATCGGAAGTTATGACCAATAAAGATGTAATTAGAAATGTCATGAAGAGAGTAGGTGGGTAACAATGGAGGGCATGGCCAGGAAAGATATCATTATAAATGTCACACAGAGAGTAGGTGGGTAACAGTGGGGGCATGACCAGTAAAGATGTCATTAGAAATGTCACGCAGAGAGTAGGTGGGTAACAGTGGGGGCGTGACCTGTAAAGATGTCATTAGAAATGTCATGCAGAGAATAGGTGAGTAACAGTGGGGGCATGACCAGTAAGTATGTCATTAGAAATGTCACAGAGAGTAGGTGGGTAACAGTGGGGGGCATGACCAGTAAAGATGTCATTAGAAATGTCAGGCAGAGAGTAGGTGGGTATCAGTGGGGGGGCATGACCAGTAAGTATGTCATAAGAAAATTCACAGAGAGTAGGTGGGTAGCAGTGGGGGCATGACCAGTAAAGATGTCATTAGAAATGTCACGCAGAGAGTAAGTGAATAACAGTGGGGGGCATGACCAGTAAAGATGTCATTCGAAATGTCACAGAGAGTAGGTGGGTAACAGTGGGGGGCATGACCAGTAAAGATGTCATTAGAAATTTCATGCAGAGAGTAGGTGGGTAACAATGAAGGGCACGGCCAGTAAAGATGTCATTAGACATGTCACACAGAGATTAGACGAGTAACAGGGGAGGGCATGGCCATTAAAGATCCAATTGGAAAAGTCACAGAGAGTAGGTGAGTAACAGTGGGGGCATGACCAGTAGAGATGTCATTAAAAATGTCATGCAGAAAGTATATGGGTAACAGTCGAGGGCATGACCAGTAAATATGTCATTAGAAATGTCATGCAGAGAGGAGGTGGGTAACAGTGGAGGGCATGACCAGTAAAGATGTCATTAGAAATGTCATGCAGAGAGTACATGGGTAACAGTCGAGGGCATGACCAGTAAATATGTAACTAGAAATGATATTCAGAGAGTAGGTGAGTAACAGTGGGGGTATGGACAGTAAAGATGTAATTAGAAATGTAATACAGAGAGTAGGTGGGTAACAGTGGGGGAATGATCAGTAAAGATGTCATTAGAAATGTCATGCAGAGAGTACATGGGTAACAGTCGAGGGCGTGACCGGTAAATATGTCATTAGAAATGTCACACAGAGAGTAGGTGGGTAACAGCGGAAGGCATGACCAGTAAAGATGTCATTAGAAATTCCATGCAGAGAGTAGGTGGGTAACAGTGAAGGGCATGGTCAGTAAAGGTATCATTAGAAATGTCACGCAGAGAGTAGGTGGGTAACAGTGGGGGCATAACCAGTAAAGATGTCATTAGAAATGTCATGCAGACAGTAGGTGGGTAACAGTGGGGGTATGGCCAGTAAAGATGTCATTAGAAATGTCACACAGAGAGTAGGTGGGTAACAGTGGGTGTGTGACCAGTAAAGATGTCATTAGAAATGTCATGAAGAGAGTAGGTGGGCACCAGTGGTGGGCATGGCCAGTAACAATGTCATTAGAAATGTCACACAGAGAGTAGGTGGGTAACAGCAGAAGGCATGACCAGTACAGATGTCATTAGAAATGTCATGCAGAGAGTAGGTGGGTAACATCGGAAGGCATGACCAATAAAGATGTAATTAGAAATGTCATGAAGAGAGTAGGAGGACAACAGTGGAGGGCATGGCCAGGAAAGATATCATTAGAAATGTCACGCAGAGAGTAGGTGGGTAACAATGGGGCATGACCAGTAAAGATGTCATTAGAAATGTCATGCAGAGAATAGGTGAGTAACAGTGGGGGGCATGACCAGTAAGTATGTCATTAGAAAAGTCACAGAGAGTAGGTGGGTAACAGTGGGGGGCATGACCAGTAAAGATTCATTAGAAATGTCAGGCAGAGAGTAGGTGGGTATCAGTGGGGGGGCATGACCAGTAAGTATGTCATTAGAAAAGTCACAGAGAGTAGGTGGGTAGCAGTGGGGGCATGACCAGTAAAGATGTCATTAGAAATGTCACGCAGAGAGTAAGTGAATAACAGTGGGGGGCATGACCAGTAAAGATGTCATTCGAAATGTCACATAGAGTAGGTGGGTAACAGTGGGGGGCATGACCAGTAAAGATGTCATTAGAAATGTCACAGAGAGTAGGTGGGTAACAGTGGGGGCATGACCAGTAAAGATGTCATTAGAAATGTCATGCAGAGAGTAGGTGGGTAACAATGAAGGGCATGGCCAGTGAAGATGTCATTAGACATGTCACGCAGAGATTAGACGAGTAACAGTGGAGGGCATGGCCAGTAAAGATCCAATTACAAAAGTCACAGAGAGTAGGTGGGTAACAGTGGGGGCATGACCAGTAGAGATGTCATTAGAAATGTCATGCAGAGAGTAGGTGGGTAACAGCGGAAGACATGACCAGTAAATATATCATTAGAAATGTCACACAGAGAGTAGGTGGGTAACAGTGGAGGGCATGACGAGTAAAGATGTCATTAGAAATGTAACGCAGAGAGTAGGTGGGTAACAGTGGGGGAATGATCAGTAAAGATGTCATTAGAAATGTCATGCAGAGAGCACATGGGTAACAGTCGAGGGCATGACCAGTAAATATGTCATTAGAAATGTCATGCAGAGAGTAGGTGGGTAACAGTGGAGGGCATGACCAGTAAAGATGTCATTAGAAATGTCATGCAGAGAGCACATGGGTAACAGTCGAGGGCATGACCAGTAAATATGTCACTAGAAATGCCATGCAGAGAGTAGGTGAGTAACAGTGGGGGTATGGACAGTAAAGATGTCATTAGAAATGTAACGCAGAGAGTAGGTGGGTAACAGTGGGGGAATGATCAGTAAAGATGTCATTAGAAATGTCATGCAGAGAGTACATGGGTAACAGTCGAGGGCGTGACCGGTAAATATGTCATTAGAAATGTCACACGGAGAGTAGGTGGGTAATAGCGGAAGGCATGACCAGTAAAGATGTCATTAGAAATGCCATGAAGAGAGTAGGTGGGTAACAGTGGGGGCATGACCAGTAAAGGTGTCATTAGAAATGTCATGCAGACAGTAGGTGGGTAACAGTGGGGATATGGCCAGTAAAGATGTCATTAGAAATGTCACACGGAGAGTAGGTGGGTAACAGTGGGTGTGTGACCAGTAAAGATGTCATTAGAAATGTCATGAAGAGAGTAGGTGGGTAACATCGGAAGGCATGACCAATAAAGATGTAATTAGAAATGCCATGCAGAGAGTAGGTGGGTAACATCGGAAGGCATGACCAATAAAGATGTAATTAGAAATGCCATGCAGAGAGTAGGTGGGTAACAGTGGGGGCATGACCAGTAAAGATGTCATTAGAAATGTCATGCAGACAGGTGGGTAACAGTGGGGGTATGGCCAGTAAAAATGTCATTAGAAATGTCACAGAGAGTAGGTGGGTAACAGTGGGGTGCATGAACAGTAAAGATGTCATTAGAAATGTCACACAGACAGTAGGTGGGTAACAGCAGAAGGCATGACCAGTACAGATGTCTTTAGAAATGTCATGCAGAGAGTAGGTGGCTAACAGTGGAGGGCATGGCCAGTAAAGATTTCATTAGAAATGTCACACAGAGAGTAGGTGGGTAACAGTGGAGGGCATGACCAGTAAAGATGTCATTAGAAATGTCATGGAGTGAGTAGGTGGGTAACATCGGAAGGCATGACCAGTAAAGATGTAATTAGAAATGTCACGCAGAGAGTAGGTGGATAATAGTGGGTGCGTGACCAGTAAAGATGTCATTAGAAATGCCATGAAGAGAGTAGGTGGGTAACAGTGGGGGACATGACCAGTACAGATGTCATTAGAAATGCCATGCAGAGAGTAGGTGGGTAACAGTGGGGGGCATGAACAGTAAAGATGTCATTAGAAATGTCACACAGACAGTAGGTGGGTAACAGTGGGGGGCATGACCAGTAAAGATGTCATTAGAATTGTCATTCAGAGAGTAGGTGGGTAACAGTGGGGGGCATGACCAGTACAGATGTCATTAGAAATGCCATGCAGAGAGTAGGTGACTAACAGTTGGGGTATGGCCAGTAAAGATGTAATTAGAAATGTCACGCAGAGAGTAGGTGGGTAACAGTGGGTGCGTGACCAGTAAAGATGTCATTAGAAATGCCATGAAGAGAGTAGGTGGGTAACAGTGGGGGGCATGACCAGTACAGATGTCATTAGAAATGCCATGCAGAGAGTAGGTGAGTAACAGTGGAGGGCATGGCTAGTAACAATGTCATTGGAAATGTCACACAGAGAGTAGGTGGGTAACAGTGGGGGGCATGAACAGTAAAGATGTCATTAGAAATGTCACACAGACAGTAGGTGGGTAACAGTGGGGGGCATGACCAGTAAAGATGTCATTAGAATTGTCATTCAGAGAGTAGGTGGGTAACAGTGGGGGGCATGACCAGTACAGATGTCATTAGAAATGCCATGCAGAGAGTAGGTGAGTAACAGTGGGGGTATGGCCAGTAAAGATGTCATTAGAAATGTCACACAGAGAGTAGATGGGTAACAGAGGAAGGCATGGCCAGTAAAGATGTCATTAGAAATGTCATGCAGAGAGTACATGGGTAACGGTTGAGGGCGTGACCAGTAAATATGTCATTAGAAATGTCACACAGAGAGTAGGTGGGTAACAGCGGAGGGCATGACCAGTAAAGATGTCATTAGAAATGTCATGCAGAGAGTACATGGGTAACAGTCGAGGGCGATACCAGTAAATATGTCATTAGAAATGTCACACAGAGAGTAGGTGGGTAACAGCGGAAGGCATGACCAGTACAGATGTCATTAGAAATGCCATGCAGAGAGTCTGTGAGTAACAGTGGGGGTATAGCCAGTAAAGATGTCATTAGAAATGTCATGCAGAGAGTAGGTGCATAACAGTGGGGGACATAACCAGCAAAGATGTCATTAGAAATGCCATGCAGAGAGTCGGTGAGTAACAGTGGGGGTATAGCCAGTAAAGATGTCATTAGCAATGTCATGCAGAGAGTAGGTGCATAAAAGTGGGGGACATAATCAGTAAAGATGTCAATAGAAATGCCATGCAGAGAGTCGGTGAGTAACAGTGGGGGTATAGACAGTAAAGATGTCATTAGAAATGTCACGCAGAGAGTAGATGGGTAACAGTGGAGGGCATGGCCAGTAAAGATATCATTAGAAATGTCACGCAGAGAGTAGGTGAGTAATAGTGGGGGGCATGACCAGTAAGTATGTAATTAGAAAAGTCACAGAGAGTAGGTGGGTAACAGTGGGGGCCATGACTAGTAAAGATATCAATAGAAATGTTACGCAGACTGTAGGTGGGTAACAGTGGAGGGCATGGCCAGTAAAGATATCATTAGAAATGTCACGCAGAGAGTAATAATAATAATAATAATAATAATAATTAGGCTTTTATATAGCGCTACAAACCCTCAGGTATCCGAGCGCTGCTTATTATTACCCACGGTGTGTGGTGCTCATTTATCGACCTCGGAAGGATGAAAGGCTGAGTTTGGCCCTGCCGGGATTCGAACCTGCGTTAACAGGCTCTGCACGGGTGTCAAAGCGAGCGCTCTACTCGCTGTGCCACTTGACCGGTGTGTAACAGCAGTAAAGATGTCATTAGAAATGTCACGGAGAGAGTAAGTGAATAACAGTGGGGGCATGACCAGTAAGGATGTCATTCAAAATGTCACATAGAGTAGGTGGGTAACAGTGTCATGCAGAGAGTACATGGGTAACAGTCGAGGGCATGACCAGTAAATATGCCATTAGAAATGTCACGCAGAGAGTAGGTGGGTAACAGTGGAAGGCATGACCAGTACAGATGTCATTAGGAATGTCACGCAGAGAGTAGGTGGGTAACAGTGGGGGTATGGAGCGTACATATGTCATTAGAAATGTCACACAGAGAGTAGGTGGGTAACAGTGGAGGGCATGGCCAGTAAATGTGTCATTAGAAATGTCACACAGAGAGTAGGTGGGTAACAGTCGAGGGCATGACCAGTAAATATGTCATTAGAAATGCCATGAAGAGAGTAGGTGGGCAACAGTGGAGGGCATGGCCAGTAAAGATGTCATTGAAAATGTCACACAGAGAGTAGGTGGGTAACATTGGGGGGCATGAACAGTAAAGATGTCATTAGAAATGTCATGCAGAGAGTGCATGGGTAACAGTCGAGGGCGTGACCAATAAATATGCCATTAGAAATGTCACGCAGAGAGTAGGTGGGTAACAGTGGAGGGCATGGCCAGTAAAGATATCATTAGAAATGTCACACAGAGAGTAGGTGAGTAACAGTGTGGGGCATGACCAGTAAGTATGTAATTAGAAAAGTCACAGAGAGTAGGTGGGTAACAGTGGAGGGCATGACCAGTAAGGATGTCATTAGAAATGTCAGGCACAGAGTAGATGGTTAACAGTGGGGGGCATGAACAGTAAGTATGTCATTAGAAATGTCACAGAGATTAGGTGGGTAACAGTGGGGGCATGGCCAGTAAAGATGTCATTAGAAATGTCATGCAGAGAGTAGGTGGGTAACAGTGAGGGGCATGACCAGTAAAGATGTCATTAGACATGTCACACAGAGAGTAGACGGGTAACAGTGGAGGGCATGGCCAGTAAAGATCTATTTGGAAAAGTCACAGAGAGTAGGTGAGTAAAAGTGGTGGGCATGGCCAGTAAAGATGTCATTAGAAATGCCATGCAGAGATAAGGTGGGTAACAGTGGTGGGCATGACCAGTACAGATGTCATTCAAAATTTCATGCAGAGAGTAGGTGAGTAACAATGAGGGGCATGACCAGTAAAGATGTCATTAGAAATGTCATGCAGAGAGTAGGTGGGTAACAGTCAAGGGCATGACCAGTACAGATGTCATTAGAAATGCCATGCAGAGAGTAGGTGACTAACAGTTGGGGTATGGCCAGTAAAGATTTCATTAGAAATGTCACGCAGAGAGTAGGTGGGTAACAGTGGGTGTGTGACCAGTAAAGATGTCATTAGAAATGTCATGAAGAGAGTAGGTGGGTAACATCGGAAGGCATGACCAATAAAGATGTAATTAGAAATGCCATGCAGAGAGTAGGTGGGTAACATCGGAAGGCATGACCAATAAAGATGTAATTAGAAATGCCATGCAGAGAGTAGGTGGGTAACAGTGGGGGCATGACCAGTAAAGATGTCATTAGAAATGTCATGCAGACAGGTGGGTAACAGTGGGGGTATGGCCAGTAAAAATGTCATTAGAAATGTCACAGAGAGTAGGTGGGTAACAGTGGGGTGCATGAACAGTAAAGATGTCATTAGAAATGTCACACAGACAGTAGGTGGGTAACAGTGGAGGGCATGGCCAGTGAAGATGTCATTAGACATGTCACGCAGAGATTAGACGAGTAACAGTGGAGGGCATGGCCAGTAAAGATCCAATTACAAAAGTCACAGAGAGTAGGTGGGTAACAGTGGGGGCATGACCAGTAGAGATGTCATTAGAAATGTCATGCAGAGAGTAGGTGGGTAACAGCGGAAGACATGACCAGTAAATATATCATTAGAAATGTCACACAGAGAGTAGGTGGGTAACAGTGGAGGGCATGACGAGTAAAGATGTCATTAGAAATGTAACGCAGAGAGTAGGTGGGTAACAGTGGGGGAATGATCAGTAAAGATGTCATTAGAAATGTCATGCAGAGAGCACATGGGTAACAGTCGAGGGCATGACCAGTAAATATGTCATTAGAAATGTCATGCAGAGAGTAGGTGGGTAACAGTGGAGGGCATGACCAGTAAAGATGTCATTAGAAATGTCATGCAGAGAGCACATGGGTAACAGTCGAGGGCATGACCAGTAAATATGTCACTAGAAATGCCATGCAGAGAGTAGGTGAGTAACAGTGGGGGTATGGACAGTAAAGATGTCATTAGAAATGTAACGCAGAGAGTAGGTGGGTAACAGTGGGGGAATGATCAGTAAAGATGTCATTAGAAATGTCATGCAGAGAGTACATGGGTAACAGTCGAGGGCGTGACCGGTAAATATGTCATTAGAAATGTCACACGGAGAGTAGGTGGGTAATAGCGGAAGGCATGACCAGTAAAGATGTCATTAGAAATGCCATGAAGAGAGTAGGTGGGTAACAGTGGGGGCATGACCAGTAAAGGTGTCATTAGAAATGTCATGCAGACAGTAGGTGGGTAACAGTGGGGATATGGCCAGTAAAGATGTCATTAGAAATGTCACACGGAGAGTAGGTGGGTAACAGTGGGTGTGTGACCAGTAAAGATGTCATTAGAAATGTCATGAAGAGAGTAGGTGGGTAACATCGGAAGGCATGACCAATAAAGATGTAATTAGAAATGCCATGCAGAGAGTAGGTGGGTAACATCGGAAGGCATGACCAATAAAGATGTAATTAGAAATGCCATGCAGAGAGTAGGTGGGTAACAGTGGGGGCATGACCAGTAAAGATGTCATTAGAAATGTCATGCAGACAGGTGGGTAACAGTGCGGGTATGGCCAGTAAAAATGTCATTAGAAATGTCACAGAGAGTAGGTGGGTAACAGTGGGGTGCATGAACAGTAAAGATGTCATTAGAAATGTCACACAGACAGTAGGTGGGTAACAGTGGAGGGCATGACCAGTAAAGATGTCATTAGAAATGTCATGCAGAGAGTACATGGGTAACAGCGGAAGGCATGACCAGTACAGATGTCATTAGAAATGCCATGCAGAGAGTAGGTGGGTAACAGCGGAAGACATGACCAGTAAATATGTCATTAGAAATGTCACGCAGAGAGTAGGTGGGTAACAGTGGAGGGCATGACCAGTAGAGATGTCATTAGAAATGTCATGCAGAGAGTAGGTGGGTAACAGCGGAAGACATGACCAGTAAATATGTCATTAGAAATGTCACGCAGAGAGTAGGTGGGTAACAGTGGAGGGCATGACCAGTAAAGATGTCATTAGTAATGTCATGCAGAGAGTATATGGGTAACAGTCGAGGGCATGACCAGTAAAGATGTCATTAGAAATGTCATGCAGACAGTAGGTGGGTAACAGTGGGGGTATGGCCAGTAAAGATGTCATTAGAAATGTCACACAGAGAGTAGGTGGGTAACAGCAGAAGGCATGACCAGTACAGATGTCATTAGAAATGTCATGCAGAGAGTAGGTGGGTAACATCGGAAGGAATGACCAATAAAGATGTAATTAGAAATGTCATGCAGCGAGTAGGTGGGTAACAGTGGGGGCATGACCAGTAAATATGTCATTAGAAATGTCATGCAGACAGTAGGTGGGTAACAGTGGGGGTATGGCCAGTAAAGATGTCATTAGAAATGTCACAGAGAGTAGGTGGGTAACAGTGGGGGGTATGGCCAGTAAAGATGTTATTAGACATGTCACGCAGAGATTAGACGAGTAACAGTGGAGGGCATGGACAGTAAAGATCCAATTGTAAAAGTCACAGAGTAGGTGGGTAACAGTGGGGGCATGACCAGTAGAGATGTCATTAGAAATGTCATGCAGAGAGTAGGTGGGTAACAGCGGAAGACATGACCAGTAAATATGTCATTAGAAATGTCACGCAGAGAGTAGGTGGGTAACAGTGGAGGGCATGACCAGTAAAGATGTCATTAGTAATGTCATGCAGAGAGTATATGGGTAACAGTCGAGGGCATGACCAGTAAATATGACATTAGAAATGTCACACAGACAGTAGGTGGGTAACAGTGGGGGGCATGACCAGTAAAGAAGTCATTAGAAATGTCATGCAGAGAATAAGTGGGTAACAGTGGGGGCATAACCAGTAAATATGTAATTAGAAATGTCACAGAGTAGGTGGGTAACAGTGGGGGCATGACCAGTAAAGATTCATTAGAAATGTCACAGAGAGTAGGTGGGTAACAGTGGGGTGCATGAACAGTAAAGATGTCATTAGAAATGTCACACAGACAGTAGGTGGGTAACAGTGGGGGCATAGCCAGTAAATATGTAATTAGAAATGTCACAGAGAGTAGGTGGGTAACAGTGGGGGCATGACCAGTAAAGATGTCATTAGAAATGTCACACAGACAGTAGGTGGGTAACAGTGGGGGCATAGCCAGTAAATATGTAATTAGAAATGTCACAGAGAGTAGGTGGGTAACAGTGGGGGTATGGCCAGTAAAGATGTCATTAGAAATGTCACACAGAGAGTAGGTGGGTAACAGTGGGTGTGTAACCAGTAAAGATGTCATTAGAAATGTCATGAAGAGAGTAGGTGGGCAACAGTGGTGGGCATGGCCAGTAACAATGTCATTAGAAATGTCACACAGAGAGTAGGTGGGTAACAGCAGAAGGCATGACCAGTACAGATGTCATTAGAAATGTCATGCAGAGAGTAGGTGGGTAACATCGGAAGGCATGACCAATAAAGATGTAATTAGAAATGTCATGCAGCGAGTAGGTGGGTAACAGTGGGGGCATGACCAGTAAAGATGTCATTAGAAATGTCATGCAGACAGTAGGTGGGTAACAGTGGGGGTATGGCCAGTAAAGATGTCATTAGAAATGTCACACAGAGAGTAGGTGGGTAACAGTGGGTGTGTGACCAGTAAAGATGTCATTAGAAATGTCATGAAGAGAGTAGGTGGGTAACAGTGGGGTGCATGAACAGTAAAGATGTCATTAGAAATGTCACACAGACAGTAGGTGGGTAAAAGTGGGGGCCATGACCAGTAAAGATGTCATTGGAATTGTCATGCAGAGAGTAAGTGGGTAACAGTGGAGGGCATGACCAGTAAAGTTGTAATTAGAAATGTCCTGCAGAGAGTACATGGGTAACAGTCGAGGGCATGACCAGTAAATATGCATTTAGAAATGTCACGCAGAGAGTAGGTGGGTAACAGTGGAAGGCATGACCAGTACAGATGTCATTAGGAATGTCACACAGAGAGTAGGTGGGTAACAGTGGGGGTATGGCCCGTACATATGTCATTAGTAATGTCATGCAGAGAGTATATGGGTAACAGTCGAGGGCATGACCAGTAAATATGTCATTAGAAATGTCATGCAGAGAGTACATGGGTAACAGTCGAGGGCATGACCAGTAAATATGTCACTAGAAATGCCATGCAGAGAGTAGGTGAGTAACAGTGGGGATATGGACAGTAAAGATGTCATTAGAAATGTAACGCAGAGAGTAGGTGGGTAACAGTGGGGGATGATCAGTAAAGATGTCATTAGAAATGTCATGCAGAGAGTACATGGGTAACAGTCGAGGGCGTGACAGGTAAATATGTCATTAGAAATGTCATGCAGAGAGTAGGTGGGTAACAGTGGGGGTATGGCCACTAAAGATGTCATTAGAAATGTCACACAGAGAGTAGTTTGGTAACAGTGGGTGTGTGACCAGTAAAGATGTCATTAGAAATGTCATGAAGAGAGTAGGTGGGTAACAGTGGGGTGCATGAACAGTAAAGATGTCATTAGAAATGTCACACAGACAGTAGGTGGGTAAAAGTGGGGGCCATGACCAGTAAAGATGTCATTATAATTGTCATGCAGAGAGTAGGTGGGTAACAGTGGGGGCATAACCAGTAAATATGTAATTAGAAATGTCACACAGAGTAGGTGGGTAACAGTGGAGGGCATGACCAGTAAAGATGTCATTAGTAATGTAATGCAGAAAGTATATGGGTAACAGTCGAGGGCATGACCAGTAAATATGCCATTAGAAATGTCACGCAGAGAGTAGGTGGGTAACAGTGGAAGGCATGACCAGTACAGATGTCATTAGGAATGTCACGCAGAGAGTAGGTGGGTAACAGTGGGGGTATGGCCCGTACATATGTCATTAGAAATGTCACACAGAGAGTAGGTGGGTAACAGTGGAGGGCATGGCCAGTAAATGTGTCATTAGAAATGTCACACAGAGAGTAGGTGGGTAACAGTCGAGGGCATGACCAGTAAATATGTCATTAGAAATGCCATGAAGAGAGTAGGTGGGCAACAGTGGAGGGCATGGCCAGTAAAGATGTCATTGAAAATGTCACACAGAGAGTAGGTGGGTAACATTGGGGGGCATGAACAGTAAAGATGTCATTAGAAATGTCATGCAGAGAGTGCATGGGTAACAGTCGAGGGCGTGACCAATAAATATGCCATTAGAAATGTCACGCAGAGAGTAGGTGGGTAACAGTGGAGGGCATGGCCAGTAAAGATATCATTAGAAATGTCACACAGAGAGTAGGTGAGTAACAGTGTGGGGCATGACCAGTAAGTATGTAATTAGAAAAGTCACAGAGAGTAGGTGGGTAACAGTGGAGGGCATGACCAGTAAGGATGTCATTAGAAATGTCAGGCACAGAGTAGATGGTTAACAGTGGGGGGCATGAACAGTAAGTATGTCATTAGAAATGTCACAGAGATTAGGTGGGTAACAGTGGGGGCATGGCCAGTAAAGATGTCATTAGAAATGTCATGCAGAGAGTAGGTGGGTAACAGTGAGGGGCATGACCAGTAAAGATGTCATTAGACATGTCACACAGAGAGTAGACGGGTAACAGTGGAGGGCATGGCCAGTAAAGATCTATTTGGAAAAGTCACAGAGAGTAGGTGAGTAAAAGTGGTGGGCATGGCCAGTAAAGATGTCATTAGAAATGCCATGCAGAGATAAGGTGGGTAACAGTGGTGGGCATGACCAGTACAGATGTCATTCAAAATTTCATGCAGAGAGTAGGTGAGTAACAATGAGGGGCATGACCAGTAAAGATGTCATTAGAAATGTCATGCAGAGAGTAGGTGGGTAACAGTCAAGGGCATGACCAGTACAGATGTCATTAGAAATGCCATGCAGAGAGTAGGTGACTAACAGTTGGGGTATGGCCAGTAAAGATTTCATTAGAAATGTCACGCAGAGAGTAGGTGGGTAACAGTGGGGGGCATGACCAGTAAAGATGTCATTAGAAATGTCATGCAGAGAGTAGGTGGGTAACAGCAGAAGGCATGACCAGTACAGATGTCTTTAGAAATGTCACACAGAGAGTAGGTGGGTAACAGTGGGGGCGTGACCTGTAAAAATGTCATTAGAAATGTCATGCAGAGAGTAGGTGGGTAACATCGGAAGGCATGACCAGTAAAGATGTAATTAGAAATGTCACGCGGAGAGTAGGTGGGTAACAGTGGGTGCGTGACCAGTAAAGATGTCATTAGAAATGTCATGCAGAGAGTAGGTGAGTAACAGTGGGGGTATGGCCAGTAAAGATGTCATTAGAAATGTCACACAGAGTACATGGGTAAAAGTGGGGGTATGGCCAGTAAAGATGTCATTAGAAATGTCACACAGAGAGTAGGTGAGGCATGACCAGTACGCAGAGAGTAGGTGGGTAACAGTGGGGGGCATGACCAGTAAGTATGTAATTAAAAAAGTCACAGAGAGTAGGTGGGTAACAGTGGGGGCCATGACTAGTAAAGATATCATTAGAAATGTCACGCAGAGAGTAGGTGAGGCATGACCAGTACGCAGAGAGTAGGTGGGTAACAGTGGAGGGCATGGCCAGTAAAGATATCATTAGAAATGTTACGCAGAGTCTAGGTGGGTAACAGTGGGGGCATAACCAGTAAAGATGTCATTAGAAATGCCATGCAGAGAGTAGGTGAGTAACAGTGGGGGTATGGCCAGTAAAGATTTAATTAGAAATGTCACACACAGAGTAGGTGGGTAACAGTGGAGGGCATGGCCAGTAAAGATATCATTAGAAATGTTACGCAGAAACCAGGTGGGTAACAGTGGGGGCATGACCAGTAAAGATGTCATTAGAAAAGTCACAGAGAGTAGGTGGGTAACAATGGGGCATGACCAGTAAAGATGTCATTAGAAATTTCATGCAGAGAGTAGGTGGGTAACAGTGAGGGGCATGGCCAGTAAAGATGTGATTAGACATGTCATGCAGAGAGTAGACGGGTAACAGTGGAAGGCATGGCCAGTAAAGATCTAATTGGAAAAGTCACAGAGAGTAGGTGGGTAACAGTGGAGGGCATGACCAGTAAAGATGTCATTAGAAATGTCAGGCAAAGAGTAGGTGGGTAACATTGGAGGGCACGACCAGTAAAGATGTCATTAGAAATGTCATGCAGAGAGTACATGGGTAACAGTCGAGGGCTTGACAATTAAATATGTCATTAGAAATGTCACGCAGAGAGTAGGTGGGTAACAGTGGAGGGCATGACCAGTAAATATGTCATTAGAAATGCCATGCAGAGTGTAGGTGGGTAACATTGGGGGGCATGAACAGTAAAGATGTCATTAGAAATGTCACACAGACAGTACGTGGGTAACAGAGGAAAGCATGACCAGTACAGATGTCATTAGAAATGTCATGCAGAGAGTAGGTGGGTAACAGTGGAGGGCATGGCCAGTAAAGATATCATTAGAAATGTCACACAGAGAGTAGGTGAGTAACAGTGGGGGCATAACCAGTAAATATGTAATTAGAAATGTCACAGAGAGTAGGTGGGTAACAGTGGGGGCATGACCAGTAAAGATGTCATTAGAAATTTCATGCAGAGAGTAGGTGGGTAACAATGAAGGGCATGGCCAGTAAAGATGTCATTAGACATGTCACGCAGAGTTTAGACGAGTAACAGTGGAGGGCATTGACAGTAAAGATCCAATTGGAAAAGTCACAGAGAGTAGGTGGGTAACAGTGGGGGTATGGCCAGTAAAGATGTCATTAGAAATGTCATGAAGAGAGTAGGAGGACAACAGTGAAGGGCATGGCCAGTAAAGATTTCATTAGAAATGTCACACAGAGAGTAGGTGACTAACAGTTGGGGTATGGCCAGTAAAGATTTCATTAGAAATGTCACGCAGAGAGTAGGTGGGTAACAGTGGGGGGCATGACCAGTAAATATGTAATTAGAAATGTCACGCAGAGAGTAGGTGGGTAACAGCAGAAGGCATGACCAGTACAGATGTCTTTAGAAATGTCATGCAGAGAGTAGGTGGGTAACAGTGGAGGGCATGGCCAGTAAAGATTTCATTAGAAATGTCACACAGAGAGTAGGTGGGTAACAGTGGAGGGCATGACCAGTAAAGATGTCATTAGAAATGTCATGCAGAGAGTAGGTGGGTAACATCGGAAGGCATGACCAGCAAAGATGTAATTAGAAATGTCACGCAGAGAGTAGGTGGGTAACAGTGGGTGCGTGACCAGTAAAGATGTCATTAGAAATGCCATGAAGAGAGTAGGTGGGCAACAGTGGAGGGCATGGCTAGTAACAATGTCATTGGAAATGTCACACAGAGAGTAGGTGGGTAACAGTGGGGGGCATGAACAGTAAAGATGTCATTAGAAATGTCACACAGACAGTAGGTGGGTAACAGTGGGGGGCATGACCAGTAAAGATGTCATTAGAAATGTCATGCAGAGAGTTGGTGGGTAACAGTGGGGGCCATGACCAGTAAAGAGGTCATTAGAAGTGTCATTCAGAGAGTAGGTGGGTAACAGTGGGGGGCATGACCAATAAGTATGTAATTAGAAATGTCATGCAGAGAGTAGGTGAGTAACAGTGGGGGTATGGCCAGTAAAGATGTCATTAGAAATGTCACACAGAGAGTAGATGGGTAACAGAGGAAGGCATGGCCAGTAAAGATGTCATTAGAAATGTCATGCAGAGAGTACATGGGTAACGGTTGAGGGCGTGACCAGTAAATATGTCATTAGAAATGTCACACAGAGAGTAGGTGGGTAACAGTGGAGGGCATGACCAGTAAAGATGTCATTAGAAATGTCATGCAGAGAGTACATGGGTAACAGTCGAGGGCGATATCAGTAAAAATGTCATTAGAAATGTCACACAGAGAGTATGTGGGTAACAGCGGAAGGCATGACCAGTACAGATGTCATTAGAAATGCCATGCAGAGAGTCTGAGTAACAGTGGGGGTATAGCCAGTAAAGATGTCATTAGAAATGTCATGCAGAGAGTAGGTGCATAACAGTGGGGGACATAACCAGCAAAGATGTCATTAGAAATGCCATGCAGAGAGTCGGTGAGTAACAGTGGGGGTATAGCCAGTAAAGATGTCATTAGAAATGTCATGCAGAGAGTAGGTGCATAACAGTGGGGGACATAATCAGTAAAGATGTCAATAGAAATGCCATGCAGAGAGTCGGTGAGTAACAGTGGGGGTATAGACAGTAAAGATGTCATTACAAATGTCACGCAGAGAGTAGGTGGATAACAGTGGAGGGCATGGCCAGTAAAGATATCATTAGAAATGTCACGCAGAGAGTAGGTGGGTAACAGTGGGGGCCATGACTAGTAAAGATATCAATAGAAATGTTACGCAGACTGTAGGTGGGTAACAGTGGAGGGCATGGCCAGTAAAGATATCATTAGAAATGTCACGCAGAGAGTAGGTGGGTAACAGTGGAGGGCATGGCCAGTAAAGATATCATTAGAAATGTTACGCAGAGACTAGGTGGGTAACAGTGGGGGTATAACCAGTAAAGATGTCATTAGAAATGCCATGCAGAGAGTAGGTGAGTAACAGTGGGGGTATGGCCAGTAAAGATTTCATTAGAAATGTCACGCAGAGAGTAGGTGGGTAACAGTGGAGGGCATGGCCAGTAAAGATATCATTAGAAATGTTATGCAGAGACTAGGTGGGTAACAGTGGGGGCATAACCAGTAAAGATGTCATTAGAAATGCCATGCAGAGAGTAGGTGAGTAACAGTGGGGGTATGGCCAGTAAAGATTTCATTAGAAATGTCACGCAGAGAGTAGGTGGGTAACAGTGGGGGCATGACCAGTAAAGATGTCATTAGAAAAGTCACAGAGAGTAGGTGGGTAACAGTGGGGGGCATGACCAGTAAAGATGTCATTAGAAATGTCACAGAGAGTAGGTGGGTAACAGTGGGGCATGACCAGTAAAGATGTCATTAGAAATTTCATGCAGAGAGTAGGTGGGTAACAGTGGGGGGCATGGCCAGTAAAGATGTCATTAGACATGTCACGCAGAGAGTAGACGGGTAACAGTGGAAGGCATGGCCAGTAAAGATCTAATTGGAAAAGTCACAGAGAGTAGGTGGGTAACAGTGGAGGGCATGACCAGTAAAGATGTCATTCGAAATGTCACATAGAGTAGGTGGGTAACAGTGTCATGCAGAGAGTACATGGGTAACAGTCGAGGGCATGACCAGTAAATATGTCATTAGAAATGTCACACAGAAAGTAGGTGGGTAACAGCGGAAGGCATGACCAGTAAAGATGTCATTAGAAATGTCACGCAGAGAGTAAGTGAATAACAGTGGGGGGCATGACCAGTAAAGATGTCATTCGAAATGTCACATAGAGTAGGTGGGTAACAGTGTCATGCAGAGAGTACAAGGGTAACAGTCGAGGGCGTGACCGGTAAATATGTCATTAGAAATGTAACCCAGAGAGTAGGTGTGTAACAGCGGAAGGCATGACCAGTAAAGATGTCATTAGAAATGTCATGCAGACAGTAGGTGGGTAACAGTGGGGGTATGGCCAGTAAAGATGTCATTAGAAATGTCACACAGAGAGTAGGTGGGTAACAGTGGGTGTGTGACCAGTAAAGATGTCATTAGAAATGTCATGAAGAGAGTAGGTGGGCAACAGTGGTGGACATGGCCAGTAACAATGTCATTAGAAATGTCACACAGAGAGTAGGTTGGTAACAGCAGAAGGCATGACCAGTACAGATGTCATTAGAAATGTCATGCAGAGAGTAGGTGGGTAACATCGGAAGGCATGACCAATAAAGATGTAATTAGAAATGTCATGAAGAGAGTAGGTGGGTAACAATGGAGGGCATGGCCAGGAAAGATATCATTATAAATGTCACGCAGAGAGTAGGTGGGTAACAGTGGGGGCATGACCAGTAAAGATGTCATTAGAAATGTCACGCAGAGAGTAGGTGGGTAACAGTGGGGGCGTGACCTGTAAAGATGTCATTAGAAATGTCATGCAGAGAATAGGTGAGTAACAGTGGGGGGCATGACCAGTAAGTATGTCATTAGAAATGTCACAGAGAGTAGGTGGGTAACAGTGGGGGGCATGACCAGTAAAGATGTCATTAGAAATGTCAGGCAGAGAGTAGGTGGGTATCAGTGGGGGGGCATGACCAGTAAGTATGTCATTAGAAAAGTCACAGAGAGTAGGTGGGTAGCAGTGGGGTCATGACCAGTAAAGATGTCATTAGAAATGTCACGCAGAGAGTAAGTGAATAACAGTGGGGGGCATGACCAGTAAAGATGTCATTTGAAATGTCATGCAGAGAGTAGGTGGGTAACAGCGGAAGACATGACCAGTAAATATGTCATTAGAAAAGTCACGCAGAGAGTAGGTGGGTAACAGCGGAGGGCATGACCAGTAAAGATGTCATTAGTAATGTAATGCAGAAAGTATATGGGTAACAGTCGAGGGCATGACCAGTAAATATGTCATTAGAAATGTCATGCAGAGAGTAGGTGGGTAACAGTGGAGGGCATGACCAGTAAAGATGTCATTAGAAATGTCATGCAGAGAGTACATGGGTAACAGTCGAGGGCATGACCAGTAAATATGTCACTAGAAATGATATGCAGAGAGTAGGTGAGTAACAGTGGGGGTATGGACAGTAAAGATGTCATTAGAAATGTAACACAGAGAGTAGGTGGGTAACAGTGGGGGAATGATCAGTAAAGATGTCATTAGAAATGTCATGCAGAGAGTACATGGGTAACAGTCGAGGGCATGACCGGTAAATATGTCATTAGAAATGTCACACAGAGAGTAGGTGGGTAACAGCGGAAGGCATGACCAGTAAAGATGTCATTAGAAATTCCATGCAGAGAGTAGGTGGGTAACAGTGAAGGGCATGGTCAGTAAAGGTATCATTAGAAATGTCACGCAGAGAGTAGGTGGGTAACAGTGGGGGCATAACCAGTAAAGATGTCATTAGAAATGTCATGCAGACAGTAGGTGGGTAACAGTGGGGGTATGGCCAGTAAAGATGTCATTAGAAATGTCACACAGAGAGTAGGTGGGTAACAGTGGGTGTGTGCCCAGTAAAGATGTCATTAGAAATGTCATGAAGAGAGTAGGTGGGCACCAGTGGTGGGCATGGCCAGTAACAATGTCATTAGAAATGTCACACAGAGAGTAGGTGGGTAACAGCAGAAGGCATGACCAGTACAGATGTCATTAGAGATGTCATGCAGAGAGTAGGTGGGTAACATCGGAAGGCATGACCAATAAAGATGTAATTAGAAATGTCATTAAGAGAGTAGGAGGACAACAGTGGAGGGCATGGCCAGGAAAGATATCATTAGAAATGTCATGCAGAGAATAGATGAGTAACAGTGGGGGGCATGACCAGTAAGTATGTCATTAGAAAAGTCACAGAGAGTAGGTGGGTAACAGTGGGGGGCATGACCACTAAAGATTCATTAGAAATGTCAGGCAGAGAGTAGGTGGGTATCAGTGGGGGGGCATGACCAGTAAGTATGTCATTAGAAAAGTCACAGAGAGTAGGTGGGTAGCAGTGGGGGCATGACCAGTAAAGAGGTCATTAGAAATGTCACGCAGAGAGTAAGTGAATAACAGTGGGGGGGCATGACCAGTAAAGATGTCATTAGAAATGTCATGCAGAGAGTAGGTGGGTAACAGCGGAAGACATGACCAGTAAATATATCATTAGAAATGTCACGCAGAGAGTAGGTGGGTAATAGTGGAGGGCATGGCCAGTAAAGATATTAGAAATGTCACGCAGAGAGTAGGTGGGTAACAGTGGAGGGCATGATCAGTAAAGATGTCATAAGTAATGTCATGCAGAGAGTATATGGGTAACAGTCGAGGGCATGACCAGTAAATATGTCATTAGAAATGTCATGCAGAGAGTAGGTGGGTAACAGTGGAGGGCATGACCAGTAAAGATGTCATTAGAAATGTAACGCAGAGAGTAGGTGGGTAACAGTGGGGGAATGATCAGTAAAGATGTCAGTAGAAATATCATGCAGAGAGCACATGGGTAACAGTCGAGGGCATGACCAGTAAATATGTCATTAGAAATGTCATGCAGAGAGTAGGTGGGTAACAGTGGAGGGCATGACCAGTATAGATGTTATTAGAAATGTCATGCAGAGAGTACATGGGTAACAGCCGAGGGCATGACCAGTAAATATGTCACTAGAAATGCCATGCAGAGAGTAGGTGAGTAACAGTGGGGGTATGGACAGTAAAGATGTCATTAGAAATGTAACGCAGAGAGTAGGTGGGTAACAGTGGGGGAATGATCAGTAAAGATGTCATTAGAAATGTCATGCAGAGAGTACATGGGTAACAGTCGAGGGCGTGACCGGTAAATATGTCATTAGAAATGTCACACAGAGAGTAGGTGGGTAATAGCGGAAGGCATGACCAGTAAAGATGTCATTAGAAATGCCATGCAGAGAGTAGGTGGGTAACAGTGGGGGCATGACCAGTAAAGGTGTCATTAGAAATGTCATGCAGACAGTAGGTGGGTAACAGTGGGGGTATGGCCAGTAAAGATGTCATTAGAAATGTCACACGGAGAGTAGGTGGGTAACAGTGGTGGGCATGGCCAGTAACAATGTCATTAGAAATGTCACACAGACAGTAGGTGGGTAACAGCAGAAGGCATGACCAGTACAGATGTCATTAGAAATGTCATGCAGAGAGTAGGTGGGTAACATCGGAAGGCATGACCAATAAAGATGTAATTAGAAATGCCATGCAGAGAGTAGGTGGGTAACAGTGGGGGCATGACCAGTAAAGATGTCATTAGAAATGTCATGCAGACAGGTGGGTAACAGTGGGGGTATGGCCAGTAAAGATGTCATTAGAAATGTCATGCAGAGAGTACATGGGTAACAGCGGAAGGCATGACCAGTACAGATGTCATTAGAAATGCCATGCAGAGAGTAGGTGGGTAACAGCGGAAGACATGACCAGTAAATATGTCATTAGAAATGTCACGCAGAGAGTAGGTGGGTAACAGTGGAGGGCATGACCAGTAGAGATGTCATTAGAAATGTCACGCAGAGAGTAGGTGGGTAACAGTGGAGGGCATGACCAGTAAAGATGTCATTAGTAATGTCATGCAGAGAGTATATGGGTAACAGTCGAGGGCATGACCAGTAAATATGTCATTAGAAATGTCATGCAGAGAGTACATGGGTAACAGTTGAGGGCATGACCAGTAAATATGTCACTAGAAATGCCATGCAGAGAGTAGGTGAGTAACAGTGGGGGTATGGACAGTAAAGATGTCATTAGAAATGTAACGCAGAGAGTAGGTGGGTAACAGTGGGGGATGATCAGTAAAGATGTCATTAGAAATGTCATGCAGACAGTAGGTGGGTAACAGTGGGGGTATGGCCAGTAAAGATGTCATTAGAAATGTCACACAGAGAGTAGGTGGGTAACAGTGGGTGTGTGACCAGTAAAGATGTCATTAGAAATGTCACACAGAGAGTAGGTGGGTAACAGCAGAAGGCATGACCAGTACAGATGTCATTAGAAATGTCATGCAGAGAGTAGGTGGGTAACATCGGAAGGCATGACCAATAAAGATGTAATTAGAAATGTCATGCAGCGAGTAGGTGGGTAACAGTGGGGGCATGACCAGTAAAGATGTCATTAGAAATGTCATGCAGACAGTAGGTGGGTAACAGTGGGGGTATGGCCAGTAAAGATGTCATTAGAAATGTCACGCAGAGATTAGACGAGTAACAGTGGAGGGCATGGACAGTAAAGATCCAATTGTAAAAGTCACAGAGTAGGTGGGTAACAGTGGGGGCATGACCAGTAGAGATGTCATTAGAAATGTCATGCAGAGAGTAGGTGGGTAACAGCGGAAGACATGACCAGTAAATATGTCATTAGAAATGTCACGCAGAGAGTAGGTGGGTAACAGTGGAGGGCATGACCAGTAAAGATGTCATTAGTAATGTCATGCAGAGAGTATATGGGTAACAGTCGAGGGCATGACCAGTAAATATGACATTAGAAATGTCACACAGACAGTAGGTGGGTAACAGTGGGGGGCATGACCAGTAAAGAAGTCATTAGAAATGTCATGCAGAGAATAAGTGGGTAACAGTGGGGGCATAACCAGTAAATATGTAATTAGAAATGTCACAGAGAGTAGGTGGGTAACAGTGGGGGCATGACCAGTAAAGATGTCATTAGAAATGTCACAGAGAGTAGGTGGGTAACAGTGGGGTGCATGAACAGTAAAGATGTCATTAGAAATGTCACACAGACAGTAGGTGGGTAACAGTGGGGGCATAGCCAGTAAATATGTAATTAGAAATGTCACAGAGAGTAGGTGGGTAACAGTGGGGGCATGACCAGTAAAGATGTCATTAGAAATTTCATGCAGAGAGTAGGTGGGTAACAATGAAGGGCATGGCCAGTAAAGATGTCATTAGACATGTCACGCAGAGATTAGACGAGTAACAGTGGAGGGCATGGACAGTAAAGATCCAATTGGAAAAGTCACAGAGAGTAGGTGGGTAACAGTGGGGGTATGGCCAGTAAAGATGTCATTAGAAATGTCACACAGAGAGTAGGTGGGTAACAGTGGGTGTGTAACCAGTAAAGATGTCATTAGAAATGTCATGAAGAGAGTAGGTGGGCAACAGTGGTGGGCATGGCCAGTAACAATGTCATTAGAAATGTCACACAGAGAGTAGGTGGGTAACAGCAGAAGGCATGACCAATAAAGATGTAATTAGAAATGTCATGCAGCGAGTAGGTGGGTAACAGTGGGGGCATGACCAGTAAAGATGTCATTAGAAATGTCATGCAGACAGTAGGTGGGTAACAGTGGGGGTATGCCAGTAAAGATGTCATTAGAAATGTCACAAAGAGAGTAGGTGGGTAACAGTGGGTGTGTGACCAGTAAAGATGTCATTAGAAATGTCATGAAGAGAGTAGGTGGGTAACAGTGGGGTGCATGAACAGTAAAGATGTCATTAGAAATGTCACACAGACAGAAGGTGGGTAAAAGTGGGGGCCATGACAAGTAAAGATGTCATTGGAATTGTCATGCAGAGAGTAAGTGGGTAACAGTGGAGGGCATGACCAGTAAAGTTGTAATTAGAAATGTCCTGCAGAGAGTACATGGGTAACAGTCGAGGGCATGACCAGTAAATATGCCATTAGAAATGTCACGCAGAGAGTAGGTGGGTAACAGTGGAAGGCATGACCAGTACAGATGTCATTAGGAATGTCACACAGAGAGTAGGTGGGTAACAGTGGGGGTATGGCCCGTACATATGTCATTAGTAATGTCATGCAGAGAGTATATGGGTAACAGTCGAGGGCATGACCAGTAAATATGTCATTAGAAATGTCATGCAGAGAGTACATGGGTAACAGTCGAGGGCATGACCAGTAAATATGTCACTAGAAATGCCATGCAGAGAGTAGGTGAGTAACAGTGGGGATATGGACAGTAAAGATGTCATTAGAAATGTAACGCAGAGAGTAGGTGGGTAACAGTGGGGGATGATCAGTAAAGATGTCATTAGAAATGTCATGCAGAGAGTACATGGGTAACAGTCGAGGGCGTGACAGGTAAATATGTCATTAGAAATGTCATGCAGAGAGTAGGTGGGTAACAGTGGGGGTATGGCCAGTAAAGATGTCATTAGAAATGTCACACAGAGAGTAGTTTGGTAACAGTGGGTGTGTGACCAGTAAAGATGTCATTAGAAATGTCATGAAGAGAGTAGGTGGGTAACAGTGGGGTGCATGAACAGTAAAGATGTCATTAGAAATGTCACACAGACAGTAGGTGGGTAAAAGTGGGGGCCATGACCAGTAAAGATGTCATTATAATTGTCATGCAGAGAGTAGGTGGGTAACAGTGGGGGCATAACCAGTAAATATGTAATTAGAAATGTCACACAGAGAGTAGGTGGGTAACAGTGGAGGGCATGACCAGTAAAGATGTCATTAGTAATGTAATGCAGAAAGTATATGGGTAACAGTCGAGGGCATGACCAGTAAATATGCCATTAGAAATGTCACGCAGAGAGTAGGTGGGTAACAATGGAAGGCATGACCAGTACAGATGTCATTAGGAATGTCACGCAGAGAGTAGGTGGGTAACAGTGGGGGTATGGCCCGTACATATGTCATTAGAAATGTCACACAGAGAGTAGGTGGGTAACAGTGGAGGGCATGGCCAGTAAATGTGTCATTAGAAATGTCACACAGAGAGTAGGTGGGTAACAGTCGAGGGCATGACCAGTAAATATGTCATTAGAAATGTCAGCCAAAGAGTAGGTGGGTAACAGTGGGTGCGTGACCAGTAAAGATGTCATTAGAAATGCCATGAAGAGAGTAGGTGGGCAACAGTGGAGGGCATGGCCAGTAAAGATGTCATTGAAAATGTCACACAGAGAGTAGGTGGGTAACATTGGGGGGCATGAACAGTAAAGATGTCATTAGAAATGTCATGCAGAGAGTGCATGGGTAACAGTCGAGGGCGTGACCAATAAATATGCCATTAGAAATGTCACACAGAGAGTAGGTGGGTAACAGAGGAAAGCATGACCAGTATAGATGTCATTAGAAATGTCACGCAGAGAGTAGGTGGGTAACAGTGGAGGGCATGGCCAGTAAAGATATCATTAGAAATGTCACACAGAGAGTAGGTGAGTAACAGTGTGGGGCATGACCAGTAAGTATGTAATTAGAAAAGTCACAGAGAGTAGGTGGGTAACAGTGGGGGGCATGACCAGTAAGGATGTCATTAGAAATGTCAGGCACAGAGTAGATGGTTAACAGTGGGGGGCATGAACAGTAAGTATGTCATTAGAAATGTCACAGAGAGTAGGTGGGTAACAGTGAGGGGCATGACCAGTAAAGATGTCATTAGACATGTCACACAGAGAGTAGACGGGTAACAGTGGAGGGCATGGCCAGTAAAGATCTATTTGGAAAAGTCACAGAGAGTAGGTGAGTAAAAGTGGTGGGCATGGCCAGTAAAGATGTCATTAGAAATGCCATGCAGAGATAAGGTGAGTAACAGTTGGGGTATGGCCAGTAAAGATGTCATTAGAAATGTCACGCAGAGAGTAGGTGGGTAACAGTGGTGGGCATGACCAGTACAGATGTCATTCAAAATTTCATGCAGAGAGTAGGTGAGTAACAATGAGGGGCATGACCAGTAAAGATGTCATTAGAAATGTCATGCAGAGAGTAGGTGGATAACAGTCAAGGGCATGACCAGTACAGATGTCATTAGAAATGCCATGCAGAGAGTAGGTGACTAACAGTTGGGGTATGGCCAGTAAAGATTTCATTAGAAATGTCACGCAGAGAGTAGGTGGGTAACAGTGGGGGGCATGACCAGTAAAGATGTCATTAGAAATGTCATGCAGAGAGTAGGTGGGTAACAGCAGAAGGCATGACCAGTACAGATGTCTTTAGAAATGTCATGCAGAGAGTAGGTGGGTAACAGTGGAGGGCATGGCCAGTAAAGATTTCATTAGAAATGTCACACAGAGAGTAGGTGGGTAACAGTGGGGGCGTGACCTGTAAAAATGTCATTAGAAATGTCATGCAGAGAGTAGGTGGGTAACATCGGAAGGCATGACCAGTAAAGATGTAATTAGAAATGTCACGCAGAGAGTAGGTGGGTAACAGTGGGTGCGTGACCAGTAAAGATGTCATTAGAAATGTCATGCAGAGAGTAGGTGAGTAACAGTGGGGGTATGGCCAGTAAAGATGTCATTAGAAATGTCACACAGAGTACATGGGTAAAAGTGGGGGTATGGCCAGTAAAGATGTCATTAGAAATGTCACACAGAGAGTAAGTGAGTAACAGTGGGGGGCATGACCAGTAAGTATGTAATTAGAAAAGTCACAGAGAGTAGGTGGGTAACAGTGGGGGCCATGACTAGTAAAGATATCAATAGAAATGTTACGCGGACTGTAGGTGGGTAACAGTGGAGGGCATGGCCAGTAAAGATATCATTAGAAATGTTACGCAGAGTCTAGGTGGGTAACAGTGGGGGCATAACCAGTAAAGATGTCATTAGAAATGCCATGCAGAGAGTAGGTGAGTAACAGTGGGGGTATGGCCAGTAAAGATTTAATTAGAAATGTCACACACAGAGTAGGTGGGTAACAGTGGAGGGCATGGCCAGTAAAGATATCATTAGAAATGTTACGCAGAAACTAGGTGGGTAACAGTGGGGGCATGACCAGTAAAGATGTCATTAGAAAAGTCACAGAGAGTAGATGGGTAACAATGGGGCATGACCAGTAAAGATGTCATTAGAAATTTCATGCAGAGAGTAGGTGGGTAACAGTGAGGGGCATGGCCAGTAAAGATGTGATTAGACATGTCATGCAGAGAGTAGACGGGTAACAGTGGAAGGCATGGCCAGTAAAGATCTAATTGGAAAAGTCACAGAAAGTAGGTGGGTAACAGTGGAGGGCATGACCAGTACAGATGTCATTAGAAATGTCATGCAGAAAGTAGGTAGGTAACAGCGGAAGGCATGACCAGTAAATATGTCATTAGAAATGTCACGCAGAGAGTAGGTGGGTAACAGTGGAGGGCATGACCAGTAAATATGTCATTAGAAATGCCATGCAGAGTGTAGGTGGGTAACATTGGGGGGCATGACCAGTAAAGATGTCATTAGAAATGTCATGCAGAGAGTACATGGGTAACAGTCGACGGCATGACCAGTAAATATGTCATTACAAATGTCGGGCAAAGAGTAGGTGGGTAACATTGGAGGGCACGACCAGTAAAGATGTCATTAGAAATGTCATGCAGAGAGTACATGGGTAACAGTCGAGGGCTTGACAAGTAAATATGTCATTAGAAATGTTACGCAGAGAGTAGGTGGGTAACAGTGGAGGGCATGACCAGTAAATATGTCATTAGAAATGCCATGCAGAGTGTAGGTGGGTAACATTGGGGGGCATGAACAGTAAAGATGTCATTAGAAATGTCACACAGACAGTAGGTGGGTAACAGAGGAAAGCATGACCAGTTCAGATGTCATTAGAAATGTCACGCAGAGAGTAGGTGGGTAACAGTGGAGGGCATGGCCAGTAAAGATATCATTAGAAATGTCACACAGAGAGTAGGTGAGTAACAGTGGGGGCATAACCAGTAAATATGTAATTAGAAATGTCACAGAGAGTAGGTGGGTAACAGTGGGGGCATGACCAGTAAAGATGTCATTAGAAATTTCATGCAGAGAGTAGGTGGGTAACAATGAAGGGCATGGCCAGTAAAGATGTCATTAGACATGTCACGCAGAGTTTAGACGAGTAACAGTGGAGGGCATTGACAGTAAAGATCCAATTGGAAAAGTCACAGAGAGTAGGTGGGTAACAGTGGGGGTATGGCCAGTAAAGATGTCATTAGAAATGTCACACAGAGAGTAGGTGGGTAACATCGGAAGGCATGACCAATAAAGATGTCATTAGAAATGTCATGAAGAGAGTAGGAGGACAACAGTGAAGGGCATGGCCAGTAACAATGTCATTTGAAATGTCACACAGAGAGTAGGTGGGTAACAGTGGGATGCATGAACAGTAAAGATGTCATTAGAAAAGTCATGCAGAGAGTAGGTGGGTAACAGTGGGGGGCATGACAAGTAAAGATGTCATTAGAAATGTCATGCAGAGAGTAGGTGGGTAACAGTGGGGGTATGGCCAGTAAAGATGTCATTAGAAATGTCACACAGAGAGTAGGTGGGTAACAGCAGAAGGCATGGCCAGTAAAGATGTCATTAGAAATGTCATGCAGAGAGTACATGGGTAACTGTTGAGGGCGTGACCAGTAAATATGTCATTCGAAATGTCACGCAGAGAGTAGGTGGGTAACAGTGGAGGGCATGACCAGTAAAGATGTCATTAGAAATGTCATGCAGAGAGTACATGGGTAACAGCGGAAGGCATGACCAGTACAGATGTCATTAGAAATGCCATGCAGAGAGTATATGGGTAACAGTCGAGGGCATGACCAGTAAATATGTCATTAGAAATGTCATGCAGAGAGTAGGTGGGTTACAGTGGAGGGCATGACCAGTAAAGATGTCATTAGAAATGTCATGCAGAGAGTAGATGGGTAACAGCGGAAGGCATGACCAGTACAGATGTCATTAGAAATGCCATGCAGAGAGTAGGTGACTAACAGTTGGGGTATGGCCAGTAAAGATTTCATTAGAAATGTCACGCAGAGAGTAGGTGGGTAACAGTGGGGGGCATGACCAGTAAATATGTAATTAGAAATGTCACGCAGAGAGTAGGTGGGTAACAGCAGAAGGCATGACCAGTACAGATGTCTTTAGAAATGTCATGCAGAGAGTAGGTGGGTAACAGTGGAGGGCATGACCAGTAAAGATGTCATTAGAAATGTCATGCAGAGAGTAGGTGGGTAACATCGGAAGGCATGACCAGTAAAGATGTAATTAGAAATGTCACGCAGAGAGTAGGTGGGTAACAGTGGGTGCGTGACCAGTAAAGATGTCATTAGAAATGCCATGAAGAGAGTAGGTGGGCAACAGTGGAGGGCATGGCTAGTAACAATGTCATTGGAAATGTCACACAGAGAGTAGGTGGGTAACAGTGGGGGGCATGAACAGTAAAGATGTCATTAGAAATGTCACACAGACAGTAGGTGGGTAACAGTGGGGGGCATGACCAGTAAAGATGTCATTAGAAATGTCATGCAGAGAGTTGGTGGGTAACAGTGGGGGCCATGACCAGTAAAGAGGTCATTAGAATTGTCATTCAGAGAGTAGGTGGGTAACAGTGGGGGGCATGACCAGTAAGTATGTAATTAGAAATGTCATGCAGAGAGTAGGTGAGTAACAGTGGGGGTATGGCCAGTAAAGATGTCATTAGAAATGTCACACAGAGAGTAGATGGGTAACAGAGGAAGGCATGGCCAGTAAAGATGTCATTAGAAATGTCATGCAGAGAGTACATGGGTAACGGTTGAGGGCGTGACCAGTAAATATGTCATTAGAAATGTCACACACAGAGTAGGTGGGTAACAGTGGAGGGCATGACCAGTAAAGATGTCATTAGAAATGTCATGCAGAGAGTACATGGGTAACAGTCGAGGGCGATATCAGTAAAAATGTCATTAGAAATGTCACACAGAGAGTATGTGGGTAACAGCGGAAGGCATGACCAGTACAGATGTCATTAGAAATGCCATGCAGAGAGTCTGAGTAACAGTGGGGGTATAGCCAGTAAAGATGTCATTAGAAATGTCATGCAGAGAGTAGGTGCATAACAGTGGGGGACATAACCAGCAAAGATGTCATTAGAAATGCCATGCAGAGAGTCGGTGAGTAACAGTGGGGGTATAGCCAGTAAAGATGTCATTAGAAATGTCATGCAGAGAGTAGGTGCATAACAGTGGGGGACATAATCAGTAAAGATGTCAATAGAAATGCCATGCAGAGAGTCGGTGAGTAACAGTGGGGGTATAGACAGTAAAGATGTCATTACAAATGTCACGCAGAGAGTAGGTGGATAACAGTGGAGGGCATGGCCAGTAAAGATATCATTAGAAATGTCACGCAGAGAGTAGGTGAGTAACAGTGGGGGGCATGACCAGTAAGTATGTAATTAGAAAAGTCACAGAGAGTAGGTGGGTAACAGTGGGGGCCATGACTAGTAAAGATATCAATAGAAATGTTACGCAGACTGTAGGTGGGTAACAGTGGAGGGCATGGCCAGTAAAGATATCATTAGAAATGTCACGCAGAGAGTAGGTGGGTAACAGTAGAGGGCATGGCCAGTAAAGATATCATTAGAAATGTTACGCAGAGACTAGGTGGGTAACAGTGGGGGTATAACCAGTAAAGATGTCATTAGAAATGCCATGCAGAGAGTAGGTGAGTAACAGTGGGGGTATGGCCAGTAAAGATTTCATTAGAAATGTCACGCAGAGAGTAGGTGGGTAACAGTGGAGGGCATGGCCAGTAAAGATATCATTAGAAATGGTATGCAGAGACTAGGTGGGTAACAGTGGGGGCATAACCAGTAAAGATGTCATTAGAAATGCCATGCAGAGAGTAGGTGAGTAACAGTGGGGGTATGGCCAGTAAAGATTTCATTAGAAATGTCACGCAGAGAGTAGGTGGGTAACAGTGGGGGCATGACCAGTAAAGATGTCATTAGAAAAGTCACAGAGAGTAGGTGGGTAACAGTGGGGGGCATGACCAGTAAAGATGTCATTAGAAATGTCACAGAGAGTAGGTGGGTAACAGTGGGGCATGACCAGTAAAGATGTCATTAGAAATTTCATGCAGAGAGTAGGTGGGTAACAGTGGGGGGCATGGCCAGTAAAGATGTCATTAGACATGTCACGCAGAGAGTAGACGGGTAACAGTGGAAGGCATGGCCAGTAAAGATCTAATTGGAAAAGTCACAGAGATTAGGTGGGTAACCGTGGAGGGCATGACCAGTAAAGATGTCATTCGAAATGTCACATAGAGTAGGTGGGTAACAGTGTCATGCAGAGAGTACATGGGTAACAGTCGAGGGCATGACCAGTAAATATGTCATTAGAAATGTCACACAGAAAGTAGGTGGGTAACAGCGGAAGGCATGACCAGTAAAGATGTCATTAGAAATGTCACGCAGAGAGTAAATGAATAACAGTGGGGGGCATGACCAGTAAAGATGTCATTCGAAATGTCACATAGAGTAGGTGGGTAACAGTGTCATGCAGAGAGTACATGGGTAACAGTCGAGGGCGTGACCGGTAAATATGTCATTAGAAATGTAACCCAGAGAGTAGGTGTGTAACAGCGGAAGGCATGACCAGTAAAGATGTCATTAGAAATGTCATGCAGACAGTAGGTGGGTAACAGTGGGGTTATGGCCCGTAAAGATGTCATTAGAAATGTCACACAGAGAGTAGGTGGGTAACAGTGGGTGTGTGACCAGTAAAGATGTCATTAGAAATGTCATGAAGAGAGTAGGTGGGCAACAGTGGTGGGCATGGCCAGTAACAATGTCATTAGAAATGTCACACAGAGAGTAGGTTGGTAACAGCAGAAGGCATGACCAGTACAGATGTTATTAGAAATGTCATGCAGAGAGTAGGTGGGTAACATCGGAAGGCATGACCAATAAAGATGTAATTAGAAATGTCATGAAGAGAGTAGGTGGGTAACAATGGAGGGCATGGCCAGGAAAGATATCATTATAAATGTCACGCAGAGAGTAGGTGGGTAACAGTGGGGGCGTGACCTGTAAAGATGTCATTAGAAATGTCATGCAGAGAATAGGTGAGTAACAGTGGGGGGCATGACCAGTAAGTATGTCATTAGAAATGTCACAGAGAGTAGGTGGGTAACAGTGGGGGGCATGACCAGTAAAGATGTCATTAGAAATGTCAGGCAGAGAGTAGGTGGGTATCAGTGGGGGGGCATGACCAGTAAGTATGTCATTAGAAAAGTCACAGAGAGTAGGTGGGTAGCAGTGGGGTCATGACCAGTAAAGATGTCATTAGAAATGTCACGCAGAGAGTAAGTGAATAACAGTGGGGGGCATGACCAGTAAAGATGTCATTTGAAATGTCATGCAGAGAGTAGGTGGGTAACAGCGGAAGACATGACCAGTAAATATGTCATTAGAAAAGTCACGCAGAGAGTAGGTGGGTAACAGCGGAGGGCATGACCAGTAAAGATGTCATTAGTAATGTAATGCAGAAAGTATATGGGTAACAGTCGAGGGCATGACCAGTAAATATGTCATTAGAAATGTCATGCAGAGAGTAGGTGGGTAACAGTGGAGGGCATGACCAGTAAAGATGTCATTAGAAATGTCATGCAGAGAGTACATGGGTAACAGTCGAGGGCATGACCAGTAAATATGTCACTAGAAATGATATGCAGAGAGTAGGTGAGTAACAGTGGGGGTATGGACAGTAAAGATGTCATTAGAAATGTAACACAGAGAGTAGGTGGGTAACAGTGGGGGAATGATCAGTAAAGATGTCGTTAGAAATGTCATGCAGAGAGTACATGGGTAACAGTCGAGGGCATGACCGGTAAATATGTCATTAGAAATGTCACACAGAGAGTAGGTGGGTAACAGCGGAAGGCATGACCAGTAAAGATGTCATTAGAAATTCCATGCAGAGAGTAGGTGGGTAACAGTGAAGGGCATGGTCAGTAAAGGTATCATTAGAAATGTCACGCAGAGAGTAGGTGGGTAACAGTGGGGGCATAACCAGTAAAGATGTCATTAGAAATGTCATGCAGACAGTAGGTGGGTAACAGTGGGGGTATGGCCAGTAAAGATGTCATTAGAAATGTCACACAGAGAGTAGGTGGGTAACAGTGGGTGTGTGACCAGTAAAGATGTCATTAGAAATGTCATGAAGAGAGTAGGTGGGCACCAGTGGTGGGCATGGCCAGTAACAATGTCATTAGAAATGTCACACAGAGAGTAGGTGGGTAACAGCAGAAGGCATGACCAGTACAGATGTCATTAGAGATGTCATGCAGAGAGTAGGTGGGTAACATCGGAAGGCATGACCAATAAAGATGTCATTAGAAATTCCATGCAGAGAGTAGGTGGGTAACAGTGAAGGGCATGGTCAGTAAAGGTATCATTAGAAATGTCACGAAGAGAGTAGGTGGGTAACAGTGGGGGCATAACCAGTAAAGATGTCATTAGAAATGTCATGCAGACAGTAGGTGGGTAACAGTGGGGGTATGGCCAGTAAAGATGTCATTAGAAATGTCACACAGAGAGTAGGTGGGTAACAGTGGGTGTGTGACCAGTAAAGATGTCATTAGAAATGTCATGCAGACAGTAGGAGGACAACAGTGGAGGGCATGGCCAGGAAAGATATCATTAGAAATGTCATGCAGAGAATAGATGAGTAACAGTGGGGGGCATGACCAGTAAGTATGTCATTAGAAAAGTCACAGAGAGTAGGTGGGTAACAGTGGGGGGCATGACCACTAAAGATTCATTAGAAATGTCAGGCAGAGAGTAGGTGGGTATCAGTGGGGGGGCATGACCAGTAAGTATGTCATTAGAAAAGTCACAGAGAGTAGGTGGGTAGCAGTGGGGGCATGACCAGTAAAGAGGTCATTAGAAATGTCATGCAGAGAGTAAGTGAATAACAGTGGGGGGGCATGACCAGTAAAGATGTCATTAGAAATGTCATGCAGAGAGTAGGTGGGTAACAGCGGAAGACATGACCAGTAAATATATCATTAGAAATGTCACGCAGAGAGTAGGTGGGTAATAGTGGAGGGCATGGCCAGTAAAGATATTAGAAATGTCACGCAGAGAGTAGGTGGGTAACAGTGGAGGGCATGATCAGTAAAGATGTCATAAGTAATGTCAGGCAGAGAGTATATGGGTAACAGTCGAGGGCATGACCAGTAAATATGTCATTAGAAATGTCATGCAGAGAGTAGGTGGGTAACAGTGGAGGGCATGACCAGTAAAGATGTCATTAGAAATGTAACGCAGAGAGTAGGTGGGTAACAGTGGGGGAATGATCAGTAAAGATGTCAGTAGCAATATCATGCAGAGAGCACATGGGTAACAGTCGAGGGCATGACCAGTAAATATGTCACTAGAAATGCCATGCAGAGAGTAGGTGAGTAACAGTGGGGGTATGGACAGTAAAGATGTCATTAGAAATGTAACGCAGAGAGTAGGTGGGTAACAGTGGGGGAATGATCAGTAAAGATGTCATTAGAAATGTCATGCAGAGAGTACATGGGTAACAGTCGAGGGCGTGACCGGTAAATATGTCATTAGAAATGTCACACAGAGAGTAGGTGGGTAATAGCGGAAGGCATGACCAGTAAAGATGTCATTAGAAATGCCATGCAGAGAGTAGGTGGGTAACAGTGGGGGCATGACCAGTAAAGGTGTCATTAGAAATGTCATGCAGACAGTAGGTGGGTAACAGTGGGGGTATGGCCAGTAAAGATGTCATTAGAAATGTCACACGGAGAGTAGGTGGGTAACAGTGGGTGTGTGACCAGTAAAGATGTCATTAGAAATGTCATGAAGAGAGTAGGTGGGCAACAGTGGTGGGCATGGCCAGTAACAATGTCATTAGAAATGTCACACAGACAGTAGGTGGGTAACAGCAGAAGGCATGACCAGTACAGATGTCATTAGAAATGTCATGCAGAGAGTAGGTGGGTAACATCGGAAGGCATGACCAATAAAGATGTAATTAGAAATGCCATGCAGAGAGTAGGTGGGTAACAGTGGGGGCATGACCAGTAAAGATGTCATTAGAAATGTCATGCAGACAGGTGGGTAACAGTGGGGGTATGGCCAGTAAATATGTCATTAGAAATGTCACACAGACAGTAGGTGGGTAACAGTGGAGGGCATGACCAGTAAAGATGTCATTAGAAATGTCATGCAGAGAGTACATGGGTAACAGCGGAAGGCATGACCAGTACAGATGTCATTAGAAATGCCATGCAGAGAGTAGGTGGGTAACAGCGGAAGACATGACCAGTAAATATGTCATTAGAAATGTCACGCAGAGAGTAGGTGGGTAACAGTGGAGGGCATGACCAGTAGAGATGTCATTAGAAATGTCATGCAGAGAGTAGGTGGGTAACAGCGGAAGACATGACCAGTAAATATGTCATTAGAAATGTCACGCAGAGAGTAGGTGGGTAACAGTGGAGGGCATGACCAGTAAAGATGTCATTAGTAATGTCATGCAGAGAGTATATGGGTAACAGTCGAGGGCATGACCAGTAAATATGTCATTAGAAATGTCATGCAGAGAGTACATGGGTAACAGTTGAGGGCATGACCAGTAAATATGTCACTAGAAATGCCATGCAGAGAGTAGGTGAGTAACAGTGGGGGTATGGACAGTAAAGATGTCATTAGAAATGTAACGCAGAGAGTAGGTGGGTAACAGTGGGGGATGATCAGTAAAGATGTCATTAGAAATGTCATGCAGACAGTAGGTGGGTAACAGTGGGGGTATGGCCAGTAAAGATGTCATTAGAAATGTCACACAGAGAGTAGGTGGGTAACATCGGAAGGCATGACCAATAAAGATGTAATTAGAAATGTCATGCAGCGAGTAGGTGGGTAACAGTGGGGGCATGACCAGTAAAGATGTCATTAGAAATGTCATGCAGACAGTAGGTGGGTAACAGTGGGGGTATGGCCAGTAAAGATGTCATTAGAAATGTCACAGAGAGTAGGTGGGTAACAGTGGGGGGTATGGCCAGTAAAGATGTTATTAGACATGTCACACAGAGATTAGACGAGTAACAGTGGAGGGCATGGACAGTAAAGATCCAATTGTAAAAGTCACAGAGTAGGTGGGTAACAGTGGGGGCATGACCAGTAGAGATGTCATTAGAAATGTCATGCAGAGAGTAGGTGGGTAACAGTGGAGGGCATGACCAGTAAAGATGTCATTAGTAATGTCATGCAGAGAGTATATGGGTAACAGTCGAGGGCATGACCAGTAAATATGACATTAGAAATGTCACACAGACAGTAGGTGGGTAACAGTGGGGGGCATGACCAGTAAAGAAGTCATTAGAAATGTCATGCAGAGAATAAGTGGGTAACAGTGGGGGCATAACCAGTAAATATGTAATTAGAAATGTCACAGAGAGTAGGTGGGTAACAGTGGGGGCATGACCAGTAAAGATGTCATTAGAAATGTCACAGAGAGTAGGTGGGTAACAGTGGGGTGCATGAACAGTAAAGATGTCATTAGAAATGTCACACAGACAGTAGGTGGGTAACAGTGGGGGCATAGCCAGTAAATATGTAATTAGAAATGTCACAGAGAGTAGGTGGGTAACAGTGGGGGCATGACCAGTAAAGATGTCATTAGAAATTTCATGCAGAGAGTAGGTGGGTAACAATGAAGGGCATGGCCAGTAAAGATGTCATTAGACATGTCACGCAGAGATTATACGAGTAACAGTGGAGGGCATGGACAGTAAAGATCCAATTGGAAAAGTCACAGAGAGTAGGTGGGTAACAGTGGGGGTATGGCCAGTAAAGATGTCATTAGAAATGTCACACAGAGAGTAGGTGGGTAACAGTGGGTGTGTAACCAGTAAAGATGTCATTAGAAATGTCATGAAGAGAGTAGGTGGGCAACAGTGGTGGGCATGGCCAGTAACAATGTCATTAGAAATGTCACACAGAGAGTAGGTGGGTAACAGCAGAAGGCATGACCAGTACAGATGTCATTAGAAATGTCATGCAGAGAGTAGGTGGGTAACATCGGAAGGCATGACCAATAAAGATGTAATTAGAAATGTCATGCAGCGAGTAGGTGGGTAACAGTGGGGGCATGACCAGTAAAGATGTCATTAGAAATGTCATGCAGACAGTAGGTGGGTAACAGTGGGGGTATGGCCAGTAAAGATGTCATTAGAAATGTCACACAGAGAGTAGGTGGGTAACAGTGGGTGTGTGACCAGTAAAGATGTCATTAGAAATGTCATGAAGAGAGTAGGTGGGTAACAGTGGGGTGCATGAACAGTAAAGATGTCATTAGAAATGTCACACAGACAGTAGGTGGGTAAAAGTGGGGGCCATGACCAGTAAAGATGTCATTGGAATTGTCATGCAGAGAGTAAGTGGGTAACAGTGGGGGCATAACCAGTAAATATGTAATTAGAAATGTCACACAGAGAGTAGGTGGGTAACAGTGGAGGGCATGACCAGTAAAGTTGTAATTAGAAATGTCCTGCAGAGAGTACATGGGTAACAGTTGAGGGCATGACCAGTAAATATGCCATTAGAAATGTCACGCAGAGAGTAGGTGGGTAACAGTGGAAGGCATGACCAGTACAGATGTCATTAGGAATGTCACACAGAGAGTAAGTGGGTAACAGTGGGGGTATGGCCCGTACATATGTCATTAGTAATGTCATGCAGAGAGTATATGGGTAACAGTCGAGGGCATGACCAGTAAATATGTCATTAGAAATGTCATGCAGAGAGTACATGGGTAACAGTCGAGGGCATGACCAGTAAATATGTCACTAGAAATGCCATGCAGAGAGTAGGTGAGTAACAGTGGGGATATGGACAGTAAAGATGTCATTAGAAATGTAACGCAGAGAGTAGGTGGGTAACAGTGGGGGATGATCAGTAAAGATGTCATTAGAAATGTCATGCAGAGAGTACATGGGTAACAGTCGAGGGCGTGACAGGTAAATATGTCATTAGAAATGTCATGAAGAGAGTAGGTGGGTAACAGTGGGGTGCATGAACAGTAAAGATGTCATTAGAAATGTCACACAGACAGTAGGTGGGTAAAAGTGGGGGCCATGACCAGTAAAGATGTCATTATAATTGTCATGCAGAGAGTAGGTGGGTAACAGTGGGGGCATAACCAGTAAATATGTAATTAGAAATGTCACACAGAGAGTAGGTGGGTAACAGTGGAGGGCATGACCAGTAAAGATGTCATTAGTAATGTAATGCAGAAAGTATATGGGTAACAGTCGAGGGCAGGACCAGTAAATATGCCATTAGAAATGTCACGCAGAGAGTAGGTGGGTAACAGTGGAAGGCATGACCAGTACAGATGTCATTAGGAATGTCAGGCAGAGAGTAGGTGGGTAACAGTGGGGGTATGGCCCGTACATATGTCATTAGAAATGTCACACAGAGAGTAGGTGGGTAACAGTGGAGGGCATGGCCAGTAAATGTGTCATTAGAAATGTCACACAGAGAGTAGGTGGGTAACAGTCGAGGGCATGACCAGTAAATATGTCATTAGAAATGTCAGCCAAAGAGTAGGTGGGTAACAGTGGGTGCGTGACCAGTAAAGATGTCATTAGAAATGCCATGAAGAGAGTAGGTGGGCAACAGTGGAGGGCATGGCCAGTAAAGATGTCATTGAAAATGTCACACAGAGAGTAGGTGGGTAACATTGGGGGGCATGAACAGTAAAGATGTCATTAGAAATGTCATGCAGAGAGTGCATGGGTAACAGTCGAGGGCGTGACCAATAAATATGCCATTAGAAATGTCACACAGAGAGTAGGTGGGTAACAGAGGAAAGCATGACCAGTATAGATGTCATTAGAAATGTCACGCAGAGAGTAGGTGGGTAACAGTGGAGGGCATGGCCAGTAAAGATATCATTAGAAATGTCACACAGAGAGTAGGTGAGTAACAGTGTGGGGCATGACCAGTAAGTATGTAATTAGAAAAGTCACAGAGAGTAGGTGGGTAACAGTGGGGGGCATGACCAGTAAGGATGTCATTAGAAATGTCAGGCACAGAGTAGATGGTTAACAGTGGGGGGCATGAACAGTAAGTATGTCATTAGAAATGTCACAGAGATTAGGTGGGTAACAGTGGGGGCATGGCCAGTAAAGATGTCATTAGAAATTTCACGCAGAGAGTAGGTGGGTAACAGTGAGGGGCATGACCAGTAAAGATGTCATTAGAAATGTCACAGAGAGTAGGTGGGTAACAGTGGGGGGTATGGCCAGTAAAGATGTTATTAGACATGTCACGCAGAGATTAGACGAGTAACAGTGGAGGGCATGGACAGTAAAGATCCAATTGTAAAAGTCACAGAGTAGGTGGGTAACAGTGGGGGCATGACCAGTAGAGATGTCATTAGAAATGTCATGCAGAGAGTAGGTGGGTAACAGTGGAGGGCATGACCAGTAAAGATGTCATTAGTAATGTCATGCAGAGAGTATATGGGTAACAGTCGAGGGCATGACCAGTAAATATGACATTAGAAATGTCACACAGACAGTAGGTGGGTAACAGTGGGGGGCATGACCAGTAAAGAAGTCATTAGAAATGTCATGCAGAGAATAAGTGGGTAACAGTGGGGGCATAACCAGTAAATATGTAATTAGAAATGTCACAGAGAGTAGGTGGGTAACAGTGGGGGCATGACCAGAAAAGATGTCATTAGAAATGTCACAGAGAGTAGGTGGGTAACAGTGGGGTGCATGAACAGTAAAGATGTCATTAGAAATGTCACACAGACAGTAGGTGGGTAACAGTGGGGGCATAGCCAGTAAATATGTAATTAGAAATGTCACAGAGAGTAGGTGGGTAACAGTGGGGGCATGACCAGTAAAGATGTCATTAGAAATTTCATGCAGAGAGTAGGTGGGTAACAATGAAGGGCATGGCCAGTAAAGATGTCATTAGACATGTCACGCAGAGATTATACGAGTAACAGTGGAGGGCATGGACAGTAAAGATCCAATTGGAAAAGTCACAGAGAGTAGGTGGGTAACAGTGGGGGTATGGCCAGTAAAGATGTCATTAGAAATGTCACACAGAGAGTAGGTGGGTAACAGTGGGTGTGTAACCAGTAAAGATGTCATTAGAAATGTCATGAAGAGAGTAGGTGGGCAACAGTGGTGGGCATGGCCAGTAACAATGTCATTAGAAATGTCACACAGAGAGTAGGTGGGTAACAGCAGAAGGCATGACCAGTACAGATGTCATTAGAAATGTCATGCAGAGAGTAGGTGGGTAACATCGGAAGGCATGACCAATAAAGATGTAATTAGAAATGTCATGCAGCGAGTAGGTGGGTAACAGTGGGGGCATGACCAGTAAAGATGTCATTAGAAATGTCATGCAGACAGTAGGTGGGTAACAGTGGGGGTATGGCCAGTAAAGATGTCATTAGAAATGTCACACAGAGAGTAGGTGGGTAACAGTGGGTGTGTGACCAGTAAAGATGTCATTAGAAATGTCATGAAGAGAGTAGGTGGGTAACAGTGGGGTGCATGAACAGTAAAGATGTCATTAGAAATGTCACACAGACAGTAGGTGGGTAAAAGTGGGGGCCATGACCAGTAAAGATGTCATTGGAATTGTCATGCAGAGAGTAAGTGGGTAACAGTGGGGGCATAACCAGTAAATATGTAATTAGAAATGTCACACAGAGAGTAGGTGGGTAACAGTGGAGGGCATGACCAGTAAAGTTGTAATTAGAAATGTCCTGCAGAGAGTACATGGGTAACAGTTGAGGGCATGACCAGTAAATATGCCATTAGAAATGTCACGCAGAGAGTAGGTGGGTAACAGTGGAAGGCATGACCAGTACAGATGTCATTAGGAATGTCACACAGAGAGTAGGTGGGTAACAGTGGGGGTATGGCCCGTACATATGTCATTAGTAATGTCATGCAGAGAGTATATGGGTAACAGTCGAGGGCATGACCAGTAAATATGTCATTAGAAATGTCATGCAGAGAGTACATGGGTAACAGTCGAGGGCATGACCAGTAAATATGTCACTAGAAATGCCATGCAGAGAGTAGGTGAGTAACAGTGGGGATATGGACAGTAAAGATGTCATTAGAAATGTAACGCAGAGAGTAGGTGGGTAACAGTGGGGGATGATCAGTAAAGATGTCATTAGAAATGTCATGCAGAGAGTACATGGGTAACAGTCGAGGGCGTGACAGGTAAATATGTCATTAGAAATGTCATGCAGAGAGTAGGTGGGTAACAGTGGGGGTATGGCCAGTAAAGATGTCATTAGAAATGTCACACAGAGAGTAGTTTGGTAACAGTGGGTGTGTGACCAGTAAAGATGTCATTAGAAATGTCATGAAGAGAGTAGGTGGGTAACAGTGGGGTGCATGAACAGTAAAGATGTCATTAGAAATGTCACACAGACAGTAGGTGGGTAAAAGTGGGGGCCATGACCAGTAAAGATGTCATTATAATTGTCATGCAGAGAGTAGGTGGGTAACAGTGGGGGCATAACCAGTAAATATGTAATTAGAAATGTCACACAGAGAGTAGGTGGGTAACAGTGGAGGGCATGACCAGTAAAGATGTCATTAGTAATGTAATGCAGAAAGTATATGGGTAACAGTCGAGGGCAGGACCAGTAAATATGCCATTAGAAATGTCACGCAGAGAGTAGGTGGGTAACAGTGGAAGGCATGACCAGTACAGATGTCATTAGGAATGTCAGGCAGAGAGTAGGTGGGTAACAGTGGGGGTATGGCCCGTACATATGTCATTAGAAATGTCACACAGAGAGTAGGTGGGTAACAGTGGAGGGCATGGCCAGTAAATGTGTCATTAGAAATGTCACACAGAGAGTAGGTGGGTAACAGTCGAGGGCATGACCAGTAAATATGTCATTAGAAATGTCAGCCAAAGAGTAGGTGGGTAACAGTGGGTGCGTGACCAGTAAAGATGTCATTAGAAATGCCATGAAGAGAGTAGGTGGGCAACAGTGGAGGGCATGGCCAGTAAAGATGTCATTGAAAATGTCACACAGAGAGTAGGTGGGTAACATTGGGGGGCATGAACAGTAAAGATGTCATTAGAAATGTCATGCAGAGAGTGCATGGGTAACAGTCGAGGGCGTGACCAATAAATATGCCATTAGAAATGTCACACAGAGAGTAGGTGGGTAACAGAGGAAAGCATGACCAGTATAGATGTCATTAGAAATGTCACGCAGAGAGTAGGTGGGTAACAGTGGAGGGCATGGCCAGTAAAGATATCATTAGAAATGTCACACAGAGAGTAGGTGAGTAACAGTGTGGGGCATGACCAGTAAGTATGTAATTAGAAAAGTCACAGAGAGTAGGTGGGTAACAGTGGGGGGCATGACCAGTAAGGATGTCATTAGAAATGTCAGGCACAGAGTAGATGGTTAACAGTGGGGGGCATGAACAGTAAGTATGTCATTAGAAATGTCACAGAGATTAGGTGGGTAACAGTGGGGGCATGGCCAGTAAAGATGTCATTAGAAATTTCACGCAGAGAGTAGGTGGGTAACAGTGAGGGGCATGACCAGTAAAGATGTCATTAGACATGTCACACAGAGAGTAGACGGGTAACAGTGGAGGGCATGGCCAGTAAAGATCTATTTGGAAAAGTCACAGAGAGTAGGTGAGTAAAAGTGGTGGGCATGGCCAGTAAAGATGTCATTAGAAATGCCATGCAGAGATAAGGTGAGTAACAGTTGGGGTATGGCCAGTAAAGATGTCATTAGAAATGTCACGCAGAGAGTAGGTGGGTAACAGTGGTGGGCATGACCAGTACAGATGTCATTCAAAATTTCATGCAGAGAGTAGGTGAGTAACAATGAGGGGCATGACCAGTAAAGATGTCATTAGAAATGTCATGCAGAGAGTAGGTGGGTAACAGTCAAAGGCATGACCAGTACAGATGTCATTAGAAATGCCATGCAGAGAGTAGGTGACTAACAGTTGGGGTATGGCCAGTAAAGATTTCATTAGAAATGTCACGCAGAGAGTAGGTGGGTAACAGTGGGGGGCATGACCAGTAAAGATGTCATTAGAAATGTCATGCAGAGAGTAGGTGGGTAACAGCAGAAGGCATGACCAGTACAGATGTCTTTAGAAATGTCATGCAGAGAGTAGGTGGGTAACAGTGGAGGGCATGGCCAGTAAAGATTTCATTAGAAATGTCACACAGAGAGTAGGTGGGTAACAGTGGGGGCGTGACCTGTAAAAATGTCATTAGAAATGTCATGCAGAGAGTAGGTGGGTAACATCGGAAGGCATGACCAGTAAAGATGTAATTAGAAATGTCACGCAGAGAGTAGGTGGGTAACAGTGGGTGCGTGACCAGTAAAGATGTCATTAGAAATGTCATGCAGAGAGTAGGTGAGTAACAGTGGGGGTATGGCCAGTAAAGATGTCATTAGAAATGTCACACAGAGTACATGGGTAAAAGTGGGGGTATGGCCAGTAAAGATGTCATTAGAAATGTCACAGAGAGTAGGTGGGTAACAGTGGGGGCCATGACTAGTAAAGATATCAATAGAAATGTTACGCGGACTGTAGGTGGGTAACAGTGGAGGGCATTGCCAGTAAAGATATCATTAGAAATGTCACGCAGAGAGTAGGTGAGGCATGACCAGTACGCAGAGAGTAGGTGGGTAACAGTGGAGGGCATGGCCAGTAAAGATATCATTAGAAATGTTACGCAGAGTCTAGGTGGGTAACAGTGGGGGCATAACCAGTAAAGATGTCATTAGAAATGCCATGCAGAGAGTAGGTGAGTAACAGTGGGGGCATGACCAGTAAAGATGTCATTAGAAAAGTCACAGAGAGTAGGTGGGTAACAATGGGGCATGACCAGTAAAGATGTCATTAGAAATTTCATGCAGAGAGTAGGTGGGTAACAGTGAGGGGCATGGCCAGTAAAGATGTGATTAGACATGTCATGCAGAGAGTAGACGGGTAACAGTGGAAGGCATGGCCAGTAAAGATCTAATTGGAAAAGTCACAGAGAGTAGGTGAGTAACAGTGGAGGGCATGACCAGTACAGATGTCATTAGAAATGTCATGCAGAGAGTACATGGGTAACAGTCGACGGCATGACCAGTAAATATGTCATTACAAATGTCAGGCAAAGAGTAGGTGGGTAACATTGGAGGGCACGACCAGTAAAGATGTCATTAGAAATGTCATGCAGAGAGTACATGGGTAACAGTCGAGGGCTTGACAAGTAAATATGTCATTAGAAATGTCACGCAGAGAGTAGGTGGGTAACAGTGGAGGGCATGACCAGTAAATATGTCATTAGAAATGCCATGCAGAGTGTAGGTGGGTAACATTGGGGGGCATGAACAGTAAAGATGTCATTAGAAATGTCACACAGACAGTAGGTGGGTAACAGAGGAAAGCATGACCAGTACAGATGTCATTAGAAATGTCACGCAGAGAGTAGGTGGGTAACAGTGGAGGGCATGGCCAGTAAAGATATCATTAGAAATGTCACACAGAGAGTAGGTGAGTAACAGTGGGGGCATAACCAGTAAATATGTAATTAGAAATGTCACAGAGAGTAGGTGGGTAACAGTGGGGGCATGACCAGTAAAGATGTCATTAGAAATTTCATGCAGAGAGTAGGTGGGTAACAATGAAGGGCATGGCCAGTAAAGATGTCATTAGACATGTCACGCAGAGTTTAGACGAGTAACAGTGGAGGGCATTGACAGTAAAGATCCAATTGGAAAAGTCACAGAGAGTAGGTGGGTAACAGTGGGGGTATGGCCAGTAAAGATGTCATTAGAAATGTCACACAGAGAGTAGATGGGTAACATCGGAAGGCATGACCAATAAAGATGTCATTAGAAATGTCATGAAGAGAGTAGGAGGACAACAGTGAAGGGCATGGCCAGTAACAATGTCATTTGAAATGTCACACAGAGAGTAGGTGGGTAACAGTGGGATGCATGAACAGTAAAGATGTCATTAGAAATGTCATGCAGAGAGTAGGTGGGTAACAGTGGGGGTATGGCCAGTAAAGATGTCATTAGAAATGTCACACAGAGAGTAGGTGGGTAACAGCAGAAGGCATGGCCAGTAAAGATGTCATTAGAAATGTCATGCAGAGAGTACATGGGTAACTGTTGAGGGCGTGACCAGTAAATATGTCATTCGAAATGTCACGCAGAGAGTAGGTGGGTAACAGTGGATGGCATAACCAGTAAAGATGTCATTAGAAATGTCATGCAGAGAGTACATGGGTAACAGCGGAAGGCATGACCAGTACAGATGTCATTAGAAATGCCATGCAGAGAGTATATGGGTAACAGTCGAGGGCATGACCAGTAAATATGTCATTAGAAATGTCATGCAGAGAGTAGGTGGGTTACAGTGGAGGGCATGACCAGTAAAGATGTCATTAGAAATGTCATGCAGAGAGTAGGTGAGTAACAGTCAAGGGCGTGACCAGTAAATATGTCATTAGTAATGTAATGCAGAAAGTATATGGGTAACAGTCGAGGGCAGGACCAGTAAATATGCCATTAGAAATGTCACACAGAGAGTAGATGGGTAACAGCGGAAGGCATGACCAGTACAGATGTCATTAGAAATGCCATGCAGAGAGTAGGTGACTAACAGTTGGGGTATGGCCAGTAAAGATTTCATTAGAAATGTCACGCAGAGAGTAGGTGGGTAACAGTGGGGGGCATGACCAGTAAATATGTAATTAGAAATGTCACGCAGAGAGTAGGTGGGTAACAGCAGAAGGCATGACCAGTACAGATGTCTTTAGAAATGTCATGCAGAGAGTAGGTGGGTAACAGTGGAGGGCATGGCCAGTAAAGATTTCATTAGAAATGTCATGCAGAGAGTAGGTGGGTAACATCGGAAGGCATGACCAGTAAAGATGTAATTAGAAATGTCACGCAGAGAGTAGGTGGGTAACAGTGGGTGCGTGACCAGTAAAGATGTCATTAGAAATGCCATGAAGAGAGTAGGTGGGCAACAGTGGAGGGCATGGCTAGTAACAATGTCATTGGAAATGTCACACAGAGAGTAGGTGGGTAACAGTGGGGGGCATGAACAGTAAAGATGTCATTAGAAATGTCACACAGACAGTAGGTGGGTAACAGTGGGGGGCATGACCAGTAAAGATGTCATTAGAAATGTCATGCAGAGAGTTGGTGGGTAACAGTGGGGGCCATGACCAGTAAAGAGGTCATTAGAATTGTCATTCAGAGAGTAGGTGGGTAACAGTGGGGGGCATGACCAGTAAGTATGTAATTAGAAATGTCATGCAGAGAGTAGGTGAGTAACAGTGGGGGTATGGCCAGTAAAGATGTCATTAGAAATGTCACACAGAGAGTAGATGGGTAACAGAGGAAGGCATGGCCAGTAAAGATGTCATTAGAAATGTCATGCAGAGAGTACATGGGTAACGGTTGAGGGCGTGATCAGTAAATATGTCATTAGAAATGTCACACAGAGAGTAGGTGGGTAACAGTGGAGGGCATGACCAGTAAAGATGTCATTAGAAATGTCATGCAGAGAGTACATGGGTAACAGTCGAGGGCGATACCAGTAAAAATGTCATTAGAAATGTCACACAGAGAGTATGTGGGTAACAGCGGAAGGCATGACCAGTACAGATGTGATTAGAAATGCCATGCAGAGAGTCTGAGTAACAGTGGGGGTATAGCCAGTAAAGATGTCATTAGAAATGTCATGCAGAGAGTAGGTGCATAACAGTGGGGGACATAACCAGCAAAGATGTCATTAGAAAGGCCATGCAGAGAGTCGGTGAGTAACAGTGGGGGTATAGCCAGTAAAGATGTCATTAGAAATGTCATGCAGAGAGTAGGTGCATAACAGTGGGGGACATAATCAGTAAAGATGTCAATAGAAATGCCATGCAGAGAGTCGGTGAGTAACAGTGGGGGTATAGACAGTAAAGATGTCATTACAAATGTCACGCAGAGAGTAGGTGGATAACAGTGGAGGGCATGGCCAGTAAAGATATCATTAGAAATGTCACGCAGAGAGTAGGTGAGTAACAGTGGGGGGCATGACCAGTAAGTATGTAATTAGAAAAGTCACAGAGAGTAGGTGGGTAACAGTGGGGGCCATGACTAGTAAAGATATCAATAGAAATGTTACGCAGACTGTAGGTGGGTAACAGTGGAGGGCATGGCCAGTAAAGATATCATTAGAAATGTCACGCAGAGAGTAGGTGGGTAACAGTGGAGGGCATGGCCAGTAAAGATATCATTAGAAATGTTACGCAGAGACTAGGTGGGTAACAGTGGGGGCATAACCAGTAAAGATGTCATTAGAAATGCCATGCAGAGAGTAGGTGAGTAACAGTGGGGGTATGGCCAGTAAAGATTTCATTAGAAATGTCACGCAGAGAGTAGGTGGGTAACAGTGGAGGGCATGGCCAGTAAAGATATCATTAGAAATGTTATGCAGAGACTAGGTGGGTAACAGTGGGGGCATAACCAGTAAAGATGTCATTAGAAATGCCATGCAGAGAGTAGGTGAGTAACAGTGGGGGTATGGCCAGTAAAGATTTCATTAGAAATGTCACGCAGAGAGTAGGTGGGTAACAGTGGGGGCATGACCAGTAAAGATGTCATTAGAAAAGTCACAGAGAGTAGGTGGGTAACAGTGGGGGGCATGACCAGTAAAGATGTCATTAGAAATGTCACAGAGAGTAGGTGGGTAACAGTGGGGCATGACCAGTAAAGATGTCATTAGAAATTTCATGCAGAGAGTAGGTGGGTAACAGTGGGGGGCATGGCCAGTAAAGATGTCATTAGACATGTCACGCAGAGAGTAGACGGGTAACAGTGGAAGGCATGGCCAGTAAAGATCTAATTGGAAAAGTCACAGAGAGTAGGTGGGTAACAGTGGAGGGCATGACCAGTAAAGATGTCATTCGAAATGTCACATAGAGTAGGTGGGTAACAGTGTCATGCAGAGAGTACATGGGTAACAGTCGAGGGCATGACCAGTAAATATGTCATTAGAAATGTCACACAGAAAGTAGGTGGGTAACAGCGGAGGCATGACCAGTAAAGATGTCATTAGAAATGTCACGCAGAGAGTAAGTGAATAACAGTGGGGGGCATGACCAGTAAAGATTTCATTCGAAATGTCACATAGAGTAGGTGGGTAACAGTGTCATGCAGAGAGTACATGGGTAACAGTCGAGGGCGTGACCGGTAAATATGTCATTAGAAATGTAACCCAGAGAGTAGGTGTGTAACAGCGGAAGGCATGACCAGTAAAGATGTCATTAGAAATGTCATGCAGACAGTAGGTGGGTAACAGTGGGGGTATGGCCAGTAAAGATGTCATTAGAAATGTCACACAGAGAGTAGGTGGGTAACAGTGGGTGTGTGACCAGTAAAGATGTCATTAGAAATGTCATGAAGAGAGTAGGTGGGCAACAGTGGTGGGTATGGCCAGTAACAATGTCATTAGAAATGTTACACAGAGAGTAGGTTGGTAACAGCAGAAGGCATGACCAGTACAGATGTCATTAGAAATGTCATGCAGAGAGTAGGTGGGTAACATCGGAAGGCATGACCAATAAAGATGTAATTAGAAATGTCATGAAGAGAGTAGGTGGGTAACAATGGAGGGCATGGCCAGGAAAGATATCATTATAAATGTCACGCAGAGAGTAGGTGGGTAACAGTGGGGGCATGACCAGTAAAGATGTCATTAGAAATGTCACGCAGAGAGTAGGTGGGTAACAGTGGGGGCGTGACCTGTAAAGATGTCATTAGAAATGTCATGCAGAGAATAGGTGAGTAACAGTGGGGGGCATGACCAGTAAGTATGTCATTAGAAATGTCACAGAGAGTAGGTGGGTAACAGTGGGGGGCATGACCAGTAAAGATGTCATTAGAAATGTCAGGCAGAGAGTAGGTGGGTATCAGTGGGGGGGCATGACCAGTAAGTATGTCATTAGAAAAGTCACAGAGAGTAGGTGGGTAGCAGTGGGGTCATGACCAGTAAAGATGTCATTAGAAATGTCACGCAGAGAGTAAGTGAATAACAGTGGGGGGCATGACCAGTAAAGATGTCATTTGAAATGTCACAGAGAGTAGGTGGGTAACAGTGGGGGGCATGACCAGTAGAGATGTCATTAGAAATGTCATGCAGAGAGTAGGTGGGTAACAGCGGAAGACATGACCAGTAAATATGTCATTAGAAAAGTCACGCAGAGAGTAGGTGGGTAACAGCGGAGGGCATGACCAGTAAAGATGTCATTAGTAATGTAATGCAGAAAGTATATGGGTAACAGTCGAGGGCATGACCAGTAAATATGTCATTAGAAATGTCATGCAGAGAGTAGGTGGGTAACAGTGGAGGGCATGACCAGTAAAGATGTCATTAGAAATGTCATGCAGAGAGTACATGGGTAACAGTCGAGGGCATGACCAGTAAATATGTCACTAGAAATGATATGCAGAGAGTAGGTGAGTAACAGTGGGGGTATGGACAGTAAAGATGTCATTAGAAATGTAACACAGAGAGTAGGTGGGTAACAGTGGGGGAATGATCAGTAAAGATGTCATTAGAAATGTCATGCAGAGAGTACATGGGTAACAGTCGAGGGCATGACCGGTAAATATGTCATTAGAAATGTCACACAGAGAGTAGGTGGGTAACAGCGGAAGGCATGACCAGTAAAGATGTCATTAGAAATTCCATGCAGAGAGTAGGTGGGTAACAGTGAAGGGCATGGTCAGTAAAGGTATCATTAGAAATGTCACGCAGAGAGTAGGTGGGTAACAGTGGGGGCATAACCAGTAAAGATGTCATTAGAAATGTCATGCAGACAGTAGGTGGGTAACAGTGGGGGTATGGCCAGTAAAGATGTCATTAGAAATGTCACACAGAGAGTAGGTGGGTAACAGTGGGTGTGTGACCAGTAAAGATGTCATTAGAAATGTCATGAAAAGAGTAGGTGGGCACCAGTGGTGGGCATGGCCAGTAACAATGTCATTAGAAATGTCACACAGAGAGTAGGTGGGTAACAGCAGAAGGCATGACCAGTACAGATGTCATTAGAGATGTCATGCAGAGAGTAGGTGGGTAACATCGGAAGGCATGACCAATAAAGATGTAATTAGAAATGTCATGAAGAGAGAGTAGGAGGACAACAGTGGAGGGCATGGCCAGGAAAGATATCATTAGAAATGTCATGCAGAGAGTAGGTGGGTATCAGTGGGGGGCATGACCAGTAAGTATGTCATTAGAAAAGTAACAGAGAGTAGGTGGGTAACAGTGGGGGGCATGGCCAGTAAAGATATCATTAGAAATGTCAGGCAGAGAGTAGGTGGGTATCAGTGGGGGGCATGACCAGTAAGTATGTCATTAGAAAAGTCACAGAGAGTAGGTGGGTAGCAGTGGGGGCATGACCAGTAAAGAGGTAATTAGAAATGTCATGCAGAGAGTAAGTGAATAACAGTGGGGGGGCATGACCAGTAAAGATGTCATTAGAAATGTCATGCAGAGAGTAGGTGGGTAACAGCGGAAGACATGACCAGTAAATATATCATTAGAAATGTCACGCAGAGAGTAGGTGGGTAATAGTGGAGGGCACGGCCAGTAAAGATATCATTAGAAATGTCACGCAGAGAGTATTTGGGTAACAGTGGAGGGCATGATCAGTAAAGATGTCATAAGTAATGTCATGCAGAGAGTATATGGGTAACAGTCGAGGGCATGACCAGTAAATATGTCATTAGAAATGTCATGCAGAGAGTAGGTGGGTAACAGTGGAGGGCATGACCAGTAAAGATGTCATTAGAAATGTAACGCAGAGAGTAGGTGGGTAACAGTGGGGGAATGATCAGTAAAGATGTCAGTAGAAATATCACGCAGAGAGCACATGGGTAACAGTCGAGGGCATGACCAGTAAATATGTCATTAGAAATGTCATGCAGAGAGTAGGTGGGTAACAGTGGAGGGCATGACCAGTATAGATGTTATTAGAAATGTCATGCAGAGAGTACATGGGTAACAGCCGAGGGCATGACCAGTAAATATGTCACTAGAAATGCCATGCAGAGAGTAGGTGAGTAACAGTGGGGGTATGGACAGTAAAGATGTCATTAGAAATGTAACGCAGAGAGTAGGTGGGTAACAGTGGGGGAATAATCAGTAAAGATGTCATTAGAAATGTCATGCAGAGAGTACATGGGTAACAGTCGAGGGCGTGACCGGTAAATATGTCATTAGAAATGTCACACAGAGAGTAGGTGGGTAACAGCGGAATGCATGACCAGTAAAGATGTCATTAGAAATGTCACAGAGAGTAGGTGGGTAACAGTGGGGGGCATGACCAGTAAAGATGTCATTAGAAAAGTCACAGAGAGTAGGTGGGTAATAGCGGAAGGCATGACCAGTAAAGATGTCATTAGAAATGCCATGCAGAGAGTAGGCGGGTAACAGTAAGGGGCATGGTCAGTAAAGGTATCATTAGAAATGTCACGCAGACAGTAGGTGGGTAACAGTGGGGGTATGGCCAGTAAAGATGTCATTAGAAATGTCATGCAGACAGTAGGTGGGTAACAGTGGGGGTATGGCCAGTAAAGATGTCATTAGAAATGTCACACAGAGAGTAGGTGGGTAACAGTGGGTGTGTGACCAGTAAAGATGTCATTAGAAATGTCATGAAGAGAGTAGGTGGGCAACAGTGGTGGGTATGGCCAGTAACAATGTCATTAGAAATGTCACACAGAGAGTAGGTGGGTAACAGCAGAAGGCATGACCAGTACAGATGTCATTAGAAATGTCATGCAGAGAGTAGGTGGGTAACATCGGAAGGCATGACCAATAAAGATGTAATTAGAAATGTCATGCAGAGAGTAGGTGGGTAACAGTGGGGGCATGACCAGTAAAGATGTCATTAGAAATGTCATGCAGACAGGTGGGTAACAGTGGGGGTATGGCCAGTAAAGATGTCATTAGAAATGTCACAGAGAGTAGGTGGGTAACAGTGGGGGCATGACCAGTAAAGATGTCATTAGAAATGTCAGAGAGAGTAGGTGGGTAACAGTGGGGTGCATAAACAGTAAAGATGTCATTAGACATGTCACGCAGAGATTAGACGAGTAACAGTGGAGGGCATGGACAGTAAAGATCCAATTGGAAAAGTCACAGAGAGTAGGTGAGTAACAGTGGGGGCATGACCAGTAGAGATGTCATTAGAAATGTCATGCAGAGAGTAGGTGGGTAACAGCGGAAGACATGACCAGTAAATATGTCATTAGAAATGTCACGCAGAGAGTAGGTGGGTAACAGTGGAGGGCATGACCAGTAAAGATGTCATTAGTAATGTCATGCAGAGAGTATATGGGTAATAGTCGAGGGCATGACCAGTAAATATGTCATTAGAAATGTCATGCAGAGAGTAGGTGGGTAACAGTGGAGGGCATGACCAGTAAAGATGTCATTAGAAATGTCATGCAGACAGGTGGGTAACAGTGGGGGTATGGCCAGTAAAGATCCAATTGGAAAAGTCACAGAGAGTAGGTGAGTAACAGTGGGGGCATGACCAGTAGAGATGTCATTAGAAATGTCATGCAGAGAGTAGGTGGGTAACAGCGGAAGACATGACCAGTAAATATGTCATTAGAAAAGTCACGCAGAGAGTAGGTGGGTAACAGTGGAGGGCATGACCAGTAATGATGTCATTAGAAATTCCATGCAGAGAGTAGGTGGGTAACAGTGAAGGGCATGGTCAGTAAAGGTATCATTAGAAATGTCACGCAGAGAGTAGGTGGGTAACAGTGGGGGCATAACCAGTAAAGATGTCATTAGAAATGTCATGCAGACAGTAGGTGGGTAACAGTGGGGGTATGGCCAGTAAAGATGTCATTAGAAATGTCACACAGAGAGTAGGTGGGTAACAGTGGGTGTGTGACCAGTAAAGATGTCATTAGAAATGTCATGAAGAGAGTAGGTGGGCACCAGTGGTGGGCATGGCCAGTAACAATGTCATTAGAAATGTCACACAGAGAGTAGGTGGGTAACAGCAGAAGGCATGACCAGTACAGATGTCATTAGAAATGTCATGCAGAGAGTAGGTGGGTAACATCGGAAGGCATGACCAATAAAGATGTAATTAGAAATGTCATGAAGAGAGTAGGAGGACAACAGTGGAGGGCATGGCCAGGAAAGATATCATTAGAAATGTCACGCAGAGAGTAGGTGGGTAACAATGGGGCATGACCAGTAAAGATGTCATTAGAAATGTCATGCAGAGAATAGATGAGTAACAGTGGGGGGCATGACCAGTAAGTATGTCATTAGAAAAGTCACAGAGAGTAGGTGGGTAACAGTGGGGGGCATGACCAGTAAAGATTCATTAGAAATGTCAGGCAGAGAGTAGGTGGGTATCAGTGGGGGGGCATGACCAGTAAGTATGTCATTAGAAAAGTCACAGAGAGTAGGTGGGTAGCAGTGGGGGCATGACCAGTAAAGATGTCATTAAAAATGTCACGCAGAGAGTAAGTGAATAACAGTGGGGGGCATGACCAGTAAAGATGTCATTCGAAATGTCACAGAGAGTAGGTGGGTAACAGTGGGGGGCATGACCAGTAAAGATGTCATTAGAAATTTCATGCAGAGAGTAGGTGGGTAACAATGAAGGGCATGGCCAGTGAAGATGTCATTAGACATGTCACGCAGAGATTAGACGAGTAACAGTGGAGGGCATGGCCAGTAAAGATCTAATTGGAAAAGTCACAGAGAGTAGGTGGGTAACAGTGGGGGCATGACCAGTAGAGATGTCATTAGAAATGTCATGCAGAGAATAGGTGGGTAACAGCGGAAGACATGACCAGTAAATATATCATTAGAAATGTCACGCAGAGAGTAGGTGGGTAACAGTGGAGGGCATGGCCAGTAAAGATATCATTAGAAATGTCACGCAGAGAGTAGGTGGGTAACAGTGGAGGGCATGACCAGTAAAGATGTCATTAGTAATGTCATGCAGAGAGTATATGGGTAACAGTCGAGGGCATGACCAGTAAATATGTCATTAGAAATGTCATGCAGAGAGTAGGTGGGTAATAGTGGAGGGCATGACCAGTAAAGATGTCATTAGAAATGTAACGCAGAGAGTAGGTGGGTAACAGTGGGGGAATGATCAGTAAAGATGTCATTAGAAATGTCATGCAGAGAGCACATGGGTAACAGTCGAGGGCATGACCAGTAAATATGTCATTAGAAATGTCATGCAGAGAGTAGGTGGGTAACAGTGGAGGGCATGACCAGTAAAGATGTCATTAGAAATGTCATGCAGAGAGTACATGGGTAACAGTCGAGGGCATGACCAGTAAATATGTCACTAGAAATGCCATGCAGAGAGTAGGTGAGTAAGAGTGGGGGTATGGATAGTAAAGATGTCATTAGAAATGTAACGCTGAGAGTAGGTGGGTAACAGTATGGGAATGATCAGTAAAGATGTCATTAGAAATGTCATGCAGAGAGTACATGGGTAACAGGCCAGGGCGTGACAGGTAAATATGTCATTAGAAATGTCACACAGAGAGTAGGTGGGTAATAGCGGAAGGCATGACCAGTAAAGATGTCATTAGAAATGCCATGCAGAGAGTAGGTGGGTAACAGTAAGGGGCATGGTCAGTAAAGGTATCATTAGAAATGTCATGCAGAGAGTAGGTGGGTAACAGTGGGGGCATGACCAGTAAAGATGTCATTAGAAATGTCATGCAGACAGTAGGTGGGTAACAGTGGGGGTATGGCCAGTAAAGATGTCATTAGAAATGTCACACAGAGAGTAGGTGGGTAACAGTGGGTGTGTGACCAGTAAAGATGTCATTAGAAATGTCATGAAGAGAGTAGGTGGGCAACAGTGGTGGGCATGGCCAGTAACAATGTCATTAGAAATGTCACACAGAGAGTAGGTGGGTAACAGCAGAAGGCATGACCAGTACAGATGTCATTAGAAATGTCATGCAGAGAGTAGGTGGGTAACATCGGAAGGCATGACCAATAAAGATGTAATTAGAAATGTCATGCAGAGAGTAGGTGGGTAACAGTGGGGGCATGACCAGTAAAGATGTCATTAGAAATGTCATGCAGACAGGTGGGTAACAGTGGGGGTATGGCCAGTAAAGATGTCATTAGAAATGTCACAGAGAGTAGGTGGGTAACAGTGGGGGCATGACCAGTAAAGATGTCATTAGAAATGTCACAGAGAGTAGGTGGGTAACAGTGGGGTGCATGAACAGTAAAGATGTCATTAGAAATGTCACACAGACAGTAGGTGGGTAACAGTGGGGGCATAACCAGTAAATATGTAATTAGAAATGTCACAGAGAGTAGGTGGGTAACAGCGGGGGCATGACCAGTAAAGATGTCATTAGAAATTTCATGCAGAGAGTAGGTGGGTAACAATGAAGGGCATGGCCAGTAAAGATGTCATTAGACATGTCACGCAGAGATTAGACGAGTAACAGTGGAGGGCATGGACAGTAAAGATCCAATTGGAAAAGTCACAGAGAGTAGGTGGGTAACAGTGGGGGCATGACCAGTAGAGATGTCATTAGAAATGTCATGCAGAGAGTAGGTGGGTAACAGCGGAAGACATGACCAGTAAATATGTCATTAGAAATGTCACGCAGAGAGTAGGTGGGTAACAGTGGAGGGTATGACCAGTAAAGATGTCATTAGTAATGTCATGCAGAGAGTATATGGGTAACAGTCGAGGGCATGACCAGTAAATATGACATTAGAAATGTCACACAGACAGTAGGTGGGTAACAGTGGGGGGCATGACCAGTAAAGAAGTCATTAGAAATGTCATGCAGAGAATAAGTGGGTAACAGTGGGGGCATAACCAGTAAATATGTAATTAGAAATGTCACAGAGAGTAGGTGGGTAACAGTGGAGGCATGACCAGTAAAGATGTCATTAGAAATGTCAGGCAGAGAGTAGGTGGGTATCAGTGGGGGGGCATGACCAGTAAGTATGTCATTAGAAAAGTCACAGAGAGTAGGTGGGTAGCAGTGGGGGCATGACCAGTAAAGATGTCATTAGAAATGTCACGCAGAGAGTAAGTGAATAACAGTGGGGGGCATGACCAGTAAAGATGTCATTCGAAATGTCACAGAGAGTAGGTGGGTAACAGTGGGGGGCATGACCAGTAAAGATGTCATTAGAAATGTCACGCAGAGAGTAAGTGAATAACAGTGGGGGGCATGACCAGTAAAGATGTCATTCGAAATGTAACGCAGAGAGTAGGTGGGTAACAGTGGGGGATGATCAGTAAAGATGTCATTAGAAATGTCATGCAGAGAGTACATGGGTAACAGTCGAGGGCGTGACAGGTAAATATGTCATTAGAAATGTCATGCAGAGAGTAGGTGGGTAACAGTGGGTGTGTGACCAGTAAAGATGTCATTAGAAATGTCATGAAGAGAGTAGGTGGGTAACAGTGGGGTGCATGAACAGTAAAGATGTCATTAGAAATGTCACACAGACAGTAGGTGGGTAAAAGTGGGGGCCATGACCAGTAAAGATGTCATTATAATTGTCATGCAGAGAGTAGGTGGGTAACAGTGGGGGCATAACCAGTAAATATGTAATTAGAAATGTCACACAGAGAGTAGGTGGGTAACAGTGGAGGGCATGACCAGTAAAGATGTCATTAGTAATGTAATGCAGAAAGTATATGGGTAACAGTCGAGGGCAGGACCAGTAAATATGCCATTAGAAATGTCACGCAGAGAGTAGGTGGGTAACAGTGGAAGGCATGACCAGTACAGATGTCATTAGGAATGTCAGGCAGAGAGTAGGTGGGTAACAGTGGGGGTATGGCCCGTACATATGTCATTAGAAATGTCACACAGAGAGTAGGTGGGTAACAGTGGAGGGCATGGCCAGTAAATGTGTCATTAGAAATGTCACACAGAGAGTAGGTGGGTAACAGTCGAGGGCATGACCAGTAAATATGTCATTAGAAATGTCAGCCAAAGAGTAGGTGGGTAACAGTGGGTGCGTGACCAGTAAAGATGTCATTAGAAATGCCATGAAGAGAGTAGGTGGGCAACAGTGGAGGGCATGGCCAGTAAAGATGTCATTGAAAATGTCACACAGAGAGTAGGTGGGTAACATTGGGGGGCATGAACAGTAAAGATGTCATTAGAAATGTCATGCAGAGAGTGCATGGGTAACAGTCGAGGGCGTGACCAATAAATATGCCATTAGAAATGTCACACAGAGAGTAGGTGGGTAACAGAGGAAAGCATGACCAGTATAGATGTCATTAGAAATGTCACGCAGAGAGTAGGTGGGTAACAGTGGAGGGCATGGCCAGTAAAGATATCATTAGAAATGTCACACAGAGAGTAGGTGAGTAACAGTGTGGGGCATGACCAGTAAGTATGTAATTAGAAAAGTCACAGAGAGTAGGTGGGTAACAGTGGGGGGCATGACCAGTAAGGATGTCATTAGAAATGTCAGGCACAGAGTAGATGGTTAACAGTGGGGGGCATGAACAGTAAGTATGTCATTAGAAATGTCACAGAGATTAGGTGGGTAACAGTGGGGGCATGGCCAGTAAAGATGTCATTAGAAATTTCACGCAGAGAGTAGGTGGGTAACAGTGAGGGGCATGACCAGTAAAGATGTCATTAGACATGTCACACAGAGAGTAGACGGGTAACAGTGGAGGGCATGGCCAGTAAAGATCTATTTGGAAAAGTCACAGAGAGTAGGTGAGTAAAAGTGGTGGGCATGGCCAGTAAAGATGTCATTAGAAATGCCATGCAGAGATAAGGTGAGTAACAGTTGGGGTATGGCCAGTAAAGATGTCATTAGAAATGTCACGCAGAGAGTAGGTGGGTAACAGTGGTGGGCATGACCAGTACAGATGTCATTCAAAATTTCATGCAGAGAGCAGGTGAGTAACAATGAGGGGCATGACCAGTAAAGATGTCATTAGAAATGTCATGCAGAGAGTAGGTGGGTAACAGTCAAAGGCATGACCAGTACAGATGTCATTAGAAATGCCATGCAGAGAGTAGGTGACTAACAGTTGGGGTATGGCCAGTAAAGATTTCATTAGAAATGTCACGCAGAGAGTAGGTGGGTAACAGTGGGGGGCATGACCAGTAAAGATGTCATTAGAAATGTCATGCAGAGAGTAGGTGGGTAACAGCAGAAGGCATGACCAGTACAGATGTCTTTAGAAATGTCATGCAGAGAGTAGGTGGGTAACAGTGGAGGGCATGGCCAGTAAAGATTTCATTAGAAATGTCACACAGAGAGTAGGTGGGTAACAGTGGGGGCGTGACCTGTAAAAATGTCATTAGAAATGTCATGCAGAGAGTAGGTGGGTAACATCGGAAGGCATGACCAGTAAAGATGTAATTAGAAATGTCACGCAGAGAGTAGGTGGGTAACAGTGGGTGCGTGACCAGTAAAGATGTCATTAGAAATGTCATGCAGAGAGTAGGTGAGTAACAGTGGGGGTATGGCCAGTAAAGATGTCATTAGAAATGTCACACAGAGTACATGGGTAAAAGTGGGGGTATGGCCAGTAAAGATGTCATTAGAAATGTCACAGAGAGTAGGTGGGTAACAGTGGGGGCCATGACTAGTAAAGATATCAATAGAAATGTTACGCGGACTGTAGGTGGGTAACAGTGGAGGGCATTGCCAGTAAAGATATCATTAGAAATGTCACGCAGAGAGTAGGTGAGGCATGACCAGTACGCAGAGAGTAGGTGGGTAACAGTGGAGGGCATGGCCAGTAAAGATATCATTAGAAATGTTACGCAGAGTCTAGGTGGGTAACAGTGGGGGCATAACCAGTAAAGATGTCATTAGAAATGCCATGCAGAGAGTAGGTGAGTAACAGTGGGGGCATGACCAGTAAAGATGTCATTAGAAAAGTCACAGAGAGTAGGTGGGTAACAATGGGGCATGACCAGTAAAGATGTCATTAGAAATTTCATGCAGAGAGTAGGTGGGTAACAGTGAGGGGCATGGCCAGTAAAGATGTGATTAGACATGTCATGCAGAGAGTAGACGGGTAACAGTGGAAGGCATGGCCAGTAAAGATCTAATTGGAAAAGTCACAGAGAGTAGGTGAGTAACAGTGGAGGGCATGACCAGTACAGATGTCATTAGAAATGTCATGCAGAGAGTACATGGGTAACAGTCGACGGCATGACCAGTAAATATGTCATTACAAATGTCAGGCAAAGAGTAGGTGGGTAACATTGGAGGGCACGACCAGTAAAGATGTCATTAGAAATGTCATGCAGAGAGTACATGGGTAACAGTCGAGGGCTTGACAAGTAAATATGTCATTAGAAATGTCACGCAGAGAGTAGGTGGGTAACAGTGGAGGGCATGACCAGTAAATATGTCATTAGAAATGCCATGCAGAGTGTAGGTGGGTAACATTGGGGGGCATGAACAGTAAAGATGTCATTAGAAATGTCACACAGACAGTAGGTGGGTAACAGAGGAAAGCATGACCAGTACAGATGTCATTAGAAATGTCACGCAGAGAGTAGGTGGGTAACAGTGGAGGGCATGGCCAGTAAAGATATCATTAGAAATGTCACACAGAGAGTAGGTGAGTAACAGTGGGGGCATAACCAGTAAATATGTAATTAGAAATGTCACAGAGAGTAGGTGGGTAACAGTGGGGGCATGACCAGTAAAGATGTCATTAGAAATGTCATGCAGAGAGTAGGTGGGTAACATCGGAAGGCATGACCAGTAAAGATGTAATTAGAAATGTCACGCAGAGAGTAGGTGGGTAACAGTGGGTGCGTGACCAGTAAAGATGTCATTAGAAATGCCATGAAGAGAGTAGGTGGGCAACAGTGGAGGGCATGGCTAGTAACAATGTCATTGGAAATGTCACACAGAGAGTAGGTGGGTAACAGTGGGGGGCATGAACAGTAAAGATGTCATTAGAAATGTCACACAGACAGTAGGTGGGTAACAGTGGGGGGCATGACCAGTAAAGATGTCATTAGAAATGTCATGCAGAGAGTTGGTGGGTAACAGTGGGGGCCATGACCAGTAAAGAGGTCATTAGAATTGTCATTCAGAGAGTAGGTGGGTAACAGTGGGGGGCATGACCAGTAAGTATGTAATTAGAAATGTCATGCAGAGAGTAGGTGAGTAACAGTGGGGGTATGGCCAGTAAAGATGTCATTAGAAATGTCACACAGAGAGTAGATGGGTAACAGAGGAAGGCATGGCCAGTAAAGATGTCATTAGAAATGTCATGCAGAGAGTACATGGGTAACGGTTGAGGGCGTGATCAGTAAATATGTCATTAGAAATGTCACACAGAGAGTAGGTGGGTAACAGTGGAGGGCATGACCAGTAAAGATGTCATTAGAAATGTCATGCAGAGAGTACATGGGTAACAGTCGAGGGCGATACCAGTAAAAATGTCATTAGAAATGTCACACAGAGAGTATGTGGGTAACAGCGGAAGGCATGACCAGTACAGATGTGATTAGAAATGCCATGCAGAGAGTCTGAGTAACAGTGGGGGTATAGCCAGTAAAGATGTCATTAGAAATGTCATGCAGAGAGTAGGTGCATAACAGTGGGGGACATAACCAGCAAAGATGTCATTAGAAAGGCCATGCAGAGAGTCGGTGAGTAACAGTGGGGGTATAGCCAGTAAAGATGTCATTAGAAATGTCATGCAGAGAGTAGGTGCATAACAGTGGGGGACATAATCAGTAAAGATGTCAATAGAAATGCCATGCAGAGAGTCGGTGAGTAACAGTGGGGGTATAGACAGTAAAGATGTCATTGCAAATGTCACGCAGAGAGTAGGTGGATAACAGTGGAGGGCATGGCCAGTAAAGATATCATTAGAAATGTCACGCAGAGAGTAGGTGAGTAACAGTGGGGGGCATGACCAGTAAGTATGTAATTAGAAAAGTCACAGAGAGTAGGTGGGTAACAGTGGGGGCCATGACTAGTAAAGATATCAATAGAAATGTTACGCAGACTGTAGGTGGGTAACAGTGGAGGGCATGGCCAGTAAAGATATCATTAGAAATGTCACGCAGAGAGTAGGTGGGTAACAGTGGAGGGCATGGCCAGTAAAGATATCATTAGAAATGTTACGCAGAGACTAGGTGGGTAACAGTGGGGGCATAACCAGTAAAGATGTCATTAGAAATGCCATGCAGAGAGTAGGTGAGTAACAGTGGGGGTATGGCCAGTAAAGATTTCATTAGAAATGTCACGCAGAGAGTAGGTGGGTAACAGTGGAGGGCATGGCCAGTAAAGATATCATTAGAAATGTTATGCAGAGACTAGGTGGGTAACAGTGGGGGCATAACCAGTAAAGATGTCATTAGAAATGCCATGCAGAGAGTAGGTGAGTAACAGTGGGGGTATGGCCAGTAAAGATTTCATTAGAAATGTCACGCAGAGAGTAGGTGGGTAACAGTGGGGGCATGACCAGTAAAGATGTCATTAGAAAAGTCACAGAGAGTAGGTGGGTAACAGTGGGGGGCATGACCAGTAAAGATGTCATTAGAAATGTCACAGAGAGTAGGTGGGTAACAGTGGGGCATGACCAGTAAAGATGTCATTAGAAATTTCATGCAGAGAGTAGGTGGGTAACAGTGGGGGGCATGGCCAGTAAAGATGTCATTAGACATGTCACGCAGAGAGTAGACGGGTAACAGTGGAAGGCATGGCCAGTAAAGATCTAATTGGAAAAGTCACAGAGAGTAGGTGGGTAACAGTGGAGGGCATGACCAGTAAAGATGTCATTCGAAATGTCACATAGAGTAGGTGGGTAACAGTGTCATGCAGAGAGTACATGGGTAACAGTCGAGGGCATGACCAGTAAATATGTCATTAGAAATGTCACACAGAAAGTAGGTGGGTAACAGCGGAGGCATGACCAGTAAAGATGTCATTAGAAATGTCACGCAGAGAGTAAGTGAATAACAGTGGGGGGCATGACCAGTAAAGATGTCATTCGAAATGTCACATAGAGTAGGTGGGTAACAGTGTCATGCAGAGAGTACATGGGTAACAGTCGAGGGCGTGACCGGTAAATATGTCATTAGAAATGTAACCCAGAGAGTAGGTGTGTAACAGCGGAAGGCATGACCAGTAAAGATGTCATTAGAAATGTCATGCAGACAGTAGGTGGGTAACAGTGGGGGTATGGCCAGTAAAGATGTCATTAGAAATGTCACACAGAGAGTAGGTGGGTAACAGTGGGTGTGTGACCAGTAAAGATGTCATTAGAAATGTCATGAAGAGAGTAGGTGGGCAACAGTGGTGGGTATGGCCAGTAACAATGTCATTAGAAATGTCACACAGAGAGTAGGTTGGTAACAGCAGAAGGCATGACCAGTACAGATGTCATTAGAAATGTCATGCAGAGAGTAGGTGGGTAACATCGGAAGGCATGACCAATAAAGATGTAATTAGAAATGTCATGAAGAGAGTAGGTGGGTAACAATGGAGGGCATGGCCAGGAAAGATATCATTATAAATGTCACGCAGAGAGTAGGTGGGTAACAGTGGGGGCATGACCAGTAAAGATGTCATTAGAAATGTCACGCAGAGAGTAGGTGGGTAACAGTGGGGGCGTGACCTGTAAAGATGTCATTAGAAATGTCATGCAGAGAATAGGTGAGTAACAGTGGGGGGCATGACCAGTAAGTATGTCATTAGAAATGTCACAGAGAGTAGGTGGGTAACAGTGGGGGGCATGACCAGTAAAGATGTCATTAGAAATGTCAGGCAGAGAGTAGGTGGGTATCAGTGGGGGGGCATGACCAGTAAGTATGTCATTAGAAAAGTCACAGAGAGTAGGTGGGTAGCAGTGGGGTCATGACCAGTAAAGATGTCATTAGAAATGTCACGCAGAGAGTAAGTGAATAACAGTGGGGGGCATGACCAGTAAAGATGTCATTTGAAATGTCACAGAGAGTAGGTGGGTAACAGTGGGGGGCATGACCAGTAGAGATGTCATTAGAAATGTCATGCAGAGAGTAGGTGGGTAACAGCGGAAGACATGACCAGTAAATATGTCATTAGAAAAGTCACGCAGAGAGTAGGTGGGTAACAGCGGAGGGCATGACCAGTAAAGATGTCATTAGTAATGTAATGCAGAAAGTATATGGGTAACAGTCGAGGGCATGACCAGTAAATATGTCATTAGAAATGTCATGCAGAGAGTAGGTGGGTAACAGTGGAGGGCATGACCAGTAAAGATGTCATTAGAAATGTCATGCAGAGAGTACATGGGTAACAGTCGAGGGCATGACCAGTAAATATGTCACTAGAAATGATATGCAGAGAGTAGGTGAGTAACAGTGGGGGTATGGACAGTAAAGATGTCATTAGAAATGTAACACAGAGAGTAGGTGGGTAACAGTGGGGGAATGATCAGTAAAGATGTCATTAGAAATGTCATGCAGAGAGTACATGGGTAACAGTCGAGGGCATGACCGGTAAATATGTCATTAGAAATGTCACACAGAGAGTAGGTGGGTAACAGCGGAAGGCATGACCAGTAAAGATGTCATTAGAAATTCCATGCAGAGAGTAGGTGGGTAACAGTGAAGGGCATGGTCAGTAAAGGTATCATTAGAAATGTCACGCAGAGAGTAGGTGGGTAACAGTGGGGGCATAACCAGTAAAGATGTCATTAGAAATGTCATGCAGACAGTAGGTGGGTAACAGTGGGGGTATGGCCAGTAAAGATGTCATTAGAAATGTCACACAGAGAGTAGGTGGGTAACAGTGGGTGTGTGACCAGTAAAGATGTCATTAGAAATGTCATGAAAAGAGTAGGTGGGCACCAGTGGTGGGCATGGCCAGTAACAATGTCATTAGAAATGTCACACAGAGAGTAGGTGGGTAACAGCAGAAGGCATGACCAGTACAGATGTCATTAGAGATGTCATGCAGAGAGTAGGTGGGTAACATCGGAAGGCATGACCAATAAAGATGTAATTAGAAATGTCATGAAGAGAGAGTAGGAGGACAACAGTGGAGGGCATGGCCAGGAAAGATATCATTAGAAATGTCATGCAGAGAGTAGGTGGGTATCAGTGGGGGGCATGACCAGTAAGTATGTCATTAGAAAAGTAACAGAGAGTAGGTGGGTAACAGTGGGGGGCATGGCCAGTAAAGATATCATTAGAAATGTCAGGCAGAGAGTAGGTGGGTATCAGTGGGGGGCATGACCAGTAAGTATGTCATTAGAAAAGTCACAGAGAGTAGGTGGGTAGCAGTGGGGGCATGACCAGTAAAGAGGTCATTAGAAATGTCATGCAGAGAGTAAGTGAATAACAGTGGGGGGGCATGACCAGTAAAGATGTCATTAGAAATGTCATGCAGAGAGTAGGTGGGTAACAGCGGAAGACATGACCAGTAAATATATCATTAGAAATGTCACGCAGAGAGTAGGTGGGTAATAGTGGAGGGCACGGCCAGTAAAGATATCATTAGAAATGTCACGCAGAGAGTATTTGGGTAACAGTGGAGGGCATGATCAGTAAAGATGTCATAAGTCATGTCATGCAGAGAGTATATGGGTAACAGTGGAGGGCATGACCAGTAAAGATGTCATTAGAAATGTAACGCAGAGAGTAGGTGGGTAACAGTGGGGGAATGATCAGTAAAGATGTCAGTAGAAATATCACGCAGAGAGCACATGGGTAACAGTCGAGGGCATGACCAGTAAATATGTCATTAGAAATGTCATGCAGAGAGTAGGTGGGTAACAGTGGAGGGCATGACCAGTATAGATGTTATTAGAAATGTCATGCAGAGAGTACATGGGTAACAGCCGAGGGCATGACCAGTAAATATGTCACTAGAAATGCCATGCAGAGAGTAGGTGAGTAACAGTGGGGGTATGGACAGTAAAGATGTCATTAGAAATGTAACGCAGAGAGTAGGTGGGTAACAGTGGGGGAATAATCAGTAAAGATGTCATTAGAAATGTCATGCAGAGAGTACATGGGTAACAGTCGAGGGCGTGACCGGTAAATATGTCATTAGAAATGTCACACAGAGAGTAGGTGGGTAACAGCGGAATGCATGACCAGTAAAGATGTCATTAGAAATGTCACAGAGAGTAGGTGGGTAACAGTGGGGGGCATGACCAGTAAAGATGTCATTAGAAAAGTCACAGAGAGTAGGTGGGTAATAGCGGAAGGCATGACCAGTAAAGATGTCATTAGAAATGCCATGCAGAGAGTAGGCGGGTAACAGTAAGGGGCATGGTCAGTAAAGGTATCATTAGAAATGTCACGCAGACAGTAGGTGGGTAACAGTGGGGGTATGGCCAGTAAAGATGTCATTAGAAATGTCATGCAGACAGTAGGTGGGTAACAGTGGGGGTATGGCCAGTAAAGATGTCATTAGAAATGTCACACAGAGAGTAGGTGGGTAACAGTGGGTGTGTGACCAGTAAAGATGTCATTAGAAATGTCATGAAGAGAGTAGGTGGGCAACAGTGGTGGGTATGGCCAGTAACAATGTCATTAGAAATGTCACACAGAGAGTAGGTGGGTAACAGCAGAAGGCATGACCAGTACAGATGTCATTAGAAATGTCATGCAGAGAGTAGGTGGGTAACATCGGAAGGCATGACCAATAAAGATGTAATTAGAAATGTCATGCAGAGAGTAGGTGGGTAACAGTGGGGGCATGACCAGTAAAGATGTCATTAGAAATGTCATGCAGACAGGTGGGTAACAGTGGGGGTATGGCCAGTAAAGATGTCATTAGAAATGTCACAGAGAGTAGGTGGGTAACAGTGGGGGCATGACCAGTAAAGATGTCATTAGACATGTCACGCAGAGATTAGACGAGTAACAGTGGAGGGCATGGACAGTAAAGATCCAATTGGAAAAGTCACAGAGAGTAGGTGAGTAACAGTGGGGGCATGACCAGTAGAGATGTCATTAGAAATGTCATGCAGAGAGTAGGTGGGTAACAGCGGAAGACATGACCAGTAAATATGTCATTAGAAATGTCACGCAGAGAGTAGGTGGGTAACAGTGGAGGGCATGACCAGTAAAGATGTCATTAGTAATGTCATGCAGAGAGTATATGGGTAATAGTCGAGGGCATGACCAGTAAATATGTCATTAGAAATGTCATGCAGAGAGTAGGTGGGTAACAGTGGAGGGCATGACCAGTAAAGATGTCATTAGAAATGTCATGCAGACAGGTGGGTAACAGTGGGGGTATGGCCAGTAAAGATCCAATTGGAAAAGTCACAGAGAGTAGGTGAGTAACAGTGGGGGCATGACCAGTAGAGATGTCATTAGAAATGTCATGCAGAGAGTAGGTGGGTAACAGCGGAAGACATGACCAGTAAATATGTCATTAGAAAAGTCACGCAGAGAGTAGGTGGGTAACAGTGGAGGGCATGACCAGTAATGATGTCATTAGAAATTCCATGCAGAGAGTAGGTGGGTAACAGTGAAGGGCATGGTCAGTAAAGGTATCATTAGAAATGTCACGCAGAGAGTAGGTGGGTAACAGTGGGGGCATAACCAGTAAAGATGTCATTAGAAATGTCATGCAGACAGTAGGTGGGTAACAGTGGGGGTATGGCCAGTAAAGATGTCATTAGAAATGTCACACAGAGAGTAGGTGGGTAACAGTGGGTGTGTGACCAGTAAAGATGTCATTAGAAATGTCATGAAGAGAGTAGGTGGGCACCAGTGGTGGGCATGGCCAGTAACAATGTCATTAGAAATGTCACACAGAGAGTAGGTGGGTAACAGCAGAAGGCATGACCAGTACAGATGTCATTAGAAATGTCATGCAGAGAGTAGGTGGGTAACATCGGAAGGCATGACCAATAAAGATGTAATTAGAAATGTCATGAAGAGAGTAGGAGGACAACAGTGGAGGGCATGGCCAGGAAAGATATCATTAGAAATGTCACGCAGAGAGTAGGTGGGTAACAATGGGGCATGACCAGTAAAGATGTCATTAGAAATGTCATGCAGAGAATAGATGAGTAACAGTGGGGGGCATGACCAGTAAGTATGTCATTAGAAAAGTCACAGAGAGTAGGTGGGTAACAGTGGGGGGCATGACCAGTAAAGATTCATTAGAAATGTCAGGCAGAGAGTAGGTGGGTATCAGTGGGGGGGCATGACCAGTAAGTATGTCATTAGAAAAGTCACAGAGAGTAGGTGGGTAGCAGTGGGGGCATGACCAGTAAAGATGTCATTAAAAATGTCACGCAGAGAGTAAGTGAATAACAGTGGGGGGCATGACCAGTAAAGATGTCATTCGAAATGTCACAGAGAGTAGGTGGGTAACAGTGGGGGGCATGACCAGTAAAGATGTCATTAGAAATTTCATGCAGAGAGTAGGTGGGTAACAATGAAGGGCATGGCCAGTGAAGATGTCATTAGACATGTCACGCAGAGATTAGACGAGTAACAGTGGAGGGCATGGCCAGTAAAGATCTAATTGGAAAAGTCACAGAGAGTAGGTGGGTAACAGTGGGGGCATGACCAGTAGAGATGTCATTAGAAATGTCATGCAGAGAATAGGTGGGTAACAGCGGAAGACATGACCAGTAAATATATCATTAGAAATGTCACGCAGAGAGTAGGTGGGTAACAGTGGAGGGCATGGCCAGTAAAGATATCATTAGAAATGTCACGCAGAGAGTAGGTGGGTAACAGTGGAGGGCATGACCAGTAAAGATGTCATTAGTAATGTCATGCAGAGAGTATATGGGTAACAGTCGAGGGCATGACCAGTAAATATGTCATTAGAAATGTCATGCAGAGAGTAGGTGGGTAATAGTGGAGGGCATGACCAGTAAAGATGTCATTAGAAATGTAACGCAGAGAGTAGGTGGGTAACAGTGGGGGAATGATCAGTAAAGATGTCATTAGAAATGTCATGCAGAGAGCACATGGGTAACAGTCGAGGGCATGACCAGTAAATATGTCATTAGAAATGTCATGCAGAGAGTAGGTGGGTAACAGTGGAGGGCATGACCAGTAAAGATGTCATTAGAAATGTCATGCAGAGAGTACATGGGTAACAGTCGAGGGCATGACCAGTAAATATGTCACTAGAAATGCCATGCAGAGAGTAGGTGAGTAAGAGTGGGGGTATGGATAGTAAAGATGTCATTAGAAATGTAACGCTGAGAGTAGGTGGGTAACAGTATGGGAATGATCAGTAAAGATGTCATTAGAAATGTCATGCAGAGAGTACATGGGTAACAGGCCAGGGCGTGACAGGTAAATATGTCATTAGAAATGTCACACAGAGAGTAGGTGGGTAATAGCGGAAGGCATGACCAGTAAAGATGTCATTAGAAATGCCATGCAGAGAGTAGGTGGGTAACAGTAAGGGGCATGGTCAGTAAAGGTATCATTAGAAATGTCATGCAGAGAGTAGGTGGGTAACAGTGGGGGCATGACCAGTAAAGATGTCATTAGAAATGTCATGCAGACAGTAGGTGGGTAACAGTGGGGGTATGGCCAGTAAAGATGTCATTAGAAATGTCACACAGAGAGTAGGTGGGTAACAGTGGGTGTGTGACCAGTAAAGATGTCATTAGAAATGTCATGAAGAGAGTAGGTGGGCAACAGTGGTGGGCATGGCCAGTAACAATGTCATTAGAAATGTCACACAGAGAGTAGGTGGGTAACAGCAGAAGGCATGACCAGTACAGATGTCATTAGAAATGTCATGCAGAGAGTAGGTGGGTAACATCGGAAGGCATGACCAATAAAGATGTAATTAGAAATGTCATGCAGAGAGTAGGTGGGTAACAGTGGGGGCATGACCAGTAAAGATGTCATTAGAAATGTCATGCAGACAGGTGGGTAACAGTGGGGGTATGGCCAGTAAAGATGTCATTAGAAATGTCACAGAGAGTAGGTGGGTAACAGTGGGGGCATGACCAGTAAAGATGTCATTAGAAATGTCACAGAGAGTAGGTGGGTAACAGTGGGGTGCATGAACAGTAAAGATGTCATTAGAAATGTCACACAGACAGTAGGTGGGTAACAGTGGGGGCATAACCAGTAAATATGTAATTAGAAATGTCACAGAGAGTAGGTGGGTAACAGCGGGGGCATGACCAGTAAAGATGTCATTAGAAATTTCATGCAGAGAGTAGGTGGGTAACAATGAAGGGCATGGCCAGTAAAGATGTCATTAGACATGTCACGCAGAGATTAGACGAGTAACAGTGGAGGGCATGGACAGTAAAGATCCAATTGGAAAAGTCACAGAGAGTAGGTGGGTAACAGTGGGGGCATGACCAGTAGAGATGTCATTAGAAATGTCATGCAGAGAGTAGGTGGGTAACAGCGGAAGACATGACCAGTAAATATGTCATTAGAAATGTCACGCAGAGAGTAGGTGGGTAACAGTGGAGGGTATGACCAGTAAAGATGTCATTAGTAATGTCATGCAGAGAGTATATGGGTAACAGTCGAGGGCATGACCAGTAAATATGACATTAGAAATGTCACACAGACAGTAGGTGGGTAACAGTGGGGGGCATGACCAGTAAAGAAGTCATTAGAAATGTCATGCAGAGAATAAGTGGGTAACAGTGGGGGCATAACCAGTAAATATGTAATTAGAAATGTCACAGAGAGTAGGTGGGTAACAGTGGAGGCATGACCAGTAAAGATGTCATTAGAAATGTCAGGCAGAGAGTAGGTGGGTATCAGTGGGGGGGCATGACCAGTAAGTATGTCATTAGAAAAGTCACAGAGAGTAGGTGGGTAGCAGTGGGGGCATGACCAGTAAAGATGTCATTAGAAATGTCACGCAGAGAGTAAGTGAATAACAGTGGGGGGCATGACCAGTAAAGATGTCATTCGAAATGTCACAGAGAGTAGGTGGGTAACAGTGGGGGGCATGACCAGTAGAGATGTCATTAGAAATGTCATGCAGAGAGTACATGGGTAACGGTTGAGGGCGTGATCAGTAAATATGTCATTAGAAATGTCACACAGAGAGTAGGTGGGTAACAGTGGAGGGCATGACCAGTAAAGATGTCATTAGAAATGTCATGCAGAGAGTACATGGGTAACAGTCGAGGGCGATACCAGTAAAAATGTCATTAGAAATGTCACACAGAGAGTATGTGGGTAACAGCGGAAGGCATGACCAGTACAGATGTGATTAGAAATGCCATGCAGAGAGTCTGAGTAACAGTGGGGGTATAGCCAGTAAAGATGTCATTAGAAATGTCATGCAGAGAGTAGGTGCATAACAGTGGGGGACATAACCAGCAAAGATGTCATTAGAAAGGCCATGCAGAGAGTCGGTGAGTAACAGTGGGGGTATAGCCAGTAAAGATGTCATTAGAAATGTCATGCAGAGAGTAGGTGCATAACAGTGGGGGACATAATCAGTAAAGATGTCAATAGAAATGCCATGCAGAGAGTCGGTGAGTAACAGTGGGGGTATAGACAGTAAAGATGTCATTGCAAATGTCACGCAGAGAGTAGGTGGATAACAGTGGAGGGCATGGCCAGTAAAGATATCATTAGAAATGTCACGCAGAGAGTAGGTGAGTAACAGTGGGGGGCATGACCAGTAAGTATGTAATTAGAAAAGTCACAGAGAGTAGGTGGGTAACAGTGGGGGCCATGACTAGTAAAGATATCAATAGAAATGTTACGCAGACTGTAGGTGGGTAACAGTGGAGGGCATGGCCAGTAAAGATATCATTAGAAATGTCACGCAGAGAGTAGGTGGGTAACAGTGGAGGGCATGGCCAGTAAAGATATCATTAGAAATGTTACGCAGAGACTAGGTGGGTAACAGTGGGGGCATAACCAGTAAAGATGTCATTAGAAATGCCATGCAGAGAGTAGGTGAGTAACAGTGGGGGTATGGCCAGTAAAGATTTCATTAGAAATGTCACGCAGAGAGTAGGTGGGTAACAGTGGAGGGCATGGCCAGTAAAGATATCATTAGAAATGTTATGCAGAGACTAGGTGGGTAACAGTGGGGGCATAACCAGTAAAGATGTCATTAGAAATGCCATGCAGAGAGTAGGTGAGTAACAGTGGGGGTATGGCCAGTAAAGATTTCATTAGAAATGTCACGCAGAGAGTAGGTGGGTAACAGTGGGGGCATGACCAGTAAAGATGTCATTAGAAAAGTCACAGAGAGTAGGTGGGTAACAGTGGGGGGCATGACCAGTAAAGATGTCATTAGAAATGTCACAGAGAGTAGGTGGGTAACAGTGGGGCATGACCAGTAAAGATGTCATTAGAAATTTCATGCAGAGAGTAGGTGGGTAACAGTGGGGGGCATGGCCAGTAAAGATGTCATTAGACATGTCACGCAGAGAGTAGACGGGTAACAGTGGAAGGCATGGCCAGTAAAGATCTAATTGGAAAAGTCACAGAGAGTAGGTGGGTAACAGTGGAGGGCATGACCAGTAAAGATGTCATTCGAAATGTCACATAGAGTAGGTGGGTAACAGTGTCATGCAGAGAGTACATGGGTAACAGTCGAGGGCATGACCAGTAAATATGTCATTAGAAATGTCACACAGAAAGTAGGTGGGTAACAGCGGAGGCATGACCAGTAAAGATGTCATTAGAAATGTCACGCAGAGAGTAAGTGAATAACAGTGGGGGGCATGACCAGTAAAGATGTCATTCGAAATGTCACATAGAGTAGGTGGGTAACAGTGTCATGCAGAGAGTACATGGGTAACAGTCGAGGGCGTGACCGGTAAATATGTCATTAGAAATGTAACCCAGAGAGTAGGTGTGTAACAGCGGAAGGCATGACCAGTAAAGATGTCATTAGAAATGTCATGCAGACAGTAGGTGGGTAACAGTGGGGGTATGGCCAGTAAAGATGTCATTAGAAATGTCACACAGAGAGTAGGTGGGTAACAGTGGGTGTGTGACCAGTAAAGATGTCATTAGAAATGTCATGAAGAGAGTAGGTGGGCAACAGTGGTGGGTATGGCCAGTAACAATGTCATTAGAAATGTCACACAGAGAGTAGGTTGGTAACAGCAGAAGGCATGACCAGTACAGATGTCATTAGAAATGTCATGCAGAGAGTAGGTGGGTAACATCGGAAGGCATGACCAATAAAGATGTAATTAGAAATGTCATGAAGAGAGTAGGTGGGTAACAATGGAGGGCATGGCCAGGAAAGATATCATTATAAATGTCACGCAGAGAGTAGGTGGGTAACAGTGGGGGCATGACCAGTAAAGATGTCATTAGAAATGTCACGCAGAGAGTAGGTGGGTAACAGTGGGGGCGTGACCTGTAAAGATGTCATTAGAAATGTCATGCAGAGAATAGGTGAGTAACAGTGGGGGGCATGACCAGTAAGTATGTCATTAGAAATGTCACAGAGAGTAGGTGGGTAACAGTGGGGGGCATGACCAGTAAAGATGTCATTAGAAATGTCAGGCAGAGAGTAGGTGGGTATCAGTGGGGGGGCATGACCAGTAAGTATGTCATTAGAAAAGTCACAGAGAGTAGGTGGGTAGCAGTGGGGTCATGACCAGTAAAGATGTCATTAGAAATGTCACGCAGAGAGTAAGTGAATAACAGTGGGGGGCATGACCAGTAAAGATGTCATTTGAAATGTCACAGAGAGTAGGTGGGTAACAGTGGGGGGCATGACCAGTAGAGATGTCATTAGAAATGTCATGCAGAGAGTAGGTGGGTAACAGCGGAAGACATGACCAGTAAATATGTCATTAGAAAAGTCACGCAGAGAGTAGGTGGGTAACAGCGGAGGGCATGACCAGTAAAGATGTCATTAGTAATGTAATGCAGAAAGTATATGGGTAACAGTCGAGGGCATGACCAGTAAATATGTCATTAGAAATGTCATGCAGAGAGTAGGTGGGTAACAGTGGAGGGCATGACCAGTAAAGATGTCATTAGAAATGTCATGCAGAGAGTACATGGGTAACAGTCGAGGGCATGACCAGTAAATATGTCACTAGAAATGATATGCAGAGAGTAGGTGAGTAACAGTGGGGGTATGGACAGTAAAGATGTCATTAGAAATGTAACACAGAGAGTAGGTGGGTAACAGTGGGGGAATGATCAGTAAAGATGTCATTAGAAATGTCATGCAGAGAGTACATGGGTAACAGTCGAGGGCATGACCGGTAAATATGTCATTAGAAATGTCACACAGAGAGTAGGTGGGTAACAGCGGAAGGCATGACCAGTAAAGATGTCATTAGAAATTCCATGCAGAGAGTAGGTGGGTAACAGTGAAGGGCATGGTCAGTAAAGGTATCATTAGAAATGTCACGCAGAGAGTAGGTGGGTAACAGTGGGGGCATAACCAGTAAAGATGTCATTAGAAATGTCATGCAGACAGTAGGTGGGTAACAGTGGGGGTATGGCCAGTAAAGATGTCATTAGAAATGTCACACAGAGAGTAGGTGGGTAACAGTGGGTGTGTGACCAGTAAAGATGTCATTAGAAATGTCATGAAAAGAGTAGGTGGGCACCAGTGGTGGGCATGGCCAGTAACAATGTCATTAGAAATGTCACACAGAGAGTAGGTGGGTAACAGCAGAAGGCATGACCAGTACAGATGTCATTAGAGATGTCATGCAGAGAGTAGGTGGGTAACATCGGAAGGCATGACCAATAAAGATGTAATTAGAAATGTCATGAAGAGAGAGTAGGAGGACAACAGTGGAGGGCATGGCCAGGAAAGATATCATTAGAAATGTCATGCAGAGAGTAGGTGGGTATCAGTGGGGGGCATGACCAGTAAGTATGTCATTAGAAAAGTAACAGAGAGTAGGTGGGTAACAGTGGGGGGCATGGCCAGTAAAGATATCATTAGAAATGTCAGGCAGAGAGTAGGTGGGTATCAGTGGGGGGCATGACCAGTAAGTATGTCATTAGAAAAGTCACAGAGAGTAGGTGGGTAGCAGTGGGGGCATGACCAGTAAAGAGGTCATTAGAAATGTCATGCAGAGAGTAAGTGAATAACAGTGGGGGGGCATGACCAGTAAAGATGTCATTAGAAATGTCATGCAGAGAGTAGGTGGGTAACAGCGGAAGACATGACCAGTAAATATATCATTAGAAATGTCACGCAGAGAGTAGGTGGGTAATAGTGGAGGGCACGGCCAGTAAAGATATCATTAGAAATGTCACGCAGAGAGTATTTGGGTAACAGTGGAGGGCATGATCAGTAAAGATGTCATAAGTCATGTCATGCAGAGAGTATATGGGTAACAGTGGAGGGCATGACCAGTAAAGATGTCATTAGAAATGTAACGCAGAGAGTAGGTGGGTAACAGTGGGGGAATGATCAGTAAAGATGTCAGTAGAAATATCACGCAGAGAGCACATGGGTAACAGTCGAGGGCATGACCAGTAAATATGTCATTAGAAATGTCATGCAGAGAGTAGGTGGGTAACAGTGGAGGGCATGACCAGTATAGATGTTATTAGAAATGTCATGCAGAGAGTACATGGGTAACAGCCGAGGGCATGACCAGTAAATATGTCACTAGAAATGCCATGCAGAGAGTAGGTGAGTAACAGTGGGGGTATGGACAGTAAAGATGTCATTAGAAATGTAACGCAGAGAGTAGGTGGGTAACAGTGGGGGAATAATCAGTAAAGATGTCATTAGAAATGTCATGCAGAGAGTACATGGGTAACAGTCGAGGGCGTGACCGGTAAATATGTCATTAGAAATGTCACACAGAGAGTAGGTGGGTAACAGCGGAATGCATGACCAGTAAAGATGTCATTAGAAATGTCACAGAGAGTAGGTGGGTAACAGTGGGGGGCATGACCAGTAAAGATGTCATTAGAAAAGTCACAGAGAGTAGGTGGGTAATAGCGGAAGGCATGACCAGTAAAGATGTCATTAGAAATGCCATGCAGAGAGTAGGCGGGTAACAGTAAGGGGCATGGTCAGTAAAGGTATCATTAGAAATGTCACGCAGACAGTAGGTGGGTAACAGTGGGGGTATGGCCAGTAAAGATGTCATTAGAAATGTCATGCAGACAGTAGGTGGGTAACAGTGGGGGTATGGCCAGTAAAGATGTCATTAGAAATGTCACACAGAGAGTAGGTGGGTAACAGTGGGTGTGTGACCAGTAAAGATGTCATTAGAAATGTCATGAAGAGAGTAGGTGGGCAACAGTGGTGGGTATGGCCAGTAACAATGTCATTAGAAATGTCACACAGAGAGTAGGTGGGTAACAGCAGAAGGCATGACCAGTACAGATGTCATTAGAAATGTCATGCAGAGAGTAGGTGGGTAACATCGGAAGGCATGACCAATAAAGATGTAATTAGAAATGTCATGCAGAGAGTAGGTGGGTAACAGTGGGGGCATGACCAGTAAAGATGTCATTAGAAATGTCATGCAGACAGGTGGGTAACAGTGGGGGTATGGCCAGTAAAGATGTCATTAGAAATGTCACAGAGAGTAGGTGGGTAACAGTGGGGGCATGACCAGTAAAGATGTCATTAGACATGTCACGCAGAGATTAGACGAGTAACAGTGGAGGGCATGGACAGTAAAGATCCAATTGGAAAAGTCACAGAGAGTAGGTGAGTAACAGTGGGGGCATGACCAGTAGAGATGTCATTAGAAATGTCATGCAGAGAGTAGGTGGGTAACAGCGGAAGACATGACCAGTAAATATGTCATTAGAAATGTCACGCAGAGAGTAGGTGGGTAACAGTGGAGGGCATGACCAGTAAAGATGTCATTAGTAATGTCATGCAGAGAGTATATGGGTAATAGTCGAGGGCATGACCAGTAAATATGTCATTAGAAATGTCATGCAGAGAGTAGGTGGGTAACAGTGGAGGGCATGACCAGTAAAGATGTCATTAGAAATGTCATGCAGACAGGTGGGTAACAGTGGGGGTATGGCCAGTAAAGATCCAATTGGAAAAGTCACAGAGAGTAGGTGAGTAACAGTGGGGGCATGACCAGTAGAGATGTCATTAGAAATGTCATGCAGAGAGTAGGTGGGTAACAGCGGAAGACATGACCAGTAAATATGTCATTAGAAAAGTCACGCAGAGAGTAGGTGGGTAACAGTGGAGGGCATGACCAGTAATGATGTCATTAGAAATTCCATGCAGAGAGTAGGTGGGTAACAGTGAAGGGCATGGTCAGTAAAGGTATCATTAGAAATGTCACGCAGAGAGTAGGTGGGTAACAGTGGGGGCATAACCAGTAAAGATGTCATTAGAAATGTCATGCAGACAGTAGGTGGGTAACAGTGGGGGTATGGCCAGTAAAGATGTCATTAGAAATGTCACACAGAGAGTAGGTGGGTAACAGTGGGTGTGTGACCAGTAAAGATGTCATTAGAAATGTCATGAAGAGAGTAGGTGGGCACCAGTGGTGGGCATGGCCAGTAACAATGTCATTAGAAATGTCACACAGAGAGTAGGTGGGTAACAGCAGAAGGCATGACCAGTACAGATGTCATTAGAAATGTCATGCAGAGAGTAGGTGGGTAACATCGGAAGGCATGACCAATAAAGATGTAATTAGAAATGTCATGAAGAGAGTAGGAGGACAACAGTGGAGGGCATGGCCAGGAAAGATATCATTAGAAATGTCACGCAGAGAGTAGGTGGGTAACAATGGGGCATGACCAGTAAAGATGTCATTAGAAATGTCATGCAGAGAATAGATGAGTAACAGTGGGGGGCATGACCAGTAAGTATGTCATTAGAAAAGTCACAGAGAGTAGGTGGGTAACAGTGGGGGGCATGACCAGTAAAGATTCATTAGAAATGTCAGGCAGAGAGTAGGTGGGTATCAGTGGGGGGGCATGACCAGTAAGTATGTCATTAGAAAAGTCACAGAGAGTAGGTGGGTAGCAGTGGGGGCATGACCAGTAAAGATGTCATTAAAAATGTCACGCAGAGAGTAAGTGAATAACAGTGGGGGGCATGACCAGTAAAGATGTCATTCGAAATGTCACAGAGAGTAGGTGGGTAACAGTGGGGGGCATGACCAGTAAAGATGTCATTAGAAATTTCATGCAGAGAGTAGGTGGGTAACAATGAAGGGCATGGCCAGTGAAGATGTCATTAGACATGTCACGCAGAGATTAGACGAGTAACAGTGGAGGGCATGGCCAGTAAAGATCTAATTGGAAAAGTCACAGAGAGTAGGTGGGTAACAGTGGGGGCATGACCAGTAGAGATGTCATTAGAAATGTCATGCAGAGAATAGGTGGGTAACAGCGGAAGACATGACCAGTAAATATATCATTAGAAATGTCACGCAGAGAGTAGGTGGGTAACAGTGGAGGGCATGGCCAGTAAAGATATCATTAGAAATGTCACGCAGAGAGTAGGTGGGTAACAGTGGAGGGCATGACCAGTAAAGATGTCATTAGTAATGTCATGCAGAGAGTATATGGGTAACAGTCGAGGGCATGACCAGTAAATATGTCATTAGAAATGTCATGCAGAGAGTAGGTGGGTAATAGTGGAGGGCATGACCAGTAAAGATGTCATTAGAAATGTAACGCAGAGAGTAGGTGGGTAACAGTGGGGGAATGATCAGTAAAGATGTCATTAGAAATGTCATGCAGAGAGCACATGGGTAACAGTCGAGGGCATGACCAGTAAATATGTCATTAGAAATGTCATGCAGAGAGTAGGTGGGTAACAGTGGAGGGCATGACCAGTAAAGATGTCATTAGAAATGTCATGCAGAGAGTACATGGGTAACAGTCGAGGGCATGACCAGTAAATATGTCACTAGAAATGCCATGCAGAGAGTAGGTGAGTAAGAGTGGGGGTATGGATAGTAAAGATGTCATTAGAAATGTAACGCTGAGAGTAGGTGGGTAACAGTATGGGAATGATCAGTAAAGATGTCATTAGAAATGTCATGCAGAGAGTACATGGGTAACAGGCCAGGGCGTGACAGGTAAATATGTCATTAGAAATGTCACACAGAGAGTAGGTGGGTAATAGCGGAAGGCATGACCAGTAAAGATGTCATTAGAAATGCCATGCAGAGAGTAGGTGGGTAACAGTAAGGGGCATGGTCAGTAAAGGTATCATTAGAAATGTCATGCAGAGAGTAGGTGGGTAACAGTGGGGGCATGACCAGTAAAGATGTCATTAGAAATGTCATGCAGACAGTAGGTGGGTAACAGTGGGGGTATGGCCAGTAAAGATGTCATTAGAAATGTCACACAGAGAGTAGGTGGGTAACAGTGGGTGTGTGACCAGTAAAGATGTCATTAGAAATGTCATGAAGAGAGTAGGTGGGCAACAGTGGTGGGCATGGCCAGTAACAATGTCATTAGAAATGTCACACAGAGAGTAGGTGGGTAACAGCAGAAGGCATGACCAGTACAGATGTCATTAGAAATGTCATGCAGAGAGTAGGTGGGTAACATCGGAAGGCATGACCAATAAAGATGTAATTAGAAATGTCATGCAGAGAGTAGGTGGGTAACAGTGGGGGCATGACCAGTAAAGATGTCATTAGAAATGTCATGCAGACAGGTGGGTAACAGTGGGGGTATGGCCAGTAAAGATGTCATTAGAAATGTCACAGAGAGTAGGTGGGTAACAGTGGGGGCATGACCAGTAAAGATGTCATTAGAAATGTCACAGAGAGTAGGTGGGTAACAGTGGGGTGCATGAACAGTAAAGATGTCATTAGAAATGTCACACAGACAGTAGGTGGGTAACAGTGGGGGCATAACCAGTAAATATGTAATTAGAAATGTCACAGAGAGTAGGTGGGTAACAGCGGGGGCATGACCAGTAAAGATGTCATTAGAAATTTCATGCAGAGAGTAGGTGGGTAACAATGAAGGGCATGGCCAGTAAAGATGTCATTAGACATGTCACGCAGAGATTAGACGAGTAACAGTGGAGGGCATGGACAGTAAAGATCCAATTGGAAAAGTCACAGAGAGTAGGTGGGTAACAGTGGGGGCATGACCAGTAGAGATGTCATTAGAAATGTCATGCAGAGAGTAGGTGGGTAACAGCGGAAGACATGACCAGTAAATATGTCATTAGAAATGTCACGCAGAGAGTAGGTGGGTAACAGTGGAGGGTATGACCAGTAAAGATGTCATTAGTAATGTCATGCAGAGAGTATATGGGTAACAGTCGAGGGCATGACCAGTAAATATGACATTAGAAATGTCACACAGACAGTAGGTGGGTAACAGTGGGGGGCATGACCAGTAAAGAAGTCATTAGAAATGTCATGCAGAGAATAAGTGGGTAACAGTGGGGGCATAACCAGTAAATATGTAATTAGAAATGTCACAGAGAGTAGGTGGGTAACAGTGGAGGCATGACCAGTAAAGATGTCATTAGAAATGTCAGGCAGAGAGTAGGTGGGTATCAGTGGGGGGGCATGACCAGTAAGTATGTCATTAGAAAAGTCACAGAGAGTAGGTGGGTAGCAGTGGGGGCATGACCAGTAAAGATGTCATTAGAAATGTCACGCAGAGAGTAAGTGAATAACAGTGGGGGGCATGACCAGTAAAGATGTCATTCGAAATGTCACAGAGAGTAGGTGGGTAACAGTGGGGGGCATGACCAGTAGAGATGTCATTAGAAATGTCATGCAGAGAGTAGGTGGGTAACAGCGGAAGACATGACCAGTAAATATGTCATTAGAAAAGTCACGCAGAGAGTAGGTGGGTAACAGTGGAGGGCATGACCAGTAAAGATGTCATTAGTAATGTAATGCAGAAAGTATATGGGTAACAGTCGAGGGCATGACCAGTAAATATGTCATTAGAAATGTCTGCAGAGAGTAGGTGGGTAACAGTGGAGGGCATGACCAGTAAAGATGTCATTAGAAATGTCATGCAGAGAGTACATGGGTAACAGTCGAGGGCATGACCAGTAAATAAGTCACTAGAAATGATATGCAGAGAGTAGGTGAGTAACAGTGGGGGTATGGACAGTAAAGATGTCATTAGAAATGTAACACAGAGAGTAGGTGGGTAACAGTGGGGGAATGATCAGTAAAGATGTCATTAGAAATGTCATGCAGAGAGTACATGGGTAACAGTCGAGGGCATGACCGGTAAATATGTCATTAGAAATGTCACACAGAGAGTAGGTGGGTAACAGCGGAAGGCATGACCAGTAAAGATGTCATTAGAAATTCCATGCAGAGAGTAGGTGGGTAACAGTGAAGGGCATGGTCAGTAAAGGTATCATTAGAAATGTCACGCAGAGAGTAGGTGGGTAACAGTGGGGGCATAACCAGTAAAGATGTCATTAGAAATGTCATGCAGACAGTAGGTGGGTAACAGTGGGGGTATGGCCAGTAAAGATGTCATTAGAAATGTCACACAGAGAGTAGGTGGGTAACAGTGGGTGTGTGACCAGTAAAGATGTCATTAGAAATGTCATGAAGAGAGTAGGTGGACACCAGTGGTGGGCATGGCCAGTAACAATGTCATTAGAAATGTCACACAGAGAGTAGGTGGGTAACAGCAGAAGGCATGACCAGTACAGATGTCATTAGAAATGTCATGCAGAGAGTAGGTGGGAAACATCGGAAGGCATGACCAATAAAGATGTAATTAGAAATGTCATGAAGAGAGTAGGAGGACAACAGTGGAGGGCATGGCCAGGAAAGATATCATTAGAAATGTCACGCAGAGAGTAGGTGGGTAACAATGGGGCATGACCAGTAAAGATGTCATTAGAAATGTCATGCAGAGAATAGATGAGTAACAGTGGGGGGCATGACCTTTAAGTATGTCATTAGAAAAGTCACAGAGAGTAGGTGGGTAACAGTGGGGGGCATGACCACTAAAGATTCATTAGAAATGTCAGGCAGAGAGTAGGTGGGTATCAGTGGGGGGGCATGACCAGTAAGTATGTCATTAGAAAAGTCACAGAGAGTAGGTGGGTAGCAGTGGGGGCATGACCAGTAAAGAGGTCATTAGAAATGTCACGCAGAGAGTAAGTGAATAACAGTGGGGGGCATGACCAGTAAAGATGTCATTCGAAATGTCACATAGAGTAGGTGGGTAACAGTGGGGGGCATGACCAGTAAAGATGTCATTAGAAATGTCACAGAGAGTAGGTGGGTAACAGTGGGGGCATGACCAGTAAAGATGTCATTAGAAATTTCATGCAGAGAGTAGGTGGGTAACAATGAAGGGCATGGCCAGTGAAGATGTCATTAGACATGTCACGCAGAGATTAGACGAGTAACAGTGGAGGGCATGGCCAGTAAAGATCCAATTGGAAAAGTCACAGAGAGTAGGTGGGTAACAGTGGGGGCATGACCAGTAGAGATGTCATTAGAAATGTCATGCAGAGAGTAGGTGGGTAACAGCGGAAGACATGACCAGTAAATATATCATTAGAAATGTCACGCAGAGAGTAGGTGGGTAACAGTGGGGGAATGATCAGTAAAGATGTCATTAGAAATGTCATGCAGAGAGCACATGGGTAACAGTCGAGGGCATGACCAGTAAATATGTCATTAGAAATGTCATGCAGAGAGTAGTTGGATAACAGTGGAGGGCATGACCAGTAAAGATGTCATTAGAAATGTCATGCAGAGAGTACATGGGTAACAGTCGAGGGCATGACCAGTAAATATGTCACTAGAAATGCCATGCAGAGAGTAGGTGAGTAACAGTGGGGGTATGGACAGTAAAGATGTCATTAGAAATGTAACGCAGAGAGTAGGTGGGTAACAGTGGGGGAATAATCAGTAAAGATGTCATTAGAAATGTGATGCAGAGAGTACATGGGTAACAGTCGAGGGCGTGACCGGTAAATATGTCATTAGAAATGTCACACAGAGAGTAGGTGGGTAATAGCGGAAGGCATGACCAGTAAAGTTGTCATTAGAAATGCCATGCAGAGAGTAGGTGGGTAACAGTAAGGGGCATGGTCAGTAAAGGTATCATTAGAAATGTCACGCAGAGAGTAGGTGGGTAACAGTGGGGGTATGGCCAGTAAAGATGTCATTAGAAATGTCACACAGAGAGTAGGTGGGTAACAGTGGGTGTGTGACCAGTAAAGATGTCATTAGAAATGTCATGAAGAGAGTAGGTGGGCAACAGTGGTGGGCCTGGCCAGTAACAATGTCATTAGAAATGTCACACAGAGAGTAGGTGGGTAACAGCAGAAGGCATGACCAGTACAGATGTCATTAGAAATGTCATGCAGAGAGTACATGGGTAACAGTCGAGGGCGTGACCAGTAAATATGTCATTAGAAATGCCATGCAGAGAGTAGGTGGGTAACAGTGGGGGAATGATCAGTAAAGATGTCATTAGAAATGTCATGCAGAGAGTACATGGGTAACAGTCGAGGGCATGACCGGTAAATATGTCATTAGAAATGTCACACAGAGAGTAGGTGGGTAACAGCGGAAGGCATGACCAGTAAAGATGTCATTAGAAATTCCATGCAGAGAGTAGGTGGGTAACAGTGAAGGGCATGGTCAGTAAAGGTATCATTAGAAATGTCACGCAGAGAGTAGGTGGGTAACAGTGGGGGCATAACCAGTAAAGATGTCATTAGAAATGTCATGCAGACAGTAGGTGGGTAACAGTGGGGGTATGGCCAGTAAAGATGTCATTAGAAATGTCACACAGAGAGTAGGTGGGTAACAGTGGGTGTGTGACCAGTAAAGATGTCATTAGAAATGTCATGAAGAGAGTAGGTGGGCACCAGTGGTGGGCATGGCCAGTAACAATGTCATTAGAAATGTCACACAGAGAGTAGGTGGGTAACAGCAGAAGGCATGACCAGTACAGATGTCATTAGAAATGTCATGCAGAGAGTAGGTGGGAAACATCGGAAGGCATGACCAATAAAGATGTAATTAGAAATGTCATGAAGAGAGTAGGAGGACAACAGTGGAGGGCATGGCCAGGAAAGATATCATTAGAAATGTCACGCAGAGAGTAGGTGGGTAACAATGGGGCATGACCAGTAAAGATGTCATTAGAAATGTCATGCAGAGAATAGATGAGTAACAGTGGGGGGCATGACCTTTAAGTATGTCATTAGAAAAGTCACAGAGAGTAGGTGGGTAACAGTGGGGGGCATGACCACTAAAGATTCATTAGAAATGTCAGGCAGAGAGTAGGTGGGTATCAGTGGGGGGGCATGACCAGTAAGTATGTCATTAGAAAAGTCACAGAGAGTAGGTGGGTAGCAGTGGGGGCATGACCAGTAAAGAGGTCATTAGAAATGTCACGCAGAGAGTAAGTGAATAACAGTGGGGGGCATGACCAGTAAAGATGTCATTCGAAATGTCACATAGAGTAGGTGGGTAACAGTGGGGGGCATGACCAGTAAAGATGTCATTAGAAATGTCACAGAGAGTAGGTGGGTAACAGTGGGGGCATGACCAGTAAAGATGTCATTAGAAATTTCATGCAGAGAGTAGGTGGGTAACAATGAAGGGCATGGCCAGTGAAGATGTCATTAGACATGTCACGCAGAGATTAGACGAGTAACAGTGGAGGGCATGGCCAGTAAAGATCCAATTGGAAAAGTCACAGAGAGTAGGTGGGTAACAGTGGGGGCATGACCAGTAGAGATGTCATTAGAAATGTCATGCAGAGAGTAGGTGGGTAACAGCGGAAGACATGACCAGTAAATATATCATTAGAAATGTCACGCAGAGAGTAGGTGGGTAACAGTGGGGGAATGATCAGTAAAGATGTCATTAGAAATGTCATGCAGAGAGCACATGGGTAACAGTCGAGGGCATGACCAGTAAATATGTCATTAGAAATGTCATGCAGAGAGTAGTTGGATAACAGTGGAGGGCATGACCAGTAAAGATGTCATTAGAAATGTCATGCAGAGAGTACATGGGTAACAGTCGAGGGCATGACCAGTAAATATGTCACTAGAAATGCCATGCAGAGAGTAGGTGAGTAACAGTGGGGGTATGGACAGTAAAGATGTCATTAGAAATGTAACGCAGAGAGTAGGTGGGTAACAGTGGGGGAATAATCAGTAAAGATGTCATTAGAAATGTCACACAGAGAGTAGGTGGGTAACAGTGGGTGTGTGACCAGTAAAGATGTCATTAGAAATGTCATGAAGAGAGTAGGTGGGCAACAGTGGTGGGCCTGGCCAGTAACAATGTCATTAGAAATGTCACACAGAGAGTAGGTGGGTAACAGCAGAAGGCATGACCAGTACAGATGTCATTAGAAATGTGATGCAGAGAGTAGGTGGGTAACAGTCGAGGGCGTGACCAGTAAATATGTCATTAGAAATGCCATGCAGAGAGTAGGTGGGTAACAGCGGAAGGCATGACCAGTAAAGATGTAATTTGAAATGCCATGCAGAGAGTAGGTGGGTAACAGTGAAGGGCATGGCCAGTAAAGATATCATTAGAAATGTCACGCAGAGAGTAGGTGGGTAACAGTGGGGGCATGACCAGTAAAGATGTCATTAGAAATTTCATGCAGACAGTAGGTGGGTAACAATGAGGGGCATGGCCAGTAAAGATGTCATTAGACATGTCACGCAGAGATTAGACGGGTAACAGTGGAGGGCATGGCCAGTAAAGATCTAATTGGAAAAGTCACAGAGAGTAGGTGGGTAACAGTGGGGGCATGACCAGTAAAGATGTCATTAGAAATGTCATGCAGACAGTAGGTGGGTAACAGGGGGGGTATGGCCAGTAAAGATGTCATTAGAAATGTCACACAGAGAGTAGGTGGGTAACAGTGGGTGTGTGACCAGTAAAGATGTCATTAGAAATGTCATGAAGAGAGTAGGTGGGCAACAGTGGTGGGCCTGGCCAGTAACAATGTCATTAGAAATGTCACACAGAGAGTAGGTGGGTAACAGCAGAAGGCATGACCAGTACAGATGTCATTAGAAATGTCATGCAGAGAGTAGGTGGGTAACATCGGAAGGCATGACCAATAAAGATGTAATTAGAAATGTCATGCAGAGAGTAGGTGGGTAACAGTGGGGGCATGACCAGTAAAGATGTCATTAGAAATGTCATGCAGACAGGTGGGTAACAGTGGGGGTATGGCCAGTAAAGATGTCATTAGAAATGTCACAGAGTAGGTGGGTAACAGTGGGGGCATGACCAGTAAAGATGTCATTAGAAATGTCACAGAGAGTAGGTGGGTAACAGTGGGGTGCATAAACAGTAAAGATGTCATTAGACATGTCACACAGAGATTAGACGAGTAACAGTGGAGGGCATGGACAGTAAAGATCCAATTGGAAAAGTCACAGAGAGTAGGTGGGTAACAGTGGGGGCATGACCAGTAGAGATGTCATTAGAAATGTCATGCAGAGAGTAGGTGGGTAACAGCGGAAGACATGACCAGTAAATATGTCATTAGAAATGTCACGCAGAGAGTAGGTGGGTAACAGTGGAGGGCATGACCAGTAAAGATGTCATTAGTCATGTCATGCAGAGAGTATATGGGTAACAGTCGAGGGCATGACCAGTAAATATGTCATTAGAAATGTCATGCAGAGAGTAGGTGGGTAACAGTGGAGGGCATGACCAGTAAAGATGTCATTAGAAATGTCATGCAGACAGGTGGGTAACAGTGGGGGTATGGCCAGTAAAGATCCAATTGGAAAAGTCACAGAGAGTAGGTGAGTAACAGTGGGGGCATGACCAGTAGAGATGTCATTAGAAATGTCATGCAGAGAGTAGGTGGGTAACAGCGGAAAGCATGACCAGTAAATATGTCATTAGAAAAGTCACGCAGAGAGTAGGTGGGTAACAGTGGAGGGCATGACCAGTAAAGATGTCATTAGTAATGTAATGCAGAAAGTATATGGGTAACAGTCGAGGGCATGACCAGTAAATATGTCATTAGAAATGTCACCCAGAGAGTAGGTGGGTAACAGTGGGGGAATGATCAGTAAAGATGTCATTAGAAATGTCATGCAGAGAGTACATGGGTAACAGTCGAGGGCGTGACCGGTAAATATGTCATTAGAAATGTCACACAGAGAGTAGGTGGGTAACAGCGGAAGGCATGACCAGTAATGATGTCATTAGAAATTCCATGCACAGAGTAGGTGGGTAACAGTGAAGGGCATGGTCAGTAAAGGTATCATTAGAAATGTCACGCAGAGAGTAGGTGGGTAACAGTGGGGGCATAACCAGTAAAGATGTCATTAGAAATGTCATGCAGACAGTAGGTGGGTAACAGTGGGGGTATGGCCAGTAAAGATGTCATTAGAAATGTCACACAGAGAGTAGGTGGGTAACAGTAGGTGTGTGACCAGTAAAGATGTCATTAGAAATATCATGAAGAGAGTAGGTGGGCACCAGTGGTGGGCATGGCCAGTAACAATGTCATTAGATATGTCACGCAGAGAGTAGGTGGGTAACAATGGGGCATGACCAGTAAAGATGTCATTAGAAATGTCATGCAGAGAGTAGGTGGGTAACAGCGGAAGACATGACCAGTAAATATATCATTAGAAATGTCACGCAGAGAGTAGGTGGGTAACAGTGGGGGAATGATCAGTAAAGATGTCATTAGTAATGTCATGCAGAGAGTATATGGGTAACAGTCGAGGGCATGACCAGTAAATATGTCATTAGAAATGTCATGCAGAGAGTAGGTGGGTAATAGTGGAGGGCATGACCAGTAAAGGTGTCATTAGAAATGTAACGCAGAGAGTAGGTGGGTAACAATGGGGGAATGATCAGTAAAGATGTCATTAGAAATGTCAAGCAGAGAGCACATGGGTAACAGTCGAGGGCATGACCAGTAAATATGTCATTAGAAATGTCTTGCAGAGAGTAGGTGGGTAACAGTGGAGGGCATGACCAGTAAAGATGTCATTAGAAATGTCATGCAGAGAGTACATGGGTAACAGTCGAGGGCATGACCAGTAAATATGTCACTAGAAATGCCATGCAGAGAGTAGGTCAGTAACAGTGGAGGTATGGACAGTAAAGATGTCATTAGAAATGTAACGCAGAGAGTAGGTGGGTAACAGTGGGGGAATGATCAGTAAAGATGTCATTAGAAATGTCATGCAGAGAGTACATGGGTAACAGTCGAGGGCGTGACCGGTAAATATGTCATTAGAAATGTCACACAGAGAGTAGGTGGGTAATAGCGGAAGGCATGACCAGTAAAGATGTCATTAGAAATGCCATGCAGAGAGTAGGTGGGTAACAGTAAGGGGCATGGTCAGTAAAGGTATCATTAGAAATGTCACGCAGAGTAGGTGGGTAACAGTGGGGGTATGGCCAGTAAAGATGTCATTAGAAATGTCACACAGAGAGTAGGTGGGTAACAGTGGGTGTGTGACCAGTAAAGATGTCATTAGAAATGTCATGAAGAGAGTAGGTGGGCAACAGTGGTGGGCATGGCCAGTAACAATGTCATTAGAAATGTCACACAGAGAGTAGGTGGGTAACAGCAGAAGGCATGACCAGTACAGATGTCATTAGAAATGTCATGCAGAGAGTAGGTGGGTAACATCGGAAGGCATGACCAATAAAGATGTCATTAGAAATGTCATGCAGAGAGTAGGTGGGTAACAGTGGGGGCATGACCAGTAAAGATGTCATTAGAAATGTCATGCAGACAGGTGGGTAACAGTGGGGGTATGGCCAGTAAAGATGTCATTAGAAATGTCACAGAGAGCAGGTGGGTAACAGTGGGGGCATGACCAGTAAAGATGTCATTAGAAATGTCACAGAGAGTAGGTGGGTAACAGTGGGGTGCATGAACAGTAAAGATGTCATTAGAAATGTCACACAGACAGTAGGTGGGTAACAGTGGGGGCATAACCAGTAAATATGTAATTAGAAATGTCACAGAGAGTAGGTGGGTAACAGTGGGGGCATGACCAGTAAAGCTGTCATTAGAAATTTCATGCAGAGAGTAGGTGGGTAACAATGAAGGGCATGGCCAGTAAAGATGTCATTAGACATGTCACGCAGAGATTAGAAGAGTAATAGTGGAGGGCATGGACAGTAAAGATCCAATTGGAAAAGTCACAGAGAGTAGGTGGGTAACAGTAAGGGGCATGGTCAGTAAAGGTATCATTAGAAATGTCATGCAGAGAGTAGGTGGGTAACAGTGGGGGCATGACCAGTAAAGATGTCATTAGAAATGTCATGCAGACAGTAGGTGGGTAACAGTGGGGGTATGGCCAGTAAAGATGTCATTAGAAATGTCACACAGAGAGTAGGTGGGTAACAGTGGGTGTGTGACCAGTAAAGATGTCATTAGAAATGTCATGAAGAGAGTAGGTGGGCAACAGTGGTGGGCCTGGCCAGTAACAATGTCATTAGAAATGTCACACAGAGAGTAGGTGGGTAACAGCAGAAGGCATGCCCAGTACAGATGTCATTAGAAATGTCATGCAGAGAGTAGGTGGGTAACATCGGAAGGCAAGACCAATAAAGATGTAATTAGAAATGTCATGCAGAGAGTAGGTGGGTAACAGTGGGGGTATGGCCAGTAAAGATGTCATTAGAAATGTCACAGAGAGTAGGTGGGTAACAGTGGGGGCATGACCAGTAAATATGTAATTAGAAATGTCACAGAGAGTAGGTGGGTAACAGTGGGGGCATGACCAGTAAAGATGTCATTAGAAATTTCATGCAGAGAGTAGGTGGGTAACAATGAAGGGCATGGCCAGTAAAGATGTCATTAGACATGTCACGCAGAGATTAGACGAGTAACAGTGGAGGGCATGGACAGTAAAGATCCAATTGGAAAAGTCACAGAGAGTAGGTGGGTAACAGTGGGGGCATGACCAGTAGAGATGTCATTAGAAATGTCACAGAGAGTAGGTGGGTAACAGTGGGTGTGTGACCAGTAAAGATGTCATTAGAAATGTCATGCAGAGAGTAGGTGGGTAACAGCGGAAGACATGACCAGTAAATATGTCATTAGAAATGTCACGCAGAGAGTAGGTGGGTAACAGTGGAGGGCATGACCAGTAAAGATGTCATTAGTAATGTCATGCAGAGAGTATATGGGTAACAGTCGAGGGCATGACCAGTAAATATGTCATTAGAAATGTCATGCAGAGAGTAGGTGGGTAACAGTGGAGGGCATGACCAGTAAAGATGTCATTAGAAATGTCATGCAGACAGGTGGATAACAGTGGGGTTATGGCCAGTAAAGATGTTATTAGACATGTCACGCAGAGATAAGACGAGTAACAGTGGAGGGCATGGACAGTAAAGATCCAATTGGAAAAGTCACAGAGAGTAGGTGGGTAACAGTGGGGGCATGACCAGTAGAGATGTCATTAGAAATGTCATGCAGAGAGTAGGTGGGTAACAGCGGAAGACATGACCAGTAAATATGTCATTAGAAATGTCACGCAGAGAGTAGGTGGGTAACAGTGGAGGGCATGACCAGTAAAGATGTCATTAGTAATGTCATGCAGAGAGTATATGGGTAACAGTCGAGGGCATGACCAGTAAATATGTCATTAGAAATGTCATGCAGAGAGTACATGGGTAACAGTTGAGGGCATGACCAGTAAATATGTCACTAGAAATGCCATGCAGAGAGTAGGTGAGTAACAGTGGGGGTATGGACAGTAAAGATGTCATTAGAAATGTAACGCAGAGAGTAGGTGGGTAACAGTGTGGGATGATCAGTAAAGATGTCATTAGAAATGTCATGCAGACAGTAGGTGGGTAACAGTGGGGGCATGGCCAGTAAAGATGTCATTTGAAATGTCACACAGAGAGTAGGTGGGTAACAGTGGGTGTGTGACCAGTAAAGATGTCATTAGAAATGTCATGAAGAGAGTAGGTGGGCAACAGTGGTGGGCATGGCCAGTAACAATGTCATTAGAAATGTCATGCAGAGAGTAGGTGGGTAACATCGGAAGGCATGACCAATAAAGATGTAATTAGAAATGTCATGCAGCGAGTAGGTGGGTAACAGTGGGGGCATGACCAGTAAAGATGTCATTAGAAATGTCATGCAGACAGTAGGTGGGTAACAGTGGGGGTATGGCCAGTAAAGATGCCATTAGAAATGTCACAGAGAGTAGGTGGGTAACAGTGGGGGGTATGGCTAGTAAAGATGTTATTAGACATGTCACGCAGAGATTAGACGAGTAACAGTGGAGGGCATGGACAGTAAAGATCCAATTGGAAAAGTCACAGAGTAGGTGGGTAACAGTGGGGGCATGACCAGTAGAGATGTCATTGGAAATGTCATGCAGAGAGTAGGTGGGTAACAGCAGAAGGCATGACCAGTACAGATGTCATTATAAATGTCATGCAGCGAGTAGGTGGGTAACAGTGGGGGCATGACCAGTAAAGATGTCATTAGAAATGTCATGCAGACAGTAGGTGGGTAACAGTGGGGGTATGGCCAGTAAAGATGTCATTAGAAATGTCACAGAGAGTAGGTGGGTAACAGTGGGGGGTATGGCCAGTAAAGAAGTCATTAGAAATGTCATGCAGAGAATAGGTGGGTAACAGTGGGGGCATAACCAGTAAATATGTAATTAGAAATGTCACAGAGAGTAGGTGGGTAACAGCGGAAGACATGACCAGTAAATATGTCATTAGAAATGTCTCGCAGAGAGTAGGTGGGTAACAGTGGGGGGCATGATCAGTAAAGAAGTCATTAGAAATGTCATGCAGAGATTAAGTGGGTAACAGTGGGGGCATAACCAGTAAATATGTAATTAGAAATGTCACAGAGAGTAGATGGGTAACAGGTGGGTAACAGTGGGGGCATGACCAGTAGAGATGTCATTAGAAAAGTCACAGAGAGTAGGTGGGTAACCGTGGGGGCATGACCAGTAAAGATGTCATTAGAAATGTCATGCAGAGAGTAGGTGGGTAACAGTGAGGGGCATGACCAGTAAAGAAGTCATTAGACATGTCACACAGAGAGTAGGTGGGTAACAGTGGTGGGCATGACCAGTACAGATGTCATTCGAAATTTCATGCAGAGAGTACATGGGTAACAGTCGAGGGCATGACCAGTAAATATGTCATTAGAAATGTCACGCAGAGAGTAGGTGGGTAACAGCAGAAGGCAGGACCAGTACAGATGTCTTTAGAAATGTCATGCAGAGAGTAGGTGGGTAACAGTGGAGGCCATGACCAGTAAAGATCTATTTGGAAAAGTCACAGAGAGTATGTGAGTAAAAGTGGTGGGCATGGCCAGTAAAGATGTCATTAGAAATGCCATGCATAGAGTACATGGGTAACAGTCGAGGGCATGACCAGTAAATATGTCATTAGAAATGTCACGCAGAGAGTAGGTGGGTAACAGTGGTGGGCATGACCAGTACAGATGTCATTCGAAATTTCATGCAGAGAGTAGGTGGGTAACAATGAGGGGCATGACCAGTACAGATGTCATTAGAAATGCCATGCAGAGAGTAGGTGAGTAACAGTTGGGGTATGGCCAGTAAAGATGTCATTAGAAATGTCATGCAGAGAGTAGGTGGGTAACAGTGGGAGCATAACCAGTAAATATGTAATTAGAAATGTCACGCAGAGAGTAGGTGGGTAACAGCAGAAGGCAGGACCAGTACAGATGTCTTTAGAAATGTCATGCAGAGAGTAGGTGGGTAACAGTGGGGGCCATGACCAGTAAAGATGTCATTAGAATTGGTATGCAGAGAGTAGGTGGGTAACAGTGGGAGCATAACCAGTAAATATGTAATTAGAAATGTCATGCAGAGAGTAGGTGGGTAACAGTGGAGGGCATGGCCAGTAAAGATTTCATTAGAAATGTCACACAGAGAGTAGGTGGGTAACAGTGGGGGCGTGACCTGTAAAGATGTCATTAGAAATGTCACGCAGAGAGTAGGTGGGTAACATCGGAAGGCATGACCAGTAAAGATGTAATTAGAAATATCACACAGAGAGTAGGTGGGTAACAGTGGGGGCATGAACAGTAAAGATGTCATTAGAAATGTCATGCAGAGAGTAGGTGGGTAACAGTGGGGGCCATGACCAGTAAAGAGGTCATTAGAATTGTCATTCAGAGAGTAGGTGGGTAACAGTGGGGGTATGGCCAGTAAATATGTCATTAGAAATGTCACACAGAGAGTAGATGGGTAACAGTGGAGGGCATGACCAGTAAAGATGTCATTAGGAATGTCATGCAGAGAGTAGGTGCATAACAGTGGGGAACATAACCAGCAAAGAAGTCATTAGAAATGCCATGCAGAGAGTCGGTGAGTAACAGTGGGGGTATAGCCAGTAAAGATGTCATTAGAAATGTCATGCAGAGAGTAGGTGCATAACAGTGGGGGACATAACCAGTAAAGATGTCAATAGAAATGCCATGCAGAGAGTCGGTGAGTAACAGTGGGGGTATAGCCAGTAAAGATGTCATTAGAAATGTCACGCAGAGAGTAGGTGGGTAATATTGGAGTGCATGGCCAGTAAAGATATCATTAGAAATGTCACACAGAGAGTAGGTGAGTAACAGTGGGGGCATGACCAGTAAGTATGTAATTAGAAAAGTCACAGAGAGTAGGTGGGTAACAGTGGGGGCCATGACCAGTAAAGATATCAATAGAAATGTTACGCAGACTGTAGGTGGGTAACAGTGGAGGGCATGGCCAGTAAAGATATCATTAGAAATGTCATGCAGAGAGTAGGTGGGTAACAGTGGGGGCATAACCAGTAAAGATGTCATTAGAAATGCCATGCAGAGAGTAGGTGAGTAACAGTGGGGGTATGGCCAGTAAAGATTTCATTAGAAATGTCAAGCAGAGAGTAGGTGGGTAACAGTGGGGGGCATGACCAGTAAAGATGTCATTAGAAATGTCACAGAGAGTAGGTGGGTAACAGTGGGGCATGACCAGTAAAGATGTCATTAGAAATTTCATGCAGAGAGTAGGTGGGTAACAGTGAGGGGCATGGCCAGTAAAGATGTCATTAGACATGTCACGCAGAGAATAGACGGGTAACAGTGGAAGGCATGGCCAGTAAAGATCTAATTGGAAAAGTCACAGACAGTAGGTGGGTAACAGTGGGGGCATGACCAGTAGAGATCTCATTAGAAATGCCATGCAGAGAGTAGGTGAGTAACAGTGGGCGTATGGCCCGTAAAGATGTCATTAGAAATGACACACAGAGAGTAGGTGGGTAACAGTGGAGGGCATGACCAGTACAGATGTCATTAGAAATGTCATGCAGAGAGTACATGGGTAACAGTCGAGGGCTTAACAAGTAAATATGTCATTAGAAATGTCACACACAGAGTAGGTAGGTAACAGTGGAGGGCATGACCAGTAAAGATGTCATTAGAAATGTCATGCAGAGAGTACATGGGTTACAGTCGAGGGCATGACCAGTAAATATGTCATTAGAAATGCCATGCAGAGAGTAGGTGAGTAACAGTGGTGGTATGGCCAGTAAAGATGTCATTAGAAATGTCACGCAGAGAGAAGGTGTGTAACAGTGGGGGCATGACCAGTAAATATGTCATTAGAAATGTCACACAGAGAGTAGGTGGGTAACAGCGGAAGGCATGACCAGTAAAGATGTCATTAGAAATGCCATGCAGAGAGTAGGTGGGTAACAGTGAAGGGCATGGCCAGTAAAGGTATCATTAGAAATGTCACGCAGAGAGTAGGTGGGTAACAGTGGGGGCATGGCCAGTAAAGATGTCATTAAACATTTCATGCAGACAGTAGGTGGGTAAAAGTGGGGATAGGGCCAGTAAAGATGTCATTAGAAATGTCACACAGAGAGTAGGTGGGTAACAGCAGAAGGCATGACCAGTACAGATGTCATTAGAAATGTCATGCAGAGAGTAGGTGGGTAACATCGGAAGGCATGACCAATAAAGATGTAATTGGAAATGTCATGAAGAGAGTAGGAGGACAACAGTGGAGGGCATGGCCAGTAACAATGTCATTGGAAATGTCACACAGAGAGTAGGTGGGTAACAGCAGAAGGCATGGCCAGTAAAGATGTCATTAGAAATGTCATGCAGAGAGTACATGGGTAACTGTTGAGGGCATGACCAGTAAATATGTAATTCGAAATGTCACGCAGAGAGTAGGTGGGTAACAGTGGAGGGCATGACCAGTAAAGATGTCATTAGAAATGTCATGCAGAGTGTACATGGGTAACAGCGGAAGGCATGACCAGTACAGATGTCATTAGAAATGCCATGCAGAGAGTAGGTGGGTAACAGCGGAAGACATGACCAGTAAATATGTCATTAGAAATGTCACGCAGAGAGTAGGTGGGTAACAGTGGAGGGCATGACCAGTAAATATGTCATTAGAAATGTCACGCAGAGAGTAGGTGGGTAACAGTGGAGGGCATGACCAGTAAAGATGTCATTAGTAATGTCATGCAGAGAGTATATGGGTAACAGTCGAGGGCATGACCAGTAAATATGTCATTAGAAATGTCATGCAGAGAGTACATGGGTAACAGTTGAGGGCATGACCAGTAAATATGTCACTAGAATTGCCATGCAGAGAGTAGGTGAGTAACAGTGGGGGTATGGACAGTAAAGATGTCATTAGAAATGTAACGCAGAGAGTAGGTGGGTAACAGTGGGGGATGATCAGTAAAGATGTCATTAGAAATGTCATGCAGACAGTAGGTGGGTAACAGTGGGGGTATGGCCAGTAAATATGTCATTAGAAATGTCACACAGAGAGTAGGTGGGTAACAGTGGGTGTGTGACCAGTAAAGATGTCATTAGAAATGTCATGAAGAGAGTAGGTGGGCAACAGTGGTGGGCATGGCCAGTAACAATGTCATTAGAAATGTCACACAGAGAGTAGGTGGGTAACAGCAGAAGGCATGACCAGTACAGATGTCATTAGAAATGTCATGCAGAGAGTAGGTGGGTAACATCGGAAGGCATGACCAATAAAGATGTAATTAGAAATGTCATGCAGCGAGTAGGTGGGTAACAGTGGGGGCATGACCAGTAAAGATGTCATTAGAAATGTCATGCAGACAGTAGGTGGGTAACAGTGGGGGTATGGCCAGTAAAGATGTCATTAGAAATGTCACAGAGAGTAGGTGGGTAACAGTGGGGGATATGGCCAGTAAAGATGTTATTAGACATGTCACCCAGAGATTAGACGAGTAACAGTGGAGGGCATGGACAGTAAAGATCCAATTGGAAAAGTCACAGAGTAGGCGGGTAACAGTGGGGGCATGACCAGTAGAGATGTCATTAGAAATGTCATGCAGAGAGTAGGTGGGTAACAGCGGAAGACATGACCAGTAAAGATGTCATTAGTAATGTCATGCAGAGAGTATATGGGTAACAGTCGAGGGCATGACCAGTAAATATGACATTAGAAATGTCACACAGACAGTAGGTGGGTAACAGTGGGGGGCATGACCAGTAAAGAAGTCATTAGAAATGTCATGCAGAGAATAAGTGGGTAACAGTGGGGGCATAACCAGTAAATATGTAATTAGAAATGTCACAGAGAGTAGGTGGGTAACAGTGGGGGCATGACCACTAAAGATGTCATTAGAAATGTCACAGAGAGTAGGTGGGTAACAGTGGGGGCATGACCAGTAAAGATGTCATTAGAAATTTCATGCAGAGAGTAGGTGGGTAACAATGAAGGGCATGGCCAGTAAAGATGTCATTAGACATGTCACGCAGAGATTAGACGAGTAACAGTGGAGGGCATGGACAGTAAAGATCAAATTGGAAAAGTCACAGAGAGTAGGTGGGTAACAGTGGGGGCATGACCAGTAGAGATGTCATTAGAAATGTCATGCAGAGAGTAGGTGGGTAACAGTGGAGGGCATGACCAGTAAAGATGTCATTAGTAATGTCATGCAGAGAGTATATGGGTAACAGTCGAGGGCATGACCAGTAAATATGTCATTAGAAAAGTCATGCAGAGAGTACATGGGTAACAGTTGAGGGCATGACCAGTAAAAATGTCACTAGAAATGCCATGCAGAGAGTAGGTGAGTAACAGTGGGGGTATGGACAGTAAAGATGTCATTAGAAATGTAACGCAGAGAGTAGGTGGGTAACAGCGGAAGACATGACCAGTAAATATGTCATTAGAAATGTCACGCAGAGAGTAGGTGGGTAACAGTGGAGGGCATGACCAGTAAAGATGTCATTAGTAATGTCATGCAGAGAGTATATGGGTAACAGTCGAGGGCATGACCAGTAAATATGACATTAGAAATGTCACACAGACAGTAGGTGGGTAACAGTGGGGGGCATGACCAGTAAAGAAGTCATTAGAAATGTCATGCAGAGAATAAGTGGGTAACAGTGGGGGCATAACCAGTAAATATGTAATTAGAAATGTCACAGAGAGTAGGTGGGTAACAGTGGGGGCATGACCACTAAAGATGTCATTAGAAATGTCACAGAGAGTAGGTGGGTAACAGTGGGGTGCATGAACAGTAAAGATGTCATTAGAAATGTCACACAGACAGTAGGTGGGTAACAGTGGGGGCATTGCCAGTAAATATGTAATTAGAAATGTCAGAGAGTAGGTGGGTAACAGTGGGTGCATGACCAGTAAAGATGTCATTAGAAATTTCATGCAGAGAGTAGGTGGGTAACAATGAAGGGCATGGCCAGTAAAGATGTCATTAGACATGTCACGCAGAGATTAGACGAGTAACAGTGGAGGGCATGGACAGTAAAGATCCAATTGGAAAAGTCACAGTGAGTAGGTGGGTAACAGTGGGGGCATGACCAGTAGAGATGTCATTAGAAATGTCATGCAGAGAGTAGGTGGGTAACAGTGGAGGGCATGACCAGTAAATATGTCATTAGAAATGTCATGCAGAGAGTACATGGGTAACAGTTGAGGGCATGACCAGTAAAAATGTCACTAGAAATGCCATGCAGAGAGTAGGTGAGTAACAGTGGGGGTATGGACAGTAAAGATGTCATTAGAAATGTAACGCAGAGAGTAGGTGGGTAACAGTGGGGGATGATCAGTAAAGATGTCATTAGAAATGTCATGCAGAGAGTACATGGGTAACAGTCGAGGGCGTGACAGGTAAATATGTCATTAGAAATGTCATGCAGACAGTAGGTGGGTAACAGTGGGGGTATGGCCAGTAAAGATGACATTATAAATGTCACACAGAGAGTAGGTGGGTGACAGTGGGTGTGTGACCAGTAAAGATGTCATTAGAAATGTCATGAAGAGTGTAGGTGGGCAACAGTGGTGGGCATGGCCAGTAACAATGTCATTAGAAAATGTCACACAGAGAGTAGGTGGGTAACAGCAGAAGGCATGACCAGTGCAGATGTCATTAGAAATGTCATGCAGAGAGTAGGTGGGTAACAGTGGGGGTATGGCCATTAAAGATGTCATTAGAAATGTCACACAGAGAGTAGGTGGGTAACAGTGGGTGTGTGACCAGTAAAGATGTCATTAGAAATGTCATGAAGAGAGTAGGTGGGTAACAGTGGGGTGCATGAACAGTAAAGATGTCATTAGAAATGTCACACAGACAGTAGGTGGGTAAAAGTGGGGGCCATGACCAGTAAAGATGTCATTAGAATTGTCATGCAGAGAGTAGGTGGGTAACAGTGGGGGCATAACCAGTAAATATGCAATTAGAAATGTCACGCAGAGAGTACATGGGTAACAGTCGAGGGCATGACCAGTAAATATGCCATTAGAAATGTCATGCGGAGAGTACATGGGTGACAGTCGAGGGCATGACCAGTAAATATGTCATTAGAAATGTCACAGAGCGTTGGTGGGTAACAGTGGAAGGCATGACCAGTACAGATGTTATTAGGAATGTCACGCAGAGAGTAGGTGGGTAACAGTGGGGGTATAGCCCGTACAGATGTCATTAGAAATGTCACACAGAGAGTAGGTGGGTAACAGTGGAGGGCATGGCCAGTAAATGTGTCGTTAGAAATGTCACACAGAGAGTAGGTGGGTAACAGTCGAGGACATGACCAGTAAATATGTCATTAGAAATGTCAGCCAAAGAGTAGGTGGGTAACAGTGGGTGCGTGACCAGTAGAGATGTCATTAGAAATGCCATGAAGAGAGTAGGTGGGCAACAGTGGAGGGCATGGCCAGTAAAGATGTCATTGGAAATGTCACACAGAGTGTAGGTGGGTAACATTGGGGGGCATGAACAGTAAAGATGTCATTAGAAATGTCACACAGAGAGTAGGTGAGTAACATTGGGGGCATAACCAGTAAATATGTAATTAGAAATGTCACAGAGAGTAGGTGGGTAACAGTGGGGGCATGACCAGTAAAGATGTCATTAGAAATGTCATGCAGAGAGTAGGTGGGTAGCAGCGGAAGACATGACCAGTAAATATGTCATTAGAAATGTCACACAGAGAGTAGGTGGGTAACAGTGGAGGGCATGACCAGTAAAGATGTCATTAGTAATGTCATGCAGAGAGTATATGGGTAACAGTCGAGGGCATGACCAGTAAATATGTCATTAGAAATGTCACACAGAGAGTAGGTGGGTAACAGTGGAGGGCATGACCAGTAAAGATGTCATTAGAAATGTCATGCAGAGAGTACATGGGTAACAGTCGAGGGCATGACCAGTAAATATGTCACTAGAAATGCCATGCAGAGAGTAGGTGAGTAACAGTGGGGATATGGACAGTAAAGATGTCATTAGAAATGTAACGCAGAGAGTAGGTGGGTAACAGTGGGGGATGATCAGTAAAGATGTCATTAGAAATGTCATGCAGAGAGTACATGGGTAACAGTTGAGGGTGTGACAGGTAAATATGTCATTAGAAATGTCATGCAGACAGTAGGTGGGTAACAGTGGGGGTATGGCCAGTAATGATGTCATTAGAAATGTCACACAGAGAGTAGGTGGGTAACAGTGGGTGTGTGACCAGTAAAGATGTCATTAGAAATGTCATGCAGAGAGTAGGTGGGTAACAGTGGAGGGCATGGCCAGTAAAGATGTCATTAGAAATGTCACGCAGAGAGTAGGTGGGTAACATCGGAAGGCATGACCAGTAAAGATGTAATTAGAAATGTCACGCAGAGAGTAGGTGGGTAACAGTGGGTGCGTGACCAGTAAAGATGTCATTAGAAATGCCATGAAGAGAGTAGGTGGGCAACAGTGGAGGGCATGGCTAGTAACAATGTCATTGGAAATGTCACACAGAGAGTAGGTGGGTAACAGTGGGGGCATGAACAGTAAAGATGTCATTAGAAATGTCATGCAGAGAGTAGGTGGGTAACAGTGGGGGCCATGACCAGTAAAGAGGTCATTAGAATTGTCATTCACAGAGTACATGGGTAACAGTCGAGGGCATGACCAGTAAATATGTCATTAGAAATGTCATGCAGAGACTATGTGGGTAAAAGTGGGGGTATGGCCAGTAAAGATGTCATTAGAAATGTCACACAGAGAGTAGATGGGTAACAGTGGAGGGCATGACCAGTAAAGATGTCATTAGGAATGTCATGCAGAGAGTACATGGGTAACAGTCGAGGGCGATACCAGTAAAGATGTCATTAGAAATGCCATGCAGAGAGTCGGTGAGTTACAGTGGGGGTATAGCCAGTAAAGATGTCATTAGAAATGTCACGCAGAGAGTAGGTGGGTAATAGTGGAGTGCATGGCCAGTAAAGATATCATTAGAAATGTCACGCAGAGAGTAGGTGGGTAACAGTGGGGGCCATGACCACTAAAGATATCAATAGAAATGTTACGCAGACTGTAGGTGGGTAACAGTGGAGGGCATGGCCAGTAAAGATATCATTAGAAATGTCATGCAGAGAGTAGGTGGGTAACAGTGGGGGCATAACCAGTAAAGATGTCATTAGAAATGCCATGCAGAGAGTAGGTGAGTAACAGTGGGGCTATGGCCAGTAAAGATTTCATTAGAAATGTCAAGCAGAGAGTAGGTGGGTAACAGTGGAGGGCATGGCCAGTAAGATATCATTAGAAATGTCAAGGAGAGACTAGGTGGGTAACAGTGGGGGCATGACCAGTAAAGATGTCATTAGAAAAGTCACAGAGAGTAGGTGGGTAACAGTGGGGGGCATGACCAGTAAAGATGTCATTAGACATGTCACACAGAGAGTAGACGGGTAACAGTGGAGGGCATGGCCAGTAAAGATCTATTTGGAAAAGTCACAGAGAGTAGGTGAGTAAAAGTGGTGGGCATGGCCAGTAAAGATGTCATTAGAAATGCCATGCATAGAGTACATGGGTAACAGTCGAGGGCATGACCAGTAAATATGTCATTAGAAATGTCACGCAGAGAGTAGGTGGGTAACAGTGGTGGGCATGACCAGTACAGATGTCATTCGAAATTTCATGCAGAGAGTAGGTGGGTAACAATGAGGGGCATGACCAGTACAGATGTCATTAGAAATGCCATGCAGAGAGTAGGTGAGTAACAGTTGGGGTATGGCCAGTAAAGATTTCATTAGAAATGTCACGCAGAGAGTAGGTGGGTAACAGTGGGGGGCATGACCAGTAAAGATGTCATTAGAAATGTCATGCAGAGAGTAGGTGGGTAACAGTGGGAGCATAACCAGTAAATATGTAATTAGAAATGTCACGCAGAGAGTAGGTGGGTAACAGCAGAAGGCAGGACCAGTATAGATGTCTTTAGAAATGTCATGCAGAGAGTAGGTGGGTAACAGTGGGGGCCATGACCAGTAAAGATGTCATTAGAATTGGTATGCAGAGAGTAGGTGGGTAACAGTGGGAGCATAACCAGTAAATATGTAATTAGAAATGTCATGCAGACAGTAGGTGGGTAACAGTGGAAGGCATGGCCAGTAAAGATTTCATTAGAAATTTCACGCAGAGAGTAGGTGGGTAACAGTGGGGGCGTGACCTGTAAAGATGTCATTAGAAATGTCACGCAGAGAGTAGGTGGGTAACATCGGAAGGCATGACCAGTAAAGATGTAATTAGAAATGTCACGCAGAGAGTACGTGGGTAACAGTGGGTGCGTGACCAGTAAAGATGTCATTAGAAATGCCATGAAGAGAGTAGGTGGGCAACAGTGGAGGGCATGGCTAGTAACAATGTCATTGGAAATGTCACACAGTGAGTAGGTGGGTAACAGTGGGGGCATGAACAGTAAAGATGTCATTAGAAATGTCATGCAGAGAGTAGGTGGGTAACAGTGGGGCCATGACCAGTAAAGAGGTCATTAGAATTGTCATTCAGAGAGTAGGTGGGTAACAGTGGGGGTATGGCCAGTAAAGATGTCATTAGAAATGTCACACAGAGTACACGGGTAACAGTCGAGGGCGTGACCAGTAAATATGTCATTAGAAATGTCATGCAGAGACTATGTGGGTAACAGTGGGTGCGTGACCAGTAAAGATGTCATTAGAAATGCCATGAAGAGAGTAGGTGGGCAACAGTGGAGGGCATGGCTAGTAACAATGTCATTGGAAATGTCACACAGAGAGTAGATGGGTAACAGTGGGGGTATAGCCAGTAAAGATGTCATTAGAAATGTCACGCAGAGAGTAGGTGGGTAATAGTGGAGTGCATGGCCAGTAAAGATATCATTAGAAATGTCACGCAGAGAGTAGGTGAGTAACATTGGGGGCATGACCAGTAAGTATGTAATTAGAAAAGTCACAGAGAGTAGGTGGGTAACAGTGGGGGCCATGACCAGTAAAGATATCAATAGAAATGTTACGCAGACTGTAGGTGGGTAACAGTGGAGGGCATGGCCAGTAAAGATATCATTAGAAATGTCATGCAGAGAGTAGGTGAGTAACAGTGGGGGTATGGCCAGTAAAGATTTCATTAGAAATGTCAAGCAGAGAGTAGGTGGGTAACAGTGGAGGGCATGGCCAGTAAGATATCATTAGAAATGTCACGCAGAGACTAGGTGGGTAACAGTGGGGGCATGACCAGTAAAGATGTCATTAGAAAAGTCACAGAGAGTAGGTGGGTAACAGTGGGGCAAGACCAGTAAAGATGTCATTAGAAATGTCAAAGAGAGTAGGTGGGTAACAGTGGGGCATGACCAGTAAAGATGTCATTAGAAATTTCATGCAGAGAGTAGGTGGGTAACAGTGAGGGGCATGGCCAGTAAAGATGTCATTAGACATGTCACGCAGAGAATAGACGGGTAACAGTGGAAGGCATGGCCAGTAAAGATCTAATTGGAAAAGTCACAGACAGTAGGTGGGTAACTGTGGGGGCATGACCAGTAGAGATGTCATTAGAAATGTCAAGCAGAGAGTAGGTGGGTAACAGTGGAGGGCATGGCCAGTAAGATATCATTAGAAATGTCACGCAGAGACTAGGTGGGTAACAGTGGGGGCATGACCAGTAAAGATGTCATTAGAAAAGTCACAGAGAGTAGGTGGGTAACAGTGGGGGGCATGACCAGTAAAGATGTCATTAGAAATGTCACAGAGAGTAGGTGGGTAACAGTGGGGCATGACCAGTAAAGATGTCATTAGAAATTTCATGCAGAGAGTAGGTGGGTAACAGTGAGGGACATGGCCAGTAAAGATGTCATTAGACATGTCACACAGAGAATAGACGGGTAACAGTGGAAGGCATGGCCAGTAAAGATCTAATTGGAAAAGTCACAGACAGTAGGTGGGTAACAGTGGGGGCATGACCAGTAGAGATGTCATTAGAAATGCCATGCAGAGAGTAGGTGAGTAACAGTGGGCGTATGGCCCGTAAAGATGTCATTAGAAATGACACACAGAGAGTAGGTGGGTAACAGTGGAGGGCATGACCAGTACAGATGTCATTAGAAATGTCATGCAGAGAGTACATGGGTAACAGTTGAGGGCTTGACAAGGAATTATGTCATTAGAAATGTCACACACAGAGTAGGTAGGTAACAGTGGAGGGCATGACCAGTAAAGATGTCATTATAAATGTCATGCAGAGAGTACATGGGTTACAGTCGAGGGCATGACCAGTAAATATGTCATTAGAAATGCCATGCAGAGAGTAGGTGAGTAACAGTGGTGGTATGGCCAGTAAAGATGTCATTAGAAATGTCACGCAGAGAGAAGGTGTGTAACAGTGGGGGCATGACCAGTAAATATGTCATTAGAAATGTCACACAGAGAGTAGGTGGGTAACAGCGGAAGGCATGACCAGTAAAGATGTCATTAGAAATGCCATGCAGAGTAGGTGGGTAACAGTGAAGGGCATGGCCAGTAAAGGTATCATTAGAAATGTCACGCAGAGAGTAGGTGGGTAACAGTGGGGGCATGGCCAGTAAAGATGTCATTAAAAATTTCATGCAGACAGTAGGTGGGTAAAAGTGGGGGTAGGGCCAGTAAAGATGTCATTAGAAATGTCACACAGAGAGTAGGTGGGTAACATCGGAAGGCATGACCAATAAAGATGTAATTGGAAATGTCATGAAGAGAGTAGGAGGACAACAGTAGAGGGCATGGCCAGTAACGATGTCATTGGAAATGTAACACAGAGAGTAGGTGGGTAACAGTGGGATGCATGAACAGTAAAGATGTCATTAGAAAAGTCACACAGACATTAGGTGGGTAACAGTGGGGGGCATGACCAGTAAAGATGTAATTAGAAATGTCATGCAGAGAGTAGGTGGGTAACAGTGGGGGTATGGCCAGTAAAGATGTCATTAGAAATGTCACACAGAGAGTAGGTGGGTAACAGCAGAAGGCATGGCCAGTAAAGATGTCGTTAGAAATGTCATGCAGAGAGTACATGGGTAACTGTTGAGGGCGTGACCAGTAAATATGTCATTCGAAATGTCACGCAGAGAGTGGGTGGGTAACAGTGGAGGGCATGACCAGTAAAGATGTCATTAGAAATGTCATGCAGAGAGTACATGGGTAACAGCGGAAGGCATGACCAGTACAGATGTCATTAGAAATGCCATGCAGAGAGTAGGTGGGTAACAGCGGAAGACATGACCAGTAAATATGTCATTAGAAATGTCAGGCAGAGAGTAGGTGGGTAACAGTGGAGGGCATGACCAGTAGAGATGTCATTAGAAATGTCATGCAGAGAGTAGGTGGGTAACAGCGGAAGACATGACCAGTAAATATGTCATTAGAAATGTCACGCAGAGAGTAGGTGGGTAACAGTGGAGGGCATGACCAGTAAAGATGTCATTAGAAATGTCATGCAGAGAGTAGGTGGGTAACATCGGAAGGCATGACCAATAAAGATGTAATTGGAAATGTCATGAAGAGAGTAGGAGGACAACAGTAGAGGGCATGGCCAGTAACGATGTCATTGGAAATGTAACACAGAGAGTAGGTGGGTAACAGTGGGATGCATGAACAGTAAAGATGTCATTAGAAAAGTCACACAGACATTAGGTGGGTAACAGTGGGGGGCATGACCAGTAAAGATGTAATTAGAAATGTCATGCAGAGAGTAGGTGGGTAACAGTGGGGGTATGGCCAGTAAAGATGTCATTAGAAATGTCACACAGAGAGTAGGTGGGTAACAGCAGAAGGCATGGCCAGTAAAGATGTCGTTAGAAATGTCATGCAGAGAGTACATGGGTAACTGTTGAGGGCGTGACCAGTAAATATGTCATTCGAAATGTCACGCAGAGTGTGGGTGGGTAACAGTGGAGGGCATGACCAGTAAAGATGTCATTAGAAATGTCATGCAGAGAGTACATGGGTAACAGCGGAAGGCATGACCAGTACAGATGTCATTAGAAATGCCATGCAGAGAGTAGGTGGGTAACAGCGGAAGACATGACCAGTAAATATGTCATTAGAAATGTCAGGCAGAGAGTAGGTGGGTAACAGTGGAGGGCATGACCAGTAGAGATGTCATTAGAAATGTCATGCAGAGAGTAGGTGGGTAACAGCGGAAGACATGACCAGTAAATATGTCATTAGAAATGTCACGCAGAGAGTAGGTGGGTAACAGTGGAGGGCATGACCAGTAAAGATGTCATTAGTAATGTCATGCAGAGAGTATATGGGTAACAGTCGAGGGCATGACCAGTAAATATGTCATTAGAAATGTCTTGCAGAGAGTACATGGGTAACAGTTGAGGGCATGACCAGTAAATATGTCACTAGAAATGCCATGCAGAGAGTAGGTGGGTAACATCGGAAGGCATGACCAATAAAGATGTAATTAGAAATGTCAGGCAGCGAGTAGGTGGGTAACAGTGGGGGCATGACCAGTAAAGATGTCATTAGAAATGTCATGCAGACAGTAGGTGGGTAACAGTGGGGGTATGGCCAGTAAAGATGTCATTAGAAATGTCACACAGAGAGTAGGTGGGTAACAGTGGGTGTGTGACCAGTAAAGATGTCATTAGAAATGTCATGAAGAGAGTAGGTGGGCAACAGTGGTGGGCATGGCCAGTAACAATGTCATTAGAAATGTCAGGCAGCGAGTAGGTGGGTAACAGTGGGGGCATGACCAGTAAAGATGTCATTAGAAATGTCAGGCAGAGAGTAGGTGGGTAACATCGGAAGGCATGACCAATAAAGATGTAATTAGAAATGTCAGGCAGCGAGTAGGTGGGTAACAGTGGGGGCTTGACCAGTAAAGATGTCATTAGAAATGTCATGCAGACAGTAGGTGGGTAACAGTGGGGGTATGGCCAGTAAAGATGTCATTAGAAATGTCACAGAGAGTAGGTGGGTAACAGTGGGGGGTATGGCCAGTAAAGATGTTATTAGACATGTCACGCAGAGATTAGACGAGTAACAGCGGAGGGCATGGACAGTAAAGATCCAATTGGAAAAGTCACAGAGTAGGTGGGTAACAGTGGGGGCATGACCAGTAGAGATGTCATTAGAAATGTCATGCAGAGAGTAGGTGGGTAACAGCGGAAGACATGACCAGTAAATATGTCATTAGAAATGCCATGCAGAGAGTAGGTGAGTAACAGTGGTGGTATGGCCAGTAAAGATGTCATTAGAAATGTCACAGAGAGTAGGTGGGTAACAGTGGGGGGCATGACCAGTAAAGATGTCATTAGTAATGTCATGCAGAGAGTATATGGGTAACAGTCGAGGGCATGACCAGTAAATATGACATTAGAAATGTCACACAGACAGTAGGTGGGTAACAGTGGGGGGCATGACCAGTAAAGAAGTCATTAGAAATGTCATGCAGAGAATAAGTGGGTAGCAGTGGGGGCATAACCAGTAAATATGTAATTAGAAATGTCACAGAGTAGGTGGGTAACAGTGGGGGCATGACCAGTAAAGATGTCATTAGAAATGTCACAGAGAGTAGGTGGGTAACAGTGGGGTGCATGAACAGTAAAGATGTCATTAGAAATGTCACACAGACAGTAGGTGGGTAACAGTGGGGGCATAGCCAGTAAATATGTAATTAGAAATGTCACAGAGAGTAGGTGGGTAACAGTGGGGGCATGACCAGTAAAGATGTCATTAGAAATTTCATGCAGAGAGTAGGTGGGTAACAATGAAGGGCATGGCCAGTAAAGATGTCATTAGACATGTCACGCAGAGATTAGACGAGTAACAGTGGAGGGCATGGACAGTAAAGATCCAATTGGAAAAGTCACAGAGAGTAGGTGGGTAACAGTGGGGGCATGACAAGTAGAGATGTCATTAGAAATGTCATGCAGAGAGTAGGTGGGTAACAGCGGAAGACATGACCAGTAAATATGTCATTAGAAATGTCACGCAGAGAGTAGGTGGGTAACAGTGGAGGGCATGACCAGTAAATATGTCATTAGAAATGTCATGCAGAGAGTACATGGGTAACAGTTGAGGGCATGACCAGTAAAAATGTCACTAGAAATGCCATGCAGAGAGTAGGTGAGTAACAGTGGGGGTATGGACAGTAAAGATGTCATTAGAAATGTAACGCAGAGAGTAGGTGGGTAACAGTGGGGGATGATCAGTAAAGATGTCATTAGAAATGTCATGCAGAGAGTACATGGGTAACAGTCGAGGGCGTGACAGGTAAATATGTCATTAGAAATGTCATGCAGACAGTAGGTGGGTGACAGTGGGTGTGTGACCAGTAAAGATGTCATTAGAAATGTCATGAAGAGAGTAGGTGGGCAACAGTGGTGGGCATGGCCAGTAACAATGTCATTAGAAATGTCACACAGAGAGTAGGTGGGTAACAGCAGAAGGCATGACCAGTGCAGATGTCATTAGAAATGTCATGCAGAGAGTAGGTGGGTAACAGTGGGGGTATGGCCAGTAAAGATGTCATTAGAAATGTCACACAGAGAGTAGGTGGGTAACAGTGGGTGTGTGACCAGTAAAGATGTCATTAGAAATGTCATGAAGAGAGTAGGTGGGTAACAGTGGGGTGCATGAACAGTAAAGATGTCATTAGAAATGTCACACAGACAGTAGGTGGGTAAAAGTGGGGGCCATGACCAGTAAAGATGTCATTAGAATTGTCATGCAGAGAGTAGATGGGTAACAGTGGGGGCATAACCAGTAAATATGCAATTAGAAATGTCACGCATAGAGTAGGTGGGTAACAGTGGAGGGCATGACCAGTAAAGTTGTAATTAGAAATGTCCTGCAGAGAGTACATGGTTAACAGTCGAGGGCATGACCAGTAAATATGCCATTAGAAATGTCACACAGAGAGTAGGTAGGTAGGTAACGGTGGAGGGCATGACCAGTAAAGATGTCATTAGAAATGTCATGCGGAGAGTACATGGGTGACAGTCGAGGGCATGACCAGTAAATATGTCATTAGAAATGTCACAGAGCGTTGGTGGGTAACAGTGGAAGGCATGACCAGTACAGATGTTATTAGGAATGTCACGCAGAGAGTAGGTGGGTAACAGTGGGGGTATGGCCCGTACAGATGTCATTAGAAATGTCACACAGAGAGTAGGTGGGTAACAGTGGAGGGCATGGCCAGTAAATGTGTCGTTAGAAATGTCACACAGAGAGTAGGTGGGTAACATTGGGGGGCATGAACAGTAAAGATGTCATTAGAAATGTCACACAGACAGTAGGTGGGTAACAGAGGAAAGCATGACCAGTACAGATGTCATTAGAAATGTCGCGCAGAGATTAGGTGGGTAACAGTGGAGGGTATGGCCAGTAAAGATATCATTAGAAATGTCACACAGAGAGTAGGTGAGTAACATTGGGGGCATAACCAGTAAATATGTAATTAGAAATGTCACAGAGAGTAGGTGGGTAACAGTGGGGGCATGACCAGTAAAGATGTCATTAGAAATGTCATGCAGAGAGTAGGTGGGTAGCAGCGGAAGACATGACCAGTAAATATGTCATTAGAAATGTCACACAGAGAGTAGGTGGGTAACAGTGGAGGGCATGACCAGTAAAGATGTCATTAGTAATGTCATGCAGAGAGTATATGGGTAACAGTCGAGGGCATGACCAGTAAATATGTCATTAGAAATGTCATGCAGAGAGTACATGGGTAACAGTCGAGGGCATGACCAGTAAATATGTCACTAGAAATGCCATGCAGAGAGTAGGTGAGTAACAGTGGGGATATGGACAGTAAAGATGTCATTAGAAATGTAACGCAGAGAGTAGGTGGGTAACAGTGGGGGATGATCAGTAAAGATGTCATTAGAAATGTCACACAGAGAGTAGGTGGGTAACACTGGGTGTGTGACCAGTAAAGATGTCATTAGAAATGTCATGAAGAGAGTAGGTGGGCAACAGTGGTGGGCATGGCCAGTAACAATGTCATTAGAAATGTCACACAGAGAGTAGGTGGGTAACAGCAGAAGGCATGACCAGTACAGATGTCATTAGAAATGTCATGCAGAGAGTAGGTGGGTAACAGTGGGGGCATGGCCAGTAGAGATGTCATTAGAAAAGTCACAGAGAGTAGGTGGGTAACCGTGGGGGCATGACCAGTAAAGATGTCATTAGAAATGTCATGCAGAGAGTAGGTGGGTAACAGTGAGGGGCATGACCAGTAAAGATGTCATTAGACATGTCAAACAGAGAGTAGACGGTTAACAGTGGAGGGCATGGCCAGTAAAGATCTATTTGGAAAAGTCACAGAGAGTAGGTGAGTAAAAGTGGTGGGCATGGCCAGTAAAGATGTCATTAGAAATGCCATGCATAGAGTACATGGGTAACAGTCGAGGGCATGACCAGTAAATATGTCATTAGAAATGTCACGCAGAGAGTAGGTGGGTAACAGTGGTGGGCATGACCAGTACAGATGTCATTCGAAATTTCATGCAGAGAGTAGGTGGGTAACAATGTAGGGCATGACCAGTACAGATGTCATTAGAAATGCCATGCAGAGAGTAGGTGAGTAACAGTTGGGGTATGGCCAGTAAAGATTTCATTAGAAATGTCACGCAGAGAGTAGGTGGGTAACAGTGGGGGGCATGACCAGTAAAGATGTCATTAGAAATGTCATGCAGAGAGTAGGTGGGTAACTGTGGGAGCATAACCAGTAAATATGTAATTAGAAATGTCACGCAGAGAGTAGGTGGGTAACAGCAGAAGGCAGGACCAGTACAGATGTCTTTAGAAATGTCATGCAGAGAGTAGGTGGGTAACAGTGGGGGCCATGACCAGTAAAGATGTCATTAGAATTGGTATGCAGAGAGTAGGTGGCTAACAGTGGGAGCATAACCAGTAAATATGTAATTAGAAATGTCATGCAGAGAGTAGGTGGGTAACAGTGGGGGGCATGACCAGTAAAGATGTCATTAGAAATGTCACAGAGAGTAGGTGGGTAACAGTGGGGCAGGACCAGTAAAGATGTCATTAGAAATTTCATGCAGAGAGTAGGTGGGTAACAGTGAGGGGCATGGCCAGTAAAGATGTCATTAGACATGTCACGCAGAGAGTAGACGGGTAACAGTGGAAGGCATGGCCAGTAAAGATCTAATTGGAAAAGTCACAGACAGTAGGTGGGTAACAGTGGGGGCATGACCAGTAGAGATGTCATTAGAAATGTCATGCAGAGAGTAGGTGGGTAACAGTGGGGGGCAGGACCAGTACAGATGTCATTAGAAATGTCATGCAGAGAGTAGGTGGGTAACAGTGGGGGCCATGACCAGTAAAGATGTCATTAGAATTGGTATGCAGAGAGTAGGTGGGTAACAGTGGGAGCATAACCAGTAAATATGTAATTAGAAATGTCATGCAGAGAGTAGGTGGGTAACAGTGGAGGGCATGGCCAGTAAAGATTTCATTAGAAATGTCACACAGAGAGTAGGTGGGTAACAGTGGGGGCGTGACCTGTAAAGATGTCATTAGAAATGTCACGCAGAGAGTAGGTGGGTAACATCGGAAGGCATGACCAATAAAGATGTAATTAGAAATGTCACGCAGAGAGTAGGTGGGTAACAGTGGGTGCGTGACCACTAAAGATGTCATTAGAAATGCCATGAAGAGAGTAGGTGGGCAACAGTGGAGGGCATGGCTAGTAACAATGTCATTGGAAATGTCACACAGAGAGTAGGTGGGTAACAGTGGGGGCATGAACAGTAAAGATGTCATTAGAAATGTCATGCAGAGAGTAGGTGGGTAACAGTGGGGGCCATGACCAGTAAAGAGGTCATTAGAATTGTCATTCAGAGAGTAGGTGGGTAACAGTGGGGGTATGGCCAGTAAAGATGTCATTAGAAATGTCACACAGAGTACATGGGTAACAGTCGAGGGCGTGACCAGTAAATATGTCATTAGAAATGTCATGCAGAGACTATGTGGGTAAAAGTGGGGGTATGGCCAGTAAAGATGTCATTAGAAATGTCACACAGAGAGTAGATGGGTAACAGTGGAGGGCATGACCAGTAAAGATGTCATTAGGAATGTCATGCAGAGAGTACATGGGTAACAGTCGAGGGCGATACCAGTAAAGATGTCATTAGAAATGTCATGCAGAGAGTCGGTGAGTAACAGTGGGGGTATAGCCAGTAAAGATGTCATTAGAAATGTCACGCAGAGAGTAGGTGGGTAATAGTGGAGTGCATGGCCAGTAAAGATATCATTAGAAATGTCACGCAGAGAGTAGGTGAGTAACAGTGGGGGGCATGACCAGTAAGTATGTAATTAGAAAAGTTACAGAGAGTAGGTGGGTAACAGTGGGGGCCATGACCACTAAAGATATCAATAGAAATGTTACGCAGACTGTAGGTGGGTAACAGTGGAGGGCATGGCCAGTAAAGATATCATTAGAAATGTCATGCAGAGAGTAGGTGGGTAACAGTGGGGGCATAACCAGTAAAGATGTCATTAGAAATGCCATGCAGAGAGTAGGTGAGTAACAGTGGGGGTATGGCCAGTAAAGATTTCATTAGAAATGTCAAGCAGAGAGTAGGTGGGTAACAGTGGAGGGCATGGCCAGTAAGATATCATTAGAAATGTCACGCAGAGACTAGGTGGGTAACAGTGGGGGCATGACCAGTAAAGATGTCATTAGAAAAGTCACAGAGAGTAGGTGGGTAACAGTGGGGGGCATGACCAGTAAAGATGTCATTAGAAATGTCACAGAGAGTAGGTGGGTAACAGTGGGGCATGACCAGTAAAGATGTCATTAGAAATTTCATGCAGAGAGTAGGTGGGTAACAGTGAGGGGCATGGCCAGTAAAGATGTCATTAGACATGTCACGCAGAGAGTAGACGGGTAACAGTGGAAGGCATGGCCAGTAAAGATCTAATTGGAAAAGTCACAGACAGTAGGTTGGTAACAGTGGGGGCATGACCAGTAGAGATGTCATTAGAAATGCCATGCAGAGAGTAGCTGAGTAACAGTGGGCGTATGGCCCGTAAAGATGTCATTAGAAATGACACACAGAGAGTAGGTGGGTAACAGTGGAGGGCATGACCAGTACAGATGTCATTAGAAATGTCATGCAGAGAGTACATGGGTTACAGTCGAGGGCATGACCAGTAAATATGTCATTAGAAATGCCATGCAGAGAGTAGGTGAGTAACAGTGGTGGTATGGCCAGTAAAGATGTCATTAGAAATGTCACGCAGAGAGAAGGTGTGTAACAGTGGGGGCATGACCAGTAAATATGTCATTAGAAATGTCACACTGAGAGTAGGTGGGTAACAGCGGAAGGCATGACCAGTAAAGATGTCATTAGAAATGCCATGCAGAGAGTAGGTGGGTAACAGTGAAGGGCATGGCCAGTAAAGGTATCATTAGAAATGTCACGCAGAGAGTAGGTGGGTAACAGTGGGGGCATGGCCAGTAAAGATGTCATTAAAAATTTCATGCAGACAGTAGGTTGGTAAAAGTGGGGGTAGGGCCAGTAAAGATGTCATTAGAAATGTCATGCAGAGAGTAGGTGGGTAACATCGGAAGGCATGACCAATAAAGATGTAATTAGAAATGTCATGAAGAGAGTAGGAGGACAACAGTGGAGGGCATGGCCAGTAACGATGTCATTGGAAATGTCACACAGAGAGTAGGTGGGTAACAGTGGGATGCATGAACAGTAAAGATGTCATTAGAAAAGTCACACAGACATTAGGTGGGTAACAGTGGGGGGCATGACCAGTAAAGATGTAATTAGAAATGTCATGCAGAGAGTAGGTGGGTAACAGTGGGGGTATGGCCAGTAAAGATGTCATTAGAAATGTCACACAGAGAGTAGGTGGGTAACAGCAGAAGGCATGGCCAGTAAAGATGTCATTAGAAATGTCATGCAGAGAGTACATGGGTAACTGTTGAGGGCGTGACCAGTAAATATGTCATTCGAAATGTCACGCAGAGAGTAGGTGGGTAACAGTGGAGGGCATGACCAGTAAAGATGTCATTAGAAATGTCATGCAGAGAGTACATGGGTAACAGCGGAAGGCATGACCAGTACAGATGTCATTAGAAATGCCATGCAGAGAGTCGGTGAGTAACAGTGGGGGTATAGCCAGTAAAGATGTCATTAGAAATGTCACGGAGAGAGTAGCTCCATAACAGTGGGGGACATAACCAGTAAAGATGTCATTAGAAATGCCATGCAGAGAGTAGGTGAGTAACAGTGGGGATATGGCCAGTAAAGATGTCATTAGAAATGTCACGCAGAGAGTAGGTGGGTAACAGTGGGGGGCATGACCAGTAAAGATGTCATTAGAAATGCCATGCAGAGAGTAGGTGAGTAACAGTGGGGATATGGCCAGTAAAGATGTCATTAGAAATGTCACTTAGAGAGTAGGTGGGTAACAGTGGAGGGCATGGCCAGTAAAGATATCATTAGAAATGTCATGCAGAGAGTAGGTGAGTAACAGTGGGGGGCATGACCAGTAAGTATGTAATTAGAAAAGTCACAGAGAGTAGGTGGGTAACAGTGGGGGCCATGACCAGTAAAGATATCATTAGAAATGTCACGCAGAGAGTAGGTGGGTAACAGTGGCGGGCATGGCCAGTAAAAATATCATTAGAAATGTCACGCAGAGAGTAGGTGGGTAACAGGGGGGGAATGACCAGTAAAGATGTCATTAGAAATGCAATGCAGAGAGTAGGTGGGTAACAGTGGGGGTATGGCCAGTAAAGATTTCATTAGAAATGTCACGCAGAGAGTAGGTGGGTAACAATGGAGGGCATGGCCAGGAAAGATATCATTAGAAATGTCACGCAGAGAGTAGGTGGGTAACAGTGGGGGCATGACCAGTAAAGATGTCATTAGAAATGTCACGCAGAGAGTAGGTGGGTAACAGTGGGGGCGTGACCTGTAAAGATGTCATTAGAAATGTCATGCAGAGAATAGGTGAGTTACAGTGGGGGGCATGACCAGTAAGTATGTCATTAGAAAAGTCACAGAGAGTAGGTGGGTAGCAGTGGGGGCATGCCAGTAAATATGTCATTAGAAATGTCACAGAGAGTAGGTGGGTAACAGTGGGCTGCATGACCAGTAAAGATGTCTTTAGAAATGTCACAGAGAGTAGGTGGGGAACAGTGGGGGCATGACCAGTAAAGATGTCATTAGAAATGCCATCAAGAGAGTAGGTGGGCAACAGTGGAGGGCATGGCTAGTAACAATGTCATTGGAAATGTCACACAGAGAGTAGGTGGGTAACAGTGGTGGGCATGAACAGTAAAGATGTCATTAGAAATGTCACACAGACAGTAGGTGGGTAACAGTTGGGGGCATGACAAGTAAAGATGTCATTAGAAATGTCATGCAGAGAGTAGGTGGGTAACATCGGAAGGCATGACCAATAAAGATGTAATTAGAAATGTCATGAAGAGAGTAGGAGGACAACAGTGGAGGGCATGGCCAGTAACGATGTCATTGGAAATGTCACACAGAGAGTAGGTGGGTAACAGTGGGATGCATGAAAAGTAAAGATGTCATTAGAAATGTCATGCAGAGAGTAGGTGGGTAACAGTGGGGGTATGGCCAGTAAAGATGTCATTAGAAATGTCACACAGAGAGTAGGTGGGTAACAGCGGAAGGCATGGCCAGTAAAGAAGTCATTAGAAATGTCATGCAGAGAGTACATGGGTAACAGTTGAGGGCGTGACCAGTAAATGTCATTAGAAATGTCATGCAGAGAGTACATGGGTAACAGTCGAGGGCGTGACCGGTAAATATGTCATTAGAAATGTCACACAGAGAGTAGGTGGGTAACAGCGGAAGGAATGACCAGTAAAGATGTCATTAGAAATGCCATGCAGAGAGTAGGTGAGTAAAAGTGGGGATATGGCCAGTAAAGATGTCATTAGAAATGTCACGCAGAGAGTAGGTGGGTAACAGTGGGGGGCATGACCAGTAAAGATGTCATTAGAAATGCCATGCAGTGAGTAGGTGAGTAACAGTGGGGATATGGCCAGTAAAGATGTCATTAGAAATGTCACGCAGAGAGTAGGTGGGTAACAGTGGAGGGCATGGCCAGAAAAAATATCATTAGAAATGTCATGCAGAGAGTAGGTGGGTAACATCGGAAGGCATGACCAATAAAGATGTAATTAGAAATGTCATGAAGAGAGTAGGAGGACAACAGTGGAGGGCATGGCCAGTAACGATGTCATTGGAAATGTCACACAGAGAGTAGGTGGGTAACAGTGAGATGCATGAACAGTAAAGATGTCATTAGAAATGTCATGCAGAGAGTAGGTGGGTAACAGTGGGGGTATGGCCAGTAAAGAAGTCATTAGAAATGTCATGCAGAGAGTACATGGGTAAATGTTGAGGGCGTGACCAGTAAATGTCATTAGAAATGTCATGCAGAGAGTACATGGGTAACAGTCGAGGGCGTGACCGGTAAATATGTCATTAGAAATGTCACGCAGAGAGTAGATGGGTAACAGCGGAAGGCATGACCAGTACAGATGTCATTAGAAATGCCATGCAGAGAGTAGGTGAGTAAAAGTGGGGATATGGCCAGTAAAGATGTCATTAGAAATGTCACGCAGAGAGTAGGTGGGTAACAGTGGGGGGCATGACCAGTAAAGATGTCATTAGAAATGCCATGCAGAGAGTAGGTGAGTAAAAGTGGGGATATGGCCAGTAAAGATGTCATTAGAAATGTCACACAGACAGTAGGTGGGTAACAGTGGGGGGCATGACCAGTAAAGATGTCATTAGAAATGTCATGCAGAGAGTAGGTGGGTAACATCGGAAGGCATGACCAATAAAGATGTAATTAGAAATGTCATGAAGAGAGTAGGAGGACAACAGTGGAGGGCATGGCCAGTAACGATGCCATTGGAAATGTCACACAGAGAGTAGGTGGGTAACAGTGGGATGCATGAACAGTAAAGATGTCATTAGAAATGTCATGCAGAGAGTAGGTGGATAACAGTGGGGGTATGGCCAGTAAAGATGTCATTAGAAATGTCACACAGAGAGTAGGTGGGTAACAGCGGAAGGCATGGCCAGTAAAGAAGTCATTAGAAATGTCATGCAGAAAGTACATGGGTAACAGTTGAGGGCGTGACCAGTAAATGTCATTAGAAATGTCATGCAGAGAGTACATGGGTAACAGTCGAGGGTGTGACCGGTAAATATGTCATTAGAAATTTCACACAGAGAGTAGGTGGGTAACAGCGGAAGGAATGACCAGTAAAGATGTCATTAGAAATGCCATGCAGAGAGTATGTGAGTAAAAGTGGGGATATGGCCAGTAAAGATGTCATTAGAAATGTCACGCAGAGAGTAGGTGGGTAACAGTGGGGGGCATGACCAGTAAAGATGTCATTAGAAATGCCATGCAGAGAGTAGGTGAGTAACAGTGGGGATATGGCCAGTAAAGAGGTCATTAGAAATGTCACGCAGAGAGTAGGTCAGTAACAGTGGGGGGCATGACCAGTAAGTATGTAATTAGAAAAGTCACAGAGAGTAGGTGGGTAACAGTGGGGGCCATGACCAGTAAAGATATCATTAGAAATGTCACGCAGAGAGTAGGTGGGTAACAGTGGCGGGCATGGCCAGTAAAGATATCATTAGAAATGTCACGCAGAGAGTAGGTGGGTAACAGGGGGGGGGGGAATGACCAGTAAAGATGTCATTAGAAATGCCATGCAGAGATTAGGTGGGTAACAGTGGGGGTATGGCCAGTAAAGATTTCATTAGAAATGTCACGCAGTGAGTAGGTGGGTAGCAATGGAGGGCATGGCCAGGAAAGATATCATTAGAAATGTCACACAGAGAGTAGGTGGGTAACAGTGGGGGCATGACCAGTAAAGATGTCATTAGAAATGTCACGCAGAGAGTAGGTGTGTAACAGTGGGGGCGTGACCTGTAAAGATGTCATTAGAAATGTCATGCAGAGAATAGGTGAGTAACAGTGGGGGGCATGACCAGTACATATGTCATTAGAAATGTCAGGCAGAGAGTAGGTGGGTATCAGTGGGGGCATGACCAGTAAGTATGTCATTAGAAAAGTCACAGAGAGTAGGTGGGTAGCAGTGGGGGCATGACCAGTAAAGATGTCATTAGAAATGTCACAGAGAGTAGGTGGGTAACAGTGGGGGGCATGACCAGTAAAGATGTCATTAGAAATGTCACAGAGAGTAGGTGGGTAACAGTGGGGGCATGACCAGTAAAGATGTCATTAGAAATGTCACACAGAGAGTAGGTGGGTAACTGCGGAAGGCATGGCCAGTAAAGAAGTCATTAGAAATGCCATGCAGAGAGTAGGTGGGTAACAGTGAAGGGCATGGTCAGTAAAGATGTCATTAGAAATGTCACACAGAGAGTAGGTGGGTAACTGCGGAAGGCATGGCCAGTAAAGAAGTCATTAGAAATGTCATGCAGAGAGTAGGTGGGTAACTGTGGGGGTATGGCCAGTAAAGATGTCATTAGAAATGTCACACAGAGAGTAGGTGGGTAACTGCGGAAGGCATGGCCAGTAAAGAAGTCATTAGAAATGTCATACAGAGAGTACATGGGTAACAGTTGAGGGCGTGACCAGTAAATATGTCATTAGAAATGTCATGCAGAGAGTACATGGGTAACAGTCGAGGGCGTGACCGGTAAAGATGTCATTAGAAATGTCACGCAGAGTAGGTGGGTAACAGTGGAGAGCATGACCATGACCAGTAAAGAAGTCATTAGAATTGTCATACAGAGAGTACATGGGTAACAGTCGAGGGCATGACCAGTAAATATGTCATGAGAAATGTCGGGCAAAGAGTAGGTGAATAACAGTGGAGTGCATGGCCAGTTAAGATCTATTTGGAAAAATCACAGAGAGTAGGTGGGTAAAAGTGGTGGGCATGGCCACTAAAGATGTCATTAAAAATTTCATGCAGAGAGTAGGTGGGTAACAGTGAGGGGCATGGCCAGTAAAGATGTCATTAGACATGTCACGCAGAGAGTAGACGGGTAACAGTAGAAGGCATGGCCAGTAAAGATCTAATTGGAAAAGTCACAGAGAGTAGGTGGGTAACAGTGGAGGGCATGACCAGTAAAGTTGTCATTAGAAATGTCATGCAGAGAGTACATGGGTAACAGTCGAGGGCATGACCAGTAAATATGCCATTAGAAATGTCACGCAGAGAGTAGGTAGGTAGGTAACGGTGGAGGGCATGACCAGTAAAGTTGTCATTAGAAATGTCATGCAGAGAGTACATGGGTAACAGTCGAGGGCATGACCAGTAAATATGCCATTAGAAATGTCACGCAGAGAGTAGGTAGGTAGGTAGGTAACGGTGGAGGGCATGACCAGTAAATATGTCATTAGAAATGTCACAGAGCGTTGGTGGGTAACAGTGGGTGTGTGACCAGTAAAGATGTCATTAGAAATGTCATGAAGAGAGTAGGTGGGCAACAGTGGTGGGCATGGCCAGTAACAATGTCATTAGAAATGTCACACAGAGAGTAGGTGGGTAACAGCAGAAGGCATGACCAGTACAGATGTCATTAGAAATGTCATGCAGAGAGTAGGTGGGTAACATCGGAAGGCATGACCAATAAAGATGTAATTAGAAATGTCATGAAGAGAGTAGGTGGACAACAGTGGAGGGCATGGCCAGTAACGATGTCATTGGAAATGTCACACAGAGAGTAGGTGGGTAACAGTGGGGGCATAACCAGAAAATATGTAATTAGAAATGTCACGCAGAGAGTAGGTGTGTAACAGTGGAGGGCATGACCAGTAAAGTTGTCATTAGAAATGTCATGCAGAGAGTACATGGGTAACGGTGGAGGGCATGACCAGTAAAGATGTCATTAGAAATGTCATGCAGAGAGTACATGGGTAACAGTCGAGGTCATGACCAGTAAATATGTCATTAGAAATGTCACAGAGCGTTGGTGGGTAACAGTGGAAGGCATGATCAGTACAGATGTCATTAGAAATGTCATACAGAGAGTAGGTGGGTAACAGTGGAGGGCATGGCCAGTAAAGATCTATTTGGAAAAGTCACAGAGAGTAGGTGGGTAAAAGTGGTGGGCATGGCCAGTAAAGATGTCATTAGAAATGCCATGCAGAGAGTAGGTGAGTAACAGAGGGGGTATGGCCAGTAAAGATGTCATTAGAAATGTCATGCAGAGAGTACATGGGTAACAGTCGAGGGCATGACCAGTAAATATGTCATTAGAAATGTCACGCAGAGAGTAGGTGGGTAACAGTGGAGGGCATGACCAGTAAAGACGTCATTCGAATTGTCATACAGAGAGTACATGGGTAACAGTCGAGGGCATGACCTGTAAATATGTCATTAGAAATGTCACAGAGCGTTGGTGGGTAACAGTGGAAGGCATGATCAGTACAGATGTCATTAGAAATGTCATACAGAGAGTAGGTGGGTAACAGTGGAGGGCATGGCCAGTAAAGATCTATTTGGAAAAATCACAGAGAGTAGGTGGGTAAAAGTGGTGGGCATGGCCACTAAAGATGTCATTAAAAATTTCATGCAGAGAGTAGGTGGGTAACAGTGAGGGGCATGGCCAGTAAAGATGTCATTAGACATGTCACGCAGAGAGTAGACGGGTAACAGTAGAAGGCATGGCCAGTAAAGATCTAATTGGAAAAGTCACAGAGAGTAGGTGGGTAACAGTGGAGGGCATGACCAGTAAAGTTGTCATTAGAAATGTCATGCAGAGAGTACATGGGTAACAGTCGAGGGCATGACCAGTAAATATGCCATTAGAAATGTCACGCAGAGAGTAGGTAGGTAGGTAACGGTGGAGGGCATGACCAGTAAAGATGTCATTAGAAATGTCATGCAGAGAGTACATGGGTAACAGTCGCGGGCATGACCAGTAAATATGTCATTAGAAATGTCACAGAGTGTTGGTGGGTAACAGTGGAAGGCATGATCAGTACAGATGTCATTAGAAATGTCATACAGAGAGTAGGTGGGTAACAGTGGAGGGCATGGCCAGTAAAGATGTCATTAGGAATGTCACGAAGAGAGTAGGTGAGTAACAGTGGGGGCGTGACCAGTAAAGATGTCGTTAGAAATGTCACACAGAGAGTAGGTGGGTAACAGTCGAGGGCATGACCAGTAAATATGTCATTAGAAATGTCATGCAGAGAGTACATGGGTAACAGTCGAGGGCGTGACCAGTAAATATGCCATTAGAAATGTCACACAGAGAGTAGGTGTCATGATCTCTGCTTCCAAAAGGTCAGGGTTTTCCCAACTCCCTTGGAAGCAGATCCATAACCCAGATTCCGAGTGCCAACCAGTCCCAATTGGGACCTTTTGGACCCAGTCCTGGCGCCAGTGGCACCAGGCTCATAAATATGCCCAGTCCCAGCGCTGGAAGCGCCGGGCTCATAATGCTTGGGTGGACTTACCTGCAGCAGACCATGCTGCTTACTTGCCTGCCAGTTGAGCCTCTGATCCTCTTCTGTTTGGAACTACTTTTCCTGTTGGGTGGGGCAGGAGCCACTCCCTAGATTCAGAACACTGGAACTCTTCTGGAAAGCAGGAACTCTTTTCTTACCTAGGCGTGGCTGTGGAAGGAGACACCAAAGCACTACAAGAGGCTATTTAAACCACACCCGATGGATGAATCTTGCTTTGCGTTATTCTGCATCCTCTGCAGCAGAACGCTCATCGTGTCTTCTGCATCTGATCCTGGGCCTAAGGAAAAAGGCTTACCATCCTGAATCCAGTCTTCAGCAACACCTATAAAGACAAGAAAGAACAGGTTAACATTACGGTCTTCAGTGACAGCTCTTCACTTACCTGGTCCATCGGCTGTCACCAACGCCTCGCGCTGCATTCCGGCATCTGAAAGACAAAGGCTTACCTACTCTTCGTGCACTCCGGAGGTCTTCACACTGCATTCCGGCATCTGAAAGACAAAAGCTTACCAACTCTTCGCACGCTCCGGAGGCCTTCGGCGCTGCATCCCGCATCTAAAAGACAAAACAAGGTGCGTTTAAAGACATTGGGGAACTTTAATACTCACGTGCCATTACTCCTTTCCACATCTAACCCAGTGGGTATTCCGGCACCCTGCAGCCGCTCCGAACTTGTACCTGCAAAATAAAAAGACAGTTAAAGCGCATCGTGAAGCAGGCAACAAGCGCTTACTTACGTGCTTCCAGGTGCTTCTATTCATCACACGGGCTCCATCTTCAACTCACTTCAGCCCGTCATCCGCCATCGCCGGAACCCTGCAAAACAAGAAACATCATTACTAAAGACTTTAAAGACATTAGAATTACTCGAAACTTACCGTTCGTGCAGTAAACGACAGACAGCAGTCCTCTGAAGTCAAGAGGCCTGCTCCCCTTATCCAGTGAAGAAACTGGTTACAGCACCCTGCCCCGAGGCAGATGGAGAGCACGGCGTTCACTTACCTAAGGTGAGAGCGTTAACCTTTGGGGTTCTACAGGAGAAGAGAAAGGGAAGAAGAGAGAGACATTCAATAACCCAGTTCCTTAATCCCATATTTTCTATCTGCAGACATCTTACCCTTCAAGTCAGACATACAGTGCACAGAGGTCCAGCCCAAAGAGCCAGCCGTGTGCTACACATCACCTTTGCAGATACGGTATACGCCCAGTCAAGACCGGCGCCTCTACGGGAATCAGGTGAGCGTTACAGAACGCAAAGCCAACCACAAAACTCCCGTCCAGGCGCTATGGAAACCTCGGATACCGACCAGCTAGCCCAGTTACTTGGGGAACTAAGGGCAGAAGTGCATGCAGCCCGTCAGGAAACGAACGCTCTAAGAAGGGAACTGATTATTTCCAAGGAGCGAACAGATGATCTCGCTAGACAATTGCTGCAGTCACAAGCCGGACAGACCCCGTTACCCGCATCTGGGGGAAATCTTCCTTCTTCATCCTCTATGAATCCAGTGCAGATCAACCTACCTGGGAATGTACCTCTGGCTCCGCCCGAACGATTTTCTGGTGACCCAAAGAGGTTTGCAGTATTTATCAATCAGTTCCGGTTGCATTTCTTATGCCGGCCAGCAGCCTTTCCAACTGATCAAGCTAAAGTAGCTTTCGTGCTTTCGTACCTTAGTGGCAATGCGGCAGACTGGTCGATCCCTCTAGTAAATCAAGATGATCCGGTCCTCCATGATTTTCAAGCTTTTCAGCTCAGTATGGAAAAACTGTTTGCAAGACATTCACAGGGGCAGGCCTGGGACAATGAGCTTCTTTCGTTGCGACAAGGTAATCAAGACCTTTTGGCTTATATTGCGTCTTTCAACAGACTGATAGTGGAAACTCAATGGCCTGAGGACAAAAGGATTACGCTGTTTTATAGAGGTCTACGTGGAGAGCTCAAAGATGTGTTAGCCCAAGTAGTGAATCCCCCACAAGATTGTTCGGACTATTTAGACTAAGTCGTTCAAATAGATCACAGACTGCAGAACAGGAAGGCCGATCGTTCCAAGTTTGATGCTCGAGTATTTTCCAAACCGCCAACTCCTTCCAAAGGAGTAGACTCCGGGGAACCCATGCAAATAGGGGGTCTGAAAGGTCCTCTAACACAAAAGGAGCGGGAAAGGAGAAAACAGTTGCAATTATGCCTCTATTGCGGAAACTCAGGGCACTTTCTTCGAGACTGTCCGGTGAAACCTGCCAAGAAGGCAGTAGGAGCTGCAGTTACCAAAGTTACAAACTCTGAGCAGGGAAACAACCTCGCCCGACAAGAATAGAGGTCCTCTTGCCGAGCGTGAAAACCAGTTCCGTGACCTTGCATTTCGTGATACCTATGGTCCTCATTAGCCCTGATAATCCGGATCGATTACATGCAATTGAGGCTTACGTCGACAGCGGTGCCATCGGCAATTATGTGGATCATGAAATGGTTTTGAGGATGAATCTAACTCTTTGTCCCAAGGCTGTAAAGGACGTCATTACTACGGTGGATGGTACGGAGATAGCCTCCGGGCCAGTAACGCATACCACTCAAGAGGTGATGCTAGTAAGTCAAGATGGACACCATGAGAAGATCGTGTTCGATGTGATAAAGGCCCCTCAGTTTCAGATTATTCTAGGAATACCTTGGTTAGAGAAACACAATCCTCTGATCGATTGATGAGCAAGAACGGTCCAGTTTCCAGAATGTGTCTCTACTTGTCACCCTCCACCTGGTGTTGCACTGGCAGCAATTTCTTCAGAGACTCCCCAGTTACCTCCCGAATACCTATAATACCAAGATGTTTTCCGGAAGGATCAGGCTAACTCTCTACCTCCTCATAGGTCTTATGACTGCCAGATAGACCTGATACCTGGATCTACTCCTCCTTGTAGTAGAATGTATGCCCTCACCGAGCCCGAGAACCTTCACCTTCGACAATACCTGAATCAATACCTGGCAAATGGGTTTATTCGTCCTTCCAAGTCCCCTGCTTCTTCAGCTTTGTTCTTCGTTCCAAAAAAGGAAGGAGACCTTAGAACTTGTATAGATTATCGCTCCCTGAACCAGATCACCGTTAAGAATAGATATTCGTTACCTTTGATCCCTGAACTCCTGGACCAAGTCAGAAAAGCATGCATATATACAAAGCTGGATCTTAGAGGAGCTTACCACTTGGTACGAGTAAAAGAGGGCGATGAATGGAAGACGGCCTTCCGCACCAAGTATGGACTATTTGAATATCAGGTCATGCCCTTCGGACTTTGCAATGCCCCGGCCGCCTTTCAATATTTTATGAACGATGTCCTCAGAGAGCTCATAGATGTGTGTGTTGTTGTTTACATTGACGACATCCTCGTTTATTCTTCATCGGAATCTGAACATCGGAAACACGTGAAAATGGTCCTCGAAAGATTGCGTCAACACAAACTTTTCGCTAAGTTGGAAAAATGTGTTTTCAACGTGACTGAAGTTGAATTCTTGGGATTCATATCACCTGGCGGAGTGCGTATGGATTCAAAGAAGGTCGATGCAGTTCTCAAATGGCCATCACCATCCTCCGTAAAAGGTGTGCAAAGCATGTTAGGCTTCGCTAACTTTTACCGCAGGTTTATCCCCGAATTCTCTCGAATAGTCCAGCCCATCACTGCCTTGTTAAAGAAAAACAAACGTTTTAAATGGTGTACCGAGGCGGAACAAGCTTTCCAGGATTTGAAGACTAAATTTATCTCTGCACCAATCTTAAAACACCCTCGCCCCGAACTCCCCTACATCGTGGAAACTGATGCTTCAAGCCTTGCCATGGGGGCAGTTCTATCACAAAAGGACCCGGTAACCAATCAGTTGCATCCCGTGGCATTTTGGTCCCGCAAATTCTCACCTCCTGAAATCAATTACACGATTACTGACAAGGAACTTCTGGCTATCAAGTCTGCCTTTAAGGGTTGGCGGCATTATCTGCTGGGGGCCCGGCACACCGTTACTGTGATTACGGATCACCGAAACCTGCAATATTTGAAAACCGCAAAAGCCCAATCCTCTAGACAACTCCGTTGGGCATTATTCTTTGCCGAGTTTGACTTCATAATTACCCATCGACCTGGTACAAAGAACGGTAAAGCTGATGCCCTTTCTCGGATGGGAGTGGAAGAACACTTGATCAACCCTAAACCTGTACCAATCATTCCCGAACAAAGAATTCTGGGTGTAATCGCCACAGAATCCATAGAGGAAGTTAAGGATAAGGCCAGGCAACTTGTAACTCCAGCAGACATACAGAATTGGCATCTGCAGGGAAAGGACTTTGCAGTAAAGGACAACTTATTGTATTTCCAAGAACGATTATACCTACCAGGCACAGATTTACAGAAAAAAGTAATCTCTTGTTATCACGATTCTTTAATGGAAGGACATCCCGGTATGGCCAAGACCTCAGAAAAGATCAAGCGCTACTTCTGGTGGCCGTCTTGGAAAAAAGATATCAGAGACTTTATAATGTCCTGTGGAGTATGCGCCCAAAACAAGAGTCAAAAGGAAAGACCAGCAGGCCTCTTACGCCCTATTGACATCCCACCTCGCCCTTGGCATACGCTTTCTATGGACTTCATCACGATCTACCTCCATGCTCCGGATACAATACGATTCTAGTAATCGTGGACTTATTCTCCAAGATGGCGCATTTCATTCCGCTCAAAGGCTTGCCAACAGCAGCAACTCTGGCCCGAGAATTTCTCGAAAACATCATCCGACTGCACGGTTTTCCTTCGGTTCTAATTTCGGATCGAGGTAGTCAATTTATTTCTCATTTTTGGCGAAGTTGCTGTCGGTCGGCTCAAATTGATGTGAGACTATCGACCAGTCACCCCCCTCAGACCGACGGACAAACCGAGAGGACCAATCAAACTCTGGAACAGTATTTACGCTGCATGCTGCAACAAACTGAAAAAACTTGGAAAGACATCCTTTGGATAGCCGAATATGCCTACAATAACTCTGTCCATTCGGGAACTGGGAAAACCCCGTTTTTTCTTTTGTACGGCAGTCACCCTCGAACCTCGGAGTTGGATCCCCTCCAAGATCTTGAAACACCAGCAGTAGACTACCTGCATTCTACAATCACCCAAGCCTTTAAGGAAGCTGTTTCTCACCTTCAAAGGGCTAAAGAACAATACAAGAAAGGAGCAGATCAACATCGGAAGGAAGCCCCTCAATATCAAGTAGGGGATAAAGTCTGGTTATCCACCAAATATCTACCTCTAAAAGGGCCACGCACATTCAACCCAAGATACCTTGGTCCCTATTCCATCACTACCATAGTAAACCCAGTAGCGGTCAAGTTGGACTTGCCCCCGCACATGAAGATACATCCGGTCTTCCACGTCTCTCTATTAAAACCCGTGCAACCTCAAACCCGACTAACTAAATCTCCAAAACCTATCCTAGTTGATGGAGAACTCGAGTTTGAAGTCAAAAGCATTCTGGACTCCAAGATCTCCAAATCTAAACTATTTTACCTAATTGACTGGAAAGGCTACAGCCCCCAAGAGAGATCCTGGGAACCTGCTGAATATGTCCACGCTCCTCGCCTAATCAAAAGATTTCACCGAACATTTCCTGACAAGCCAAAACCCCCGGAGAAGCCCGGTTTGGGAGGGGCCTTGAGGGGGGGTACTGTCATGATCTCTGCTTCCAAAAGGTCAGGGTTTTCCCAACTCCCTTGGAAGCAGATCCATAACCCAGGTTCCGAGTGCCAACCAGTCCCAATTGGGACCTTTTGGACCCAGTCCTGGCGCCAGTGGCACCAGGCTCATAAATATGCCCAGTCCCAGCGCTGGAAGCGCCGGGCTCATAATGCTTGGGTGGACTTACCTGCAGCAGACCATGCTGCTTACTTGCCTGCCAGTTGAGCCTCTGATCCTCTTCTGTTTGGAACTACTTTTCCTGTTGGGTGGGGCAGGAGCCACTCCCTAGATTCAGAACACTGGAACTCTTCTGGAAAGCAGGAACTCTTTTCTTACCTAGGCGTGGCTGTGGAAGGAAACACCTAAGCACTACAGGAGGCTATTTAAACCACACCTGATGGATGAATTTTGCTTTGCGGTATTCTGCATCCTCTGCAGCAGAACGCTCATCGTGTCTTCTGCATCTGATCCTGGGCCTAAGGAAAAAGGCTTACCATCCTGAATCCAGTCTTCAGCAACACCTATAAAGACAAGAAAGAACAGGTTAGCATTACGGTCTTCAGTGACAGATCTTCACTTACCTGGTCCATCGGCTGTCACCAATGCCTCGCGCTGCATTCCGGCATCTGAAAGACAAAGGCTTACCTACTCTTCGTGCGCTCCGGAGGTCTTCACACTGCATTCCGGCATCTGAAAGACAAAAGCTTACCAACTCTTTGCACGCTCCGGAGGCCTTCGGCGCTGCATCCCGCATCTGAAAGACAAAACAAGGTGCGTTTAAAGACATTGGGGAACTTTAATACTCACGTGCCATTACTCCTTTCCACATCTAACCCAGTGGGCATTCCGGCACCCTGCAGCCGCTCCGAACTTGTACCTGCAAAATAAAAAGACAGTTAGAGCGCATCATGAAGCAGGCAACAAGCGCTTACTTACGTGCTTCCAGGCGCTTCTATTCATCACACGGGCTCCATCTTCAACTCACTTCAGCCCGTCATCCGCCATCGCCGGAACCCTGCAAAACAAGAAACATCATTACTAAAGACTTTAAAGACATTAGAATTACTCGAAACTTACCGTTCGTGCAGTAAACGACGGACAGCAGTCCTCTGAAGTCAAGAGGCCTGCTCCCCTTATCCAGTGAAGAAACTGGTTACAGCACCCTGCCCCGAGGCAGATGGAGAGCACGGCGTTCACTTACCTAAGGTGAGAGCGTTAACCTTTGGGGTTCTACAGGAGAAGAGAAAGGGAAGAAGAGAGAGACATTCAATAACCCAGTTCCTTAATCCCATATTTTCTATCTGCAGACATCTTACCCTTCAAGTCAGACATACAGTGCACAGAGGTCCAGCCCAAAGAGCCAGCCGTGTGCTACACATCACCTTTGCAGATACGGTATACGCCCAGTCAAGACCGGCGCCTCTACGGGAATCAGGTGAGCGTTACAGTAGGTGGGTAACAGAGGAAAGCATGACCAGTACAGATGTCATTAGAAATGTCACGCAGAGAGTAGGTGGGTAACAGTGGAGAGCATGGCCAGTAAAGATATCATTAGAAATGTCACGCAGAGAGTAGGTGGGTAACAGTGGGGGGCATGGCCAGTAAAGATATCATTAGAAATGTCATGCAGAGAGTAGGTGGGTAACAGTGGGGGCATGACCAGTAAAGATGTCATTAGAAATGCCATGCAGAGAGTTGGTGAGTAACAGTGGGGGTATGGCCAGTAAAGATATCATTAGAAATGTCACGCAGAGAGTAGGTGGGTAACAGTGGAGGGCATGGCCAGTAAAGATTTCATTAGAAATGTCACGCAGAGACTAGGTGGCTAATAGTGGGGGCATGACCAGTAAAGACGTCATTAGAAATGTCACGCAGAGAGTAGGTGGGTAACAGTGGGGGGCATGGCCAGTAAAGATATCATTAGAAATGTCATGCAGAGAGTAGGTGGGTAACAGTGGGGGCATGACCAGTAAAGATGTCATTAGAAATGCCATGCAGAGAGTTGGTGAGTAACAGTGGGGGTATGGCCAGTAAAGATATCATTAGAAATGTCACACAGAGAGTAGGTGGGTAACAGTGGAGGGCATGGCCAGTAAAGATTTCATTAGAAATGTCACGCAGAGAGTAGGTGGGTAACAGTGGGGGCGTGACCTGTAAAGATGTCATTTGAAATGTCACGCAGAGAGTAGGTGGGTAACAGTGGGGGCGTGACCTGTAAAGATGTCATTTGAAATGTCACGCAGAGAATAGGTGGGTAACAGTGGGGGGCATGACCAGTAAAGATGTCATTAGAAATGTCACACAGAGAGTAGACGGGTAACAGTGGAGGGCATGGCCAGTAAAGATCTATTTGGAAAAGTCACAGAGAGTAGGTGGCTAAAAGTGGGGCATGACCAGTAAAGATGCCATTAGAAATTTCATGCAGAGAGTAGGTGGGTAACAGTGAGGGGCATGGCCAGTAAAGATGTCATTAGACATGTCACGCAGAGAGTAGACGGGTAACAGTGGAAGGCATGGCCAGTAAAGATATCATTAGAAATGTCACGCAGAGAGTAGGTGAGTAACATTGGGGGCATGACCAGTAAGTATGTAATTAGAAAAGTCACAGAGAGTAGGTGGGTAACAGTGGGGGCCATGACCAGTAAAGATATCAATAGAAATGTTACGCAGACTGTAGGTGGGTAACAGTGGAGGGCATGGCCAGTAAAGATATCATTAGAAATGTCATGCAGAGAGTAGGTGAGTAACAGTGGGGGTATGGCCAGTAAAGATTTCATTAGAAATGTCAAGCAGAGAGTAGGTGGGTAACAGTGGAGGGCATGGCCAGTAAGATATCATTAGAAATGTCACGCAGAGACTAGGTGGGTAACAGTGGGGGCATGACCAGTAAAGATGTCATTAGAAAAGTCACAGAGAGTAGGTGGGTAACAGTGGGGCAAGACCAGTAAAGATGTCATTAGAAATGTCAAAGAGAGTAGGTGGGTAACAGTGGGGCATGACCAGTAAAGATGTCATTAGAAATTTCATGCAGAGAGTAGGTGGGTAACAGTGAGGGGCATGGCCAGTAAAGATGTCATTAGACATGTCACGCAGAGAATAGACGGGTAACAGTGGAAGGCATGGCCAGTAAAGATCTAATTGGAAAAGTCACAGACAGTAGGTGGGTAACTGTGGGGGCATGACCAGTAGAGATGTCATTAGAAATGTCAAGCAGAGAGTAGGTGGGTAACAGTGGAGGGCATGGCCAGTAAGATATCATTAGAAATGTCACGCAGAGACTAGGTGGGTAACAGTGGGGGCATGACCAGTAAAGATGTCATTAGAAAAGTCACAGAGAGTAGGTGGGTAACAGTGGGGGGCATGACCAGTAAAGATGTCATTAGAAATGTCACAGAGAGTAGGTGGGTAACAGTGGGGCATGACCAGTAAAGATGTCATTAGAAATTTCATGCAGAGAGTAGGTGGGTAACAGTGAGGGACATGGCCAGTAAAGATGTCATTAGACATGTCACACAGAGAATAGACGGGTAACAGTGGAAGGCATGGCCAGTAAAGATCTAATTGGAAAAGTCACAGACAGTAGGTGGGTAACAGTGGGGGCATGACCAGTAGAGATGTCATTAGAAATGCCATGCAGAGAGTAGGTGAGTAACAGTGGGCGTATGGCCCGTAAAGATGTCATTAGAAATGACACACAGAGAGTAGGTGGGTAACAGTGGAGGGCATGACCAGTACAGATGTCATTAGAAATGTCATGCAGAGAGTACATGGGTAACAGTTGAGGGCTTGACAAGGAATTATGTCATTAGAAATGTCACACACAGAGTAGGTAGGTAACAGTGGAGGGCATGACCAGTAAAGATGTCATTATAAATGTCATGCAGAGAGTACATGGGTTACAGTCGAGGGCATGACCAGTAAATATGTCATTAGAAATGCCATGCAGAGAGTAGGTGAGTAACAGTGGTGGTATGGCCAGTAAAGATGTCATTAGAAATGTCACGCAGAGAGAAGGTGTGTAACAGTGGGGGCATGACCAGTAAATATGTCATTAGAAATGTCACACAGAGAGTAGGTGGGTAACAGCGGAAGGCATGACCAGTAAAGATGTCATTAGAAATGCCATGCAGAGTAGGTGGGTAACAGTGAAGGGCATGGCCAGTAAAGGTATCATTAGAAATGTCACGCAGAGAGTAGGTGGGTAACAGTGGGGGCATGGCCAGTAAAGATGTCATTAAAAATTTCATGCAGACAGTAGGTGGGTAAAAGTGGGGGTAGGGCCAGTAAAGATGTCATTAGAAATGTCACACAGAGAGTAGGTGGGTAACATCGGAAGGCATGACCAATAAAGATGTAATTGGAAATGTCATGAAGAGAGTAGGAGGACAACAGTAGAGGGCATGGCCAGTAACGATGTCATTGGAAATGTAACACAGAGAGTAGGTGGGTAACAGTGGGATGCATGAACAGTAAAGATGTCATTAGAAAAGTCACACAGACATTAGGTGGGTAACAGTGGGGGGCATGACCAGTAAAGATGTAATTAGAAATGTCATGCAGAGAGTAGGTGGGTAACAGTGGGGGTATGGCCAGTAAAGATGTCATTAGAAATGTCACACAGAGAGTAGGTGGGTAACAGCAGAAGGCATGGCCAGTAAAGATGTCGTTAGAAATGTCATGCAGAGAGTACATGGGTAACTGTTGAGGGCGTGACCAGTAAATATGTCATTCGAAATGTCACGCAGAGAGTGGGTGGGTAACAGTGGAGGGCATGACCAGTAAAGATGTCATTAGAAATGTCATGCAGAGAGTACATGGGTAACAGCGGAAGGCATGACCAGTACAGATGTCATTAGAAATGCCATGCAGAGAGTAGGTGGGTAACAGCGGAAGACATGACCAGTAAATATGTCATTAGAAATGTCAGGCAGAGAGTAGGTGGGTAACAGTGGAGGGCATGACCAGTAGAGATGTCATTAGAAATGTCATGCAGAGAGTAGGTGGGTAACAGCGGAAGACATGACCAGTAAATATGTCATTAGAAATGTCACGCAGAGAGTAGGTGGGTAACAGTGGAGGGCATGACCAGTAAAGATGTCATTAGAAATGTCATGCAGAGAGTAGGTGGGTAACATCGGAAGGCATGACCAATAAAGATGTAATTGGAAATGTCATGAAGAGAGTAGGAGGACAACAGTAGAGGGCATGGCCAGTAACGATGTCATTGGAAATGTAACACAGAGAGTAGGTGGGTAACAGTGGGATGCATGAACAGTAAAGATGTCATTAGAAAAGTCACACAGACATTAGGTGGGTAACAGTGGGGGGCATGACCAGTAAAGATGTAATTAGAAATGTCATGCAGAGAGTAGGTGGGTAACAGTGGGGGTATGGCCAGTAAAGATGTCATTAGAAATGTCACACAGAGAGTAGGTGGGTAACAGCAGAAGGCATGGCCAGTAAAGATGTCGTTAGAAATGTCATGCAGAGAGTACATGGGTAACTGTTGAGGGCGTGACCAGTAAATATGTCATTCGAAATGTCACGCAGAGTGTGGGTGGGTAACAGTGGAGGGCATGACCAGTAAAGATGTCATTAGAAATGTCATGCAGAGAGTACATGGGTAACAGCGGAAGGCATGACCAGTACAGATGTCATTAGAAATGCCATGCAGAGAGTAGGTGGGTAACAGCGGAAGACATGACCAGTAAATATGTCATTAGAAATGTCAGGCAGAGAGTAGGTGGGTAACAGTGGAGGGCATGACCAGTAGAGATGTCATTAGAAATGTCATGCAGAGAGTAGGTGGGTAACAGCGGAAGACATGACCAGTAAATATGTCATTAGAAATGTCACGCAGAGAGTAGGTGGGTAACAGTGGAGGGCATGACCAGTAAAGATGTCATTAGTAATGTCATGCAGAGAGTATATGGGTAACAGTCGAGGGCATGACCAGTAAATATGTCATTAGAAATGTCTTGCAGAGAGTACATGGGTAACAGTTGAGGGCATGACCAGTAAATATGTCACTAGAAATGCCATGCAGAGAGTAGGTGGGTAACATCGGAAGGCATGACCAATAAAGATGTAATTAGAAATGTCAGGCAGCGAGTAGGTGGGTAACAGTGGGGGCATGACCAGTAAAGATGTCATTAGAAATGTCATGCAGACAGTAGGTGGGTAACAGTGGGGGTATGGCCAGTAAAGATGTCATTAGAAATGTCACACAGAGAGTAGGTGGGTAACAGTGGGTGTGTGACCAGTAAAGATGTCATTAGAAATGTCATGAAGAGAGTAGGTGGGCAACAGTGGTGGGCATGGCCAGTAACAATGTCATTAGAAATGTCAGGCAGCGAGTAGGTGGGTAACAGTGGGGGCATGACCAGTAAAGATGTCATTAGAAATGTCAGGCAGAGAGTAGGTGGGTAACATCGGAAGGCATGACCAATAAAGATGTAATTAGAAATGTCAGGCAGCGAGTAGGTGGGTAACAGTGGGGGCTTGACCAGTAAAGATGTCATTAGAAATGTCATGCAGACAGTAGGTGGGTAACAGTGGGGGTATGGCCAGTAAAGATGTCATTAGAAATGTCACAGAGAGTAGGTGGGTAACAGTGGGGGGTATGGCCAGTAAAGATGTTATTAGACATGTCACGCAGAGATTAGACGAGTAACAGCGGAGGGCATGGACAGTAAAGATCCAATTGGAAAAGTCACAGAGTAGGTGGGTAACAGTGGGGGCATGACCAGTAGAGATGTCATTAGAAATGTCATGCAGAGAGTAGGTGGGTAACAGCGGAAGACATGACCAGTAAATATGTCATTAGAAATGCCATGCAGAGAGTAGGTGAGTAACAGTGGTGGTATGGCCAGTAAAGATGTCATTAGAAATGTCACAGAGAGTAGGTGGGTAACAGTGGGGGGCATGACCAGTAAAGATGTCATTAGTAATGTCATGCAGAGAGTATATGGGTAACAGTCGAGGGCATGACCAGTAAATATGACATTAGAAATGTCACACAGACAGTAGGTGGGTAACAGTGGGGGGCATGACCAGTAAAGAAGTCATTAGAAATGTCATGCAGAGAATAAGTGGGTAGCAGTGGGGGCATAACCAGTAAATATGTAATTAGAAATGTCACAGAGTAGGTGGGTAACAGTGGGGGCATGACCAGTAAAGATGTCATTAGAAATGTCACAGAGAGTAGGTGGGTAACAGTGGGGTGCATGAACAGTAAAGATGTCATTAGAAATGTCACACAGACAGTAGGTGGGTAACAGTGGGGGCATAGCCAGTAAATATGTAATTAGAAATGTCACAGAGAGTAGGTGGGTAACAGTGGGGGCATGACCAGTAAAGATGTCATTAGAAATTTCATGCAGAGAGTAGGTGGGTAACAATGAAGGGCATGGCCAGTAAAGATGTCATTAGACATGTCACGCAGAGATTAGACGAGTAACAGTGGAGGGCATGGACAGTAAAGATCCAATTGGAAAAGTCACAGAGAGTAGGTGGGTAACAGTGGGGGCATGACAAGTAGAGATGTCATTAGAAATGTCATGCAGAGAGTAGGTGGGTAACAGCGGAAGACATGACCAGTAAATATGTCATTAGAAATGTCACGCAGAGAGTAGGTGGGTAACAGTGGAGGGCATGACCAGTAAATATGTCATTAGAAATGTCATGCAGAGAGTACATGGGTAACAGTTGAGGGCATGACCAGTAAAAATGTCACTAGAAATGCCATGCAGAGAGTAGGTGAGTAACAGTGGGGGTATGGACAGTAAAGATGTCATTAGAAATGTAACGCAGAGAGTAGGTGGGTAACAGTGGGGGATGATCAGTAAAGATGTCATTAGAAATGTCATGCAGAGAGTACATGGGTAACAGTCGAGGGCGTGACAGGTAAATATGTCATTAGAAATGTCATGCAGACAGTAGGTGGGTGACAGTGGGTGTGTGACCAGTAAAGATGTCATTAGAAATGTCATGAAGAGAGTAGGTGGGCAACAGTGGTGGGCATGGCCAGTAACAATGTCATTAGAAATGTCACACAGAGAGTAGGTGGGTAACAGCAGAAGGCATGACCAGTGCAGATGTCATTAGAAATGTCATGCAGAGAGTAGGTGGGTAACAGTGGGGGTATGGCCAGTAAAGATGTCATTAGAAATGTCACACAGAGAGTAGGTGGGTAACAGTGGGTGTGTGACCAGTAAAGATGTCATTAGAAATGTCATGAAGAGAGTAGGTGGGTAACAGTGGGGTGCATGAACAGTAAAGATGTCATTAGAAATGTCACACAGACAGTAGGTGGGTAAAAGTGGGGGCCATGACCAGTAAAGATGTCATTAGAATTGTCATGCAGAGAGTAGATGGGTAACAGTGGGGGCATAACCAGTAAATATGCAATTAGAAATGTCACGCATAGAGTAGGTGGGTAACAGTGGAGGGCATGACCAGTAAAGTTGTAATTAGAAATGTCCTGCAGAGAGTACATGGTTAACAGTCGAGGGCATGACCAGTAAATATGCCATTAGAAATGTCACACAGAGAGTAGGTAGGTAGGTAACGGTGGAGGGCATGACCAGTAAAGATGTCATTAGAAATGTCATGCGGAGAGTACATGGGTGACAGTCGAGGGCATGACCAGTAAATATGTCATTAGAAATGTCACAGAGCGTTGGTGGGTAACAGTGGAAGGCATGACCAGTACAGATGTTATTAGGAATGTCACGCAGAGAGTAGGTGGGTAACAGTGGGGGTATGGCCCGTACAGATGTCATTAGAAATGTCACACAGAGAGTAGGTGGGTAACAGTGGAGGGCATGGCCAGTAAATGTGTCGTTAGAAATGTCACACAGAGAGTAGGTGGGTAACATTGGGGGGCATGAACAGTAAAGATGTCATTAGAAATGTCACACAGACAGTAGGTGGGTAACAGAGGAAAGCATGACCAGTACAGATGTCATTAGAAATGTCGCGCAGAGATTAGGTGGGTAACAGTGGAGGGTATGGCCAGTAAAGATATCATTAGAAATGTCACACAGAGAGTAGGTGAGTAACATTGGGGGCATAACCAGTAAATATGTAATTAGAAATGTCACAGAGAGTAGGTGGGTAACAGTGGGGGCATGACCAGTAAAGATGTCATTAGAAATGTCATGCAGAGAGTAGGTGGGTAGCAGCGGAAGACATGACCAGTAAATATGTCATTAGAAATGTCACACAGAGAGTAGGTGGGTAACAGTGGAGGGCATGACCAGTAAAGATGTCATTAGTAATGTCATGCAGAGAGTATATGGGTAACAGTCGAGGGCATGACCAGTAAATATGTCATTAGAAATGTCATGCAGAGAGTACATGGGTAACAGTCGAGGGCATGACCAGTAAATATGTCACTAGAAATGCCATGCAGAGAGTAGGTGAGTAACAGTGGGGATATGGACAGTAAAGATGTCATTAGAAATGTAACGCAGAGAGTAGGTGGGTAACAGTGGGGGATGATCAGTAAAGATGTCATTAGAAATGTCACACAGAGAGTAGGTGGGTAACACTGGGTGTGTGACCAGTAAAGATGTCATTAGAAATGTCATGAAGAGAGTAGGTGGGCAACAGTGGTGGGCATGGCCAGTAACAATGTCATTAGAAATGTCACACAGAGAGTAGGTGGGTAACAGCAGAAGGCATGACCAGTACAGATGTCATTAGAAATGTCATGCAGAGAGTAGGTGGGTAACAGTGGGGGCATGGCCAGTAGAGATGTCATTAGAAAAGTCACAGAGAGTAGGTGGGTAACCGTGGGGGCATGACCAGTAAAGATGTCATTAGAAATGTCATGCAGAGAGTAGGTGGGTAACAGTGAGGGGCATGACCAGTAAAGATGTCATTAGACATGTCAAACAGAGAGTAGACGGTTAACAGTGGAGGGCATGGCCAGTAAAGATCTATTTGGAAAAGTCACAGAGAGTAGGTGAGTAAAAGTGGTGGGCATGGCCAGTAAAGATGTCATTAGAAATGTCACGCAGAGAGTAGGTGGGTAACAGTGGTGGGCATGACCAGTACAGATGTCATTCGAAATTTCATGCAGAGAGTAGGTGGGTAACAATGTAGGGCATGACCAGTACAGATGTCATTAGAAATGCCATGCAGAGAGTAGGTGAGTAACAGTTGGGGTATGGCCAGTAAAGATTTCATTAGAAATGTCACGCAGAGAGTAGGTGGGTAACAGTGGGGGGCATGACCAGTAAAGATGTCATTAGAAATGTCATGCAGAGAGTAGGTGGGTAACTGTGGGAGCATAACCAGTAAATATGTAATTAGAAATGTCACGCAGAGAGTAGGTGGGTAACAGCAGAAGGCAGGACCAGTACAGATGTCTTTAGAAATGTCATGCAGAGAGTAGGTGGGTAACAGTGGGGGCCATGACCAGTAAAGATGTCATTAGAATTGGTATGCAGAGAGTAGGTGGCTAACAGTGGGAGCATAACCAGTAAATATGTAATTAGAAATGTCATGCAGAGAGTAGGTGGGTAACAGTGGGGGGCATGACCAGTAAAGATGTCATTAGAAATGTCACAGAGAGTAGGTGGGTAACAGTGGGGCAGGACCAGTAAAGATGTCATTAGAAATTTCATGCAGAGAGTAGGTGGGTAACAGTGAGGGGCATGGCCAGTAAAGATGTCATTAGACATGTCACGCAGAGAGTAGACGGGTAACAGTGGAAGGCATGGCCAGTAAAGATCTAATTGGAAAAGTCACAGACAGTAGGTGGGTAACAGTGGGGGCATGACCAGTAGAGATGTCATTAGAAATGTCATGCAGAGAGTAGGTGGGTAACAGTGGGGGGCAGGACCAGTACAGATGTCATTAGAAATGTCATGCAGAGAGTAGGTGGGTAACAGTGGGGGCCATGACCAGTAAAGATGTCATTAGAATTGGTATGCAGAGAGTAGGTGGGTAACAGTGGGAGCATAACCAGTAAATATGTAATTAGAAATGTCATGCAGAGAGTAGGTGGGTAACAGTGGAGGGCATGGCCAGTAAAGATTTCATTAGAAATGTCACACAGAGAGTAGGTGGGTAACAGTGGGGGCGTGACCTGTAAAGATGTCATTAGAAATGTCACGCAGAGAGTAGGTGGGTAACATCGGAAGGCATGACCAATAAAGATGTAATTAGAAATGTCACGCAGAGAGTAGGTGGGTAACAGTGGGTGCGTGACCACTAAAGATGTCATTAGAAATGCCATGAAGAGAGTAGGTGGGCAACAGTGGAGGGCATGGCTAGTAACAATGTCATTGGAAATGTCACACAGAGAGTAGGTGGGTAACAGTGGGGGCATGAACAGTAAAGATGTCATTAGAAATGTCATGCAGAGAGTAGGTGGGTAACAGTGGGGGCCATGACCAGTAAAGAGGTCATTAGAATTGTCATTCAGAGAGTAGGTGGGTAACAGTGGGGGTATGGCCAGTAAAGATGTCATTAGAAATGTCACACAGAGTACATGGGTAACAGTCGAGGGCGTGACCAGTAAATATGTCATTAGAAATGTCATGCAGAGACTATGTGGGTAAAAGTGGGGGTATGGCCAGTAAAGATGTCATTAGAAATGTCACACAGAGAGTAGATGGGTAACAGTGGAGGGCATGACCAGTAAAGATGTCATTAGGAATGTCATGCAGAGAGTACATGGGTAACAGTCGAGGGCGATACCAGTAAAGATGTCATTAGAAATGTCATGCAGAGAGTCGGTGAGTAACAGTGGGGGTATAGCCAGTAAAGATGTCATTAGAAATGTCACGCAGAGAGTAGGTGGGTAATAGTGGAGTGCATGGCCAGTAAAGATATCATTAGAAATGTCACGCAGAGAGTAGGTGAGTAACAGTGGGGGGCATGACCAGTAAGTATGTAATTAGAAAAGTTACAGAGAGTAGGTGGGTAACAGTGGGGGCCATGACCACTAAAGATATCAATAGAAATGTTACGCAGACTGTAGGTGGGTAACAGTGGAGGGCATGGCCAGTAAAGATATCATTAGAAATGTCATGCAGAGAGTAGGTGGGTAACAGTGGGGGCATAACCAGTAAAGATGTCATTAGAAATGCCATGCAGAGAGTAGGTGAGTAACAGTGGGGGTATGGCCAGTAAAGATTTCATTAGAAATGTCAAGCAGAGAGTAGGTGGGTAACAGTGGAGGGCATGGCCAGTAAGATATCATTAGAAATGTCACGCAGAGACTAGGTGGGTAACAGTGGGGGCATGACCAGTAAAGATGTCATTAGAAAAGTCACAGAGAGTAGGTGGGTAACAGTGGGGGGCATGACCAGTAAAGATGTCATTAGAAATGTCACAGAGAGTAGGTGGGTAACAGTGGGGCATGACCAGTAAAGATGTCATTAGAAATTTCATGCAGAGAGTAGGTGGGTAACAGTGAGGGGCATGGCCAGTAAAGATGTCATTAGACATGTCACGCAGAGAGTAGACGGGTAACAGTGGAAGGCATGGCCAGTAAAGATCTAATTGGAAAAGTCACAGACAGTAGGTTGGTAACAGTGGGGGCATGACCAGTAGAGATGTCATTAGAAATGCCATGCAGAGAGTAGCTGAGTAACAGTGGGCGTATGGCCCGTAAAGATGTCATTAGAAATGACACACAGAGAGTAGGTGGGTAACAGTGGAGGGCATGACCAGTACAGATGTCATTAGAAATGTCATGCAGAGAGTACATGGGTTACAGTCGAGGGCATGACCAGTAAATATGTCATTAGAAATGCCATGCAGAGAGTAGGTGAGTAACAGTGGTGGTATGGCCAGTAAAGATGTCATTAGAAATGTCACGCAGAGAGAAGGTGTGTAACAGTGGGGGCATGACCAGTAAATATGTCATTAGAAATGTCACACTGAGAGTAGGTGGGTAACAGCGGAAGGCATGACCAGTAAAGATGTCATTAGAAATGCCATGCAGAGAGTAGGTGGGTAACAGTGAAGGGCATGGCCAGTAAAGGTATCATTAGAAATGTCACGCAGAGAGTAGGTGGGTAACAGTGGGGGCATGGCCAGTAAAGATGTCATTAAAAATTTCATGCAGACAGTAGGTTGGTAAAAGTGGGGGTAGGGCCAGTAAAGATGTCATTAGAAATGTCATGCAGAGAGTAGGTGGGTAACATCGGAAGGCATGACCAATAAAGATGTAATTAGAAATGTCATGAAGAGAGTAGGAGGACAACAGTGGAGGGCATGGCCAGTAACGATGTCATTGGAAATGTCACACAGAGAGTAGGTGGGTAACAGTGGGATGCATGAACAGTAAAGATGTCATTAGAAAAGTCACACAGACATTAGGTGGGTAACAGTGGGGGGCATGACCAGTAAAGATGTAATTAGAAATGTCATGCAGAGAGTAGGTGGGTAACAGTGGGGGTATGGCCAGTAAAGATGTCATTAGAAATGTCACACAGAGAGTAGGTGGGTAACAGCAGAAGGCATGGCCAGTAAAGATGTCATTAGAAATGTCATGCAGAGAGTACATGGGTAACTGTTGAGGGCGTGACCAGTAAATATGTCATTCGAAATGTCACGCAGAGAGTAGGTGGGTAACAGTGGAGGGCATGACCAGTAAAGATGTCATTAGAAATGTCATGCAGAGAGTACATGGGTAACAGCGGAAGGCATGACCAGTACAGATGTCATTAGAAATGCCATGCAGAGAGTCGGTGAGTAACAGTGGGGGTATAGCCAGTAAAGATGTCATTAGAAATGTCACGGAGAGAGTAGCTCCATAACAGTGGGGGACATAACCAGTAAAGATGTCATTAGAAATGCCATGCAGAGAGTAGGTGAGTAACAGTGGGGATATGGCCAGTAAAGATGTCATTAGAAATGTCACGCAGAGAGTAGGTGGGTAACAGTGGGGGGCATGACCAGTAAAGATGTCATTAGAAATGCCATGCAGAGAGTAGGTGAGTAACAGTGGGGATATGGCCAGTAAAGATGTCATTAGAAATGTCACTTAGAGAGTAGGTGGGTAACAGTGGAGGGCATGGCCAGTAAAGATATCATTAGAAATGTCATGCAGAGAGTAGGTGAGTAACAGTGGGGGGCATGACCAGTAAGTATGTAATTAGAAAAGTCACAGAGAGTAGGTGGGTAACAGTGGGGGCCATGACCAGTAAAGATATCATTAGAAATGTCACGCAGAGAGTAGGTGGGTAACAGTGGCGGGCATGGCCAGTAAAAATATCATTAGAAATGTCACGCAGAGAGTAGGTGGGTAACAGGGGGGGAATGACCAGTAAAGATGTCATTAGAAATGCAATGCAGAGAGTAGGTGGGTAACAGTGGGGGTATGGCCAGTAAAGATTTCATTAGAAATGTCACGCAGAGAGTAGGTGGGTAACAATGGAGGGCATGGCCAGGAAAGATATCATTAGAAATGTCACGCAGAGAGTAGGTGGGTAACAGTGGGGGCATGACCAGTAAAGATGTCATTAGAAATGTCACGCAGAGAGTAGGTGGGTAACAGTGGGGGCGTGACCTGTAAAGATGTCATTAGAAATGTCATGCAGAGAATAGGTGAGTTACAGTGGGGGGCATGACCAGTAAGTATGTCATTAGAAAAGTCACAGAGAGTAGGTGGGTAGCAGTGGGGGCATGCCAGTAAATATGTCATTAGAAATGTCACAGAGAGTAGGTGGGTAACAGTGGGCTGCATGACCAGTAAAGATGTCTTTAGAAATGTCACAGAGAGTAGGTGGGGAACAGTGGGGGCATGACCAGTAAAGATGTCATTAGAAATGCCATCAAGAGAGTAGGTGGGCAACAGTGGAGGGCATGGCTAGTAACAATGTCATTGGAAATGTCACACAGAGAGTAGGTGGGTAACAGTGGTGGGCATGAACAGTAAAGATGTCATTAGAAATGTCACACAGACAGTAGGTGGGTAACAGTTGGGGGCATGACAAGTAAAGATGTCATTAGAAATGTCATGCAGAGAGTAGGTGGGTAACATCGGAAGGCATGACCAATAAAGATGTAATTAGAAATGTCATGAAGAGAGTAGGAGGACAACAGTGGAGGGCATGGCCAGTAACGATGTCATTGGAAATGTCACACAGAGAGTAGGTGGGTAACAGTGGGATGCATGAAAAGTAAAGATGTCATTAGAAATGTCATGCAGAGAGTAGGTGGGTAACAGTGGGGGTATGGCCAGTAAAGATGTCATTAGAAATGTCACACAGAGAGTAGGTGGGTAACAGCGGAAGGCATGGCCAGTAAAGAAGTCATTAGAAATGTCATGCAGAGAGTACATGGGTAACAGTTGAGGGCGTGACCAGTAAATGTCATTAGAAATGTCATGCAGAGAGTACATGGGTAACAGTCGAGGGCGTGACCGGTAAATATGTCATTAGAAATGTCACACAGAGAGTAGGTGGGTAACAGCGGAAGGAATGACCAGTAAAGATGTCATTAGAAATGCCATGCAGAGAGTAGGTGAGTAAAAGTGGGGATATGGCCAGTAAAGATGTCATTAGAAATGTCACGCAGAGAGTAGGTGGGTAACAGTGGGGGGCATGACCAGTAAAGATGTCATTAGAAATGCCATGCAGTGAGTAGGTGAGTAACAGTGGGGATATGGCCAGTAAAGATGTCATTAGAAATGTCACGCAGAGAGTAGGTGGGTAACAGTGGAGGGCATGGCCAGAAAAAATATCATTAGAAATGTCATGCAGAGAGTAGGTGGGTAACATCGGAAGGCATGACCAATAAAGATGTAATTAGAAATGTCATGAAGAGAGTAGGAGGACAACAGTGGAGGGCATGGCCAGTAACGATGTCATTGGAAATGTCACACAGAGAGTAGGTGGGTAACAGTGAGATGCATGAACAGTAAAGATGTCATTAGAAATGTCATGCAGAGAGTAGGTGGGTAACAGTGGGGGTATGGCCAGTAAAGAAGTCATTAGAAATGTCATGCAGAGAGTACATGGGTAAATGTTGAGGGCGTGACCAGTAAATGTCATTAGAAATGTCATGCAGAGAGTACATGGGTAACAGTCGAGGGCGTGACCGGTAAATATGTCATTAGAAATGTCACGCAGAGAGTAGATGGGTAACAGCGGAAGGCATGACCAGTACAGATGTCATTAGAAATGCCATGCAGAGAGTAGGTGAGTAAAAGTGGGGATATGGCCAGTAAAGATGTCATTAGAAATGTCACGCAGAGAGTAGGTGGGTAACAGTGGGGGGCATGACCAGTAAAGATGTCATTAGAAATGCCATGCAGAGAGTAGGTGAGTAAAAGTGGGGATATGGCCAGTAAAGATGTCATTAGAAATGTCACACAGACAGTAGGTGGGTAACAGTGGGGGGCATGACCAGTAAAGATGTCATTAGAAATGTCATGCAGAGAGTAGGTGGGTAACATCGGAAGGCATGACCAATAAAGATGTAATTAGAAATGTCATGAAGAGAGTAGGAGGACAACAGTGGAGGGCATGGCCAGTAACGATGCCATTGGAAATGTCACACAGAGAGTAGGTGGGTAACAGTGGGATGCATGAACAGTAAAGATGTCATTAGAAATGTCATGCAGAGAGTAGGTGGATAACAGTGGGGGTATGGCCAGTAAAGATGTCATTAGAAATGTCACACAGAGAGTAGGTGGGTAACAGCGGAAGGCATGGCCAGTAAAGAAGTCATTAGAAATGTCATGCAGAAAGTACATGGGTAACAGTTGAGGGCGTGACCAGTAAATGTCATTAGAAATGTCATGCAGAGAGTACATGGGTAACAGTCGAGGGTGTGACCGGTAAATATGTCATTAGAAATTTCACACAGAGAGTAGGTGGGTAACAGCGGAAGGAATGACCAGTAAAGATGTCATTAGAAATGCCATGCAGAGAGTATGTGAGTAAAAGTGGGGATATGGCCAGTAAAGATGTCATTAGAAATGTCACGCAGAGAGTAGGTGGGTAACAGTGGGGGGCATGACCAGTAAAGATGTCATTAGAAATGCCATGCAGAGAGTAGGTGAGTAACAGTGGGGATATGGCCAGTAAAGAGGTCATTAGAAATGTCACGCAGAGAGTAGGTCAGTAACAGTGGGGGGCATGACCAGTAAGTATGTAATTAGAAAAGTCACAGAGAGTAGGTGGGTAACAGTGGGGGCCATGACCAGTAAAGATATCATTAGAAATGTCACGCAGAGAGTAGGTGGGTAACAGTGGCGGGCATGGCCAGTAAAGATATCATTAGAAATGTCACGCAGAGAGTAGGTGGGTAACAGGGGGGGGGGGAATGACCAGTAAAGATGTCATTAGAAATGCCATGCAGAGATTAGGTGGGTAACAGTGGGGGTATGGCCAGTAAAGATTTCATTAGAAATGTCACGCAGTGAGTAGGTGGGTAGCAATGGAGGGCATGGCCAGGAAAGATATCATTAGAAATGTCACACAGAGAGTAGGTGGGTAACAGTGGGGGCATGACCAGTAAAGATGTCATTAGAAATGTCACGCAGAGAGTAGGTGTGTAACAGTGGGGGCGTGACCTGTAAAGATGTCATTAGAAATGTCATGCAGAGAATAGGTGAGTAACAGTGGGGGGCATGACCAGTACATATGTCATTAGAAATGTCAGGCAGAGAGTAGGTGGGTATCAGTGGGGGCATGACCAGTAAGTATGTCATTAGAAAAGTCACAGAGAGTAGGTGGGTAGCAGTGGGGGCATGACCAGTAAAGATGTCATTAGAAATGTCACAGAGAGTAGGTGGGTAACAGTGGGGGGCATGACCAGTAAAGATGTCATTAGAAATGTCACAGAGAGTAGGTGGGTAACAGTGGGGGCATGACCAGTAAAGATGTCATTAGAAATGTCACACAGAGAGTAGGTGGGTAACTGCGGAAGGCATGGCCAGTAAAGAAGTCATTAGAAATGCCATGCAGAGAGTAGGTGGGTAACAGTGAAGGGCATGGTCAGTAAAGATGTCATTAGAAATGTCACACAGAGAGTAGGTGGGTAACTGCGGAAGGCATGGCCAGTAAAGAAGTCATTAGAAATGTCATGCAGAGAGTAGGTGGGTAACTGTGGGGGTATGGCCAGTAAAGATGTCATTAGAAATGTCACACAGAGAGTAGGTGGGTAACTGCGGAAGGCATGGCCAGTAAAGAAGTCATTAGAAATGTCATACAGAGAGTACATGGGTAACAGTTGAGGGCGTGACCAGTAAATATGTCATTAGAAATGTCATGCAGAGAGTACATGGGTAACAGTCGAGGGCGTGACCGGTAAAGATGTCATTAGAAATGTCACGCAGAGTAGGTGGGTAACAGTGGAGAGCATGACCATGACCAGTAAAGAAGTCATTAGAATTGTCATACAGAGAGTACATGGGTAACAGTCGAGGGCATGACCAGTAAATATGTCATGAGAAATGTCGGGCAAAGAGTAGGTGAATAACAGTGGAGTGCATGGCCAGTTAAGATCTATTTGGAAAAATCACAGAGAGTAGGTGGGTAAAAGTGGTGGGCATGGCCACTAAAGATGTCATTAAAAATTTCATGCAGAGAGTAGGTGGGTAACAGTGAGGGGCATGGCCAGTAAAGATGTCATTAGACATGTCACGCAGAGAGTAGACGGGTAACAGTAGAAGGCATGGCCAGTAAAGATCTAATTGGAAAAGTCACAGAGAGTAGGTGGGTAACAGTGGAGGGCATGACCAGTAAAGTTGTCATTAGAAATGTCATGCAGAGAGTACATGGGTAACAGTCGAGGGCATGACCAGTAAATATGCCATTAGAAATGTCACGCAGAGAGTAGGTAGGTAGGTAACGGTGGAGGGCATGACCAGTAAAGTTGTCATTAGAAATGTCATGCAGAGAGTACATGGGTAACAGTCGAGGGCATGACCAGTAAATATGCCATTAGAAATGTCACGCAGAGAGTAGGTAGGTAGGTAGGTAACGGTGGAGGGCATGACCAGTAAATATGTCATTAGAAATGTCACAGAGCGTTGGTGGGTAACAGTGGGTGTGTGACCAGTAAAGATGTCATTAGAAATGTCATGAAGAGAGTAGGTGGGCAACAGTGGTGGGCATGGCCAGTAACAATGTCATTAGAAATGTCACACAGAGAGTAGGTGGGTAACAGCAGAAGGCATGACCAGTACAGATGTCATTAGAAATGTCATGCAGAGAGTAGGTGGGTAACATCGGAAGGCATGACCAATAAAGATGTAATTAGAAATGTCATGAAGAGAGTAGGTGGACAACAGTGGAGGGCATGGCCAGTAACGATGTCATTGGAAATGTCACACAGAGAGTAGGTGGGTAACAGTGGGGGCATAACCAGAAAATATGTAATTAGAAATGTCACGCAGAGAGTAGGTGTGTAACAGTGGAGGGCATGACCAGTAAAGTTGTCATTAGAAATGTCATGCAGAGAGTACATGGGTAACGGTGGAGGGCATGACCAGTAAAGATGTCATTAGAAATGTCATGCAGAGAGTACATGGGTAACAGTCGAGGTCATGACCAGTAAATATGTCATTAGAAATGTCACAGAGCGTTGGTGGGTAACAGTGGAAGGCATGATCAGTACAGATGTCATTAGAAATGTCATACAGAGAGTAGGTGGGTAACAGTGGAGGGCATGGCCAGTAAAGATCTATTTGGAAAAGTCACAGAGAGTAGGTGGGTAAAAGTGGTGGGCATGGCCAGTAAAGATGTCATTAGAAATGCCATGCAGAGAGTAGGTGAGTAACAGAGGGGGTATGGCCAGTAAAGATGTCATTAGAAATGTCATGCAGAGAGTACATGGGTAACAGTCGAGGGCATGACCAGTAAATATGTCATTAGAAATGTCACGCAGAGAGTAGGTGGGTAACAGTGGAGGGCATGACCAGTAAAGACGTCATTCGAATTGTCATACAGAGAGTACATGGGTAACAGTCGAGGGCATGACCTGTAAATATGTCATTAGAAATGTCACAGAGCGTTGGTGGGTAACAGTGGAAGGCATGATCAGTACAGATGTCATTAGAAATGTCATACAGAGAGTAGGTGGGTAACAGTGGAGGGCATGGCCAGTAAAGATCTATTTGGAAAAATCACAGAGAGTAGGTGGGTAAAAGTGGTGGGCATGGCCACTAAAGATGTCATTAAAAATTTCATGCAGAGAGTAGGTGGGTAACAGTGAGGGGCATGGCCAGTAAAGATGTCATTAGACATGTCACGCAGAGAGTAGACGGGTAACAGTAGAAGGCATGGCCAGTAAAGATCTAATTGGAAAAGTCACAGAGAGTAGGTGGGTAACAGTGGAGGGCATGACCAGTAAAGTTGTCATTAGAAATGTCATGCAGAGAGTACATGGGTAACAGTCGAGGGCATGACCAGTAAATATGCCATTAGAAATGTCACGCAGAGAGTAGGTAGGTAGGTAACGGTGGAGGGCATGACCAGTAAAGATGTCATTAGAAATGTCATGCAGAGAGTACATGGGTAACAGTCGCGGGCATGACCAGTAAATATGTCATTAGAAATGTCACAGAGTGTTGGTGGGTAACAGTGGAAGGCATGATCAGTACAGATGTCATTAGAAATGTCATACAGAGAGTAGGTGGGTAACAGTGGAGGGCATGGCCAGTAAAGATGTCATTAGGAATGTCACGAAGAGAGTAGGTGAGTAACAGTGGGGGCGTGACCAGTAAAGATGTCGTTAGAAATGTCACACAGAGAGTAGGTGGGTAACAGTCGAGGGCATGACCAGTAAATATGTCATTAGAAATGTCATGCAGAGAGTACATGGGTAACAGTCGAGGGCGTGACCAGTAAATATGCCATTAGAAATGTCACACAGAGAGTAGGTGTCATGATCTCTGCTTCCAAAAGGTCAGGGTTTTCCCAACTCCCTTGGAAGCAGATCCATAACCCAGATTCCGAGTGCCAACCAGTCCCAATTGGGACCTTTTGGACCCAGTCCTGGCGCCAGTGGCACCAGGCTCATAAATATGCCCAGTCCCAGCGCTGGAAGCGCCGGGCTCATAATGCTTGGGTGGACTTACCTGCAGCAGACCATGCTGCTTACTTGCCTGCCAGTTGAGCCTCTGATCCTCTTCTGTTTGGAACTACTTTTCCTGTTGGGTGGGGCAGGAGCCACTCCCTAGATTCAGAACACTGGAACTCTTCTGGAAAGCAGGAACTCTTTTCTTACCTAGGCGTGGCTGTGGAAGGAGACACCAAAGCACTACAAGAGGCTATTTAAACCACACCCGATGGATGAATCTTGCTTTGCGTTATTCTGCATCCTCTGCAGCAGAACGCTCATCGTGTCTTCTGCATCTGATCCTGGGCCTAAGGAAAAAGGCTTACCATCCTGAATCCAGTCTTCAGCAACACCTATAAAGACAAGAAAGAACAGGTTAACATTACGGTCTTCAGTGACAGCTCTTCACTTACCTGGTCCATCGGCTGTCACCAACGCCTCGCGCTGCATTCCGGCATCTGAAAGACAAAGGCTTACCTACTCTTCGTGCACTCCGGAGGTCTTCACACTGCATTCCGGCATCTGAAAGACAAAAGCTTACCAACTCTTCGCACGCTCCGGAGGCCTTCGGCGCTGCATCCCGCATCTAAAAGACAAAACAAGGTGCGTTTAAAGACATTGGGGAACTTTAATACTCACGTGCCATTACTCCTTTCCACATCTAACCCAGTGGGTATTCCGGCACCCTGCAGCCGCTCCGAACTTGTACCTGCAAAATAAAAAGACAGTTAAAGCGCATCGTGAAGCAGGCAACAAGCGCTTACTTACGTGCTTCCAGGTGCTTCTATTCATCACACGGGCTCCATCTTCAACTCACTTCAGCCCGTCATCCGCCATCGCCGGAACCCTGCAAAACAAGAAACATCATTACTAAAGACTTTAAAGACATTAGAATTACTCGAAACTTACCGTTCGTGCAGTAAACGACAGACAGCAGTCCTCTGAAGTCAAGAGGCCTGCTCCCCTTATCCAGTGAAGAAACTGGTTACAGCACCCTGCCCCGAGGCAGATGGAGAGCACGGCGTTCACTTACCTAAGGTGAGAGCGTTAACCTTTGGGGTTCTACAGGAGAAGAGAAAGGGAAGAAGAGAGAGACATTCAATAACCCAGTTCCTTAATCCCATATTTTCTATCTGCAGACATCTTACCCTTCAAGTCAGACATACAGTGCACAGAGGTCCAGCCCAAAGAGCCAGCCGTGTGCTACACATCACCTTTGCAGATACGGTATACGCCCAGTCAAGACCGGCGCCTCTACGGGAATCAGGTGAGCGTTACAGAACGCAAAGCCAACCACAAAACTCCCGTCCAGGCGCTATGGAAACCTCGGATACCGACCAGCTAGCCCAGTTACTTGGGGAACTAAGGGCAGAAGTGCATGCAGCCCGTCAGGAAACGAACGCTCTAAGAAGGGAACTGATTATTTCCAAGGAGCGAACAGATGATCTCGCTAGACAATTGCTGCAGTCACAAGCCGGACAGACCCCGTTACCCGCATCTGGGGGAAATCTTCCTTCTTCATCCTCTATGAATCCAGTGCAGATCAACCTACCTGGGAATGTACCTCTGGCTCCGCCCGAACGATTTTCTGGTGACCCAAAGAGGTTTGCAGTATTTATCAATCAGTTCCGGTTGCATTTCTTATGCCGGCCAGCAGCCTTTCCAACTGATCAAGCTAAAGTAGCTTTCGTGCTTTCGTACCTTAGTGGCAATGCGGCAGACTGGTCGATCCCTCTAGTAAATCAAGATGATCCGGTCCTCCATGATTTTCAAGCTTTTCAGCTCAGTATGGAAAAACTGTTTGCAAGACATTCACAGGGGCAGGCCTGGGACAATGAGCTTCTTTCGTTGCGACAAGGTAATCAAGACCTTTTGGCTTATATTGCGTCTTTCAACAGACTGATAGTGGAAACTCAATGGCCTGAGGACAAAAGGATTACGCTGTTTTATAGAGGTCTACGTGGAGAGCTCAAAGATGTGTTAGCCCAAGTAGTGAATCCCCCACAAGATTGTTCGGACTATTTAGACTAAGTCGTTCAAATAGATCACAGACTGCAGAACAGGAAGGCCGATCGTTCCAAGTTTGATGCTCGAGTATTTTCCAAACCGCCAACTCCTTCCAAAGGAGTAGACTCCGGGGAACCCATGCAAATAGGGGGTCTGAAAGGTCCTCTAACACAAAAGGAGCGGGAAAGGAGAAAACAGTTGCAATTATGCCTCTATTGCGGAAACTCAGGGCACTTTCTTCGAGACTGTCCGGTGAAACCTGCCAAGAAGGCAGTAGGAGCTGCAGTTACCAAAGTTACAAACTCTGAGCAGGGAAACAACCTCGCCCGACAAGAATAGAGGTCCTCTTGCCGAGCGTGAAAACCAGTTCCGTGACCTTGCATTTCGTGATACCTATGGTCCTCATTAGCCCTGATAATCCGGATCGATTACATGCAATTGAGGCTTACGTCGACAGCGGTGCCATCGGCAATTATGTGGATCATGAAATGGTTTTGAGGATGAATCTAACTCTTTGTCCCAAGGCTGTAAAGGACGTCATTACTACGGTGGATGGTACGGAGATAGCCTCCGGGCCAGTAACGCATACCACTCAAGAGGTGATGCTAGTAAGTCAAGATGGACACCATGAGAAGATCGTGTTCGATGTGATAAAGGCCCCTCAGTTTCAGATTATTCTAGGAATACCTTGGTTAGAGAAACACAATCCTCTGATCGATTGATGAGCAAGAACGGTCCAGTTTCCAGAATGTGTCTCTACTTGTCACCCTCCACCTGGTGTTGCACTGGCAGCAATTTCTTCAGAGACTCCCCAGTTACCTCCCGAATACCTATAATACCAAGATGTTTTCCGGAAGGATCAGGCTAACTCTCTACCTCCTCATAGGTCTTATGACTGCCAGATAGACCTGATACCTGGATCTACTCCTCCTTGTAGTAGAATGTATGCCCTCACCGAGCCCGAGAACCTTCACCTTCGACAATACCTGAATCAATACCTGGCAAATGGGTTTATTCGTCCTTCCAAGTCCCCTGCTTCTTCAGCTTTGTTCTTCGTTCCAAAAAAGGAAGGAGACCTTAGAACTTGTATAGATTATCGCTCCCTGAACCAGATCACCGTTAAGAATAGATATTCGTTACCTTTGATCCCTGAACTCCTGGACCAAGTCAGAAAAGCATGCATATATACAAAGCTGGATCTTAGAGGAGCTTACCACTTGGTACGAGTAAAAGAGGGCGATGAATGGAAGACGGCCTTCCGCACCAAGTATGGACTATTTGAATATCAGGTCATGCCCTTCGGACTTTGCAATGCCCCGGCCGCCTTTCAATATTTTATGAACGATGTCCTCAGAGAGCTCATAGATGTGTGTGTTGTTGTTTACATTGACGACATCCTCGTTTATTCTTCATCGGAATCTGAACATCGGAAACACGTGAAAATGGTCCTCGAAAGATTGCGTCAACACAAACTTTTCGCTAAGTTGGAAAAATGTGTTTTCAACGTGACTGAAGTTGAATTCTTGGGATTCATATCACCTGGCGGAGTGCGTATGGATTCAAAGAAGGTCGATGCAGTTCTCAAATGGCCATCACCATCCTCCGTAAAAGGTGTGCAAAGCATGTTAGGCTTCGCTAACTTTTACCGCAGGTTTATCCCCGAATTCTCTCGAATAGTCCAGCCCATCACTGCCTTGTTAAAGAAAAACAAACGTTTTAAATGGTGTACCGAGGCGGAACAAGCTTTCCAGGATTTGAAGACTAAATTTATCTCTGCACCAATCTTAAAACACCCTCGCCCCGAACTCCCCTACATCGTGGAAACTGATGCTTCAAGCCTTGCCATGGGGGCAGTTCTATCACAAAAGGACCCGGTAACCAATCAGTTGCATCCCGTGGCATTTTGGTCCCGCAAATTCTCACCTCCTGAAATCAATTACACGATTACTGACAAGGAACTTCTGGCTATCAAGTCTGCCTTTAAGGGTTGGCGGCATTATCTGCTGGGGGCCCGGCACACCGTTACTGTGATTACGGATCACCGAAACCTGCAATATTTGAAAACCGCAAAAGCCCAATCCTCTAGACAACTCCGTTGGGCATTATTCTTTGCCGAGTTTGACTTCATAATTACCCATCGACCTGGTACAAAGAACGGTAAAGCTGATGCCCTTTCTCGGATGGGAGTGGAAGAACACTTGATCAACCCTAAACCTGTACCAATCATTCCCGAACAAAGAATTCTGGGTGTAATCGCCACAGAATCCATAGAGGAAGTTAAGGATAAGGCCAGGCAACTTGTAACTCCAGCAGACATACAGAATTGGCATCTGCAGGGAAAGGACTTTGCAGTAAAGGACAACTTATTGTATTTCCAAGAACGATTATACCTACCAGGCACAGATTTACAGAAAAAAGTAATCTCTTGTTATCACGATTCTTTAATGGAAGGACATCCCGGTATGGCCAAGACCTCAGAAAAGATCAAGCGCTACTTCTGGTGGCCGTCTTGGAAAAAAGATATCAGAGACTTTATAATGTCCTGTGGAGTATGCGCCCAAAACAAGAGTCAAAAGGAAAGACCAGCAGGCCTCTTACGCCCTATTGACATCCCACCTCGCCCTTGGCATACGCTTTCTATGGACTTCATCACGATCTACCTCCATGCTCCGGATACAATACGATTCTAGTAATCGTGGACTTATTCTCCAAGATGGCGCATTTCATTCCGCTCAAAGGCTTGCCAACAGCAGCAACTCTGGCCCGAGAATTTCTCGAAAACATCATCCGACTGCACGGTTTTCCTTCGGTTCTAATTTCGGATCGAGGTAGTCAATTTATTTCTCATTTTTGGCGAAGTTGCTGTCGGTCGGCTCAAATTGATGTGAGACTATCGACCAGTCACCCCCCTCAGACCGACGGACAAACCGAGAGGACCAATCAAACTCTGGAACAGTATTTACGCTGCATGCTGCAACAAACTGAAAAAACTTGGAAAGACATCCTTTGGATAGCCGAATATGCCTACAATAACTCTGTCCATTCGGGAACTGGGAAAACCCCGTTTTTTCTTTTGTACGGCAGTCACCCTCGAACCTCGGAGTTGGATCCCCTCCAAGATCTTGAAACACCAGCAGTAGACTACCTGCATTCTACAATCACCCAAGCCTTTAAGGAAGCTGTTTCTCACCTTCAAAGGGCTAAAGAACAATACAAGAAAGGAGCAGATCAACATCGGAAGGAAGCCCCTCAATATCAAGTAGGGGATAAAGTCTGGTTATCCACCAAATATCTACCTCTAAAAGGGCCACGCACATTCAACCCAAGATACCTTGGTCCCTATTCCATCACTACCATAGTAAACCCAGTAGCGGTCAAGTTGGACTTGCCCCCGCACATGAAGATACATCCGGTCTTCCACGTCTCTCTATTAAAACCCGTGCAACCTCAAACCCGACTAACTAAATCTCCAAAACCTATCCTAGTTGATGGAGAACTCGAGTTTGAAGTCAAAAGCATTCTGGACTCCAAGATCTCCAAATCTAAACTATTTTACCTAATTGACTGGAAAGGCTACAGCCCCCAAGAGAGATCCTGGGAACCTGCTGAATATGTCCACGCTCCTCGCCTAATCAAAAGATTTCACCGAACATTTCCTGACAAGCCAAAACCCCCGGAGAAGCCCGGTTTGGGAGGGGCCTTGAGGGGGGGTACTGTCATGATCTCTGCTTCCAAAAGGTCAGGGTTTTCCCAACTCCCTTGGAAGCAGATCCATAACCCAGGTTCCGAGTGCCAACCAGTCCCAATTGGGACCTTTTGGACCCAGTCCTGGCGCCAGTGGCACCAGGCTCATAAATATGCCCAGTCCCAGCGCTGGAAGCGCCGGGCTCATAATGCTTGGGTGGACTTACCTGCAGCAGACCATGCTGCTTACTTGCCTGCCAGTTGAGCCTCTGATCCTCTTCTGTTTGGAACTACTTTTCCTGTTGGGTGGGGCAGGAGCCACTCCCTAGATTCAGAACACTGGAACTCTTCTGGAAAGCAGGAACTCTTTTCTTACCTAGGCGTGGCTGTGGAAGGAAACACCTAAGCACTACAGGAGGCTATTTAAACCACACCTGATGGATGAATTTTGCTTTGCGGTATTCTGCATCCTCTGCAGCAGAACGCTCATCGTGTCTTCTGCATCTGATCCTGGGCCTAAGGAAAAAGGCTTACCATCCTGAATCCAGTCTTCAGCAACACCTATAAAGACAAGAAAGAACAGGTTAGCATTACGGTCTTCAGTGACAGATCTTCACTTACCTGGTCCATCGGCTGTCACCAATGCCTCGCGCTGCATTCCGGCATCTGAAAGACAAAGGCTTACCTACTCTTCGTGCGCTCCGGAGGTCTTCACACTGCATTCCGGCATCTGAAAGACAAAAGCTTACCAACTCTTTGCACGCTCCGGAGGCCTTCGGCGCTGCATCCCGCATCTGAAAGACAAAACAAGGTGCGTTTAAAGACATTGGGGAACTTTAATACTCACGTGCCATTACTCCTTTCCACATCTAACCCAGTGGGCATTCCGGCACCCTGCAGCCGCTCCGAACTTGTACCTGCAAAATAAAAAGACAGTTAGAGCGCATCATGAAGCAGGCAACAAGCGCTTACTTACGTGCTTCCAGGCGCTTCTATTCATCACACGGGCTCCATCTTCAACTCACTTCAGCCCGTCATCCGCCATCGCCGGAACCCTGCAAAACAAGAAACATCATTACTAAAGACTTTAAAGACATTAGAATTACTCGAAACTTACCGTTCGTGCAGTAAACGACGGACAGCAGTCCTCTGAAGTCAAGAGGCCTGCTCCCCTTATCCAGTGAAGAAACTGGTTACAGCACCCTGCCCCGAGGCAGATGGAGAGCACGGCGTTCACTTACCTAAGGTGAGAGCGTTAACCTTTGGGGTTCTACAGGAGAAGAGAAAGGGAAGAAGAGAGAGACATTCAATAACCCAGTTCCTTAATCCCATATTTTCTATCTGCAGACATCTTACCCTTCAAGTCAGACATACAGTGCACAGAGGTCCAGCCCAAAGAGCCAGCCGTGTGCTACACATCACCTTTGCAGATACGGTATACGCCCAGTCAAGACCGGCGCCTCTACGGGAATCAGGTGAGCGTTACAGTAGGTGGGTAACAGAGGAAAGCATGACCAGTACAGATGTCATTAGAAATGTCACGCAGAGAGTAGGTGGGTAACAGTGGAGAGCATGGCCAGTAAAGATATCATTAGAAATGTCACGCAGAGAGTAGGTGGGTAACAGTGGGGGGCATGGCCAGTAAAGATATCATTAGAAATGTCATGCAGAGAGTAGGTGGGTAACAGTGGGGGCATGACCAGTAAAGATGTCATTAGAAATGCCATGCAGAGAGTTGGTGAGTAACAGTGGGGGTATGGCCAGTAAAGATATCATTAGAAATGTCACGCAGAGAGTAGGTGGGTAACAGTGGAGGGCATGGCCAGTAAAGATTTCATTAGAAATGTCACGCAGAGACTAGGTGGCTAATAGTGGGGGCATGACCAGTAAAGACGTCATTAGAAATGTCACGCAGAGAGTAGGTGGGTAACAGTGGGGGGCATGGCCAGTAAAGATATCATTAGAAATGTCATGCAGAGAGTAGGTGGGTAACAGTGGGGGCATGACCAGTAAAGATGTCATTAGAAATGCCATGCAGAGAGTTGGTGAGTAACAGTGGGGGTATGGCCAGTAAAGATATCATTAGAAATGTCACACAGAGAGTAGGTGGGTAACAGTGGAGGGCATGGCCAGTAAAGATTTCATTAGAAATGTCACGCAGAGAGTAGGTGGGTAACAGTGGGGGCGTGACCTGTAAAGATGTCATTTGAAATGTCACGCAGAGAGTAGGTGGGTAACAGTGGGGGCGTGACCTGTAAAGATGTCATTTGAAATGTCACGCAGAGAATAGGTGGGTAACAGTGGGGGGCATGACCAGTAAAGATGTCATTAGAAATGTCACACAGAGAGTAGACGGGTAACAGTGGAGGGCATGGCCAGTAAAGATCTATTTGGAAAAGTCACAGAGAGTAGGTGGCTAAAAGTGGGGCATGACCAGTAAAGATGCCATTAGAAATTTCATGCAGAGAGTAGGTGGGTAACAGTGAGGGGCATGGCCAGTAAAGATGTCATTAGACATGTCACGCAGAGAGTAGACGGGTAACAGTGGAAGGCATGGCCAGTAAAGATCTAATTGGAAAAGTCACAGAGAGTAGGTGGGTAACAGTCGGGCATGACCAGTAAAGATGTCATTAGAAATGTCACACAGAGAGTAGGTGGGTAACAGCGGAAGGCATGGCCAGTAAAGAAGTCATTAGAAATGTCATGCAGAGAGTACATGGGTAACAGTCGAGGGCGTGACCGGTAAATATGTCATTAGAAATGTCACACAGAGAGTAGGTGGGTAACAGCGGAAGGAATGACCAGTAAAGATGTCATTAGAAATGCCATGCAGAGAGTAGGTGGGTAACAGTGAAGGGCATGGTCATAAAGGTATCATTAGAAATGTCATGCAGAGAGTAGGTGAGTAACAGTGGGGGCATGACCAGTAAAGATGTCATTAGAAATGTCATGCAGACAGTAGGTGGGTAACAGTGGGGTTATGGCCAGTAAAGATGTCATTAGAAATGTCATGAAGAGAGTAGGTGGGTAACAGCAGAAGGCATGACCAGTACAGATGTCATTAGAAATGTCATGCAGAGAGTAGGTGGGTAACATCGGAAGGCATGACCAATAAAGATGTAATTAGAAATGTCATGAAGAGAGTAGGTGGACAACAGTGGAGGGCATGGCCAGTAACGATGTCATTGGAAATGTCACACAGAGAATAGTTGGGTAACAGTGGGGGCATAACCAGTAAATATGTAATTAGAAATGTCACACAGACAGTAGGTGGGTAACAGTGGGGGCCATTACCAGTAAAGATGTCATTAGAATTGTCATGCAGAGAGTAGGTGGGTAACAGTGGGGGCATAACCAGAAAATATGTAATTAGAAATGTCACGCAGAGAGTAGGTGGGTAACAGTGGAGGGCATGACCAGTAAAGTTGTCATTAGAAATGTCATGCAGAGAGTACATGGGTAACAGTCGAGGGCATGACCAGTAAATATGCCATTAGAAATGTCACGCAGAGAGTAGGTAGGTAGGTAACGGTGGAGGGCATGACCAGTAAAGATGTCATTAGAAATGTCATGCAGAGAGTACATGGGTAACAGTCGAGGTCATGACCAGTAAATATGTCATTAGAAATGTCACAGAGCGTTGGTGGGTAACAGTGGAAGGCATGATCAGTACAGATGTCATTAGAAATGTCATACAGAGAGTAGGTGGGTAACAGTGGGGGCGTGACCAGTAAAGATGTCGTTAGAAATGTCATGCAGAGAGTACATGGGTAACAGTCGAGGGCGTGACCAGTAAATATGCCATTAGAAATGTCACACAGAGAGTAGGTGGGTAACAGAGGAAAGCATGACCAGTACAGATGTCATTAAAAATGTCATGCAGAGAGTACATGGGTAACAGTCGAGGGCATGACCAGTAAATATGTCATTAGAAATGTCACGCAGAGAGTAGGTGGGTAACAGTGGAGGGCATGACCAGTAAAGACGTCATTAGAATTGTCATACAGAGAGTACATGGGTAACAGTCGAGGGCATGACCAGTAAATATGTCATTAGAAATGTCAGGCAAAGAGCAGGTGGGTAACAGCGGAAGGCATGACCAGTACACATGTCATTAGAAATGCCATGCAGAGAGTAGGTGAATAACAGTGGGGGTATGGCCAGAAAAGATGTCATTAGAAATGTCACGCAGAGAGTAGGTGGGTAACAGTGGAGTGCATGGCCAGTAAAGATCTATTTGGAAAAGTCACAGAGAGTAGGTGGGTAAAAGTGGTGGGCATGGCCACTAAAGATGTCATTAGAAATGCCATGCAGAGAGTAGGTGGGTAACAGTGAGGGGCATGACCAGTAAAGATGTCATTAGACATGTCACACAGAGAGTAGACGGGTAACAGTGGAGGGCATGACCAGTAAAGATGTCATTAAAAATGTCACACAGAGAGTAGGTGGGTAAAAGTGGGGGCGTGACCTGTAAAGATGTCATTAGAAATGTCACGCAGAGAGTAGGTGGGTAACATCGGAAGGCATGACCAGTAAAGATGTAATTAGAAATGTCACACAGACAGTAGGTGGGTAACAGTGGGGGCATGACCAGTAAAGATGTCATTAGAAATGTCATGCAGAGAGTAGGTGGGTAACAGTGGGGGCCATTACCAGTAAAGAGGTCATTAGAATTGTCATTCAGAGAGTAGGTGGGTAACAGTGGGGAGCATGACCAGTACAGATGTCATTAGAAATGCCATGCAGAGAGAGGGTGAGTAATAGTGGGGGTATGCCAGTAAAGATGTCATTAGAAATGTCACACAAAGTACATGGGTAACAGTCGAGGGCTTGACCAGTAAATATGTCATTAGAAATGTCACACAGAGAGTAGGTGGGTAACAGCGGAAGGCATGACCTGTAAAGATGTCATTAGAAATGTCATGCAGAGAGTACATGGGTAACAGTTAAGGGCGTGACCAGTAAATATGTCATTAGAAATGTCACACAGAGAGTAGGTGGGTAACAGTGGAGGGCATGACCAGTACAGATGTCATTAGAAATGCCATGCAGAGAGTCGGTGAGTAACAGTGGGGGTATAGCCAGTAAAGATGTCATTACAAATGTCACGCAGAGAGTAGGTGGGTAACAGTGGAGTGCATGACCAGTAAAGATATCATTAGAAATGTCACGCAGAGAGTAGGTGAGTAACAGTGGGGGGCATGACCAGTAAGTATGTAATTAGAAAAGTCTCAGAGAGTAGGTGGGTAACAGTGGGCGCCATGACCAGTAAAGATATCATTAGAAATGTCACGCAGATAGTAGGTGGGTAACAGTGGAGGGCATGGCCAGTAAAGATATCATTAGAAATGTCACGCAGAGAGTAGGTGAGTAACAGTGGGGGGCATGACCAGTAAAGATGTCATTAGAAATGCCATGCAGAGAGTTGGTGAGTAACAGTGGGGGTATGGCCAGTAAAGATATCATTAGAAATGTCACGCAGAGAGTAGGTGGGTAACAGTGAGGGGCATGACCAGTACAGATGTCATTAGAAATGCCATGCAGAGAGTAGGTGAGTAACAGTGGGGGCATAACCAGTAAATATGTAATTAGAAATGTCACACAGACAGTAGGTGGGTAACAGTGGGGGCCATTACCAGTAAAGATGTCATTAGAATTGTCATGCAGAGAGTAGGTGGGTAACAGTGGGGGCATAACCAGAAAATATGTAATTAGAAATGTCACGCAGAGAGTAGGTGGGTAACAGTGGAGGGCATGACCAGTAAAGTTGTCATTAGAAATGTCATGCAGAGAGTACATGGGTAACAGTCGAGGGCATGACCAGTAAATATGCCATTAGAAATGTCACGCAGAGAGTAGGTAGGTAGGTAACGGTGGAGGGCATGACCAGTAAAGTTGTCATTAGAAATGTCATGCAGAGAGTACATGGGTAACAGTCGAGGTCATGACCAGTAAATATGTCATTAGAAATGTCACAGAGCGTTGGTGGGTAACAGTGGAAGGCATGATCAGTACAGATGTCATTAGAAATGTCATACAGAGAGTAGGTGGGTAACAGTGGGGGCGTGACCAGTAAAGATGTCGTTAGAAATGTCATGCAGAGAGTACATGGGTAACAGTCGAGGGCGTGACCAGTAAATATGCCATTAGAAATGTCACACAGAGAGTAGGTGGGTAACAGAGGAAAGCATGACCAGTACAGATGTCATTAGAAATGTCAAGCAGAGAGTAGGTGAGTAACAGTGGGGGGCATGACAAGTAAGTATGTCATTAGAAATGTCACAGAGAGTAAGTGGGTAACAGTGGGGGCATGACCAGTAAAGATGTCATTAGAAATGTCATGCAGAGAGTAGACGGGTAACAGTGGAGGGCATGGCCAGTAAAGATCTTTTTGGAAAAGTCACAGAGAGTAGGTGGGTAAAAGTGGTGGGCATGGCCAGTAAAGATGTCATTAGAAATGCCATGCAGAGAGTAGGTGAGTAACAGAGGGGGTATGGCCAGTAAAGATGTCATTAAAAATGTCATGCAGAGAGTACATGGGTAACAGTCGAGGGCATGACCAGATAATATGTCATTAGAAATGTCACGCAGAGAGTAGGTGGGTAACAGTGGAGGGCATGACCAGTAAAGACGTCATTAGAATTGTCATACAGAGAGTACATGGGTAACAGTCGAGGGCATGACCAGTAAATATGTCATTAGAAATGCCATGCAGAGAGTAGGTGAATAACAGTGGGGGTATGGCCAGAAAAGATGTCATTAGAAATGTCACGCAGAGAGTAGGTGGGTAACAGTGGAGTGCATGGCCAGTAAAGATCTATTTGGAAAAGTCACAGAGAGTAGGTGGGTAAAAGTGGTGGGCATGGCCACTAAAGATGTCATTAGAAATGCCATGCAGATAGTAGGTGGGTAACAGTGAGGGGCATGACCAGTAAAGATGTCATTAGACATGTCACACAGAGAGTAGACGGGTAACAGTGGAGGGCATGACCAGTAAAGATGTCATTAAAAATGTCACACAGAGAGTAGGTGGGTAACAGTGGGGGCGTGACCTGTAAAGATGTCATTAGAAATGTCACGCAGAGAGTAGGTGGGTAACATCGGAAGGCATGACCAGTAAAGATGTAATTAGAAATGTCACGCAGAGAGTAGGTGGCTAACAGTGTGTGCATAACCAGTAAAGATGTCATTAGAAATGCCATCAAGAGAGTAGGTGGGCAACAGTGGAGGGCATGGCTAGTATCAATGTCATTGGAAATGTCACACAGAGAGTAGGTGGGTAACAGTGGGGGGCATGAACAGTAAAGATGTCATTAGAAATGTCACACAGACAGTAGGTGGGTAACAGTGGGGGCATGACCAGTAAAGATGTCATTAGAAATGTCATGCAGAGAGTAGGTGGGTAACAGTGGGGGCCATTACCAGTAAAGAGGTCATTAGAATTGTCATTCAGAGAGTAGGTGGGTAACAGTGGGGAGCATGACCAGTACAGATGTCATTAGAAATGCCATGCAGAGAGAGGGTGAGTAATAGTGGGGGTATGCCAGTAAAGATGTCATTAGAAATGTCACACAGAGTACATGGGTAACAGTCGAGGGCTTGACCAGTAAATATGTCATTAGAAATGTCACACAGAGAGTAGGTGGGTAACAGCGGAAGGCATGACCTGTAAAGATGTCATTAGAAATGTCATGCAGAGAGTACATGGGTAACAGTTAAGGGCGTGACCAGTAAATATGTCATTAGAAATGTCACACAGAGAGTAGGTGGGTAACAGCGGAAGGCATGACCTGTAAAGATGTCATTAGAAATGTCATGCAGAGAGTACATGGGTAACAGTTAAGGGCGTGACCAGTAAATATGTCATTAGAAATGTCACACAGAGAGTAGGTGGGTAACAGTGGAGGGCATGGCCAGTAAAGATATCATTAGAAATGTCACGCAGAGAGTAGGTGAGTAACAGTGGGGGGCATGACCAGTAAAGATGTCATTAGAAATGCCATGCAGAGAGTTGGTGAGTAACAGTGGGGGTATGGCCAGTAAAGATATCATTAGAAATGTCACGCAGAGAGTAGGTGGGCAACAGTGGAGGGCATGGCCAGTAAAGATATCATTAGAAATGTCACGCAGAGAGTAGGTGGGTAACAGTGGGGGCATGACCAGTAAAGATGTCATTAGAAATGCCATGCAGAGAGTTGGTGAGTAACAGTGGGGGTATGGCCAGTAAAGATATCATTAGAAATGTCACGCAGAGAGTAGGTGGGTAACAGTGGAGGGCATGGCCAGTAAAGATTTCAACAGAAATGTCACGCAGAGACTAGGTGGCTAATAGTGGGGGCATGACCAGCAAAGACGTCATTAGAAATGTCACGCAGAGAGTAGGTGGGTAACAGTGGGGGCGTGACCTGTAAAGATGTCATTTGAAATGTCACGCAGAGAATAGGTGAGTAACAATGGGGGGCATGACCAGTAAGTATGTCATTAGAAAAGTCACATAGAGTAGGTGAGTAACAGTGGGGGGCATAACCAGTAAAGATGTCATTAGAAATGTCACACAGAGAGTAGACGGGTAACAGTGGAGGGCATGGCCAGTAAAGATCTATTTGGAAAAGTCACAGAGAGTAGGTGGGTAAAAGTGGTGGGCATGGCCACTAAAGATGTCATTAGAAATGCCATGCAGAGAGTAGGTGGGTAACAGTGAGGGGCATGACCAGTAAAGATGTCATTAGACATGTCACACAGAGAGTAGACGGGTAAAAGTGGAGGGCATGACCAGTAAAGATGTCATTAAAAATGTCACACAGAGAGTAGGTGGGTAACAGTGGGGGCGTGACCAGTACAGATGTCATTAGAAATGCCATGCAGAGAGTCGGTGAGTAACAGTGGGGGTATAGCCAGTAAAGATGTCATTAGAAATGTCATGCAGAGAGTAGGTGCATAACAGTGGGGGACATAACCAGTAAAGATGTCAATAGAAATGCCATGCAGAGAGTCGGTGAGTAACAGTGGGGGTATAGCCAGTAAAGATGTCATTAGAAATGTCACGCAGATAGTAGGTGGGTAACAGTGGAGGGCATGGCCAGTAAAGATATCATTAGAAATGTCACGCAGAGAGTAGGTGGGTAACAGTGGGGGCATGACCAGTAAAGATGTCATTAGAAATGCCATGCAGAGAGTTGGTGAGTAACAGTGGGGGTATGGCCAGTAAAGATATCATTAGAAATGTCACGCAGAGAGTAGGTGGGTAACAGTGGAGGGCATGGCCAGTAAAGATTTCAATAGAAATGTCACGCAGAGACTAGGTGGCTAATAGTGGGGGCATGACCAGCAAAGACGTCATTAGAAATGTCACGCAGAGAGTAGGTGGGTAACAGTGGGGGCGTGACCTGTAAAGATGTCATTTGAAATGTCACGCAGAGAATAGGTGAGTAACAATGGGGGGCATGACCAGTAAGTATGTCATTAGAAAAGTCACATAGAGTAGGTGAGTAACAGTGGGGGGCATGACCAGTAAAGATGTCATTAGAAATGTCACACAGAGAGTAGACGGGTAACAGTGGAGGGCATGGCCAGTAAAGATCTATTTGGAAAAGTCACAGAGAGTAGGTGGGTAAAAGTGGTGCATGACCAGTAAAGATGTCATTTGAAATTTCATGCAGAGAGTAGGTGGGTAACAGTGAGGGGCATGGCCAGTAAAGATGTCATTAGAAATGTCATGCTGAGAGTACATGGGTAACAGTCGAGGGCATTACCAGTAAATATGTCATTAGAAATGTCACGCAGAGAGTAGGTAGGTAGGTAACGGTGGAGGGCATGACCAGTAAAGATGTCATTAGAAATGTCATGCAGAGAGTACATGGGTAACAGTCGAGGGCATGACCAGTAAATATATCATTAGAAATGTCACAGAGCGTTGGTGAGTAACAGTGGAAGGCCTGATCAGTACAGATGTCATTAGAAATGTCATACAGAGAGTAGGTGGGTAACAGTGGAGGGCATGACAAGTAAATATGTCGTTAGAAATGTCACACAGAGAGTAGGTGGGTAACAGTCGAGGGCATGACCAGTAAATATGTCATTAGAAATGTCATGCAGAGAGTACATGGGTAACAGTCGAGGGCGTGACCAGTAAATATGCCATTAGAAATGTCACACAGAGAGTAGGTGGGTAACAGTGAAGGGCATGACCAGTACAGATGTCATTAGAAATGTCACGCAGAGAGTAGGTGGGTAAAAGTGGAGGGCATGACCAGTAAAGATGTCATTAAAAATGTCACACAGAGAGTAGGTGGGTAACAGTGGGGGCGTGACCTGTAAAGATGTCATTAGTAATGTCATGCAGAGTGTACATGGGTAACAGTCGAGGGCATGACCAGTAAATATGTCATTAGAAATGTCATGCAGAGAGTAGGTGGGTAACAGTGGAGGGCATGACCAGTAAATATGTCATTAGAAATGTCATGCAGAGAGTACATGGGTAACAGTCGAGGGCATGACCAGTAAATATGTCACTAGAAATGCCATGCAGAGAGTAGGTGAGTAACAGTGGGGGTATGGACAGTAAAGATGTCATTAGAAATGTAACGCAGAGAGTAGGTGGGTAACAGTGGGGGAATGATCAGTAAAGATGTCATTAGAAATGTCATGCAGACAGTAGGTGGGTAACAGTGGGGGTATGACCAGTAAATATGTCATTAGAAATGTCACGCAGAGAGTAGGTGGGTAACAGTGGAGGGCATGACCAGTAAAGATGTCATTAGTAATGTCATGCAGAGAGTATATGGGTAACAGTCGAGGGCATGACCAGTAAATATGTCATTAGAAATGTCACACAGAGAGTAGGTGGGTAACAGCGGAAGGCATGACCAGTACAGATGTAATTAGAAATGCCATGCAGAGAGTCGGTGAGTAACAGTGGGGGTATAGCCAGTAAAGATGTCATTAGAAATGTCATGCAGAGAGTAGGTGCATAACAGTGGGGGACATAACCAGTAAAGATGTCAATAGAAATGCCATGCAGAGAGTCGGTGAGTAACAGTGGGGGTATAGCCAGTAAAGATGTCATTAGAAATGTCACGCAGATAGTAGGTGGGTAACAGTGGAGGGCATGGCCAGTAAAGATATCATTAGAAATGTCACGCAGAGAGTAGGTGGGTAACAGTGGGGGCATGACCAGTAAAGATGTCATTAGAAATGCCATGCAGAGAGTTGGTGAGTAACAGTGGGGGTATGGCCAGTAAAGATATCATTAGAAATGTCACGCAGAGAGTAGGTGGGTAACAGTGGAGGGCATGGCCAGTAAAGATTTCAATAGAAATGTCACGCAGAGACTAGGTGGCTAATAGTGGGGGCATGACCAGCAAAGACGTCATTAGAAATGTCACGCAGAGAGTAGGTGGGTAACAGTGGGGGCGTGACCTGTAAAGATGTCATTTGAAATGTCACGCAGAGAATAGGTGAGTAACAATGGGGGGCATGACCAGTAAGTATGTCATTAGAAAAGTCACATAGAGTAGGTGAGTAACAGTGGGGGGCATGACCAGTAAAGATGTCATTAGAAATGTCACACAGAGAGTAGACGGGTAACAGTGGAGGGCATGGCCAGTAAAGATCTATTTGGAAAAGTCACAGAGAGTAGGTGGGTAAAAGTGGTGCATGACCAGTAAAGATGTCATTTGAAATTTCATGCAGAGAGTAGGTGGGTAACAGTGAGGGGCATGGCCAGTAAAGATGTCATTAGAAATGTCATGCAGAGAGTACATGGGTAACAGTCGAGGGCATTACCAGTAAATATGCCATTAGAAATGTCACGCAGAGAGTAGGTAGGTAGGTAACGGTGGAGGGCATGACCAGTAAAGATGTCATTAGAAATGTCATGCAGAGAGTACATGGGTAACAGTCGAGGGCATGACCAGTAAATATATCATTAGAAATGTCACAGAGCGTTGGTGAGTAACAGTGGAAGGCATGATCAGTACAGATGTCATTAGAAATGTCATACAGAGAGTAGGTGGGTAACAGTGGAGGGCATGACAAGTAAATATGTCGTTAGAAATGTCACACAGAGAGTAGGTGGGTAACAGTCGAGGGCATGACCAGTAAATATGTCATTAGAAATGTCATGCAGAGAGTACATGGGTAACAGTCGAGGGCGTGACCAGTAAATATGCCATTAGAAATGTCACACAGAGAGTAGGTGGGTAACAGTGAAGGGCATGACCAGTACAGATGTCATTAGAAATGTCACGCAGAGAGTAGGTGGGTAACAGTGGAGGGCATGGCCAGTAAAGATCTATTTGGAAAAGTCACAGAGAGTAGGTGGGTAAAAGTGGTGGGCATGGCCAGTAAAGATGTCATTCGAAATGCCATACAGAGAGTAGGTGAGTAACAGAGGGAATATGGCCAGTAAAGATGTCATTAGAAATGTCATGCAGAGAGTACATGGGTAACAGTCGAGGGCATGACCAGTAAATATGTCATTAGAAATGTCACGCAGAGAGTAGGTGGGTAACAGTGGAGGGCATGACCAGTAAAGACGTCATTAGAAATGTCATGCAGAGAGTACATGGGTAACAGTCGAGGGCGTGACCAGTAAATATGCCATTAGAAATGTCACACAGAGAGTAGGTGGGTAACAGTGAAGGGCATGACCAGTACAGATGTCATTAGAAATGTCACGCAGAGAGTAGGTGGGTAACAGTGGAGGGCATGGCCAGTAAAGATCTATTTGGAAAAGTCACAGAGAGTAGGTGGGTAAAAGTGGTGGGCATGGCCAGTAAAGATGTCATTCGAAATGCCATACAGAGAGTAGGTGAGTAACAGAGGGGATATGGCCAGTAGAGATGTCATTAGAAATGCCATGCAGAGAGTAGGTGGGTAACAGTGAGGGGCATGACCAGTAAAGATGTCATTAGACATGTCACACAGAGAGTAGACGGGTAACAGTGGAGGGCATGACCAGTAAAGATGTCATTAAAAATGTCACACAGAGAGTAGGTGGGTAACAGTGGGGGTGTGACCTATAAAGATGTCATTAGAAATGTCATGCAGAGAGTAGGTGGATACCATCGGAAGGCATGACCAGTAAAGATGTAATTAGAAGTGTCACGCAGAGAGTAGGTGGGTAACAGTGTGTGCGTAACCAGTAAAGATGTCATTAGAAATGCCATCAAGAAAGTAGGTGGGCAACAGTGGAGGGCATGGCTAGTAACAATGTCATTGGAAATGTCACACAGAGAGTAGGCGGGTAACAGTGGGGGGCATGAACAGTAAAGATGTCATTAGAAATGGCATGCAGAGAGTAGGTGGGTAACAGTGGGGGCCATTACCAGTAAAGAGGTCATTAGAATTGTCATTCAGAGAGTAGGTGGGTAACAGTGGCGGGCATGACCAGTAAAGATGTCATTAGAAATGTCATGCAGAGTGTAGGTGGGTAACAGTGGGGGTATGGCCAGTAAAGATGTCATTAGAAATGTCACACAGAGAGTAGGTGGGTAACAGCGGAAGGCATGGCCAGTAAAGATGTCATTAGAAATGTCACACAGAGTACATGGGTAACAGTGGAGGGCATGACCAGTAAAGATGTCATTAGACATGTCATTCAGAGAGTACATGGGTAACAGCCAAGGGCGCGACCAGTAAATATGTCATTAGAAATGTCACACAGAGAGTAGCTGGGTAACAGCGGAAGGCATGGCCAGTAAAGATGTCATTAGAAATGTCACACAGAGTACATGGGTAACAGCGGAAGGCATGACCAGTAGAGATGTCAATAGAAATGTCATGCAGAGAGTATGTGCATAACAGTTGGGGACATAACCAGCAAAGATGTCATTAGAAATGCCATGCAGAGAGTCGGTGAGTAACAGTGGGGGTATAGCCAGTAAAGATGTCATTAGAAATGTCATGCAGAGAGTAGGTGCATAACAGTGGGGGACATAACCAGTAAAGATGTCAATAGAAATGCCATGCAGAGAGTCAGTGAGTAAGAGTGGGGGTATAGCCAGTAAAGATGTCATTAGAAATGTCACGCAGAGAGTAGGTGAGTAAAAGTGGAGTGCAGGGCCAGTAAAGATATCATTAGAAATGTCACGCAGAGAGTGGGTGAGTAACAGTGGGGGGCATGACCAGTAAGTATGTAATTAGAAAAGTCTCAGAGAGTAGGTGGGTAACAGTGGGGGCCATGACCAGTAAAGATATCATATGAAATGTCACGCAGAGAGTAGGTGGGTAACAGTGGAGGGCCTGGCCAGTAAAGATTTCATTAGAAATGTCACGCAGAGAATAGGTGGCTAATAGTGGGGGCATGACCAGTAAAGACGTCATTAGAAATGTCACGCAGAGAGTAGGTGGGTAACAGTGGGGGCGTGACCTGTAAAGATGTCATTTGAAATGTCACGCAGAGAATAGGTGAGTAACAATGGGGGGCATGACCAGTAAGTATGTCATTAGAAAAGTCACATAGAGTAGGTGGGTAAAAGTGGGGCATGACCAGTAAAGATGTCATTAGACATGTCACGCAGAGAGTAGACGGGTAACAGTGGAAGGCATGGCTAGTAAAGATCTAATTGGAAAAGTCACAGAGAGTAGGTGGGTAACAGTGGGGCATGACTAGTAAAGATGTCATTAGAAATGCCATGCAGAGAGTAGGTGAGTAACAGTGGGCGTATGGCCAGTAATGATGTCATTAGAAATGTCACACAGAGAGTAGGTGGGTAACAGCGTAAGGCATGACCAGTAAATATGTCATTAGGAATGTCACGCAGAGAGTAGGTGGGTAACAGTGGAGGGCATGACCAGTAAAGATGTCATTAGAAATGTCATGCAGAGAGTACATGGGTAACAGTCCACGGCATAACCAGTAAATATGTCATTACAAATGTCAGGCAAAAAGTAGGTGGGTAACATTGGGGGGCACGACCAGTAACGATGTCATTAGAAATGTCATGCAGAGAGTACATGGGTAACAGTCGAGGGCTTGACCATTAAATATGTCATTAGAAATGTCACGCAGAGAGTAGGTGGGTAACAGTGGAGGGCATGACCAGTAAAGATGTCATTAGAAATGTCATGCAGAGAGTACATGGGTTACAGTCGAGGGCATGACCAGTAAATATGTCATTAGAAATGCCATGCAGAGAGTAGGTGAGTAACAGTGGGGGTATGGCCAGTAAAGATGTCATTAGAAATGTCACACAGAGAGTAGGTGGGTAACAGTGGAGGGCATGGCCAGTAAAGATAAAATTAGAAATGTCAAGCAGAGAGTAGGTGTGTAACAGTGGGGGCATGACCAGTAAAGATGTCATTAGAAATATCATGCAGAGAGTACATGGGTAACAGTCGAGGGCGTGACCAGTAAATATGTCATTAGAAATGTCACACAGAGAGTAGGTGGGTAACAGCGGAAGGCATGACCAGTAAAGATGTCATTAGAAATGCCATGCAGAGAGTAGGTGGGTAACAGTGAAGGGCATGGCCAGTAAAGGTATCAATAGAAATGTCACGCAGAGAGTAGGTGGGTAACAGTGGGGGCATGACCAGTAAAGATGTCATTAGAAATTTCATGCAGACACTAGGTGGGTAACAGTGGGTGTGTGACCAGTAAAGATGTCATTAGAAATGTCATGAAGAGAGTAGGTGGGCAACAGTGGTGGGCATGGCCAGTAAAAATGTCATGAGAAATGTCACACAGAGAGTAGGTGGGTAACAGCAGAAGGCATGACCAGTACAGGTGTCATTAGAAATGTCATGCAGAGAGTAGGTGGGTAACATCGGAAGGCATGACCAATAAAGATGTAATTAGAAATGTTATGAAGAGAGTAGGAGGACAACAGTGGGGGGCATGACCAGTAAAGATGTCATTAGAAATGTCATGCAGAGAGTAGGTGGGTAACAGTGGGGGTATGGCCAGTAAAGAAGACATTACAAATGTCACGCAGAGAGTAGGTGGGTAACAGCGGAATGCATGGCCAGTAAAGATGTCATTAGAAATGTCATGCAGAGAGTACAAGGGTAACAGTTGAGGGCGTGACCAGTAAAGATGTCATTGGAAATGTCACACAGAGAGAAGGTGGGTAACAGTGGGGGTATAGCCAGTAAAGATGTCAGTAGAAATGTCACAGAGAGAGTAGCTGCATAACAGTGGGGGACATAACCAGTAAAGATGTCATTAGAAATGCCATGCAGAGAGTAGGTGAGTAACAGTGGGGATATGGCCAGTAAAGATATCATTAGAAATGTCACACAGAGAGTAGGTGGGTAACAGTGGGGGGCATGACCAGTAAAGATGTCATTAGAAATGCCATGCAGAGAGTAGGTGGGCAACAGTGGGGGCCATGACCAGTAAAGATATCATTAGAAATGTGACGCAGAGAGTAGGTGGGTAACAGTGGTGGGCATGGCCATAAAGATATCATTAGAAATGTCACGCAGAGAGTAGGTGGGTAACAGGGGGGGAATGACCAGTAAAGATTTCATTAGAAATGTCACGCAGAGAGTAGGTGAGTAACAATGGAGGGCATGGCCAGGAAAGATATCATTAGAAATGTCACGCAGAGAGTAGGTGGGTAACAGTGGGGGCGTGACCTGTAAAGATGTCATTAGAAATGTCATGCAGAGAATAGGTGAGTAACAGTGGGGGGCATGACCAGTAAGTATGTCATTAGAAAAGTCAGAGAGAGTAGGTGGGTAACAGTGGGGGGCATGACCAGTAAAGATGTCATTAGAAATGTCAGGCAGAGAGTAGGTGGGTATCAGTGGGGGGCATGACCAGTAAGTATGTCATTAGAAAAGTCACAGAGAGTAGGTGGGTAACAGTGGGGGCATGGCCAGTAAAGATGTCATTAGAAATTTCATGCAGAGAGTAGGTGGGTAACAGTGGGGGGCATGACCAGTAAAGATGTCATTAGAAATTTCATGCAGAGAGTAGGTGGGTAACAATGAGGGGCATGGCCAGTAAAGATGACATTAGACATGTCATGCAGAGATTAGACGGGTAACAGTGGAGGGCATGGCCAGTACAGATGTCATTAGAAATGTCATGCAGAGAGTAGGTGGGTAACAGCAGAAGGCATGACCAGTACAGATGTCATTAGAAATGTCATGCAGAGAGTAGGTGGGTAACATCGGAAGGCATGACCAATAAAGATGCAATTAGAAAAGTCAGACAGACAGTAGGAGGACAACAGTGGAGGGCATGGCCAGTAACAATGTCGTTGGAAATGTCACACAGAGAGTAGGTGGGTAACAGTGGGGGGCATGACCAGTAAAGATGTCATTAGAAATGTCATGCAGAGAGTACATGGTTAACAGTTGAGGGCGTGACCAGTAAATATGTCATTAGAAATGTCACACAGAGAGAAGGTGGGTAACAGCGGAAGGCATGACCAGTACAGATGTCATTAGAAATGCCATGCAGAGAGTCGGTGAGTAACAGTGGGGGTATAGCCAGTAAAGATGTCAGTAGAAATGTCACGGAGAGAGTAGCAGCATAACAGGGGGGGACATAACCAGTAAAGATGTCATTAGAAATGCCATGCAGAGAGTAGGTGAGTAACAGTGGGGATAAGGCCAGTAAAGATGTCATTAGAAATGTCACACAGAGAGTAGGTGGGTAACAGTGGGGGGCATGACCAGTAAAGATGTCATTAGAAATGCCATGTAGAGAGTAGGTGAGTAACAGTGGGGATATGGCCAGTAAAGATGTCATTAGAAATGCCACGCAGAGAGTAGGTGGGTAACAGTGGAGGGCATGGCCAGTAAAGATATCATCAGAAATGTCACGCAGAGAGTATGTGAGTAACAGTGGGGGGCATGACCAGTAAGTATGTAATTAGAAAAGTCACAGAGAGTAGGTGAGTAACAGTGGGGGCCATGACCAGTAAAGATATCATTAGAAATGTGACGCAGAGAGTAGGTGGGTAACAGGGGGGAATGACCAGTAAAGATGTCATTAGAAATGCCATGCAGAGAGAAGGTGGGTAACAATGGGGGTATGGCCAGTAAAGATATCATTAGAAATGTCACGCAGAGAGTAGGTGGGTAACAGTGGGGGCATGACCAGTAAAGATGTCATTACAAATGTCACACAGAGAGTAGGTGGGTAACAGTGGGGGCGTGACCTGTACAGATGTCATTAGAAATGTCATGCAGAGAAAAGGTGAGTAACAGTGGGGGGCATGACCAGTAAGTATGTCATTAGAAAAGTCAGAGAGAGTAGGTGGGTAACAGTGGGGGGCATGACCACTAAAGATGTCATTAGAAATGTCAGGCAGAGAGTAGGTGGGTATCAGTGGGGGGCATGACCAGTAAGTATGTCATTACAAAAGTCACAGAGAGTAGGTGGGTAGCAGCGGGGGCATGACCAGTAAAGATGTCATTAGAAATGTCACGCAGAGAGTAAGTGAATAACAGTGGGGGGCATGACCAGTAAAGATGTCATTAGAAATGTCACAGAGAGTAGGTGGGTAACAGTGGGGGCATGACCATTAAAGATGTCATTAGAAATTTCATGCAGAGAGTAGGTGGGCAACAATGAGGGGCATGGCCAGTAAAGATGTCATTAGACATGTCATGCAGAGATTAGACGGGTAACAGTGGAGGGCATGGCCAGTAAAGATATAATTGGAAAAGTCACAGAGAGTAGGTGGGTAACAGTGGGGGCATGATCAGTAGAGATGTCATTAGAAATGTCATGCAGAGAGTATTTGTGTAACAGCGGAAGACATGACCAGTAAATATGTCATTAGAAATGTCACGCAGAGAGTAGGTGGGTAACAGTGGAGGGCATGACCAGTAAAGATGTCATTAGTAATGTCATGCAGAGAGTATATGGGTAACAGTCGAGGGCATGACCAGTAAATATGTCATTAGAAATGTCAGACAAAGAGTAGGTGGGTAACATTGGAGGGCACGACCAGTAAAGATGTCATTAGAAATGTCATGCAGAGAATACATGGGTAACAGTCGAGGGCATGACCAGTAAATATGTCATTAGAAATGTCATGCAGAGAGTAGGTGGGTAACAGTGGAGGGCATGACCAGTAAAGATGTCATTAGAAATGTCATGCAGAGAGTACATGGGTAACAGTCGAGAGCATGACCAGTAAATATGTCACTAGAAATGCCATGCAGAGAGTAGGTGAGTAACAGTGGGGGTATGGACAGTAAAGATGTCATTAGAAATGTAACACAGAGACTAGGTGGGTAACAGTGGGGGCATGACCAGTAAAGATGTCATTAGAAATGTCATGCAGAGAGTACATGGGTAACACTGGAGGGCGTGACCGGTAAATATGTCATTAGAAATGTCACACAGAGAGTAGGTGGGTAACAGCGGAAGGCATGACCAGTAAAGATGTCATTAGAAATGCCATGCAGAGAGTAGGTGGGTAACAGTGAAGGGCATGGTCAGTAAAGGTATCATTAGAAATGTCACGCAGAGAGTAGGTGAGTAACAGTGAGGGGCATGACCAGTAAGTATGTAATTAGAAAAGTCACAGAGAGTAGGTGAGTAACAGTGGGGGCTATGACCAATAAAGATATCATTAGAAATGTCACGCAGAGAGTAGGTGGGTAACAGTGGAGGGCATGGCCAGTAAGATATCATTAGAAATGTCACGCAGAGACTAGGTGGGTAACAGTGGGGGCATGACCAGTAAAGATGTCATTAGAAAAGTCACAGAGAGTAGGTGGGTAACAGTGGGGGGCATGACCAGTAAAGATGTCATTAGAAATGTCACAGAGAGTAGGTGGGTAACAGTGGGGCATGACCAGTAAAGATGTCATTAGAAATTTCATGCAGAGAGTAGGTGGGTAACAGTGAGGGGCATGGCCAGTAAAGATGTCATTAGACATGTCACGCAGAGAGTAGACGGGTAACAGTGGAAGGCATGGCCAGTAAAGATCTAATTGGAAAAGTCACAGACAGTAGGTTGGTAACAGTGGGGGCATGACCAGTAGAGATGTCATTAGAAATGCCATGCAGAGAGTAGCTGAGTAACAGTGGGCGTATGGCCCGTAAAGATGTCATTAGAAATGACACACAGAGAGTAGGTGGGTAACAGTGGAGGGCATGACCAGTACAGATGTCATTAGAAATGTCATGCAGAGAGTACATGGGTTACAGTCGAGGGCATGACCAGTAAATATGTCATTAGAAATGCCATGCAGAGAGTAGGTGAGTAACAGTGGTGGTATGGCCAGTAAAGATGTCATTAGAAATGTCACGCAGAGAGAAGGTGTGTAACAGTGGGGGCATGACCAGTAAATATGTCATTAGAAATGTCACACTGAGAGTAGGTGGGTAACAGCGGAAGGCATGACCAGTAAAGATGTCATTAGAAATGCCATGCAGAGAGTAGGTGGGTAACAGTGAAGGGCATGGCCAGTAAAGGTATCATTAGAAATGTCACGCAGAGAGTAGGTGGGTAACAGTGGGGGCATGGCCAGTAAAGATGTCATTAAAAATTTCATGCAGACAGTAGGTTGGTAAAAGTGGGGGTAGGGCCAGTAAAGATGTCATTAGAAATGTCATGCAGAGAGTAGGTGGGTAACATCGGAAGGCATGACCAATAAAGATGTAATTAGAAATGTCATGAAGAGAGTAGGAGGACAACAGTGGAGGGCATGGCCAGTAACGATGTCATTGGAAATGTCACACAGAGAGTAGGTGGGTAACAGTGGGATGCATGAACAGTAAAGATGTCATTAGAAAAGTCACACAGACATTAGGTGGGTAACAGTGGGGGGCATGACCAGTAAAGATGTAATTAGAAATGTCATGCAGAGAGTAGGTGGGTAACAGTGGGGGTATGGCCAGTAAAGATGTCATTAGAAATGTCACACAGAGAGTAGGTGGGTAACAGCAGAAGGCATGGCCAGTAAAGATGTCATTAGAAATGTCATGCAGAGAGTACATGGGTAACTGTTGAGGGCGTGACCAGTAAATATGTCATTCGAAATGTCACGCAGAGAGTAGGTGGGTAACAGTGGAGGGCATGACCAGTAAAGATGTCATTAGAAATGTCATGCAGAGAGTACATGGGTAACAGCGGAAGGCATGACCAGTACAGATGTCATTAGAAATGCCATGCAGAGAGTCGGTGAGTAACAGTGGGGGTATAGCCAGTAAAGATGTCATTAGAAATGTCACGGAGAGAGTAGCTCCATAACAGTGGGGGACATAACCAGTAAAGATGTCATTAGAAATGCCATGCAGAGAGTAGGTGAGTAACAGTGGGGATATGGCCAGTAAAGATGTCATTAGAAATGTCACGCAGAGAGTAGGTGGGTAACAGTGGGGGGCATGACCAGTAAAGATGTCATTAGAAATGCCATGCAGAGAGTAGGTGAGTAACAGTGGGGATATGGCCAGTAAAGATGTCATTAGAAATGTCACTTAGAGAGTAGGTGGGTAACAGTGGAGGGCATGGCCAGTAAAGATATCATTAGAAATGTCATGCAGAGAGTAGGTGAGTAACAGTGGGGGGCATGACCAGTAAGTATGTAATTAGAAAAGTCACAGAGAGTAGGTGGGTAACAGTGGGGGCCATGACCAGTAAAGATATCATTAGAAATGTCACGCAGAGAGTAGGTGGGTAACAGTGGCGGGCATGGCCAGTAAAAATATCATTAGAAATGTCACGCAGAGAGTAGGTGGGTAACAGGGGGGGAATGACCAGTAAAGATGTCATTAGAAATGCAATGCAGAGAGTAGGTGGGTAACAGTGGGGGTATGGCCAGTAAAGATTTCATTAGAAATGTCACGCAGAGAGTAGGTGGGTAACAATGGAGGGCATGGCCAGGAAAGATATCATTAGAAATGTCACGCAGAGAGTAGGTGGGTAACAGTGGGGGCATGACCAGTAAAGATGTCATTAGAAATGTCACGCAGAGAGTAGGTGGGTAACAGTGGGGGCGTGACCTGTAAAGATGTCATTAGAAATGTCATGCAGAGAATAGGTGAGTTACAGTGGGGGGCATGACCAGTAAGTATGTCATTAGAAAAGTCACAGAGAGTAGGTGGGTAGCAGTGGGGGCATGCCAGTAAATATGTCATTAGAAATGTCACAGAGAGTAGGTGGGTAACAGTGGGCTGCATGACCAGTAAAGATGTCTTTAGAAATGTCACAGAGAGTAGGTGGGGAACAGTGGGGGCATGACCAGTAAAGATGTCATTAGAAATGCCATCAAGAGAGTAGGTGGGCAACAGTGGAGGGCATGGCTAGTAACAATGTCATTGGAAATGTCACACAGAGAGTAGGTGGGTAACAGTGGTGGGCATGAACAGTAAAGATGTCATTAGAAATGTCACACAGACAGTAGGTGGGTAACAGTTGGGGGCATGACAAGTAAAGATGTCATTAGAAATGTCATGCAGAGAGTAGGTGGGTAACATCGGAAGGCATGACCAATAAAGATGTAATTAGAAATGTCATGAAGAGAGTAGGAGGACAACAGTGGAGGGCATGGCCAGTAACGATGTCATTGGAAATGTCACACAGAGAGTAGGTGGGTAACAGTGGGATGCATGAAAAGTAAAGATGTCATTAGAAATGTCATGCAGAGAGTAGGTGGGTAACAGTGGGGGTATGGCCAGTAAAGATGTCATTAGAAATGTCACACAGAGAGTAGGTGGGTAACAGCGGAAGGCATGGCCAGTAAAGAAGTCATTAGAAATGTTATGCAGAGAGTACATGGGTAACAGTTGAGGGCGTGACCAGTAAATGTCATTAGAAATGTCATGCAGAGAGTACATGGGTAACAGTCGAGGGCGTGACCGGTAAATATGTCATTAGAAATGTCACACAGAGAGTAGGTGGGTAACAGCGGAAGGAATGACCAGTAAAGATGTCATTAGAAATGCCATGCAGAGAGTAGGTGAGTAAAAGTGGGGATATGGCCAGTAAAGATGTCATTAGAAATGTCACGCAGAGAGTAGGTGGGTAACAGTGGGGGGCATGACCAGTAAAGATGTCATTAGAAATGCCATGCAGTGAGTAGGTGAGTAACAGTGGGGATATGGCCAGTAAAGATGTCATTAGAAATGTCACGCAGAGAGTAGGTGGGTAACAGTGGAGGGCATGGCCAGAAAAAATATCATTAGAAATGTCATGCAGAGAGTAGGTGGGTAACAGTGGGGGTATGGCCAGTAAAGAAGTCATTAGAAATGTCATGCAGAGAGTACATGGGTAAATGTTGAGGGCGTGACCAGTAAATGTCATTAGAAATGTCATGCAGAGAGTACATGGGTAACAGTCGAGGGCGTGACCGGTAAATATGTCATTAGAAATGTCACGCAGAGAGTAGATGGGTAACAGCGGAAGGCATGACCAGTACAGATGTCATTAGAAATGCCATGCAGAGAGTAGGTGAGTAAAAGTGGGGATATGGCCAGTAAAGATGTCATTAGAAATGTCACGCAGAGAGTAGGTGGGTAACAGTGGGGGGCATGACCAGTAAAGATGTCATTAGAAATGCCATGCAGAGAGTAGGTGAGTAAAAGTGGGGATATGGCCAGTAAAGATGTCATTAGAAATGTCACACAGACAGTAGGTGGGTAACAGTGGGGGGCATGACCAGTAAAGATGTCATTAGAAATGTCATGCAGAGAGTAGGTGGGTAACATCGGAAGGCATGACCAATAAAGATGTAATTAGAAATGTCATGAAGAGAGTAGGAGGACAACAGTGGAGGGCATGGCCAGTAACGATGCCATTGGAAATGTCACACAGAGAGTAGGTGGGTAACAGTGGGATGCATGAACAGTAAAGATGTCATTAGAAATGTCATGCAGAGAGTAGGTGGATAACAGTGGGGGTATGGCCAGTAAAGATGTCATTAGAAATGTCACACAGAGAGTAGGTGGGTAACAGCGGAAGGCATGGCCAGTAAAGAAGTCATTAGAAATGTCATGCAGAAAGTACATGGGTAACAGTTGAGGGCGTGACCAGTAAATGTCATTAGAAATGTCATGCAGAGAGTACATGGGTAACAGTCGAGGGTGTGACCGGTAAATATGTCATTAGAAATTTCACACAGAGAGTAGGTGGGTAACAGCGGAAGGAATGACCAGTAAAGATGTCATTAGAAATGCCATGCAGAGAGTATGTGAGTAAAAGTGGGGATATGGCCAGTAAAGATGTCATTAGAAATGTCACGCAGAGAGTAGGTGGGTAACAGTGGGGGGCATGACCAGTAAAGATGTCATTAGAAATGCCATGCAGAGAGTAGGTGAGTAACAGTGGGGATATGGCCAGTAAAGATGTCATTAGAAATGTCACGCAGAGAGTAGGTCAGTAACAGTGGGGGGCATGACCAGTAAGTATGTAATTAGAAAAGTCACAGAGAGTAGGTGGGTAACAGTGGGGGCCATGACCAGTAAAGATATCATTAGAAATGTCACGCAGAGAGTAGGTGGGTAACAGTGGCGGGCATGGCCAGTAAAGATATCATTAGAAATGTCACGCAGAGAGTAGGTGGGTAACAGGGGGGGGGGAATGACCAGTAAAGATGTCATTAGAAATGCCATGCAGAGATTAGGTGGGTAACAGTGGGGGTATGGCCAGTAAAGATTTCATTAGAAATGTCACGCAGTGAGTAGGTGGGTAGCAATGGAGGGCATGGCCAGGAAAGATATCATTAGAAATGTCACACAGAGAGTAGGTGGGTAACAGTGGGGGCATGACCAGTAAAGATGTCATTAGAAATGTCACGCAGAGAGTAGGTGTGTAACAGTGGGGGCGTGACCTGTAAAGATGTCATTAGAAATGTCATGCAGAGAATAGGTGAGTAACAGTGGGGGGCATGACCAGTACATATGTCATTAGAAATGTCAGGCAGAGAGTAGGTGGGTATCAGTGGGGGCATGACCAGTAAGTATGTCATTAGAAAAGTCACAGAGAGTAGGTGGGTAGCAGTGGGGGCATGACCAGTAAAGATGTCATTAGAAATGTCACAGAGAGTAGGTGGGTAACAGTGGGGGGCATGACCAGTAAAGATGTCATTAGAAATGTCACAGAGAGTAGGTGGGTAACAGTGGGGGCATGACCAGTAAAGATGTCATTAGAAATGTCACACAGAGAGTAGGTGGGTAACTGCGGAAGGCATGGCCAGTAAAGAAGTCATTAGAAATGCCATGCAGAGAGTAGGTGGGTAACAGTGAAGGGCATGGTCAGTAAAGATGTCATTAGAAATGTCACACAGAGAGTAGGTGGGTAACTGCGGAAGGCATGGCCAGTAAAGAAGTCATTAGAAATGTCATGCAGAGAGTAGGTGGGTAACTGTGGGGGTATGGCCAGTAAAGATGTCATTAGAAATGTCACACAGAGAGTAGGTGGGTAACTGCGGAAGGCATGGCCAGTAAAGAAGTCATTAGAAATGTCATACAGAGAGTACATGGGTAACAGTTGAGGGCGTGACCAGTAAATATGTCATTAGAAATGTCATGCAGAGAGTACATGGGTAACAGTCGAGGGCGTGACCGGTAAAGATGTCATTAGAAATGTCACGCAGAGTAGGTGGGTAACAGTGGAGAGCATGACCATGACCAGTAAAGAAGTCATTAGAATTGTCATACAGAGAGTACATGGGTAACAGTCGAGGGCATGACCAGTAAATATGTCATGAGAAATGTCGGGCAAAGAGTAGGTGAATAACAGTGGAGTGCATGGCCAGTTAAGATCTATTTGGAAAAATCACAGAGAGTAGGTGGGTAAAAGTGGTGGGCATGGCCACTAAAGATGTCATTAAAAATTTCATGCAGAGAGTAGGTGGGTAACAGTGAGGGGCATGGCCAGTAAAGATGTCATTAGACATGTCACGCAGAGAGTAGACGGGTAACAGTAGAAGGCATGGCCAGTAAAGATCTAATTGGAAAAGTCACAGAGAGTAGGTGGGTAACAGTGGAGGGCATGACCAGTAAAGTTGTCATTAGAAATGTCATGCAGAGAGTACATGGGTAACAGTCGAGGGCATGACCAGTAAATATGCCATTAGAAATGTCACGCAGAGAGTAGGTAGGTAGGTAACGGTGGAGGGCATGACCAGTAAAGTTGTCATTAGAAATGTCATGCAGAGAGTACATGGGTAACAGTCGAGGGCATGACCAGTAAATATGCCATTAGAAATGTCACGCAGAGAGTAGGTAGGTAGGTAACGGTGGAGGGCATGACCAGTAAATATGTCATTAGAAATGTCACAGAGCGTTGGTGGGTAACAGTGGGTGTGTGACCAGTAAAGATGTCATTAGAAATGTCATGAAGAGAGTAGGTGGGCAACAGTGGTGGGCATGGCCAGTAACAATGTCATTAGAAATGTCACACAGAGAGTAGGTGGGTAACAGCAGAAGGCATGACCAGTACAGATGTCATTAGAAATGTCATGCAGAGAGTAGGTGGGTAACATCGGAAGGCATGACCAATAAAGATGTAATTAGAAATGTCATGAAGAGAGTAGGTGGACAACAGTGGAGGGCATGGCCAGTAACGATGTCATTGGAAATGTCACACAGAGAGTAGGTGGGTAACAGTGGGGGCATAACCAGAAAATATGTAATTAGAAATGTCACGCAGAGAGTAGGTGTGTAACAGTGGAGGGCATGACCAGTAAAGTTGTCATTAGAAATGTCATGCAGAGAGTACATGGGTAACGGTGGAGGGCATGACCAGTAAAGATGTCATTAGAAATGTCATGCAGAGAGTACATGGGTAACAGTCGAGGTCATGACCAGTAAATATGTCATTAGAAATGTCACAGAGCGTTGGTGGGTAACAGTGGAAGGCATGATCAGTACAGATGTCATTAGAAATGTCATACAGAGAGTAGGTGGGTAACAGTGGAGGGCATGGCCAGTAAAGATCTATTTGGAAAAGTCACAGAGAGTAGGTGGGTAAAAGTGGTGGGCATGGCCAGTAAAGATGTCATTAGAAATGCCATGCAGAGAGTAGGTGAGTAACAGAGGGGGTATGGCCAGTAAAGATGTCATTAGAAATGTCATGCAGAGAGTACATGGGTAACAGTCGAGGGCATGACCAGTAAATATGTCATTAGAAATGTCACGCAGAGAGTAGGTGGGTAACAGTGGAGGGCATGACCAGTAAAGACGTCATTCGAATTGTCATACAGAGAGTACATGGGTAACAGTCGAGGGCATGACCTGTAAATATGTCATTAGAAATGTCACAGAGCGTTGGTGGGTAACAGTGGAAGGCATGATCAGTACAGATGTCATTAGAAATGTCATACAGAGAGTAGGTGGGTAACAGTGGAGGGCATGGCCAGTAAAGATCTATTTGGAAAAATCACAGAGAGTAGGTGGGTAAAAGTGGTGGGCATGGCCACTAAAGATGTCATTAAAAATTTCATGCAGAGAGTAGGTGGGTAACAGTGAGGGGCATGGCCAGTAAAGATGTCATTAGACATGTCACGCAGAGAGTAGACGGGTAACAGTAGAAGGCATGGCCAGTAAAGATCTAATTGGAAAAGTCACAGAGAGTAGGTGGGTAACAGTGGAGGGCATGACCAGTAAAGTTGTCATTAGAAATGTCATGCAGAGAGTACATGGGTAACAGTCGAGGGCATGACCAGTAAATATGCCATTAGAAATGTCACGCAGAGAGTAGGTAGGTAGGTAACGGTGGAGGGCATGACCAGTAAAGATGTCATTAGAAATGTCATGCAGAGAGTACATGGGTAACAGTCGAGGGCATGACCAGTAAATATGTCATTAGAAATGTCACAGAGTGTTGGTGGGTAACAGTGGAAGGCATGATCAGTACAGATGTCATTAGAAATGTCATACAGAGAGTAGGTGGGTAACAGTGGAGGGCATGGCCAGTAAAGATGTCATTAGGAATGTCACGAAGAGAGTAGGTGAGTAACAGTGGGGGCGTGACCAGTAAAGATGTCGTTAGAAATGTCACACAGAGAGTAGGTGGGTAACAGTCGAGGGCATGACCAGTAAATATGTCATTAGAAATGTCATGCAGAGAGTACATGGGTAACAGTCGAGGGCGTGACCAGTAAATATGCCATTAGAAATGTCACACAGAGAGTAGGTGTCATGATCTCTGCTTCCAAAAGGTCAGGGTTTTCCCAACTCCCTTGGAAGCAGATCCATAACCCAGATTCCGAGTGCCAACCAGTCCCAATTGGGACCTTTTGGACCCAGTCCTGGCGCCAGTGGCACCAGGCTCATAAATATGCCCAGTCCCAGCGCTGGAAGCGCCGGGCTCATAATGCTTGGGTGGACTTACCTGCAGCAGACCATGCTGCTTACTTGCCTGCCAGTTGAGCCTCTGATCCTCTTCTGTTTGGAACTACTTTTCCTGTTGGGTGGGGCAGGAGCCACTCCCTAGATTCAGAACACTGGAACTCTTCTGGAAAGCAGGAACTCTTTTCTTACCTAGGCGTGGCTGTGGAAGGAGACACCAAAGCACTACAAGAGGCTATTTAAACCACACCCGATGGATGAATCTTGCTTTGCGTTATTCTGCATCCTCTGCAGCAGAACGCTCATCGTGTCTTCTGCATCTGATCCTGGGCCTAAGGAAAAAGGCTTACCATCCTGAATCCAGTCTTCAGCAACACCTATAAAGACAAGAAAGAACAGGTTAACATTACGGTCTTCAGTGACAGCTCTTCACTTACCTGGTCCATCGGCTGTCACCAACGCCTCGCGCTGCATTCCGGCATCTGAAAGACAAAGGCTTACCTACTCTTCGTGCACTCCGGAGGTCTTCACACTGCATTCCGGCATCTGAAAGACAAAAGCTTACCAACTCTTCGCACGCTCCGGAGGCCTTCGGCGCTGCATCCCGCATCTAAAAGACAAAACAAGGTGCGTTTAAAGACATTGTGGAACTTTAATACTCACGTGCCATTACTCCTTTCCACATCTAACCCAGTGGGTATTCCGGCACCCTGCAGCCGCTCCGAACTTGTACCTGCAAAATAAAAAGACAGTTAAAGCGCATCGTGAAGCAGGCAACAAGCGCTTACTTACGTGCTTCCAGGTGCTTCTATTCATCACACGGGCTCCATCTTCAACTCACTTCAGCCCGTCATCCGCCATCGCCGGAACCCTGCAAAACAAGAAACATCATTACTAAAGACTTTAAAGACATTAGAATTACTCGAAACTTACCGTTCGTGCAGTAAACGACAGACAGCAGTCCTCTGAAGTCAAGAGGCCTGCTCCCCTTATCCAGTGAAGAAACTGGTTACAGCACCCTGCCCCGAGGCAGATGGAGAGCACGGCGTTCACTTACCTAAGGTGAGAGCGTTAACCTTTGGGGTTCTACAGGAGAAGAGAAAGGGAAGAAGAGAGAGACATTCAATAACCCAGTTCCTTAATCCCATATTTTCTATCTGCAGACATCTTACCCTTCAAGTCAGACATACAGTGCACAGAGGTCCAGCCCAAAGAGCCAGCCGTGTGCTACACATCACCTTTGCAGATACGGTATACGCCCAGTCAAGACCGGCGCCTCTACGGGAATCAGGTGAGCGTTACAGAACGCAAAGCCAACCACAAAACTCCCGTCCAGGCGCTATGGAAACCTCGGATACCGACCAGCTAGCCCAGTTACTTGGGGAACTAAGGGCAGAAGTGCATGCAGCCCGTCAGGAAACGAACGCTCTAAGAAGGGAACTGATTATTTCCAAGGAGCGAACAGATGATCTCGCTAGACAATTGCTGCAGTCACAAGCCGGACAGACCCCGTTACCCGCATCTGGGGGAAATCTTCCTTCTTCATCCTCTATGAATCCAGTGCAGATCAACCTACCTGGGAATGTACCTCTGGCTCCGCCCGAACGATTTTCTGGTGACCCAAAGAGGTTTGCAGTATTTATCAATCAGTTCCGGTTGCATTTCTTATGCCGGCCAGCAGCCTTTCCAACTGATCAAGCTAAAGTAGCTTTCGTGCTTTCGTACCTTAGTGGCAATGCGGCAGACTGGTCGATCCCTCTAGTAAATCAAGATGATCCGGTCCTCCATGATTTTCAAGCTTTTCAGCTCAGTATGGAAAAACTGTTTGCAAGACATTCACAGGGGCAGGCCTGGGACAATGAGCTTCTTTCGTTGCGACAAGGTAATCAAGACCTTTTGGCTTATATTGCGTCTTTCAACAGACTGATAGTGGAAACTCAATGGCCTGAGGACAAAAGGATTACGCTGTTTTATAGAGGTCTACGTGGAGAGCTCAAAGATGTGTTAGCCCAAGTAGTGAATCCCCCACAAGATTGTTCGGACTATATAGACTAAGTCGTTCAAATAGATCACAGACTGCAGAACAGGAAGGCCGATCGTTCCAAGTTTGATGCTCGAGTATTTTCCAAACCGCCAACTCCTTCCAAAGGAGTAGACTCCGGGGAACCCATGCAAATAGGGGGTCTGAAAGGTCCTCTAACACAAAAGGAGCGGGAAAGGAGAAAACAGTTGCAATTATGCCTCTATTGCGGAAACTCAGGGCACTTTCTTCGAGACTGTCCGGTGAAACCTGCCAAGAAGGCAGTAGGAGCTGCAGTTACCAAAGTTACAAACTCTGAGCAGGGAAACAACCTCGCCCGACAAGAATAGAGGTCCTCTTGCCGAGCGTGAAAACCAGTTCCGTGACCTTGCATTTCGTGATACCTATGGTCCTCATTAGCCCTGATAATCCGGATCGATTACATGCAATTGAGGCTTACGTCGACAGCGGTGCCATCGGCAATTATGTGGATCATGAAATGGTTTTGAGGATGAATCTAACTCTTTGTCCCAAGGCTGTAAAGGACGTCATTACTACGGTGGATGGTACGGAGATAGCCTCCGGGCCAGTAACGCATACCACTCAAGAGGTGATGCTAGTAAGTCAAGATGGACACCATGAGAAGATCGTGTTCGATGTGATAAAGGCCCCTCAGTTTCAGATTATTCTAGGAATACCTTGGTTAGAGAAACACAATCCTCTGATCGATTGATGAGCAAGAACGGTCCAGTTTCCAGAATGTGTCTCTACTTGTCACCCTCCACCTGGTGTTGCACTGGCAGCAATTTCTTCAGAGACTCCCCAGTTACCTCCCGAATACCTATAATACCAAGATGTTTTCCGGAAGGATCAGGCTAACTCTCTACCTCCTCATAGGTCTTATGACTGCCAGATAGACCTGATACCTGGATCTACTCCTCCTTGTAGTAGAATGTATGCCCTCACCGAGCCCGAGAACCTTCACCTTCGACAATACCTGAATCAATACCTGGCAAATGGGTTTATTCGTCCTTCCAAGTCCCCTGCTTCTTCAGCTTTGTTCTTCGTTCCAAAAAAGGAAGGAGACCTTAGAACTTGTATAGATTATCGCTCCCTGAACCAGATCACCGTTAAGAATAGATATTCGTTACCTTTGATCCCTGAACTCCTGGACCAAGTCAGAAAAGCATGCATATATACAAAGCTGGATCTTAGAGGAGCTTACCACTTGGTACGAGTAAAAGAGGGCGATGAATGGAAGACGGCCTTCCGCACCAAGTATGGACTATTTGAATATCAGGTCATGCCCTTCGGACTTTGCAATGCCCCGGCCGCCTTTCAATATTTTATGAACGATGTCCTCAGAGAGCTCATAGATGTGTGTGTTGTTGTTTACATTGACGACATCCTCGTTTATTCTTCATCGGAATCTGAACATCGGAAACACGTGAAAATGGTCCTCGAAAGATTGCGTCAACACAAACTTTTCGCTAAGTTGGAAAAATGTGTTTTCAACGTGACTGAAGTTGAATTCTTGGGATTCATATCACCTGGCGGAGTGCGTATGGATTCAAAGAAGGTCGATGCAGTTCTCAAATGGCCATCACCATCCTCCGTAAAAGGTGTGCAAAGCATGTTAGGCTTCGCTAACTTTTACCGCAGGTTTATCCCCGAATTCTCTCGAATAGTCCAGCCCATCACTGCCTTGTTAAAGAAAAACAAACGTTTTAAATGGTGTACCGAGGCGGAACAAGCTTTCCAGGATTTGAAGACTAAATTTATCTCTGCACCAATCTTAAAACACCCTCGCCCCGAACTCCCCTACATCGTGGAAACTGATGCTTCAAGCCTTGCCATGGGGGCAGTTCTATCACAAAAGGACCCGGTAACCAATCAGTTGCATCCCGTGGCATTTTGGTCCCGCAAATTCTCACCTCCTGAAATCAATTACACGATTACTGACAAGGAACTTCTGGCTATCAAGTCTGCCTTTAAGGGTTGGCGGCATTATCTGCTGGGGGCCCGGCACACCGTTACTGTGATTACGGATCACCGAAACCTGCAATATTTGAAAACCGCAAAAGCCCAATCCTCTAGACAACTCCGTTGGGCATTATTCTTTGCCGAGTTTGACTTCATAATTACCCATCGACCTGGTACAAAGAACGGTAAAGCTGATGCCCTTTCTCGGATGGGAGTGGAAGAACACTTGATCAACCCTAAACCTGTACCAATCATTCCCGAACAAAGAATTCTGGGTGTAATCGCCACAGAATCCATAGAGGAAGTTAAGGATAAGGCCAGGCAACTTGTAACTCCAGCAGACATACAGAATTGGCATCTGCAGGGAAAGGACTTTGCAGTAAAGGACAACTTATTGTATTTCCAAGAACGATTATACCTACCAGGCACAGATTTACAGAAAAAAGTAATCTCTTGTTATCACGATTCTTTAATGGAAGGACATCCCGGTATGGCCAAGACCTCAGAAAAGATCAAGCGCTACTTCTGGTGGCCGTCTTGGAAAAAAGATATCAGAGACTTTATAATGTCCTGTGGAGTATGCGCCCAAAACAAGAGTCAAAAGGAAAGACCAGCAGGCCTCTTACGCCCTATTGACATCCCACCTCGCCCTTGGCATACGCTTTCTATGGACTTCATCACGATCTACCTCCATGCTCCGGATACAATACGATTCTAGTAATCGTGGACTTATTCTCCAAGATGGCGCATTTCATTCCGCTCAAAGGCTTGCCAACAGCAGCAACTCTGGCCCGAGAATTTCTCGAAAACATCATCCGACTGCACGGTTTTCCTTCGGTTCTAATTTCGGATCGAGGTAGTCAATTTATTTCTCATTTTTGGCGAAGTTGCTGTCGGTCGGCTCAAATTGATGTGAGACTATCGACCAGTCACCCCCCTCAGACCGACGGACAAACCGAGAGGACCAATCAAACTCTGGAACAGTATTTACGCTGCATGCTGCAACAAACTGAAAAAACTTGGAAAGACATCCTTTGGATAGCCGAATATGCCTACAATAACTCTGTCCATTCGGGAACTGGGAAAACCCCGTTTTTTCTTTTGTACGGCAGTCACCCTCGAACCTCGGAGTTGGATCCCCTCCAAGATCTTGAAACACCAGCAGTAGACTACCTGCATTCTACAATCACCCAAGCCTTTAAGGAAGCTGTTTCTCACCTTCAAAGGGCTAAAGAACAATACAAGAAAGGAGCAGATCAACATCGGAAGGAAGCCCCTCAATATCAAGTAGGGGATAAAGTCTGGTTATCCACCAAATATCTACCTCTAAAAGGGCCACGCACATTCAACCCAAGATACCTTGGTCCCTATTCCATCACTACCATAGTAAACCCAGTAGCGGTCAAGTTGGACTTGCCCCCGCACATGAAGATACATCCGGTCTTCCACGTCTCTCTATTAAAACCCGTGCAACCTCAAACCCGACTAACTAAATCTCCAAAACCTATCCTAGTTGATGGAGAACTCGAGTTTGAAGTCAAAAGCATTCTGGACTCCAAGATCTCCAAATCTAAACTATTTTACCTAATTGACTGGAAAGGCTACAGCCCCCAAGAGAGATCCTGGGAACCTGCTGAATATGTCCACGCTCCTCGCCTAATCAAAAGATTTCACCTAACATTTCCTGACAAGCCAAAACCCCCGGAGAAGCCCGGTTTGGGAGGGGCCTTGAGGGGGGGTACTGTCATGATCTCTGCTTCCAAAAGGTCAGGGTTTTCCCAACTCCCTTGGAAGCAGATCCATAACCCAGGTTCCGAGTGCCAACCAGTCCCAATTGGGACCTTTTGGACCCAGTCCTGGCGCCAGTGGCACCAGGCTCATAAATATGCCCAGTCCCAGCGCTGGAAGCGCCGGGCTCATAATGCTTGGGTGGACTTACCTGCAGCAGACCATGCTGCTTACTTGCCTGCCAGTTGAGCCTCTGATCCTCTTCTGTTTGGAACTACTTTTCCTGTTGGGTGGGGCAGGAGCCACTCCCTAGATTCAGAACACTGGAACTCTTCTGGAAAGCAGGAACTCTTTTCTTACCTAGGCGTGGCTGTGGAAGGAAACACCTAAGCACTACAGGAGGCTATTTAAACCACACCTGATGGATGAATTTTGCTTTGCGGTATTCTGCATCCTCTGCAGCAGAACGCTCATCGTGTCTTCTGCATCTGATCCTGGGCCTAAGGAAAAAGGCTTACCATCCTGAATCCAGTCTTCAGCAACACCTATAAAGACAAGAAAGAACAGGTTAGCATTACGGTCTTCAGTGACAGATCTTCACTTACCTGGTCCATCGGCTGTCACCAATGCCTCGCGCTGCATTCCGGCATCTGAAAGACAAAGGCTTACCTACTCTTCGTGCGCTCCGGAGGTCTTCACACTGCATTCCGGCATCTGAAAGACAAAAGCTTACCAACTCTTTGCACGCTCCGGAGGCCTTCGGCGCTGCATCCCGCATCTGAAAGACAAAACAAGGTGCGTTTAAAGACATTGGGGAACTTTAATACTCACGTGCCATTACTCCTTTCCACATCTAACCCAGTGGGCATTCCGGCACCCTGCAGCCGCTCCGAACTTGTACCTGCAAAATAAAAAGACAGTTAGAGCGCATCATGAAGCAGGCAACAAGCGCTTACTTACGTGCTTCCAGGCGCTTCTATTCATCACACGGGCTCCATCTTCAACTCACTTCAGCCCGTCATCCGCCATCGCCGGAACCCTGCAAAACAAGAAACATCATTACTAAAGACTTTAAAGACATTAGAATTACTCGAAACTTACCGTTCGTGCAGTAAACGACGGACAGCAGTCCTCTGAAGTCAAGAGGCCTGCTCCCCTTATCCAGTGAAGAAACTGGTTACAGCACCCTGCCCCGAGGCAGATGGAGAGCACGGCGTTCACTTACCTAAGGTGAGAGCGTTAACCTTTGGGGTTCTACAGGAGAAGAGAAAGGGAAGAAGAGAGAGACATTCAATAACCCAGTTCCTTAATCCCATATTTTCTATCTGCAGACATCTTACCCTTCAAGTCAGACATACAGTGCACAGAGGTCCAGCCCAAAGAGCCAGCCGTGTGCTACACATCACCTTTGCAGATACGGTATACGCCCAGTCAAGACCGGCGCCTCTACGGGAATCAGGTGAGCGTTACAGTAGGTGGGTAACAGAGGAAAGCATGACCAGTACAGATGTCATTAGAAATGTCACGCAGAGAGTAGGTGGGTAACAGTGGGGGGCATGGCCAGTAAAGATATCATTAGAAATGTCATGCAGAGAATAGGTGGGTAACAGTGGGGGCATGACCAGTAAAGATGTCATTAGAAATGCCATGCAGAGAGTTGGTGAGTAACAGTGGGGGTATGGCCAGTAAAGATATCATTAGAAATGTCACGCAGAGAGTAGGTGGGTAACAGTGGAGGGCATGGCCAGTAAAGATTTCATTAGAAATGTCACGCAGAGACTAGGTGGCTAATAGTGGGGGCATGACCAGTAAAGACGTCATTAGAAATGTCACGCAGAGAGTAGGTGGGTAACAGTGGGGGGCATGGCCAGTAAAGATATCATTAGAAATGTCATGCAGAGAGTAGGTGGGTAACAGTGGGGGCATGACCAGTAAAGATGTCATTAGAAATGCCATGCAGAGAGTTGGTGAGTAACAGTGGGGGTATGGCCAGTAAAGATATCATTAGAAATGTCACACAGAGAGTAGGTGGGTAACAGTGGAGGGCATGGCCAGTAAAGATTTCATTAGAAATGTCACGCAGAGAGTAGGTGGGTAACAGTGGGGGCGTGACCTGTAAAGATGTCATTTGAAATGTCACGCAGAGAGTAGGTGGGTAACAGTGGGGGCGTGACCTGTAAAGATGTCATTTGAAATGTCACGCAGAGAATAGGTGGGTAACAGTGGGGGGCATGACCAGTAAAGATGTCATTAGAAATGTCACACAGAGAGTAGACGGGTAACAGTGGAGGGCATGGCCAGTAAAGATCTATTTGGAAAAGTCACAGAGAGTAGGTGGCTAAAAGTGGGGCATGACCAGTAAAGATGCCATTAGAAATTTCATGCAGAGAGTAGGTGGGTAACAGTGAGGGGCATGGCCAGTAAAGATGTCATTAGACATGTCACGCAGAGAGTAGACGGGTAACAGTGGAAGGCATGGCCAGTAAAGATCTAATTGGAAAAGTCACAGAGAGTAGGTGGGTAACAGTCGGGCATGACCAGTAAAGATGTCATTAGAAATGTCACACAGAGAGTAGGTGGGTAACAGCGGAAGGCATGGCCAGTAAAGAAGTCATTAGAAATGTCATGCAGAGAGTACATGGGTAACAGTCGAGGGCGTGACCGGTAAATATGTCATTAGAAATGTCACACAGAGAGTAGGTGGGTAACAGCGGAAGGAATGACCAGTAAAGATGTCATTAGAAATGCCATGCAGAGAGTAGGTGGGTAACAGTGAAGGGCATGGTCATAAAGGTATCATTAGAAATGTCATGCAGAGAGTAGGTGAGTAACAGTGGGGGCATGACCAGTAAAGATGTCATTAGAAATGTCATGCAGACAGTAGGTGGGTAACAGTGGGGTTATGGCCAGTAAAGATGTCATTAGAAATGTCATGAAGAGAGTAGGTGGGTAACAGCAGAAGGCATGACCAGTACAGATGTCATTAGAAATGTCATGCAGAGAGTAGGTGGGTAACATCGGAAGGCATGACCAATAAAGATGTAATTAGAAATGTCATGAAGAGAGTAGGTGGACAACAGTGGAGGGCATGGCCAGTAACGATGTCATTGGAAATGTCACACAGAGAATAGTTGGGTAACAGTGGGGGCATAACCAGTAAATATGTAATTAGAAATGTCACACAGACAGTAGGTGGGTAACAGTGGGGGCCATTACCAGTAAAGATGTCATTAGAATTGTCATGCAGAGAGTAGGTGGGTAACAGTGGGGGCATAACCAGAAAATATGTAATTAGAAATGTCACGCAGAGAGTAGGTGGGTAACAGTGGAGGGCATGACCAGTAAAGTTGTCATTAGAAATGTCATGCAGAGAGTACATGGGTAACAGTCGAGGGCATGACCAGTAAATATGCCATTAGAAATGTCACGCAGAGAGTAGGTAGGTAGGTAACGGTGGAGGGCATGACCAGTAAAGATGTCATTAGAAATGTCATGCAGAGAGTACATGGGTAACAGTCGAGGTCATGACCAGTAAATATGTCATTAGAAATGTCACAGAGCGTTGGTGGGTAACAGTGGAAGGCATGATCAGTACAGATGTCATTAGAAATGTCATACAGAGAGTAGGTGGGTAACAGTGGGGGCGTGACCAGTAAAGATGTCGTTAGAAATGTCATGCAGAGAGTACATGGGTAACAGTCGAGGGCGTGACCAGTAAATATGCCATTAGAAATGTCACACAGAGAGTAGGTGGGTAACAGAGGAAAGCATGACCAGTACAGATGTCATTAAAAATGTCATGCAGAGAGTACATGGGTAACAGTCGAGGGCATGACCAGTAAATATGTCATTAGAAATGTCACGCAGAGAGTAGGTGGGTAACAGTGGAGGGCATGACCAGTAAAGACGTCATTAGAATTGTCATACAGAGAGTACATGGGTAACAGTCGAGGGCATGACCAGTAAATATGTCATTAGAAATGTCAGGCAAAGAGCAGGTGGGTAACAGCGGAAGGCATGACCAGTACACATGTCATTAGAAATGCCATGCAGAGAGTAGGTGAATAACAGTGGGGGTATGGCCAGAAAAGATGTCATTAGAAATGTCACGCAGAGAGTAGGTGGGTAACAGTGGAGTGCATGGCCAGTAAAGATCTATTTGGAAAAGTCACAGAGAGTAGGTGGGTAAAAGTGGTGGGCATGGCCACTAAAGATGTCATTAGAAATGCCATGCAGAGAGTAGGTGGGTAACAGTGAGGGGCATGACCAGTAAAGATGTCATTAGACATGTCACACAGAGAGTAGACGGGTAACAGTGGAGGGCATGACCAGTAAAGATGTCATTAAAAATGTCACACAGAGAGTAGGTGGGTAAAAGTGGGGGCGTGACCTGTAAAGATGTCATTAGAAATGTCACGCAGAGAGTAGGTGGGTAACATCGGAAGGCATGACCAGTAAAGATGTAATTAGAAATGTCACACAGACAGTAGGTGGGTAACAGTGGGGGCATGACCAGTAAAGATGTCATTAGAAATGTCATGCAGAGAGTAGGTGGGTAACAGTGGGGGCCATTACCAGTAAAGAGGTCATTAGAATTGTCATTCAGAGAGTAGGTGGGTAACAGTGGGGAGCATGACCAGTACAGATGTCATTAGAAATGCCATGCAGAGAGAGGGTGAGTAATAGTGGGGGGCATGACCTGTAAGTATGTCATTAGAAATGTCACACAGAGAGTAGGTGGGTAACAGTGGAGGGCATGACCAGTAAAGATGTCATCAGAAATGTCATGCATAGAGTACATGGGTAACAGTTAAGGGCGTGACCAGTAAATATGTCATTAGAAATGTCACACAGAGAGTAGGTGGGTAACAGTGGAGGGCGTGACCAGTAAATATGTCATTAGAAATGTCACACAGAGAGTAGGTGGGTAACAGCGGAAGGCATGACCAGTACAGATGTCATTAGAAATGCCATGCAGAGAGTCGGTGAGCAACAGTGGGGGTATAGCCAGTAAAGATGTCATTAGAAATGTCATGCAGAGAGTAGGTGCATAACAGTGGGGGACATAACCAGTAAAGATGTCAATAGAAATGCCATGCAGAGAGTCGGTGAGTAACAGTGGGGGTATAGCCAGTAAAGATGTCATTACAAATGTCACGCAGAGAGTAGGTGGGTAACAGTGGAGTGCATGACCAGTAAAGATATCATTAGAAATGTCACGCAGAGAGTAGGTGAGTAACAGTGGGGGGCATGACCAGTAAGTATGTAATTAGAAAAGTCTCAGAGAGTAGGTGGGTAACAGTGGGCGCCATGACCAGTAAAGATATCATTAGAAATGTCACGCAGATAGTAGGTGGGTAACAGTGGAGGGCATGGCCAGTAAAGATATCATTAGAAATGTCACGCAGAGAGTAGGTGAGTAACAGTGGGGGGCATGACCAGTAAAGATGTCATTAGAAATGCCATGCAGAGAGTTGGTGAGTAACAGTGGGGGTATGGCCAGTAAAGATATCATTAGAAATGTCACGCAGAGAGTAGGTGGGTAACAGTGAGGGGCATGACCAGTACAGATGTCATTAGAAATGCCATGCAGAGAGTAGGTGAGTAACAGTGGGGGCATAACCAGTAAATATGTAATTAGAAATGTCACACAGACAGTAGGTGGGTAACAGTGGGGGCCATTACCAGTAAAGATGTCATTAGAATTGTCATGCAGAGAGTAGGTGGGTAACAGTGGGGGCATAACCAGAAAATATGTAATTAGAAATGTCACGCAGAGAGTAGGTGGGTAACAGTGGAGGGCATGACCAGTAAAGTTGTCATTAGAAATGTCATGCAGAGAGTACATGGGTAACAGTCGAGGGCATGACCAGTAAATATGCCATTAGAAATGTCACGCAGAGAGTAGGTAGGTAGGTAACGGTGGAGGGCATGACCAGTAAAGATGGCATTAGAAATGTCATGCAGAGAGTACATGGGTAACAGTCGAGGTCATGACCAGTAAATATGTCATTAGAAATGTCACAGAGCGTTGGTGGGTAACAGTGGAAGGCATGATCAGTACAGATGTCATTAGAAATGTCATACAGAGAGTAGGTGGGTAACAGTGGGGGCGTGACCAGTAAAGATGTCGTTAGAAATGTCATGCAGAGAGTACATGGGTAACAGTCGAGGGCGTGACCAGTAAATATGCCATTAGAAATGTCACACAGAGAGTAGGTGGGTAACAGAGGAAAGCATGACCAGTACAGATGTCATTAGAAATGTCAAGCAGAGAGTAGGTGAGTAACAGTGGGGGGCATGACAAGTAAGTATGTCATTAGAAATGTCACAGAGAGTAAGTGGGTAACAGTGGGGGCATGACCAGTAAAGATGTCATTAGAAATGTCATGCAGAGAGTAGACGGGTAACAGTGGAGGGCATGGCCAGTAAAGATCTTTTTGGAAAAGTCACAGAGAGTAGGTGGGTAAAAGTGGTGGGCATGGCCAGTAAAGATGTCATTAGAAATGCCATGCAGAGAGTAGGTGAGTAACAGAGGGGGTATGGCCAGTAAAGATGTCATTAAAAATGTCATGCAGAGAGTACATGGGTAACAGTCGAGGGCATGACCAGATAATATGTCATTAGAAATGTCACGCAGAGAGTAGGTGGGTAACAGTGGAGGGCATGACCAGTAAAGACGTCATTAGAATTGTCATACAGAGAGTACATGGGTAACAGTCGAGGGCATGACCAGTAAATATGTCATTAGAAATGCCATGCAGAGAGTAGGTGAATAACAGTGGGGGTATGGCCAGAAAAGATGTCATTAGAAATGTCACGCAGAGAGTAGGTGGGTAACAGTGGAGTGCATGGCCAGTAAAGATCTATTTGGAAAAGTCACAGAGAGTAGGTGGGTAAAAGTGGTGGGCATGGCCACTAAAGATGTCATTAGAAATGCCATGCAGATAGTAGGTGGGTAACAGTGAGGGGCATGACCAGTAAAGATGTCATTAGACATGTCACACAGAGAGTAGACGGGTAACAGTGGAGGGCATGACCAGTAAAGATGTCATTAAAAATGTCACACAGAGAGTAGGTGGGTAACAGTGGGGGCGTGACCTGTAAAGATGTCATTAGAAATGTCACGCAGAGAGTAGGTGGGTAACATCGGAAGGCATGACCAGTAAAGATGTAATTAGAAATGTCACGCAGAGAGTAGGTGGCTAACAGTGTGTGCATAACCAGTAAAGATGTCATTAGAAATGCCATCAAGAGAGTAGGTGGGCAACAGTGGAGGGCATGGCTAGTATCAATGTCATTGGAAATGTCACACAGAGAGTAGGTGGGTAACAGTGGGGGGCATGAACAGTAAAGATGTCATTAGAAATGTCACACAGACAGTAGGTGGGTAACAGTGGGGGCATGACCAGTAAAGATGTCATTAGAAATGTCATGCAGAGAGTAGGTGGGTAACAGTGGGGGCCATTACCAGTAAAGAGGTCATTAGAATTGTCATTCAGAGAGTAGGTGGGTAACAGTGGGGAGCATGACCAGTACAGATGTCATTAGAAATGCCATGCAGAGAGAGGGTGAGTAATAGTGGGGGTATGCCAGTAAAGATGTCATTAGAAATGTCACACAGAGTACATGGGTAACAGTCGAGGGCTTGACCAGTAAATATGTCATTAGAAATGTCACACAGAGAGTAGGTGGGTAACAGCGGAAGGCATGACCTGTAAAGATGTCATTAGAAATGTCATGCAGAGAGTACATGGGTAACAGTTAAGGGCGTGACCAGTAAATATGTCATTAGAAATGTCACACAGAGAGTAGGTGGGTAACAGCGGAAGGCATGACCTGTAAAGATGTCATTAGAAATGTCATGCAGAGAGTACATGGGTAACAGTTAAGGGTGTGACCAGTAAATATGTCATTAGAAATGTCACACAGAGAGTAGGTGGGTAACAGTGGAGGGCATGGCCAGTAAAGATATCATTAGAAATGTCACGCAGAGAGTAGGTGAGTAACAGTGGGGGGCATGACCAGTAAAGATGTCATTAGAAATGCCATGCAGAGAGTTGGTGAGTAACAGTGGGGGTATGGCCAGTAAAGATATCATTAGAAATGTCACGCAGAGAGTAGGTGGGCAACAGTGGAGGGCATGGCCAGTAAAGATATCATTAGAAATGTCACGCAGAGAGTAGGTGGGTAACAGTGGGGGCATGACCAGTAAAGATGTCATTAGAAATGCCATGCAGAGAGTTGGTGAGTAACAGTGGGGGTATGGCCAGTAAAGATATCATTAGAAATGTCACGCAGAGAGTAGGTGGGTAACAGTGGAGGGCATGGCCAGTAAAGATTTCAACAGAAATGTCACGCAGAGACTAGGTGGCTAATAGTGGGGGCATGACCAGCAAAGACGTCATTAGAAATGTCACGCAGAGAGTAGGTGGGTAACAGTGGGGGCGTGACCTGTAAAGATGTCATTTGAAATGTCACGCAGAGAATAGGTGAGTAACAATGGGGGGCATGACCAGTAAGTATGTCATTAGAAAAGTCACATAGAGTAGGTGAGTAACAGTGGGGGGCATAACCAGTAAAGATGTCATTAGAAATGTCACACAGAGAGTAGACGGGTAACAGTGGAGGGCATGGCCAGTAAAGATCTATTTGGAAAAGTCACAGAGAGTAGGTGGGTAAAAGTGGTGGGCATGGCCACTAAAGATGTCATTAGAAATGCCATGCAGAGAGTAGGTGGGTAACAGTGAGGGGCATGACCAGTAAAGATGTCATTAGACATGTCACACAGAGAGTAGACGGGTAAAAGTGGAGGGCATGACCAGTAAAGATGTCATTAAAAATGTCACACAGAGAGTAGGTGGGTAACAGTGGGGGCGTGACCTGTAAAGATGTCATTAGAAATGTCATGCATAGAGTACATGGGTAACAGTCGAGGGCGTGACCAGTAAATATGTCATTAGAAATGTCACACAGAGAGTAGGTGGGTAACAGCGGAAGGCATGACCAGTACAGATGTAATTAGAAATGCCATGCAGAGAGTCGGTGAGTAACAGTGGGGGTATAGCCAGTAAAGATGTCATTAGAAATGTCATGCAGAGAGTAGGTGCATAACAGTGGGGGACATAACCAGTAAAGATGTCAATAGAAATGCCATGCAGAGAGTCGGTGAGTAACAGTGGGGGTATAGCCAGTAAAGATGTCATTAGAAATGTCACGCAGATAGTAGGTGGGTAACAGTGGAGGGCATGGCCAGTAAAGATATCATTAGAAATGTCACGCAGAGAGTAGGTGGGTAACAGTGGGGGCATGACCAGTAAAGATGTCATTAGAAATGCCATGCAGAGAGTTGGTGAGTAACAGTGGGGGTATGGCCAGTAAAGATATCATTAGAAATGTCACGCAGAGAGTAGGTGGGTAACAGTGGAGGGCATGGCCAGTAAAGATTTCAATAGAAATGTCACGCAGAGACTAGGTGGCTAATAGTGGGGGCATGACCAGCAAAGACGTCATTAGAAATGTCACGCAGAGAGTAGGTGGGTAACAGTGGGGGCGTGACCTGTAAAGATGTCATTTGAAATGTCACGCAGAGAATAGGTGAGTAACAATGGGGGGCATGACCAGTAAGTATGTCATTAGAAAAGTCACATAGAGTAGGTGAGTAACAGTGGGGGGCATGACCAGTAAAGATGTCATTAGAAATGTCACACAGAGAGTAGACGGGTAACAGTGGAGGGCATGGCCAGTAAAGATCTATTTGGAAAAGTCACAGAGAGTAGGTGGGTAAAAGTGGTGCATGACCAGTAAAGATGTCATTTGAAATTTCATGCAGAGAGTAGGTGGGTAACAGTGAGGGGCATGGCCAGTAAAGATGTCATTAGAAATGTCATGCAGAGAGTACATGGGTAACAGTCGAGGGCATTACCAGTAAATATGCCATTAGAAATGTCACGCAGAGAGTAGGTAGGTAGGTAACGGTGGAGGGCATGACCAGTAAAGATGTCATTAGAAATGTCATGCAGAGAGTACATGGGTAACAGTCGAGGGCATGACCAGTAAATATATCATTAGAAATGTCACAGAGCGTTGGTGAGTAACAGTGGAAGGCATGATCAGTACAGATGTCATTAGAAATGTCATACAGAGAGAGTAGGTGGGTAACAGTGGAGGGCATGACAAGTAAATATGTCGTTAGAAATGTCACACAGAGAGTAGGTGGGTAACAGTCGAGGGCATGACCAGTAAATATGTCATTAGAAATGTCATGCAGAGAGTACATGGGTAACAGTCGAGGGCGTGACCAGTAAATATGCCATTAGAAATGTCACACAGAGAGTAGGTGGGTAACAGTGAAGGGCATGACCAGTACAGATGTCATTAGAAATGTCACGCAGAGAGTAGGTGGGTAACAGTGGAGGGCATGGCCAGTAAAGATCTATTTGGAAAAGTCACAGAGAGTAGGTGGGTAAAAGTGGTGGGCATGGCCAGTAAAGATGTCATTCGAAATGCCATACAGAGAGTAGGTGAGTAACAGAGGGAATATGGCCAGTAAAGATGTCATTAGAAATGTCATGCAGAGAGTACATGGGTAACAGTCGAGGGCATGACCAGTAAATATGTCATTAGAAATGTCACGCAGAGAGTAGGTGGGTAACAGTGGAGGGCATGACCAGTAAAGACGTCATTAGAAATGTCATGCAGAGAGTACATGGGTAACAGTCGAGGGCGTGACCAGTAAATATGCCATTAGAAATGTCACACAGAGAGTAGGTGGGTAACAGTGAAGGGCATGACCAGTACAGATGTCATTAGAAATGTCACGCAGAGAGTAGGTGGGTAACAGTGGAGGGCATGGCCAGTAAAGATCTATTTGGAAAAGTCACAGAGAGTAGGTGGGTAAAAGTGGTGGGCATGGCCAGTAAAGATGTCATTCGAAATGTCATACAGAGAGTAGGTGAGTAACAGAGGGGATATGGCCAGTAGAGATGTCATTAGAAATGCCATGCAGAGAGTAGGTGGGTAACAGTGAGGGGCATGACCAGTAAAGATGTCATTAGACATGTCACACAGAGAGTAGACGGGTAACAGTGGAGGGCATGACCAGTAAAGATGTCATTAAAAATGTCACACAGAGAGTAGGTGGGTAACAGTGGGGGTGTGACCTATAAAGATGTCATTAGAAATGTCATGCAGAGAGTAGGTGGATACCATCGGAAGGCATGACCAGTAAAGATGTAATTAGAAGTGTCACGCAGAGAGTAGGTGGGTAACAGTGTGTGCGTAACCAGTAAAGATGTCATTAGAAATGCCATCAAGAAAGTAGGTGGGCAACAGTGGAGGGCATGGCTAGTAACAATGTCATTGGAAATGTCACACAGAGAGTAGGCGGGTAACAGTGGGGGGCATGAACAGTAAAGATGTCATTAGAAATGGCATGCAGAGAGTAGGTGGGTAACAGTGGGGGCCATTACCAGTAAAGAGGTCATTAGAATTGTCATTCAGAGAGTAGGTGGGTAACAGTGGCGGGCATGACCAGTAAAGATGTCATTAGAAATGTCATGCAGAGTGTAGGTGGGTAACAGTGGGGGTATGGCCAGTAAAGATGTCATTAGAAATGTCACACAGAGAGTAGGTGGGTAACAGCGGAAGGCATGGCCAGTAAAGATGTCATTAGAAATGTCACACAGAGTACATGGGTAACAGTGGAGGGCATGACCAGTAAAGATGTCATTAGACATGTCATTCAGAGAGTACATGGGTAACAGCCAAGGGCGCGACCAGTAAATATGTCATTAGAAATGTCACACAGAGAGTAGCTGGGTAACAGCGGAAGGCATGACCAGTAGAGATGTCATTAGAAATGTCATGCAGAGAGTATGTGCATAACAGTTGGGGACATAACCAGCAAAGATGTCATTAGAAATGCCATGCAGAGAGTCGGTGAGTAACAGTGGGGGTATAGCCAGTAAAGATGTCATTAGAAATGTCATGCAGAGAGTAGGTGCATAACAGTGGGGGACATAACCAGTAAAGATGTCAATAGAAATGCCATGCAGAGAGTCAGTGAGTAAGAGTGGGGGTATAGCCAGTAAAGATGTCATTAGAAATGTCACGCAGAGAGTAGGTGAGTAAAAGTGGAGTGCAGGGCCAGTAAAGATATCATTAGAAATGTCACGCAGAGAGTGGGTGAGTAACAGTGGGGGGCATGACCAGTAAGTATGTAATTAGAAAAGTCTCAGAGAGTAGGTGGGTAACAGTGGGGGCCATGACCAGTAAAGATATCATATGAAATGTCACGCAGAGAGTAGGTGGGTAACAGTGGAGGGCCTGGCCAGTAAAGATTTCATTAGAAATGTCACGCAGAGAATAGGTGGCTAATAGTGGGGGCATGACCAGTAAAGACGTCATTAGAAATGTCACGCAGAGAGTAGGTGGGTAACAGTGGGGGCGTGACCTGTAAAGATGTCATTTGAAATGTCACGCAGAGAATAGGTGAGTAACAATGGGGGGCATGACCAGTAAGTATGTCATTAGAAAAGTCACATAGAGTAGGTGTGTAACAGTGGGGGGCATGACCAGTAAAGATCTATTTGGAAAAGTCACAGAGAGTAGGTGGGTAAAAGTGGGGCATGACCAGTAAAGATGTCATTAGACATGTCACGCAGAGAGTAGACGGGTAACAGTGGAAGGCATGGCTAGTAAAGATCTAATTGGAAAAGTCACAGAGAGTAGGTGGGTAACAGTGGGGCATGACTAGTAAAGATGTCATTAGAAATGCCATGCAGAGAGTAGGTGAGTAACAGTGGGCGTATGGCCAGTAATGATGTCATTAGAAATGTCACACAGAGAGTAGGTGGGTAACAGCGTAAGGCATGACCAGTAAATATGTCATTAGGAATGTCACGCAGAGAGTAGGTGGGTAACAGTGGAGGGCATGACCAGTAAAGATGTCATTAGAAATGTCATGCAGAGAGTACATGGGTAACAGTCCACGGCATAACCAGTAAATATGTCATTACAAATGTCAGGCAAAGAGTAGGTGGGTAACATTGGGGGGCACGACCAGTAACGATGTCATTAGAAATGTCATGCAGAGAGTACATGGGTAACAGTCGAGGGCTTGACCATTAAATATGTCATTAGAAATGTCACGCAGAGAGTAGGTGGGTAACAGTGGAGGGCATGACCAGTAAAGATGTCATTAGAAATGTCATGCAGAGAGTACATGGGTTACAGTCGAGGGCATGACCAGTAAATATGTCATTAGAAATGCCATGCAGAGAGTAGGTGAGTAACAGTGGGGGTATGGCCAGTAAAGATGTCATTAGAAATGTCACACAGAGAGTAGGTGGGTAACAGTGGAGGGCATGGCCAGTAAAGATAAAATTAGAAATGTCAAGCAGAGAGTAGGTGTGTAACAGTGGGGGCATGACCAGTAAAGATGTCATTAGAAATATCATGCAGAGAGTACATGGGTAACAGTCGAGGGCGTGACCAGTAAATATGTCATTAGAAATGTCACACAGAGAGTAGGTGGGTAACAGCGGAAGGCATGACCAGTAAAGATGTCATTAGAAATGCCATGCAGAGAGTAGGTGGGTAACAGTGAAGGGCATGGCCAGTAAAGGTATCAATAGAAATGTCACGCAGAGAGTAGGTGGGTAACAGTGGGGGCATGACCAGTAAAGATGTCATTAGAAATTTCATGCAGACACTAGGTGGGTAACAGTGGGTGTGTGACCAGTAAAGATGTCATTAGAAATGTCATGAAGAGAGTAGGTGGGCAACAGTGGTGGGCATGGCCAGTAAAAATGTCATGAGAAATGTCACACAGAGAGTAGGTGGGTAACAGCAGAAGGCATGACCAGTACAGGTGTCATTAGAAATGTCATGCAGAGAGTAGGTGGGTAACATCGGAAGGCATGACCAATAAAGATGTAATTAGAAATGTTATGAAGAGAGTAGGAGGACAACAGTGGGGGGCATGACCAGTAAAGATGTCATTAGAAATGTCATGCAGAGAGTAGGTGGGTAACAGTGGGGGTATGGCCAGTAAAGAAGACATTACAAATGTCACGCAGAGAGTAGGTGGGTAACAGCGGAATGCATGGCCAGTAAAGATGTCATTAGAAATGTCATGCAGAGAGTACAAGGGTAACAGTTGAGGGCGTGACCAGTAAAGATGTCATTGGAAATGTCACACAGAGAGAAGGTGGGTAACAGTGGGGGTATAGCCAGTAAAGATGTCAGTAGAAATGTCACAGAGAGAGTAGCTGCATAACAGTGGGGGACATAACCAGTAAAGATGTCATTAGAAATGCCATGCAGAGAGTAGGTGAGTAACAGTGGGGATATGGCCAGTAAAGATGTCATTAGAAATGTCACACAGAGAGTAGGTGGGTAACAGTGGGGGGCATGACCAGTAAAGATGTCATTAGAAATGCCATGCAGAGAGTAGGTGGGCAACAGTGGGGGCCATGACCAGTAAAGATATCATTAGAAATGTGACGCAGAGAGTAGGTGGGTAACAGTGGTGGGCATGGCCATAAAGATATCATTAGAAATGTCACGCAGAGAGTAGGTGGGTAACAGGGGGGGAATGACCAGTAAAGATTTCATTAGAAATGTCACGCAGAGAGTAGGTGAGTAACAATGGAGGGCATGGCCAGGAAAGATATCATTAGAAATGTCACGCAGAGAGTAGGTGGGTAACAGTGGGGGCGTGACCTGTAAAGATGTCATTAGAAATGTCATGCAGAGAATAGGTGAGTAACAGTGGGGGGCATGACCAGTAAGTATGTCATTAGAAAAGTCAGAGAGAGTAGGTGGGTAACAGTGGGGGGCATGACCAGTAAAGATGTCATTAGAAATGTCAGGCAGAGAGTAGGTGGGTATCAGTGGGGGGCATGACCAGTAAGTATGTCATTAGAAAAGTCACAGAGAGTAGGTGGGTAACAGTGGGGGCATGGCCAGTAAAGATGTCATTATAAATTTCATGCAGAGAGTAGGTGGGTAACAGTGGGGGGCATGACCAGTAAAGATGTCATTAGAAATTTCATGCAGAGAGTAGGTGGGTAACAATGAGGGGCATGGCCAGTAAAGATGACATTAGACATGTCATGCAGAGATTAGACGGGTAACAGTGGAGGGCATGGCCAGTACAGATGTCATTAGAAATGTCATGCAGAGAGTAGGTGGGTAACAGCAGAAGGCATGACCAGTACAGATGTCATTAGAAATGTCATGCAGAGAGTAGGTGGGTAACATCGGAAGGCATGACCAATAAAGATGCAATTAGAAAAGTCAGACAGACAGTAGGAGGACAACAGTGGAGGGCATGGCCAGTAACAATGTCGTTGGAAATGTCACACAGAGAGTAGGTGGGTAACAGTGGGGGGCATGACCAGTAAAGATGTCATTAGAAATGTCATGCAGAGAGTACATGGTTAACAGTTGAGGGCGTGACCAGTAAATATGTCATTAGAAATGTCACACAGAGAGAAGGTGGGTAACAGCGGAAGGCATGACCAGTACAGATGTCATTAGAAATGCCATGCAGAGAGTCGGTGAGTAACAGTGGGGGTATAGCCAGTAAAGATGTCAGTAGAAATGTCACGGAGAGAGTAGCAGCATAACAGGGGGGGACATAACCAGTAAAGATGTCATTAGAAATGCCATGCAGAGAGTAGGTGAGTAACAGTGGGGATAAGGCCAGTAAAGATGTCATTAGAAATGTCACACAGAGAGTAGGTGGGTAACAGTGGGGGGCATGACCAGTAAAGATGTCATTAGAAATGCCATGTAGAGAGTAGGTGAGTAACAGTGGGGATATGGCCAGTAAAGATGTCATTAGAAATGCCACGCAGAGAGTAGGTGGGTAACAGTGGAGGGCATGGCCAGTAAAGATATCATCAGAAATGTCACGCAGAGAGTATGTGAGTAACAGTGGGGGGCATGACCAGTAAGTATGTAATTAGAAAAGTCACAGAGAGTAGGTGAGTAACAGTGGGGGCCATGACCAGTAAAGATATCATTAGAAATGTGACGCAGAGAGTAGGTGGGTAACAGGGGGGAATGACCAGTAAAGATGTCATTAGAAATGCCATGCAGAGAGAAGGTGGGTAACAATGGGGGTATGGCCAGTAAAGATATCATTAGAAATGTCACGCAGAGAGTAGGTGGGTAACAGTGGGGGCATGACCAGTAAAGATGTCATTACAAATGTCACACAGAGAGTAGGTGGGTAACAGTGGGGGCGTGACCTGTACAGATGTCATTAGAAATGTCATGCAGAGAAAAGGTGAGTAACAGTGGGGGGCATGACCACTAAAGATGTCATTAGAAATGTCAGGCAGAGAGTAGGTGGGTATCAGTGGGGGGCATGACCAGTAAGTATGTCATTACAAAAGTCACAGAGAGTAGGTGGGTAGCAGCGGGGGCATGACCAGTAAAGATGTCATTAGAAATGTCACGCAGAGAGTAAGTGAATAACAGTGGGGGGCATGACCAGTAAAGATGTCATTAGAAATGTCACAGAGAGTAGGTGGGTAACAGTGGGGGCATGACCATTAAAGATGTCATTAGAAATTTCATGCAGAGAGTAGGTGGGCAACAATGAGGGGCATGGCCAGTAAAGATGTCATTAGACATGTCATGCAGAGATTAGACGGGTAACAGTGGAGGGCATGGCCAGTAAAGATATAATTGGAAAAGTCACAGAGAGTAGGTGGGTAACAGTGGGGGCATGATCAGTAGAGATGTCATTAGAAATGTCATGCAGAGAGTATTTGTGTAACAGCGGAAGACATGACCAGTAAATATGTCATTAGAAATGTCACGCAGAGAGTAGGTGGGTAACAGTGGAGGGCATGACCAGTAAAGATGTCATTAGTAATGTCATGCAGAGAGTATATGGGTAACAGTCGAGGGCATGACCAGTAAATATGTCATTAGAAATGTCAGACAAAGAGTAGGTGGGTAACATTGGAGGGCACGACCAGTAAAGATGTCATTAGAAATGTCATGCAGAGAATACATGGGTAACAGTCGAGGGCATGACCAGTAAATATGTCATTAGAAATGTCATGCAGAGAGTAGGTGGGTAACAGTGGAGGGCATGACCAGTAAAGATGTCATTAGAAATGTCATGCAGAGAGTACATGGGTAACAGTCGAGAGCATGACCAGTAAATATGTCACTAGAAATGCCATGCAGAGAGTAGGTGAGTAACAGTGGGGGTATGGACAGTAAAGATGTCATTAGAAATGTAACACAGAGACTAGGTGGGTAACAGTGGGGGCATGACCAGTAAAGATGTCATTAGAAATGTCATGCAGAGAGTACATGGGTAACACTGGAGGGCGTGACCGGTAAATATGTCATTAGAAATGTCACACAGAGAGTAGGTGGGTAACAGCGGAAGGCATGACCAGTAAAGATGTCATTAGAAATGCCATGCAGAGAGTAGGTGGGTAACAGTGAAGGGCATGGTCAGTAAAGGTATCATTAGAAATGTCACGCAGAGAGTAGGTGAGTAACAGTGAGGGGCATGACCAGTAAGTATGTAATTAGAAAAGTCACAGAGAGTAGGTGAGTAACAGTGGGGGCTATGACCAATAAAGATATCATTAGAAATGTCACGCAGAGAGTAGGTGGGTAACAGTGGCGGGCATGGCCAGTAAAGATATCATTAGAAATGTCACGCAGAGAGTAGGTGGGTAACAGGGGGGGGATGACCAGTAAAGATGTCATTAGAAATGCCATACAGAGAGTAGGTGGGTAACAGTGGGGGTATGGCCAGTAAAGATTTCATTAGAAATGTCACGCAGAGAGTAGGTGGGTAACAATGGAGGGCATGGCCAGTAAAGATGTCGTTAGAAATGTCATGCAGAGACTAGGTGGCTAATAGTGGGGGCATGACCAGTAAAGACGTCATTAGAAATGTCACGCAGAGAGTAGGTGGGTAACAGTGGGGGCGTGACCTGTAAAGATGTCATTAGAAATGCCATGCAGAGAGCAGGTGAGTAACAGTTGGCGTATGGCCAGTAAAGATGTCATTAGAAATGTCACACAGAGAGTAGGTGGGTAACAGTGGAGGGCATGACCAGTACAGATGTCATTAGAAATGTCATGCAGAGAGTACATGGGTAACAGTGAGGGGCATGGCCAGTAAAGATGTCATTAGACATGTCACGCAGAGAGTAGACTGGTAACAGTGGAAGGCATGGCCAGTAAAGATCTAATTGGAAAAGTCACAGAGAGTAGGTCGGTAACAGTGGGGCATGACCAGTAAAGATGTCATTAGAAATGCCATGCAGAGAGTACATGGGTAACAGTGAGGGGCATGGCCAGTAAAGATGTCATTAGACATGTCACGCAGAGAGTAGACTGGTAACAGTGGAAGGCATGGCCAGTAAAGATCTAATTGGAAAAGTCACAGAGAGTAGGTGGGTAACAGTGGAGGGCATGACCAGTACAGATGTCATTAGAAATGTCATGCAGAGAGTACATGGGTAACAGTCGAGGGCGTGACCAGTAAATATGTCATTAGAAATGTCACACAGAGAGTAGGTGGGTAACAGCGGAAGGCATGACCAGTAAATATGTCATTAGGAATGTCACGCAGAGAGTAGGTGGGTAACAGTGGAGGGCATGACCAGTAAAGATGTCATTAGAAATGTCACAGAGAGTAGGTGGGTAACAGTGGGGGGCATGACCAGAAAAGATGTCATTAGAAATGTCACAGAGAGTAGCTGGGTAACAGTGGGGGGCATGACCAGTAAAGATGTCATTAGAAATTTCATGCAGAGATTAGACGGGTAACAGTGGAGGGCATGGCCAGTAAAGATCTAATTGGAAAAGTCACAGAGAGTAGGTGGGTAACAGTGTGGGCATGACCAGTAGAGATGTCATTAGAAATGTCATGCAGAGAGTAGGTGGGTAACAGCGGAAGACATGACCAAAAAATATGTCATTAGAATTGTCACGCAGAGAGTAGGTGGGTAACAGTGGAGGGCATGACCAGTAAAGATGTCATTAGTAATGTCATGCAGAGAGTATATGGGTAACTGTGGAGGCCATGACCAGTAAATATGTCATTAGAAATGTCAGACAAAGAGTAGGTGGGTAACAGTGGGTGGCATGACCAGTAAAGATGTCATTAGAAATGTCAGGCAGAGAGTAGGTGGGTATCAGTTGGGGGGCATGACCAGTAAGTATGTCATTAGAAAAGTCACAGAGAGTAGGTGGGTAACAGTGAGGGGCATGGACAGTAAAGATGTCATTAGACATGTCACGCAGAGAGTAGACGGGTAACAGTGGAAGGCATGGCCAGTAAAGATCTAATTGGAAAAGTCAAAGAGAGTAGGTCGGTAACAGTGGGGCATGACCAGTAAAGATGTTATTAGAAATGCCATGCAGAGAATAGGTGAGTAACAGTGGGCGTATGGCCAGTAAAGATGTCATTAGAAATCTCACACAGAGAGTAGGTGGGTAACAGTGGAGGGCATGACCAGTACAGATGTCATTAGAAATGTCATGCAGAGAGTACATGGGTAACAGTCGAGGGCGTGACCAGTAAATATGTCATTAGAAATGTCACACAAGAGTAGGTGGGTAACAGCGGAAGGCATGACCAGTAAAAATGTCATTAGGAATGTCAGGCAAAGAGTAGGTGGGTAACATTGGGGCGCACGACCAGTAAAGATGTCATTAGAAATGTCATGCAGAGAGTACATGGGTAACAGTCGAGGGCTTGACCAGTAAATATGTCATTAGAAATGTCACGCAGAGAGTAGGTGGGTAACAGTGGAGGGCATGACCAGTAAAGATGTCATTAGAAATGCCATGCAGAGAGTAGGTGGGTAACAGTGGAGGGCATGGCCAGTAAAGATATCATTAGAAATGTCACGCAGAGAGTAGGTGGGTAACAGCGGAAGGCATGACCAGTAAAGATGTCATTAGAAATGCCATGCAGAGAGTAGGTGGGTAACAGTGAAGGGCATGGCAAGTAAAGGTATCATTAGAAATGTCACACAGAGAGTAGGTGGGTAACAGTGGGGGCATGACCAGTAAAGATGTCATTAGAAGTTTCATGCAGACAATAGGTGGGTAACAGTGGGGGTATGGCCAGTAAAGATGTAATTAGAAATGTCACACAGAGAGTAGGTGGGTAACAGTGGGTGTGTGACCAGTAAAGATGTCATTAGAAATGTCATGAAGAGAGTAGGTGGGCAACAGTGGTGGGCATGGCCAGTAAAGATGTCATTAGAAATTTCAGGCAGAGAGTAGGTGGGTATCAGTGGGGGGCATGACCAGTAAGTATGTCATTAGAAAAGTCACAGAGAGTAGGTGGGTAACAGTGGGGGCATGGCCAGTAAAGATGTCATTAGAAATTTCATGCAGAGAGTAGGTGGGTAACAGTGGGGGGCATGACCAGTAAAGATGTCATTAGAAATTTCATGCAGAGAGTAGGTGGGTAACAATGAGGGGCATGGCCAGTAAAGATGACATTAGACATGTCATGCAGAGATTAGACGGGTAACAGTGGAGGGCATGGCCAGTACAGATGTCATTAGAAATGTCATGCAGAGAGTAGGTGGGTAACAGCAGAAGGCATGACCAGTACAGATGTCATTAGAAATGTCATGCAGAGAGTAGGTGGGTAACATCGGAAGGCATGACCAATAAAGATGCAATTAGAAAAGTCAGACAGACAGTAGGAGGACAACAGTGGAGGGCATGGCCAGTAACAATGTCGTTGGAAATGTCACACAGAGAGTAGGTGGGTAACAGTGGGGGGCATGACCAGTAAAGATGTCATTAGAAATGTCATGCAGAGAGTACATGGGTAACAGTTGAGGGCGTGACCAGTAAATATGTCATTAGAAATGTCACACAGAGAGAAGGTGGGTAACAGCGGAAGGCATGACCAGTACAGATGTCATTAGAAATGCCATGCAGAGAGTCGGTGAGTAACAGTGGGGGTATAGCCAGTAAAGATGTCAGTAGAAATGTCACGGAGAGAGTAGCAGCATAACAGGGGGGGACATAACCAGTAAAGATGTCATTAGAAATGCCATGCAGAGAGTAGGTGAGTAACAGTGGGGATAAGGCCAGTAAAGATGTCATTAGAAATGTCACACAGAGAGTAGGTGGGTAACAGTGGGGGGCATGACCAGTAAAGATGTCATTAGAAATGCCATGTAGAGAGTAGGTGAGTAACAGTGGGGATATGGCCAGTAAAGATGTCATTAGAAATGCCACGCAGAGAGTAGGTGGGTAACAGTGGAGGGCATGGCCAGTAAAGATATCATCAGAAATGTCACGCAGAGAGTATGTGAGTAACAGTGGGGGGCATGACCAGTAAGTATGTAATTAGAAAAGTCACAGAGAGTAGGTGAGTAACAGTGGGGGCCATGACCAGTAAAGATATCATTAGAAATGTGACGCAGAGAGTAGGTGGGTAACAGGGGGGAATGACCAGTAAAGATGTCATTAGAAATGCCATGCAGAGAGAAGGTGGGTAACAATGGGGGTATGGCCAGTAAAGATATCATTAGAAATGTCACGCAGAGAGTAGGTGGGTAACAGTGGGGGCATGACCAGTAAAGATGTCATTACAAATGTCACACAGAGAGTAGGTGGGTAACAGTGGGGGCGTGACCTGTACAGATGTCATTAGAAATGTCATGCAGAGAAAAGGTGAGTAACAGTGGGGGGCATGACCAGTAAGTATGTCATTAGAAAAGTCAGAGAGAGTAGGTGGGTAACAGTGGGGGGCATGACCACTAAAGATGTCATTAGAAATGTCAGGCAGAGAGTAGGTGGGTATTAGTGGGGGGCATGACCAGTAAGTATGTCATTACAAAAGTCACAGAGAGTAGGTGGGTAGCAGCGGGGGCATGACCAGTAAAGATGTCATTAGAAATGTCACGCAGAGAGTAAGTGAATAACAGTGGGGGGCATGACCAGTAAAGATGTCATTAGAAATGTCACGCAGAGAGTAGGTGGGTAACAGTGGGGGCATGACCATTAAAGATGTCATTAGAAATTTCATGCAGAGAGTAGGTGGGTAACAATGAGGAGCATGGCCAGTAAAGATGTCATTAGACATGTCATGCAGAGATTAGACGGGTAACAGTGGAGGGCATGGCCAGTAAAGATATAATTGGAAAAGTCACAGAGAGTAGGTGGGTAACAGTGGGGGCATGATCAGTAGAGATGTCATTAGAAATGTCATGCAGAGAGTATTTGTGTAACAGCGGAAGACATGACCAGTAAATATGTCATTAGAAATGTCACGCAGAGAGTAGGTGGGTAACAGTGGAGGGCATGACCAGTAAAGATGTCATTAGTAATGTCATGCAGAGAGTATATGGGTAACAGTCGAGGGCATGACCAGTAAATATGTCATTAGAAATGTCAGACAAAGAGTAGGTGGGTAACATTGGAGGGCACGACCAGTAAAGATGTCATTAGAAATGTCATGCAGAGAATACATGGGTAACAGTCGAGGGCATGACCAGTAAATATGTCATTAGAAATGTCATGCAGAGAGTAGGTGGGTAACAGTGGAGGGCATGACCAGTAAAGATGTCATTAGAAATGTCATGCAGAGAGTACATGGGTAACAGTCGAGAGCATGACCAGTAAATATGTCACTAGAAATGCCATGCAGAGAGTAGGTGAGTAACAGTGGGGGTATGGACAGTAAAGATGTCATTAGAAATGTAACACAGAGACTAGGTGGGTAACAGTGGGGGCATGACCAGTAAAGATGTCATTAGAAATGTCATGCAGAGAGTACATGGGTAACACTGGAGGGCGTGACCGGTAAATATGTCATTAGAAATGTCACACAGAGAGTAGGTGGGTAACAGCGGAAGGCATGACCAGTAAAGATGTCATTAGAAATGCCATGCAGAGAGTAGGTGGGTAACAGTGAAGGGCATGGTCAGTAAAGGTATCATTAGAAATGTCACGCAGAGAGTAGGTGAGTAACAGTGAGGGGCATGACCAGTAAGTATGTAATTAGAAAAGTCACAGAGAGTAGGTGAGTAACAGTGGGGGCTATGACCAATAAAGATATCATTAGAAATGTCACGCAGAGAGTAGGTGGGTAACAGTGGCGGGCATGGCCAGTAAAGATATCATTAGAAATGTCACGCAGAGAGTAGGTGGGTAACAGGGGGGGGATGACCAGTAAAGATGTCATTAGAAATGCCATACAGAGAGTAGGTGGGTAACAGTGGGGGTATGGCCAGTAAAGATTTCATTAGAAATGTCACGCAGAGAGTAGGTGGGTAACAATGGAGGGCATGGCCAGTAAAGATGTCGTTAGAAATGTCATGCAGAGACTAGGTGGCTAATAGTGGGGGCATGACCAGTAAAGACGTCATTAGAAATGTCACGCAGAGAGTAGGTGGGTAACAGTGGGGGCGTGACCTGTAAAGATGTCATTAGAAATGCCATGCAGAGAGCAGGTGAGTAACAGTTGGCGTATGGCCAGTAAAGATGTCATTAGAAATGTCACACAGAGAGTAGGTGGGTAACAGTGGAGGGCATGACCAGTACAGATGTCATTAGAAATGTCATGCAGAGAGTACATGGGTAACAGTGAGGGGCATGGCCAGTAAAGATGTCATTAGACATGTCACGCAGAGAGTAGACTGGTAACAGTGGAAGGCATGGCCAGTAAAGATCTAATTGGAAAAGTCACAGAGAGTAGGTCGGTAACAGTGGGGCATGACCAGTAAAGATGTCATTAGAAATGCCATGCAGAGAGTACATGGGTAACAGTGAGGGGCATGGCCAGTAAAGATGTCATTAGACATGTCACGCAGAGAGTAGACTGGTAACAGTGGAAGGCATGGCCAGTAAAGATCTAATTGGAAAAGTCACAGAGAGTAGGTGGGTAACAGTGGAGGGCATGACCAGTACAGATGTCATTAGAAATGTCATGCAGAGAGTACATGGGTAACAGTCGAGGGCGTGACCAGTAAATATGTCATTAGAAATGTCACACAGAGAGTAGGTGGGTAACAGCGGAAGGCATGACCAGTAAATATGTCATTAGGAATGTCACGCAGAGAGTAGGTGGGTAACAGTGGAGGGCATGACCAGTAAAGATGTCATTAGAAATGTCACAGAGAGTAGGTGGGTAACAGTGGGGGGCATGACCATAAAAGATGTCATTAGAAATGTCACAGAGAGTAGCTGGGTAACAGTGGGGGGCATGACCAGTAAAGATGTCATTAGAAATTTCATGCAGAGATTAGACGGGTAACAGTGGAGGGCATGGCCAGTAAAGATCTAATTGGAAAAGTCACAGAGAGTAGGTGGGTAACAGTGTGGGCATGACCAGTAGAGATGTCATTAGAAATGTCATGCAGAGAGTAGGTGGGTAACAGCGGAAGACATGACCAAAAAATATGTCATTAGAATTGTCACGAGAGAGTAGGTGGGTAACAGTGGAGGGCATGACCAGTAAAGATGTCATTAGTAATGTCATGCAGAGAGTATATGGGTAACTGTGGAGGCCATGACCAGTAAATATGTCATTAGAAATGTCAGACAAAGAGTAGGTGGGTAACAGTGGGTGGCATGACCAGTAAAGATGTCATTAGAAATGTCAGGCAGAGAGTAGGTGGGTATCAGTTGGGGGGCATGACCAGTAAGTATGTCATTAGAAAAGTCACAGAGAGTAGGTGGGTAACAGTGAGGGGCATGGACATTAAAGATGTCATTAGACATGTCACGCAGAGAGTAGACGGGTAACAGTGGAAGGCATGGCCAGTAAAGATCTAATTGGAAAAGTCAAAGAGAGTAGGTCGGTAACAGTGGGGCATGACCAGTAAAGATGTTATTAGAAATGCCATGCAGAGAATAGGTGAGTAACAGTGGGCGTATGGCCAGTAAAGATGTCATTAGAAATCTCACACAGAGAGTAGGTGGGTAACAGTGGAGGGCATGACCAGTACAGATGTCATTAGAAATGTCATGCAGAGAGTACATGGGTAACAGTCGAGGGCGTGACCAGTAAATATGTCATTAGAAATGTCACACAAGAGTAGGTGGGTAACAGCGGAAGGCATGACCAGTAAAAATGTCATTAGGAATGTCAGGCAAAGAGTAGGTGGGTAACATTGGGGCGCACGACCAGTAAAGATGTCATTAGAAATGTCATGCAGAGAGTACATGGGTAACAGTCGAGGGCTTGACCAGTAAATATGTCATTAGAAATGTCACGCAGAGAGTAGGTGGGTAACAGTGGAGGGCATGACCAGTAAAGATGTCATTAGAAATGCCATGCAGAGAGTAGGTGGGTAACAGTGGAGGGCATGGCCAGTAAAGATATCATTAGAAATGTCACGCAGAGAGTAGGTGGGTAACAGCGGAAGGCATGACCAGTAAAGATGTCATTAGAAATGCCATGCAGAGAGTAGGTGGGTAACAGTGAAGGGCATGGCAAGTAAAGGTATCATTAGAAATGTCACACAGAGAGTAGGTGGGTAACAGTGGTGGCATGACCAGTAAAGATGTCATTAGAAGTTTCATGCAGACAATAGGTGGGTAACAGTGGGGGTATGGCCAGTAAAGATGTAATTAGAAATGTCACACAGAGAGTAGGTGGGTAACAGTGGGTGTGTGACCAGTAAAGATGTCATTAGAAATGTCATGAAGAGAGTAGGTGGGCAACAGTGGTGGGCATGGCCAGTAAAAATGTCATGAGAAATGTCACACAGAGTAGGTGGGTAACAGCAGAAGGCATGACCAGTACAGATGTCATTAGAAATGCCATGCAGAGAGTCGGTGAGTAACAGCGGGGGTATAGCCAGTAAAGATGTCATTAGAAATGTCACGGAGAGAGTAGGTGAGTAACAGTGGGGATATGGCCAGTAAAGATGTCATTAGAAATGTCACGCAGAGAGTAGGTGGGTAACAGTAGAGGGCATGGCCAGTAAAGATGTCATTAGAAATGTCACACAGAGAGTAGGTTGGTAACAGTGGAGGGCATGACCAGTACAGATGTCATTAGAAATGTCATGCAGAGAGTACATGGGTAACAGTCGAGGGCGTGACCAGTAAATATGTCATTAGAAATGTGGGAACAGTGGAGGGCATGACCAGTAAAGATGTCATTAGAAATGTCATGCAGAGAGTACATGGGTAACAGTCGACGGCATGACCAGTAAATATGTCATTACAAATGTCAGGCAAAGAGTAGGTGGGTAACATTGGGGGGGCACGACCAGTAAAGAAGTCATTAGAAATGTCATGCAGAGAGTACATGGGTTACAGTCGAGGGCATGACCAGTAAATATGTCATTAGAAATGCCGTGCAGAGAGTAGGTGAGTAACAGTGGGGGTATGGCCAGTAAAGATGTCATTAGAAATGTCACACAGAGAGTAGGTGAGTAACAGTGGGGGTATGGCCAGTAAAGATGTCATTAGAAATGTCACACAGAGAGTAGGTGAGTAACAGTGGTGGTATGGCCAGTAAAGATGTCATTAGAAATGTCATGCAGAGAGTAGGTGGGTAACAGTGAAGGGCATGGCCAGTAAAGGTATCATTAGAAATCACACACAGAGAGTAGGTGGGTAACAGTGGGGGCATGACCAGTAAAGATGTCATTAGAAATTTCATGCAGACAGTAGGTGGGTAACAGTGGGGGTATGGCCAGTAAAGATGTCATTAGAAATGTCACACAGAGAGTAGGTGGGTAACAGTGGGTGTGTGACCAGTAAAGATGTCATTAGAAATGTCATGACGAGAGTAGGTGGGCAACAGTGGTGGGCATGGCCAGTAACAATGTCATTAGAAATGTCACACAGAGAGTAGGTGGGTAACAGCAGAAGGCATGACCAGTACAGATGTAATTAGAAATGTCACGCAGAGAGTAGGTGGGTAACAGTTGGGGTATGAACAGTAAAGATGTCATTAGAATTGTCATGCAGAGAGTAGGTTGGTAACAGTGGGAGCATAACCAGTAAATATGTAATTAGAAATGTCATGCAGAGAGTAGGTGGGTAACAGCAGAAGGCATGACCAGTACAGATGTCTTTAGAAATGCCATGCAGAGAGTAGGTGGGTAACAGTGGAGGGCATGGCCAGTAAAGATTTCATTAGAAATGTCACACAGAGAGTAGGTGGGTAACAGTGGGGGCGTGACCTGTAAAGATGTCATTAGAAATGTCACGCAGAGAGTAGGTGGGTAACATCGGAAGGCAAGACCAGTAAAGATGTAATTAGAAATGTCACGCAGAGAGTAGGTGGGTAACAGTGGGTGCGTGACCAGTAAAGATGTCATTAGAAATACCATGAAGAGAGTAGGTGGGCAACAGTGGAGGGCATGGCTAGTAACAATGTCATTGGAAATGTCACACAGAGAGTAGGTGGGTAACAGTGGGGGGCATGACCAGTAAAGATGTCATTAGAAATGTCATGCAGAGAGTAGGTGGGTAACAGTGGGGGCCATGACCAGTAAAGAGGTCATTAGAATTGTCATTCAGAGAGTAGGTGGGTAACAGTGGGGGGCATGACCAGTACAGATGTCATTAGAAATTCCATGCAGAGAGTAGGTGAGTAACAGTGGGGGTATGGCCAGTAAAGATGTCATTAGAAATGTCACAGAGTACATGGGTAACAGTCGAGGGAGTGACCAGTAAATATGTCATTAGAAATGTCACACAGAGTAGGTGGGTAACAGCGGAAGGCGTGACCAGTACAGATGTCATTAGAAATGTCATGCAGAGAGTATATGGGTAACAGTCGAGGGCATGACCAGTAAAGATGTCATTAGAAATGTCATGCAGAGAGTACATGGGTAACAGTCGAGGGCGATACCAGTAAATATGTCATTAGAAATGTCACACAGAGTAGGTGGGTAACAGCGGAAGGCGTGACCAGTACAGATGTCATTAGAAATGTCATGCAGAGAGTATATGGGTAACAGTCGAGGGCATGACCAGTAAATATGTCATTAGAAATGTCATGCAGAGAGTACATGGGTAACAGTCGAGGGCGAGACCAGTAAATATGTCATTGGAAATGTCATGCAGAGAGTAGGTGGGTAACAGTGGAGGGCATGACCAGTAAAGATGTCATTAGTAATGTCATGCAGAGAGTATATGGGTAACAGTCGAGGGCATGACCAGTAAAGATGTCATTAGAAATGTCATGCAGAGAGTACATGGGTAACAGTCGAGGGCATGACCAGTAAATATGTCACTAGAAATGCCATGCAGAGAGTAGGTGAGTAACAGTGGGGGTATGGACAGTAAAGATGTCATTAGAAATGTAACGCAGAGAGTACATGGGTAACATTCGAGGGCGTGACCGGTAAATATGTCATTAGAAATGTCACACAGAGAGTAGGTGGGTAACAGCGGAAGGCATGACCAGTAAAGATGTCATTAGAAATCCCATGCAGAGAGTAGGTGAGTAACAGTGAAGGGCATGGTCAGTAAAGGTATCATTAGAAATGTCACGCAGAGAATAGGTGGGTAACAGTGGGGGCATGACCAGTAAAGATGTCATTAGAAATGTCATGCAGACAGTAGGTGGGTAACAGGGGGGGATGACCAGTAAAGATGTCATTAGAAATGCCATACAGATAGTAGGTGGGTAACAGTGGGGGTATGGCCAGTAAAGATTTCATTAGAAATGTCACGCAGAGAATAGGTGGGTAACAGTGGGGGCATGACCAGTAAAGATGTCATTAGAAATGTCATGCAGACAGTAGGTGGGTAACAGTGGGGGTATGGCCAGTAACAATGTCATTGGAAATGTCACACAGAGAGTAGGTGGGTAACAGAGGGGTGCATCAACAGTAAAGATGTCATTAGAAATGTCATGCAGAGAGTAGGTGGGTAACAGTGGGGGCATAACCAGTAAATATGTAATTAGAAATGTCACGCAGAGAGTAGGTGGGTAACAGTGGAGGGCATGACCAGTAAAGTTGTAATTAGAAATGTCATGCAGAGAGTAGGTGGGTAACAGTCGAGGGCATGACCAGTAAATATGCCATTAGAAATGTCACGCAGAGAGTAGGTAGGTAGGTAACGGTGGAGGGCAAGACCAGTAAAGATGTCATTAGAAATGTCATGCAGAGAGTACATGGGTAACAGTCGAGGGCATGACCAGTAAATATGTCATTAGAAATGTCACAGAGCGTTGGTGGGTAACAGTGGAAGGCATGACCAGTACAGATGTCATTAGGAATGTCACGCAGAGAGTAGGTGGGTAACAGTGGGGGCGTGACCAGTAAATGTGTCGTTAGAAATGTCACACAGAGAGTAGGTGTGTAACAGTCGAGGGCATGACCAGTAAATATGTCATTAGAAATGTCAGGCAAAGAGTAGGTGGGTAGCAGTGGGTGCATGACCAGTAAAGATGTCACTAGAAATGCCATGAAGAGAGTAGGTGGGCAACAGTGGAGGGCATGGCCAGTAAAGATGTCATTGGAAATGTCACACAGAGAGTAGGTGGGTAACATTGGGGGGCATGAACAGTAAAGATGTCATTAGAAATGTCACACAGACAGTAGGTGGGTAACAGTGGGGGGCATGACCAGTAAAGATGTCATTCAGAAATATCACGCAGAGTGTAGGTGGGTAACAGTGGGGACATAACTAGAAAATATGTATTTAGAAATGTCACACAGACAGTAGGTGGGTAGCAGTGGGTGCATGACCAGTAAAGATGTCATTAGAAATGCCATGAAGAGAGTAGGTGGGTAACAGTGGAGGGCATGACCAGTAAAGGTGTCATTAGAAATGTCATGCAGAGAGTGCATGGGTAACAGTTGAGGGCGTGACCAGTAAATATGCCATTAGAAATGTCACACAGAGAGTAGGTGGGTAACAGGGAGGGCATGACCAGTAAGTATGTCATTAGAAATGTCACAGAGAGTAGGTGCGTAACAGTGGGGGCATGGCCAGTAAAGATGTCATTAGAAAAGTCACAGAGAGTAGGTGGGTAAAAGTGGTGGGCATGGCCAGTAAAGATGTCATTAGAAATGCCATGCAGAGAGTAGGTGAGTAACAGTGGGGGTATGGCCAGTAAAGATGTCATTCGAAATGTCATGCATAGAGTACATGGGTAAGAGTCGAGGGCATGACCAGTAAATATGTCATTAGAAATGTCACACAGAGAGTAGGTGGGTAACAGTGGTGGGCATGACCAGTACAGATGTCATTCGAAATTTCATGCAGAGAGTAGGTGGGTAACAATGAGGGGCATGACCAGTAAATATGTCATTAGAAATGTCACAAAGAGAGTAGATGGGTAACAGCGGAAGGCATGACCAGTACAGATGTCATTAGAAATGCCATGCAGAGAGTAGGTGAGTAACAGTTGGGGTATGGCCAGTAAAGATTTCATTAGAAATGTCACGCAGAGAGTAGGTGGGTAACAGTGGAGGGCATGACCAGTAAAGATGTCATTAGTAATGTCATGCAGAGAGTATATGGGTAACAGTCGAGGGCATGACCAGTAAAGATGTCATTAGAAATGTCATGCAGAGAGTACATGGGTAACAGTCGAGGGCATGACCAGTAAATATGTCACTAGAAATGCCATGCAGAGAGTAGGTGAGTAACAGTGGGGGTATGGACAGTAAAGATGTCATTAGAAATGTAACGCAGAGAGTACATGGGTAACATTCGAGGGCGTGACCGGTAAATATGTCATTAGAAATGTCACACAGAGAGTAGGTGGGTAACAGCGGAAGGCATGACCAGTAAAGATGTCATTAGAAATCCCATGCAGAGAGTAGGTGAGTAACAGTGAAGGGCATGGTCAGTAAAGGTATCATTAGAAATGTCACGCAGAGAATAGGTGGGTAACAGTGGGGGCATGACCAGTAAAGATGTCATTAGAAATGTCATGCAGACAGTAGGTGGGTAACAGGGGGGGATGACCAGTAAAGATGTCATTAGAAATGCCATACAGATAGTAGGTGGGTAACAGTGGGGGTATGGCCAGTAAAGATTTCATTAGAAATGTCACGCAGAGAATAGGTGGGTAACAGTGGGGGCATGACCAGTAAAGATGTCATTAGAAATGTCATGCAGACAGTAGGTGGGTAACAGTGGGGGTATGGCCAGTAACAATGTCATTGGAAATGTCACACAGAGAGTAGGTGGGTAACAGAGGGGTGCATCAACAGTAAAGATGTCATTAGAAATGTCATGCAGAGAGTAGGTGGGTAACAGTGGGGGCATAACCAGTAAATATGTAATTAGAAATGTCACGCAGAGAGTAGGTGGGTAACAGTGGAGGGCATGACCAGTAAAGTTGTAATTAGAAATGTCATGCAGAGAGTAGGTGGGTAACAGTCGAGGGCATGACCAGTAAATATGCCATTAGAAATGTCACGCAGAGAGTAGGTAGGTAGGTAACGGTGGAGGGCAAGACCAGTAAAGATGTCATTAGAAATGTCATGCAGAGAGTACATGGGTAACAGTCGAGGGCATGACCAGTAAATATGTCATTAGAAATGTCACAGAGCGTTGGTGGGTAACAGTGGAAGGCATGACCAGTACAGATGTCATTAGGAATGTCACGCAGAGAGTAGGTGGGTAACAGTGGGGGCGTGACCAGTAAATGTGTCGTTAGAAATGTCACACAGAGAGTAGGTGTGTAACAGTCGAGGGCATGACCAGTAAATATGTCATTAGAAATGTCAGGCAAAGAGTAGGTGGGTAGCAGTGGGTGCATGACCAGTAAAGATGTCACTAGAAATGCCATGAAGAGAGTAGGTGGGCAACAGTGGAGGGCATGGCCAGTAAAGATGTCATTGGAAATGTCACACAGAGAGTAGGTGGGTAACATTGGGGGGCATGAACAGTAAAGATGTCATTAGAAATGTCACACAGACAGTAGGTGGGTAACAGTGGGGGGCATGACCAGTAAAGATGTCATTCAGAAATATCACGCAGAGTGTAGGTGGGTAACAGTGGGGACATAACTAGAAAATATGTATTTAGAAATGTCACACAGACAGTAGGTGGGTAGCAGTGGGTGCATGACCAGTAAAGATGTCATTAGAAATGCCATGAAGAGAGTAGGTGGGTAACAGTGGAGGGCATGACCAGTAAAGGTGTCATTAGAAATGTCATGCAGAGAGTGCATGGGTAACAGTTGAGGGCGTGACCAGTAAATATGCCATTAGAAATGTCACACAGAGAGTAGGTGGGTAACAGGGAGGGCATGACCAGTAAGTATGTCATTAGAAATGTCACAGAGAGTAGGTGCGTAACAGTGGGGGCATGGCCAGTAAAGATGTCATTAGAAAAGTCACAGAGAGTAGGTGGGTAAAAGTGGTGGGCATGGCCAGTAAAGATGTCATTAGAAATGCCATGCAGAGAGTAGGTGAGTAACAGTGGGGGTATGGCCAGTAAAGATGTCATTCGAAATGTCATGCATAGAGTACATGGGTAAGAGTCGAGGGCATGACCAGTAAATATGTCATTAGAAATGTCACACAGAGAGTAGGTGGGTAACAGTGGTGGGCATGACCAGTACAGATGTCATTCGAAATTTCATGCAGAGAGTAGGTGGGTAACAATGAGGGGCATGACCAGTAAATATGTCATTAGAAATGTCACAAAGAGAGTAGATGGGTAACAGCGGAAGGCATGACCAGTACAGATGTCATTAGAAATGCCATGCAGAGAGTAGGTGAGTAACAGTTGGGGTATGGCCAGTAAAGATTTCATTAGAAATGTCACGCAGAGAGTAGGTGGGTAACAGTGGGGGGCATGACCAGTAAAGAATCATTAGAAATGTCATGCAGAGAGTAGGTGGGTAACAGTGGGGGCCATGACCAGTAAAGATGTCATTAGAATTGTCATGCAGAGAGTAGGTGGGTAACAGTGGGAGCATGACCAGTAGAGATGTCATTAGAAATGTCATGCAGAGAGTAGGTGGGTAACAGTGGGGGCATGACCAGTAGAGATGTCATTAGAAATGTCATGCAGAGAGTAGGTGGGTAACAGCGGAAGAGAGTAGGTGGGTAACAGCAGAAGGCATGACCAGTACAGATGTCTTTAGAAAAGTCATGCAGAGAGTAGGTGGGTAACAGTGGAGGGCATGGCCAGTAAAGATTTCATTAGAAATGTCACACAGAGAGTAGGTGGGTAACAGTGGGGGTGTGACCTGTAAAGATGTCATTAGAAATGTCACGCAGAGAGTAGGTGGGTAACAGTGGGGGTGTGACCTGTAAAGATGTAATTAGAAATGTCACGCAGAGAGTAGGTGGGTAACAGTGGGTGCGTGACCAGTAAAGATGTCATTAGAAATGCCATGAAGAGAGTAGGTTGGGCAACAGTGGAGGGCATGGCTAGTAAAAATGTCATTGGAAATGTCACACAGAGAGTAGGTGGGTAACAGTGGGGGGCATGAACAGTAAAGATGTCATTAGAAATGTCATACAGACAGTAGGTGGGTAACAGTGGGGGGCATGACCAGTACAGATGTCATTGGAAATGCCATGCAGAGAGTAGGTGAGTAACAGTGGGGGTATGGCCAGTAAAGATGTCATTACAAATGTCACACAGAGTACATGGGTAACAGTCGAGGGCGATACCAGTAAATATGTCATTAGAAATGTCACACAGAGAGTAGGTGGGTAACAGCGGAAGGCATGACCAGTACAGATGTCATTAGAAATGCCATGTAGAGAGTCGGTGAGTAACAGTGGGGGTATAGCCAGTAAAGATGTCATTAGAAATGTCATGAGTAGGTGAGTAACAGTGGGGGACATAACCAGTAAAGATGTCAATAGAAATGTCATGCAGAGAGTCGGTGAGTAACAGTGGGGGGCATGACCAGTAAAGATGTCATTAGAAATGCCATGCAGAGAGTAGGTGAGTAACAGTGGGGGTATGGCCAGTAAAGATTTCATTAGAAATGTCACGCAGAGAGTAGGTGGGTAACAGTGGAGGGCATGGCCAGTAAAGATATCATTAGAAATGTCACGCAGAGACTAGGTGGGTAACAGTGGGGGCATGACCAGTAAGTATGTCATTAGAAAAGTCACAGAGACTAGGTGGGTAACAGTGGGGGGCATTACCAGTAAAGATGTCATTAGAAATGTCACAGAGAGTAGGTGGGTAACAGTGGGGGGCATTACCAGTAAAGATGTCATTAGAAATGTCACAGAGAGTAGGTGGGTAACAGTGGGGGGCATGACCAGTAAAGATGTCATTAGAAATGTCACAGAGAGTAGGTGGGTAACAGTGGGGCATGACCAGTAAAGATGTCATTAGAAATTTCATGCAGAGAGTAGGTGGGAAACAGCGAGGGGCATGACCAGTAAAGATGTCATTAGACATGTCACGCAGAGAGTAGACGGGTAACAGTGGAAGGCATGTCCAGTAAAGATCTAATTGGAAAAGTCACAGAGAGTAGGTGGGTAACAGTGGGGGCATGACCAGTAGAGATGTCATTAGAAATGCCATGCAGAGAGTAGGTGGGTAACAGTGGGAGCATAACCAGTAAATATGTAATTAGACCAGTAAAGATGTCATTAGAAATGTCACAGAGAGTAGGTGGGTAACAGTGGGGGCATGACCAGTAAAGAATTCATTAGAAATGTCATGCAGAGAGTAGGTGGGTAACAATGAGGGGCATGGCCAGTAAAGATGTCATTAGACATGTCACGCAGAGATTAGACGGGTAACAGTGGAGGGCATGGCCAGTAAAGATCTAATTGGAAAAGTCACAGAGAGTAGATGGGTAACAGTGGGGGCATGACCAGTAGAGATGTCATTAGAAATGTCATGCAGAGAGTAGGTGGGTAACAGCGGAAGAGAGTAGATGGGTAACAGCAGAAGGCATGACCAGTACAGATGTCTTTAGAAAAGTCATGCAGAGAGTAGGTGGGTAACAGTGGAGGGCATGGCCAGTAAAGATGTAATTAGAAATGTCACGCAGAGAGTAGGTGGGTAACAGTGGGTGCGTGACCAGTAAAGATGTCATTAGAAATGCCATGAAGAGAGTAGGTTGGGCAACAGTGGAGGGCATGGCTAGTAACAATGTCATTGGAAATGTCACACAGAGAGTAGGTGGGTAACAGTGGGGGGCATGAACAGTAAAGATGTCATTAGAAATGTCACACAGACAGTAGGTGGGTAACAGTGGGGGGCATGACCAGTAAAGATGTCATTAGAAATGTCATGCGGAGAGTAGGTGGCTAACAGTGGGGGCCATGACCAGTAAAGAGGTCATTAGAATTGTCATTCAGAGAGTAGGTGGGTAACAGTGGGGGGCATGACCAGTACAGATGTCATTAGAAATGCCATGCAGAGACTAGGTGAGTAACAGTGGGGGTATGGCCAGTAAAGATGTCATTAGAAATGTCACACAGAGTACATGGGTAACAGTCGAGGGCGATACCAGTAAATATGTCATTAGAAATGTCACACAGAGAGTAGGTGGGTAACAGTGGGGGCATGACCAGTAAGTATGTCATTAGAAAAGTCACAGAGACTAGGTGGGTAACAGTGGGGGGCATTACCAGTAAAGATGTCATTAGAAATGTCACAGAGAGTAGGTGGGTAACAGTGGGGGGCATGACCAGTAAAGATGTCATTAGAAATTCCATGCAGAGAGTAGGTGGGTAACAGTGAAGGGCATGGTCAGTAAAGGTATCATTAGAAATGCCATGCAGAGAGTCGGTGAGTAACAGTGGGGGGCATGACCAGTAAGTATGTAATTAGAAAAGTCACAGAGAGTAGGTGGGTAACAGTGGGGGCATGACCAGTAAAGATGTCATTAGAAATGCCATGCAGAGAGTAGGTGAGTAACAGTGGGGGTATGGCCAGTAAAGATTTCATTAGAAATGTCACGCAGAGAGTAGGTGGGTAACAGTGGAGGGCATGGCCAGTAAAGATATCATTAGAAATGTCACGCAGAGACTAGGTGGGTAACAGTGGGGGCATGACCAGTAAGTATGTCATTAGAAAAGTCACAGAGACTAGGTGGGTAACAGTGGGGGGCATTACCAGTAAAGATGTCATTAGAAATGTCACAGAGAGTAGGTGGGTAACAGTGGGGGGCATGACCAGTAAAGATGTCATTAGAAATGTCACAGAGTAGGTGGGTAACAGTGGGGCATGACCAGTAAAGATGTCATTAGAAATTTCATGCAGAGAGTAGGTGGGAAACAGCGAGGGGCATGACCAGTAAAGATGTCATTAGACATGTCACGCAGAGAGTAGACGGGTAACAGTGGAAGGCATGTCCAGTAAAGATCTAATTGGAAAAGTCACAGAGAGTAGGTGGGTAACAGTGGGGGCATGACCAGTAGAGATGTCATTAGAAATGCCATGCAGAGAGTAGGTGAGTAACAGTGGGCGTATGGCCAGTAAAGATGTCATTAGAAATGTCACACAGAGAGTAGGTGGGTAACAGTGGAGGGCATGACCAGTAAAGATGCCATTAGAAATGTCATGCAGAGAGTACATGGGTAACAGTCGAGGGCGTGACCAGTAAACATGTCATTAGAAATGTCACACAGAGAGTAGGTGGGTAACAGCGGAAGGCATGACCAGTAAATATGTCATTAGAAATGTCACGCAGAGAGTAGGTGGGTAACAGTGGAGGGCATGACCAGTAAAGATGTCATTAGAAATGTCATGCAGAGAGTACATGGGTAACAGTTGACGGCATGGCCAGTAAAATATGTCATTACAAATGTCAGGCAAAGAGTAGGTGGGTAACATTGGAGGGCACGACCAGTAAAGATGTCATTAGAAATGTCATGCAGAGAGTACATGGGTAACAGTCGAGGGCTTGACCAGTAAATATGTCATTAGAAATGTCACGCAGAGATTTGGTGGGTAACAGTGGAGGGCATGACCAGTAAAGATGTCATTAGAAATGTCATGCAGAGAGTACATGGGTTACAGTCGAGGGCATGACCAGTAAATATGTCATTAGAAATGCCATGCAGAGAGTAGGTGGGTAACAGTGGAGGGCATTGCCAGTAAAGATATCATTAGAAATGTCACGCAGAGAGTAGGTGTGTAACAGTGGGGGCATGACCAGTAAAGATGTCATTAGAAATGTCATGCAGATAGTACATGGTTAACAGTCGAGGGCGTGACTAGTAAATATGTCATTCGAAATGTCACACAGAGAGTAGGTGGGAAACAGCGGAAGGCATGACCAGTACAGATGTCATTAGAAATGCCATGCAGAGAGTAGGTGAGTAACAGTGGGGATATGGCCAGTAAAGATGTCATTAGAAATGCCATGCAGAGAGTAGGTGAGTAACAGTGGAGGGCATGACCAGTAAAGATGTCATTAGAAATGTCATGCAGAGAGTACATGGGTAACAGTCGAGGGCATGACCAGTAAATATGTCACTAGAAATGCCATGCAGAGAGTAGGTGAGTAACAGTGGGGGTATGGACAGTAAAGATGTCATTAGAAATGTAACGCAGAGAGTAGGTGGGTAACAGTGGGGGCATGACCAGTAAAGATGTCATTAGAAATGTCATGCAGAGAGTACATGGGTAACAGTCGAGGGCGTGACCGGTAAATATGTCACTAGAAATGCCATGCAGAGAGTAGGTGAGTAACAGTGGGGGTATGGACAGTAAAGATGTCATTAGAAATGCCATGCAGTGGGTAGGTGGGTAACAGTGAAGGGCATGGTCAGTAAAGGTATCATTAGAAATGTCATGGAGAGAGTAGGTGGGTAACAGTGGGGGCATGACCAGTAAAAATGTCATAAGAAATTTCATGCAGACAGTAGGTGGGTAACAGTGGGGGTATGGCCAGTAAAGATGTCATTAGAAATGTCACACAGAGAGTAGGCGGGTAACAGTGGGTGTGTGACCAGTAAAGATGTCATTAGAATGTCATGAAGAGAGTAGGTGGGCAACAGTGGTGGGCATGGCTAGTAAAAATGTCATGAGAAATGTCACACGGTGGCTAACAGCAGAAGGCATGACCAGTACAGATGTCATTAGAAATGTCATGCAGAGAGTAGGTGGGTAACATCGGAAGGCATGACCAATAAAGATGGAATTAGAAATGTCATGAAGAGAGTAGGAGGACAACAGTGGAGGACATGGCCAGTAACGATGCCATTGGAAATGTCACACAGAGAGTAGGTGGGTAACAGTGGGATACATGAACAGTAAAGATGTCATTAGAAAAGTCACACAGAGAGTAGGTGGGTAACAGCGGAAGGCATGGCCAGTAAAAATGTCATTAGAAATGTCATGCAGAGAGTACATGGGTAACATTCGAGGGCGTGACCAGTTAATATGTCATTCGAAATGTCACGCAGAGAGTAGGTGGGTAACAGTGGGGGCATGACCAGTACAGATGTCATTAGAAATGCCATGCAGAGAGTAGGTGAGTAACAGTGGGGATATGGCCAGTAAAGATGTCATTAGAAATGTCACGCAGAGAGTAGGTGGGTAACAGTGGGGGGCATGACCAGTAAAGATGTCATTAGAAATGCCATGCAGAGAGTAGGTGAGTAACAGTGGGGATATGGCCAGTAAAGATATCATTAGAAATGTCACGCAGAGAGTAGATGAGTAACAGTGGGGGCATGACCAGTAAGTATGTAATTAGAAAAGTCACAGAGAGTAGGTGAGTAACAGTGGGGGCCATGACCAGTAGATATCATTATAAATGTCACGCAGAGAGTAGGTGGGTAACAGTGGCGGGCATGGCCAGTAAAGATATCATTAGAAATGCCATGCAGAGAGTAGGTGGGTAACAGTGGGGGTATGGCCAGTAAAGATTTCATTAGAAATGTCACGCAGAGAGTAGGTGGGTAACAATGGAGTGCATGGCCTGGAAAGATATCAGTAGAAATGTCACGCAAAGAGTAGGTGGGTAACAGTGGGGGCATGACCTGTAAAGATGTCATTAGAAATGTGATGCAGAGAATAGGTGAGTAACAGTGGGGGGCATGACCAGTAAGTATGTCATTAGAAAAGTCACAGAGAGTAGGTGGGTAACAGTGGGTGGCATGACCAGTAAAGATGTCATTAGAAATGTCAGGCAGAGAGTAGGTGGGTATCAGTGGGGGGCATGACCAGTAAGTATGTCATTAGAAATGTCACGCAGAGAGTAAGTGAATAACAGTGGGGGGCATGACCAGTAAAGATGTCATTAGAAATGTCACAGAGTAGGTGGGTAACAGTGGGGGCATGACCAGTAAAGAATTCATTAGAAATTTCATACAGAGAGTAGGTGGGTAACAATGAGGGGCATGGCCAGTAAAGATGTCATTAGACATGTCACGCAGAGAGTAGGTGGGTAACAGCGGAAGAGAGTAGGTGGGTAACAGCAGAAGGCATGACCAGTACAGATGTCTTTAGAAAAGTCATGCAGAGAGTAGGTGGGTAACAGTGGAGGGCACGGCCAGTAAAGATTTCATTAGAAATGTCACACAGAGAGTAGGTGGGTAAAGGTGGGGGTGTGACCTGTAAAGATGTCATTAGAAATGTCACGCAGAGAGTAGGTGGGTAACATCGGAAGGCATGACCAGTAAAGATGTAATTAGAAATGTCACGCAGAGAGTAGGTGGGTAACAGTGGGTGCGTGACCAGTAAAGATGTCATTAGAAATGCCATGAAGAGAGTAGGTTGGGCAACAGTGGAGGGCATGGCTAGTAACAATGTCATTGGAAATGTCACACAGAGAGTAGGTGGGTAACAGTGGGGGGCATGAACAGTAAAGATGTCATTAGAAATGTCACACAGACAGTAGGTGGGTAACAGTGGGGGGCATGACCAGTAAAGATGTCATTAGAAATGTCATGCGGAGAGTAGGTGGGTAACAGTGGGGGCCATGACCAGTAAAGAGGTCATTAGAATTGTCATTCAGAGAGTAGGTGGGTAACAGTGGGGGGCATGACCAGTACAGATGTCATTAGAAATGCCATGCAGAGAGTAGGTGAGTAACAGTGGGGGTATGGCCAGTAAAGATGTCATTAGAAATGTCACACAGAGTACATGGGTAACAGTCGAGGGCGATACCAGTAAATATGTCATTAGAAATGTCACACAGAGAGTAGGTGGGTAACAGCGGAAGGCATGACCAGTAAAGATGTCATTAGATATTCCATGCAGAGAGTAGGTGGGTAACAGTGAAGGGCATGGTCAGTAAAGGTATCATTAGAAATGCCATGCAGAGAGTCGGTGAGTAACAGTGGGGGGCATGACCAGTAAGTATGTAATTAGAAAAGTCACAGAGAGTAGGTGGGTAACAGTGGGGGCATGACCAGTAAAGATGTCATTAGAAATGCCATGCAGAGAGTAGGTGAGTAACAGTGGGGGTATGGCCAGTAAAGATTTCATTAGAAATGTCACGCAGAGAGTAGGTGGGTAACAGTGGAGGGCATGGCCAGTAAAGATATCATTAGAAATGTCACGCAGAGACTAGGTGGGTAACAGTGGGGGCATGACCAGTAAGTATGTCATTAGAAAAGTCACAGAGACTAGGTGGGTAACAGTGGGGGGCATTACCAGTAAAGATGTCATTAGAAATGTCACAGAGAGTAGGTGGGTAACAGTGGGGGGCATGACCAGTAAAGATGTCATTAGAAATGTCACAGAGTAGGTGGGTAACAGTGGGGCATGACCAGTAAAGATGTCATTAGACATGTCACGCAGAGAGTAGACGGGTAACAGTGGAAGGCATGTCCAGTAAAGATCTAATTGGAAAAGTCACAGAGAGTAGGTGGGTAACAGTGGGGGCATGACCAGTAGAGATGTCATTAGAAATGCCATGCAGAGAGTAGGTGAGTAACAGTGGGCGTATGGCCAGTAAAGATGTCATTAGAAATGTCACGCAGAGAGTAGGTGGGTAACAGTGGAGGGCATGGCCAGTAAAGATTTCATTAGAAATGTCACACAGAGAGTAGGTGGGTAACAGTGGAGGGCATGACCAGTAAAGATGCCATTAGAAATGTCATGCAGAGAGTACATGGGTAACAGTCGAGGGCGTGACCAGTAAACATGTCATTAGAAATGTCACACAGAGAGTAGGTGGGTAACAGCGGAAGGCATGACCAGTAAATATGTCATTAGAAATGTCACGCAGAGAGTAGGTGGGTAACAGTGGAGGGCATGACCAGTAAAGATGTCATTAGAAATGTCATGCAGAGAGTACATGGGTAACAGTCGACGGCATGGCCAGTAAAATATGTCATTACAAATGTCAGGCAAAGAGTAGGTGGGTAACATTGGAGGGCACGACCAGTAAAGATGTCATTAGAAATGTCATGCAGAGAGTACATGGGTAACAGTCGAGGGCTTGACCAGTAAATATGTCATTAGAAATGTCACGCAGAGATTTGGTGGGTAACAGTGGAGGGCATGACCAGTAAAGATGTCATTAGAAATGTCATGCAGAGAGTACATGGGTTACAGTCGAGGGCATGACCAGTAAATATGTCATTAGAAATGCCATGCAGAGAGTAGGTGAGTAACAGTGGGGTTATGGCCAGTAAAGATGTCATTAGAAATGTCACACAGAGAGTAGGTGAGTAACAGTGGTGGTATGGCCAGTAAAGATGTCATTACAAATGTCACGCAGAGAGTAGGTGGGTAACAGTGGAGGGCATTGCCAGTAAAGATATCATTAGAAATGTCACGCAGAGAGTAGGTGTGTAACAGTGGGGGCATGACCAGTAAAGATGTCATTAGAAATGTCATGCAGATAGTACATGGGTAACAGTCGAGGGCGTGACCAGTAAATATGTCATTCGAAATGTCACACAGAGAGTAGGTGGGAAACAGCGGAAGGCATGACCAGTACAGATGTCATTAGAAATGCCATGCAGAGAGTCGGTGAGTAACAGTGGGGGTATAGCCAGTAAAGATGTCATTAGACATGTCACAGAGAGAGTAGCTGCATAACAGTGGGGGACATAACCAGTAAAGATGTCATTAGAAATGCCATGCAGAGAGTAGGTGAGTAACAGTGGGGATATGGCCAGTAAAGATGTCATTAGAAATGTCATGCAGAGAGTACATGGGTAACAGTCGAGGGCATGACCAGTAAATATGTCATTAGAAATGTCACACAGAGAGTAGGTGGGTAACAGCGGAAGGCATGGCCAGTAAAAATGTCATTAGAAATGTCATGCAGAGAGTACATGGGTAACAGTCGAGGGCGTGACCAGTTAATATGTCATTCGAAATGTCACGCAGAGAGTAGGTGGGTAACAGTGGGGGCATGACCAGTACAGATGTCATTAGAAATGCCATGCAGAGAGTAGGTGAGTAACAGTGGGGATATGGCCAGTAAAGATGTCATTAGAAATGTCACGCAGAGAGTAGGTGGGTAACAGTGGGGGGCATGACCAGTAAAGATGTCATTAGAAATGCCATGCAGAGAGTAGGTGAGTAACAGTGGGGATATGGCCAATAAAGATATCATTAGAAATGTCACGCAGAGAGTAGATGAGTAACAGTGGGGGCATGACCAGTAAGTATGTAATTAGAAAAGTTACAGAGAGTAGGTGAGTAACAGTGGGGGCCATGACCAGTAGATATCATTATAAATGTCACGCAGAGAGTAGGTGGGTAACAGTGGCGGGCATGGCCAGTAAAGATATCATTAGAAATGACACACAGAGAGTAGGTGGGTAACAGGGGGGGGAATGACCAGTAAAGATGTCATTAGAAATGCCATGCAGAGAGTAGGTGGGTAACAGTGGGGGTATAGCCAGTAAAGATGTCATTAGAAATGTCACGGAGAGAGTAGGTGAGTAACAGTGGGGATATGGCCAGTAAAGATGTCATTAGAAATGTCACGCAGAGAGTAGGTGGGTAACAGTAGAGGGCATGGCCAGTAAAGATGTCATTAGAAATGTCACACAGAGAGTAGGTTGGTAACAGTGGAGGGCATGACCAGTACAGATGTCATTAGAAATGTCATGCAGAGAGTACATGGGTAACAGTCGAGGGCGTGACCAGTAAATATGTCATTAGAAATGTGGGAACAGTGGAGGGCATGACCAGTAAAGATGTCATTAGAAATGTCATGCAGAGAGTACATGGGTAACAGTCGACGGCATGACCAGTAAATATGTCATTACAAATGTCAGGCAAAGAGTAGGTGGGTAACATTGGGGGGGCACGACCAGTAAAGAAGTCATTAGAAATGTCATGCAGAGAGTACATGGGTTACAGTCGAGGGCATGACCAGTAAATATGTCATTAGAAATGCCGTGCAGAGAGTAGGTGAGTAACAGTGGGGGTATGGCCAGTAAAGATGTCATTAGAAATGTCACACAGAGAGTAGGTGAGTAACAGTGGGGGTATGGCCAGTAAAGATGTCATTAGAAATGTCACACAGAGAGTAGGTGAGTAACAGTGGTGGTATGGCCAGTAAAGATGTCATTAGAAATGTCATGCAGAGAGTAGGTGGGTAACAGTGAAGGGCATGGCCAGTAAAGGTATCATTAGAAATCACACACAGAGAGTAGGTGGGTAACAGTGGGGGCATGACCAGTAAAGATGTCATTAGAAATTTCATGCAGACAGTAGGTGGGTAACAGTGGGGGTATGGCCAGTAAAGATGTCATTAGAAATGTCACACAGAGAGTAGGTGGGTAACAGTGGGTGTGTGACCAGTAAAGATGTCATTAGAAATGTCATGACGAGAGTAGGTGGGCAACAGTGGTGGGCATGGCCAGTAACAATGTCATTAGAAATGTCACACAGAGAGTAGGTGGGTAACAGCAGAAGGCATGACCAGTACAGATGTCATTATAAATGTCATGCAGAGAGTAGGTGGGTAACATCGGAAGGCATGACCAATAAAGATGTAATTAGAAATGTCATGCAGAGAGTGCATGGGTAACAGTCGAGGGCTGTTGTAAATATGCCATTGTAAATGTCACAGAGAGTAGGTGGGTAACAGCGGGGGCATGGCCAGTAAAGATGTCATTAGAAAAGTCACAGAGAGTAGGTGGGTAAAAGTGGTGGGCATGGCCAGTAAAGATGTCATTAGAAATGCCATGCAGAGAGTAGGTGAGTAACAGTGGGGGTATGGCCAGTAAAGATGTCATTAGAAATGTCACACAGAGAGTAGATGGGTAACAGCGGAAGGCATGACCAGTACAGATGTCATTAGAAATGTCACGCAGAGAGTAGGTGGGTAACAGTTGGGGTATGAACAGTAAAGATGTCATTAGAATTGTCATGCAGAGAGTAGGTTGGTAACAGTGGGAGCATAACCAGTAAATATGTAATTAGAAATGTCATGCAGAGAGTAGGTGGGTAACAGCAGAAGGCATGACCAGTACAGATGTCTTTAGAAATGCCATGCAGAGAGTAGGTGGGTAACAGTGGAGGGCATGGCCAGTAAAGATTTCATTAGAAATGTCACACAGAGAGTAGGTGGGTAACAGTGGGGGCGTGACCTGTAAAGATGTCATTAGAAATGTCACGCAGAGAGTAGGTGGGTAACATCGGAAGGCAAGACCAGTAAAGATGTAATTAGAAATGTCACGCAGAGAGTAGGTGGGTAACAGTGGGTGCGTGACCAGTAAAGATGTCATTAGAAATACCATGAAGAGAGTAGGTGGGCAACAGTGGAGGGCATGGCTAGTAACAATGTCATTGGAAATGTCACACAGAGAGTAGGTGGGTAACAGTGGGGGGCATGACCAGTAAAGATGTCATTAGAAATGTCATGCAGAGAGTAGGTGGGTAACAGTGGGGGCCATGACCAGTAAAGAGGTCATTAGAATTGTCATTCAGAGAGTAGGTGGGTAACAGTGGGGGGCATGACCAGTACAGATGTCATTAGAAATTCCATGCAGAGAGTAGGTGAGTAACAGTGGGGGTATGGCCAGTAAAGATGTCATTAGAAATGTCACAGAGTACATGGGTAACAGTCGAGGGAGTGACCAGTAAATATGTCATTAGAAATGTCACACAGAGTAGGTGGGTAACAGCGGAAGGCGTGACCAGTACAGATGTCATTAGAAATGTCATGCAGAGAGTATATGGGTAACAGTCGAGGGCATGACCAGTAAAGATGTCATTAGAAATGTCATGCAGAGAGTACATGGGTAACAGTCGAGGGCGATACCAGTAAATATGTCATTAGAAATGTCACACAGAGTAGGTGGGTAACAGCGGAAGGCGTGACCAGTACAGATGTCATTAGAAATGTCATGCAGAGAGTATATGGGTAACAGTCGAGGGCATGACCAGTAAATATGTCATTAGAAATGTCATGCAGAGAGTACATGGGTAACAGTCGAGGGCGAGACCAGTAAATATGTCATTGGAAATGTCACGCAGAGAGTAGGTGGGTAACAGTGGAGGGCATGACCAGTAAAGATGTCATTAGTAATGTCATGCAGAGAGTATATGGGTAACAGTCGAGGGCATGACCAGTAAAGATGTCATTAGAAATGTCATGCAGAGAGTACATGGGTAACAGTCGAGGGCATGACCAGTAAATATGTCACTAGAAATGCCATGCAGAGAGTAGGTGAGTAACAGTGGGGGTATGGACAGTAAAGATGTCATTAGAAATGTAACGCAGAGAGTACATGGGTAACATTCGAGGGCGTGACCGGTAAATATGTCATTAGAAATGTCACACAGAGAGTAGGTGGGTAACAGCGGAAGGCATGACCAGTAAAGATGTCATTAGAAATCCCATGCAGAGAGTAGGTGAGTAACAGTGAAGGGCATGGTCAGTAAAGGTATCATTAGAAATGTCACGCAGAGAATAGGTGGGTAACAGTGGGGGCATGACCAGTAAAGATGTCATTAGAAATGTCATGCAGACAGTAGGTGGGTAACAGGGGGGGATGACCAGTAAAGATGTCATTAGAAATGCCATACAGATAGTAGGTGGGTAACAGTGGGGGTATGGCCAGTAAAGATTTCATTAGAAATGTCACGCAGAGAATAGGTGGGTAACAGTGGGGGCATGACCAGTAAAGATGTCATTAGAAATGTCATGCAGACAGTAGGTGGGTAACAGTGGGGGTATGGCCAGTAACAATGTCATTGGAAATGTCACACAGAGAGTAGGTGGGTAACAGAGGGGTGCATCAACAGTAAAGATGTCATTAGAAATGTCATGCAGAGAGTAGGTGGGTAACAGTGGGGGCATAACCAGTAAATATGTAATTAGAAATGTCACGCAGAGAGTAGGTGGGTAACAGTGGAGGGCATGACCAGTAAAGTTGTAATTAGAAATGTCATGCAGAGAGTAGGTGGGTAACAGTCGAGGGCATGACCAGTAAATATGCCATTAGAAATGTCACGCAGAGAGTAGGTAGGTAGGTAACGGTGGAGGGCAAGACCAGTAAAGATGTCATTAGAAATGTCATGCAGAGAGTACATGGGTAACAGTCGAGGGCATGACCAGTAAATATGTCATTAGAAATGTCACAGAGCGTTGGTGGGTAACAGTGGAAGGCATGACCAGTACAGATGTCATTAGGAATGTCACGCAGAGAGTAGGTGGGTAACAGTGGGGGCGTGACCAGTAAATGTGTCGTTAGAAATGTCACACAGAGAGTAGGTGTGTAACAGTCGAGGGCATGACCAGTAAATATGTCATTAGAAATGTCAGGCAAAGAGTAGGTGGGTAGCAGTGGGTGCATGACCAGTAAAGATGTCACTAGAAATGCCATGAAGAGAGTAGGTGGGCAACAGTGGAGGGCATGGCCAGTAAAGATGTCATTGGAAATGTCACACAGAGAGTAGGTGGGTAACATTGGGGGGCATGAACAGTAAAGATGTCATTAGAAATGTCACACAGACAGTAGGTGGGTAACAGTGGGGGGCATGACCAGTAAAGATGTCATTCAGAAATATCACGCAGAGTGTAGGTGGGTAACAGTGGGGACATAACTAGAAAATATGTATTTAGAAATGTCACACAGACAGTAGGTGGGTAGCAGTGGGTGCATGACCAGTAAAGATGTCATTAGAAATGCCATGAAGAGAGTAGGTGGGTAACAGTGGAGGGCATGACCAGTAAAGGTGTCATTAGAAATGTCATGCAGAGAGTGCATGGGTAACAGTTGAGGGCGTGACCAGTAAATATGCCATTAGAAATGTCACACAGAGAGTAGGTGGGTAACAGGGAGGGCATGACCAGTAAGTATGTCATTAGAAATGTCACAGAGAGTAGGTGCGTAACAGTGGGGGCATGGCCAGTAAAGATGTCATTAGAAAAGTCACAGAGAGTAGGTGGGTAAAAGTGGTGGGCATGGCCAGTAAAGATGTCATTAGAAATGCCATGCAGAGAGTAGGTGAGTAACAGTGGGGGTATGGCCAGTAAAGATGTCATTCGAAATGTCATGCATAGAGTACATGGGTAAGAGTCGAGGGCATGACCAGTAAATATGTCATTAGAAATGTCACACAGAGAGTAGGTGGGTAACAGTGGTGGGCATGACCAGTACAGATGTCATTCGAAATTTCATGCAGAGAGTAGGTGGGTAACAATGAGGGGCATGACCAGTAAATATGTCATTAGAAATGTCACAAAGAGAGTAGATGGGTAACAGCGGAAGGCATGACCAGTACAGATGTCATTAGAAATGCCATGCAGAGAGTAGGTGAGTAACAGTTGGGGTATGGCCAGTAAAGATTTCATTAGAAATGTCACGCAGAGAGTAGGTGGGTAACAGTGGAGGGCATGACCAGTAAAGATGTCATTAGTAATGTCATGCAGAGAGTATATGGGTAACAGTCGAGGGCATGACCAGTAAAGATGTCATTAGAAATGTCATGCAGAGAGTACATGGGTAACAGTCGAGGGCATGACCAGTAAATATGTCACTAGAAATGCCATGCAGAGAGTAGGTGAGTAACAGTGGGGGTATGGACAGTAAAGATGTCATTAGAAATGTAACGCAGAGAGTACATGGGTAACATTCGAGGGCGTGACCGGTAAATATGTCATTAGAAATGTCACACAGAGAGTAGGTGGGTAACAGCGGAAGGCATGACCAGTAAAGATGTCATTAGAAATCCCATGCAGAGAGTAGGTGAGTAACAGTGAAGGGCATGGTCAGTAAAGGTATCATTAGAAATGTCACGCAGAGAATAGGTGGGTAACAGTGGGGGCATGACCAGTAAAGATGTCATTAGAAATGTCATGCAGACAGTAGGTGGGTAACAGGGGGGGATGACCAGTAAAGATGTCATTAGAAATGCCATACAGATAGTAGGTGGGTAACAGTGGGGGTATGGCCAGTAAAGATTTCATTAGAAATGTCACGCAGAGAATAGGTGGGTAACAGTGGGGGCATGACCAGTAAAGATGTCATTAGAAATGTCATGCAGACAGTAGGTGGGTAACAGTGGGGGTATGGCCAGTAACAATGTCATTGGAAATGTCACACAGAGAGTAGGTGGGTAACAGAGGGGTGCATCAACAGTAAAGATGTCATTAGAAATGTCATGCAGAGAGTAGGTGGGTAACAGTGGGGGCATAACCAGTAAATATGTAATTAGAAATGTCACGCAGAGAGTAGGTGGGTAACAGTGGAGGGCATGACCAGTAAAGTTGTAATTAGAAATGTCATGCAGAGAGTAGGTGGGTAACAGTCGAGGGCATGACCAGTAAATATGCCATTAGAAATGTCACGCAGAGAGTAGGTAGGTAGGTAACGGTGGAGGGCAAGACCAGTAAAGATGTCATTAGAAATGTCATGCAGAGAGTACATGGGTAACAGTCGAGGGCATGACCAGTAAATATGTCATTAGAAATGTCACAGAGCGTTGGTGGGTAACAGTGGAAGGCATGACCAGTACAGATGTCATTAGGAATGTCACGCAGAGAGTAGGTGGGTAACAGTGGGGGCGTGACCAGTAAATGTGTCGTTAGAAATGTCACACAGAGAGTAGGTGTGTAACAGTCGAGGGCATGACCAGTAAATATGTCATTAGAAATGTCAGGCAAAGAGTAGGTGGGTAGCAGTGGGTGCATGACCAGTAAAGATGTCACTAGAAATGCCATGAAGAGAGTAGGTGGGCAACAGTGGAGGGCATGGCCAGTAAAGATGTCATTGGAAATGTCACACAGAGAGTAGGTGGGTAACATTGGGGGGCATGAACAGTAAAGATGTCATTAGAAATGTCACACAGACAGTAGGTGGGTAACAGTGGGGGGCATGACCAGTAAAGATGTCATTCAGAAATATCACGCAGAGTGTAGGTGGGTAACAGTGGGGACATAACTAGAAAATATGTATTTAGAAATGTCACACAGACAGTAGGTGGGTAGCAGTGGGTGCATGACCAGTAAAGATGTCATTAGAAATGCCATGAAGAGAGTAGGTGGGTAACAGTGGAGGGCATGACCAGTAAAGGTGTCATTAGAAATGTCATGCAGAGAGTGCATGGGTAACAGTTGAGGGCGTGACCAGTAAATATGCCATTAGAAATGTCACACAGAGAGTAGGTGGGTAACAGGGAGGGCATGACCAGTAAGTATGTCATTAGAAATGTCACAGAGAGTAGGTGCGTAACAGTGGGGGCATGGCCAGTAAAGATGTCATTAGAAAAGTCACAGAGAGTAGGTGGGTAAAAGTGGTGGGCATGGCCAGTAAAGATGTCATTAGAAATGCCATGCAGAGAGTAGGTGAGTAACAGTGGGGGTATGGCCAGTAAAGATGTCATTCGAAATGTCATGCATAGAGTACATGGGTAAGAGTCGAGGGCATGACCAGTAAATATGTCATTAGAAATGTCACACAGAGAGTAGGTGGGTAACAGTGGTGGGCATGACCAGTACAGATGTCATTCGAAATTTCATGCAGAGAGTAGGTGGGTAACAATGAGGGGCATGACCAGTAAATATGTCATTAGAAATGTCACAAAGAGAGTAGATGGGTAACAGCGGAAGGCATGACCAGTACAGATGTCATTAGAAATGCCATGCAGAGAGTAGGTGAGTAACAGTTGGGGTATGGCCAGTAAAGATTTCATTAGAAATGTCACGCAGAGAGTAGGTGGGTAACAGTGGGGGGCATGACCAGTAAAGAATCATTAGAAATGTCATGCAGAGAGTAGGTGGGTAACAGTGGGGGCCATGACCAGTAAAGATGTCATTAGAATTGTCATGCAGAGAGTAGGTGGGTAACAGTGGGAGCATGACCAGTAGAGATGTCATTAGAAATGTCATGCAGAGAGTAGGTGGGTAACAGTGGGGGCATGACCAGTAGAGATGTCATTAGAAATGTCATGCAGAGAGTAGGTGGGTAACAGCGGAAGAGAGTAGGTGGGTAACAGCAGAAGGCATGACCAGTACAGATGTCTTTAGAAAAGTCATGCAGAGAGTAGGTGGGTAACAGTGGAGGGCATGGCCAGTAAAGATTTCATTAGAAATGTCACACAGAGAGTAGGTGGGTAACAGTGGGGGTGTGACCTGTAAAGATGTCATTAGAAATGTCACGCAGAGAGTAGGTGGGTAACAGTGGGGGTGTGACCTGTAAAGATGTAATTAGAAATGTCACGCAGAGAGTAGGTGGGTAACAGTGGGTGCGTGACCAGTAAAGATGTCATTAGAAATGCCATGAAGAGAGTAGGTTGGGCAACAGTGGAGGGCATGGCTAGTAAAAATGTCATTGGAAATGTCACACAGAGAGTAGGTGGGTAACAGTGGGGGGCATGAACAGTAAAGATGTCATTAGAAATGTCATACAGACAGTAGGTGGGTAACAGTGGGGGGCATGACCAGTACAGATGTCATTGGAAATGCCATGCAGAGAGTAGGTGAGTAACAGTGGGGGTATGGCCAGTAAAGATGTCATTACAAATGTCACACAGAGTACATGGGTAACAGTCGAGGGCGATACCAGTAAATATGTCATTAGAAATGTCACACAGAGAGTAGGTGGGTAACAGCGGAAGGCATGACCAGTACAGATGTCATTAGAAATGCCATGTAGAGAGTCGGTGAGTAACAGTGGGGGTATAGCCAGTAAAGATGTCATTAGAAATGTCATGAGTAGGTGAGTAACAGTGGGGGACATAACCAGTAAAGATGTCAATAGAAATGTCATGCAGAGAGTCGGTGAGTAACAGTGGGGGGCATGACCAGTAAAGATGTCATTAGAAATGCCATGCAGAGAGTAGGTGAGTAACAGTGGGGGTATGGCCAGTAAAGATTTCATTAGAAATGTCACGCAGAGAGTAGGTGGGTAACAGTGGAGGGCATGGCCAGTAAAGATATCATTAGAAATGTCACGCAGAGACTAGGTGGGTAACAGTGGGGGCATGACCAGTAAGTATGTCATTAGAAAAGTCACAGAGACTAGGTGGGTAACAGTGGGGGGCATTACCAGTAAAGATGTCATTAGAAATGTCACAGAGAGTAGGTGGGTAACAGTGGGGGGCATTACCAGTAAAGATGTCATTAGAAATGTCACAGAGAGTAGGTGGGTAACAGTGGGGGGCATGACCAGTAAAGATGTCATTAGAAATGTCACAGAGAGTAGGTGGGTAACAGTGGGGCATGACCAGTAAAGATGTCATTAGAAATTTCATGCAGAGAGTAGGTGGGAAACAGCGAGGGGCATGACCAGTAAAGATGTCATTAGACATGTCACGCAGAGAGTAGACGGGTAACAGTGGAAGGCATGTCCAGTAAAGATCTAATTGGAAAAGTCACAGAGAGTAGGTGGGTAACAGTGGGGGCATGACCAGTAGAGATGTCATTAGAAATGCCATGCAGAGAGTAGGTGGGTAACAGTGGGAGCATAACCAGTAAATATGTAATTAGACCAGTAAAGATGTCATTAGAAATGTCACAGAGAGTAGGTGGGTAACAGTGGGGGCATGACCAGTAAAGAATTCATTAGAAATGTCATGCAGAGAGTAGGTGGGTAACAATGAGGGGCATGGCCAGTAAAGATGTCATTAGACATGTCACGCAGAGATTAGACGGGTAACAGTGGAGGGCATGGCCAGTAAAGATCTAATTGGAAAAGTCACAGAGAGTAGATGGGTAACAGTGGGGGCATGACCAGTAGAGATGTCATTAGAAATGTCATGCAGAGAGTAGGTGGGTAACAGCGGAAGAGAGTAGATGGGTAACAGCAGAAGGCATGACCAGTACAGATGTCTTTAGAAAAGTCATGCAGAGAGTAGGTGGGTAACAGTGGAGGGCATGGCCAGTAAAGATGTAATTAGAAATGTCACGCAGAGAGTAGGTGGGTAACAGTGGGTGCGTGACCAGTAAAGATGTCATTAGAAATGCCATGAAGAGAGTAGGTTGGGCAACAGTGGAGGGCATGGCTAGTAACAATGTCATTGGAAATGTCACACAGAGAGTAGGTGGGTAACAGTGGGGGGCATGAACAGTAAAGATGTCATTAGAAATGTCACACAGACAGTAGGTGGGTAACAGTGGGGGGCATGACCAGTAAAGATGTCATTAGAAATGTCATGCGGAGAGTAGGTGGCTAACAGTGGGGGCCATGACCAGTAAAGAGGTCATTAGAATTGTCATTCAGAGAGTAGGTGGGTAACAGTGGGGGGCATGACCAGTACAGATGTCATTAGAAATGCCATGCAGAGACTAGGTGAGTAACAGTAGGGGTATGGCCAGTAAAGATGTCATTAGAAATGTCACACAGAGTACATGGGTAACAGTCGAGGGCGATACCAGTAAATATGTCATTAGAAATGTCACACAGAGAGTAGGTGGGTAACAGTGGGGGCATGACCAGTAAGTATGTCATTAGAAAAGTCACAGAGACTAGGTGGGTAACAGTGGGGGGCATTACCAGTAAAGATGTCATTAGAAATGTCACAGAGAGTAGGTGGGTAACAGTGGGGGGCATGACCAGTAAAGATGTCATTAGAAATTCCATGCAGAGAGTAGGTGGGTAACAGTGAAGGGCATGGTCAGTAAAGGTATCATTAGAAATGCCATGCAGAGAGTCGGTGAGTAACAGTGGGGGGCATGACCAGTAAGTATGTAATTAGAAAAGTCACAGAGAGTAGGTGGGTAACAGTGGGGGCATGACCAGTAAAGATGTCATTAGAAATGCCATGCAGAGAGTAGGTGAGTAACAGTGGGGGTATGGCCAGTAAAGATTTCATTAGAAATGTCACGCAGAGAGTAGGTGGGTAACAGTGGAGGGCATGGCCAGTAAAGATATCATTAGAAATGTCACGCAGAGACTAGGTGGGTAACAGTGGGGGCATGACCAGTAAGTATGTCATTAGAAAAGTCACAGAGACTAGGTGGGTAACAGTGGGGGGCATTACCAGTAAAGATGTCATTAGAAATGTCACAGAGAGTAGGTGGGTAACAGTGGGGGGCATGACCAGTAAAGATGTCATTAGAAATGTCACAGAGTAGGTGGGTAACAGTGGGGCATGACCAGTAAAGATGTCATTAGAAATTTCATGCAGAGAGTAGGTGGGAAACAGCGAGGGGCATGACCAGTAAAGATGTCATTAGACATGTCACGCAGAGAGTAGACGGGTAACAGTGGAAGGCATGTCCAGTAAAGATCTAATTGGAAAAGTCACAGAGAGTAGGTGGGTAACAGTGGGGGCATGACCAGTAGAGATGTCATTAGAAATGCCATGCAGAGAGTAGGTGAGTAACAGTGGGCGTATGGCCAGTAAAGATGTCATTAGAAATGTCACACAGAGAGTAGGTGGGTAACAGTGGAGGGCATGACCAGTAAAGATGCCATTAGAAATGTCATGCAGAGAGTACATGGGTAACAGTCGAGGGCGTGACCAGTAAACATGTCATTAGAAATGTCACACAGAGAGTAGGTGGGTAACAGCGGAAGGCATGACCAGTAAATATGTCATTAGAAATGTCACGCAGAGAGTAGGTGGGTAACAGTGGAGGGCATGACCAGTAAAGATGTCATTAGAAATGTCATGCAGAGAGTACATGGGTAACAGTTGACGGCATGGCCAGTAAAATATGTCATTACAAATGTCAGGCAAAGAGTAGGTGGGTAACATTGGAGGGCACGACCAGTAAAGATGTCATTAGAAATGTCATGCAGAGAGTACATGGGTAACAGTCGAGGGCTTGACCAGTAAATATGTCATTAGAAATGTCACGCAGAGATTTGGTGGGTAACAGTGGAGGGCATGACCAGTAAAGATGTCATTAGAAATGTCATGCAGAGAGTACATGGGTTACAGTCGAGGGCATGACCAGTAAATATGTCATTAGAAATGCCATGCAGAGAGTAGGTGGGTAACAGTGGAGGGCATTGCCAGTAAAGATATCATTAGAAATGTCACGCAGAGAGTAGGTGTGTAACAGTGGGGGCATGACCAGTAAAGATGTCATTAGAAATGTCATGCAGATAGTACATGGTTAACAGTCGAGGGCGTGACTAGTAAATATGTCATTCGAAATGTCACACAGAGAGTAGGTGGGAAACAGCGGAAGGCATGACCAGTACAGATGTCATTAGAAATGCCATGCAGAGAGTAGGTGAGTAACAGTGGGGATATGGCCAGTAAAGATGTCATTAGAAATGCCATGCAGAGAGTAGGTGAGTAACAGTGGAGGGCATGACCAGTAAAGATGTCATTAGAAATGTCATGCAGAGAGTACATGGGTAACAGTCGAGGGCATGACCAGTAAATATGTCACTAGAAATGCCATGCAGAGAGTAGGTGAGTAACAGTGGGGGTATGGACAGTAAAGATGTCATTAGAAATGTAACGCAGAGAGTAGGTGGGTAACAGTGGGGGCATGACCAGTAAAGATGTCATTAGAAATGTCATGCAGAGAGTACATGGGTAACAGTCGAGGGCGTGACCGGTAAATATGTCACTAGAAATGCCATGCAGAGAGTAGGTGAGTAACAGTGGGGGTATGGACAGTAAAGATGTCATTAGAAATGCCATGCAGTGGGTAGGTGGGTAACAGTGAAGGGCATGGTCAGTAAAGGTATCATTAGAAATGTCATGCAGAGAGTAGGTGGGTAACAGTGGGGGCATGACCAGTAAAAATGTCATAAGAAATTTCATGCAGACAGTAGGTGGGTAACAGTGGGGGTATGGCCAGTAAAGATGTCATTAGAAATGTCACACAGAGAGTAGGCGGGTAACAGTGGGTGTGTGACCAGTAAAGATGTCATTAGAATGTCATGAAGAGAGTAGGTGGGCAACAGTGGTGGGCATGGCTAGTAAAAATGTCATGAGAAATGTCACACGGTGGCTAACAGCAGAAGGCATGACCAGTACAGATGTCATTAGAAATGTCATGCAGAGAGTAGGTGGGTAACATCGGAAGGCATGACCAATAAAGATGGAATTAGAAATGTCATGAAGAGAGTAGGAGGACAACAGTGGAGGACATGGCCAGTAACGATGCCATTGGAAATGTCACACAGAGAGTAGGTGGGTAACAGTGGGATACATGAACAGTAAAGATGTCATTAGAAAAGTCACACAGAGAGTAGGTGGGTAACAGCGGAAGGCATGGCCAGTAAAAATGTCATTAGAAATGTCATGCAGAGAGTACATGGGTAACATTCGAGGGCGTGACCAGTTAATATGTCATTCGAAATGTCACGCAGAGAGTAGGTGGGTAACAGTGGGGGCATGACCAGTACAGATGTCATTAGAAATGCCATGCAGAGAGTAGGTGAGTAACAGTGGGGATATGGCCAGTAAAGATGTCATTAGAAATGTCACGCAGAGAGTAGGTGGGTAACAGTGGGGGGCATGACCAGTAAAGATGTCATTAGAAATGCCATGCAGAGAGTAGGTGAGTAACAGTGGGGATATGGCCAGTAAAGATATCATTAGAAATGTCACGCAGAGAGTAGATGAGTAACAGTGGGGGCATGACCAGTAAGTATGTAATTAGAAAAGTCACAGAGAGTAGGTGAGTAACAGTGGGGGCCATGACCAGTAGATATCATTATAAATGTCACGCAGAGAGTAGGTGGGTAACAGTGGCGGGCATGGCCAGTAAAGATATCATTAGAAATGCCATGCAGAGAGTAGGTGGGTAACAGTGGGGGTATGGCCAGTAAAGATTTCATTAGAAATGTCACGCAGAGAGTAGGTGGGTAACAATGGAGGGCATGGCCTGGAAAGATATCAGTAGAAATGTCACGCAAAGAGTAGGTGGGTAACAGTGGGGGCATGACCTGTAAAGATGTCATTAGAAATGTGATGCAGAGAATAGGTGAGTAACAGTGGGGGGCATGACCAGTAAGTATGTCATTAGAAAAGTCACAGAGAGTAGGTGGGTAACAGTGGGTGGCATGACCAGTAAAGATGTCATTAGAAATGTCAGGCAGAGAGTAGGTGGGTATCAGTGGGGGGCATGACCAGTAAGTATGTCATTAGAAATGTCACGCAGAGAGTAAGTGAATAACAGTGGGGGGCATGACCAGTAAAGATGTCATTAGAAATGTCACAGAGTAGGTGGGTAACAGTGGGGGCATGACCAGTAAAGAATTCATTAGAAATTTCATACAGAGAGTAGGTGGGTAACAATGAGGGGCATGGCCAGTAAAGATGTCATTAGACATGTCACGCAGAGAGTAGGTGGGTAACAGCGGAAGAGAGTAGGTGGGTAACAGCAGAAGGCATGACCAGTACAGATGTCTTTAGAAAAGTCATGCAGAGAGTAGGTGGGTAACAGTGGAGGGCACGGCCAGTAAAGATTTCATTAGAAATGTCACACAGAGAGTAGGTGGGTAAAAGTGGGGGTGTGACCTGTAAAGATGTCATTAGAAATGTCACGCAGAGAGTAGGTGGGTAACATCGGAAGGCATGACCAGTAAAGATGTAATTAGAAATGTCACGCAGAGAGTAGGTGGGTAACAGTGGGTGCGTGACCAGTAAAGATGTCATTAGAAATGCCATGAAGAGAGTAGGTTGGGCAACAGTGGAGGGCATGGCTAGTAACAATGTCATTGGAAACGTCACACAGAGAGTAGGTGGGTAACAGTGGGGGGCATGAACAGTAAAGATGTCATTAGAAATGTCACACAGACAGTAGGTGGGTAACAGTGGGGGGCATGACCAGTAAAGATGTCATTAGAAATGTCATGCGGAGAGTAGGTGGGTAACAGTGGGGGCCATGACCAGTAAAGAGGTCATTAGAATTGTCATTCAGAGAGTAGGTGGGTAACAGTGGGGGGCATGACCAGTACAGATGTCATTAGAAATGCCATGCAGAGAGTAGGTGAGTAACAGTGGGGGTATGGCCAGTAAAGATGTCATTAGAAATGTCACACAGAGTACATGGGTAACAGTCGAGGGCGATACCAGTAAATATGTCATTAGAAATGTCACACAGAGAGTAGGTGGGTAACAGCGGAAGGCATGACCAGTAAAGATGTCATTAGATATTCCATGCAGAGAGTAGGTGGGTAACAGTGAAGGGCATGGTCAGTAAAGGTATCATTAGAAATGCCATGCAGAGAGTCGGTGAGTAACAGTGGGGGGCATGACCAGTAAGTATGTAATTAGAAAAGTCACAGAGAGTAGGTGGGTAACAGTGGGGGCATGACCAGTAAAGATGTCATTAGAAATGCCATGCAGAGAGTAGGTGAGTAACAGTGGGGGTATGGCCAGTAAAGATTTCATTAGAAATGTCACGCAGAGAGTAGGTGGGTAACAGTGGAGGGCATGGCCAGTAAAGATATCATTAGAAATGTCACGCAGAGACTAGGTGGGTAACAGTGGGGGCATGACCAGTAAGTATGTCATTAGAAAAGTCACAGAGACTAGGTGGGTAACAGTGGGGGGCATTACCAGTAAAGATGTCATTAGAAATGTCACAGAGAGTAGGTGGGTAACAGTGGGGGGCATGACCAGTAAAGATGTCATTAGAAATGTCACAGAGTAGGTGGGTAACAGTGGGGCATGACCAGTAAAGATGTCATTAGACATGTCACGCAGAGAGTAGACGGGTAACAGTGGAAGGCATGTCCAGTAAAGATCTAATTGGAAAAGTCACAGAGAGTAGGTGGGTAACAGTGGGGGCATGACCAGTAGAGATGTCATTAGAAATGCCATGCAGAGAGTAGGTGAGTAACAGTGGGCGTATGGCCAGTAAAGATGTCATTAGAAATGTCACGCAGAGAGTAGGTGGGTAACAGTGGAGGGCATGGCCAGTAAAGATTTCATTAGAAATGTCACACAGAGAGTAGGTGGGTAACAGTGGAGGGCATGACCAGTAAAGATGCCATTAGAAATGTCATGCAGAGAGTACATGGGTAACAGTCGAGGGCGTGACCAGTAAACATGTCATTAGAAATGTCACACAGAGAGTAGGTGGGTAACAGCGGAAGGCATGACCAGTAAATATGTCATTAGAAATGTCACGCAGAGAGTAGGTGGGTAACAGTGGAGGGCATGACCAGTAAAGATGTCATTAGAAATGTCATGCAGAGAGTACATGGGTAACAGTCGACGGCATGGCCAGTAAAATATGTCATTACAAATGTCAGGCAAAGAGTAGGTGGGTAACATTGGAGGGCACGACCAGTAAAGATGTCATTAGAAATGTCATGCAGAGAGTACATGGGTAACAGTCGAGGGCTTGACCAGTAAATATGTCATTAGAAATGTCACGCAGAGATTTGGTGGGTAACAGTGGAGGGCATGACCAGTAAAGATGTCATTAGAAATGTCATGCAGAGAGTACATGGGTTACAGTCGAGGGCATGACCAGTAAATATGTCATTAGAAATGCCATGCAGAGAGTAGGTGAGTAACAGTGGGGTTATGGCCAGTAAAGATGTCATTAGAAATGTCACACAGAGAGTAGGTGAGTAACAGTGGTGGTATGGCCAGTAAAGATGTCATTACAAATGTCACGCAGAGAGTAGGTGGGTAACAGTGGAGGGCATTGCCAGTAAAGATATCATTAGAAATGTCACGCAGAGAGTAGGTGTGTAACAGTGGGGGCATGACCAGTAAAGATGTCATTAGAAATGTCATGCAGAGAGTAGGTGTGTAACAGTCGAGGGCGTGACCAGTAAATATGTCATTCGAAATGTCACACAGAGAGTAGGTGGGAAACAGCGGAAGGCATGACCAGTACAGATGTCATTAGAAATGCCATGCAGAGAGTCGGTGAGTAACAGTGGGGGTATAGCCAGTAAAGATGTCATTAGACATGTCACAGAGAGAGTAGCTGCATAACAGTGGGGGACATAACCAGTAAAGATGTCATTAGAAATGCCATGCAGAGAGTAGGTGAGTAACAGTGGGGATATGGCCAGTAAAGATGTCATTAGAAATGTCATGCAGAGAGTACATGGGTAACAGTCGAGGGCATGACCAGTAAATATGTCATTAGAAATGTCACACAGAGAGTAGGTGGGTAACAGCGGAAGGCATGGCCAGTAAAAATGTCATTAGAAATGTCATGCAGAGAGTACATGGGTAACAGTCGAGGGCGTGACCAGTTAATATGTCATTCGAAATGTCACGCAGAGAGTAGGTGGGTAACAGTGGGGGCATGACCAGTACAGATGTCATTAGAAATGCCATGCAGAGAGTAGGTGAGTAACAGTGGGGATATGGCCAGTAAAGATGTCATTAGAAATGTCACGCAGAGAGTAGGTGGGTAACAGTGGGGGGCATGACCAGTAAAGATGTCATTAGAAATGCCATGCAGAGAGTAGGTGAGTAACAGTGGGGATATGGCCAGTAAAGATATCATTAGAAATGTCACGCAGAGAGTAGATGAGTAACAGTGGGGGCATGACCAGTAAGTATGTAATTAGAAAAGTTACAGAGAGTAGGTGAGTAACAGTGGGGGCCATGACCAGTAGATATCATTATAAATGTCACGCAGAGAGTAGGTGGGTAACAGTGGCGGGCATGGCCAGTAAAGATATCATTAGAAATGACACACAGAGAGTAGGTGGGTAACAGGGGGGGGAATGACCAGTAAAGATGTCATTAGAAATGCCATGCAGAGAGTAGGTGGGTAACAGTGGGGGTATGGCCAGTAAAGATTTCATTAGAAATGTCACACAGAGAGTAGGTGGGTAACAATGGAGGGCATGGCCTGGAAAGATATCAGTAGAAATGTCACGCAAAGAGTAGGTGGGTAACAGTGGGGGCATGACCTGTAAAGATGTCATTAGAAATGTCACGCAGAGAGTAGGTGGGTAACAGTGGGGGCATGACCTGTAAAGATGTCATTAGAAATGTGATGCAGAGAATAGGTGAGTAACAGTGGGGGGCATGAACAGTAAGTATGTCATTAGAAAAGTCACAGAGAGTAGGTGGGTAACAGTGGGTGGCATGACCAGATTAGAAATGTCAGGCAGAGAGTAGGTGGGTATCAGTGGGGGGCATGACCAGTAAGTATGTCATTAGAAAAGTCACAGAGAGTAGGTGGGTAGCAGTGGGAGCATGACCAGTAAAGATGTCATTAGAAATGTCATGCAGAGAGTACATGGGTAACAGTCGACGGCATGGCCAGTAAAATATGTCATTACAAATGTCAGGCAAAGAGTAGGTGGGTAACATTGGAGGGCACGACCAGTAAATATGTCATTAGAAATGTCACACAGAGAGTAGGTGGGTAACAGCGGAAGGCATGACCAGTAAATATGTCATTAGAAATGTCACGCAGAGAGTAGGTGGGTAACAGTGGAGGGCATGACCAGTAAAGATGTCATTAGAAATGTCATGCAGAGAGTACATGGGTAACAGTCGACGGCATGGCCAGTAAAATATGTCATTACAAATGTCAGGCAAAGAGTAGGTGGGTAACATTGGAGGGCACGACCAGTAAAGATGTCATTAGAAATGTCATGCAGAGAGTACATGGGTAACAGTCGAGGGCTTGACCAGTAAATATGTCATTAGAAATGTCACGCAGAGATTTGGTGGGTAACAGTGGAGGGCATGACCAGTAAAGATGTCATTAGAAATGTCATGCAGAGAGTACATGGGTTACAGTCGAGGGCATGACCAGTAAATATGTCATTAGAAATGCCATGCAGAGAGTAGGTGAGTAACAGTGGGGTTATGGCCAGTAAAGATGTCATTAGAAATGTCACACAGAGAGTAGGTGAGTAACAGTGGTGGTATGGCCAGTAAAGATGTCATTACAAATGTCACGCAGAGAGTAGGTGGGTAACAGTGGAGGGCATTGCCAGTAAAGATATCATTAGAAATGTCACGCAGAGAGTAGGTGTGTAACAGTGGGGGCATGACCAGTAAAGATGTCATTAGAAATGTCATGCAGATAGTACATGGGTAACAGTCGAGGGCGTGACCAGTAAATATGTCATTCGAAATGTCACACAGAGAGTAGGTGGGAAACAGCGGAAGGCATGACCAGTACAGATGTCATTAGAAATGCCATGCAGAGAGTCGGTGAGTAACAGTGGGGGTATAGCCAGTAAAGATGTCATTAGACATGTCACAGAGAGAGTAGCTGCATAACAGTGGGGGACATAACCAGTAAAGATGTCATTAGAAATGCCATGCAGAGAGTAGGTGAGTAACAGTGGGGATATGGCCAGTAAAGATGTCATTAGAAATGTCATGCAGAGAGTACATGGGTAACAGTCGAGGGCATGACCAGTAAATATGTCATTAGAAATGTCACACAGAGAGTAGGTGGGTAACAGCGGAAGGCATGGCCAGTAAAAATGTCATTAGAAATGTCATGCAGAGAGTACATGGGTAACAGTCGAGGGCGTGACCAGTTAATATGTCATTCGAAATGTCACGCAGAGAGTAGGTGGGTAACAGTGGGGGCATGACCAGTACAGATGTCATTAGAAATGCCATGCAGAGAGTAGGTGAGTAACAGTGGGGATATGGCCAGTAAAGATGTCATTAGAAATGTCACGCAGAGAGTAGGTGGGTAACAGTGGGGGGCATGACCAGTAAAGATGTCATTAGAAATGCCATGCAGAGAGTAGGTGAGTAACAGTGGGGATATGGCCAGTAAAGATATCATTAGAAATGTCACGCAGAGAGTAGATGAGTAACAGTGGGGGCATGACCAGTAAGTTTGTAATTAGAAAAGTTACAGAGAGTAGGTGAGTAACAGTGGGGGCCATGACCAGTAGATATCATTATAAATGTCACGCAGAGAGTAGGTGGGTAACAGTGGCGGGCATGGCCAGTAAAGATATCATTAGAAATGACACACAGAGAGTAGGTGGGTAACAGGGGGGGGAATGACCAGTAAAGATGTCATTAGAAATGCCATGCAGAGAGTAGGTGGGTAACAGTGGGGGTATGGCCAGTAAAGATTTCATTAGAAATGTCACACAGAGAGTAGGTGGGTAACAATGGAGGGCATGGCCTGGAAAGATATCAGTAGAAATGTCACGCAAAGAGTAGGTGGGTAACAGTGGGGGCATGACCTGTAAAGATGTCATTAGAAATGTCACGCAGAGAGTAGGTGGGTAACAGTGGGGGCATGACCTGTAAAGATGTCATTAGAAATGTGATGCAGAGAATAGGTGAGTAACAGTGGGGGGCATGAACAGTAAGTATGTCATTAGAAAAGTCACAGAGAGTAGGTGGGTAACAGTGGGTGGCATGACCAGATTAGAAATGTCAGGCAGAGAGTAGGTGGGTATCAGTGGGGGGCATGACCAGTAAGTATGTCATTAGAAAAGTCACAGAGAGTAGGTGGGTAGCAGTGGGAGCATGACCAGTAAAGATGTCATTAGAAATGTCACGCAGAGAGTAAGTGAATAACAGTGGGGGGCATGACCAGTAAAGATGTCATTAGAAATGTCACAGAGTAGGTGGGTAACAGTGGGGGCATGACCAGTAAAGAATTCATTAGAAATTTCATACAGAGAGTAGGTGGGTAACAATGAGGGGCATGGCCAGTAAAGATGTCATTAGACATGTCACGCAGAGATTAGACGGGTAACAGTGGAGGGCATGGCCAGTAAAGATGTCATTAGAAATGTCATGCAGAGAGTAGGTGGGTAACAGCGGAAGAGAGTAGGTGGGTAACAGCAGAAGGCATGACCAGTACAGATGTCTTTAGAAAAGTCATGCAGAGAGTAGGTGGGTAACAGTGGAGGGCATGGCCAGTAAAGATTTCATTAGAAATGTCACACAGAGAGTAGGTGGGTAACAGTGGGGGTGTGACCTGTAAAGATGTCATTAGAAATGTCACGCAGAGAGTAGGTGGGTAACATCGGAAGGCATGACCAGTAAAGATGTAATTAGAAATGTCACGCAGAGAGTAGGTGGGTAACAGTGGGTGCGTGACCAGTAAAGATGTCATTAGAAATGCCATGAAGAGAGTAGGTTGGGCAACAGTGGAGGGCATGGCTAGTAACAATCTCATTGGAAATGTCACACAGAGAGTAGGTGGGTAACAGTGGGGGGCATGAACAGTAAAGATGTCATTAGAAATGTCACACAGACAGTAGGTGGGTAACAGTGGGGGGCATGACCAGTAAAGATGTCATTAGAAATGTCATGCGGAGAGTAGGTGGGTAACAGTGGGGGCCATGACCAGTAAAGAGGTCATTAGAATTGTCATTCAGAGAGTAGGTGGGTAACAGTGGGGGGCATGACCAGTACAGATGTCATTAGAAATGCCATGCAGAGAGTAGGTGAGTAACAGTGGGGGTATGGCCAGTAAAGATGTCATTAGAAATGTCACACAGAGTACATGGGTAACAGTCGAGGGCGATACCAGTAAATATGTCATTAGAAATGTCACACAGAGAGTAGGTGGGTAACAGCAGAAGGCATGACCAGTACAGATGTCATTAGAAATGCCATGCAGAGAGTAGGTGAGTAACAGTGGGGTATAGCCAGTAAAGATGTCATTAGAAATGTCATGAGTAGGTGCATAACAGTGGGGGACATAACCAGTAAAGATGTCAATAGAAATGCCATGCAGAGAGTCGGTGAGTAACAGTGGGGGGCATGACCAGTAAGTATGTAATTAGAAAAGTCACAGAGAGTAGGTGGGTAACAGTGGGGGCATGACCAGTAAAGATGTCATCAGAAATGCCATGCAGAGAGTAGGTGAGTAACAGTGGGGGTATGGCCAGTAAAGATTTCATTAGAAATGTCACGCAGAGAGTAGGTGGGTAACAGTGGAGGGCATGGCCAGTAAAGATATCATTAGAAATGTCACGCAGAGACTAGGTGGGTAACAGTGGGGGCATGACCAGTAAGTATGTCATTAGAAAAGTCACAGAGACTAGGTGGGTAGCAGTGGGGGGCATTACCAGTAAAGATGTCATTAGAAATGTCACAGAGAGTAGGTGGGTAACAGTGGGGGGCATGACCAGTAAAGATGTCATTAGAAATGTCACAGAGAGTAGGTGGGTAACAGTGGGGCATGACCAGTAAAGATGTCATTAGAAATTTCATGCAGAGAGTAGGTGGGAAACAGCGAGGGGCATGACCAGTAAAGATGTCATTAGACATGTCACGCAGAGAGTAGACGGGTAACAGTGGAAGGCATGTCCAGTAAAGATCTAATTGGAAAAGTCACAGAGAGTAGGTGGGTAACAGTGGGGGCATGACCAGTAGAGATGTCATTAGAAATGCCATGCAGAGAGTAGGTGGGTAACAGTGGGAGCATAACCAGTAAATATGTAATTAGACCAGTAAAGATGTCATTAGAAATGTCACAGAGAGTAGGTGGGTAACAGTGGGGGCATGACCAGTAAAGAATTCATTAGAAATTTCATGCAGAGAGTAGGTGGGTAACAATGAGGGGCATGGCCAGTAAAGATGTCATTACACATGTCACGCAGAGATTAGACGGGTAACAGTGGAGGGCATGGCCAGTAAAGATCTAATTGGAAAAGTCACAGAGAGTAGATGGGTAACAGTGGGGGCATGACCAGTAGAGATGTCATTAGAAATGTCATGGAGAGAGTAGGTGGGTAACAGCGGAAGAGAGTAGGTGGGTAACAGCAGAAGGCATGACCAGTACAGATGTCTTTAGAAAAGTCATGCAGAGAGTAGGTGGGTAACAGTGGAGGGCATGGCCAGTAAAGATTTCATTAGAAATGTCACACAGAGAGTAGGTGGGTAACAGTGGGGGTGTGACCTGTAAAGATGTCATTAGAAATGTCACGCAGAGAGTAGGTGGGTAACATCGGAAGGCATGACCAGTAAAGATGTAATTAGAAATGTCACGCAGAGAGTAGGTGGGTAACAGTGGGTGCGTGACCAGTAAAGATGTCATTAGAAATGCCATGAAGAGAGTAGGTTGGGCAACAGTGGAGGGCATGGCTAGTAACAATGTCATTGGAAATGTCACACAGAGAGTAGGTGGGTAACAGTGGGGGGCATGAACAGTAAAGATGTCATTAGAAATGTCACACAGACAGTAGGTGGGTAACAGTGGGGGGCATGACCAGTAAAGATGTCATTAGAAATGTCATGCGGAGAGTAGGTGGCTAACAGTGGGGGCCATGACCAGTAAAGAGGTCATTAGAATTGTCATTCAGAGAGTAGGTGGGTAACAGTGGGGGGCATGACCAGTACAGATGTCATTAGAAATGCCATGCAGAGACTAGGTGAGTAACAGTGGGGGTATGGCCAGTAAAGATGTCATTAGAAATGTCACACAGAGTACATGGGTAACAGTCGAGGGCGATACCAGTAAATATGTCATTAGAAATGTCACACAGAGAGTAGGTGGGTAACAGCGGAAGGCATGACCAGTAAAGATGTCATTAGAAATTCCATGCAGAGAGTAGGTGGGTAACAGTGAAGGGCATGGTCAGTAAAGGTATCATTAGAAATGCCATGCAGAGAGTCGGTGAGTAACAGTGGGGGGCATGACCAGTAAGTATGTAATTAGAAAAGTCACAGAGAGTAGGTGGGTAACAGTGGGGGCATGACCAGTAAAGATGTCATTAGAAATGCCATGCAGAGAGTAGGTGAGTAACAGTGGGGGTATGGCCAGTAAAGATTTCATTAGAAATGTCACGCAGAGAGTAGGTGGGTAACAGTGGAGGGCATGGCCAGTAAAGATATCATTAGAAATGTCACGCAGAGACTAGGTGGGTAACAGTGGGGGCATGACCAGTAAGTATGTCATTAGAAAAGTCACAGAGACTAGGTGGGTAACAGTGGGGGGCATTACCAGTAAAGATGTCATTAGAAATGTCACAGAGAGTAGGTGGGTAACAGTGGGGGGCATGACCAGTAAAGATGTCATTAGAAATGTCACAGAGTAGGTGGGTAACAGTGGGGCATGACCAGTAAAGATGTCATTAGAAATTTCATGCAGAGAGTAGGTGGGAAACAGCGAGGGGCATGACCAGTAAAGATGTCATTAGACATGTCACGCAGAGAGTAGACGGGTAACAGTGGAAGGCATGTCCAGTAAAGATCTAATTGGAAAAGTCACAGAGAGTAGGTGGGTAACAGTGGGGGCATGACCAGTAGAGATGTCATTAGAAATGCCATGCAGAGAGTAGGTGAGTAACAGTGGGCGTATGGCCAGTAAAGATGTCATTAGAAATGTCACACAGAGAGTAGGTGGGTAACAGTGGAGGGCATGACCAGTAAAGATGCCATTAGAAATGTCATGCAGAGAGTACATGGGTAACAGTCGAGGGCGTGACCAGTAAACATGTCATTAGAAATGTCACACAGAGAGTAGGTGGGTAACAGCGGAAGGCATGACCAGTAAATATGTCATTAGAAATGTCACGCAGAGAGTAGGTGGGTAACAGTGGAGGGCATGACCAGTAAAGATGTCATTAGAAATGTCATGCAGAGAGTACATGGGTAACAGTTGACGGCATGGCCAGTAAAATATGTCATTACAAATGTCAGGCAAAGAGTAGGTGGGTAACATTGGAGGGCACGACCAGTAAAGATGTCATTAGAAATGTCATGCAGAGAGTACATGGGTAACAGTCGAGGGCTTGACCAGTAAATATGTCATTAGAAATGTCACGCAGAGATTTGGTGGGTAACAGTGGAGGGCATGACCAGTAAAGATGTCATTAGAAATGTCATGCAGAGAGTACATGGGTTACAGTCGAGGGCATGACCAGTAAATATGTCATTAGAAATGCCATGCAGAGAGTAGGTGAGTAACAGTGGGGTTATGGCCAGTAAAGATGTCATTAGAAATGTCACACAGAGAGTAGGTGAGTAACAGTGGTGGTATGGCCAGTAAAGATGTCATTAGAAATGTCACGCAGAGAGTAGGTGGGTAACAGTGGAGGGCATTGCCAGTAAAGATATCATTAGAAATGTCACGCAGAGAGTAGGTGTGTAACAGTGGGGGCATGACCAGTAAAGATGTCATTAGAAATGTCATGCAGATAGTACATGGTTAACAGTCGAGGGCGTGACTAGTAAATATGTCATTCGAAATGTCACACAGAGAGTAGGTGGGAAACAGCGGAAGGCATGACCAGTACAGATGTCATTAGAAATGCCATGCAGAGAGTAGGTGAGTAACAGTGGGGATATGGCCAGTAAAGATGTCATTAGAAATGCCATGCAGAGAGTAGGTGAGTAACAGTGGAGGGCATGACCAGTAAATATGTCACTAGAAATGCCATGCAGAGAGTAAGTGAGTAACAGTGGGGGTATGGACAGTAAAGATGTCATTAGAAATGTCATGCAGAGAGTACATGGGTAACAGTCGAGGGCATGACCAGTAAATATGTCACTAGAAATGCCATGCAGAGAGTAAGTGAGTAACAGTGGGGGTATGGACAGTAAAGATGTCATTAGAAATGTAACGCAGAGAGTAGGTGGGTAACAGTGGGGGCATGACCAGTAAAGATGTCATTAGAAATGTCATGCAGAGAGTACATGGGTAACAGTCGAGGGCGTGACCGGTAAATATGTCACTAGAAATGCCATGCAGAGAGTAGGTGAGTAACAGTGGGGGTATGGACAGTAAAGATGTCATTAGAAATGCCATGCAGTGGGTAGGTGGGTAACAGTGAAGGGCATGGTCAGTAAAGGTATCATTAGAAATGTCATGCAGAGAGTAGGTGGGTAACAGTGGGGGCATGACCAGTAAAAATGTCATAAGAAATTTCATGCAGACAGTAGGTGGGTAACAGTGGGGGTATGGCCAGTAAAGATGTCATTAGAAATGTCACACAGAGAGTAGGCGGGTAACAGTGGGTGTGTGACCAGTAAAGATGTCATTAGAAATGTCATGAAGAGAGTAGGTGGGCAACAGTGGTGGGCATGGCTAGTAAAAATGTCATGAGAAATGTCACACGGTGGCTAACAGCAGAAGGCATGACCAGTACAGATGTCATTAGAAATGTCATGCAGAGAGTAGGTGGGTAACATCGGAAGGCATGACCAATAAAGATGGAATTAGAAATGTCATGAAGAGAGTAGGAGGACAACAGTGGAGGACATGGCCAGTAACGATGCCATTGGAAATGTCACACAGAGAGTAGGTGGGTAACAGTGGGATACATGAACAGTAAAGATGTCATTAGAAAAGTCACACAGAGAGTAGGTGGGTAACAGCGGAAGGCATGGCCAGTAAAAATGTCATTAGAAATGTCATGCAGAGAGTACATGGGTAACAGTCGAGGGCGTGACCAGTTAATATGTCATTCGAAATGTCACGCAGAGAGTAGGTGGGTAACAGTGGGGGCATGACCAGTACAGATGTCATTAGAAATGCCATGCAGAGAGTAGGTGAGTAACAGTGGGGATATGGCCAGTAAAGATGTCATTAGAAATGTCACGCAGAGAGTAGGTGGGTAACAGTGGGGGGCATGACCAGTAAAGATGTCATTAGAAATGCCATGCAGAGAGTAGGTGAGTAACAGTGGGGATATGGCCAGTAAAGATATCATTAGAAATGTCACGCAGAGAGTAGATGAGTAACAGTGGGGGCATGACCAGTAAGTATGTAATTAGAAAAGTCACAGAGAGTAGGTGAGTAACAGTGGGGGCCATGACCAGTAGATATCATTATAAATGTCACGCAGAGAGTAGGTGGGTAACAGTGGCGGGCATGGCCAGTAAAGATATCATTAGAAATGCCATGCAGAGAGTAGGTGGGTAACAGTGGGGGTATGGCCAGTAAAGATTTCATTAGAAATGTCACGCAGAGAGTAGGTGGGTAACAATGGAGGGCATGGCCTGGAAAGATATCAGTAGAAATGTCACGCAAAGAGTAGGTGGGTAACAGTGGGGGCATGACCTGTAAAGATGTCATTAGAAATGTCACGCAGAGAGTAGGTGGGTAACAGTGGGGGCATGACCTGTAAAGATGTCATTAGAAATGTGATGCAGAGAATAGGTGAGTAACAGTGGGGGGCATGACCAGTAAGTATGTCATTAGAAAAGTCACAGAGAGTAGGTGGGTAACAGTGGGTGGCATGACCAGTAAAGATGTCATTAGAAATGTCAGGCAGAGAGTAGGTGGGTATCAGTGGGGGGCATGACCAGTAAGTATGTCATTAGAAAAGTCACAGAGTAGGTGGGTAGCAGTGGGAGCATGACCAGTAAAGATGTCATTAGAAATGTCACGCAGAGAGTAAGTGAATAACAGTGGGGGGCATGACCAGTAAAGATGTCATTAGAAATGTCACAGAGTAGGTGGGTAACAGTGGGGGCATGACCAGTAAAGAATTCATTAGAAATTTCATACAGAGAGTAGGTGGGTAACAATGAGGGGCATGGCCAGTAAAGATGTCATTAGACATGTCACGCAGAGAGTAGGTGGGTAACAGCGGAAGAGAGTAGGTGGGTAACAGCAGAAGGCATGACCAGTACAGATGTCTTTAGAAAAGTCATGCAGAGAGTAGGTGGGTAACAGTGGAGGGCATGGCCAGTAAAGATTTCATTAGAAATGTCACACAGAGAGTAGGTGGGTAAAAGTGGGGGTGTGACCTGTAAAGATGTCATTAGAAATGTCACGCAGAGAGTAGGTGGGTAACATCGGAAGGCATGACCAGTAAAGATGTAATTAGAAATGTCACGCAGAGAGTAGGTGGGTAACAGTGGGTGCGTGACCAGTAAAGATGTCATTAGAAATGCCATGAAGAGAGTAGGTTGGGCAATAGTGGAGGGCATGGCTAGTAACAATGTCATTGGAAATGTCACACAGAGAGTAGGTGGGTAACAGTGGGGGGCATGAACAGTAAAGATGTCATTAGAAATGTCACACAGACAGTAGGTGGGTAACAGTGGGGGGCATGACCAGTAAAGATGTCATTAGAAATGTCATGCGGAGAGTAGGTGGGTAACAGTGGGGGCCATGACCAGTAAAGAGATCATTAGAATTGTCATTCAGAGAGTAGGTGGGTAACAGTGGGGGGCATGACCAGTACAGATGTCATTAGAAATGCCATGCAGAGAGTAGGTGAGTAACAGTGGGGGTATGGCCAGTAAAGATGTCATTAGAAATGTCACACAGAGTACATGGGTAACAGTCGAGGGCGATACCAGTAAATATGTCATTAGAAATGTCACACAGAGAGTAGGTGGGTAACAGCGGAAGGCATGACCAGTAAAGATGTCATTAGATATTCCATGCAGAGAGTAGGTGGGTAACAGTGAAGGGCATGGTCAGTAAAGGTATCATTAGAAATGCCATGCAGAGAGTCGGTGAGTAACAGTGGGGGGCATGACCAGTAAGTATGTAATTAGAAAAGTCACAGAGAGTAGGTGGGTAACAGTGGGGGCATGACCAGTAAAGATGTCATTAGAAATGCCATGCAGAGAGTAGGTGAGTAACAGTGGGGGTATGGCCAGTAAAGATTTCATTAGAAATGTCACGCAGAGAGTAGGTGGGTAACAGTGGAGGGCATGGCCAGTAAAGATATCATTAGAAATGTCACGCAGAGACTAGGTGGGTAACAGTGGGGGCATGACCAGTAAGTATGTCATTAGAAAAGTCACAGAGACTAGGTGGGTAACAGTGGGGGGCATTACCAGTAAAGATGTCATTAGAAATGTCACAGAGAGTAGGTGGGTAACAGTGGGGGGCATGACCAGTAAAGATGTCATTAGAAATGTCACAGAGTAGGTGGGTAACAGTGGGGCATGACCAGTAAAGATGTCATTAGACATGTCACGCAGAGAGTAGACGGGTAACAGTGGAAGGCATGTCCAGTAAAGATCTAATTGGAAAAGTCACAGAGAGTAGGTGGGTAACAGTGGGGGCATGACCAGTAGAGATGTCATTAGAAATGCCATGCAGAGAGTAGGTGAGTAACAGTGGGCGTATGGCCAGTAAAGATGTCATTAGAAATGTCACGCAGAGAGTAGGTGGGTAACAGTGGAGGGCATGGCCAGTAAAGATTTCATTAGAAATGTCACACAGAGAGTAGGTGGGTAACAGTGGAGGGCATGACCAGTAAAGATGCCATTAGAAATGTCATGCAGAGAGTACATGGGTAACAGTCGAGGGCGTGACCAGTAAACATGTCATTAGAAATGTCACACAGAGAGTAGGTGGGTAACAGCGGAAGGCATGACCAGTAAATATGTCATTAGAAATGTCACGCAGAGAGTAGGTGGGTAACAGTGGAGGGCATGACCAGTAAAGATGTCATTAGAAATGTCATGCAGAGAGTACATGGGTAACAGTCGACGGCATGGCCAGTAAAATATGTCATTACAAATGTCAGGCAAAGAGTAGGTGGGTAACATTGGAGGGCACGACCAGTAAAGATATCATTAGAAATGTCATGCAGAGAGTACATGGGTAACAGTCGAGGGCTTGACCAGTAAATATGTCATTAGAAATGTCACGCAGAGATTTGGTGGGTAACAGTGGAGGGCATGACCAGTAAAGATGTCATTAGAAATGTCATGCAGAGAGTACATGGGTTACAGTCGAGGGCATGACCAGTAAATATGTCATTAGAAATGCCATGCAGAGAGTAGGTGAGTAACAGTGGGGTTATGGCCAGTAAAGATGTCATTAGAAATGTCACACAGAGAGTAGGTGAGTAACAGTGGTGGTATGGCCAGTAAAGATGTCATTACAAATGTCACGCAGAGAGTAGGTGGGTAACAGTGGAGGGCATTGCCAGTAAAGATATCATTAGAAATGTCACGCAGAGAGTAGGTGTGTAACAGTGGGGGCATGACCAGTAAAGATGTCATTAGAAATGTCATGCAGATAGTACATGGGTAACAGTCGAGGGCGTGACCAGTAAATATGTCATTCGAAATGTCACACAGAGAGTAGGTGGGAAACAGCGGAAGGCATGACCAGTACAGATGTCATTAGAAATGCCATGCAGAGAGTCGGTGAGTAACAGTGGGGGTATAGCCAGTAAAGATGTCATTAGACATGTCACAGAGAGAGTAGCTGCATAACAGTGGGGGACATAACCAGTAAAGATGTCATTAGAAATGCCATGCAGAGAGTAGGTGAGTAACAGTGGGGATATGGCCAGTAAAGATGTCATTAGAAATGTCATGCAGAGAGTACATGGGTAACAGTCGAGGGCATGACCAGTAAATATGTCATTAGAAATGTCACGCAGAGAGTAGGTGGGTAACAGTGGGGGCATGACCAGTACAGATGTCATTAGAAATGCCATGCAGAGAGTAGGTGAGTAACAGTGGGGATATGGCCAGTAAAGATGTCATTAGAAATGTCACGCAGAGAGTAGGTGGGTAACAGTGGGGGGCATGACCAGTAAAGATGTCATTAGAAATGCCATGCAGAGAGTAGGTGAGTAACAGTGGGGATATGGCCAGTAAAGATATCATTAGAAATGTCACGCAGAGAGTAGATGAGTAACAGTGGGGGCATGACCAGTAAGTATGTAATTAGAAAAGTTACAGAGAGTAGGTGAGTAACAGTGGGGGCCATGACCAGTAGATATCATTATAAATGTCACGCAGAGAGTAGGTGGGTAACAGTGGCGGGCATGGCCAGTAAAGATATCATTAGAAATGACACACAGAGAGTAGGTGGGTAACAGGGGGGGAATGACCAGTAAAGATGTCATTAGAAATGCCATGCAGAGAGTAGGTGGGTAACAGTGGGGGTATGGCCAGTAAAGATTTCATTAGAAATGTCACACACAGAGTAGGTGGGTAACAATGGAGGGCATGGCCTGGAAAGATATCAGTAGAAATGTCACGCAAAGAGTAGGTGGGTAACAGTGGGGGCATGACCTGTAAAGATGTCATTAGAAATGTCACGCAGAGAGTAGGTGGGTAACAGTGGGGGCATGACCTGTAAAGATGTCATTAGAAATGTGATGCAGAGAATAGGTGAGTAACAGTGGGGGGCATGAACAGTAAGTTTGTCATTAGAAAAGTCACAGAGAGTAGGTGGGTAACAGTGGGTGGCATGACCAGATTAGAAATGTCAGGCAGAGAGTAGGTGGGTATCAGTGGGGGGCATGACCAGTAAGTATGTCATTAGAAAAGTCACAGAGAGTAGGTGGGTAGCAGTGGGAGCATGACCAGTAAAGATGTCATTAGAAATGTCACGCAGAGAGTAAGTGAATAACAGTGGGGGGCATGACCAGTAAAGATGTCATTAGAAATGTCACAGAGTAGGTGGGTAACAGTGGGGGCATGACCAGTAAAGAATTCATTAGAAATTTCATACAGAGAGTAGGTGGGTAACAATGAGGGGCATGGCCAGTAAAGATGTCATTAGACATGTCACGCAGAGATTAGACGGGTAACAGTGGAGGGCATGGCCAGTAAAGATGTCATTAGAAATGTCATGCAGAGAGTAGGTGGGTAACAGCGGAAGAGAGTAGGTGGGTAACAGCAGAAGGCATGACCAGTACAGATGTCTTTAGAAAAGTCATGCAGAGAGTAGGTGGGTAACAGTGGAGGGCATGGCCAGTAAAGATTTCATTAGAAATGTCACACAGAGAGTAGGTGGGTAACAGTGGGGGTGTGACCTGTAAAGATGTCATTAGAAATGTCACGCAGAGAGTAGGTGGGTAACATCGGAAGGCATGACCAGTAAAGATGTAATTAGAAATGTCACGCAGAGAGTAGGTGGGTAACAGTGGGTGCGTGACCAGTAAAGATGTCATTAGAAATGCCATGAAGAGAGTAGGTTGGGCAACAGTGGAGGGCATGGCTAGTAACAATGTCATTGGAAATGTCACACAGAGAGTAGGTGGGTAACAGTGGGGGGCATGAACAGTAAAGATGTCATTAGAAATGTCACACAGACAGTAGGTGGGTAACAGTGGGGGGCATGACCAGTAAAGATGTCATTAGAAATGTCATGCGGAGAGTAGGTGGGTAACAGTGGGGGCCATGACCAGTAAAGAGGTCATTAGAATTGTCATTCAGAGAGTAGGTGGGTAACAGTGGGGGGGCATGACCAGTACAGATGTCATTAGAAATGCCATGCAGAGAGTAGGTGAGTAACAGTGGGGGTATGGCCAGTAAAGATGTCATTAGAAATGTCATGAGTAGGTGCATAACAGTGGGGGACATAACCAGTAAAGATGTCAATAGAAATGCCATGCAGAGAGTCGGGGAGTAACAGTGGGGGGCATGACCAGTAAGTATGTAATTAGAAAAGTCACAGAGAGTAGGTGGGTAACAGTGGGGGCATGACCAGTAAAGATGTCATTAGAAATGCCATGCAGAGAGTAGGTGAGTAACAGTGGGGGTATGGCCAGTAAAGATTTCATTAGAAATGTCACGCAGAGAGTAGGTGGGTAACAGTGGAGGGCATGGCCAGTAAAGATATCATTAGAAATGTCACGCAGAGACTAGGTGGGTAACAGTGGGGGCATGACCAGTAAGTATGTCATTAGAAAAGTCACAGAGACTAGGTGGGTAACAGTGGGGGGCATTACCAGTAAAGATGTCATTAGAAATGTCACAGAGAGTAGGTGGGTAACAGTGGGGGGCATGACCAGTAAATATGTCATTAGAAATGTCACAGAGAGTAGGTGGGTAACAGTGGGGCATGACCAGTAAAGATGTCATTAGAAATTTCATGCAGAGAGTAGGTGGGAAACAGCGAGGGGCATGACCAGTAAAGATGTCATTAGACATGTCACGCAGAGAGTAGACGGGTAACAGTGGAAGGCATGTCCAGTAAAGATCTAATTGGAAAAGTCACAGAGAGTAGGTGGGTAACAGTGGGGGCATGACCAGTAGAGATGTCATTAGAAATGCCATGCAGAGAGTAGGTGAGTAACAGTGGGCGTATGGCCAGTAAAGATGTCATTAGAAATGTCACACAGAGAGTAGGTGGGTAACAGTGGAGGGCATGACCAGTACAGATGCCATTAGAAATGTCATGCAGAGAGTACATGGGTAACAGTCGAGGGCGTGACCAGTAAACATGTCATTAGAAATGTCACACAGAGAGTAGGTGGGTAACAGCGGAAGGCATGACCAGTAAATATGTCATTAGAAATGTCACGCAGAGAGTAGGTGGGTAACAGTGGAGGGCATGACCAGTACAGATGCCATTAGAAATGTCATGCAGAGAGTACATGGGTAACAGTCGAGGGCGTGACCAGTAAACATGTCATTAGAAATGTCACACAGAGAGTAGGTGGGTAACAGTCGACGGCATGGCCAGTAAAATATGTCATTACAAATGTCAGGCAAAGAGTAGGTGGGTAACATTGGAGGGCACGACCAGTAAAGATGTCATTACAAATGTCATGCAGAGAGTACATGGGTAACAGTCGAGGGCTTGACCAGTAAATATGTCATTAGAAATGTCACGCAGAGATTTGGTGGGTAACAGTGGAGGGCATGACCAGTAAAGATGTCATTAGAAATGTCATGCAGAGAGTACATGGGTTACAGTCGAGGGCATGACCAGTAAAAATGTCATTAGAAATGCCATGCAGAGAGTAGGTGAGTAACAGTGGGGTTATGGCCAGTAAAGATGTCATTAGAAATGTCACACAGAGAGTAGGTGAGTAACAGTGGTGGTATGGCCAGTAAAGATGTCATTAGAAATGTCACGCAGTGAGTAGGTGGGTAACAGTGGAGGGCATGGCCAGTAAAGATATCATTAGAAATGTCACGCAGAGAGTAGGTGTGTAACAGTGGGGGCATGACCAGTAAAGATGTCATTAGAAATGTCATGCAGATAGTACATGGGTAACAGTCGAGGGCGTGACCAGTAAATATGTCATTCGAAATGTCACACAGAGAGTAGGTGGGAAACAGCGGAAGGCATGACCAGTACAGATGTCATTAGAAATGCCATGCAGAGAGTCGGTGAGTAACAGTGGGGGTATAGCCAGTAAAGATGTCATTAGACATGTCACAGAAAGAGTAGCTGCATAACAGTGGGGGACATAACCAGTAAAGATGTCATTAGAAATGCCATGCAGAGAGTAGGTGAGTAACAGTGGGGATATGGCCAGTAAAGATGTCATTAGAAATGCCATGCAGAGAGTAGGTGAGTAACAGGGGGGGTATGGCCAGTAAAGATGTCATTAGAAATGTCACTCAGAGAGTAGGTGGGTAACAGTGGAGGGCATGACCAGTAAAGATGTCATTAGAAATTTCATGCAGAGAGTAGGTGGGTAACAGTGGAGGGCATGACCAGTAAAGATGTCATTAGTAATGCCATGCAGAGAGTATATGGGTAACAGTCGAGGGCATGACCAGTAAATATGTCATTAGAAATGTCAGGCAAAGAGTAGGTGGGTAATATTGGAGGGCACAACCAGTAAAGATGTCATTAGAAATGTCATGCAGAGAGTACATGGGTAACAGTCGAGGGCTTGAACAGTAAATATGTCATTAGAAATGTCATGCAGAGAGTAGGTGGGTAACAGTGGAGGGCATGACCAGTAAAGATGTCATTAGAAATGTCATGCAGAGAGTACATGGGTAACAGTCGAGGGCATGACCAGTAAATATGTCACTAGAAATGCCATGCAGAGAGTAGGTGAGTAACAGTGGGGGTATGGACAGTAAAGATGTCATTAGAAACGTAACGCAGAGAGTAGGTGGGTAACAGTGGGGGCATGACCAGTAAAGATGTCATTAGAAATGTCATGCAGAGAGTACATGGGTAACAGTCGAGGGCGTGACCGGTAAATATGTCATTAGAAATGTCACACAGAGAGTAGGTGGGTAACAGCGGAAGACATGACCAGTAAAGATGTCATTAGAAATGCCATGCAGAGGGTAGGTGGGTAACAGTGGGGGCATGACCAGTAAACATGTCATAAGAAATTTCATGCAGACAGTAGGTGGGTAACAGTGGGGGTATGGCCAGTAAAGATGTCATTAGAAATGTCACACAGAGAGTAGGTGGGTAACAGTGGGGGTATGGTCAGTAAAGGTATCATTAGAAATGTCACGCAGAGAGTAGGTGGGTAACAGTGGGGGCATGACCAGTAAAAATGTCATAAGAAATTTCATGCAGACAGTAGGTGGGTAACAGTGGGGGGCATGACCAGTAAAGATGTCATTAGAAATTTCATGCAGAGAGTAGGTGGGTAACAGTGGAGGGCATGACCAGTAAAGATGTCATTAGTAATGCCATGCAGAGAGTATATGGGTAACAGTCGAGGGCATGACCAGTAAATATGTCATTAGAAATGTCAGGCAAAGAGTAGGTGGGTAACATTGGAGGGCACAACCAGTAAAGATGTCATTAGAAATGTCATGCAGAGAGTACATGGGTAACAGTCGAGGGCTTGAACAGTAAATATGTCATTAGAAATGTCATGCAGAGAGTAGGTGGGTAACAGTGGAGGGCATGACCAGTAAAGATGTCATTAGAAATGTCATGCAGAGAGTACATGGGTAACAGTCGAGGGCATGACCAGTAAATATGTCACTAGAAATGCCATGCAGAGAGTAGGTGAGTAACAGTGGGGGTATGGACAGTAAAGATGTCATTAGAAACGTAACGCAGAGAGTAGGTGGGTAACAGTGGGGGCATGACCAGTAAAGATGTCATTAGAAATGTCATGCAGAGAGTACATGGGTAACAGTCGAGGGCGTGACCGGTAAATATGTCATTAGAAATGTCACACAGAGAGTAGGTGGGTAACAGCGGAAGACATGACCAGTAAAGATGTCATTAGAAATGCCATGCAGAGGGTAGGTGGGTAACAGTGGGGGCATGACCAGTAAAAATGTCATAAGAAATTTCATGCAGACAGTAGGTGGGTAACAGTGGGGGTATGGCCAGTAAAGATGTCATTAGAAATGTCACACAGAGAGTAGGTGGGTAACAGTGGGTGTGTGACCAGTAAAGATGTCATTAGAAATGTCATGAAGAGAGTAGGTGGGCAACAGTGGTGGGCATGGCTAGTAAAAATGTCATGAGAAATGTCACACGGTGGCTAACAGCAGAAGGCATGACCAGTACAGATGTCATTAGAAATGTCATGCAGAGAGTAGGTGGGTAACATCGGAAGGCATGACCAATAAAGATGGAATTAGAAATGTCATGAAGAGAGTAGGAGGACAACAGTGGAGGACATGGCCAGTAACGATGCCATTGGAAATGTCACACAGAGAGTAGGTGGGTAACAGCGGAAGGCGTGACCAGTTAATATGTCATTCGAAATGTCACGCAGAGAGTAGGTGGGTAACAGTGGGGGCATGACCTGTAAAGATGTCATTAGAAATGTGATGCAGAGAATAGGTGAGTAACAGTGGGGGGCATGACCAGTAAGTATGTCATTAGAAAAGTCACAGAGAGTAGGTGGGTAACAGTGGGTGGCATGACCAGTAAAGATGTCATTAGAAATGTCAGGCAGAGAGTAGGTGGGTATCAGTGGGGGGTATGACCAGTAAGTATGTCATTAGAAAAGTCACAGAGAGTAGGTGGGTAGCAGTGGGAGCATGACCAGTAAAGATGTCATTAGAAATTTCATGCAGAGAGTAGGTGGGCAACAATGAGGGGCATGGCCAGTAAAGATGTCATTAGACATGTCATGCAGAGATTAGACGGGTAGCAGTGGAGGGCATGGCCAGTAACGATCTAATTGGAAAAGTCACAGAGAGTAGGTGGGTAACAGTGGGGGCATGACTAGTAGAGATGTCATTAGAAATGTCATGCAGAGAGTAGGTGGGTAACAGCGGAAGACATGACCAGTAAATATGTCATTAGAAATGTCACGCAGAGAGTAGGTGGGTAACAGTGGAGGGCATGACCAGTAAAGATGTAATTAGAAAAGTCACAGAGAGTAGGTGAGTAACAGTGGGGGCCATGACCAGTAAAGATATCATTAGAAAAGTCACGCAGAGAGTAGGTGGGTAACAGTGGGGGCATGACCAGTAAAGATGTCATTAGAAATGTCACGCAGAGAGTAGGTGAGTAACAGTGGGGGGCATGACCAGTAAGTATGTAATTAGAAAAGTCACAGAGAGTAGGTGAGTAACAGTGGGGGCCATGACCAGTAAAGATATCATTAGAAAAGTCACGCAGAGAGTAGGTGGGTAACAGTGGGGGCATGACCAGTAAAGATGTCATTAGAAATGTCACGCAAAGAGTAGGTGGGTAACAGTGGGGGCGTGACCTGTAAAGATGTCATTAGAAATGTCATGCAGAGAATAGGTGAGTAACAGTGGGGGGCATGACCAGTAAAGATGTCATTAGAAATGTCATGCAGACAGTAGGTGGGTAACAGTGGGGGTATGGCCAGTAAAGATGTCATTAGAAATGTCACACAGAGAGTAGGTGGGTAACAGTGGGTGTGTGACCAGTAAAGATGTCATTAGAAATGTCATGAAGAGAGTAGGTGGGTAACATCGGAAGGCATGACCAATAAAGTTTGTTGTGTCTATTTGATGTATCTGTTTGGGTGCAATGTGAATCAGAAAAAGGAAGATGTGTTATATCGTGCCTGAGTGTGTTTGTAATGTTTATCAGTAAAGGAAGGAGATGTGTTGTGATGTGCTTGTCTCTGCATGTGAAAGCTGGTGATGTCATGTGGAGTGTTGCCGTGTGAATGTCGGAATGTTTACCCAAGGATTCCACACACAGCCAGTTAGAGCTCCCCAGCCTGGGTGATGGGAGCCAGTGTTATGTCCTGAACGGGGTATCCAGCTGGTCACGGCTCTGTGGGGAAATTTCCATGGTGGGGATCTGGTCAAGGAGTTCTCGCATATGTTATTCAGTGTGCTCTACGGGCTGGGAATAAAGGGATCTATAGAACTCGATAAATATATCAAGTATTCGATGGTCTGCCCATTGAGCGTCACCGTTCTGATCTTTTATGGAAGTGATCTGCGTGCGGCCCAGTTCCCCCCTCACAAGTGTCGCAAGTGTCTTGCCGGGTCTGTCCCCCTCTCCATATTTCCTAGTGGCCTGCGGGCGGCTGAAATAATGAACTTCGCTGGTCGCTAACGTGTCAAACACCTGGAGCTCGTCAGAGATTTGGGCCAGAGTGGTGGGGTCAGACCCGGAGGAGCAACATTGCTCCAACCTTTTCAGTTTGGCCTCAGATCGCCCAAGGGCAGCTCTAATAGCTTTCAGCACCCCTGCCTCTCGGGAGATAGACATGCCCCTAATGTAAGCCTTAAAAGCCTCCCATATGACCGCGGCGGTCGTGTCTTGAAGAGAGTTAAGCTCAAAGAAGGACTCAATGTCCGCTAGAATCTCAGATTTAAACACAATGCTTTTAGAGCTTCAGACTTAAAGCGCCAGGTGCAGAGTGTTGGGATGGGAATTCCCAGCCCCAAGGACAGTATGATTGGAGAATGATCCTAGAATGTGCGGGGCAAAATGCGTGTATCCTTCACCCTACCCATGACCTCCCTTGAGACCAAAAACAGATCTATCCTGGACGAACTATCATGTACAGAAGAGTAATAAGTGTAGTCCTGCTGCTGGGGTGAAGTGTCCTCCAGGCGTCACAAATGTTGAGCGACTGCATGTGGCCATGCAGCCTGCGCGCCGCGCCAGACCGAGCTCTGGGTGTAGTTGCAGTTCTGTCCAGGGCAGTGTCCAGTATAAGGTTCAGGTTCCTCCCCCATATGATCTGCACCCCCACGAAGCCCAGCAGTATGGTAGTTACCGTGTCAAAGAATTCCGGAGAGTCTACATTGGGACAGTAAGTGTTAACCAGCAAGTACTCTTTATTGACCAGTGTGCAGTGTATTATAACATAACGACCCTCAGGATCAACATAGCTTTTATGCAGCACAAACTTAATTGATTTGTGGATCATTGTGAGAACGCCCCTAGATTGCGTGGAGTAAGAAGTAAAGAACCTGGCAGAACCCCATGATGGGGCAACAGCCCTCGGAATGAGGCCATTGGAGTGTGTCTCTTGTAAAAGCAATATCTTGCAATTGTGTCTGTTAGCATATGCAACGATCTTGCAGGCCTTAGTGTGGTTGCTCAGCCCCCGAATGTTCCAGGACATTATGACTGTAGCCGTTTCAGAGGTAGGTATCTACAGACACAGTACCCATAAATCAGTGAACATCCCAGCTCCCATGATGGTATGAGCTCCCAGAGTTGGAACAGCAAGTGGGCATGGGGCCCTTCAGCATGCGCGCCGCAAAACCTTGTGTGCCTTTTTGCAAAACAACCCCTTTCCCACTCCCCACCCTCACCACTAACCATGGATCAGCAGTGTAAAGATCAGCCACCCCTAACAATGCACAGTTGGGCCATCCCGAACCTGGCCCAATCTGCCCCGAGGCCCAACTGGGGCCAACAAACACCAAAGAATTGAGAAAAAACAGTGCAATCGTAATGGGGTGCGCCGTTGCCGTGCACCAGAACGCTTGGAGCCAAATGGCTCAGTTGCAAAACGAGCAGTGGTGGCGGATTCACCGAGCAGGACCCGCCCACGAAGCGGGTAAGAGGGGAACGCACACGAGCCCCTGTGGTTCCGAAATAGACCAAAACAGTTTCGAAACTCAAATATCGTACATTTGAGATGCGGGGAACGGGGTATATAACTGAGAGATTAAGGACCTGAACAATAGGAGGACAGAAATTGAGGTAGGACAACAGAACAAAGTGAGACCAGCTCTGTGGAGTGCGTAGTAAGGATATGTGCACAAACGCTGCAGCACACAAGGACTGCAGGGGCAGAGCGTCACAGTAAACAGAGCAGCCTTACCAGTACCACAGTGCAGATTGAGTAAACAAGTTCAATAAGTGTCCACAGTCCGTGCCATTCACAGTTGATTAGCATCCACTCAACCTTCTCCAGGGCCCTGAAGCGGTATTTGCATCTCAATGAATTTCACTGCCTCGTCTGGGACTGTGAAAAAGTACAATTTGCCATTATGAGTGAGCTTAAGACGAGCCGGGAATAAGATGGCATACGGTACATTGCATTCCCTGAACATTTTCTTGACGCCAAGAAATTGGCGTCTCTCCTGCTGCACTGCCACAGAAAAGTCTGGAAAGATCCTGATGACATGAGACTCCAGACGCAGCTCCTCTTTCTCCCGTGACAGGGGAAGAATGAGGTCCCTGTCACGATAATTAAGAATCTTGGCTATAATGGGTCTGGGATGTCGCCAGGTCGGGGTCGTGGGGCAAGGGCCCGGCGAGCCCGCTCCACCGTGAAATAAGGGGAAAGGTCTGGGTCCCCCAGCAAGTCCTTGATTAGTTGTTCGACTGCATCTTCCATGCGCCCCTTCAGGGCAGTTTCAGGGACCCCAATGATGCGAAGATTGTTTCTGCGGGAGCGGGACTCCAAGTCATCGCATTTTACTTTAACACTCTTCATGTCGTGCGATAAGGTGGCCACTGTGTCCTGAAGTACGTGTATCGCATCTTCATTAGCAGAGATCCGGTTTTCGGCCTCAGTAATTCTCGATCCAGCCTGATCTACCCGGGTCTTGAGCGAGGCGACATTCGCATTGATATCGTCAAACTTCTCATGAAAGGAGGCAAAGTTCTTAGCCATCGATTCCATCATGGCAGTGAGGTCCGGTGCAGCCACCCCCGGATTAGGGTTGTTGTCAAGTTCTTCCTGCGGAGGCGACGTGTGTCCCACCTCCGGTCGAGGGACCGTCTTAGTGAATTTGTCCATGGCACCCCTTTTAGCAGATCCTTTGGAGCGACTCGACATGGCCGGAACCAGAGGGCACGACAAAGCTCGGTCGATGAAGCCAGTGAGTCGGGTATTGAAGAGATCCCGTGAGGGCACGACAGCAGTCCCCGCCGGCTCGCGCCAGGCAGCCCAGGCCCCCTCGCGGTCGCAGATAGGGCGCTGGCACGCCTCGGTCGTCAGCGGCCTAGGCCCCTAGCGGAAAGGACCGTCCGGCAGGACCGGGGCAGGAGCGAGCCGGTCCACGAGTGTATTGTGTGCCCCAACGTGCCAGGGGCAGAGCAGCCAGCAGCGAGTCCAGCGGGAGGCACCTGGTCAGGTCACGGTGAGAGCAGGGCCCAGTGTAAGCCCAATGGTGGCGAGGCACGGCGGGCCAAGGATCTCCAGTTCAGAGAGTCCGATTTCTCCCAGAACTCGACGTGCGGATAGAGCTCGATGGCCACAGTGCAGGGATCGTAGCAGGTACACAGGATCCAAGGCAGAACCGCAGATGTCAACGGATAAGAGGCGGCTAGGCACGGAGCTCGTACGCTAGGCAGCCATCTTGCAGGCTGCTCAACAGCGCCCCCACCTTCCCTGCTGGAACTTGATAAAGAAGGTGTCCACACGCTTTGGGCTCCAAGGGATTCTATTCTTAGTAGTTGCAAGATTTTGGTGACGAGTCTTCTGGCTACATGACGATCACCCTACTGTGAACAACCACCATCACCCCCAAGTGTTTGAATATTTTCACGTTAGTTAATGTGTTTATGGTTATGCAATTAATCATTTACACTATCACAAAATAATACATGAAATCTTCAATACAATATAGTACATAAAAACAAAAGAAAAGACAATACGATGCATAATTAATAAAATTCATAATTAACCCCCTGTACCATCTGATAACTTACACACTCATATTATAATAGATGACGTTCTTTCATTATATTCTGGACTGCATATTTCAACTGGAATTTCCCACCATCACTTCCCGCGGTTGATATAGTTGACCAAGCAGATATAACATACGACCAGTACCCATCAGTGTTAGTCATGCTCATAGAGTAACACATCCTATACAGCTTGTTTTAAGTTGGAGCACTGAGTCAGTAAATGCCGAGCAGTTTCCATAGATTGATCGCATATCCTAAATGTTCTTTTCTCTCTGTGTATTGTATGCCATGCACCTTTAATCATTAGCACCCTGCGGGGGGAGCCAGCCAATCAGGAGGCTAGGCATGTGGGCTGAAACTGCTGATTTTCTGCTTTCTTTAGCATCCAGTAATGATTCTTTATCTTCATATTCTAATACATAGTGCAGTGATATTCAAATCGCTTCAATACACTGGTTTCTTGAGTATGGGGATGATTAATAATAATTTCTTCAGATTTAGATAATATTGATGTGCACAGAGCTTGGTGCATTTTCATTAATAATAAACGTGTCTGGATCTTACAATGGGACATCATAACATGAGCCCAATCTGATTGCCTCAATAGGAATGCCACTCCTCACCCCAAAATAGGATCGCCAAATTGCACCCTCCTGGGACTTCATCCAAGGGCTATCACTTTCAGAGTAGGTTTCAATCTTGTACATAATCGATGGCACAATACTTGTGTGGAATGATTTGACCATGCCCCCACTGTTACCCACCTACTCTCTGTGACATTTCTAATGCCATATTTACTGGTTATGCCCCCACTGTTACCCACCTACTCTCTGCATGACATGTCTAATGACATCTTTACTGGCCATGCCCCCCACTGTTACCCACCTACTCTCTGTGAAATTTCTAATGACATCTTTACTGGTCACGCCCGCGACTGTTACCCACCTACTCTCTGCGTGACATTTCTAATGAAATCTTTACTGGTCACGCCCGCGACTGTTACCCACCTACTCTCTGCGTGACATTTCTAATGACACCATTACTGGCCATGCCCACCACTGTTACCCACCTACTGTATGCGTGACATTTCTAATGACACACTGGTCATGCCCCCCACTGTTACCCACCTCCTCTCTGTGTGACATTTCTAATGACATCTGTACTGGTCATGCCCTCCACTGTTACCCATGTACTCTCTGCGTGACATTTCTAATGATATCTTTACTGGTCATGCTCTCCACTGTTACCCACCTACTCTCTGTGTGACATTTCTAATGACATCTTTACTGGCCATGCCCCCCACTGTTACACATGTACTCTTTGCATGACATTTCTAATGAGATATTTACTGGCCATGCCCTTCACTGTTCGGAACCAGAAACCAAACCCAAACCGGAACCTGATTGTAAAGAGGTAGTGGTTAATCTAGTGGTACAATGGTGAATGGGTTGTAATCCCAACAATCTCGGAGGAGGGGTAGTAGATATGACCGCAATAGAGGATTATTCATAGCAAGAAATTGGGGAAAAAGTTGGACGGTTGAAGCAAATGGTAGGAGAACCCTTCTGACCTGGATTGTGAGGTTACTTGATGGAGGGGTGGCGGGTGTTAACATAGATGTGATGGACTCTGCTCAGTTTTTACTGTTGATGCAGGAAGTCCAAATACAGGAAATTCTATTGGTCGGCCCTCCGAGAGAGGCTGACGGAGGAGTCTCAAATGTCCCTATTGCAAATGGTGGCCCAAGGCTGCAAACGCAAGTATCCTATTGCATCAGATTGGCCGACAGAGGAAAAGAAATGGTACACGCTGAAAGAGGCTATTCAAAGGGTGGGAGAACATGCCACAAAAGAGGTAATTCATTTAGATGATCCCGAACATATGGGGTTAGTAGCATTGTCCGTTTCTGCTAGAAACACTATTATTCGCACCACCCATCCAACATATAAAAATGTTATCATGACTCTACTGGTGGGAATGACAGGTAAAATAACGGATGAGGTGGTAGACGCTATTAGAAAACTGGCGGATTTAGGAGAATGGGGAAAGGCTGAGGAAATACCCAGAGAAGGGGCACAGTGAAAGGCGCACTCCTGGGAAGAGATTTGACAGTCGCTATACTCGCGTGTCTATAAAGGATATGTACCTAGCGCTACTGAAAAATGGGTTCCGCAGGGAACTAACAATGGGATGGAGACACAAGAAATGCACCAATTGTACAAAAAGCGAGGTTTGGACAGAAAGGAGCGTTATAAACAGGTGAAACGACAGGAAGTGCATAAACAAGAGAAAGGGGAGGATCCGGGCTGAGGCTGCCAACAGCACATCACTGCTCTCCTGCACTTTTCGAGCTTATTCCCACTAACTCAACCCCCCTCTTCTCCCTTTTTCATGTTGTAGAATAAAAGATGAAGAAGTAAAGGAACATGTGAATGGACTTTTGATCTTAAAAATGAGTTGGATAATGAGTATGCCGAAATGTTTGCTGCACCTGGATACAGGGGTTGGGATATTAGAAGAGATGGGAGAGGGACGGTAGAACCATACATACAGCCGAGACATTCAATGTCATCTGTACAGAGGGGCGACAAGCTGAAAGTGTGTATACGAGAAGCGATAAAGTGGGTGTCAAATCCTAGTATCCCATCAATGGTCCTACATGACATATTTGACGAATATTCCATGCCAATGAAAAGAAAGGCACTGCAATCAATGGCTGAACATTTGATAGAGAAGGATATAAAAAATAATAAGGCCAGCCCACCTGAGATACTAGCGGCATACAAGAGAGCATTTGAGCGAAGTACAGGAGAAACGGGCCTATCACTGGACTTAGGAATACTATTGAACCTAAGAGAAGGGGGAGGGATCGTGAGTGTCACATTTCCAATGAGGGAGGTCCCGCCCACGTTTGTACCAAAAGTAGAGGTCCCTGCGACGGGTACAGTAGGAGCGCAGGTAACACCAGCCCATTTCACCGCCCAGTATGTGCATGTCCCCTTTTCCAGGCAAGAGGTGAATACTATAAGACAGACGATTCCCGATATAAGAAAGAATCCAGCAGGTTTCTACAAGGAAGTAGAGTCAACCCTGAGATCAGCAGTGCTTACTATGAGCGATATAGATTTGATTTTCCCAGTCATTTTGCCAGCAGATATATGGAAACAGATGAGGACGGTAGATGACGCAGGGGTTTTTGGCGCCACATGGGCGGAGTTACTATTGGAGGACAAAAATAGAAAAGTAGGGGAAAATCGGGGAACCCGCATGGCAGATCTACCAGAACGGATAATGCGGAGATTGAGGGAAATAATTCCAGAAAAAAGGATTCAGTGGGACAAATTAACTACATGTGTACAGGGCAAGGATGAGCCAGTAACGGATTATTTCAATAGATTTGAAGGAGTATTCACAGACTTCAGTGGGCAGGATGTGAGCACAGAGTCGGGGAAAAGGCTATTTGTTGATAAATATGTGAGGGGACTAATATCACCAATTCAAGCTATGTTAATGACGTCGGAAAGTGCCTGGGCAGCAAAACCGGTGAGTGAGATATTACACATAGCCCAATATTATGAGAACAGGGTAAATGTGGCGAAAGAAAGAGAGTTGAAGGATAGAGTAAATTTAAAAACGAGGGTGTTACCTCAGCCGGTCATTGGATACAATAGAGGTAGAGGAAATGCACAAGGCAGGGGAAATTTGAATAATATGCACGGAGTGTCATTGGGAGTAAATCAATGTGCGTAGTGTAAGGAGGAAGGACACTGCTGAGCACAATGCCCGCACCTACAGAATAGAGGTGGATTTGGACAGAGAAGAGGACATCAGGGGTCAAATGGCCCAAGCAGAAATAGCATGCAGCAGCAACAGGGATATACCAATGGAGGTAATCAAAACCAATCCTATGGTCAAAACCAAGCTCAACAGAACCAGGCATTGAACCAAAGTGTTCCGAACCAAAATCAGGGAGGGCAGGGCGGGCAGGGCCAACAGAGAAATGATCAGAGTGGAGGACACCGAGGGGGAAATGGGAATATTTTTGATACACAGCCAAACACGTATTATAGCAGCAGCGGTGACTACACATCGGACAATGTGTTATTTTCGCAATAGGACAGCCCACGACAGGGGTCGGAACCAGTGTCTATTCCCATGAATCAGAGAGGACCCTACATAGAAATGAGAGTCGGGAATAAGGAGCACCGTTTCCTTGTAGATACAGGGGCGCAGAAGTGTTCGATAGACCACAACTTGGTTCCGGAGATCCCACTGTTGGGGCAAAAGAATGTTTCTGTAGGGTTCGCAGGTACACCAGTAATTAACCCCATGCCTGAAGCTGTCCCGATTACAATAGGACCATTTAAGGAACAGTGTCCATTTCTTCTGACAGAAAATTGTGGGGAGAACTTGCTAGGATTAAATTTGTTGAGAAAATTAGGGGCAGTTATACATTGTACGGCAGATGGGGTGTTCCTCATGATGTGGCCTCACGATGCACCAGTGACGGAATTTATGTCAAAAGCGTTACCAGAAGAGCTAAGTAGAGTACCAACCTGTCTGTGGGCAATGCATGATAATGATGTAGGATGCTTGAAAATAGAGCCAGCAAAAATAACTTTGAAAGAAGGTGTTACATTACCACAAATTCCCCAGTATAAAATTTCTGTTGAAGGTGAGAAGGGATTAAAGAGTATTGTTACTGACCTGGTGAGATTGGGGGTGGTTGAAGAAATTGCAGGTAGCACGTGCAACAGCGCGATTCTTCCAGTTTACAAGAAAGGAGGCAATGAAGTACCCTATCGTTTCATAATTGATCTGTGTGCATTGAACAAAGTGGTAGACCCATAATTCCCTTTGGTCCCAGATGTCGCAACAATACTGACAATGATACCGGCCACTGCAGAATACTTTAGTGTAGTCGATTTGAAGAACGCGTTCTTTAGCATCCCAGTGGATAAAAGCAGTAGATATCTGTTCGCGTTCACTCTAGGAGGTCGATCATTCACATTCACACGCATTCCACAAGGATACACAGAAAGCCCGAGCATTTACAGCAGAGCGCTAAAAGAGCAGCTAGACATGCTAGAATTACCCGAAGGTTGCGTACTCTTGCAGTACATAGATGACTTGTTACTAGCTGCTGACACAAAAGAGATCTGCAAAGAAAGTACTATATTACTATGGACACACCTAGCGACCCATGGTCACAAGGCAAGTTTGAAGAAATTCCAGTATAATCAAAAGGAGGTGTCTTATTTGGGTTACCTACTTTCAAAAGAAGGGAGAAGATTAACACCAGAACAGATAGAAAGTATTTCTAGTATGCCTATTCCAAAAACTCAAAAAGGAGTGAGAGCTGTAATAGGCATGGCCTCTTATTGTCGGCAGTGGATCAGTAATTTTGCGTTGATTGTGAAGCCGATGATAAAATTAACTAAAAAAGATGCAGTGATGCCTTTACAGTGGGATGAGGAATGTCAGAAAGCGTTTGAGCAATTGAAAGCTGCATTGTGTGCTGCGCCAGTTTTAGGCACTCCTAACTATAAAAAGATGTTTAGACTATTTGTGAGCGAGAGTGAAGGATGTGCATTGGCAGTTTTGACACAGGAACAAGGTGGAAGAAATAGGCCGTGCGGCTATTTTTCTTCCCCGCTGGACCCTGTAGCGCACGCACTACCACGATGTTTGCGATCTGTCGCGGCAGCTGCTGCGTCAGTGAAACAAACGGAAGGAATGGTATTGGGGCACACTTTAATTCTGATGGTGCCACATGCTATAGACGTTCTATTAAATAGAACACAGACGCAACACCTCACTTCTGCCAGACTAACAAGATATGAGCTCATCTTGTTTGCACCCCACATCCAAATTATGAGGTGTAGCGCATTGAATCCTGCAGAATTAATGCCACTGCCCATAGCAGAAATTGGTGACAACGAATCACCACCCCATGATTGTTTAATGGTCACTGAAGAAGAAACAAAGGGAAGAATTGACTTGAGCGACATCCCACAGAAAGAGCCAGATGGGGAGTTATTTTGTGACGGCTCTTGTTTTAAATTACCTGATGGCACATCAACGGCCGCATATGCAATTACTACCCTAGAGAGTGTTGTAGAAAGCAGAAGAATCCCCTACAATTCTGCGCAAGCCGCAGAAATAATAGCACTGACACGAGCCTGTGAACTCTCTGAGAATTTGAACGTGAATATTTATACTGACAGCCAGTACACCTTTGGCGTGGTTCATATATCTTTGGCCGACTCTGGGCTGAGAGGGGTTTCTTGACATCACATGGGGCCAGGATTCAGCATGGGCCTTTGATTGTGTGATTGTTGTCTCCAGTCTCGTTTCCAAAGCGCCTAGCTATAGTGAAATGCGAGGCGCATAAAAAAGTAACATGCAAAGTGGGAGAGGGAAACGCATTTGCAGACAGAATTGCAAAACAAACAGCCACAGATTTGGGAAATAAAATGATGACAGTACAGACTGAGGAAGTACCTTGTATGATAGAGAATGAAGTTGCCACAGTCAAAGAAATGCAGACTGAGGCCACGACCGAAGAGATTCAGGGGTGGGCTGAGGGCTCTGCTGAGTTAGATTTGGAAGGATGTCGGGTGGACAAAGAGACAAAGAACTAGATGTTGCCAAATTGTTACGTAACCGCAATGGTTACAATGGCGCATAGCCCTACCCACATTTGCGCGAAGAAGATGGTACAGCATTTATCCACAGTATGGAAAAATGAGCACATAAAAAAGAATGCAGAAAGGCTAGTGCAGAATTGTATTACGTGCCTGCAACACAATGTAGGGAAGGGAACCGTGACTCCAGTAGGTAGTTTTGGCCCACCCTCTATGCCATTTGAGGTGATCCATTTTGATTTCATAGAAATGGAAAGGTGCCAGAACTACAAATATGTGTTAGTGGTGATTTGTGCATTTAGCAAGTGGGTGGAGGCATATCCTTTAAAAGACTGCACTGCCATGTCAACGGCAAAAGTAATGTTGAAAGAGTATTTCTCCCGGTTTAGGTTGCCCGGTGTCCTGTGGTCAGACAACGGCCCACACTTTGTGCGCGCAGTAGTGCTACAGATCTGTGCAGGTCTGCAGATAGAGAAATGATTCCACAGTTCCAGGCATCCCAGTTCTGCCGGGCTTGTTGAGAGACATAACGGTATCTTAAAGTCAAAGATAGCTAAAGTCTGTGCTGGGAGAAAGTTGAGTTGGGTGGATGCATTACCCCTAGCGCTATTGTGCATGCGCACGTCTGTGCAGGCTAAAACTGGGCTCTCCCCCTATAAAATTATAATGGGGAGACTGGCAAATGTATGGTGCGCACCGCAGCCCAAAAGATTATGTGAGGTCGAGCATCCTATGTTAAGCACGTACTGTGGCCTTTTAATGCAGAAGTTGCATTTAATGTATCAGCAGGTGCAGGAGGCGTTACCAGTGCGACACACCGGACCGGGGCACTCGCTGGAGCCTGGAAGCTGGGTCCTGATAAAGAACTTTGAGCGGAAGACAGCATTAGCACCCAGGTGGCGTGGCCCCTACCAAGTACTTTTGGCGACGCAAATGGCCATTTGAGTGGACGGACGGAAGGCATGGATCCATGCGACACATGCCAAAAGATTTCCTGGACTGCTAACAACTTCCGATGACCAGAGAAAGGAAACGGTCTCGGAAACGAAAGAAACTGTTGCCAGTCGATTGCCACAGCATCAGCCTGAGCGAGAAGTGAAACTCGAAACAGAGCCTGAGGGGGCTGCCAGTAAGGGGAAAGGGTGAAAAGTGCCCCAACGTTGCTCAGCAGAAACAACATCACTGCCGAGCGACACAAACCCTGCATTGCAAACACGAGCAGAAACAACGCGTGTACCCCTTTGGCGCCCACCAGTTTCTGCAAACGCACCAAAGCCAAAGAAAGAAACTACATCATTGCCACGGAGCTCATCACTACCCATCATTGTGCCGCAGGCTGACACTGAGCCTGATACTGAAAGTGCAACGGCACTATTCACGGATCATACAATACCAGGAGTGAAACGGTATAATTTGCAGCCGCGGCAGGCAAAGTGATCCACAGATCTTTGGTGCTTTTCTTTTGCCTTTGGTTCCACTCACGGACGGAGTAGGAGCCAGGGGCGTAGAGGAGAGAAGTGTGAGAGTTGTGCAAGTTGGACAATTCAAGACTCACGGCTCCTCGGTGCGCTTATAAAAGTACATGTGTCAGGAGCCAGAGCAGGACAAGCTGGATGCACATAAGTACTAAGGCTGATAGAGTGCATGTGTCCTAAGCCAGAGCAGGACAAGCTGGATGCACATAGTACTCTATCAATAAAGAACTGTTCAGAAATCGTCTGAGCAGTGGGAGAAAGAACATCTAATCTTGCTTGGAGTGGATAAGTGATCTAGGCTGTGAAAAGGCTGGCAGAATTGAACTGTGACATTTTCGTTGAACTTTTCTGGCATCAAGAACGAGAGACATTTGCAACGAACTTTGCCAGCAAGAAGAAGGACGATGAAGAACAAATCAAGACCGGTTTCAGCCTCCTCCTGCACCCCTGCTGAAAAGATGATAGATTGTAAATTTAGGGAAAAAGCATGGTAAAAGGAATAAGGTACTGATTTGGACATTGGTCCTGTGTTTCTTAAGTATGGTAGTACCAACAATAACAGCTATTACACTATGGTTCCTGGAGTCCGTGCACCCATTAGAAACACTTTTGCCAAAAGCAGTTACTGAAAGCCTGGTTCATGTAATCATTGGTACTTTGTCCCCAATGGAAGAAAGACATAGAGAAGGATACAGCAACAATACATTGTTGCTCATCATGAACATGACCCATGCGGTTTTAAAGAAAAAAGATTGCTGGGTTTGTGCCCATTTACCACAGCACGGTGGGAAAGGGATAGGCTGGTATGTACAACCGTTACCATTGGTTTATTCATGTGAAGTATTGTTGAGTGCAATGTTCTTTGGGAAATGGAACAAGAGTAATACGGGTCAGCTAGATGAGACCAATATGAATGAATTTGAGGAAGTGATCATGAGACCTGTGGGTTGTTCCATATTCCACAAAGCTTGTGTGTTTTCACCAGATCCCATGAGGAAGAATACACGAAAGACAACAAGACTAGATAGATTACATAAACAGAATAGACCGACCCCACCAGCAGAAGAAACATCAGTAATGACATTTCGAATGAGGGATGAATGGAATGAAGATGCTGTGCCCCCTGCCTATACAGTGGAGCACAGCCCCGAAACTGCTCCCCTATGTTTACAGAAAAAAGGTTCCTATAAAGTAGGAACATTTAGTAGCTGCCTGAACACAGTGGTTTTGAAGCACGAAATAGAACCCGTGTACGTGGGGGACCCTGTCTACTTTATATGTGAAAAAAGCATATCCATGGTTACCTAGGAACTGGGGAGGTACATGCTACCTAGGTCTACTGTTTCCAGGAGTGTTCCTCTTGGAGACAGCAGAAGTAGCGAGACGAACAAAAGGTAGAACTCAAAGGAGTAGCGAGGATGGAATGATAGCAATAGATATAGCCAAATCAGTTATACCATTCTTGTCCCAAATAGAAAATTCCTAAAATATAAGAAAACTGTCTAGAATATTAAAAAATACAATAGATTCAACAACGGATATTTTATTGAATATGACGTTAGAAGAAAAAGGAATAAGACTAATGGCACAACAAAACAGGATGGCTCTCGATATAATATTAGTTGATCGTGGAGGAGTTTGCAAACTCGTAAAAACTGCATGCTGTGTGTATATAGATGATTACTCCCCTACGATATCTAAAGCAATCCGGAAATTACATGTCCTAAGTTCCACACTCTCTACTGAAGAAGGGGGTTGGGGGATAGGATCCTGGTTGTGGGGACTGCTGCGGTCCTGGGGATGGAAGTTAATTTCGATACTAATGGTGGTACTTGGTATATTCATAACCTGTTGCTGTTGCATACAATGCTTACCAATAGTTTGCACTGAAATAACTGATGGATGTACTAAGGGATGTATGCACATGGTGTCGAGAGGAAAACAAACGCATGGCCGAAATAACAGAGACACTGATGAAACAAAAACAGTAAAACAATTCATGGCTATAGACATTAATGATGAAGGAGATGCTCATGATAGCATGAGAGGTTCAGACATAGATACCCCAGACTTATCCTCATCAGAGGAGGATACAATGAATGAATAAGACGTTTGGCATACGGCCAAAAGGAGGGTTTGTCAATCTGGAAAAGTGAATAGCCTTCATTTGAATGACAGACGTAACTTGATGGCCGTAGGCCAACCGTCTTATGCACCGAATTATAGAAATACAGACTGCTATGCTTGACCAACAAGCGGCCATTTTAAACGTAGCAAGAATAGCCATATTGCTTGTTAACCATTGCTCATTGCTTTCTGTCTAAAACTGCTTTGCAGCTTGCAATTCTTGCGAATTCTGCTTACTCTGCTCAACTGTTAACATTGTTGTCTAAATATGAAAGGGCAAGTTCGCAGGATTGAGGAGTTCGTTGAAACTCCTCATGAGTAGCCCAGAAAGGAATGCCCACGCTCCCTCTCTGTAGCCTTGAGGTAGAGCTGCAGGGCATTTAATCATTTCACAGCTGCCAGCCAGTCTCGTACAATGGTAGAATATGTTAGAATAAAGCAGCTAAAGGCTTGAATTATGCTCTTCTTACGGCCCCCCTTCGCAAAACCCTTTAGAGCGTGTCGGCTCCCAGGACATGAATAGTACCTCATAGATAGCAAAGCTTGGAATGTGGCTCTTCCCACGTGTGCAGCTTGCTTCCAAGAACAGAACCACTGTGTTCTGTTCAACAACTAAAAGGTGCCTCCGCAGGTTCTAATTGCACATTGCACTGCCTTGCTGGCAACCCCTGCTCTGCGGGACTGTCTCTGTATCCCTACAGCCCCTGTTCCCAGCACTTGTCTGCACTTACCTTGCACTTGCCACCAGCTGGCCCTATTCATTTTATTATATATACTTACCTTGTACTGCACTTGCCCCTTCCCCTCCCCTTGCGCTTTGTCCCTTCCCCCTTCCTCTGCACTTGCACGATCTGAATGACACCTGGCCTAGTAGGATCGTTGTCTGTCTTCCCCCGTTTCCCCCTCCCTGCCTCGTCGTGCCTTGAAACACTTGAAACGCTTGTGTATAGGCGCGTTACAAATGCCATATCATATATCAATAGACATCGAAAGTGTCATTATTGTCATACCCGTCGGACATGTCCATCGTCATCCCGAGTTCAAAGAAACTTAATAAAGAGGGGTGTTAAACATGACATAGCTGATTGTATGATATGCATTTTGTATATATGTAACTGATGTACGTAATTCGCTCTCTTGCGTCCCTCGAGGTCTAGGAAACTCACGTCGCGGGGCGTGAGACCAAAGTTGGCCAGTTGGGACTATTTTTGCTTGCAATAAACCCTAGCATTGGGAATTTGAACCTCGTGTCTGGCGCATCTTTTCGTGTATGGTTATTGCCTTGTTTCCATATCGCGAGGGACCCCTAGGGGCCCCTTTCAGGGTCATTTTCTTGGATTCCTGAAGCATTGCGTTCAGCTTTAGTTTGGGTTTTTGGCATTTTTGCTGTGTTGGTTTGTTGTTGTATTTCTTGTGTTCCAAATCTGTGGCATTTGTTTCAGAGGTTTTGTGAACTTTTCACCCAATGGGTAATGGTAGTTAAATATCCAAAGGTTGCAGTCTAATGCGTGTGCGAAAGGAGCCAGAAAACATGGTGCTGATGCGCGGCCATCTTGGATATTGATTATTGTCTGCACTTCGGCCGAGGGCAGCATGGTAACCCACAAGGGGCAGGGATCGAAAGCAGCCCCATAGTGACAAGGGTTTTCCTCTTGGAATACAGAGTTAGAACTTGGACCCCGGGTGATGCAGTCTCACTGAGAGGGAGGACGCTCCCCTCCAGATTCCGTTAGAACGATCAATCTCTTTGCCTACCTGCTGTGGGACTAAGCAGCGTTGTTGTGGCCGAGATGAAGGTGTCTCCTCTTGCGATCATAATGGTGAAGCCTTTTTTCTTTATTTATATATCACTGATTATGTGTTTATTCTTTCTTTTTGTATGTTATAATTGAATAAAGGACCCGTAAGGCGCCATTTTTAATAGAACTATAATTAATGTGTTATGTGTAATTCTTTGCCTATCTGAGTCCAATAACTACTTTTGCAAAGGTCAGGAGAACGTAAGTACGAGATCTCCACAGGTGGCCATGATAAAGCAAAACACCACCAAATACAAACTGTTAGTATAATGCACCCACCACTGAGCAGCAAAACGGGAGCCGAGCTGTCAAAATTCCATACCTCACCTTAAACATTTAGTAAGTCATGATTCTGCAGACTAAGGGCCTCCCTGTCCCCCCCACTCGCCCCACTGAACAGCCAACAGCACTCACTGGCACTCCAAGGGCGGGCGTGCGAATGTGCGCGGCCCGTGATTTTTCAGCATGTTCCGCTGTGGAGGTGGGGGCCGGGGCGGTGCTAGTATCATTCTAAACAGAGTAAGATATACAGTGAGAGTAGTACGCTATTAGTGGCTGTAAATTGTATTCTGAAGCTCTTAAAAGTCCACTGCAATCTCATAGCAGGCGGTAAAGCAGTGAAGTCCAGCTGTAAGATACCTTTCCAGCAAGGTCCAGTGTCCATGGGGCAGCCAGGAGGGAGGGCACCAACACAGCCAACAGCACTCAGTGGCACTCCAGGTGTTCTGTTATACTAAAAACTATGATGAAATAAAAACATTGTAATTTTCTATTCATTATATTGTTGCATTAATTGCTTCACTTTGGGTTATGTTGATGCAAGATTTATTTGTGATTTCTTACAGTTGTTTAGACACCGTTGTGAGATGAGAGGCTATGGCCCAGCTCATTCTTCAGCAAATCATACTGAGAATACATTGTCAATAATAGCTGCTGGGAACAACCCTTGATGTAACTATATATGTTCTTACTCCAGCTCCCATCAGAGATGGAGTTAGCTCTTTTAGTGTAATCATACGAGGAAGGTTCCATGTCAAGGTTTTGGGCGGAATCACTACGGATCCATCACATATCCTTCCCCTAAAGTCGCTTGGTTTTTCAGCCTCTATTGGATATGGAGAAAGGAAAATAAAAATGACCTGGTTCATTCCCTTTTCAATGCTCGACAGAGAAACAATAGGGCTGTAGATCTAAAAACCAGTGCATGACTATAGCATTGGAATCTTTCCTTGAACGTAACCACTTTAGGGGGTGGTGTTCCATTACGGCATTGACTTTGTCAGACTGAGGTTACACTAGTCCATTCCCCACAAAGAAATATAAATACTTTACCGCAGACCTAGCCAAATAACATTTTTGGATTGGCTGTAAGGCCAGCCTTCCTTAAGGCTCTGGTGACTTGATATAAATGCGATATATGTTCAGGCCATGTTTTACTATATATGATGTTGCTGTCAATATAAGCCCCATAGAATGACAAAGGGGGTCTTAAAACCTGATCCAGAGGTCTCTGAAAGGTAGCCGGAGCACCATCCATGCAGACCATAAGGTAAGACTTTAAATTGGAATGTTCCAAGAGGGATAGAAAAGGCAGTTTTAGGTTTGTCTCTTTGATTAACTGAGATTACCAATAACCTTTAGTTAGGTCAATGGTGGAAATACATACCAAATCCCCAATGTTATCAATCAGATCATCTAGTCAGGGCTTTGGATAGCTGTCAAACTGGGATACCCCGTTGACCTTCCAAGGACAATACAAAATCTCCAGGAATGGTCTTGTTTGGCAACTAATGCAATAGGCGAAGACCTGGGACTTTGTGAGGGCTCAATGATGTCAGCTTTTATCATAGTTTCTATCTCTCCTTGAATGATTTATTCTTTTCTGGCCCCATACTGACCATGCAACACTCAGCACGATTCCCCTACACTCGTTGTGAAGATATACAGCTTGTAATCTCAGCAAAATCATTAAATTGGGTGACTTGGGGTATGAGAATTATCTGCAATCGTCAGCCAGCATCCAAACTTACACAGAAGTTATGATGTTGTAGCAACACGCTGTGGAATTACAAAAACAGGAGCTTTCCACAACATTTTTACTTCCTATCCTGATGAAGGCCTATCAAATCCTCAGCAACACAGATCAGCAAATAACTGGCTGAAACACTGCTGTGTCGACTCCCCTTTCAGTGTCAGTTTTATACTGCAAATGTTTGTAATCTGATACACATTGTCTACATGTTCATTTGTTTCACTTTGAAACCTGACCGCTACAAGGGTATATACATGTTGTTTTGTACTGTAATCTAGGAATATTGACCTAGAGGAACAATATTTTATCACTCAGATATACTCTTTCTGAACTGTTAAGTGTCCTGTTAAGATTTCTAAACAAAAACTATGTTTATGCATTAAATAATTTGGTAAAAAGGAAGATTGTCTTTTGCCTGGCACCAATGTCATTAACCTTGTGAAAACTGTGTGAGGTGTGTACACCACGTTCAGTCAACCTGATCACTGTTTTGTTTCTGATTACTAACCCACCTGGGTAGATCAGGGTGCAAGCCAGGAGCCCATGCTTTCTACTATTGCTTCAACAGGGCATTGAAAGTAATTGTAAGTTCCAACTCTTCCTGGAATAAGAACGGTCTCCTCCCAAGGATACAACAATTGTCTTTGCTAGAAGGATCTTTGCCACAACTTGGTTTCAGACAGACATGGACTATTCCAACTCCTCTTGGAGTAAGAGTAGGTTTCACCTCGGTAGTCTTTAGATGAGCAACAGCTGTCGTTGTCCGGATGGTTAAACACAACTTTGCTTTCAAAGGAATTGTAACATTTCCCCAACAAGTGTTCACAATTTGATATATGTTGTCTGTTATTACAACAGCTCAGCACTTGCGTCAACTAATACCTGGTTTCTTTCTCTGCTAGTCGTTCTTAGTCAACAACATATTGCCATATGGGTTTACTCGCCTCCCCGTCTACTTCTTCACCAAACAGAACAGAAAAGTGCTTCAGTTTTAACTTTCAACTTGTAGTAACAACAACTTCACAAGACAGTTTTAGGATCAACCTTAAAACAGGTTTTGGGCCGACCAGGAATCACATTAGTGCTCTTTAAGACTCCTTGGCAATTATGCTCCTCTCCTCTTGATAACCTCGGAAGGGCAGCCTGGTTTCCACCTTTCTTTCCCCTCTGAACCATCAACAAAATGACAACCAAAAGATAGCCTTGCATCTCTTCTATCTTGGCTCTGGCAATGTAGGTTTCTATCACCTGATGATCTGTGTTTTATAGCACATAAGGAGCAAGTCTTACAACCAATAAGCCTCCCAATATTCCCCTCTTGCCACGAGCACTATCTGTTATAGGGTTACTACTGGTTGTTAACACATTCTTGGCTTGGGTACTGCTTGTAAGCCTTTAACTCTTCAAAAGCTTTCCCACAGGGTTTTAGGGCTTTCTACAATCGTATATGCTTATTTGCACAGTCACTTTGCTTCAATGGATACACATGTTGGTTTTGTATAGATAAGTATTCAAAATTAACATTACTGTTGCTTTCACGTGAGTGTAGCTGCCGGCCGTGAACTGGTAGACAGCACTGGAGCACTCCGGAGTCACTTGTAAGCTGTGAACTCACTGGGTAAGTCGCTCGATCACATCCACTCTGTGTTCGCAGATCTTCTGCACTTAAGGCTCCTTGTGGTCGCGTGAACATCCTCCTTTGGATCTCCTCCACTCAAGCCACTGAGACAGGGAGCTTCTTCAACTTTGGAGAGGGTCAGATGCAACCCAGCCACCTGAAATCTCAGATTCTCTACTACTGCTTCACGCTGCGCAAACTCTGCACAATGAATATTTACCAGGCAAGCATCTCTTCCTTACGCTTCACACTGCATGACCTCTGCAACAGGGAGAGTTCAAGGCAAAGACTCTCAAGACCCACCACATCTTCAGGCGCTTGAGTGGTAGCGTCTTCTTGGTTCTATGTCACTTTTCTATTTTTTTAAGGCTGCCCATAAAAAAAGACTGATATAATTTTATCGATTTTGTGCAGCATACAAAACGGAAAACGCAAATGGCAGAGTTTTTTTTTTTCAAAGTTCCACTCCCACAAACCCCACTTTCCTGCTTGACATCCCACTTGTCCACCCCTCACCACATACACACTGTGAAAAACCTTTTTGGGTCTTTGAGGGTCTTTCCCTTCCCACTCCTGGGGGATCTTCCAAACAGGTGGCCAGGGGAGGGCCATGGCTTTTGGATCCTGACCCTGGGGTCGGACTAGTGAGGGAGGATCACCTGGGTGGAGGGTGCCTTGGGATTGGGGAGGAATTACCTAAGGGTGAGACATGGTATATCCCTGTTCAGCTGACACCCTACCCGATATCCCCTCAGAATATCGTCAGCCAGACCTATGGTTTCCCCAGAACTCACACTGCTTCTCATGACATAATTCTAACCCGACGGAACACTTCATTACGAGGGACTTTACTCTTTCTATGAATGTCCCATTAGCAAGGTCAGGCAAACTCAGGCCTTTGACTTTCATCACCGACACCGGAGTCCAATTGAGAACCAAACTAAGTATAAAAGGTGGAACCAAGGTTCGCAAGAGGAGCACGGAAAGCCAGGAAGGTTAATGGTGAGCAGCTGAGAAGAGGTTATCGAGAACCAGTCATGGCAGAACGGGAAGACGACAAGTCTGGGGGCTGGAGCAGGAAACAGAGTGGTGAGGGAGCCGTGTCTCCAAGAAGCCGAAAGGGTTCATCAAAGACAACCGGAAAGCTGGGTAATCTCCCCGGACTGTTTGGCAAGAGATTGCTCATTTCCCTGGGACAGCGAGGCCACCCACGAAGGTCTGAGGGCCAGGTGGGAGAGACCCTGACCTCGGATAGCAGAAATTGAGACAAACGCGTTGACGAAAGCACAAGCAGTGAGTTCAAAGTGATGAGTGAGCCCGGTTTGTGAAGACACCAATGGATAACATGTTGCAAGTACAAGTATGTGTAAGAAGCGAGATGCATTAAAAGAAACCTTCAATTGTTTGCGACAGTGATGAAACAAAGTACCAGAGTGGTCCGTACCAGAGTGGTCCTGCAGAACACTGCATTATCGAAGGTCTCTGTGAAATGTGAATGTTAAAGTAGCGCTGAAGTGAAAAGTGAGTTAAACAAAGTTGTACGAAGTGAAAGCCGACTGGAAAGGCTACGAACTTGTGATGCTAGAAGGCATCTTTGAGGAAGAGATTACCAGAGTATAAAATCTACAACAACCAGAATGCAACAGTGTTGGAGTGCTCAGTCATAGGTATAAGCTAATCTATGCCGTTTTGAAACTCTTCAACATAAAACACATGATGAAAACAGGTGGATGAAATGTGGTAATGCCAAATACGGAAGAGGTGAATGTAAAAAGTCCAGGGGGTCTAAGCTCCAGTGAGGAAGGCCTAGAAGATCCCCACAAACATTGCTAAGTTTAAAACGGAAACTGTCTTGTGCTAGCGAGCATTTGAATATGTTAGGGAGAATTCTCAGAAATGTGCTAATTCCTCTCTACCTTAGAGACCCCCCCACCAACTTTGCTGGATTTTGAGGACTTGATTTATTTTTACCTGGAGAGAGTGAGACCTTTTTCCCACTCTCTCAAGTATTTTAATGTGATTTTGAACTCTGTGTTTCTCTTGGTTGTGGAGTCTGACAAACTCCATAGGCATCATCTTTTACATTGTGTCACACAGCACATTCAGTGCAGTGACACAGGGAAGTCTTTCAGATTTCCCAAAGGTTTAAATAGCTTATCTTGGATAAACTACTGTTTCCAAAAGCAATGAAGTGAAATTGACTTTCCTTACATTTTGTAACGTTCTAGACCCAGCACACACCATCTTACAATAGGGTTCTGGAGGGATAACTTAGTATCCCCTTTGTCTAGCTTCTCATGTAACATTGTTAGGTTACCCTTTCCTCGATGAATGGCTAATGGCAGTGGTTTACTTTTAACTGCTGTGGTGTGCTTTTACCGCGGCTGCACCCGCAGCTGCAGAAAAGCACCCAGGGGTGCAATTTTTTTCAAAATGTCCCCGCTCTTCTTTTTTCGCCATTTCTTCTTGGAAAGGTCCTTCTTGAAATTTACTCTGTGTGCCAAACCAGGTTTGGTCCGTTTGTTTGCTTTGCCTTTGGCAGGATTCATGAGTGAAGCCTGCCTCTGGCTCCAGGGTGTCTGGCGGGGGCAGGATGCGAGGGAGCTCCCCGAAACACCCTGGACTTAGTCTCCTAGGAGACAGGAATGCACTCTTAGGTGATTGGGTGCCTGGCTGTTGGCTTGGAAGGCAGAGTCTACCACTGGACAAAGGAATCCGAAGAAGAACTTGAAGAGGACGCCTGCTGCAACTCCTGGACCGTTGGTTTGCCCGGTGAAGCCCTGCAAGTAGAACTTCTGTCGTAAATCTCCCCCGCCTCACCTGTGATCGGGATCTCCCTTGTTCGGCCGCAGGACTCTTCCTGTGGATGGTTCGGGTCTTGAATAGGCTCGCCCGAGCCTCATCAGGTTGCAGGACGCGTTCAGAGTTCTGGGAAGTTCGTGGTTCCGGGGTATCCAGGATAGTGATGAACGAGTAAGTAGGGGGGGAAATCCAGGAACAGGATAAAAGGCAAGGAAGGAAGTAAGAGGATCAAAGGAAACCAAAGTAGACAGTAAACAGACGTCGGGTCACTAGATAGCGTTGAGACGCGCAGACCCGCAGGGGCGTGACCAATTTATAGTACGTGCCACGACGTGAAAGCTAGTGCGTAGCACGGAGCTTGGTACGGCCATGTTGGGAGGAACAAGGAGTACCAGCCCTTCGTGACAATGACCATGAGGTCCAGAAGGGGCAATTTCGCCGGGTCATGACAGCATGCCCTCTCCGAAGACTGGTTCCTCCAGGCTTGCCTGGGTGAATAAGATGGAATCTTCTGAGCAAACAAGGGGTCTTTAAATTAGAAACTGGTTCCCATGTTCTCTCGCTAGAGGGGTAGCCTTTCCACTCGACCAGATATTGTAGTCGACCCCTCCTATACCTGGAATCACATATCCTGGACACCTCATATTCCAACTGGTCGTCCACAACAACAGGTGTGGGTTTGAAGGGTTTTCGAGTAGAACTAATGTAGGGTTTCAACAGGGAAGTATGGAAGACTGGATGTATCTTCTTCCAGGAATCCGGGAGCTTAAGTCGGAAGGAGACAGGATTGATGATCTCCTTTATAGAAAATGGACCATAATAGCGAGGAGCTAATTTGTTTGGTCGTAGATGTCGAGGTAACATTTTCGAGGCTAACCAGACTTGATCGCCAACTGAATAGGAAGGTGATGGTCTTCTCTTAGAGTCCGCATATCTTTTGGTTCGAGTCTGGGCCTGATCCTTGGCCTCTCTTTGTAAGTCGATCAGCGTCTGAATCCAAGAGTCAAGGGTAGGTACCGGAATAGATTCTGGAAGAACTGATGGTAAAACAGACGGGTGATAACCTTGACTGCAATAGAAAGGGCTGATCTTGAGAGCTGAATGATCCGAGTTATTGTAGGAGAATTCGGCTAAAGGTATAAGGAGAGACCAATCGTCTTGAACCTTGGTGGCAAAACAACGAAGATATTGTTCCAGGGTTTGATTTACTCGTTCCGTTGCCCCATTGGTTTGTGGATGATAGCCTGAAGAAAGGGCACGTTGGATTCCTAGAACACGACAGAGACGTTTCCAAAATTGCGAAATATACTGAGGTCCCATTCCGAAATAATCTTGGAAGGAAGGCCATGAAGACGAAAAATATGTTCCAGGAAAATTCCAGTAAGTTCTGAGGAAAATGGTAGTTTATACAATGGTGTAAAATGAGCTAGATGAGTGAACAAGTCAATGGCTACCATGATGGTTGTATATCCTCGGGAAGGTGGTAATTCAACAATAACTTCCCTGGGTCTGGTTGGCAACGTAGGTTGTAGAAGCAGACCCGCCAGCCTCTGATTATCGTATTTGTTCTGACTACAAATAGCACAGGTCTTGATGTATTGAACTACACTGGACTTCATCCCTGGCCACCAGAACTGTCTTTGTATAAGACGGAAGGTGTTGGTTACTCCTCGATGGCCGGAGTGAAGAGTATCATGGCATAGATTCATTACCTTCTGTTGAAGTTCTTTTGTCGGAATGACCACTGAATTGTTCTTGAATAAATATCTTTCCTTGATTGTTAGACGCCAGGGATTTTTCTTCGATATGTCCTTCCAGAGTTCAGATAATGGAGTCTGTACTCTGATTTCTTCCAGGAGATTGATCACTTGAACTACAAAGATTGTGGGTGGAAACATTTTAGGATAGATCTTATCCTCCAAGGGAACGTAGTTGGGACGCCAAGAAAGGGCATCAGCAATCAAGTTTTGTGATCCAGGAACATGTAAAATTTGAAATTGATATTGAGCAAAGAAGTAGGCCCATCGAGCTTGTCTACTGTTCCTGCACTCCATGGATTGTAGGACCTGAAGATTTCGATGATCAGTACGGACTTGAACTGGATATTTAGCACCCAGGAGTAGATGTCTCCATTCAGTGAAGGCATGACGAATAGCCAATAACTCCTTCTCCAGAACTGAGTAGTGAGTCTCGCTGGTGGTCAGGGTCCGTGAGAGATAAGCAATGGGATGTTCCAACTGATCATCGGATTCTTGTTTTAAAACTGCTCCTATGGCGTAATTGGAGGCATCAGTTTCCACTAGAATAGGACGATTTATGTCAGGTTGGGCCAGGATGGGGGCCTGAGTGAATTCTTTTTTCAAGCATTGGAATGCCTTGTCTTGTGGTATAGACCAGTTAAATGGAACGTCTTTCTTCAGGAGATTAACAATGGGTTGAACAATCTCGGAAAAGGTGGGAATGAATTTCCGGTAGAAGTTGGCAAGCCCCAGGAAGGATTGTATTTGCTTAACAGATGTTGGGGCGGGCCAAGCCAGTATGGCCTTCACCTTTGAAGGGTCCATACTAATTCCTTCTGAACTAAGGACAAATCCCAGATAGTGAACTGATGTAACATGAAACAAACATTTTTCTGGTTTGGCTAAGAGTTGATTTTCACGGAGACGTTGAAGTACTGCTTTTACATGTTCTTCATGTTTCAAGGAGTCCTTGGAGAAGATCACTATGTCATCCAAGTAGACGATAACATTGAGAAATAACATGTCAGAGAACACCCTATCCATAAAACGCTGGAAGACTGCAGGAGCATTAGTCAGACCAAAGGGCATGACTAGGTATTCAAAGTGACCAAAGGGTGTTCTAAAGGCTGTTTTCCATTCGTCTCCTTCCCGGATAAGGATCAAATGGTAAGCACCTCGGAGATCCAGTTTCGTGATATCCTCACAGCTTGAAGGATATCCGAGATCAGGAGTATCTGTCTTTCAGGGTGTATTGATTTAGGCCCCGATAGTCCAGGCAAGGTCTAAGCTCTTTGGTATCCTTTTTTGGAACAAAGAATAATGAAGCACCAGCTGGTGATTTTGAAGGTCTTATGGTGCCGTTCACAAGATTAGTGTCTAGGGGTTCCCGGAGGGCTCTCTTTTCGGGTTCTGAAAGGATAAACATCCTGCCAAAGGGAATCACTGCTGAGGGTTCAGTATCTATGGCACAGTCTTCGGGTCTATGTGGAGGTAAGGCTTGAACAATGGCAGTAGAGAATACATCAGCATACCCTTGATAGATTGCTGGAACTTGTACAATATTGGAAACCATGAGTGGTGTCTCTGGACACCTTGGTAGATTTATAGGAGCTGTGACTGAGGTATCCAGGTTTAAACAATGGTTCATACAGAACTCCGAGCCCAGGAATAAGGATCCATTTAATATATGGATTGTGCCTTTGTAACCAGGGCATGCCCAGAACCAAGGGGTAATGGGCTGATTTTATAATGTCAAACACAATCCTTTCTTGATGATGATTTATGGAAAGGTGGATCTCCCTTGTTTGCAGACTTATGGGTCCTGAGGAAAGAGGTCTTCCGTCAATTGCTTCCACGGGCTGTGAAAAACTTCTTGCTTCATATGGAATGTTATGACTTCTGACCCAATCTTGATCAATGAAGACTCCCATTGCTCCGCAATCCACCAAGGCCAGTATGGGGTAGACCTTGTCCTTGAATGGTGATAAAAAGGCCTGTAATATCACCAGTTTGTTTTGTCCAGGAGAGTTCAAGGATGGAATTGATTTGGAGCAAACATCGCTCTCCTGAAACCTTGCTCCATTTAGGATCGGGAGCTGGCGTTTCCAGAGCGTCGGGGAGGAGCCAGAGGACACTCTTTAACTAGATGTTCACCTGAGGCACAATACATGCATAAGCCTGTGCGTATCCTTCTTAACCTTTTCTGCGGGGAAATTGGTCCACGAAAGGCTCCAAGTTGCATGGGTTCAGAATCAGTGCTCGGATTCATGGCAGATTCTGTCCTTGTAGTATTCTCTGGGGAGTTTCTTTGAATTGAGACTTTATTCTTTTTCTTTTCGGCCTTTCTTTCTTGGATTCTGAAGTCTATTTGCATAGACAAGTCCAGGAGGGCCTGGAATGAACTAGGACGTGCCACCCTGGCTAACTCGTCCTTAATCTCTTCATTTAGACCTCTGCGAAACAAGGTAAAACTGGCTTCCAGGGGCCAGTCCGCCTCTTTGGCTAACTGTTTGAATCTGGTAACATAGGTCAACATGTCTTGGGATCCTTGTTGAAAGTAAAGTAACTTCTCTTGAGCACCGTGGACCAGCTCTGGTCGTTCGAACATGGTCTTGAGTTCCGCGATGAACCCTTCATAATCATCCAGGAGAGCATCCCCTGAATTGAGTAAAGGAGTGGCCCATGTAAGGGCATTACCGGAAAGATGCGGTATTATGAAGCCCACCTTAGCCCTAGGAGTTGGGAAATAGTAGGGCTTGAAGGTAAAATGTACCAAACAAGAATCCAGGAATCCACGTAAGGTCTTTGTTGAACCGTCGTATTTATCAACCACTCCTCCCAATCATACGCTGTCCTTGTTCGCGGAGTCACGTGACAAGACAAGCTGTCTTAGCGCCGCATTCTCGGCTTTAAATTCTGCATCTCTGTGGAAAGTTCTTGCATTCCACGCATCAGGTCCTGAATAGCATTCTCCATGGTAGAATCCGTATTGATCGTTTGAGATGCCAAACTGTCGTAAATCTCCCCCCGCCTCACCTGTGATCGGGATCTCCCCTGTTCGGCCGCAGGACTCTTCCTGTGGATGGTTCGTGTCTTGAATAGGCTCGCCCGAGCCTCGTCAGGCTGCAGGACGCGTTCCGAATTCCGGGAAGTTCGTGGTTCCAGGGTATCTAGGATAGCGATGAACGAGTAAGTAGGGGGGGAAATCCAGGAACAGGATAAAAGGCAAGGAAGTAAGTAAGAGGATCAAAGGAAACCAAAGTAGAGAGTAAACACACATCGGGCCACTACCGAAGATAGCGTTGAGACGCGCGGACCCGCAGGGGCGTGACCAATTTATAGTACGTGCCACGACGTGAAAGCTAGTGCGTAGCACGGAGCTTGGTAGGGCCATGTTGGGAGGAACAAGGAGTACCAGCCCTTCGTGACAATGACCATGAGGTCCAGAAGGGGCAATTTCGCCGGGTCATGACAACTTCTCCCCTTGAGTTGGTGGGACCAATCAACTCCAAAGTAAGCCACCTGGACATCTTCTCAGAGCTGGTTTAAATTCGACTGCAGTTGCTGCTGGAACGCAATAGCCATGGAGAGGAACACCAGATCGTGTGCATTGTTTTTAAGCTGGCCAAGGGCTCCAGGAAGCAGGACTGACTGAGCCTGAGCCACCTCAACAGAGTTCTGGACCCCAGATGCAAGGAACGGCCATTTCGACAGCCAGGTACCGCAGTGTTGCTATTTGCGGTAGATGCGAGGAGTTGAAACACCGAATTGTCACTTGTTTGAAGATTGCCGGTTGCGGTCGTTGACCATCCCATTGCAGTGCAGGAGTCCCCATATGTCTTGCCTCTTGTGCCCACGACTGAGGCCCAGGAACACCAGGATCCGCAGAGCTGCACAGGAGCAGAAGCCATCTGCTGCACTTTTCTTCAACCTAAAGGTACTGTTAAGTCTAAGAGAACTTGCCTCTTGTCGTGTAACTCCACTGTTCTCTGTTGGTGAGATTTGTTGTGGTTGCTCTGTAGAGTTGCTGATAGCTTCTTTACCTCACAAGCCTAATCAGCTTGTGGACCTGCTTTGATTTCTTTTTTTTTTTCTTTTTTTTCTTTTTTTTGTATTTAATCTAAATAAGATTTTTTAACAAAGAAAGAAAATTTGGAGACGCGTTTGATGCGGTTGTGACGTTTGACGTTCCTAATAGTTAAATAGTCGAGAACTGCCTCACGTATTTGTCAATGTAAGGAGGAAAAGAAAATCATTGAATCGGAGGAACATTGTGTTGAGACTGCAGCGGAAGGAGGACGTTAAAAATGTGCTTCATGATGCTTGTTGTTGCCAGCTGCCATGTTTGTTTGTCTCCGTCTATCAGTTTGTTCCAACACGCTTCTTCTTCTTGCAAGGTGAAGTTTGAGAAGGTGTCTTTCAAGTAAGTTCGACGGATGTCTGTCGTCGCAGGGCAGGTCAAAAGCAGGTGTCTTATGGATTCTTTAGTCTCTGTAGATTTGCAAAGCCGACAATTACTGGTCGTGGATATGCATCTAATCGCCAAGATTTCGTTTGTTTCTAGTAGATTGAGTCGAATTTTTAAGAAGAAGTTTCTAGTTGATCTATTAGGGAATAGTTTCAAGTATGGTTGAACAGAGTCTAATTTTTTACAGAACGGGGGGAGGTGGTTGGTAAGTTTATATCGAGTAGCTGTTTCAAGGGTGTTAATCCAGTCCATTTCTTTGATTTTTTTAATTACTCTGACTGGGTTGCTAATAAGGTCCTCCATATTGCAGGCGACTGAGTCCAGCATGGACAGGATTTTAGTTTCCCATCGGTTAAGCATTTGACATGTCCCGAGACGGATTTCTTCTCTTATCAGCTTGTAAGCGTATGGGGCGTCTTGCAGTATACATTTCCGATATAGTAGCACACTGTTGCTGTCCGTGGTAGATTTTAAGGAGGAGAGAGTGAGTTCCCGTCTGATTAATGTTATCGGGGTAGATTTTGGGAGGCCAAGGACTGATCTCCAGAAAGTTGCTTCCAGGCTTTGCCACAGTTCTTGTGGAAGATTCGGCATTGCGTCGGCGCCATAAGTCAAAGATGGTATGACTTTCTTTTTGTAAAAGTCTCGTACCGGGATGATTGAGAATCTGCCGAATTTTATATCGATGGCTTTCCCTTGTGCGGCCAATTTTATGGTTTTTGCGTGCAGTTCTTCCTTCATCGCGTTCTCTCTGTGCGAACTATCTAGGATGACACCCAGGTATTTAAAGCTGGAGACTTTCTCGATGGTGATCGAACCTAGTTTTAAAGGTTGAATGGCGTTCCTTTTTGCAGATTTCTCGATGACCATCATTTTGGTTTTTGCTTGGTTAATTTCCAAGTTGTTTGCCAACATATATTGTTGTAAATTTGAGAGTTGGCGTTGTAAGCCTATTGGAGTGTTGTCCAAAAGGATGAGGTCGTCAGCGTAAAGGAGGCGACTAATCTGATCACCTCCGAGTTTAGGAGGAAATGCTCTCACCAGTTTTTCTGTTTCCTGGAAGTCTCCTAGGTAGGTCCAAAACAGAGCCGGGGCTAGGGGGCAGCCTTGCTTTACCCCTCTAGCCGTTGTTATTTCTTCTGTTAGGAGGCCTTGTTGGTTAAGGCGTACTCGCATTGAAGTGTTGGAGTAAAGGGCTCTGATTGGGGTGAGGATGCCAGGAGGGCATTTCCATCGTGCAAGTTTCTCCCACAATCTGTCGCGATCCACCTTGTCGAACGCCTGTGTCAGGTCGACGAACGCGATAAACAGACTTGGACGTCCCTCCAAAACTTTGCTTTTCAAGGCACTCAGTATTAGTATATTGGCGTTGGTCCCTAAGTTCTTTTTGAAGCCGGTTTGGAGATTGTCTTGGCAGGGAGCGTCCTTGGCCCAGGTGGTGAAATGGTTTAGTAAAAGGGATCCAAACAATTTTCCTATTGGGTCTAGGAGGGCAATAGGTCGATAACTGCTAGGGTCTGATCTATTGCCCTTTTTATAGATGGGTACCACGTTAGCACTCTTCCACGATGGAGGGATGGATTTTGTAGTGGCACATCGTCTGAAGATTTGGCTTAACAAAGGCGCCCAGGCTTCGGGGTGGGCCTTCAGGTCAAAGTTCGTGATGCCGTCCGGACCTGGTGCGCGTGAAGGTTTTAATTTTTTGATTAAAGTTACGATTTCTTCGATATTATCTACACGGATCCAGGCGGTATCGTTGTTTTCCATCACGGGCCATGTGGTCATGGTGTTCTTGAAGAGATTTCTGAAGTGTGTTTCCCATTCTAGCTGGCCTATTCCGTTCAGTTGGCAAGGTCTAGCGCCAGGGGTTGTTGAGTGGAGTAGGGACCAAAAATCTCTTGCGTGGTTTCCTGTGATAGCTTTCAGAATATCTTCTGCGTCTTGCTGGTAAAGCTTGTGCCGGTAGCTTTTAAGCCAGGTTTTGTAGTTTTTAACTGCGTCTTTGATGATGGCAGTTGACTGTGGGAAGTCGAGTTTGCGAGCTTGTCTTTTTGTTTTCCTCAGCTCCCTTTTTCTTTCAGCGACTAGTGTGTCATACTTATGTTTTTGGTCTGAGGCGATTGGTTTCTTGTTTCGTTTTGAAATTCTAAATGCTGTCAGCAGTGGAGTATAATCTACTTCGTTATTGCTTGGAGTGATTTTATGCTCGCTGTAAAGCAATGAAATGGTTGTTATGGCCTTTTCTGTGATCCTTAGTCTAGTCCCCTGGTCGTTGGGTTCAATGTCTACGCTCATAGTATGGTTAATCGGAGCCTTTGTTGTCCAGGTGGTTTCGAGAAGGTTATGGTCACTTTCTCTGGTTTTGACAACTTTAAAGGAGTTAATATGCAGTAACAAAGGGCGTGATACTAAGATATAATCGATTGTTGAGTTCGATTTAGCTCCTTCCCATGTTGGTAATCTATTTGGGTCAGGGAAGGCTTCGTCTAGGTTGTCGTAAGATCTAGACTTCATTAGGTTCTGCCATTTAATCGATCTTTGGTCAATTTGGCGTTTTTTCAATTTAAGTCCTTTTATGCTCTCGTAAGGTTGTCTAGTGATGTTAAGGTCACCACATAGGACTACATAGTCGGGGTGGTGGGTTACTTGAGCCCAGTCTAGATCTTGTTCGATTGTATTGATGAATTTTGTACAGTCGATGGTTGCTGGGTTCCAGTATATGTTAACGATTATTAATTTCTTCGTCAGTATTTTATTTGTTTTTTCATCTCTTGTAGTCCAGTTTAATTTTACCATCATCATGAAATGCTTTTCCTTTCATTTTTGTGTATCGGTTAGGCCTCGTCCACTGCGAATTGCTATAAGGAGACCTGCAGTTGGGCGGCCTAAAAGGCCCTTCTTGGCCAACACTGTGTGGGTCTCGTAACCGTCAAGGACTGGAGGTTGGAGCAGCCATGTCTCTTGCAGACAGATGATATCATATGCTGTAAGGGTCACGGACCCCGGGGCTGTTAAGTGAAGAAAACCTCGAGTATTCCACGAACACATTTTTAGTTGATCTTGAGGGTTAGAATTCCGGTAGACGATAGCGTTGCTGTAGATCCTTTTCTCTGGTGGCTATTTTTGTGAATTTAGTTTCAGGGCTTTCGGCAGCCAAGACCAGAGGGAATGCAGCGACGAGGTTTGGGATTGTGATGGGTCTGCTGGAGAAGACTTGTTTCGGACTGTCCTTTGGAGCTTTAGATCTACTGTCGGGTGGTTGGTTTTAGCCAGAATCTTGGAAGATTTTGTTTCCTTGACAGTTAAAGTTGAGCTAACTGGACCTTTTACTGGCCGAGTGGATTCTTGTTGATGAGGTGCGTTGCTAGAGTTTGGATTTTGGACTCTAACATTTGTTTTGACTGTCTTTTTCGATGTCGAGTAAGAATTTTGATAAGAAAGTCGATGGTGTTCCGTTGCTCTTTTACGCTCTTGGGATTCTCTAGTTTCTCAGTGATTACGAGGTTTGATTTCTCTCGTAGATTCCGTAAGATCGTAACCCATTATTAAAAGTTCTTCCAGGGCGGATTTAAGGGCATTATTTGTTGTTTGTGACGCGATGTATAGATGTGAAATTGCTCTGTGGTCTTGGTGGCTTGGGTCTACGATCTGAAGGTCATCTGATTTAATTGAGCGTAGTTTCGGAATGAAACTAAACAGGTCCATAACTGCTCTTCTGTTTAGAGTTACTTCATCGGAATTCCCAGGAATCTGCTCTAGTTTCAGAATCCATCGTGGTTGAGGTTTTGTGTGATGTTTAACAGTTTTTGATTTGAAGGTTCTTTTTGGAGCCTCCTTTGGATATGGTCTTGGTGTAGGATTCTTTGATTGACTTGTTGGACGATGGCGATAGTGGCTGTTACTCGATCTTTGAGTGTGCCTTAATGATCGTCGATGTGATTGTTTATCCCGTTTCTCGTTTTCTGGCTTTTGGGGTTTAGGGTTGGGTACTGTCCCCAGTTTTCCCAATGGGGATTCTTTTAGGTTGTTAGTATCCCTGGACAGCCACTGTCTTCGTTCTTCGAGGGTGTAAAAAGGAGATTCTATAGTCTCCTTTTCTTTATTGCGGTGTTCTGAGGACGTTGTGTGGTTAGGAGAAGAGTCGTTTGCACTTTGCACTGCTTGGATTGAAGTTGTGGATTGATCTGAGAAATGTTGAGTAATGTTCATCAAATCCTCGTCGTTTAGAAAGGCTTCCGCCCCTCTAGGAGAGTGGTTACATGTTACATGGGCTTCCGTGTTTGCTTCCCGTTGGTCTATAGCTTCCCCTTTCCCTTTGGGTTTAGTTATAGAGCTTTTTAGCGAGGCTGTTGTTTCTAAGCTGATTGGGACCTGTCGTTGGAAAATCGGTTCTAGTAATGCTGTTTTTTTCCTTTTGTAGTTGGGTTCTTTCCCTCCTTTTGTCGACTTACAATTGTCTGTCGGGAGAGATGTGGGCACCGTTAAGTCGATGAATGAGAGTGTTTGTGTGCCCAATGACTTCATTTGCGGTCTTTCTTCACGAACAGGGCACGTAGGTTGAATTGGTTGTTGAGATGGAAGCGTCATCTGGTCTTGAGTTGGGTTGTTTTCAATCGATGCTATCTTAGCTTCTAGGGCCGTGATATAACCCTCCAGAAAAGTTAGTTTATTTAGCATTACCGTTTGAAGTGATGTATGATCCTTCATTGTGTCTCCGATTGTTTCGTATAGCTTGACAAAAGGATTTAAAGCTATGGATAAAGCTGACATCAGGGTGCAAGTGTCCAGTTTTTTTGACTGTAAGTCATTTGATGGTGAAGGGCTATACGGTGTCGATTTGCCTCTGGTAGGTGATGACGGTCGTGTAGCTGGTATAGTGACTGCAGATAACCTTCTAGAAGCGTGATCTGAGGAATGTCTTCTTTGGTTATTATAGCTGTCCAAGTTTGAGTAGAAGTTACCTAAAGTTTTCTCAAACTGGATTCTATTTTTAGATTTTGCCGGGTGGTTTCTTTCACAGTCTCTTTCCCGGGTTTGCGGAATAGATATGTGGGCCTCTCTCAAAGGCCATGGCAAGGTCTCAGGTAAGTGTTCTTTATCGCTGTTGTTTGGTTGAGGTGAAGCCTCCCTATCACTTGGAATATCTATTGGTGTAGGTTGAGTGTTGTTTGTCGTAGGGGAGTCTACTTGCTTCAACGGGGACAGGTTGTATCGAGAAGATATGGGTCTGTCACCCTCTTGTGTCTCTTGGCTGTGGGGCTGGGGTTGGATCTGTGATTTATAGTCGCAGCTCTTTTGACTTTGTTGAGGGGCCAAAATTGATGGTGCTATTTGCGCCGTTGTATTGCCGGAATGAGGTACCGCCGGTTTACAGGAGGGTGCTGCGGGTGAGGTCAATTTAGGGGCGATTTTCACCCCTGGCTCGTCTGTCGTTATTTGTGGGATTGTTGGAGTAACTTGGCCCGAAAAGTGCCATTTTGTCGGATCTATGGTGATTGCTGATCTGTTGTCTTCTTTAGTAAGAGGAAGGGGTACTTTACGTTGGACTTGTATTACCTTGCGATGTTTTCGAGGGGGGGTGATTGCGTCTGCTGCCTCCAAGATTTCTGCGTCTGTCAGTTCTTTGCACTTTTGTTGGATAGCTTTGGAGTGCTTGTGGAAGAAGTCCGATAATAGTTTCAAGGGGCGTTGAGGTTTTTTCATGTTCTTTCTTGAGTCTTTAGTGACCACGCGAAGTGTTTTAATAAAGGTCGTGTGTTTTGGTAGTTGTTTGGCAGAACTGTCTGGGTTCCTTTGTTTGCTTGCTATTTCCTCCTCGTAAACTTTTTTTTTTTTTTTTTGTTGGATCGTCAAATGACCGAGGTCTCTTTTTTTTTTGTGGCGTTAAAGGCAGAGCCCTTTTCTTCATTGAGTAGTGGTCGGTTTGAAGCAGTCTCCTCGTTGATTTCATCGTCGGGGTTATCTGATGGCAAATTTATTGAGGCTTCATTGAGTAATATTGTGGGTTTTTGAGTTTGGTCAATAGGTGGCGCTGATGCGGATTCGCTCTCCGGTGTTCTCGCAGGCGGGTTTCCCTCAGATGTTTGTCCGCTCTGGCAGTCCAGCTCTTTGACCCCGGGTTGTGATTCTCCCTCGGGGTCGGATGACACTTCTTTTCTCCCCCCCAAGGGGGGGGGGCGGGGGGCCGCCTTCCGATGCGGCCGCCTCCCGTTCTGGCAGCCCGTTTTCTGCGTTCGCCGGCCTCAAGGTGGGCGGCCCGCTCCACGCCGTCTCCCCTCCGGGTGACTGCGGAGCTGGGGCCGTGGCTTGGGTCGGCCTGTCGAACGTCGGCAGGGAAACGAGCTGCATAGGCACGGGATTCAAGGCTGGCCCCTCCGGCGTACACTCATTTGGCGGCCTGGGCGAATTCGTTCCGGGACTCAACGCGGCCGCCCCTTCGGGATGCTGCGGAGCTCCGGGGAGCGTCGGGCCCGCCTGTAGGTGCAGGGATGAAACGACGGGTGCCGGAGGCAGGCGAGGCTCGATGGCGTAGGCGTCCAGGATCAAGGTGTCATCCTCGGGTGAGTCTGCTTCATATGTTTGTGTAGGCCTTTTACTATTGGGAAGAAAGGTGCACTTTTCAGTGTCTCTTTTTCCTGTACACATACCCTTTCTCAGTGTCTGACGACTTTTTCCCAAGTAAGGACCTGTTTTGGGGTCAGGGCTCTGGGATGAAAGGTGATCGTCTGTTGGTTCAAGGCAAGACACAGGGAGGTGATTGAGAGTGTCTGTAAGTATTTCAGTTGCATTTTTAGCCAGCAATTTTGCGTTGCTTCTCAGGCGGCGGCCTGTCAGATCTTCGGGGTCCAAAGCCTGGAGTTTAGGTGGTAGGGCGGCGGTTGGTGGGACAGCAGTCGGGCCCGTCTTGCCTGGCATGACTGCAAGACTGCCACTCGCCGCCACTCCGCGCCGCTCCGCGGTGGAAATGAAGGTTTTGTAGTGTAGGATGCTGGGTGTAGCTGGAAACACACCTCCAACAATGGAGCTGGAGAAAATACCGGGTGGTGGGAGTATACTGCAAGACTGCCACTCGCCGCCACTCCGCGCCGCTCCGCGGTGGAAATGAAGGTTTTGTAGTGTAGGATGCTGGGTGTAGCTGGAAACACACCTCCAACAATGGAGCTGGAGAAAATACCGGGTGGTGGGAGTATACTGCAAGACTGCCACTCGCCGCCACTCCGCGCCGCTCCGCGGTGGAAATGAAGGTTTTGTAGTGTAGGATGCTGGGTGTAGCTGGAAACACACCTCCAACAATGGAGCTGGAGAAAATACCGGGTGGTGGGAGTATACTGCAAGACTGCCACTCGCCGCCGCTCCGCGGTGGAAATGAAGGTTTTGTAGTGTAGGATGCTGGGTGTAGCTGGAAACACACCTCCAACAATGGAGCTGGAGAAAATACCGGGTGGTGGGAGTATACTGCAAGACTGCCACTCGCCGCCACTTGATTTCTTCTTTCCTACAAAGACTTTTAACAACATTGTGCAAGACTTTTATCTACCTCTGAGACGTGCTTCAGCTCACCTAGACTTTTGCCCAATTGACTTTGGCCTAGCCTGGTTCCCTGAATGACTCTTCTTCCCTCTGTGATTGTGTTTGGTCTTCCTTCCAGGAAGGGGTTAACTAAGTTTGCATTGGGGGGTTTACAAAAGTACTTACCTGCTTTGAGAATATTTGTGAGATCTCTTGTTTTGTCCTAATAACCTTTCTCTTTGACAAACTCTTAAGTCTGATTCTAAATGCCAACAGTGGTATATTAATGTCCACAGTGTCCTAGTTACTAAAGTCACCTGAGGGTGTAGGAAGTGTCTGTGTGCCATCCCAAATGGGTACTTACTGATTTAGAAATATTTAGAGTGTGTATTTTGGAGTGTATTTGTGTGTTGCTTTTATATTGCCCCTTCTGAAGAAGGCTTACTCTACTGACTGTTAAATAAAGTAATAATTGTTTAAATCAAGAAACCTTGTGTGTAAGAGTTTATTTGAATACTTGTCACTGTGAATCTCTGTGTAACTCCCCTGCAGCTCACATTGACCCCTCTCGAGATAAGCCTGGCTGCTCATCAGGCTACCAACCTGTGTAGTACAGACTAATACCAAAGGTTGGGTTGCTAATGCCAGGAGGTCAGGGTTGTTGTAGTGCACCCAAAGGGTACTGCAAACAATCTTGCCTAACAGAATAAGGCAAGGGAAGCCTGAGAAAAGTACATTAACTGTGCTGGATGAGAAAACTATTGAACTGCCTCTGTGAACTATTGGAAACTAAGTGAACTTTTAGAGATCCTGAGTGACTTAAACTTGGCGAAGGGAGCTGAGAAGAAACTTCACGTTTATCCCTGGAGACACTTGTATACTTTGTCAAATACCCTACACATTGTTAAGATTGAAAGTGAAGGCAAGCACAGATTCGACACAGACAGGCTTTTTACTTTTCACAGAGACTTTTGGACTATCCTTTCTTCTTTACTCTCATGGTTAAGACTAGTCCTATTTAGAGATAGGGCAAGTTAAGTATTCTCCAAACCCCACTTTACATTATTTTTTATAAATAAAAGGTGTTTGAAACCTGTATCCTTGTGTCTGTGTCTATCACTGAGCACCACGCCTTTCTCACAATACCATAATTACCAATACTACAACTAAACACATGGCCTATGACACTACCCTATCTATGACCTCTGCAACCACAATATTTGTACATTTGTTGCTCTTTCTGTGTTGCTGTATGTGGGGGTCTAATATGTGTCAAACCGAACAAAAAACAATGCAGGCGCCTTGTGCCGCGCAACACTCAGTCTGCTTCCACGATAGTGCGTGCTGATAGATGTTTCTAAGCCTGAACCTTTTTGCATGGCTGGGACGCTGTACGTGCATCCCAACACGAGTTATGCTTATAATGTCCCTCAAGATCCTCTTTTTGTGCATAGCTTGGATTAGTTTCAATGATGATCGTGATGTGTGCATGATCGCTATGACCTATGGCCTTTGGGGACAATCTTGCCATCGGTTAGTAATTCCTTAATGTCAGTTGCCATAAAGATCTAAGCAGCATGCCAGGTAACATTCTAGCCGGTATCTTTAGCATAAAGCTCTGAGATGATACTCAGTCCCAAGCTCCTGGCAACAGTAGCCATTGCTTTCCCCTTGGTGTCGCTACACTTGGGGGCATCCAGGGACTGGGGTCTATTCCCTTCAGACCCAATGATCTCCTTCCCTGCTATGTCGCAATACACCTTGAGGTCTCCACACATAATGATATGGCCATTAGGAATGTCCCAAACCTATTTGGTTACAATGATGTTGACATATAGCATTATTGACTATGTGTCCAGTCCCCCTGGGGATCATATATATTGATCATCATGACATCACAGGTGCATTTAAGATCCTTAACCTGAATGATTCCATACAGAACGTTAGGAATGGTTTGGCTGCGAGGATATTCTGTAATATTATACTTCTTTTTGGTTCCAATATGAAGGCCACTCTTGGGGTAGGGTTGTAGGGGGTGGGTGGGTTGCGATCAAACAACATGGCTGCATGCTCTCCGAGCTCTCAAGACGGAGCAACCCCTTTGGCCTCATATACATATAACGGGATGTAAACCTACCTCCACTTCTTCATAATTATTATATTTACTGGTGGGGACTGCTCCAGAGGGCTTCCAATCTCATGGTGCGTTCTGTCAGCGCACTTCTCTGGGAGACCGGCGTCTACCTCAGACGGAAAAGCGCAAAGTTGTGGAAACAGACATGTGCTTTCACTGCTTTGCTTCCAGAGCTTGCAGTGATTTGCACTGGTGTGTCGTGTGCCCCAGTGATTTGCACTGGTGTATCGTCTGCCATCTACCTAGTGTGCGCGTAGCTGTGCCCCCTGAGGCGGGGAAAAGGCGTCACACATGCTCTCAAATTCTTCAGAGCACCCTCTAGACTGACACCCAGTGACTCCCACTGGTATTGCATGCTATAACCACTGTTTTACTCGCTTTATCTGCACATAAGGCCCATATCAAATAACCTCAGCTTAAAATATACCTGCTGTGGACAGATAGTGAACAAAGAAGGCAAACCTGGTTTGCCGTGCAAAGTAAAACACAAGAAGGAGTTTAACAAAAAGAAATGGCGAATAAACCGCACCGGAGCCAAAAGAAAAAGCATTTGGTCAAGCAGGTTTAAGTTCGAGGCTAACACAATAGCCCACAATATTACCACGATTATGTAAGATAACCGCGGTAGAAAATTAGGGTAGATATCACTGCCACCAGCCATGTCTAAATGTTAAAAGAGTGAAACAATGCTCTAACAGGTACAGATAAAAAGGGCTAAGGAGCAACCCCTCCCAGCACTCCATGTAAGATGGTGTGTACTGGATCTGTGGTTAATTTGACTAAGTAAAGTTAATGGTAACTTTACCCTTTTCTGGGGGACAGTAGTCAGCATCAAATGGAGTTGGTGGGAAGTCTGAAAGACAACCCTGTGTCACTGCACGGAAGGTGCTGTGTGACACAAAAAAGAAGGGGGCTACTGAAGTGGTGTACTCCAGAGTCCACAATCACAAAAACAGGTAAAAACACATAGCAAAACACAAGTAAGAGTGGGGGAAAAGCTCATACACCTACCAAGTGGAAAGAAATAACTCCAGAGATCCAGCAAAGCTGCTGAGGGACTCACTAGGTAAGGGAAATTAGCCATGCAATGAGAATTCTCCCTAACAACTGCCATTACTGAAAGGCATGAAACAAATGTGTTGGAATTTACCACCATCTAATTATTCATTTTTCTTTTAGACCTCAGGTCCTTATCACTCCAGGATAATTCTAATTCTTTCCAAAATGACATTTAAACAATCAACTAAGGTTGACTAAAGTAGAAGAGCTTGTGTCATTTTCCAAAGATAGGCTGAAAGGTTTTGAACAAATGCACAATAAAATTCACCATTTAGAGCCTGGGATCACCAGTCTAGGAGACAGAAATAAGAGGAATAATATTTAAACAATAAGCCTCCAGCCGTGGGGCATTACCGAGTCAGGTAATGCCCTGGGGCCCATAGCTATAGGCCCCTGCAGCAAGGGACTTATTGCTATTAGTAGCCGGGCCCGCAAGACTGGGTTACTAATAGCATTTTTTCTGTTCCGAAACGCTGCTCGGAACAGAAAGAAAATAAAAAATAATAAGTTTTAAAAAATGGCCACCGGGCAAAGGGAAAACGGAGTCATGACAGCCATCGGCAGCGGACGCGCTGGGAACAGAAGTGTTCCCAGCCCGTTTGCTCCCGAAAAAGGAGAAATAAGAAGGTAAGTGGGGTTGGGAGGGTATTGTTTCCAGGGGAGGAAGAAAAAAAAAACGTACCTGAATCCCTGGTTGGGGAGGATGGCAGCCTCCAGCCGTGTGGAGGCTCGAGCGGGGATTGCCCTGTTTTGAGCCCACCCCCGCCGGGAACAAAGGCAAGGAATCCCGGCCGAGGGATTCCCGGTCGGGTAAAGCCCCTGCGAGGGCCAATCAGATTGTTTGTTACACTCTGATCGACTCTCGCTGGGTACTAATAGAATGTTTGGGGTTCCAGAGAACACTGTACAAAATGACCCCATTCTGTTTCTTATGGGTTGGCTCCAAAAAATGTTGAGCATTAAATGTTCTCCTCTTCTTGAATTCCAAGTGTGTACAGATTCAGACCTTGTTTTGCCACCAACAGCTCCTCGCCAAGGCCTCCTACAGCCTGCCTAGTACGACATCAGCAAGCTCAGCAGATTTTACCCACTGCAAAAAAAAAAATTGCCCTTGAATTTCCAAGGAAACAAAATATTCATATCTCCAGACTTCTCCAAAGCCACATAGGACAGAAGGAAGAGATTTATGGACTTGAGACCGGCTCTGAGGAACTTAGATATCAAATATGCTTTATTGAAACCAGCAAGAATGCTTACTACACCCCCAGGAAACACCTCCTATCAACCTCTTCAACCTCTTCACACTTATATGTTTTTGGTCAGTATAGATTGAAAACTTAGAAGCCTCATCATTCCAGAAATAGAACTGAACTCAATCCTCCTAACGTATTTCAGAACTCAGAAAAACAGAGATGAGTCCAGGTCCCCTATTAAGCAAACTGATCCTGAAGAAGCATCCTCAACCAAGTCATTGTGTGTCTTAAAGCAACCTCCATCATTTGCTCATGCTTTTTATGATTTTGACATGTTCTATTTTTATATGGCCTAGTTCTTTATCTTTGAGGTCATATTTAGACAGCTCCATCTGGTTCATTGATTCATAGTGAACTATCTGTCTTGCTCCTTCTTATGGCAGCTCCTAACAGTTACTTGTTCTTTATGCACATTGCAATGTACTTATTTATGTATGTATTTTCTATAGGTTGGCTACTGTTATTATTATCTGTCCTTTTTCTTTTCAAATTTCCTTCGCTTTTAGGTATTCCTCACCCTTCTCGGTTATCCTCCTCTATATGGCTATATCCATTCTTGTTGGTATGATTACGAGTTCACTAAAGTTGCTACCGCTCAGCACTCCAGTTCACAAACTGTGTATTCTCTTGCCTGATTTTGCATGCCTCTTTTGTTATCATATGTGCAATCCTTGATTAAAATGAGTGTTAAAGTCATGTGTTGGAATGATAAGGGGCTAAATAACCCTATTAAAAGACAAATAATTCTTAATCATTTGGGGAAAAGCAACCCTCACATTGTGTGTATTCAAGAAACACACTTAGAATCTTTTGAAGAAAACAATAAGTTGGTTAAGCTATGGGTTAAACATCCATTTCATGCACCAGCTATTGGGAAAAGGGGAGGAATTAGTATCCTCATTCATAAGAAAACTTATTTTCAATTAATTGATGAACAACATAAAACTCTGGCATTGGTCTATTATTGATGCCAATATCAACAAGTTGGTTATTACTATTCTTAATATGTATGGTTCTAATGCCCCCGAGCCTTCCTATATGAGTAATTTAAAACAAATCCTTTTCAATAAAAATTATGATTGACTTATTATTTGCAGGGATTGTAACCACATTTGTAATTTCACAGAAATCAGAAAATAAATTCATTAACTCTAAGTCCCTGTAAAACAGCAGGTGAGAGGCGGATAGCAGGTTGAAACACAACTCCTTTTTATTCAGGGTTACAATTACACAGCCTCCATGCAACAAAAAGAAATGAAACGAAATATTCAGCATGAAGAGGCGCACTAAGCTTAATGCGGTCAGCTCGGCGTTCTGCTTTGCAGATATGTTGAGAGTAACGTCCTTCTCACTTTATGATGCTCTGTGTTTCAATATGTGCAGCAGAATGAGGTTCACCGAGCTTAATGATGTCAACTCTGCGTTCTGCTTTGGGGATAAGTCGAGGGTTTTGTCCTTCTTGCTCCGTATATCAATAGGTTCAGGTAGGAAGAAGCACGCCCAGCTCAGAGATTTCAACTCAGCGCTCTCCCTTGAAAAGGGGATGACAGTAAGGCCCTCCTCGCATCTTAGTACGCCCAGTGGAATCCTGTTGTGCCCTCACTCCATTTTTCACCATCCTCGGGTAGTGGTTGCTGGAGAAAACAGAGAACCCCCATGAGTCATTGCCTGTGGGTTTCAACCCTTTAACTGCCATGGATCCCCCCCTCCAGTGGCAGGGTCTTTTTTGGTGATTTCGGTGTGTGGCCATTCAATGGCTTGTAACTTTTTTTTTTCTCAGCCAAATTTGACTCCTTGTTTTCCCACATGCAGGTGGTCGTAACAGCACCCAGGAATCCTAGTTTACTGTAGGGGGGGGGGGGGGGTGAGAGGTTGTTAGGGAGAATTCTCATTTTATGGCTAATTTCCCTCATCTATAGAGTCCCCCAGCAGCTTTTCTGGATTTGAAGGGTGTGTTTCTTTTTACCTGCTAAGAGTGAGACTCTTTTTCCCACTCTTAGGCATTTTCCTATGTGTGTTCTAGGTTTTTTTTTTGTTTAATGCCTATGGGATCTTTTCTCTCACCCATAGGAACCATTTTATGCACATGTGTTACACAGCACCCTCAGTGCAGTGACACAGGGGTGTCGTAGCGACCCCCAAACATAGATTCCATACCCTGGGACTGACTACTGTCTCCCAGGGCATGTAAAGTCCCCATTGACTTTACTAGTCAATTTTTATGAACTTAACCAGTACAACCCATCTTAATATGGAGGTACTGGAAGGGGTTGATAGTTTTTCCCCTATGTTCATTTTCGAGGGGGTACCTTAAAGTCCCTCTCTGCAAAGTTTCTGGCTGGTGGCAGTGGTTACTACCTTTTGTATTCGACCGCAAATATTTTCCTATGGGATTTTCCCATTGTTCGAGGCTACCACTGTTACTGACAGCCTCTAACATACCGCCGGTTTATTTTATTATTAACTTTACTCCGGTAGGTTTTATTTGCCAGAACTTTGATATAAATTCTTTCTCGTGTCTTACTCTAAACTCCTAACTCCGGTCGGGGATCCTTTGTTTGCTCTTTTGGCGGGCTTCTGCCAAGAAGCCCTCCTTTCGGCGCCTCTGCGTCGGGGGTGGGTCTGTTTGGGAGGGGGAGTAGAACCCCTGGACAGAGTTGCCGCAGCAACTCAGGTCGTACGCTAACCTGATAGGCTGGAGGGTCTCCCGCCAAGAAGACCACTCCACTGTGTGAGTGACAGCTAAGCTGTATGAATGGGTCTCTTTCTGCATAAAAGCAGGGTCCTGAGGACTGGAAGAGCAAGACGTCGCCACTGGAACTACGAAACCGAAGGGGAGAGAAGCCACAGACATCTTCAGCATCTACACCACCGGTGAAGCCCTGCCGGATCGTCTCACCACTTTTCTTCCACATGACGAGAGGAGATCTTCATTGAAAGAGCCTTCTTCCCTTGAGCTGGTGGGGACAACCAGTTCACTCATCGCTTCCTCGGACCTGCCTTGATCGATAGCCAGGTAGTTATCGACCCAGACTGCGATTAAAAGGAGCGTACCTTTTAACTTCGTTTGGCAGCACTGCGGCTGGTTTCATACTTGAGTAGTGCAGCGACTCGAACCTTCCTCCACGACGAGAGCCTCTCTTACTCTGCTGGACCCCTCGACCTGCAAGAACTACCAGGAACAACCGCCACCGCAGGAGCCACTTCTTCACATTTAAGGTACATTGTTCCGCCAGGCCTCCCTTTCCCCGTGGTAGCCCTAAAGGTGTTTTAAATCCTTTATCTACCTGTTGGGTTGGCCGTCCTCTCTTAACATTGTCTTTCGCCTCACATCTACCTCTTCAATATTTTTCTACTAAAGACTAGACTGCAGCTACAAGAACATTTTTGCTCCTAAGCTCTTGGTCCTGTACCACTGACTCTGGCTCAGGCCTATTGACTATGGCTGATGTTAGATCTGCTCTCACTAGATTGATTTTCAATGAGAAATGTGTGGATGGACCTGAATCTTCTGAACCCCTCTTCCTTGCTACTGTTTTAACTTGCGGAGTGCCATTTTGCTCAGTTTTCATTCACTTATCTTTCTGCTAAAGTGTTACTGTGCATTACTTGTTCACAAAACTTCAGGGAAGTGTTGCTAGGGGGTGTCTGATGATATTTCGGTTTAACTTGTGCTTTCCCTCCCTTTCGTTAAATTGCTACAGTGCCTTTTGTAGTTGGTTTTCACTGTGCCATTTTGCTCAGTTTTCACTCCACCGCAAACTTGTCTACAATTGAATAGGGAGTTGTATATACTATTACTTGATTGAACTTAACTTACTTTATCAACTGTGATCCATGTGTTTGAACTAGATGTGTATAAAATAAATATATATTCTCTTTTTTTGATACAAACTTTGGTCAGTGTTTCCTTGCCCCCTAGTACTGTGATACCTATTGTGTAAACCCTGAATACTGCTCATCTCCCTCTTGAGATAAGTCTGACAGCTTAGCCACAGCTACCAACTAAATCTTTGTGGTACGGACTGATACCAAAGGGGATTTTTATTGCTCTCACCTGTAGTCCTAATCTTGTGTAGTGGTCCCTAAGGGAACTGCATGGGATTCTGCCTAACAGAAATAATAACGAAAAAGGTGCAAACATTTAATAAAATACCAATAAAATGATGTACAAAGAAGCCTGTGGTTTTTTCCTTGTAAGAGCTAGGAACAAATGGTTTGCTGTGCTGAATTCTCCAATATCCTGACTTTCAGGTACAGGTTGGGTGGAAACAAAAACAAATTATTTTGATGTGGTTATCAACCATTTTGTGAGAGGTAGGCGATTTTGGCCATTTTTTCCAATTGGACATGTGTGGACGGAATGGAAGAAAAGGGTAGGAAAGCTGAATTGGAGGACATAAAGACATACTTATGAAAAGTAGACATAATTCCAAGTTTAGGAAGCACAAATGGATAGGTCCCTTCAAGGTTGTGGGAAAGCATGGAGAGGTGAACTATCTGGTGGACTTAGCCAATCCTAAGGAGGCTCCCAGAGTCTTTCACACCAACCGTTTCAAGTACTATGTCTTGAGACCAGACGTGGGAGCTTTGCTTCTAGCTTCAGCTCAAAAGGAGGAGGAGAGTGAACCTCTACCTGACCTACTCAGAGGACAGCCTTTAGATGGGAAAATAGAAGGAGTTAATCTCTCTTCTAATCTGACATCTGAACAACAGTAGGAGTGCAAGTCTGTTAAATCAGTTTGCCTCCCAGTTTTCGCTATCACCAGGCTTGAACCCTTGGGGCCAGCATGAGATTGTAACTGGTGACTATTTACCTGTGAAAAACAGAGGTTACAGAATGTCAGAACATGTAAGGACCCACATAAAGGAGGAGGTAAACAAGATGCTTGATCTCGGGGTTAGAGAGCCATCTACCAGTCCATGGTCTAGTCCAGTTGTTCTAGTACCAAAGGCAGGATCCAAAGAGTTGAGATTCTGTGTGTACTATAGAGCTCTAAATGCAGTCACTAAGACTGATGCCCATCCTTTGCCAAGGACAGATGAACTGGTGGATAGACCTGGTGCAGCCAAGTACCTCAGTACATTTGATCTTACGTCAGTCTATTGGCAAATAGCCCTGGCAGACCATGCCAAGGAGAAACCAGCATTCTCCAACCCAGTTGAGCATTCCTAGGCCTCACTGGGTACAACAGGAATTTCATTCAAAACTATGGGACCATAGCTTATCCCTTGAATGTAGTCTCCTGTCCAAAATTCCCTAGAAAAAGTCAGATGGAATAAGGAGTGCACTCAAGCCTTTGAAAACCTGAAGAAAGCCCTTTGTCAAGCTCCAGTCCTAAGAGCTCCCGATTATCACCAACCCTTCATTGTGCAGACAGATGCCTCCAATACAGGTATAGGTGCAGTCCTTACTCAACCGGATGAGAAAGGTAGGGAGCACCCTATTTGCTTCATCTGCAGGAAGCTGAAGGAACCAGAAACAAGGTGGGCAACCATTGAGCGAGAGTGCTTTGCTATTGTGTGGTCTTTGAAGAAGTTTAGACCATACTTGTATGGATCTACTTTTGTGATTCAGACAGACCACCAACCTTTGAGATGGTTAATGCAAATGAAAGGAGAAAACCCAAAACTACTAAGATGGTCAATCTGCCTGCAAGGGTTTGATTTCACCATTGAGCACCGGCCAGGATGTCACCACCAAAATGCTGATGGTCTCTCTATGATGTTTGTAACAGACTAGAACAAGCGATTCATCCAGGAGTGGATTAAATCTCCTGTCCCTTAGGCTGGGGGGGAGGGGGCAGTGTTAGGCTGAATTCTCCAAAATGGCTAATTTCCCTTACCTTTTGAGTCCCTCGGCAGCTTTGCTTGTTTTTTAAGGTTTCGTTTTTTACCTGGTAAGAGTGTGAGCCTTTTTTCCCACTCTGACATGTTTTTTCTGAGTGTTATATCTTTTTGTGCTCATAGACAATGGAGCCTCACCTACTCCACAGGCATCATCTATCTTTTTACTGTATGTTACACAGCACCTTCAGTGCAGTGACACAGGGTTGTCTTTTTAGACTTCCCCCATTAAACTCCATTTTCTGGGACTGACTACTGTCTCCCAGAACATGTAAAGTTGCCATTGACTTTACTAGTCTATTTAATTCTACATTCCCATTACTCCCTTTCTTCCAATAGAGTATTGGAAGGGTTAATAGTTATCCCTTTTTGTCTGAATCTCGTGGAACATTATGTTCCCCTTGCTCTACGATTTGGCTGATGACAGTGGTATCTACCATTTTTATTTTATCGGAGACTATGAAAATAGCCTCCGTACCATTAGAGGCCATGGTGGTAGCCTCGAACTTAAAACCCGCTGGACCCTTTTTATTTTATTTTGGTTCCGGTGGGCTTTATTCGCCATCTCTTAATAGAAAGGTCCTTCTTGTGTTTTACTTTGTGCGCCAAACCAGGTTTGGTTCGTCTGTTCGCTGTCTTCCTTATGCGCCTGAGTGTCTGGGACAGGATGTGAGGGAGGGGTTTGAGGCCCCCTACACAGGGTCTCCTTGGAGACCCAAGTTGCACTTTTAGTTGATTGGCTAGTTGACTGTCCCACCAGGACAGCCACCTGTCGGGTGTATTGAACCACGTTTGAGTCATTAAGCTGCAACATATGGTGCTGTGGGCTTAGAAAATCCAAGATGGCTGAAAAGCCCACATCGCGCCAGAATCCACGAAATCTGCACCTTTTTCCCTGGCCGCTAAATCAATGTATGCAGAATACTGTAAGCAAGCATTCAGGGGGCTCCACGTTAACAGCTACTTGGTAAAATATTACCCAATTCCTATCCGAAAATGTATAACCTATCTCCTATTTAATATCGTAGCCACACTGGAGCATATGGGGAGGTGGAAGAACATTTGCTGTGAAAAGAGACTGTCGTATGTGTGGGAGTGAAATTGAGACTGCCCGTCATGTATTTAACTCCGTGTAAAAAGATGTCCAAATGTTATGATCAGGGCTCCGCTCAGTTTCCTGAAAGCTCACAGCAGAGAGAGGGAGAGCAATTCTGGAGCTCTGTGATGGGTGCGGAATCTGTAGTAACTATGGCTGCTGTATTGTATATATGGAAATGTGTCAATAACGGTATTAATGACCTTTCCTTATCCTTGAGCTTTTATGCAAATTTTGGTGTATACAACAATCGCACGTTTTAACATTTTTATAATGATTGTTGACAATAAGTATTCAGCAATGAATTTAACCAGATGCCTTTTCCTGTATTGATATTGTACTTTGTATGTTGTATTTATATATCTATTTTAGATTTCTTCTATAATGTTTTTAGTAATAAATGTGTACAAGGTTTATTTTAACCAATTTTGCACAGTAAAAAATAAAAAAATATTAAAAAACTTTGTCTGAGGCCTCTTCCTTGGCACTTCACTCATGGGCCCCCACCAGCACTTGTCCATTCCATGCCCCCCAGAGGCCTATTTCCTGCACTTCTCTTCACTGCGCTTGCAGGTCCGATTGCCATAAGGCCTTGTAGGACCACGATTGTATATTTACTGCTTTGCCAATGTTATTCACTCCCCTTGTTCCCTCCCCCTTTAGCCTTGTGGTGCCTGGAAACACAATTCTCTTGTATAGGCACCTAACAAATGCTCAATAAATAAAATATAAAATCTCGATCGAAGTGCAAGGTTCACTTAGCAAGTGTGGTCCGGTCGGACTTTAGCTCTCTTCCCTCTCTTCCCCCATCCTTCTCAGGGCCTGAGACTGAGGATGGTGCAAATTTAGAAAAGTAATGTTCTATGGCAAAACAACACTTTTATAAATAGCATTATAGTGTGATGCCGCATAAAATTGGCCATCTCACAAGCAACCCACCACTTGCGATTAAAACGTCATGTAAGGTGCATGTTAAATAAGAAAAGTGCTGTGTCTCAGCAGAAAGACCCTTTACCAGGATGCAAAGGATTCTGAGCCAACTCAAGAGTGGTGGTAATAAATCAAGTCTGGCCCTCCTGGAAAAATCTGTGATTTACGGAATTGCAACAGCCTTGCCAACGTGTCTAGCAGGGACTGTCACCCTTTCTGCACCAGCCTAAAGAGGCGTTCACCAACTGTACCCTGGGAGGTGGCGTTATACTCCACTGCACACTTTTTCCCCCATTATAAATATAGCATTTCTTAGACTGCAGCACCACTGTTCTAGTTTAACTTCTTAGATTAGAAAGGTGGCAGTCTTAAGAAATGCTCGCAATGCCACTAGAGCATGTTTCCCCCACAATGAGATATTTTGGCAACTTTTGCTGCTGGAAAGCATGGCATTTCCCCTTCATTCTTTCCACCCAGCTCAGAATGATGGTGCTGGAAACTGGAGGCCAGAATGTCGACTTTCCACCCATCTCAGAATGACGGTTGTCAGAAATAAAGGATTGTGGAGTAAACGAAAGCAGGTACGGAGAAACTACACTTCCCAGTAGGCATTGTAGTTTCAGGGGGCCGTTAGGTCACAGCTGCTAGTGATCTGCAATTAGTGCGGGTCTTCATAACGGCCGCTCGCCCATGCTTCAGTGCTGTTGATTAATGAATGGAGAGCACGGGCGGCGGCGGCGACGGCAGCAGGCAGGAGCAAAGCAGAAGGCTGAGAAGGCGTGAAGGAATCACGCTTGCTATGCCGTGTGAAATCTTGATTCCTGGGCTACGGCGATGAAGACTTGATTACTGCCTTATTCTCTGCAGGTCCGGGTCTGTCACGGATGACTCCCCGGGCCATAAAGCTAAGTGGTGCCTATGTTTATTTTACTTGCTGGGCTGCGGCGGTGAAAACTTGTTTATTGCCTCATTCTCTTCAGGTCCGGGTCAGTCACGGATGACTCCCCGGGCCATAAAGTTAAGTTGTGTTAAGTTTAGTGACTTGCAGAGATACGGCGGGGATTTTGGGAATCTCTGACTTTCTATGCAGTTATGTTTACGCTGGTCTGTGACAGTGATTTGTAAAATACAAATGATGCCCCCATTTTTGTGAAGCTAATTTTGCTGAATGCAAGAGAGATATTTTGTTAGTAAGCCTGTTACATGGATACTAGGTGCCTTCCCAGTGCATTGTTTCATGAATTATGAAGTATCTGGGTGGGACAAGGTTATGCACACAATATTGACAAGGCATGTTCTCTAATGCAAATGGTTTTCTTTGTATACGCACAAGGTTTTGTAAGGTTACGTGAATTCAGGAGTCAGGTCAGGTTGCAGGAGTAATAATTGAAGAATTCCTTCAATTAAACTAGGTGTTCTTATTTTGTATATGTCTTGTTCTCCCTTCCTTTCCTTTATTTATCCATCCCCTTTCCCTAACTCCGTCTTCCCCCCATTGGCTGCCACGTGGCTACCTGTAATTCTAAAGTCAGGCGCCCGTGCCAACCACGGTGGGAGGGGTCGATCCATTCGGCTTCTGTGGTTCGGGAGAGAGGATTGAAACCCACTCTCCCTTAAGTTCAGAGATCTTGACAGAATCAACAGCCCCCGTATTCGGGAGTACTGAACCACCCAGGCCAAATGGATAACCCTCCTTCTTTAGCAGAAGTGTTAAAGGTACTACAAGATATTCAGGTGGAATTGATACATGTAAGGCAGGAATCTAGTACGTTGAAGAATCAAGTGCAAGGATTAGTAGCACAAGGGACACCATTGGAGGAAGCAGGGTCGTCTACAAGTAGAACGCCCACTGTGGTGGTTCAAGCACCCAGTAGTGTGCCGTTAGCACCACCGGAAAGATTTTCTGGGGATCCAAAAAAATACATGACGTTCTTGACCCAGTGTAGATTACATTTTTTGTGTAAACCATCAGCCTTTGAGACTACTCAAGCAAGAACTGCCTTTGTGATTTCATACCTAACAGGAGATGCAGCTGCTTGGGCGATGCCTTTGGTACAAAAAGATGATCAATTATTGTATAATTGGGATAATTTCCAGGCTGAATTCGGTAGATTATTTGATCGAAGGGAAGTGTCATTGGCGCAAGACAAGGAGTTATTGGCTTTAAAACAGGGTACCAGAGATCTAGTTTCGTATGTGACCCACTTTAATAGACTGATAATCGAAACAGATTGGCCAGAGAATAAACGAACTGTTCTATTCTATCAAGGATTGAAGGAAGAACTAAAGGACGCCATGGCACAGGTGGAGCCTCAACCCAACACATGTACAGCTATGATTGATTTAGCATTAAGGTTGGATCATAGAATGAATGAGCGAAAGGGAGATAGGAAAAAATCCGAGGTGGTACCTTTTGTACGATTGGATAGAGGTAGGGTGAACAGAAACAGTGAAGGGGAACCTATGCAGATTGGAGGAGTTAGGGGACCATTATCGACCACAGAAAAGGAACAGAGAAAGGCTAATAATTTATGCTTGTATTGTGGCCAGCCAGGACACTATATCCGTACTTGTCCAAATACTCCTAAGAAGGTAGGGAATGGAGATAAGAGCAAGGTCGAGTCGGGAAAAGGAGTGGGCCGGCCTTAGGGGGAACAAAGGTGTCAGGCTCAGTGGTAGAAAAGTTCCCCACGTGGGTAGCAAATACTTCAAGAAAAGGTAATTCTCACTTGTATATACTAGTAACTTTGATTTTTGCCTGTAATAAACAGATGGTGTCAGCCATGATAGATTCAGGGGCTACTGGAAATTTTATTGACATTGATTTGGCCAAAAGACTAGGGTTGCCTTTGAGAGAAAAGACTCAAGTGGAAGGGGTACAGTCGGTGGATGGGTCACCTTTAATTTCGGGACCCATTTGTCAGCAAACTCAAACCCTAGAAATGAGGTGTCAGTCTGGCCATGTGGAGGATATCATACTAGATCTCATAGCAGCTCCCCAGTTCGGTCTTATTTTAGGAATTCCTTGGTTAACTCAGCATAATCCAAGAATTGATTGGGTAGCTAGAGAGATATTTTTTGAAAGTACGGAATGTATGGGTCACATTGAAGAAGAAGTGAGCCCTGCATTGTTTTTGGCAGATCAACCACCAGCAGCACAAGTAGTGGGGGCGGTGGGAGCACAGGTTCCAGGGCAATATCAAGAGTATGTGAATGTGTTTGATAAAGGAGGAGCGGAACAACTACCCCCCCATAGACCATACGACTGTGTCATAGAGTTGGAACCTGGGGCTAAGCTACCATGTAGTAGAATATATGCATTAACGGAAACTGAAAATCAACATTTGAGAGAGTATCTGGATGATATGTTAAAGAAAGGGTTTATTAGACATTCTACATCACCCGTTTCATCCCCATTGTTTTTTGTGCCTAAAAAAGAGGGTACCTTGAGAACATGCATTGATTATCGTGCATTAAATAAGGTGACAGTTAAAAACAGATACCCACTCCCTTTAATTTCTGGATTGTTGGACCAAGTGAAGACAGCGGTGATTTACACCAAGCTTGATTTACGTGGGGCATATCATTTGATTCGGGTCAAAGCAGGGGATGAGTGGAAAACTGCATTTCGAACTAAGTTTGGATTGTTTGAGTATTTGGTGATGCCTTTTGGTTTGTGTAACGCTCCTGCAGCATTTCAATTTTTTATGCAGGAAGTTTTGAGTGAGTTTTTGGACATTTTTGTTATTGTATACATTGATGACATTCTAATTTACTCAAATTCACAAGAGCAACATGTGAGTCATGTACGGGCAGTGTTAAAGAAATTACAAGAACATCAGTTATATGTGAAATTGGAAAAATGTGCCTTTCATGTGAAAAGAGTGGAGTTTTTGGGCTTCATATTGACCCCAGAGGGTATAATTATGGACAAAAACAAAGTACAGGCAGTTTTGGATTGGCCCAAACCCCAGTGTGTCAAAGATATTCAGTCTTTTTTGGGTTTCGCCAATTTTTACAGACGATTCATTTCTAATTTCTCTCAGGTCGTAGCCCCTATAACACGACTATTAAGAAAGGCAACCAGTTTTTGTTGGAATGAGGATGCAGAAAAGGCTTTTCAGGAATTAAAGACGGCATTTACATCAGCTCCAGTGTTGCGACACCCAGACACGGATAAGATGTTTCAAGTGGAAACCGATGCGTCCAATGTGGCTATAGGGGCGGTGTTATCGCAGAAAGATTCAGAAGGAAGTTGGCACCCAGTAGCGTATTATTCACGAAAACTTACTCCATGCGAACAAAATTATTCCATTACAGATAAAGAACTATTAGCTATCAGAGCTGCTTTCCTGGAATGGAGACATTATCTACTGGGAGCTAAACATCAGGTGTTGGTTGTGACAGATCATAAGAATCTACAGTACTTTAAAACTGCCCACACATTGAGCCCAAGACAATTACGGTGGTCTCAATTTTTCAATGAGTTTGATTTCGTGGTGACTTTTCGGCCAGGAAAAAGAAATGGTAAGGCAGATGCCTTATCCCGTCAACAAAACCTGGACAACCCGGTATCGGAAACAAAGTCCATAATCCCTGCAGAGAAAGTGGTAGGGGCAGTAATTTCTAAATTGATGACACAAGTGAAACAAGCAATGCAGAATCAAAAGAAACTAAGTTGGGGAATGAGTAACCCTTTGGAAACATTTAAAGGGAATCTTCCTTACTATGATGGAAGATTGTATTTGCCCACTTTGGAACTCCAAAAGAAGGCTTTGCATTGGTGCCACAACTCCCCTTTGGCTGGTCATTCAGGGAGTAAAAAGACACAGACTCTAGTGGAAAAATACTTTTGGTGGCCGAATTTGAGACAACAGGTGATCAAATATGTGCAGGAATGTGAAACATGTGTACGAAGTAAATCTGATCATACAAAAAAGGCAGGGTTACTTAAACCATTGCCCACTCCCACTAAAATCTGGACACACATATCAATGGACTTTATTACAGACTTACCACCAGATGATCAGTACGACACAATATGGGTGATAGTGGATTATTTGTCTAAACAAGCTCACTTTGTGCCCTGTAAAGGAATTCCAGGAGCAGGGAAATTGGCGGAATTGTTCTTACAGCATGTGGTCCGCCTGCATGGGCTACCACGTACTATTGTTTCTGATAGAGGACCACAATTCACATCCAAGTTTTGGCGCGCTTTCTGTCAGATGTTGGGAATTGATTGTGCTTTGTCCACTAGTTATCATCCTCAGACGGATGGACAAACTGAAAGAGTTAATCAGACGCTTGAACAATACCTGCGTTGTTATTTACATGATGGTATGGAGTCGTGGGTTCGGGCATTATGGTTAGCTGAATTCACATATAACAATGCTGAACATGCATCCTTGGGAATGTCCCCCAATGAGTGCTTATATGGGCAGATACAGGAAATGTTGCCAGAACAGTTACCAGAGATTGAAAACCTTCCAGTACTGCAAGACAGAAGGCAATTAATTCTAAACATCAGACAAAAGGCGCAGGATAATCTTGAATATGCAAAACAGCAATATAAAATGTATGCAGACAAAAAGAGAAGGGGGGCTCCTCAGTACAAGGTGGGAAATAAGGTGTGGCTATCCACACGCAACTTGTCGCTGGTAGGATCTCGAAAATTTGCTCCTAAATACATTGGACCTTATGAAATAGTAAAGATTGTGTCTGAGGTTGCAGTGAAATTAGACTTACCTAAGTCTCTGAAAATTCACCCGGTATTCCATGTGTGTCTCCTTAAACCTGCAGCACCTGGAACACGCATGAGGAGACCACCTGCCATTCACAAAAAGGATCATGTTGAATATGAAGTAAAGAAGATTTTGGATTCAAAAAGAAGAAGACAAGTGTTATGGTACCTCATCCAGTGGACTGGATATGGATTGGAAGATTGTTCCTGGGAACCTGCTAGTGCAGTACATGCACCTCGTCTGGTAAGAATGTTTCATGCAAAGTATCCAGAAAAGGCAGGTCCTGGGAAGAGCCCTGGAAGGGGAGGTAATGTCAGAAATAAAGGATTGTGGAGTAAACGAAAGCAGGTACGGAGAAACTACACTTCCCAGTAGGCATTGTAGTTTCAGGGGGCCGTTAGGTCACAGCTGCTAGTGATCTGCAATTAGTGCGGGTCTTCATAACGGCCGCTCGCCCATGCTTCAGTGCTGTTGATTAATGAATGGAGAGCACGGGCGGCGGCGGCGACGGCAGCAGGCAGGAGCAAAGCAGAAGGCTGAGAAGGCGTGAAGGAATCACGCTTGCTATGCCGTGTGAAATCTTGATTCCTGGGCTACGGCGATGAAGACTTGATTACTGCCTTATTCTCTGCAGGTCCGGGTCTGTCACGGATGACTCCCCGGGCCATAAAGCTAAGTGGTGCCTATGTTTATTTTACTTGCTGGGCTGCGGCGGTGAAAACTTGTTTATTGCCTCATTCTCTTCAGGTCCGGGTCAGTCACGGATGACTCCCCGGGCCATAAAGTTAAGTTGTGTTAAGTTTAGTGACTTGCAGAGATACGGCGGGGATTTTGGGAATCTCTGACTTTCTATGCAGTTATGTTTACGCTGGTCTGTGACAGTGATTTGTAAAATACAAATGATGCCCCCATTTTTGTGAAGCTAATTTTGCTGAATGCAAGAGAGATATTTTGTTAGTAAGCCTGTTACATGGATACTAGGTGCCTTCCCAGTGCATTGTTTCATGAATTATGAAGTATCTGGGTGGGACAAGGTTATGCACACAATATTGACAAGGCATGTTCTCTAATGCAAATGGTTTTCTTTGTATACGCACAAGGTTTTGTAAGGTTACGTGAATTCAGGAGTCAGGTCAGGTTGCAGGAGTAATAATTGAAGAATTCCTTCAATTAAACTAGGTGTTCTTATTTTGTATATGTCTTGTTCTCCCTTCCTTTCCTTTATTTATCCATCCCCTTTCCCTAACTCCGTCTTCCCCCCATTGGCTGCCACGTGGCTACCTGTAATTCTAAAGTCAGGCGCCCGTGCCAACCACGGTGGGAGGGGTCGATCCATTCGGCTTCTGTGGTTCGGGAGAGAGGATTGAAACCCACTCTCCCTTAAGTTCAGAGATCTTGACAACGGTGCTGGAAACTGGAGGCGAGAATGTAGACTTTCCACCCAGCTGAGAATGATGGTGCTGGAAACTGGAGGCGAGAATGTCGACTTTCCACCCATCTCAGAATGATGGTGCTGGAAACTGGAGGGGAGAATGTCGACTTTCCACACTGTAAAACACACCTACACTCAGCGAATGGTGTAAACCGAACTGAAGCTGCCAACAGCACATCACAGCTCCTTGGCTCTTTTTTCCCGCTCAGTCCTACTAATGTACAACCCCCTTACGCTCTTGCTCTACAGATGTGCCAGAGCGCCAAGGGACACGCAGGTGGTGGCAGTGCACGGTATAAGAACCTTTAACATGTCATAGTTAGCACAAGCTCAGAAGCACGCCCTCAGTGCCTTACGGCCTGACAACAGCCCTAGAGACAGCAAGAAGTAGAGTTCCCAAGTGGGGAACTCACATCCCCAGCGCACTTTCAAAAGCCAAAATATTCAGCCAAACATTCAATATACGATTTTAAACGATTTCTAAATTAAACAAATTAATGTCTCTTATGGTTTCTAAATCCATGTAACATCTTAGTAACTCTGGATGAATAAAAACGTTTGTAAATAAGGTTAATACAACATATATTCCAAGACAATAGAGATTAAGCATAACGTGTATTAATGGGTGTGGCCCAACGCGTTTCGAGAGAATCGCTCTTCATCAGGGTGTAGTTTCCAGTGAATTCTACAATAAATGCTGAAATCATTCATAAATAGGTGTTTATTTCTACTCATCCAATCACTGACTCTACAATGTCATCTTTCCATTGCACAATGTCGGAAATTTCAAAACGAGTACCTCGTCATTCGCCAAGTAATCCTATGTACGGTAATGTAGACTATCCAGTCACTTGCTAGAGCTTCCTAATGTAAATGAAATAATAATGATCAAGGAACGATAAACATCCAAGGAGGAATCTAAGCAGCAAGAGGAAATGGTCTTGGGCTGTCTCACCACATTCCCTTATGGATTGGAGGTTTTGCATGCAAAGTCTTGTCCAGGTCTTGGCCTGTGGAGACAGATAATCTACTAAGAAGCTGGATTCCATACAGTTTTCAACTGTGCCTAGTGTGAACTCGCCACACTTCAAGTTGACTCTGCGCTTCAACTGGCGTGAGTGACACTGAAATTTCCTGAGTAAACAGTTAACTTAGTGTCCACTTCTGTCCTAAAAATAAGATAAGCAAAGCCTGAGTAATGTTGTCTAGTTCCATTGTCAATACATTTAATACATAAAATGTGTATTAATTTCCTAAGTTGAATTGGGGTGGTCCACTCACCGCAATATGAGGTTGTCTGGTGGTCATCCATTTGTTCACGCAAGAGACAATTCGTCCTTCATATATACCTTGAGCAGTGTAAGCTGGTCTAAAAATAAGTGTAAAAGATTTTAGGCTGTGGTACAAATATCCAGATGAAATGATTGCCCCCATTGTAGTGATACTTACTCTATAATTGATGCAAGTGATGAGAATCGTAATAAGATGTTCGTCGCGGCTTGGATTCAACAGCTCTAGCTCATGCAGGAAAGGGTGGGGGCACCGTGCGGGTGCTACAGATTCAGCAGCTCTAGCTCATGCAGGAAAGTGCAGGGGCACTCAACTGCTGCTAGTTTCAGCAGCTTTAGCTCATGCAGGGTAGAGCGGGGCTACCATGATGGTGCTTCAGATTCATCAGCTGTAGCTCATGCAGGAAAGGGCAGGGGACACCATGCTGGTGCTACAGATTCATCAGCTGTAGCTCATGCAGGAAATGGCAGGGGCACTGTGCTGGTGCTATGGATTCAGCAGCTCTACCTCATGCAGGAAAGGGTGGGGCACCATGTTGGTGCTACAGATTCAGCCGCTCTAGCTCATGCAAGAACGGGCAGGGGGCACACTGCTGGTGCTACAGATTCATCAGCTGTAGCTCATGCAGGAAATGGCAGGGGCACTGTGCTGGTGCTATGGATTCAGCAGCTCTACCTCATGCAGGAAAGGGTGGGGCACCATGTTGGTGCTACAGATTCAGCCGCTCTAGCTCATGCAAGAACGGGCAGGGGGCACGCTGCTGGTGCTACAGATTCATCAGCTGTAGCTCATGCAGGAAAGGGCAGGGGACACCATGCTGGTGCTACAGATTCATCAGCTGTAGCTCATGCAGGAAATGGCAGGGGCACTGTGCTGGTGCTATGGATTCAGCAGCTCTACCTCATGCAGGAAAGGGTGGGGCACCATGTTGGTGCTACAGATTCAGCCGCTCTAGCTCATGCAAGAACGGGCAGGGGGCACACTGCTGGTGCTACAGATTCATCAGCTGTAGGTCATGCAGGAAAGGGCAGGGGACACCATGCTGGTGCTACAGATTCATCAGCTGTAGCTCATGCAGGAAATGGCAGGGGCACTGTGCTGGTGCTATGGATTCAGCAGCTCTACCTCATGCAGGAAAGGGTGGGGCACCATGTTGGTGCTACAGATTCAGCCGCTCTAGCTCATGCAAGAACGGGCAGGGGGCACGCTGCTGGTGCTACAGATTCATCAGCTGTAGCTCATGCAGGAAAGGGCAGGGGACACCATGCTGGTGCTACAGATTCATCAGCTGTAGCTCATGCAGGAAATGGCAGGGGCACTGTGCTGGTGCTATGGATTCAGCAGCTCTACCTCATGCAGGAAAGGGTGGGGCACCATGTTGGTGCTACAGATTCAGCCGCTCTAGCTCATGCAAGAACGGGCAGGGGGCACACTGCTGGTGCTACAGATTCATCAGCTGTAGCTCATGCAGGAAATGGCAGGGGCACTGTGCTGGTGCTATGGATTCAGCAGCTCTACCTCATGCAGGAAAGGGTGGGGCACCATGTTGGTGCTACAGATTCAGCCGCTCTAGCTCATGCAAGAACGGGCAGGGGGCACACTGCTGGTGCTACAGATTCATCAGCTGTAGCTCATGCAGGAAATGGCAGGGGCACTGTGCTGGTGCTATGGATTCAGCAGCTCTACCTCATGCAGGAAAGGGTGGGGCACCATGTTGGTGCTACAGATTCAGCCGCTCTAGCTCATGCAAGAACGGGCAGGGGGCACGCTGCTGGTGCTACAGATTCATCAGCTGTAGCTCATGCAGGAAAGGGCAGGGGACACCATGCTGGTGCTACAGATTCATCAGCTGTAGCTCATGCAGGAAATGGCAGGGGCACTGTGCTGGTGCTATGGATTCAGCAGCTCTACCTCATGCAGGAAAGGGTGGGGCACCATGTTGGTGCTACAGATTCAGCCGCTCTAGCTCATGCAAGAACGGGCAGGGGGCACACTGCTGGTGCTACAGATTCATCAGCTGTAGCTCATGCAGGAAATGGCAGGGGCACTGTGCTGGTGCTATGGATTCAGCAGCTCTACCTCATGCAGGAAAGGGTGGGGCACCATGTTGGTGCTACAGATTCAGCCGCTCTAGCTCATGCAAGAACGGGCAGGGGGCACACTGCTGGTGCTACAGATTCATCAGCTGTAGCTCATGCAGGAAATGGCAGGGGCACTGTGCTGGTGCTATGGATTCAGCAGCTCTACCTCATGCAGGAAAGGGTGGGGCACCATGTTGGTGCTACAGATTCAGCCGCTCTAGCTCATGCAAGAACGGGCAGGGGGCACGCTGCTGGTGCTACAGATTCATCAGCTGTAGCTCATGCAGGAAAGGGCAGGGGACACCATGCTGGTGCTACAGATTCATCAGCTGTAGCTCATGCAGGAAATGGCAGGGGCACTGTGCTGGTGCTATGGATTCAGCAGCTCTACCTCATGCAGGAAAGGGTGGGGCACCATGTTGGTGCTACAGATTCAGCCGCTCTAGCTCATGCAAGAACGGGCAGGGGGCACACTGCTGGTGCTACAGATTCATCAGCTGTAGCTCATGCAGGAAATGGCAGGGGCACTGTGCTGGTGCTATGGATTCAGCAGCTCTACCTCATGCAGGAAAGGGTGGGGCACCATGTTGGTGCTACAGATTCAGCCGCTCTAGCTCATGCAAGAACGGGCAGGGGGCACACTGCTGGTGCTACAGATTCATCAGCTGTAGCTCATGCAGGAAAGGGCAGGGGACACCATGCTGGTGCTACAGATTCATCAGCTGTAGCTCATGCAGGAAATGGCAGGGGCACTGTGCTGGTGCTATGGATTCAGCAGCTCTACCTCATGCAGGAAAGGGTGGGGCACCATGTTGGTGCTACAGATTCAGCCGCTCTAGCTCATGCAAGAACGGGCAGGGGGCACACTGCTGGTGCTACAGATTCATCAGCTGTAGGTCATGCAGGAAAGGGCAGGGGACACCATGCTGGTGCTACAGATTCATCAGCTGTAGCTCATGCAGGAAATGGCAGGGGCACTGTGCTGGTGCTATGGATTCAGCAGCTCTACCTCATGCAGGAAAGGGTGGGGCACCATGTTGGTGCTACAGATTCAGCCGCTCTAGCTCATGCAAGAACGGGCAGGGGGCACGCTGCTGGTGCTACAGATTCATCAGCTGTAGCTCATGCAGGAAATGGCAGGGGCACTGTGCTGGTGCTATGGATTCAGCAGCTCTACCTCATGCAGGAAAGGGTGGGGCACCATGTTGGTGCTACAGATTCAGCCGCTCTAGCTCATGCAAGAACGGGCAGGGGGCACGCTGCTGGTGCTACAGATTCATCAGCTGTAGCTCATGCAGGAAAGGGCAGGGGACACCATGCTGGTGCTACAGATTCATCAGCTGTAGCTCATGCAGGAAATGGCAGGGGCACTGTGCTGGTGCTATGGATTCAGCAGCTCTACCTCATGCAGGAAAGGGTGGGGCACCATGTTGGTGCTACAGATTCAGCCGCTCTAGCTCATGCAAGAACGGGCAGGGGGCACACTGCTGGTGCTACAGATTCATCAGCTGTAGCTCATGCAGGAAATGGCAGGGGCACTGTGCTGGTGCTATGGATTCAGCAGCTCTACCTCATGCAGGAAAGGGTGGGGCACCATGTTGGTGCTACAGATTCAGCCGCTCTAGCTCATGCAAGAACGGGCAGGGGGCACACTGCTGGTGCTACAGATTCATCAGCTGTAGCTCATGCAGGAAATGGCAGGGGCACTGTGCTGGTGCTATGGATTCAGCAGCTCTACCTCATGCAGGAAAGGGTGGGGCACCATGTTGGTGCTACAGATTCAGCCGCTCTAGCTCATGCAAGAACGGGCAGGGGGCACGCTGCTGGTGCTACAGATTCATCAGCTGTAGCTCATGCAGGAAAGGGCAGGGGACACCATGCTGGTGCTACAGATTCATCAGCTGTAGCTCATGCAGGAAATGGCAGGGGCACTGTGCTGGTGCTATGGATTCAGCAGCTCTACCTCATGCAGGAAAGGGTGGGGCACCATGTTGGTGCTACAGATTCAGCCGCTCTAGCTCATGCAAGAACGGGCAGGGGGCACACTGCTGGTGCTACAGATTCATCAGCTGTAGCTCATGCAGGAAATGGCAGGGGCACTGTGCTGGTGCTATGGATTCAGCAGCTCTACCTCATGCAGGAAAGGGTGGGGCACCATGTTGGTGCTACAGATTCAGCCGCTCTAGCTCATGCAAGAACGGGCAGGGGGCACACTGCTGGTGCTACAGATTCATCAGCTGTAGGTCATGCAGGAAAGGGCAGGGGACACCATGCTGGTGCTACAGATTCAGCAGCTCTATTTATTTATATATTTTTACATTTATATAGTGCACTATGCCCTGGGGCATCAAGGCGCTGGTACATAGCCATTTACTCTTAAGAGCAGGGTACTTACATTTTACCATGTAGTGATCATTATCATGGTACATAATCATGTTAGGTGAAAAACAGGGTTTTAAAAGCTTTTCTGAAAGTCCAATAAGAGTGCTCGGTTCGCAGGGTGTGTGGGAGCAAATTCCAGTGTTTGGTAGCAGTGGCTGGGTAGATGGTGCCTCCAGGTTTAGTCAGTTTAAATTTAGGCTGGATAATGCAGTGGGAGAAGTCTGCTCTAGTAGGTCTTGTATAGGAGGCTTTAGTGAGCTTTTGGGATAGGTAAGTTGGTGAATCCTTGGATAGGCACCTATGCGTGATGGACAATGTTTTGAAGAGGATGATTGGGTGCGGGTGGAGTGTTCACATTCGACTCTCATGGATCTGTCCCCTAGGAAGGCGGAGATCCAGCTTGTGGCCTCAGTTGAAAAGCTGGCAGAGGTGGATAGGTGGCGGCTCACAAATTCTATGATCTACCAAGTCAATGGCTGCGGATAGATCAAGCAGTAGCAGCAGAGCTAGTTTGCCTTTGTCTCTGATTTCGTCAATCTGAATTTTAAGGTCGAGTAATGCTGATTCTGTCCCATGGCCTGGCGTATACCTAAGATGTGGTTGCCTTCTAGGTGTCGTGGATTTGCAGGTAAGCTGCTCTGTCCAGGATTTTTTAAATAAAAATGGGACTGTAGTGATTGGACAATTGTTAGTTGGGGTGGTGGAGTCTAATGTGGGTTTTTTATAAGGAGGAGCACCCAGTCTTCCTTGAGGCTAGTGGGGACTATGCCAGGGGAGAAAGAGGCATTGATGAACGCAATATGGAGAGGTGTTGGGGTGTTAGTACAGTCTTTGACGATACTAGCTGGGCAGGTGTCTCCTTCACAGCTTGCGGGTTTGGGTCCTTTTATAATGGATAGGACTTCAGCTTCAGTGACATTGGTGAAGTGGAATATAGAAGGTCTCGAGGGTTCCTTGTATGGTGTGAGGGGGGTGAAGGTCCAGCTTTAATAAGGATTGGTTGGTGTTGATTTTCCTGTGCAAGGAGTCGACTTTTGTGAGCATGCCATCTTGGATGTTGGTACAGCAAGCAGCATCTTTCAATATAGTGTTAGGTGGGGTTTTCTAGCTCTCCAAGTATGGTGTAAATGTCTTTGGTGGGATTTGGTAATGTGGGCATTATATACGCAGGCTTTGGCCGATAGTTTTGCAGCTATTGTGAATAGAGCTTTTTTTCCTCTGTGATTCCTTCCAATTAACTTCTACTAGCTGTTTGTTGGATCAGAGTGAGAAGTTCCGGTGTGAACCATGATTTTTGGTGAGCTTATGGTTTGAGTTTATGTGGTTTAAGCGTGCCAAGTGTCAATCGCAGTAGTAAATATGTTGTTGTACAAGTTGGCAAGTGTGGGGCTCAGGTAGGTGTGATCTGAGTAGGGGGATGAGACAATCCTTAGTGAGGTTCCTAGAGCTGTGTGCAAGAGTGGGAGGTAGGGAGATGGTCAAAGGAGAGGTGTGTGTAGTGGGTGATATAGTATAGTGTGCAACGTTGTGATCAGACCCCATGACCAGGCAAGGGGAGTTGGAGAGGATGGCCACCTGGCAATTAAGGTCTGCAATCCAATCCAAGATGCAACCCTTGTTGTTCATGGGGGGTGCCGATGCATTGTGAAAAGCCAAGAGCACTGAGTTAGAGAGTGATGTGGCTGCCAATTCATTGGGGTTGTTGAACCCTAGGTTGAAATCACCCAGGAGAATGGAGTCCGAAGAGGGTTTCAGGTGGGTGCCCAAGGTGTGTAAGACGTTTTCCTCTCTCTCTACCCCCCACTCTACATGCACCCATCTCACCTCCACGCTCTCTACGCTCACCCAATCAACACTCACCCCACCCTAACACCAACCTGTCTACCCCCACCCACCCACACCCAATCCCCATTCTCTACCACCACCCACCATACCGCCACTCGCTCTCTACACCCAACCACCCTACCTTCTCTCTTCCCTCATCCATCAACGCTTGAGGCAATGTAGAAATCAAGTTTCTCCTTTTATTAGGAAATTAAATAATACAATACAGTAAATTCAGATGAGAAACCAATGCCAGGGTTCTACTGAAAAAAATGTTGAAATGTGATCATTTGTAAAGAGAGGTGTGAAAAGCATCTACCAGAGAGCCTTAAATTAACAGAATCAGTTAAAATCACCTGCCCTAATCATTGCATCATGCTGCAAGAAACTCCAAGATGCAGCCACACAGTTCTCCAGAATGAGGAAGCAGTACATCCGTACTATACTGCAATTCTTAACAAGCAAACATGTACTACTATTTTTTTTGTCAACAGTTTTTCTTATCAGTTGGTACTGAAATGTCCATGTTGTAACGTTGTAACTATCATTTCCAATATGTATTCTGCCATGAGCAAGTCACATCCATGAATGAGTTATGAACCTGCACCATGCGATCTCCCTGTGCGTTGGCCACTGTGCATGCATGCTGTAATGCTGTAGCCACTCCTCTGTTTGTTTCAGTTCTCCCCTATGAAGCCACGGAGGTGACCATGCTATCTTATGGTACATGAACACATTTTACGATAGTAGCAGATTAAAGCATCTGTCCTTAGTAAACACTTAATTCAAATAATGTCGACTATGTCCGTCAACCAATGCTTTTAGTCCAACAGATGTTGTGAGGTCAATGACTCAATGAGCTTTTTTCCCCATGGTGATTTCTCTGATGTATTAATAAATTCTGACTTTGCGTGTATGCTTTTTCACATTGAGAACATTTGAATGGCCTCTCCCCAGAATGAAGTCTTTTATGTTTCCAAAGAGTCCGCGATGTTGTGAATGCCTTGAAACACTGAGAACATTTATATGGTCGTTCCCCAGTGTGTATTCCCTGATGGCACATCAGGGATCTCTTTGAAGTAAATGCCTTATGACATTCAGAACATTTATGTGGTTTTTCGCCAGTATGAGATCTCTGATGGAACAGCAGATGTCCATTTTTGGGGAACGCCTTCCCACATTCGGAACATGTATATGGTTTCTCACCAGTGTGAATTCTCTCGTGCGTCGATAGATCACCCTTTTGCCTGAAAGTCTTCTCACATTCAGTACATTTATATGGTTTCTCGCCAGTGTGAATCCTCTGATGTATTAATAGATGACTGTTTTGGTAGAAAGACTTATCACATTCAGAACAAGTATACGGTTTCTCGCCAGTGTGAATTCTCTGATGTACAACTAGAGCAGACTTTTTCTTGTAACCCTTGCCACATTCAGTACATGTATATGGCTTCTCACCTGTATGATCGTGCTGGTGTAGCGAGAGACTCATCTTTTCCTTAAAAGCCTTGCCACATTCCAAACACTTATATGGTTTCTCCCCAGTGTGAATTTTCTGATGTTTCAAAAGATGACTCAATTGCTTGAAAGCTTTTTCACATTCAGTACATTTATACGGCCTCTCCCCAGTGTGATTTCTCTGATGTACCAATAGTTCACACTTTTGCTTGAATGCCTTTTCACATTCAGTACATGCATACGGCCTCTCCCCAGTGTGTGTCCTCCGATGGAATGATAGATCACCCTTGTGCATAAATCGCTTTTTACATTCAGAGCATTGATACGGTTTCTCTCCAGTGTGTTTTCTCTGATGTGCTAATAATTTACTCTTTTGCTTGAAAGACTTCTCACATTCAGAACAATTATGTGTTTTGCTGGAGTGAACACTTGGCTGTTTCATCAGCGTTAACTTTGTGAGGACTGCCTTCTCACATTCAGAACATTTGAGTGGTTTCTCGGGGGTTTGGTATTCTTCATTCAGCAAACGATAAACCTTTTGGCTAAACGCTTTACCACATACAGTACATTTACAGGTTTCCTCTTTGCCATGGCTCTGATGGTGTTGCAAGAGAAGGTTCTTACCAATGAATGATGTGTCACATTCAATACACATATACAATCCCTCCATTATGTATATGGTCCATTCAAATAGTGATCGCTGTGCAAGTTAATCTCTGCCAAAATCTCTACATTTATAAACCCAACTTCTGGCCCCGTTTATCTCCCGCCTATCAGTTCGGCCAACAACTTGTTTGGATACATTCAGCAACAGAAAAAAAATAAAAATGTTTAGGTCATTGTAATGCTCTGTAGAAGTACAGAAACATTTTATCCTTTTAACCTTCACACTCAGAGCAGTTTGTAGCCAAGAAACATTAGTGTTTTACGTGATCTGTGGCTACTTTTATGGAATCATCAGTAGTTCTGAAAGACTAATTTTAGTGAAGTGACATAAATGTGGCACCATCAACACTGGTGCGACCAATTTAAAGAAATAAACTTGAAGAAAAGCCTTAACCAGGAGAATCTTTATTCTGGGTGCAGTGACCTGTGGTCTTCGCCTTGGTGAGATTTGGTAAAGATCTTCTTTAAAACATAATACCACAAATAAGTACTGAGCTAAGGCATTTGTGGATATGGCACTTTTAAATTAATGTCTTGTCACATTCAGTACACTGATTGGGCTTGATCGCAAGTACAACACATGATGTCTGTTCAAGAAGTCCTTTTATATCAAAAGCTGAGATGTTCGGTACACTTGCATGACCTCTTCCAGTGTAAGGCTCTTCGCTGTGGATGTGTTAAGATCTCGTTGGATTTACCTTCACAGTAACTGTGCTTTTATTTTCTGTAAAGTCTTATGGAACTTAAGAGATTTCCTGATATGCAGTTGGGTATATTGAGAAGATTAAGTCAATTTGTGTGGCAGTTCTTCTATATTCCTCAACAGATTGTTCAGACGTCCCTTTAGAGGTTTAATGGGTCCCAAGTAGCTAGACAGTTTAATGTAAACATTCTCCTCACATCAATTACTATTTTCTTATACAGTCTTTAAATTTGGATTCATTTCATCTCCGAGATGGTGTCAGTTTCACCACTTTTCTTATCAATAACTTCATAACCTTTCCAATTTCTTCCATTCTGATTGCATTTGTTTGTCCTGTTGGAGTGAAAGGAAAACCAGAAATTAGCTCTTATAGCTCTAAGGATAGAGATATCACAAATCTAATAATCTACACAGCACCCACAATTAAACAGCTCATGTTAAACTGGAATTCAAAAGAAGCATGTAGACGACAAATGGTTTGTTTGCAGGCTGTTCTGAACAGTGCCGCCTGGATAATCTTCAGCATAGTTTAATATGATTCCGTGGCACTCTTCAAGCTCCACTGGCAACTGGTTAACTCTCACACCCCCGCCCAGCTGGTGCCTTCCTGGTTGCCGCTCTTTTTCCCTACATAAGCAGCCCTCCAGCCTCTTTTCCTTTGCAAATGGGGAGCAGGTGCAACAGGCTCTGGGTCACCTGGCCTAAGCCCCACCCACCTTCATAGCCCTGCCTCTTCCTTTTGCTCTCTCAGATCAAGGGCGTCTCTCGCCCGGGCTTCTGAAGTGAAGAGCAGATAACGAAAAGGGCCCGAATCCCTGCTCAGACAACATGTAAGCATGCACCTACATGTGTCTATTCCCTCTGTTCACAGAGGCTATCCCCACCTCGGCCCCCCGTGATATTCTGTTGTGCCCCCCCCTCTCGCATACAGGAGCTGCCTGTTTTGCTTGATTCTTCTACCCTGCTCCCCCCCTCCAGTCCTCCACCCTGCACCCTACCTCTGCAGGAGTCAGTCCTGATACATTCCGGTTTCACCATCAACGCATTTTGCCAATGTTTGGATTTTACATTTTTGGACTTCATTGACTCACGGTGCGCCATCCTATCAACTCTTACGCTGGACATCCCCTGCATCTTCCACTCATGGTGGCCCTGAATTATGCTGTTCCCATTTTCAGCTTGAATCCTGGCTTGTATTTGCTGTTCTCTCGCAACATTATGTGTTACTACTGACTTCTGCAATTGTATTCGCTCTCCCCTCTTGCTTCTCCACGTTTCACTGCTCACTCTGTTCTCTCCTCCTCTCCCTTTCTCCCTTTTCCTATCTCCTTCCCTCCTCCCCTTACTTTCTTCTATGCACTTACTCTATCAGAATTGTCATTGACCTAGTATGATAGCAACCTTGATTGTCTCCTCCCCTAGTTGTTCCCACCACCCCCCCCAGCACTATCTGAAATGTCGTCAGGCCTAGTACGTTAGTCGCTTCTTTTGTTCCTCCCCTCCCTTTCTGCACCCCTCTCCCTCACCTTTTGTTTTTCTACAGCTCTACCAGAAATGTCGGCAGGCCTAGTACTGTAGTCGCCTGTCTGTTTCCATTTACTTCCCACTCCCCCCCCTCCCTTCCTTCTCTATGTCTCAGCTCTTGCACTATCTGAAATGTCAGGCCGAGTACGATAGTTAATTTCACATCCTTACTGTTCATGGCCTGTAAGAATGTTATTGTATTTTCTGTTGTTCCCTCCCTTGCCTTGAAGTGCTTTGTGTATAGGCGCTATATAAATAAACTATCATATCACATCAAGCTTAAGGCTCTGGGCATCACCAAAAACAGTGGGCTGAAATAGCCAGTAATGGGTACAGCAAATAATTTACTCAAGGGTTCTTTGAGCTCCCGGGTCTCCAATGACCTGGCGATGAACACTTACAGGCTTAATTAGTTTACAGAGATAAAACAGGGAAAAGGTTTGCAAAAGCCTTTTTTGAAAAAATGTGCAAGAATGGGTGGAAAGGGAATCACTGCTTAAAATTCTCCAAACAAGCATTAGATCCGGCTTGAGTACGGTAGGTCAGGGGTTTCACCTCTACTTGTTAGTCCAGAAACATCAGTCGTTATCTAAATCAAAACTAAATGCAGTATTTGTTGATTTAAGAACAGCATTTGACAGCGTTTCGAGGAAGTCACTTTGGGGGGGTATTGGTGGCTAAGAAAGTTCCTGAGGCTTCGTTAACCCCAATTTGATGGTTATATTCTGGTAACTCAGCTACTGTACGGTGGACTTTAGCTGATGATACTACACTGCCATTCCCGGTGGACAGAGGGGTTCGCAAGTGGTTTCCATTAGCACCCCTCTTATTTTCCATCTATATTAATACTATTATAGAAAAACTGTCTTACTGATTTTCCATGGCTGTGGAAGGGTAAATAACCACCATTATTATAACGCTGTTCTACTTTCTAACACGCCTTTTGGCTTAAAACAGTGTTGGTCTTGTTTTCAAAAGAAATGTTTTGAGTTAGGCCTTGAATTGAATGTTGGAAAAACAAAGGCTATGGTGTTCACCCCTAAATTTGCAAAACAAACCTTTATATGCTACAGTGGGAGGGAAAAGGTTAGAGGAAGTTTCTTGGTATGACTATCTGAGAATCCATTTTGCCTCGATTGGTGGCTGGGCTCTCCACAGGAACAGGGTTGCCGAGAGTTCGGGCAAAAATTGTGGTCACTGAAAAAAAGTCTTCACACAGGAGGTGGTTCAGTTGGACCAGTGTTGGAAGTTTACACAGTGCAAGCAGAAGCTGTGGCACTATATGGTGCAGAAATTTGGGGTTAATCCAATTGAAAATAAGTTTGTAAAAAGAATGTTGCTACTACCCCAAGGTGCCCCAATAGCTCTGGTCCGCATGGAATGCAATCGCTGCCCTCTGCAAGAGGAGCTGGCTACGAGACCTGCATTTTATTGGTTTAGAATCTGGGGGAACCCAGCAGTGGGTACATTTCATGAGGCACTCATGCAGGTGATGAATTTGAAACAGGGAGATGTCTTCTATGGTTTAGCCATGTCTGAAGGGGTTAACAACGAGAAGGTGAATCCTGATGGACAAGGCGGCAACACAGAGCATCACAGCAGAGAAGGGGTTCAAGGATGACTGTAGGAGGGACAATGGGGAATGAAGGAGGGATGCTGCAACGAATCAGGGATGAGGGAGGGAGCAAATTCTCAGCCCGGCCACATACAAAGTATGCCAGGCAGACAGGAAGGCTCCTATACAAACCCTTCATATCAACCTGTTGAAAAAATTGACAGAACCTGCATGCACTGTTGCATTGATCAATACAGAAGAATTCCAGGCTGAATACCTCCCCCAGAGATGGGAGCAAGTTGGAAAAGAGGCCTTGAAGATAAATCCCGATCTAAGCCCTCATGAATACAGACAATAAACCAAGAGGTAGAATCTAAGCTACAGATGGGAGTGATCGAGCCCTCCCACAGCCAGTGGTGTTCCCCCATGGTTCTGGTACCCAAGCCCGATGGTAGATCCAGGTTCTGTATGGACTTCCGTAAGCCGAATGAGAGATCCAATTTCAACGCATACCCTATACCCTCAATCGAAGATCTCCTAGACAAGTTGGGGAAAGCCAGATATTTGACCACTCAAAATGTTTATTGGCAAATTCCCCTCTGCCCAGAAGACAAAGAAAAGACCGCCTTTGCAGCTCCTTCTGGACTCTACCAATACACTGTACTCCCTTTTGGCCTTTATGCATTTCCGCCCACCTTCCAGAGACTTATGAACTCTATACTCAAGGGACATGAACATATGTGGGGGCTTACCTAGACGACGACATATACAGCCAATCCTGGAAGAAACACCTGAAAAATGTGGAAGCCATTTTGGAGACTTTGCAACAGCTGGCCTACATGTTGACCCCAAGTAAACACATCTGGCAAACTTTCACACAAAATATCTGGGATACTTGGTGGTCAGGGTACCATCAGACCGCAAAATGAGAAGATGGAGGCGATTCAGAGACTATAGTCCCAGCCTTCTCAGTTTCATCATCTACCATCGCTGATTCATCCCTCATTTTTCAACAATAGCATTGCCACTGTCAGACCTCCAAAGAACCTTGGCCCCCACCAAACGGGCGTGGAGAAACAAATATAGAGGTAGTCTTCAATGGCCTAAAGAACACTCTCATGGATCAAGTGATATTGCAATGCCCTCATTATGAAGACCCCTTCTTTCTTCATACCTATGCCTCTGGAAACGGTCTGGGAGCAGTCCTATTCCAAAATCAGGGGGAAGTTGAAAGACCAATCCTCTGCATCAGCCGGAAGCTACTGCCCCATGAAATTGGATATGCTACCATCGAGAAAGAGTATTTGGTGGTCAAGTGGGCGGTGGAAGGACTACGATACTACCTCCTGGGACGACACTTCACCCTGGTGACCAACCATGCACCATTGGTCTGGTTAGCGAGACACAAAGATACGAACACCAGAATACTGAGATGGTTTCTGTCCCTACAACCTTTACAATTCAAACCATCCACCATCCAGGACGAATGATGGCTCAAGCAGACTTTTGTAACGCAAATGCCCTTCCCTAACGTAAGGGCCTAGAGAGGGGGACTGTGAAGGGGCTAACAAGGAGAAGGTGAACCCCGAGGAACAAGGTGGCAACACAAAGCATCATGGCAGAGAAGGTTGGCGAGGGTGACTGTAGAAGGTGGGACAATGGGGAAAGAAGGAGGGATGCTGCAACGAATCAGGAAAGAGCAACTGGAGGCTAATGTGCTTTCCGCTAGTGTTTTTGTCGTTGGTTGACTGGGAGTGCGAGAGGGAGTGCAAGTGGAAGAGGAAGGGGAATATGAATGGGCATACTGAGGCCCACGACGTGTGAAGAAGAGAAAAGCAGTTTGTTATTCCAGCCACGTTGGGCTGAAGAGTAAGAAGCAACCGTCTCCTGCAGTGCCGTCGTTGGAGGGACTGGGCTGAGAAGGCCGTTTATTCAAGTTGTCCCAGGAGACCGGGGTGAAACTGACGAGGCTCGCATTCTGAGCCTGGCTTGAGCTGAAGAGAAAAAAAGTGATAATTTCAAACACTGCCGCCGCCAAAGGGAAGCAGCAGAGAGGCTCTCTCTCACCATGTGATAGTGTTTCCATCAGCTCTGAGTGAAAATGACTTGCTCGCGTAGGGAGCCGCGGCTCGGAGGCAGTGAGAGAAGTTAACATTTCAGTCATCGTGTCGCTGGAGGGAAGCGGCCAAGAGGTCATTGCTGTGTGATATTGACCAGAGAAGGAGTTCACAGTAATATTCAACCTTGGACATGAACGGAGCAGACTGTCCTTTAGAAATATATATATATCTCATTATAAAAGACTATTCAAAGGGAAAACTACCACGACAGAGATCTCCCATTTCTTGATGACCGTGAAACACGCAGTAACAGTGCAGGGAAACCAGTTACTTTTCTTCCAACCCCGGGGAAGACTGAGGCCTGAGGGGAAACGATATAAATAAGAGGGCCACACGTTTCTCCCGATGAGGATTCAAGCACAGGTCTGTAGTCGTATTCAGTGGGATAGCATGGAGAAGTGAGTTACCAGAGAACAGGGAAGCAAAAATACCCCAGCGATTATTATTTCACACAGCGGAACTGTACTTTCACCTCAAAACGTTTTTTGCAGGGCAGTTGAAGAGTAATAAAAGATTCAAGTGAGAAAAGAATCTACGGAGTGTTGTCTTTATTCCCACACAAATTTGTGACACCATTTCAAAAATTCATTGGCCGCCCTAGATCTTACACGCTATTGGCTGAACCCAGACCAGATTACTAGATCCATGAAACCGGAGATGAAAAAGCCTGGGCACCATTGAGGACCAGCAATATAAGGGGAGGATGTTTGTCTTTCTCTCGGGACCAACAATATAAGGGGAGAGGGTTTGTCTTTCTCTCGGGACCAACAATATAAGGGGAGAGGGTTTGTCTTTCTCGGGATTCATTGGTTTTTAAACTGAACCCTGGGTACGTACTTTACCTAGATATATGATTGCCCCAAATTATGCCTGTGCCCTTTATATAGAATTTACAACAGGTTATTTGAGGGTTTGGGAATACACAAACAAATGTTAAGACTCAACAGGGAGTAAAGGCCTACTATGTGGTGCAACCAAGGAAGACACTACGCGTGTTTTGTTCATATGTGAAGGGGGAAAGACCTAAGGATTAAATACCTCAAACCACTTGTAATGCACAACGTAAGCATTTTAAGTGACGCTGTCCAGTTGGAGAATCTGATCATTTTGTAGCATCTCATTTTGTGGCTAAATATATTCACTGAGCCTGGTGAGGAAACGCATATTGCTAGCAAGAATTAAGGGTGCCCACTAGTTATATTCACTGAGCCTGGTGAGGAAACGCATATTGCTAGCACTAGAATTAAGGATGCCACACTAGTTATATTCACTGAGCCTGGTGAGGAACCGCATATTGCTAGCACTAGAATTAAGGGTGCCACACTAGTTATATTCACTGAGCCTGCTGAAGGAAACGCATATTGCTAGCACTAGAATTAAGGGTGCCACACTAGTTATATTCACTGAGCCTGGTGAGGAAACGCATATTGCTAGCACTAGAATTAAGGGTGCCCACTAGTTATATTCACTGAGCCATGAGAGGAAACGCATATTGTAGGGTGCCACACTAGTTATATTCACTGAGCCTGGTGAAGGAAACGCATATTGCTAGCACTAGAATTAAGGGTGCCACACTAGTTATATTCACTGAGTCTGGAGAGGAAACGCATATTGCTAGCACTAGAATTAAGGGTGCCACACTAGTTATATTCACTGAGCCTGGTGGAGGAAACGCATATTGCTAGCACTAGAATTAAGGGTGCCCCACTAGTTATATTCACTGAGCCTGGAGAGGAAACGCATATTGCTAGCACTAGAATTAAGGGTGCCCACTAGTTATATTCACTGAGCCTGGTGAAGGAAACGCATATTGCTAGCACTAGAATTAAGGGTGCCACACTAGTTCTATTCACTGAGCCTGGAGAGGAAACGCATATTGCTAGCACTAGAATTAAGGGTGCCACACTAATTATATTCACTGAGCCTGGTGAAGGAAACGCATATTGCTAGCACTAGAATTAAGGGTGCCACACTAGTTATATTCACTGAGCCTGGAGAGGAAACGCATATTGCTAGCACTAGAATTAAGGGTGCCACACTAGTTATATTCACTGAGCCTGGAGAGGAAACGCATATTGCTAGCACTAGAATTAAGGGTGCCACACTAGTTATATTCACTGAGCCTGGTGAAGGAAACGCATATTGCTAGCACTAGAATTAAGGATGCCACACTAGTTATATTCACTGAGCCTGGAGAGGAAACGCATATTGCTAGCACTAGAATTAAGGGTTCCCACTAGTTCTATTCACTGAGCCTAGTGAAGGAAACGCATATTGCTAGCACTAGAATTAAGGGTTCCCACTAGTTCTATTCACTGAGCCTAGTGAAGGAAACGCATATTGCTAGCACTAGAATTAAGGATGCCACACTAGTTATATTCACTGAGCCTGGAGAGGAAACGCATATTGCTAGCACTAAAATTAAGGGTGCCCACTAGTTATATTCACTGAGCCTGGTGAGGAAACGCATACTGCTAGCACTAGAATTAAGGGTGCCACACTAGTTATATTCACTGAGCCTGGAGAGGAAACGCATATTGCTAGCACTAGAATTAAGGGTGCCCACTAGTTCTATTCACTGAGCCTGGTGAAGGAAACGCATATTGCTAGCACTAGAATTAAGGATGCCACACTAGTTATATTCACTGAGCCTGGAGAGGAAACGCATATTGCTAGCACTAGAATTAAGGGTGCCCACTAGTTATATTCACTGAGCCTGGTGAGGAAACGCATACTGCTAGCACTAGAATTAAGGGTGCCACACTAGTTATATTCACTGAACCTGGTGAAGGAAACGCATATTGCTAGCACTAGAATTAAGGGTGCCACACTAGTTATATTCACTGAGCCTGGAGAGGAAACGCATATTGCTAGCACTAGAATTAAGGGTGCCACACTAGTTATATTCACTGAGCCTGGAGAGGAAACGCATATTGCTAGCACTAGAATTAAGGGTGCCACACTACTTATATTCACTGAGCCTGGAGAGGAAACGCATATTGCTAGCACTAGAATTAAGGGTGCCCACTAGTTATATTCACTGAGCCTGGAGAGGAAACGCATATTGCTAGCACTAGAATTAAGGATGCCACACTAGTTATATTCACTGAGCCTGGAGAGGAAACGCATATCGCTAGCACTAGAATTAAGGGTGCCACACTAGTTATATTCACTGAGCCTGGAGAGGAAACGCATATTGCTAGCACTAGAATTAAGGGTGCCACACTACTTATATTCACTGAGCCTGGAGAGGAAACGCATATTGCTAGCACTAGAATTAAGGGTGCCACACTAGTTATATTCACTGAGCCTGGAGAGGAAACGCATATTGCTAGCACTAGAATTAAGGATGCCACACTAGTTATATTCACTGAGCCTGGAGAGGAAACGCATATCGCTAGCACTAGAATTAAGGATGCCCACTAGTTATATTCACTGAGCCTGGAGAGGAAACGCATATTGCTAGCACTAGAATTAATGGTGCCCCACTAGTTATATTCACTGAGCCTGTTGGAGGAAACGCATATTGCTAGCACTAGAATTAAGGGTGCCACAGTAGTTATATTCACTGAGCCTGGTGAGGAAACGCATATTGCTAGCACTAGAATTAAGGATGCCCACTAGTTATATTCACTGAGCCTGGTGAGGAAACGCATATTGCTAGCACTAGAATTAAGGGTGCCCACTAGTTATATTCACTGAGCCTGGTGAAGGAAACGCATATTGCTAGCACTAGAATTAAGGATGCCACACTAGTTATATTCACTGAGCCTGGAGAGGAAACGCATATCGCTAGCACTAGAATTAAGGATGCCCACTAGTTATATTCACTGAGCCTGGAGAGGAAACGCATATTGCTAGCACTAGAATTAATGGTGCCCCACTAGTTATATTCACTGAGCCTGTTGGAGGAAACGCATATTGCTAGCACTAGAATTAAGGGTGCCACACTAGTTATATTCACTGAGCCTGTTGGAGGAAACGCATATTGCTAGCACTAGAATTAAGGATGCCCACTAGTTATATTCACTGAGCCTGGTGAGGAAACGCATATTGCTAGCACTAGAATTAAGGGTGCCCACTAGTTCTATTCACTGAGCCTGGTGAAGGAAACGCATATTGCTAGCACTAGAATTAAGGGTGCCACACTAGTTATATTCACTGAGCCTGGAGAAGGAAACGCATATTGCTAGCACTAGAATTAAGGGTGCCCACTAGTTCTATTCACTGAGCCTGGTGAGGAAACGCATATTGCTAGCACTAGAATTAATGGTGCCCCACTAGTTATATTCACTGAGCCTGGTGAGGAAACGCATATTGCTAGCACTAGAATTAAGGGTGCCCACTAGTTCTATTCACTGAGCCTGGTGAAGGAATCGCATATTGCTAGCACTAGAATTAAGGATGCCACACTAGTTATATTCACTGAGCCTGGAGAGGAAACGCATATTGCTAGCACTAGAATTAAGGGTGCCCACTAGTTCTATTCACTGAGCCTGGTGAAGGAAACGCATATTGCTAGCACTAGAATTAAGGATGCCACACTAGTTATATTCACTGAGCCTGGAGAGGAAACGCATATTGCTAGCACTAGAATTAAGGATGCCACACTAGTTATATTCACTGAGCCTGGAGAGGAAACGCATATTGCTAGCACTAGAATTAAGGGTGCCCACTAGTTATATTCACTGAGCCTGGTGAAGAAACGCATATCGCTAGCACTAGAATTAAGGGTGCCCACTAGTTATATTCACTGAGCCTGGTGAAGGAAACGCATATTGCTAGCACTAGAATTAAGGGTGCCACACTAGTTATATTCACTGAGCCTGGTAGAGGAAACGCATATTGCTAGCACTAGAATTAAGGGTGCCCCACTAGTTATATTCACTGAGCCTGGTGAAGGAAACGCATATTGCTAGCACTAGAATTAAGGATGCCACACTAGTTATATTCACTGAGCCTGGAGAGGAAACGCATATTGCTAGCACTAGAATTAAGGGAGCCCACTAGTTCTATTCACCGAGCCTGGTGAGGAAACGCATATTGCTAGCACTAGAATTAAGGGTGCCACACTAGTTCTATTCACTGAGCCTGGTGAAGGAAACGCATATTGCTAGCACTAGAATTAAGGGTGCCCACTAGTTATATTCACTGAGCCTGGTGAGGAAACGCATATCGCTAGCACTAGAAGTAAGGGTGCCCACTAGTTATATTCACTGAGCCTGCTGAAGGAAACGCATATTGCTAGCACTAGAATTAAGGGTGCCACACTAGTTATATTCACTGAGCCTGGTGAGGAAACGCATATTGCTAGCACTAGAATTAAGGATGCCACACTAGTTATATTCACTGAGCCTGGAGAGGAAACGCATATTGCTAGCACTAGAAGTAAGGGTGCGCACTAGTTATATTCACTGAGCCTGGTGAAGGCAACGCATATTGCTAGCACTAGAATTAAGGGTGCCACACTAGTTATATTCACTGAGCCTGGTGAAGAAACGCATATTGCTAGCACTAGAATTAAGGGTGCCACACTAGTTAGATTCACTGAGCCTGGAGAGGAAACGCATATTGCTAGCACTAGAATTAAGGGTGCCCACTAGTTCTATTCACTGAGCCTGGTGAAGGAAACGCATATTGCTAGCACTAGAATTAAGGATGCCACACTAGTTATATTCACTGAGCCTGGAGAGGAAACGCATATTGCTAGCACTAGAATTAAGGATGCCCACTAGTTATATTCACTGAGCCTGGTGAGGAAACGCATACTGCTAGCACTAGAATTAAGGGTGCCACACTAGTTATATTCACTGAGCCTGGAGAGGAAACGCATATTGCTAGCACTAGAATTAAGGGTGCCACACTAGTTAGATTCACTGAGCCTGGTGAAGGAAACGCATATTGCTAGCACTAGAATTAAGGGTGCCCACTAGATATATTCACTGAGCCTGGTGAAGGAAACGCATATTGCTAGCACTAGAATTAAGGGTGCCACACTAGTTATATTCACTGAGCCTGGTGAGGAAACGCATATTGCTAGCACTAGAATTAAGGGTGCCCACTAGTTCTATTCACTGAGCCTGGTGAGGAAACGCATATTGCTAGCACTAAAATTAAGGGTGCCCCACTAGTTATATTCACTGAGCCTGGTGAGGAAACGCATATTGCTAGCAGTAGAATTAAGGGTGCCCACACTAGTTATATTCACTGAGCCTGGTGAAGGAAACGCATATTGCTAGCACTAGAATTAAGGGTGCCACACTAGTTATATTCACTGAGCCTGGTGAAGGAAACGCATATTGCTAGCACTAGAATTAAGGATGCCCACTAGTTATATTCACTGAGCCTGGAGAGGAAACGCATATTGCTAGCACTAGAATTAAGGGTGCCCACTAGATATATTCACTGAGCCTGGTGAAGGAAACGCATATTGCTAGCACTAGAATTAAGGGTGCCACACTAGTTATATTCACTGAGCCTGGAGAGGAAACGCATATTGCTAGCACTAGAATTAAGGGTGCCCACTAGTTCTATTCACTGAGCCTGGTGAAGGAAACGCATATTGCTAGCACTAGAATTAAGGGTGCCACACTAGTTATATTCACTGAGCCATGAGAGGAAACGCATATTGCTAGCACTAGAATTAAGGGTGCCCCACTAGTTATATTCACTGAGCCTGGTGAAGGAAACGCATATTGCTAGCACTAGAATTAAGGGTGCCACACTAGTTATATTCACTGAGCCTGGAGAGGAAACGCATATTGCTAGCACTAGAATTAAGGGTGCCCACTAGATATATTCACTGAGCCTGGTGAGGAAACGCATATTGCTAGCACTAGAATTAAGGGTGCCCACTAGTTCTATTCACTGAGCCTGGTGAGGAAACGCATATTGCTAGCACTAGAATTAAGGGTGCCCCACTAGTTATATTCACTGAGCCTGGTGAAGGAAACGCATATTGCTAGCACTAGAATTAAGGGTGCCCACTAGTTCTATTCACTGAGCCTGGTGAGGAAACGCATATTGCTAGCACTAGAATTAAGGGTGCCCCACTAGTTATATTCACTGAGCCTGGTGAAGGAAAACGCATATTGCTAGCACTAGAATTAAGGATGCCACACTAGTTATATTCACTGAGCCTGGTGAGGAAACGCATATTGCTAGCACTAGAATTAAGGGTGCCACACTAGTTCTATTCACTGAGCCTGGAGAGGAAACGCATATTGCTAGCACTAGAATTAAGGATGCCCACTAGTTATATTCACTGAGCCTGGTGGAGGAAACGCATATTGCTAGCACTAGAATTAAGGGTGCCACACTAGTTCTATTCACTGAGCCTGGAGAGGAAACGCATATTGCTAGCACTAGAATTAAGGGTGCCACACAAGTTATATTCACTGAGCCTGGAGAGGAAACGCATATTGCTAGCACTAGAATTAAGGGTGCCCACTAGTTATATTCACTGAGCCTGGTGAAGGAAACGCATATTGCTAGCACTAGAATTAAGGGTGCCCACTAGTTATATTCACTGAGCCTGGTGAAGGAAACGCATATTGCTAGCACTAGAATTAAGGGTGCCCCACTAGTTATATTCACTGAGCCTGGTGAGGAAACGCATATTGCTAGCACTAGAATTAAGGGTGCCCCACTAGTTATATTCACTGAGCCTGGTGAAGGAAACGCATATCGCTAGCACTAGAATTAAGGGTGCCACACTAGTTCTATTCACTGAGCCTGGAGAGGAAACGCATATCGCTAGCACTAGAATTAAGGATGCCACACTAGTTCTATTCACTGAGCCTGGTGAGGAAACGCATATCGCTAGCACTAGAATTAAGGGTGCCCCACTAGTTATATTCACTGAGCTTGGTGAAGGAAACGCATATTGCTAGCACTAGAATTAAGGGTGCCCACTAGATATATTCACTGAGCCTGGTGAAGGAAACGCATATTGCTAGCACTAGAATTAAGGGTGCCACACTAGTTATATTCACTGAGCCTGGTGAGGAAACGCATATTGCTAGCACTAGAATTAAGGATGCCCACTAGTTATATTCACTGAGCCTGGTGAAGGAAACGCATATTGCTAGCACTAGAATTAAGGGTGCCCACTAGTTATATTCACTGAGCCTGGTGAAGGAAACGCATATTGCTAGCACTAGAATTAAGGGTGCCCCACTAGTTATATTCACTGAGCCTGGTGAGGAAACGCATATTGCTAGCACTAGAATTAAGGGTGCCCCACTAGTTATATTCACTGAGCCTGGTGAGGAAACGCATATTGCTAGCACTAAGGGTGCCCACTAGTTATATTCACTGAGCCTGGTGGAGGAAACGCATATTGCTAGCAGTAGAATTAAGGGTACCCACACTATTTATATTCGCTGAGCCTGGAGAGGAAATGCATATTGCTAGCACTAGAATTAAGGGTGCCACACTAGTTATATTCGCTGAGCCTGGTGGAGGAAACGCATATTGCTAGCACTAGAATTAAGGGTGCCACACTAGTTATATTCGCTGAGCCTGGTGGAGGAAACGCATATTGCTAGCACTAGAATTAAGGGTGCCACTAGTTATATTCGCTGAGCCTGGTGAAGGAAACGCATATTGCCAGCACTAGAATTAAGGGTTCCCACTAGTTATATTCACTGAGCCTGGTGAGGAAACGCATATTGCTAGCACTAGAATTAACGGTGCCACTAGTTATATTCACTGAGCCTGGTGAAGGAAACGCATATTGCTAGCACTAGAATTAAGGGTGCCACACTAGTTATATTCACTGAGCCTGGTGAAGGAAACGCATATTGCTAGCACTAGAATTAAGGGTGCCCACTAGATATATTCACTGAGCCTGGTGAAGGAAACGCATATTGCTAGCACTAGAATTAAGGGTGCCACACTAGTTATATTCACTGAGCCTGGTGAGGAAACGCATATTGCTAGCACTAGAATTAAGGATGCCACGCTAGTTATATTCACTGAGCCTGGTGAAGGAAACGCATATTGCTAGCACTAGAATTAAGGATGCCCACTAGTTATATTCATTGAGCCTGGAGAGGAAACGCATATTGCTAGCACTAGAATTAAGGGTGCCCACTAGATATATTCACTGAGCCTGGTGAAGGAAACGCATATTGCTAGCACTAGAATTAAGGGTGCCACACTAGTTCTATTCACTGAGCCTGGAGAGGAAACGCATATTGCTAGCACTAGAATTAAGGGTGCCCACTAGTTATATTCACCAGGGTGAAACATTAGTTATATTCACTGAGCCTGGAGAGGAAACGCATATTGCTAGCACTAGAATTAAGGGTGCCCACTAGATATATTCACTGAGCCTGGTGAGGAAACGCATATTGCTAGCACTAGAATTAAGGGTGCCCACTAGTTCTATTCACTGAGCCTGGTGAGGAAACGCATATTGCTAGCACTAGAATTAAGGGTGCCCCACTAGTTATATTCACTGAGCCTGGTGAAGGAAACGCATATTGCTAGGACTAGAATTAAGGGTGCCCACTAGTTCTATTCATTGAGCCTGGTGAGGAAACTCATATTGCTAGCACTAGAATTAAGGGTGCCCCACTAGTTATATTCACTGAGCCTGGTGAAGGAAACGCATATTGCTAGCACTAGAATTAAGGATGCCACACTAGTTATATTCACTGAGCCTGGTGAGGAAACGCATATTGCTAGCACTAGAATTAAGGGTGCCACACTAGTTCTATTCACTGAGCCTGGAGAGGAAACGCATATTGCTAGCACTAGAATTAAGGATGCCCACTAGTTATATTCACTGAGCCTGGTGGAGGAAACGCATATTGCTAGCACTAGAATTAAGGGTGCCACACTAGTTCTATTCACTGAGCCTGGAGAGGAAACGCATATTGCTAGCACTAGAATTAAGGGTGCCACACTAGTTATATTCACTGAGCCATGAGAGGAAACGCATATTGCTAGCACTAGAATTAAGGGTGCCCCACTAGTTATATTCACTGAGCCTGGTGAAGGAAACGCATATTGCTAGCACTAGAATTAAGGATGCCCACTAGTTATATTCACTGAGCCTGGAGAGGAAACGCATATTGCTAGCACTAGAATTAAGGGTGCCACACCAGTTATATTCACTGAGCCTGGAGAGGAAACGCATATTGCTAGCACTAGAATTAAGGGTGCCCACTAGTTATATTCACTGAGCCTGGTGAAGGAAACGCATATTGCTAGCACTAGAATTAAGGGTGCCCACTAGTTATATTCACTGAGCCTGGTGAGGAAACGCATATCGCTAGCACTAGAAGTAAGGGTGCCCACTAGTTATATTTACTGAGCCTTGTGGAGGAAACGCATATTGCTAGCACTAGAATTAAGGGTGCCACACTAGTTATATTCACTGAGCCTTGTGGAGGAAACGCATATTGCTAGCTCTAGAATTAAGGGTGCCACACTAGTTATATTCACTGAGCCTGGTGAAGGAAACGCATATTGCTAGCACTAGAATTAAGGGTGCCACACTAGTTATATTCACTGAGCCTGGTGAAGGAAATGCATATTGCTAGCACTAGAATTAAGGGTGCCACACTAGTTATATTCACTGAGCCTTGTGGAGGAAACGCATATTGCTAGCACTAGAATTAAGGGTGCCACACTAGTTATATTCACTGAGCCTGGTGAGGAAACGCATATCGCTAGCACTAGAATTAAGGGTGCCCACTAGTTATATTCACTGAGCCTGGTGAAGGAAACGCATATTGCTAGCACTAGAATTAAGGGTGCCCACTAGTTATATTCACTGAGCCTGGTGAAGGAAACGCATATTGCTAGCACTAGAATTAAGGGTGCCCCACTAGTTATATTCACTGAGCCTGGTGAGGAAACGCATATTGCTAGCACTAGAATTAAGGGTGCCCCACTAGTTATATTCACTGAGCCTGGTGAAGGAAACGCATATCGCTAGCACTAGAATTAAGGGTGCCACACTAGTTCTATTCACTGAGCCTGGAGAGGAAACGCATATTGCTAGCACTAGAATTAAGGATGCCACACTAGTTATATTCACTGAGCCTGGTGAGGAAACGCATATTGCTAGCACTAGAAGTAAGGGTGCCCACTAGTTATATTCACTGAGCCTGGTGAAGGAAACGCATACTGCTAGCACTAGAATTAAGGGTGCCACACTAGTTATATTCACTGAGCCTGGTGAGGAAACGCATATTGCTAGCACTAGAAGTAAGGGTGCCCACTAGTTATATTCACTGAGCCTGGTGAAGGAAACGCATACTGCTAGCACTAGAATTAAGGGTGCCACACTAGTTATATTCACTGAGCCTTGTGGAGGAAACGCATATTGCTAGCACTAGAATTAAGGGTGCCACACTAGTTATATTCACTGAGCCTGGTGAGGAAACGCATATCGCTAGCACTAGAATTAAGGGTGCCCACTAGATATATTCACTGAGCCTGGTGAAGGAAACGCATATTGCTAGCACTAGAATTAAGGGTGCCACACTAGTTATATTCACTGAGCCTGGTGAGGAAACGCATATTGCTAGCACTAGAATTAAGGATGCCCACTAGTTATATTCACTGAGCCTGGTGAAGGAAACGCATATTGCTAGCACTAGAATTAAGGGTGCCCACTAGTTATATTCACTGAGCCTGGTGAAGGAAACGCATATTGCTAGCACTAGAATTAAGGGTGCCCCACTAGTTATATTCACTGAGCCTGGTGAGGAAACGCATATTGCTAGCACTAGAATTAAGGGTGCCCCACTAGTTATATTCACTGAGCCTGGTGAGGAAACGCATACTGCTAGCACTAGAATTAAGGGTGCCCACTAGTTATATTCACTGAGCCTGGTGAGGAAACGCATATTGCTAGCACTAGAATTAAGGGTGCCCACTAGTTCTATTCACCGAGCCTGGTGAGGAAACACATATTGCTAGCACTAGAATTAAGGGTGCCACACTAGTTATATTCACTGAGCCTGGTGGAGGAAACGCATATTGCTAGCAGTAGAATTAAGGGTACCCACACTACTTATATTCGATAAGCCTGGAGAGGAAATGCATATTGCTAGCACTAGAATTAAGGGTGCCACACTAGTTATATTCGCTGAGCCTGGTGGAGGAAACGCATATTGCTAGAACTAGAATTAAGGGTGCCACACTAGTTATATTCACTGAGCCTGGTGAGGAAACGCATATTGCTAGCACTAGAATTAAGGGTGCCACACTAGTTATATTCACTGAGCCTGGTGAGGAAACGCATATTGCTAGCACTAGAATTAACGGTGCCACTAGTTATATTCACTGAGCCTGGTGAAGAAACGCATATTGCTAGCACTAGAATTAAGGATGCCACACTAGTTATATTCACTGAGCCTGGAGAGGAAACGCATATTGCTAGCACTAGAATTAAGGGTGCCACACTAGTTCTATTCACTGAGCCTGGTGAAGGAAACGCATAATGCTAGCACTAGAATTAAGGGTGCCCACTAGTTCTATTCACTGAGCCTGGTGAGGAAACGCATATTGCTAGCACTAGAAGTAAGGGTGCCCACTAGTTATATTCACTGAGCCTGGTGAAGGAAACGCATACTGCTAGCACTAGAATTAAGGGTGCCACACTAGTTATATTCACTGAGCCTTGTGGAGGAAACGCATATTGCTAGCACTAGAATTAAGGGTGCCACACTAGTTATATTCACTGAGCCTGGTGAGGAAACGCATATCGCTAGCACTAGAAGTAAGGGTGCCCACTAGTTATATTCACTGAGCCTGGTGAAGGAAACGCATACTGCTAGCACTAGAATTAAGGGTGCCACACTAGTTATATTCACTGAGCCTTGTGGAGGAAACGCATATTGCTAGCACTAGAATTAAGGGTGCCACACTAGTTATATTCACTGAGCCTGGTGAGGAAACGCATATCGCTAGCACTAGAATTAAGGGTGCCCACTAGTTATATTCACTGAGCCTGGTGAAGGAAACGCATATCGCTAGCACTAGAATTAAGGGTGCCCACTAGTTCTATTCACTGAGCCTGGTGAAGGAAACGCATATCGCTAGCACTAGAATTAAGGGTGCCACACTAGTTCTATTCACTGAGCCTGGTGAAGGAAACGCATATTGCTAGCACTAGAATTAAGGGTGCCACACTAGTTATATTCACTGAGCCTGGTGAGGAAACGCATATCGCTAGCACTAGAATTAAGGGTGCCCACTAGTTATATTCACTGAGCCTGGTGAAGGAAACGCATATCGCTAGCACTAGAATTAAGGGTGCCACACTAGTTCTATTCACTGAGCCTGGTGAAGGAAACGCATATTGCTAGCACTAGAATTAAGGGTGCCCACTAGTTATATTCACTGAGCCTGGTGAGGAAACGCATATTGCTAGCACTAGAAGTAAGGGTGCCCACTAGTTATATTCACTGAGCCTGGTGAGGAAACGCATATTGCTAGCACTAGAAGTAAGGGTGCCCACTAGTTATATTCACTGAGCCTGGTGAAGGAAACGCATACTGCTAGCACTAGAATTAAGGGTGCCACACTAGTTATATTCACTGAGCCTTGTGGAGGAAACGCATATTGCTAGCACTAGAATTAAGGGTGCCCACTAGTTATATTCACTGAGCCTGGTGAGGAAACGCATATCGCTAGCACTAGAAGTAAGGGTGCCCACTAGTTATATTCACTGAGCCTGGTGAAGGAAACGCATACTGCTAGCACTAGAATTAAGGGTGCCACACTAGTTATATTCACTGAGCCTTGTGGAGGAAACGCATATTGCTAGCACTAGAATTAAGGGTGCCACACTAGTTATATTCACTGAGCCTTGTGGAGGAAACGCATATTGCTAGCACTAGAATTAAGGGTGCCACACTAGTTATATTCACTGAGCCCGGTGAAGGAAACGCATATTGCTAGCACTAGAATTAAGGGTGCCCCACTAGTTATATTCACTGAGCCTGGTGAGGAAACGCATATTGCTAGCACTAGAATTAAGGGTGCCCCACTAGTTATATTCACTGAGCCTGGTGAAGGAAACGCATATCGCTAGCACTAGAATTAAGGGTGCCACACTAGTTCTATTCACTGAGCCTGGTGAAGGAAACGCATATTGCTAGCACTAGAATTAAGGGTGCCCACTAGTTATATTCACTGAGCCTGGTGAAGGAAACGCATATCGCTAGCACTAGAATTAAGGGTGCCACACTAGTTCTATTCACTGAGCCTGGTGAAGGAAACGCATATTGCTAGCACTAGAATTAAGGGTGCCACACTAGTTCTATTCACTGAGCCTGGTGAAGGAAACGCATATTGCTAGCACTAGAATTAAGGGTGCCACACTAGTTATATTCACTGAGCCTGGTGAGGAAACGCATATCGCTAGCACTAGAATTAAGGGTGCCCACTAGTTATATTCACTGAGCCTGGTGAAGGAAACGCATATTGCTAGCACTAGAATTAAGGGTGCCACACTAGTTCTATTCACTGAGCCTGGTGAAGGAAACGCATATTGCTAGCACTAGAATTAAGGGTGCCCACTAGTTATATTCACTGAGCCTGGTGAGGAAACGCATATTGCTAGCACTAGAAGTAAGGGTGCCCACTAGTTATATTCACTGAGCCTGGTGAAGGAAACGCATACTGCTAGCACTAGAATTAAGGGTGCCACACTAGTTATATTCACTGAGCCTTGTGGAGGAAACGCATATTGCTAGCACTAGAATTAAGGGTGCCCACTAGTTATATTCACTGAGCCTGGTGAGGAAACGCATATCGCTAGCACTAGAAGTAAGGGTGCCCACTAGTTATATTCACTGAGCCTGGTGAAGGAAACGCATACTGCTAGCACTAGAATTAAGGGTGCCACACTAGTTATATTCACTGAGCCTTGTGGAGGAAACGCATATTGCTAGCACTAGAATTAAGGGTGCCAAACTAGTTATATTCACTGAGCCTTGTGGAGGAAACGCATATTGCTAGCTCTAGAATTAAGGGTGCCACACTAGTTATATTCACTGAGCCTGGTGAATGAAACGCATATTGCTAGCACTAGAATTAAGGGTGCCACACTAGTTCTATTCACTGAGCCTGGTGAAGGAAATGCATATTGCTAGCACTAGAATTAAGGGTGCCACACTAGTTATATTCACTGAGCCTTGTGGAGGAAACGCATATTGCTAGCACTAGAATTAAGGGTGCCACACTAGTTATATTCACTGAGCCTGGTGAGGAAACGCATATCGCTAGCACTAGAATTAAGGGTGCCCACTAGTTATATTCACTGAGCCTGGTGAAGGAAACGCATATTGCTAGCACTAGAATTAAGGGTGCCCACTAGTTATATTCACTGAGCCTGGTGAAGGAAACGCATATTGCTAGCACTAGAATTAAGGGTGCCCCACTAGTTATATTCACTGAGCCTGGTGAGGAAACGCATATTGCTAGCACTAGAATTAAGGGTGCCCCACTAGTTATATTCACTGAGCCTGGTGAAGGAAACGCATATCGCTAGCACTAGAACTAAGGGTGCCACACTAGTTCTATTCACTGAGCCTGGAGAGGAAACGCATATTGCTAGCACTAGAATTAAGGATGCCACACTAGTTATATTCACTGAGCCTGGTGAGGAAACGCATATTGCTAGCACTAGAAGTAAGGGTGCCCACTAGTTATATTCACTGAGCCTGGTGAAGGAAACGCATACTGCTAGCACTAGAATTAAGGGTGCCACACTAGTTATATTCACTGAGCCTTGTGGAGGAAACGCATATTGCTAGCACTAGAATTAAGGGTGCCACACTAGTTATATTCACTGAGCCTGGTGAGGAAACGCATATCGCTAGCTCTAGAATTAAGGGTGCCCACTAGTTATATTCACTGAGCCTGGTGAAGGAAACGCATATTGCTAGCACTAGAATTAAGGGTGCCCACTAGATATATTCACTGAGCCTGGTGAAGGAAACGCATATTGCTAGCACTAGAATTAAGGGTGCCACACTAGTTATATTCACTGAGCCTGGTGAGGAAACGCATATTGCTAGCACTAGAATTAAGGATGCCCACTAGTTATATTCACTGAGCCTGGTGAAGGAAACGCATATTGCTAGCACTAGAATTAAGGGTGCCCACTAGTTATATTCACTGAGCCTGGTGAAGGAAACGCATATTGCTAGCACTAGAATTAAGGGTGCCCCACTAGTTATATTCACTGAGCCTGGTGAGGAAACGCATATTGCTAGCACTAGAATTAAGGGTGCCCCACTAGTTATATTCACTGAGCCTGGTGAGGAAACGCATATTGCTAGCACTAGAATTAAGGGTGCCCACTAGTTATATTCACTGAGCCTGGTGGAGGAAACGCATATTGCTAGCACTAGAATTAAGGGTGCCACACTAGTTATATTCACTGAGCCTGGTGAGGAAACGCATATTGCTAGCACTAGAATTAAGGGTGCCCACTAGTTCTATTCACCGAGCCTGGTGAGGAAACGCATATTGCTAGCACTAGAATTAAGGGTGCCACACTAGTTATATTCACTGAGCCTGGTGGAGGAAACGCATATTGCTAGCAGTAGAATTAAGGGTACCCACACTACTTATATTCGATAAGCCTGGAGAGGAAATGCATATTGCTAGCACTAGAATTAAGGGTGCCACACTAGTTATATTCGCTGAGCCTGGTGGAGGAAACGCATATTGCTAGCACTAGAATTAAGGGTGCCACACTAGTTATATTCGCTGAGCCTGGTGGAGGAAACGCATATTGCTAGCACTAGAATTAAGGGTTCCCACTAGTTCTATTTACTGAGCCTGGTGAGGAAACGCATATTGCTAGCACTAGAATTAAGGGTGCCACACTAGTTATATTCACTGAGCCTGGTGAGGAAACGCATATTGCTAGCACTAGAATTAACGGTGCCACTAGTTATATTCACTGAGCCTGGTGAAGAAACGCATATTGCTAGCACTAGAATTAAGGATGCCACACTAGTTATATTCACTGAGCCTGGAGAGGAAACGCATATTGCTAGCACTAGAATTAAGGGTGCCACACTAGTTCTATTCACTGAGCCTGGTGAAGGAAACGCATAATGCTAGCACTAGAATTAAGGGTGCCCACTAGTTCTATTCACTGAGCCTGGTGAGGAAACGCATATTGCTAGCACTAGACGTAAGGGTGCCCACTAGTTATATTCACTGAGCCTGGTGAAGGAAACGCATACTGCTAGCACTAGAATTAAGGGTGCCACACTAGTTATATTCACTGAGCCTTGTGGAGGAAACGCATATTGCTAGCACTAGAATTAAGGGTGCCACACTAGTTATATTCACTGAGCCTGGTGAGGAAACGCATATTGCTAGCACTAGAATTAAGGGTGCCCACTAGTTATATTCACTGAGCCTGGTGAAGGAAACGCATATTGCTAGCACTAGAATTAAGGGTGCCACACTAGTTATATTCACTGAGCCTGGTGAGGAAACGCATATCGCTAGCACTAGAATTAAGGGTGCCCACTAGTTATATTCACTGAGCCTGGTGAAGGAAACGCATATTGCTAGCACTAGAATTAAGGGTGCCACACTAGTTCTATTCACTGAGCCTGGTGAAGGAAACGCATATTGCTAGCACTAGAATTAAGGGTGCCCACTAGTTATATTCACTGAGCCTGGTGAGGAAACGCATATTGCTAGCACTAGAAGTAAGGGTGCCCACTAGTTATATTCACTGAGCCTGGTGAAGGAAACGCATACTGCTAGCACTAGAATTAAGGGTGCCACACTAGTTATATTCACTGAGCCTTGTGGAGGAAACGCATATTGCTAGCACTAGAATTAAGGGTGCCCACTAGTTATATTCACTGAGCCTGGTGAGGAAACGCATATCGCTAGCACTAGAAGTAAGGGTGCCCACTAGTTATATTCACTGAGCCTGGTGAAGGAAACGCATACTGCTAGCACTAGAATTAAGGGTGCCACACTAGTTATATTCACTGAGCCTTGTGGAGGAAACGCATATTGCTAGCACTAGAATTAAGGGTGCCACACTAGTTATATTCACTGAGCCCGGTGAAGGAAACGCATATTGCTAGCACTAGAATTAAGGGTGCCCCACTAGTTATATTCACTGAGCCTGGTGAGGAAACGCATATTGCTAGCACTAGAATTAAGGGTGCCCCACTAGTTATATTCACTGAGCCTGGTGAAGGAAACGCATATCGCTAGCACTAGAATTAAGGGTGCCACACTAGTTCTATTCACTGAGCCTGGAGAGGAAACGCATATTGCTAGCACTAGAATTAAGGATGCCACACTAGTTATATTCACTGAGCCTGGTGAGGAAACGCATATTGCTAGCACTAGAATTAAGGGTGCCCCACTATTTATATTCACAGAGCCTGGAGAGGAAACGCATATTGCTAGCACTAGAATTAAGGGTGCCCACTAGTTATATTCACTGAGCCTGGTGAAGGAAACGCATATTGCTAGCACTAGAATTAAGGGTGCCCCACTAGTTATATTCACTGAGCCTGGTGAGGAAACGCATATTGCTAGCACTAGAATTAAGGGTGCCCCACTAGTTATATTCACTGAGCCTGGTGAAGGAAACGCATATCGCTAGCACTAGAATTAAGGGTGCCACACTAGTTCTATTCACTGAGCCTGGAGAGGAAACGCATATTGCTAGCACTAGAATTAAGGATGCCACACTAGTTATATTCACTGAGCCTGGTGAGGAAACGCATATTGCTAGCACTAGAATTAACGGTGCCACTAGTTATATTCACTGAGCCTGGTGAAGGAAACGCATATTGCTAGCACTAGAATTAAGGGTGCCACTAGTTATATTCACTGAGCCTGGTGGAGGAAACGCATATTGCTAGCACTAGAATTAAGGCTGCCCACTAGTTATATTCACTGAGCCTGGAGAGGAAACGCATATTGCTAGCACTAGAAGTAAGGGTGCCCACTGGTTATATTCACTGAGCCTGGTGGAGGAAACGCATATTGCTAGCACTAGAATTAAGGCTGCCCACTAGTTATATTCACTGAGCCTGGAGAGGAAACGCATATTGCTAGCACTAGAAGTAAGGGTGCCCACTAGTTATATTCACTGAGCCTGGTGAAGGAAACGCATACTGCTAGCACTAGAATTAAGGGTGCCACACTAGTTATATTCACTGAGCCTGGTGAGGAAACGCATATCGCTAGCACTAGAATTAAGGGTGCCACACTAGTTATATTCACTGAGCCTGGAGAGGAAACGCATATTGCTAGCACTAGAATTAAGGGTGCCACACTAGTTATATTCACTGAGCCTGGAGAGGAAACGCATATTGCTAGCACTAGAATTAAGGGTGCCCACTAGTTATATTCACTGAGCCTGGTGAAGAAACGCATATTGCTAGCACTAGTATTAAGGGTGCCACACTAGTTATATTCACTGAGCCTGGTGAGGAAACGCATTTTGCTAGCACTAGAATTAAGGGTGCCACTAGTTATATTCACTGAGCCTGGTGAGGAAACGCATATTGCTAGCACTAGAATTAACGGTGCCACTAGTTATATTCACTGAGCCTGGTGAAGGAAACGCATATTGCTAGCACTAGAATTAAGGGTGCCACTAGTTATATTCACTGAGCCTGGTGGAGGAAACGCATATTGCTAGCACTAGAATTAAGGCTGCCCACTAGTTATATTCACTGAGCCTGGAGAGGAAACGCATATTGCTAGCACTAGAAGTAAGGGTGCCCACTAGTTATATTCACTGAGCCTGGTGAAGGAAACGCATACTGCTAGCACTAGAATTAAGGGTGCCACACTAGTTATATTCACTGAGCCTTGTGGAGGAAACGCATATTGCTAGCACTAGAATTAAGGGTGCCACACTAGTTATATTCACTGAGCCTGGTGAGGAAACGCATATCGCTAGCACTAGAATTAAGGGTGCCCACTAGTTATATTCACTGAGCCTGGTGAGGAAACGCATATCGCTAGCACTAGAAGTAAGGGTGCCACACTAGTTATATTCACTGAGCCTGGTGAGGAAACGCATATCGCTAGCACTAGAATTAAGGGTGCCCACTAGTTATATTCACTGAGTCTGGTGAAGGAAACGCATATTGCTAGCACTAGAATTAAGGGTGCCCACTAGTTATATTCACTGAGCCTGGTGAAGAAACGCATATTGCTAGCACTAGTATTAAGGGTGCCACACTAGTTATATTCACTGAGCCTGGTGAGGAAACGCATTTTGCTAGCACTAGAATTAAGGGTGCCACTAGTTATATTCACTGAGCCTGGTGAGGAAACGCATATTGCTAGCACTAGAATTAACGGTGCCACTAGTTATATTCACTGAGCCTGGTGAAGGAAACGCATATTGCTAGCACTAGAATTAAGGGTGCCACTAGTTATATTCACTGAGCCTGGTGGAGGAAACGCATATTGCTAGCACTAGAATTAAGGCTGCCCACTAGTTATATTCACTGAGCCTGGAGAGGAAACGCATATTGCTAGCACTAGAAGTAAGGGTGCCCACTAGTTATATTCACTGAGCCTGGTGAAGGAAACGCATACTGCTAGCACTAGAATTAAGGGTGCCACACTAGTTATATTCACTGAGCCTTGTGGAGGAAACGCATATTGCTAGCACTAGAATTAAGGGTGCCACACTAGTTATATTCACTGAGCCTGGTGAGGAAACGCATATCGCTAGCACTAGAATTAAGGGTGCCCACTAGTTATATTCACTGAGCCTGGTGAGGAAACGCATATCGCTAGCACTAGAAGTAAGGGTGCCACACTAGTTATATTCACTGAGCCTGGTGAGGAAACGCATATCGCTAGCACTAGAATTAAGGGTGCCCACTAGTTATATTCACTGAGCCTGGTGAAGGAAACGCATATCGCTAGCACTAGAATTAAGGGTGCCCACTAGATATATTCACTGAGCCTGGTGAAGGAAACGCATATCGCTAGCACTGGAATTAAGGGTGCCACACTAGTTATATTCACTGAGCCTGGTGAGGAAACGCATATTGCTAGCACTAGAATTAAGGATGCCCACTAGTTATATTCACTGAGCCTGGTGAAGGAAACGCATATTGCTAGCACTAGAATTAAGGGTGCCCACTAGTTATATTCACTGAGCCTGGTGAAGGAAACGCATATTGCTAGCACTAGAATTAAGGGTGCCCCACTAGTTATATTCACTGAGCCTGGAGAGGAAACGCATATTGCTAGCACTAGAATTAAGGGTGCCCCACTAGTTATATTCACTGAGCCTGGTGAGGAAACGCATATTGCTAGCACTAGAATTAAGGGTGCCACACTAGTTATATTCGCTGAGCCTGGTGGAGGAAACGCATATTGCTAGCACTAGAATTAAGGGTGCCCACTAGTTCTATTCACTGAGCCTGGTGAAGGAAACGCATACTGCTAGCACTAGAATTAAGGGTGCCCACTAGTTCTATTCACTGAGCCTTGTGGAGGAAACGCATATTGCTAGCACTAGAATTAAGGGTGCCACACTAGTTATATTCACTGAGCCTGGTGAGGAAACGCATATCGCTAGCACTAGAATTAAGGGTGCCCACTAGTTATATTCACTGAGCCTGGTGAAGGAAACGCATACTGCTAGCACTAGAATTAAGGGTGCCACACTAGTTATATTCACTGAGCCTTGTGGAGGAAACGCATATTGCTAGCACTAGAATTAAGGGTGCCACACTAGTTATATTCACTGAGCCTGGTGAGGAAACGCATATCGCTAGCACTAGAATTAAGGGTGCCCACTAGTTATATTCACTGAGCCTGGTGAAGGAAACGCATATCGCTAGCACTAGAATTAAGGGTGCCACACTAGTTCTATTAACTGAGCCTGGTGAAGGAAACGCATATTGCTAGCACTAGAATTAAGGGTGCCACACTAGTTCTATTCACTGAGCCTGGTGAAGGAAACGCATATTGCTAGCACTAGAATTAAGGGTGCCACACTAGTTATATTCACTGAGCCTGGTGAGGAAACGCATATCGCTAGCACTAGAATTAAGGGTGCCCACTAGTTATATTCACTGAGCCTGGTGAAGGAAACGCATATTGCTAGCACTAGAATTAAGGGTGCCACACTAGTTCTATTCACTGAGCCTGGTGAAGGAAACGCATATTGCTAGCACTAGAATTAAGGGTGCCCACTAGTTATATTCACTGAGCCTGGTGAGGAAACGCATATTGCTAGCACTAGAAGTAAGGGTGCCCACTAGTTATATTCACTGAGCCTGGTGAAGGAAACGCATACTGCTAGCACTAGAATTAAGGGTGCCACACTAGTTATATTCACTGAGCCTTGTGGAGGAAACGCATATTGCTAGCACTAGAATTAAGGGTGCCACACTAGTTATATTCACTGAGCCTGGTGAGGAAACGCATATCGCTAGCACTAGAATTAAGGGTGCCCACTAGTTATATTCACTGAGCCTGGTGAAGGAAACGCATATCGCTAGCACTAGAATTAAGGGTGCCCACTAGATATATTCACTGAGCCTGGTGAAGGAAACGCATATTGCTAGCACTAGAATTAAGGGTGCCACACTAGTTATATTCACTGAGCCTGGTGAGGAAACGCATATTGCTAGCACTAGAATTAAGGATGCCCACTAGTTATATTCACTGAGCCTGGTGAAGGAAACGCATATTGCTAGCACTAGAATTAAGGGTGCCCACTAGTTATATTCACTGAGCCTGGTGAAGGAAACGCATATTGCTAGCACTAGAATTAAGGGTGCCCCACTAGTTATATTCACTGAGCCTGGAGAGGAAATGCATATTGCTAGCACTAGAATTAAGGGTGCCCCACTAGTTATATTCACTGAGCCTGGTGAGGAAACGCATATTGCTAGCACTAGAATTAAGGGTGCCACACTAGTTCTATTCGCTGAGCCTGGTGGAGGAAACGCATATTGCTAGCACTAGAATTAAGGGTGCCACACTAGTTCTATTCACTGAGCCTGGTGAAGGAAACGCATAATGCTAGCACTAGAATTAAGGGTGCCCACTAGTTCTATTCACTGAGCCTGGTGAAGGAAACGCATACTGCTAGCACTAGAATTAAGGGTGCCACACTAGTTATATTCACTGAGCCTTGTGGAGGAAACGCATATTGCTAGCACTAGAATTAAGGGTGCCACACTAGTTATATTCACCGAGCCTGGTGAGGAAACGCATATCGCTAGCACTAGAAGTAAGGGTGCCCACTAGTTATATTCACTGAGCCTGGTGAAGGAAACGCATATTGCTAGCACTTGAATTAAGGGTGCCACACTAGTGATATTCACTGAGCCTGGTGAAGGAAACGCATATTGCTAGCACTAGAATTAAGGGTGCCACACTAGTTATATTCACTGAGCCTGGTGAGGAAACGCATATTGCTAGCACTAGAATTAAGGGTGCCACACTAGTTATATTCACTGAGCCTGGTGAGGAAACGCATATTGCTAGCACTAGAATTAAGGGTGCCACACTAGTTATATTCACTGAGCCTGGTGAAGGAAACGCATATTGCTAGCACTAGAATTAAGGGTGCCCACTAGTTCTATTCACTGAGCCTGGAGAGGAACCGCATATTGCTAGCACTAGAATTAAGGGTGCCCACTAGTTCTATTCACTGAGCCTGGAGAGGAACCGCATATTGCTAGCACTAGAATTAAGGGTGCCACACTAGTTATATTCACTGAGCCTGGTGAGGAAACGCATATTGCTAGCACTAGAATTAAGGGTGCCCACTAGTTCTATTCACCGAGCCTGGTGAGGAAACGCATATTGCTAGCACTAGAATTAAGGGTGCCACACTAGTTATATTCACTGAGCCTGGTGGAGGAAACGCATATTGCTAGCAGTAGAATTAAGGGTACCCACACTACTTATATTCGCTGAGCCTGGAGAGGAAATGCATATTGCTAGCACTAGAATTAAGGGTGCCACACTAGTTATATTCGCTGAGCCTGGTGGAGGAAACGCATATTGCTAGCACTAGAATTAAGGGTGCCACACTAGTTATATTCGCTGAGCCTGGTGGAGGAAACGCATATTGCTAGCACTAGAATTAAGGGTGCCACACTAGTTATATTCGCTGAGCCTGGTGAAGGAAACGCATATTGCTAGCACTAGAATTAACGGTGCCACTAGTTATATTCACTGAGCCTGGTGAAGAAACGCATATTGCTAGCACTAGAATTAAGGGTGCCCACTAGTTCTATTCACTGAGCCTGGTGAAGGAAACGCATACTGCTAGCACTAGAATTAAGGGTGCCACACTAGTTATATTCACTGAGCCTTGTGGAGGAAACGCATATTGCTAGCACTAGAATTAAGGGTGCCACACTAGTTATATTCACTGAGCCTGGTGAGGAAACGCATATCGCTAGCACTAGAAGTAAGGGTGCCCACTAGTTATATTCACTGAGCCTGGTGAAGGAAACGCATATTGCTAGCACTTGAATTAAGGGTGCCACACTAGTGATATTCACTGAGCCTGGTGAAGGAAACGCATATTGCTAGCACTAGAATTAAGGGTGCCACACTAGTTATATTCACTGAGCCTGGTGAGGAAACGCATATTGCTAGCACTAGAATTAAGGGTGCCACACTAGTTATATTCACTGAGCCTGGTGAGGAAACGCATATTGCTAGCACTAGAATTAAGGGTGCCACACTAGTTATATTCACTGAGCCTGGTGAAGGAAACGCATATTGCTAGCACTAGAATTAAGGGTGCCCACTAGTTCTATTCACTGAGCCTGGAGAGGAACCGCATATTGCTAGCACTAGAATTAAGGGTGCCCACTAGTTCTATTCACTGAGCCTGGAGAGGAACCGCATATTGCTAGCACTAGAATTAAGGGTGCCACACTAGTTATATTCACTGAGCCTGGTGAGGAAACGCATATTGCTAGCACTAGAATTAAGGGTGCCCACTAGTTCTATTCACCGAGCCTGGTGAGGAAACGCATATTGCTAGCACTAGAATTAAGGGTGCCACACTAGTTATATTCACTGAGCCTGGTGGAGGAAACGCATATTGCTAGCAGTAGAATTAAGGGTACCCACACTACTTATATTCGCTGAGCCTGGAGAGGAAATGCATATTGCTAGCACTAGAATTAAGGGTGCCACACTAGTTATATTCGCTGAGCCTGGTGGAGGAAACGCATATTGCTAGCACTAGAATTAAGGGTGCCACACTAGTTATATTCGCTGAGCCTGGTGGAGGAAACGCATATTGCTAGCACTAGAATTAAGGGTGCCACACTAGTTATATTCGCTGAGCCTGGTGAAGGAAACGCATATTGCCAGCACTAGAATTAAGGGTTCCCACTAGTTCTATTTACTGAGCCTGGTGAGGAAACGCATATTGCTAGCACTAGAATTAAGGGTGCCACACTAGTTATATTCACTGAGCCTGGTGAGGAAACGCATATTGCTAGCACTAGAATTAACGGTGCCACTAGTTATATTCACTGAGCCTGGTGAAGAAACGCATATTGCTAGCACTAGAATTAAGGATGCCACACTAGTTATATTCACTGAGCCTGGAGAGGAAACGCATATTGCTAGCACTAGAATTAAGGGTGCCACACTAGTTCTATTCACTGAGCCTGGTGAAGGAAACGCATAATGCTAGCACTAGAATTAAGGGTGCCCACTAGTTCTATTCACTGAGCCTGGTGAGGAAACGCATATTGCTAGCACTAGAAGTAAGGGTGCCCACTAGTTATATTCACTGAGCCTGGTGAAGGAAACGCATACTGCTAGCACTAGAATTAAGGGTGCCACACTAGTTATATTCACTGAGCCTTGTGGAGGAAACGCATATTGCTAGCACTAGAATTAAGGGTGCCACACTAGTTATATTCACTGAGCCTGGTGAGGAAACGCATATCGCTAGCACTAGAAGTAAGGGTGCCCACTAGTTATATTCACTGAGCCTGGTGAAGGAAACGCATACTGCTAGCACTAGAATTAAGGGTGCCACACTAGTTATATTCACTGAGCCTTGTGGAGGAAACGCATACTGCTAGCACTAGAATTAAGGGTGCCCACTAGTTATATTCACTGAGCCTGGTGAAGGAAACGCATATCGCTAGCACTAGAATTAAGGGTGCCACACTAGTTCTATTCACTGAGCCTGGTGAAGGAAACTTATATTGCTAGCACTAGAATTAAGGGTGCCACACTAGTTCTATTCACTGAGCCTGGTGAAGGAAACGCATATTGCTAGCACTAGAATTAAGGGTGCCACACTAGTTATATTCACTGAGCCTGGAGAGGAAACGCATATCGCTAGCACTAGAATTAAGGGTGCCCACTAGTTATATTCACTGAGCCTGGTGAAGGAAACGCATATCGCTAGCACTAGAATTAAGGGTGCCACACTAGTTCTATTCACTGAGCCTGGTGAAGGAAACGCATATTGCTAGCACTAGAATTAAGGGTGCCCACTAGTTCTATTCACTGAGCCTGGTGAGGAAACGCATATTGCTAGCACTAGAAGTAAGGGTGCCCACTAGTTATATTCACTGAGCCTGGTGAAGGAAACGCATACTGCTAGCACTAGAATTAAGGGTGCCACACTAGTTATATTCACTGAGCCTGGTGGAGGAAACGCATATTGCTAGCACTAGAATTAAGGGTGCCCACTAGTTATATTCACTGAGCCTGGTGAGGAAACGCATATCGCTAGCACTAGAAGTAAGGGTGCCCACTAGTTATATTCACTGAGCCTGGTGAAGGAAACGCATACTGCCAGCACTAGAATTAAGGGTGCCACACTAGTTATATTCACTGAGCCTTGTGGAGGAAACGCATATTGCTAGCACTAGAATTAAGGGTGCCACACTAGTTATATTCACTGAGCCTGGTGAGGAAACGCATATCGCTAGCACTAGAATTAAGGGTGCCCACTAGTTATATTCACTGAGCCTGGTGAAGGAAACGCATATTGCTAGCACTAGAATTAAGGGTGCCACACTAGTTCTATTCACTGAGCCTGGTGAAGGAAACGCATATTGCTAGCACTAGAATTAAGGGTGCCACACTAGTTATATTCACTGAGCCTTGTGGAGGAAACGCATATTGCTAGCACTAGAATTAAGGGTGCCACACTAGTTATATTCACTGAGCCTGGTGAGGAAACGCATATCGCTAGCACTAGAATTAAGGGTGCCCACTAGTTATATTCACTGAGCCTGGTGAAGGAAACGCATATTGCTAGCACTAGAATTAAGGGTGCCACACTAGTTCTATTCACTGAGCCTGGTGAAGGAAACGCATATTGCTAGCACTAGAATTAAGGGTGCCAAACTAGTTATATTCACTGAGCCTGGTGAAGGAAACGCATATTGCTAGCACTTGAATTAAGGGTGCCACACTAGTGATATTCACTGAGCCTGGTGAAGGAAACGCATATTGCTAGCACTAGAATTAAGGGTGCCACACTAGTTATATTCACTGAGCCTGGTGAGGAAACGCATATTGCTAGCACTAGAATTAAGGGAGCCACACTAGTTATATTCACTGAGCCTGGTGAGGAAACGCATATTGCTAGCACTAGAATTAAGGGTGCCACACTAGTTATATTCACTGAGCCTGGTGAAGGAAACGCATATTGCTAGCACTAGAATTAAGGGTGCCCACTAGTTCTATTCACTGAGCCTGGAGAGGAACCGCATATTGCTAGCACTAGAATTAAGGGTGCCCACTAGTTCTATTCACTGAGCCTGGAGAGGAACCGCATATTGCTAGCACTAGAATTAAGGGTGCCCACTAGTTCTATTCACTGAGCCTGGTGAGGAAACGCATATTTCTAGCACTAGAATTAAGGGTGCCACACTAGTTATATTCACTGAGCCTTGTGGAGGAAACGCATATTGCTAGCAGTAGAATTAAGGGTGCCACACTAGTTATATTCACTGAGCCTGGAGATGAAACGCATATTGCTAGCACTAGAATTAAGGGTGCCCCACTAGTTATATTCACTGAGCCTGGTGAAGTAAACGCATATTGCTAGCACTAGAATTAAGGATGCCACACTAGTTATATTCACTGAGCCTGGTGAGGAAACGCATATTGCTAGCACTAGAATTAAGGGTGCCCCACTAGTTATATACACTGAGCCTGGTGAGGAAACGCATATTGCTAGCACTAGAATTAAGGGTGCCCCACTAGTTATATTCACTGAGCCTGGTGAAGGAAACGCATATTGCTAGCACTAGAATTAAGGGTGCCAAACTAGTTATATTCACTGAGCCTTGTGGAGGAAACGCATACTGCTACCACTAGAATTAAGGGTGCCCCACTAGTTATATTCACTGAGCCTGGTGAGGAAACGCATATTGCTAGCACTAGAATTAAGGATGCCACACTAGTTATATTCACTGAGCCTGGTGAGGAAACGCATATTGCTAGCACTAGAATTAAGGGTGCCACACTAGTTCTATTCACTGAGCCTGGAGAGGAAACGCATAGTGCTAGCACTAGAATTAAGGGTGCCACACTAGTTATATTCACTGAGCCTGTTGGAGGAAACGCATATTGCTAGCACTAGAATTAAGGGTGCCCACTAGTTATATTCACTGAGCCTGGTGAGGAAACGCATATTGCTAGCACTAGAATTAAGGGTGCCCACTATTTATATTTACTGAGCCTGGTGAGGAAACGCATATTGCTAGCACTAGAATTAAGGGTGCCCACTAGTTCTATTCACTGAGCCTGGTGAAGGAAACGCATATTGCTAGCACTAGAATTAAGGGTGCCCACTAGTTCTATTCACTGAGCCTGGTGAAGGAAACGCATATTGCTAGCACTAGAATTAAGGGTGCCCACTAGTTCTATTCACTGAGCCTGGTGAGGAAACGCATATTGCTAGCACTAGAATTAAGGGTGCCCCACTAGTTATATTCACTGAGCCTGGTGAAGGAAACGCATATTGCTAGCACTAGAATTAAGGATGCCACACTAGTTATATTCACTGAGCCTGGTGAAGTAAACGCATATTGCTAGCACTAGAATTAAGGGTGCCACACTAGTTATATTCACTGAGCCTGGAGAGGAAACGCATATTGCTAGCACTAGAATTAATGGTGCCCCACTAGTTCTATTCACTGAGCCTGGAGAGGAAACGCATAGTGCTAGCACTAGAATTAAGGGTGCCACACTAGTTATATTCACTGAGCCTGTTGGAGGAAACGCATATTGCTAGCACTAGAATTAAGGGTGCCCACTAGTTCTATTCACTGAGCCTGGTGAGGAAACGCATATTGCTAGCACTAGAATTAAGGGTGCCACACTAGTTATATTCACTGAGCCTGGTGAGGAAACGCATATTGCTAGCACTAGAATTAAGGGTGCCACACTAGTTATATTCACTGAGCCTGGTGAAGGAAACGCATATTGCTAGCACTAGAATTAAGGGTGCCCACTAGTTCTATTCACTGAGCCTGGAGAGGAACCGCATATTGCTAGCACTAGAATTAAGGGTGCCCACTAGTTCTATTCACTGAGCCTGGAGAGGAACCGCGTATTGCTAGCACTAGAATTAAGGGTGCCCACTAGTTCTATTCACTGAGCCTGGTGAGGAAACGCATATTTCTAGCACTAGAATTAAGGGTGCCACACTAGTTATATTCACTGAGCCTTGTGGAGGAAACGCATATTGCTAGCAGTAGAATTAAGGGTGCCACACTAGTTATATTCACTGAGCCTGGAGATGAAACGCATATTGCTAGCACTAGAATTAAGGGTGCCCCACTAGTTATATTCACTGAGCCTGGTGAAGTAAACGCATATTGCTAGCACTAGAATTAAGGATGCCACACTAGTTATATTCACTGAGCCTGGTGAGGAAACGCATATTGCTAGCACTAGAATTAAGGGTGCCCCACTAGTTATATACACTGAGCCTGGTGAGGAAACGCATATTGCTAGCACTAGAATTAAGGGTGCCCCACTAGTTATATTCACTGAGCCTGGTGAAGGAAACGCATATTGCTAGCACTAGAATTAAGGGTGCCAAACTAGTTATATTCACTGAGCCTTGTGGAGGAAACGCATACTGCTACCACTAGAATTAAGGGTGCCCCACTAGTTATATTCACTGAGCCTGGTGAGGAAACGCATATTGCTAGCACTAGAATTAAGGATGCCACACTAGTTATATTCACTGAGCCTGGTGAGGAAACGCATATTGCTAGCACTAGAATTAAGGGTGCCACACTAGTTCTATTCACTGAGCCTGGAGAGGAAACGCATAGTGCTAGCACTAGAATTAAGGGTGCCACACTAGTTATATTCACTGAGCCTGTTGGAGGAAACGCATATTGCTAGCACTAGAATTAAGGGTGCCCACTAGTTATATTCACTGAGCCTGGTGAGGAAACGCATATTGCTAGCACTAGAATTAAGGGTGCCCACTATTTATATTTACTGAGCCTGGTGAGGAAACGCATATTGCTAGCACTAGAATTAAGGGTGCCCACTAGTTCTATTCACTGAGCCTGGTGAAGGAAACGCATATTGCTAGCACTAGAATTAAGGGTGCCCACTAGTTCTATTCACTGAGCCTGGTGAGGAAACGCATATTGCTAGCACTAGAATTAAGGGTGCCCCACTAGTTATATTCACTGAGCCTGGTGAAGGAAACGCATATTGCTAGCACTAGAATTAAGGATGCCACACTAGTTATATTCACTGAGCCTGGTGAAGTAAACGCATATTGCTAGCACTAGAATTAAGGGTGCCACACTAGTTATATTCACTGAGCCTGGAGAGGAAACGCATATTGCTAGCACTAGAATTAATGGTGCCCCACTAGTTCTATTCACTGAGCCTGGAGAGGAAACGCATAGTGCTAGCACTAGAATTAAGGGTGCCACACTAGTTATATTCACTGAGCCTGTTGGAGGAAACGCATATTGCTAGCACTAGAATTAAGGGTGCCCACTAGTTCTATTCACTGAGCCTGGTGAGGAAACGCATATTGCTAGCACTAGAATTAAGGGTGCCACACTAGTTATATTCACTGAGCCATGAGAGGAAACGCATATTGCTAGCACTAGAATTAAGGGTGCCCACTAGTTATATTCACTGAGCCTGGTGAAGGAAACGCATATTGCTAGCACTAGAATTAATGGTGCCCCACTAGTTATATTCACTGAGCCTGGTGGAGGAAACGCATATTGCTAGCACTAGAATTAAGGATGCCACACTAGTTATATTCACTGAGCCTGGTGAGGAAACGCATATTGCTAGCACTAGAATTAAGGGTGCCACACTAGTTCTATTCACTGAGCCTGGAGAGGAAACGCATAGTGCTAGCACTAGAATTAAGGGTGCCACACTAGTTATATTCACTGAGCCTGTTGGAGGAAACGCATATTGCTAGCACTAGAATTAAGGGTGCCACACTAGTTATATTCGCTGAGCCTGGTGGAGGAAACGCATATTGCTAGCACTAGAATTAAGGGTGCCATACTAGTTATATTCGCTGAGCCTGGTGGAGGAAACGCATATTGCTAGCACTAGAATTAAGGGTGCCACACTAGTTATATTCGCTGAGCCTGGTGAAGGAAACGCATATTGCCAGCACTAGAATTAAGGGTTCCCACTAGTTCTATTTACTGAGCCTGGTGAGGAAACGCATATTGCTAGCACTAGAATTAAGGGTGCCACACTAGTTATATTCACTGAGCCTGGTGAGGAAACGCATATTGCTAGCACTAGAATTAACGGTGCCACTAGTTATATTCACTGAGCCTGGTGAAGAAACGCATATTGCTAGCACTAGAATTAAGGATGCCACACTAGTTATATTCACTGAGCCTGGAGAGGAAACGCATATTGCTAGCACTAGAATTAAGGGTGCCACACTAGTTCTATTCACTGAGCCTGGTGAAGGAAACGCATAATGCTAGCACTAGAATTAAGGGTGCCCACTAGTTCTATTCACTGAGCCTGGTGAGGAAACGCATATTGCTAGCACTAGAAGTAAGGGTGCCCACTAGTTATATTCACTGAGCCTGGTGAAGGAAACGCATACTGCTAGCACTAGAATTAAGGGTGCCACACTAGTTATATTCACTGAGCCTTGTGGAGGAAACGCATATTGCTAGCACTAGAATTAAGGGTGCCACACTAGTTATATTCACTGAGCCTGGTGAGGAAACGCATATCGCTAGCACTAGAAGTAAGGGTGCCCACTAGTTATATTCACTGAGCCTGGTGAAGGAAACGCATACTGCTAGCACTAGAATTAAGGGTGCCACACTAGTTATATTCACTGAGCCTTGTGGAGGAAACGCATACTGCTAGCACTAGAATTAAGGGTGCCCACTAGTTATATTCACTGAGCCTGGTGAAGGAAACACATATTGCTAGCACTAGAATTAAGGGTGCCACACTAGTTCTATTCACTGAGCCTGGTGAAGGAAACGCATATTGCTAGCACTAGAATTAAGGGTGCCACACTAGTTATATTCACTGAGCCTGGAGAGGAAACGCATATCGCTAGCACTAGAATTAAGGGTGCCACACTAGTTCTATTCACTGAGCCTGGTGAAGGAAACGCATATTGCTAGCACTAGAATTAAGGGTGCCACACTAGTTCTATTCACTGAGCCTGGTGAAGGAAACGCATATTGCTAGCACTAGAATTAAGGGTGCCACACTAGTTATATTCACTGAGCCTGGAGAGGAAACGCATATCGCTAGCACTAGAATTAAGGGTGCCCACTAGTTATATTCACTGAGCCTGGTGAAGGAAACGCATATTGCTAGCACTAGAATTAAGGGTGCCACACTAGTTCTATTCACTGAGCCTGGTGAAGGAAACGCATATTGCTAGCACTAGAATTAAGGGTGCCCACTAGTTATATTCACTGAGCCTGGTGAGGAAACGCATATTGCTAGCACTAGAAGTAAGGGTGCCCACTAGTTATATTCACTGAGCCTGGTGAAGGAAACGCATACTGCTAGCACTAGAATTAAGGGTGCCACACTAGTTATATTCACTGAGCCTTGTGGAGGAAACGCATATTGCTAGCACTAGAATTAAGGGTGCCCACTAGTTATATTCACTGAGCCTGGTGAGGAAACGCATATCGCTAGCACTAGAAGTAAGGGTGCCCACTAGTTATATTCACTGAGCCTGGTGAAGGAAACGCATACTGCTAGCACTAGAATTAAGGGTGCCACACTAGTTATATTCACTGAGCCTTGTGGAGGAAACGCATATTGCTAGCACTAGAATTAAGGGTGCCACACTAGTTATATTCACTGAGCCTGGTGAGGAAACGCATATCGCTAGCACTAGAATTAAGGGTGCCCACTAGTTATATTCACTGAGCCTGGTGAAGGAAACGCATATTGCTAGCACTAGAATTAAGGGTGCCCACTAGTTCTATTCACTGAGCCTGGAGAGGAACCGCATATTGCTAGCACTAGAATTAAGGGTGCCCACTAGTTCTATTCACTGAGCCTGGAGAGGAACCGCATATTGCTAGCACTAGAATTAAGGGTGCCCACTAGTTCTATTCACTGAGCCTGGTGAGGAAACGCATATTTCTAGCACTAGAATTAAGGGTGCCACACTAGTTATATTCACTGAGCCTTGTGGAGGAAACGCATATTGCTAGCAGTAGAATTAAGGGTGCCACACTAGTTATATTCACTGAGCCTGGAGATGAAACGCATATTGCTAGCACTAGAATTAAGGGTGCCCCACTAGTTATATTCACTGAGCCTGGTGAAGTAAACGCATATTGCTAGCACTAGAATTAAGGATGCCACACTAGTTATATTCACTGAGCCTGGTGAGGAAACGCATATTGCTAGCACTAGAATTAAGGGTGCCCCACTAGTTATATACACTGAGCCTGGTGAGGAAACGCATATTGCTAGCACTAGAATTAAGGGTGCCCCACTAGTTATATTCACTGAGCCTGGTGAAGGAAACGCATATTGCTAGCACTAGAATTAAGGGTGCCAAACTAGTTATATTCACTGAGCCTTGTGGAGGAAACGCATACTGCTACCACTAGAATTAAGGGTGCCCCACTAGTTATATTCACTGAGCCTGGTGAGGAAACGCATATTGCTAGCACTAGAATTAAGGATGCCACACTAGTTATATTCACTGAGCCTGGTGAGGAAACGCATATTGCTAGCACTAGAATTAAGGGTGCCACACTAGTTCTATTCACTGAGCCTGGAGAGGAAACGCATAGTGCTAGCACTAGAAGTAAGGGTGCCCACTAGTTATATTCACTGAGCCTGGTGAAGGAAACGCATACTGCTAGCACTAGAATTAAGGGTGCCACACTAGTTATATTCACTGAGCCTGGTGAGGAAACGCATATCGCTAGCACTAGAATTAAGGGTGCCACACTAGTTATATTCACTGAGCCTGGAGAGGAAACGCATATTGCTAGCACTAGAATTAAGGGTGCCACACTAGTTATATTCACTGAGCCTGGAGAGGAAACGCATATTGCTAGCACTAGAATTAAGGGTGCCCACTAGTTATATTCACTGAGCCTGGTGAAGAAACGCATATTGCTAGCACTAGTATTAAGGGTGCCACACTAGTTATATTCACTGAGCCTGGTGAGGAAACGCATTTTGCTAGCACTAGAATTAAGGGTGCCACTAGTTATATTCACTGAGCCTGGTGAGGAAACGCATATTGCTAGCACTAGAATTAACGGTGCCACTAGTTATATTCACTGAGCCTGGTGAAGGAAACGCATATTGCTAGCACTAGAATTAAGGGTGCCACTAGTTATATTCACTGAGCCTGGTGGAGGAAACGCATATTGCTAGCACTAGAATTAAGGCTGCCCACTAGTTATATTCACTGAGCCTGGAGAGGAAACGCATATTGCTAGCACTAGAAGTAAGGGTGCCCACTAGTTATATTCACTGAGCCTGGTGAAGGAAACGCATACTGCTAGCACTAGAATTAAGGGTGCCACACTAGTTATATTCACTGAGCCTTGTGGAGGAAACGCATATTGCTAGCACTAGAATTAAGGGTGCCACACTAGTTATATTCACTGAGCCTGGTGAGGAAACGCATATCGCTAGCACTAGAATTAAGGGTGCCCACTAGTTATATTCACTGAGCCTGGTGAGGAAACGCATATCGCTAGCACTAGAAGTAAGGGTGCCACACTAGTTATATTCACTGAGCCTGGTGAGGAAACGCATATCGCTAGCACTAGAATTAAGGGTGCCCACTAGTTATATTCACTGAGTCTGGTGAAGGAAACGCATATTGCTAGCACTAGAATTAAGGGTGCCCACTAGTTATATTCACTGAGCCTGGTGAAGAAACGCATATTGCTAGCACTAGTATTAAGGGTGCCACACTAGTTATATTCACTGAGCCTGGTGAGGAAACGCATTTTGCTAGCACTAGAATTAAGGGTGCCACTAGTTATATTCACTGAGCCTGGTGAGGAAACGCATATTGCTAGCACTAGAATTAACGGTGCCACTAGTTATATTCACTGAGCCTGGTGAAGGAAACGCATATTGCTAGCACTAGAATTAAGGGTGCCACTAGTTATATTCACTGAGCCTGGTGGAGGAAACGCATATTGCTAGCACTAGAATTAAGGCTGCCCACTAGTTATATTCACTGAGCCTGGAGAGGAAACGCATATTGCTAGCACTAGAAGTAAGGGTGCCCACTAGTTATATTCACTGAGCCTGGTGAAGGAAACGCATACTGCTAGCACTAGAATTAAGGGTGCCACACTAGTTATATTCACTGAGCCTTGTGGAGGAAACGCATATTGCTAGCACTAGAATTAAGGGTGCCACACTAGTTATATTCACTGAGCCTGGTGAGGAAACGCATATCGCTAGCACTAGAATTAAGGGTGCCCACTAGTTATATTCACTGAGCCTGGTGAGGAAACGCATATCGCTAGCACTAGAAGTAAGGGTGCCACACTAGTTATATTCACTGAGCCTGGTGAGGAAACGCATATCGCTAGCACTAGAATTAAGGGTGCCCACTAGTTATATTCACTGAGCCTGGTGAAGGAAACGCATATCGCTAGCACTAGAATTAAGGGTGCCCACTAGATATATTCACTGAGCCTGGTGAAGGAAACGCATATCGCTAGCACTGGAATTAAGGGTGCCACACTAGTTATATTCACTGAGCCTGGTGAGGAAACGCATATTGCTAGCACTAGAATTAAGGATGCCCACTAGTTATATTCACTGAGCCTGGTGAAGGAAACGCATATTGCTAGCACTAGAATTAAGGGTGCCCACTAGTTATATTCACTGAGCCTGGTGAAGGAAACGCATATTGCTAGCACTAGAATTAAGGGTGCCCCACTAGTTATATTCACTGAGCCTGGAGAGGAAACGCATATTGCTAGCACTAGAATTAAGGGTGCCCCACTAGTTATATTCACTGAGCCTGGTGAGGAAACGCATATTGCTAGCACTAGAATTAAGGGTGCCACACTAGTTATATTCGCTGAGCCTGGTGGAGGAAACGCATATTGCTAGCACTAGAATTAAGGGTGCCCACTAGTTCTATTCACTGAGCCTGGTGAAGGAAACGCATACTGCTAGCACTAGAATTAAGGGTGCCCACTAGTTCTATTCACTGAGCCTTGTGGAGGAAACGCATATTGCTAGCACTAGAATTAAGGGTGCCACACTAGTTATATTCACTGAGCCTGGTGAGGAAACGCATATCGCTAGCACTAGAATTAAGGGTGCCCACTAGTTATATTCACTGAGCCTGGTGAAGGAAACGCATACTGCTAGCACTAGAATTAAGGGTGCCACACTAGTTATATTCACTGAGCCTTGTGGAGGAAACGCATATTGCTAGCACTAGAATTAAGGGTGCCACACTAGTTATATTCACTGAGCCTGGTGAGGAAACGCATATCGCTAGCACTAGAATTAAGGGTGCCCACTAGTTATATTCACTGAGCCTGGTGAAGGAAACGCATATCGCTAGCACTAGAATTAAGGGTGCCACACTAGTTCTATTAACTGAGCCTGGTGAAGGAAACGCATATTGCTAGCACTAGAATTAAGGGTGCCACACTAGTTCTATTCACTGAGCCTGGTGAAGGAAACGCATATTGCTAGCACTAGAATTAAGGGTGCCACACTAGTTATATTCACTGAGCCTGGTGAGGAAACGCATATCGCTAGCACTAGAATTAAGGGTGCCCACTAGTTATATTCACTGAGCCTGGTGAAGGAAACGCATATTGCTAGCACTAGAATTAAGGGTGCCACACTAGTTCTATTCACTGAGCCTGGTGAAGGAAACGCATATTGCTAGCACTAGAATTAAGGGTGCCCACTAGTTATATTCACTGAGCCTGGTGAGGAAACGCATATTGCTAGCACTAGAAGTAAGGGTGCCCACTAGTTATATTCACTGAGCCTGGTGAAGGAAACGCATACTGCTAGCACTAGAATTAAGGGTGCCACACTAGTTATATTCACTGAGCCTTGTGGAGGAAACGCATATTGCTAGCACTAGAATTAAGGGTGCCACACTAGTTATATTCACTGAGCCTGGTGAGGAAACGCATATCGCTAGCACTAGAATTAAGGGTGCCCACTAGTTATATTCACTGAGCCTGGTGAAGGAAACGCATATCGCTAGCACTAGAATTAAGGGTGCCCACTAGATATATTCACTGAGCCTGGTGAAGGAAACGCATATTGCTAGCACTAGAATTAAGGGTGCCACACTAGTTATATTCACTGAGCCTGGTGAGGAAACGCATATTGCTAGCACTAGAATTAAGGATGCCCACTAGTTATATTCACTGAGCCTGGTGAAGGAAACGCATATTGCTAGCACTAGAATTAAGGGTGCCCACTAGTTATATTCACTGAGCCTGGTGAAGGAAACGCATATTGCTAGCACTAGAATTAAGGGTGCCCCACTAGTTATATTCACTGAGCCTGGAGAGGAAATGCATATTGCTAGCACTAGAATTAAGGGTGCCCCACTAGTTATATTCACTGAGCCTGGTGAGGAAACGCATATTGCTAGCACTAGAATTAAGGGTGCCACACTAGTTCTATTCGCTGAGCCTGGTGGAGGAAACGCATATTGCTAGCACTAGAATTAAGGGTGCCACACTAGTTCTATTCACTGAGCCTGGTGAAGGAAACGCATAATGCTAGCACTAGAATTAAGGGTGCCCACTAGTTCTATTCACTGAGCCTGGTGAAGGAAACGCATACTGCTAGCACTAGAATTAAGGGTGCCACACTAGTTATATTCACTGAGCCTTGTGGAGGAAACGCATATTGCTAGCACTAGAATTAAGGGTGCCACACTAGTTATATTCACCGAGCCTGGTGAGGAAACGCATATCGCTAGCACTAGAAGTAAGGGTGCCCACTAGTTATATTCACTGAGCCTGGTGAAGGAAACGCATATTGCTAGCACTTGAATTAAGGGTGCCACACTAGTGATATTCACTGAGCCTGGTGAAGGAAACGCATATTGCTAGCACTAGAATTAAGGGTGCCACACTAGTTATATTCACTGAGCCTGGTGAGGAAACGCATATTGCTAGCACTAGAATTAAGGGTGCCACACTAGTTATATTCACTGAGCCTGGTGAGGAAACGCATATTGCTAGCACTAGAATTAAGGGTGCCACACTAGTTATATTCACTGAGCCTGGTGAAGGAAACGCATATTGCTAGCACTAGAATTAAGGGTGCCCACTAGTTCTATTCACTGAGCCTGGAGAGGAACCGCATATTGCTAGCACTAGAATTAAGGGTGCCCACTAGTTCTATTCACTGAGCCTGGAGAGGAACCGCATATTGCTAGCACTAGAATTAAGGGTGCCACACTAGTTATATTCACTGAGCCTGGTGAGGAAACGCATATTGCTAGCACTAGAATTAAGGGTGCCCACTAGTTCTATTCACCGAGCCTGGTGAGGAAACGCATATTGCTAGCACTAGAATTAAGGGTGCCACACTAGTTATATTCACTGAGCCTGGTGGAGGAAACGCATATTGCTAGCAGTAGAATTAAGGGTACCCACACTACTTATATTCGCTGAGCCTGGAGAGGAAATGCATATTGCTAGCACTAGAATTAAGGGTGCCACACTAGTTATATTCGCTGAGCCTGGTGGAGGAAACGCATATTGCTAGCACTAGAATTAAGGGTGCCACACTAGTTATATTCGCTGAGCCTGGTGGAGGAAACGCATATTGCTAGCACTAGAATTAAGGGTGCCACACTAGTTATATTCGCTGAGCCTGGTGAAGGAAACGCATATTGCTAGCACTAGAATTAACGGTGCCACTAGTTATATTCACTGAGCCTGGTGAAGAAACGCATATTGCTAGCACTAGAATTAAGGGTGCCCACTAGTTCTATTCACTGAGCCTGGTGAAGGAAACGCATACTGCTAGCACTAGAATTAAGGGTGCCACACTAGTTATATTCACTGAGCCTTGTGGAGGAAACGCATATTGCTAGCACTAGAATTAAGGGTGCCACACTAGTTATATTCACTGAGCCTGGTGAGGAAACGCATATCGCTAGCACTAGAAGTAAGGGTGCCCACTAGTTATATTCACTGAGCCTGGTGAAGGAAACGCATATTGCTAGCACTTGAATTAAGGGTGCCACACTAGTGATATTCACTGAGCCTGGTGAAGGAAACGCATATTGCTAGCACTAGAATTAAGGGTGCCACACTAGTTATATTCACTGAGCCTGGTGAGGAAACGCATATTGCTAGCACTAGAATTAAGGGTGCCACACTAGTTATATTCACTGAGCCTGGTGAGGAAACGCATATTGCTAGCACTAGAATTAAGGGTGCCACACTAGTTATATTCACTGAGCCTGGTGAAGGAAACGCATATTGCTAGCACTAGAATTAAGGGTGCCCACTAGTTCTATTCACTGAGCCTGGAGAGGAACCGCATATTGCTAGCACTAGAATTAAGGGTGCCCACTAGTTCTATTCACTGAGCCTGGAGAGGAACCGCATATTGCTAGCACTAGAATTAAGGGTGCCACACTAGTTATATTCACTGAGCCTGGTGAGGAAACGCATATTGCTAGCACTAGAATTAAGGGTGCCCACTAGTTCTATTCACCGAGCCTGGTGAGGAAACGCATATTGCTAGCACTAGAATTAAGGGTGCCACACTAGTTATATTCACTGAGCCTGGTGGAGGAAACGCATATTGCTAGCAGTAGAATTAAGGGTACCCACACTACTTATATTCGCTGAGCCTGGAGAGGAAATGCATATTGCTAGCACTAGAATTAAGGGTGCCACACTAGTTATATTCGCTGAGCCTGGTGGAGGAAACGCATATTGCTAGCACTAGAATTAAGGGTGCCACACTAGTTATATTCGCTGAGCCTGGTGGAGGAAACGCATATTGCTAGCACTAGAATTAAGGGTGCCACACTAGTTATATTCGCTGAGCCTGGTGAAGGAAACGCATATTGCCAGCACTAGAATTAAGGGTTCCCACTAGTTCTATTTACTGAGCCTGGTGAGGAAACGCATATTGCTAGCACTAGAATTAAGGGTGCCACACTAGTTATATTCACTGAGCCTGGTGAGGAAACGCATATTGCTAGCACTAGAATTAACGGTGCCACTAGTTATATTCACTGAGCCTGGTGAAGAAACGCATATTGCTAGCACTAGAATTAAGGATGCCACACTAGTTATATTCACTGAGCCTGGAGAGGAAACGCATATTGCTAGCACTAGAATTAAGGGTGCCACACTAGTTCTATTCACTGAGCCTGGTGAAGGAAACGCATAATGCTAGCACTAGAATTAAGGGTGCCCACTAGTTCTATTCACTGAGCCTGGTGAGGAAACGCATATTGCTAGCACTAGAAGTAAGGGTGCCCACTAGTTATATTCACTGAGCCTGGTGAAGGAAACGCATACTGCTAGCACTAGAATTAAGGGTGCCACACTAGTTATATTCACTGAGCCTTGTGGAGGAAACGCATATTGCTAGCACTAGAATTAAGGGTGCCACACTAGTTATATTCACTGAGCCTGGTGAGGAAACGCATATCGCTAGCACTAGAAGTAAGGGTGCCCACTAGTTATATTCACTGAGCCTGGTGAAGGAAACGCATACTGCTAGCACTAGAATTAAGGGTGCCACACTAGTTATATTCACTGAGCCTTGTGGAGGAAACGCATACTGCTAGCACTAGAATTAAGGGTGCCCACTAGTTATATTCACTGAGCCTGGTGAAGGAAACGCATATCGCTAGCACTAGAATTAAGGGTGCCACACTAGTTCTATTCACTGAGCCTGGTGAAGGAAACTTATATTGCTAGCACTAGAATTAAGGGTGCCACACTAGTTCTATTCACTGAGCCTGGTGAAGGAAACGCATATTGCTAGCACTAGAATTAAGGGTGCCACACTAGTTATATTCACTGAGCCTGGAGAGGAAACGCATATCGCTAGCACTAGAATTAAGGGTGCCCACTAGTTATATTCACTGAGCCTGGTGAAGGAAACGCATATCGCTAGCACTAGAATTAAGGGTGCCACACTAGTTCTATTCACTGAGCCTGGTGAAGGAAACGCATATTGCTAGCACTAGAATTAAGGGTGCCCACTAGTTCTATTCACTGAGCCTGGTGAGGAAACGCATATTGCTAGCACTAGAAGTAAGGGTGCCCACTAGTTATATTCACTGAGCCTGGTGAAGGAAACGCATACTGCTAGCACTAGAATTAAGGGTGCCACACTAGTTATATTCACTGAGCCTGGTGGAGGAAACGCATATTGCTAGCACTAGAATTAAGGGTGCCCACTAGTTATATTCACTGAGCCTGGTGAGGAAACGCATATCGCTAGCACTAGAAGTAAGGGTGCCCACTAGTTATATTCACTGAGCCTGGTGAAGGAAACGCATACTGCAAGCACTAGAATTAAGGGTGCCACACTAGTTATATTCACTGAGCCTTGTGGAGGAAACGCATATTGCTAGCACTAGAATTAAGGGTGCCACACTAGTTATATTCACTGAGCCTGGTGAGGAAACGCATATCGCTAGCACTAGAATTAAGGGTGCCCACTAGTTATATTCACTGAGCCTGGTGAAGGAAACGCATATTGCTAGCACTAGAATTAAGGGTGCCACACTAGTTCTATTCACTGAGCCTGGTGAAGGAAACGCATATTGCTAGCACTAGAATTAAGGGTGCCACACTAGTTATATTCACTGAGCCTTGTGGAGGAAACGCATATTGCTAGCACTAGAATTAAGGGTGCCACACTAGTTATATTCACTGAGCCTGGTGAGGAAACGCATATCGCTAGCACTAGAATTAAGGGTGCCCACTAGTTATATTCACTGAGCCTGGTGAAGGAAACGCATATTGCTAGCACTAGAATTAAGGGTGCCACACTAGTTCTATTCACTGAGCCTGGTGAAGGAAACGCATATTGCTAGCACTAGAATTAAGGGTGCCAAACTAGTTATATTCACTGAGCCTGGTGAAGGAAACGCATATTGCTAGCACTTGAATTAAGGGTGCCACACTAGTGATATTCACTGAGCCTGGTGAAGGAAACGCATATTGCTAGCACTAGAATTAAGGGTGCCACACTAGTTATATTCACTGAGCCTGGTGAGGAAACGCATATTGCTAGCACTAGAATTAAGGGAGCCACACTAGTTATATTCACTGAGCCTGGTGAGGAAACGCATATTGCTAGCACTAGAATTAAGGGTGCCACACTAGTTATATTCACTGAGCCTGGTGAAGGAAACGCATATTGCTAGCACTAGAATTAAGGGTGCCCACTAGTTCTATTCACTGAGCCTGGAGAGGAACCGCATATTGCTAGCACTAGAATTAAGGGTGCCCACTAGTTCTATTCACTGAGCCTGGAGAGGAACCGCATATTGCTAGCACTAGAATTAAGGGTGCCCACTAGTTCTATTCACTGAGCCTGGTGAGGAAACGCATATTTCTAGCACTAGAATTAAGGGTGCCACACTAGTTATATTCACTGAGCCTTGTGGAGGAAACGCATATTGCTAGCAGTAGAATTAAGGGTGCCACACTAGTTATATTCACTGAGCCTGGAGATGAAACGCATATTGCTAGCACTAGAATTAAGGGTGCCCCACTAGTTATATTCACTGAGCCTGGTGAAGTAAACGCATATTGCTAGCACTAGAATTAAGGATGCCACACTAGTTATATTCACTGAGCCTGGTGAGGAAACGCATATTGCTAGCACTAGAATTAAGGGTGCCCCACTAGTTATATACACTGAGCCTGGTGAGGAAACGCATATTGCTAGCACTAGAATTAAGGGTGCCCCACTAGTTATATTCACTGAGCCTGGTGAAGGAAACGCATATTGCTAGCACTAGAATTAAGGGTGCCAAACTAGTTATATTCACTGAGCCTTGTGGAGGAAACGCATACTGCTACCACTAGAATTAAGGGTGCCCCACTAGTTATATTCACTGAGCCTGGTGAGGAAACGCATATTGCTAGCACTAGAATTAAGGATGCCACACTAGTTATATTCACTGAGCCTGGTGAGGAAACGCATATTGCTAGCACTAGAATTAAGGGTGCCACACTAGTTCTATTCACTGAGCCTGGAGAGGAAACGCATAGTGCTAGCACTAGAATTAAGGGTGCCACACTAGTTATATTCACTGAGCCTGTTGGAGGAAACGCATATTGCTAGCACTAGAATTAAGGGTGCCCACTAGTTATATTCACTGAGCCTGGTGAGGAAACGCATATTGCTAGCACTAGAATTAAGGGTGCCCACTATTTATATTTACTGAGCCTGGTGAGGAAACGCATATTGCTAGCACTAGAATTAAGGGTGCCCACTAGTTCTATTCACTGAGCCTGGTGAAGGAAACGCATATTGCTAGCACTAGAATTAAGGGTGCCCACTAGTTCTATTCACTGAGCCTGGTGAAGGAAACGCATATTGCTAGCACTAGAATTAAGGGTGCCCACTAGTTCTATTCACTGAGCCTGGTGAGGAAACGCATATTGCTAGCACTAGAATTAAGGGTGCCCCACTAGTTATATTCACTGAGCCTGGTGAAGGAAACGCATATTGCTAGCACTAGAATTAAGGATGCCACACTAGTTATATTCACTGAGCCTGGTGAAGTAAACGCATATTGCTAGCACTAGAATTAAGGGTGCCACACTAGTTATATTCACTGAGCCTGGAGAGGAAACGCATATTGCTAGCACTAGAATTAATGGTGCCCCACTAGTTCTATTCACTGAGCCTGGAGAGGAAACGCATAGTGCTAGCACTAGAATTAAGGGTGCCACACTAGTTATATTCACTGAGCCTGTTGGAGGAAACGCATATTGCTAGCACTAGAATTAAGGGTGCCCACTAGTTCTATTCACTGAGCCTGGTGAGGAAACGCATATTGCTAGCACTAGAATTAAGGGTGCCACACTAGTTATATTCACTGAGCCTGGTGAGGAAACGCATATTGCTAGCACTAGAATTAAGGGTGCCACACTAGTTATATTCACTGAGCCTGGTGAAGGAAACGCATATTGCTAGCACTAGAATTAAGGGTGCCCACTAGTTCTATTCACTGAGCCTGGAGAGGAACCGCATATTGCTAGCACTAGAATTAAGGGTGCCCACTAGTTCTATTCACTGAGCCTGGAGAGGAACCGCGTATTGCTAGCACTAGAATTAAGGGTGCCCACTAGTTCTATTCACTGAGCCTGGTGAGGAAACGCATATTTCTAGCACTAGAATTAAGGGTGCCACACTAGTTATATTCACTGAGCCTTGTGGAGGAAACGCATATTGCTAGCAGTAGAATTAAGGGTGCCACACTAGTTATATTCACTGAGCCTGGAGATGAAACGCATATTGCTAGCACTAGAATTAAGGGTGCCCCACTAGTTATATTCACTGAGCCTGGTGAAGTAAACGCATATTGCTAGCACTAGAATTAAGGATGCCACACTAGTTATATTCACTGAGCCTGGTGAGGAAACGCATATTGCTAGCACTAGAATTAAGGGTGCCCCACTAGTTATATACACTGAGCCTGGTGAGGAAACGCATATTGCTAGCACTAGAATTAAGGGTGCCCCACTAGTTATATTCACTGAGCCTGGTGAAGGAAACGCATATTGCTAGCACTAGAATTAAGGGTGCCAAACTAGTTATATTCACTGAGCCTTGTGGAGGAAACGCATACTGCTACCACTAGAATTAAGGGTGCCCCACTAGTTATATTCACTGAGCCTGGTGAGGAAACGCATATTGCTAGCACTAGAATTAAGGATGCCACACTAGTTATATTCACTGAGCCTGGTGAGGAAACGCATATTGCTAGCACTAGAATTAAGGGTGCCACACTAGTTCTATTCACTGAGCCTGGAGAGGAAACGCATAGTGCTAGCACTAGAATTAAGGGTGCCACACTAGTTATATTCACTGAGCCTGTTGGAGGAAACGCATATTGCTAGCACTAGAATTAAGGGTGCCCACTAGTTATATTCACTGAGCCTGGTGAGGAAACGCATATTGCTAGCACTAGAATTAAGGGTGCCCACTATTTATATTTACTGAGCCTGGTGAGGAAACGCATATTGCTAGCACTAGAATTAAGGGTGCCCACTAGTTCTATTCACTGAGCCTGGTGAAGGAAACGCATATTGCTAGCACTAGAATTAAGGGTGCCCACTAGTTCTATTCACTGAGCCTGGTGAGGAAACGCATATTGCTAGCACTAGAATTAAGGGTGCCCCACTAGTTATATTCACTGAGCCTGGTGAAGGAAACGCATATTGCTAGCACTAGAATTAAGGATGCCACACTAGTTATATTCACTGAGCCTGGTGAAGTAAACGCATATTGCTAGCACTAGAATTAAGGGTGCCACACTAGTTATATTCACTGAGCCTGGAGAGGAAACGCATATTGCTAGCACTAGAATTAATGGTGCCCCACTAGTTCTATTCACTGAGCCTGGAGAGGAAACGCATAGTGCTAGCACTAGAATTAAGGGTGCCACACTAGTTATATTCACTGAGCCTGTTGGAGGAAACGCATATTGCTAGCACTAGAATTAAGGGTGCCCACTAGTTCTATTCACTGAGCCTGGTGAGGAAACGCATATTGCTAGCACTAGAATTAAGGGTGCCACACTAGTTATATTCACTGAGCCATGAGAGGAAACGCATATTGCTAGCACTAGAATTAAGGGTGCCCACTAGTTATATTCACTGAGCCTGGTGAAGGAAACGCATATTGCTAGCACTAGAATTAATGGTGCCCCACTAGTTATAATCACTGAGCCTGGTGGAGGAAACGCATATTGCTAGCACTAGAATTAAGGATGCCACACTAGTTATATTCACTGAGCCTGGTGAGGAAACGCATATTGCTAGCACTAGAATTAAGGGTGCCACACTAGTTCTATTCACTGAGCCTGGAGAGGAAACGCATAGTGCTAGCACTAGAATTAAGGGTGCCACACTAGTTATATTCACTGAGCCTGTTGGAGGAAACGCATATTGCTAGCACTAGAATTAAGGGTGCCACACTAGTTATATTCGCTGAGCCTGGTGGAGGAAACGCATATTGCTAGCACTAGAATTAAGGGTGCCATACTAGTTATATTCGCTGAGCCTGGTGGAGGAAACGCATATTGCTAGCACTAGAATTAAGGGTGCCACACTAGTTATATTCGCTGAGCCTGGTGAAGGAAACGCATATTGCCAGCACTAGAATTAAGGGTTCCCACTAGTTCTATTTACTGAGCCTGGTGAGGAAACGCATATTGCTAGCACTAGAATTAAGGGTGCCACACTAGTTATATTCACTGAGCCTGGTGAGGAAACGCATATTGCTAGCACTAGAATTAACGGTGCCACTAGTTATATTCACTGAGCCTGGTGAAGAAACGCATATTGCTAGCACTAGAATTAAGGATGCCACACTAGTTATATTCACTGAGCCTGGAGAGGAAACGCATATTGCTAGCACTAGAATTAAGGGTGCCACACTAGTTCTATTCACTGAGCCTGGTGAAGGAAACGCATAATGCTAGCACTAGAATTAAGGGTGCCCACTAGTTCTATTCACTGAGCCTGGTGAGGAAACGCATATTGCTAGCACTAGAAGTAAGGGTGCCCACTAGTTATATTCACTGAGCCTGGTGAAGGAAACGCATACTGCTAGCACTAGAATTAAGGGTGCCACACTAGTTATATTCACTGAGCCTTGTGGAGGAAACGCATATTGCTAGCACTAGAATTAAGGGTGCCACACTAGTTATATTCACTGAGCCTGGTGAGGAAACGCATATCGCTAGCACTAGAAGTAAGGGTGCCCACTAGTTATATTCACTGAGCCTGGTGAAGGAAACGCATACTGCTAGCACTAGAATTAAGGGTGCCACACTAGTTATATTCACTGAGCCTTGTGGAGGAAACGCATACTGCTAGCACTAGAATTAAGGGTGCCCACTAGTTATATTCACTGAGCCTGGTGAAGGAAACACATATTGCTAGCACTAGAATTAAGGGTGCCACACTAGTTCTATTCACTGAGCCTGGTGAAGGAAACGCATATTGCTAGCACTAGAATTAAGGGTGCCACACTAGTTATATTCACTGAGCCTGGAGAGGAAACGCATATCGCTAGCACTAGAATTAAGGGTGCCACACTAGTTCTATTCACTGAGCCTGGTGAAGGAAACGCATATTGCTAGCACTAGAATTAAGGGTGCCACACTAGTTCTATTCACTGAGCCTGGTGAAGGAAACGCATATTGCTAGCACTAGAATTAAGGGTGCCACACTAGTTATATTCACTGAGCCTGGAGAGGAAACGCATATCGCTAGCACTAGAATTAAGGGTGCCCACTAGTTATATTCACTGAGCCTGGTGAAGGAAACGCATATTGCTAGCACTAGAATTAAGGGTGCCACACTAGTTCTATTCACTGAGCCTGGTGAAGGAAACGCATATTGCTAGCACTAGAATTAAGGGTGCCCACTAGTTATATTCACTGAGCCTGGTGAGGAAACGCATATTGCTAGCACTAGAAGTAAGGGTGCCCACTAGTTATATTCACTGAGCCTGGTGAAGGAAACGCATACTGCTAGCACTAGAATTAAGGGTGCCACACTAGTTATATTCACTGAGCCTTGTGGAGGAAACGCATATTGCTAGCACTAGAATTAAGGGTGCCCACTAGTTATATTCACTGAGCCTGGTGAGGAAACGCATATCGCTAGCACTAGAAGTAAGGGTGCCCACTAGTTATATTCACTGAGCCTTGTGGAGGAAACGCATATTGCTAGCACTAGAATTAAGGGTGCCACACTAGTTATATTCACTGAGCCTGGTGAGGAAACGCATATCGCTAGCACTAGAATTAAGGGTGCCCACTAGTTATATTCACTGAGCCTGGTGAAGGAAACGCATATTGCTAGCACTAGAATTAAGGGTGCCCACTAGTTCTATTCACTGAGCCTGGAGAGGAACCGCATATTGCTAGCACTAGAATTAAGGGTGCCCACTAGTTCTATTCACTGAGCCTGGAGAGGAACCGCATATTGCTAGCACTAGAATTAAGGGTGCCCACTAGTTCTATTCACTGAGCCTGGTGAGGAAACGCATATTTCTAGCACTAGAATTAAGGGTGCCACACTAGTTATATTCACTGAGCCTTGTGGAGGAAACGCATATTGCTAGCAGTAGAATTAAGGGTGCCACACTAGTTATATTCACTGAGCCTGGAGATGAAACGCATATTGCTAGCACTAGAATTAAGGGTGCCCCACTAGTTATATTCACTGAGCCTGGTGAAGTAAACGCATATTGCTAGCACTAGAATTAAGGATGCCACACTAGTTATATTCACTGAGCCTGGTGAGGAAACGCATATTGCTAGCACTAGAATTAAGGGTGCCCCACTAGTTATATACACTGAGCCTGGTGAGGAAACGCATATTGCTAGCACTAGAATTAAGGGTGCCCCACTAGTTATATTCACTGAGCCTGGTGAAGGAAACGCATATTGCTAGCACTAGAATTAAGGGTGCCAAACTAGTTATATTCACTGAGCCTTGTGGAGGAAACGCATACTGCTACCACTAGAATTAAGGGTGCCCCACTAGTTATATTCACTGAGCCTGGTGAGGAAACGCATATTGCTAGCACTAGAATTAAGGATGCCACACTAGTTATATTCACTGAGCCTGGTGAGGAAACGCATATTGCTAGCACTAGAATTAAGGGTGCCACACTAGTTCTATTCACTGAGCCTGGAGAGGAAACGCATAGTGCTAGCACTAGAATTAAGGGTGCCACACTAGTTATATTCACTGAGCCTGTTGGAGGAAACGCATATTGCTAGCACTAGAATTAAGGGTGCCCACTAGTTATATTCACTGAGCCTGGTGAGGAAACGCATATTGCTAGCACTAGAATTAAGGGTGCCCACTATTTATATTTACTGAGCCTGGTGAGGAAACGCATATTGCTAGCACTAGAATTAAGGGTGCCCACTAGTTCTATTCACTGAGCCTGGTGAAGGAAACGCATATTGCTAGCACTAGAATTAAGGGTGCCCACTAGTTCTACTCACTGAGCCTGGTGAGGAAACGCATATTGCTAGCACTAGAATTAAGGGTGCCCCACTAGTTATATTCACTGAGCCTGGTGAAGGAAACGCATATTGCTAGCACTAGAATTAAGGATGCCACACTAGTTATATTCACTGAGCCTGGTGAAGTAAACGCATATTGCTAGCACTAGAATTAAGGGTGCCACACTAGTTATATTCACTGAGCCTGGAGAGGAAACGCATATTGCTAGCACTAGAATTAATGGTGCCCCACTAGTTCTATTCACTGAGCCTGGAGAGGAAACGCATAGTGCTAGCACTAGAATTAAGGGTGCCACACTAGTTATATTCACTGAGCCTGTTGGAGGAAACGCATATTGCTAGCACTAGAATTAAGGGTGCCCACTAGTTCTATTCACTGAGCCTGGTGAGGAAACGCATATTGCTAGCACTAGAATTAAGGGTGCCACACTAGTTATATTCACTGAGCCATGAGAGGAAACGCATATTGCTAGCACTAGAATTAAGGGTGCCCACTAGTTATATTCACTGAGCCTGGTGAAGGAAACGCATATTGCTAGCACTAGAATTAATGGTGCCCCACTAGTTATATTCACTGAGCCTGGTGGAGGAAACGCATATTGCTAGCACTAGAATTAAGGATGCCACACTAGTTATATTCACTGAGCCTGGTGAGGAAACGCATATTGCTAGCACTAGAATTAAGGGTGCCACACTAGTTCTATTCACTGAGCCTGGAGAGGAAACGCATAGTGCTAGCACTAGAATTAAGGGTGCCACACTAGTTATATTCACTGAGCCTGTTGGAGGAAACGCATATTGCTAGCACTAGAATTAAGGGTGCCCACTAGTTATATTCACTGAGCCTGGTGAGGAAACGCATATTGCTAGCACTAGAATTAAGGGTGCCCACTATTTATATTCACTGAGCCTGGTGAGGAAACGCATATTGCTAGCACTAGAATTAAGGGTGCCCACTAGTTCTATTCACTGAGCCTGGTGAAGGAAACGCATATTGCTAGCACTAGAATTAAGGGTGCCCACTAGTTCTATTCACTGAGCCTGGTGAGGAAACGCATATTGCTAGCACTAGAATTAAGGGTGCCCCACTAGTTATATTCACTGAGCCTGGTGAAGGAAACGCATATTGCTAGCACTAGAATTAAGGATGCCACACTAGTTCTATTCACTGAGCCTGGAGAGGAAACGCATAGTGCTAGCACTAGAATTAAGGGTGCCACACTAGTTATATTCACTGAGCCTGTTGGAGGAAACGCATATTGCTAGCACTAGAATTAAGGGTGCCCACTAGTTATATTCACTGAGCCTGGAGAGGAAACGCATATTGCTAGCACTAGAATTAAGGATGCCCACTAGTTCTATTCACTGAGCCTGGTGAGGAAACGCATATTGCTAGCACTAGAATTAAGGGTGCCCCACTAGTTATATTCACTGAGCCTGGTGAGGAAACGCATATTGCTAGCACTAGAATTAAGGGTGCCACACTAGTTCTATTCACTGAGCCTGGAGAGGAAACGCATAGTGCTAGCACTAGAATTAAGGGTGCCACACTAGTTATATTCACTGAGCCTGTTGGAGGAAACGCATATTGCTAGCACTAGAATTAAGGGTGCCCACTAGTTCTATTCACTGAGCCTGGTGAAGGAAACGCATATTGCTAGCACTAGAATTAAGGGTGCCCACTAGTTCTATTCACTGAGCCTGGTGAGGAAACGCATATTGCTAGCACTAGAATTAAGGGTGCCCCACTAGTTATATTCACTGAGCCTGGTGAGGAAACGCATATTGCTAGCACTAGAATTAAGGGTGCCACACTAGTTCTATTCACTGAGCCTGGAGAGGAAACGCATAGTGCTAGCACTAGAATTAAGGGTGCCACACTAGTTATATTCACTGAGCCTGTTGGAGGAAACGCATATTGCTAGCACTAGAATTAAGGGTGCCCACTAGTTATATTCACTGAGCCTGGAGAGGAAACGCATATTGCTAGCACTAGAATTAAGGATGCCCACTAGTTATATTCACTGAGCCTGGTGGAGGAAACGCATATTGCTAGCACTAGAATTAAGGGTGCCCACTAGTTATATTCACTGAGCCTGGTGGAGGAAACGCATATTGCTAGCACTAGAATTAAGGGTGCCACACTAGTTCTATTCACTGAGCCTGGAGAGGAAACGCATATTGCTAGCACTAGAATTAAGGGTGCCCCACTAGTTATATTCACTGAGCCTGGTGAAGGAAACGCATATTGCTAGCACTAGAATTAAGGGTGCCCACTAGATATATTCACTGAGCCTGGTGAGGAAACGCATATTGCTAGCACTAGAATTAATGGTGCCCCACTAGTTATATTCACTGAACCTGGTGAAGGAAACGCATATTGCTAGCACTAGAATTAAGGGTGCCACACTAGTTCTATTCACTGAGCCTGGTGAGGAAACGCATATTGCTAGCACTAGAATTAAGGATGCCACACTAGTTATATTCACTGAGCCTGGTGAGGAAACGCATATTGCTAGCACTAGAATTAAGGGTGCCACACTAGTTCTATTCACTGAGCCTGGAGAGGAAACGCATATTGCTAGCACTAGAATTAAGGATGCCCACTAGTTATATTCACTGAGCCTGGTGGAGGAAACGCATATTGCTAGCACTAGAATTAAGGGTGCCACACTAGTTCTATTCACTGAGCCTGGTGAGGAAACGCATACTGCTAGCACTAGAATTAAGGGTGCCACACTAGTTATATTCACTGAGCCTTGTGGAGGAAACGCATATTGCTAGCACTAGAATTAAGGGTGCCACACTAGTTATATTCACTGAGCCTGGTGAGGAAACGCATATCGCTAGCACTAGAATTAAGGGTGCCCACTAGTTATATTCACTGAGCCTGGTGAAGGAAACGCATATCGCTAGCACTAGAATTAAGGGTGCCCACTAGATATATTCACTGAGCCTGGTGAAGGAAACGCATATTGCTAGCACTAGAATTAAGGGTGCCACACTAGTTATATTCACTGAGCCTGGTGAGGAAACGCATATTGCTAGCACTAGAATTAAGGATGCCCACTAGTTATATTCACTGAGCCTGGTGAAGGAAACGCATATTGCTAGCACTAGAATTAAGGGTGCCCACTAGTTATATTCACTGAGCCTGGTGAAGGAAACGCATATTGCTAGCACTAGAATTAAGGGTGCCCCACTAGTTATATTCACTGAGCCTGGAGAGGAAATGCATATTGCTAGCACTAGAATTAAGGGTGCCCCACTAGTTATATTCACTGAGCCTGGTGAGGAAACGCATATTGCTAGCACTAGAATTAAGGGTGCCACACTAGTTCTATTCGCTGAGCCTGGTGGAGGAAACGCATATTGCTAGCACTAGAATTAAGGGTGCCACACTAGTTCTATTCACTGAGCCTGGTGAAGGAAACGCATAATGCTAGCACTAGAATTAAGGGTGCCCACTAGTTCTATTCACTGAGCCTGGTGAAGGAAACGCATACTGCTAGCACTAGAATTAAGGGTGCCACACTAGTTATATTCACTGAGCCTTGTGGAGGAAACGCATATTGCTAGCACTAGAATTAAGGGTGCCACACTAGTTATATTCACCGAGCCTGGTGAGGAAACGCATATCGCTAGCACTAGAAGTAAGGGTGCCCACTAGTTATATTCACTGAGCCTGGTGAAGGAAACGCATATTGCTAGCACTTGAATTAAGGGTGCCACACTAGTGATATTCACTGAGCCTGGTGAAGGAAACGCATATTGCTAGCACTAGAATTAAGGGTGCCACACTAGTTATATTCACTGAGCCTGGTGAGGAAACGCATATTGCTAGCACTAGAATTAAGGGTGCCACACTAGTTATATTCACTGAGCCTGGTGAGGAAACGCATATTGCTAGCACTAGAATTAAGGGTGCCACACTAGTTATATTCACTGAGCCTGGTGAAGGAAACGCATATTGCTAGCACTAGAATTAAGGGTGCCCACTAGTTCTATTCACTGAGCCTGGAGAGGAACCGCATATTGCTAGCACTAGAATTAAGGGTGCCCACTAGTTCTATTCACTGAGCCTGGAGAGGAACCGCATATTGCTAGCACTAGAATTAAGGGTGCCACACTAGTTATATTCACTGAGCCTGGTGAGGAAACGCATATTGCTAGCACTAGAATTAAGGGTGCCCACTAGTTCTATTCACCGAGCCTGGTGAGGAAACGCATATTGCTAGCACTAGAATTAAGGGTGCCACACTAGTTATATTCACTGAGCCTGGTGGAGGAAACGCATATTGCTAGCAGTAGAATTAAGGGTACCCACACTACTTATATTCGCTGAGCCTGGAGAGGAAATGCATATTGCTAGCACTAGAATTAAGGGTGCCACACTAGTTATATTCGCTGAGCCTGGTGGAGGAAACGCATATTGCTAGCACTAGAATTAAGGGTGCCACACTAGTTATATTCGCTGAGCCTGGTGGAGGAAACGCATATTGCTAGCACTAGAATTAAGGGTGCCACACTAGTTATATTCGCTGAGCCTGGTGAAGGAAACGCATATTGCTAGCACTAGAATTAACGGTGCCACTAGTTATATTCACTGAGCCTGGTGAAGAAACGCATATTGCTAGCACTAGAATTAAGGGTGCCCACTAGTTCTATTCACTGAGCCTGGTGAAGGAAACGCATACTGCTAGCACTAGAATTAAGGGTGCCACACTAGTTATATTCACTGAGCCTTGTGGAGGAAACGCATATTGCTAGCACTAGAATTAAGGGTGCCACACTAGTTATATTCACTGAGCCTGGTGAGGAAACGCATATCGCTAGCACTAGAAGTAAGGGTGCCCACTAGTTATATTCACTGAGCCTGGTGAAGGAAACGCATATTGCTAGCACTTGAATTAAGGGTGCCACACTAGTGATATTCACTGAGCCTGGTGAAGGAAACGCATATTGCTAGCACTAGAATTAAGGGTGCCACACTAGTTATATTCACTGAGCCTGGTGAGGAAACGCATATTGCTAGCACTAGAATTAAGGGTGCCACACTAGTTATATTCACTGAGCCTGGTGAGGAAACGCATATTGCTAGCACTAGAATTAAGGGTGCCACACTAGTTATATTCACTGAGCCTGGTGAAGGAAACGCATATTGCTAGCACTAGAATTAAGGGTGCCCACTAGTTCTATTCACTGAGCCTGGAGAGGAACCGCATATTGCTAGCACTAGAATTAAGGGTGCCCACTAGTTCTATTCACTGAGCCTGGAGAGGAACCGCATATTGCTAGCACTAGAATTAAGGGTGCCACACTAGTTATATTCACTGAGCCTGGTGAGGAAACGCATATTGCTAGCACTAGAATTAAGGGTGCCCACTAGTTCTATTCACCGAGCCTGGTGAGGAAACGCATATTGCTAGCACTAGAATTAAGGGTGCCACACTAGTTATATTCACTGAGCCTGGTGGAGGAAACGCATATTGCTAGCAGTAGAATTAAGGGTACCCACACTACTTATATTCGCTGAGCCTGGAGAGGAAATGCATATTGCTAGCACTAGAATTAAGGGTGCCACACTAGTTATATTCGCTGAGCCTGGTGGAGGAAACGCATATTGCTAGCACTAGAATTAAGGGTGCCACACTAGTTATATTCGCTGAGCCTGGTGGAGGAAACGCATATTGCTAGCACTAGAATTAAGGGTGCCACACTAGTTATATTCGCTGAGCCTGGTGAAGGAAACGCATATTGCCAGCACTAGAATTAAGGGTTCCCACTAGTTCTATTTACTGAGCCTGGTGAGGAAACGCATATTGCTAGCACTAGAATTAAGGGTGCCACACTAGTTATATTCACTGAGCCTGGTGAGGAAACGCATATTGCTAGCACTAGAATTAACGGTGCCACTAGTTATATTCACTGAGCCTGGTGAAGAAACGCATATTGCTAGCACTAGAATTAAGGATGCCACACTAGTTATATTCACTGAGCCTGGAGAGGAAACGCATATTGCTAGCACTAGAATTAAGGGTGCCACACTAGTTCTATTCACTGAGCCTGGTGAAGGAAACGCATAATGCTAGCACTAGAATTAAGGGTGCCCACTAGTTCTATTCACTGAGCCTGGTGAGGAAACGCATATTGCTAGCACTAGAAGTAAGGGTGCCCACTAGTTATATTCACTGAGCCTGGTGAAGGAAACGCATACTGCTAGCACTAGAATTAAGGGTGCCACACTAGTTATATTCACTGAGCCTTGTGGAGGAAACGCATATTGCTAGCACTAGAATTAAGGGTGCCACACTAGTTATATTCACTGAGCCTGGTGAGGAAACGCATATCGCTAGCACTAGAAGTAAGGGTGCCCACTAGTTATATTCACTGAGCCTGGTGAAGGAAACGCATACTGCTAGCACTAGAATTAAGGGTGCCACACTAGTTATATTCACTGAGCCTTGTGGAGGAAACGCATACTGCTAGCACTAGAATTAAGGGTGCCCACTAGTTATATTCACTGAGCCTGGTGAAGGAAACGCATATCGCTAGCACTAGAATTAAGGGTGCCACACTAGTTCTATTCACTGAGCCTGGTGAAGGAAACTTATATTGCTAGCACTAGAATTAAGGGTGCCACACTAGTTCTATTCACTGAGCCTGGTGAAGGAAACGCATATTGCTAGCACTAGAATTAAGGGTGCCACACTAGTTATATTCACTGAGCCTGGAGAGGAAACGCATATCGCTAGCACTAGAATTAAGGGTGCCCACTAGTTATATTCACTGAGCCTGGTGAAGGAAACGCATATCGCTAGCACTAGAATTAAGGGTGCCACACTAGTTCTATTCACTGAGCCTGGTGAAGGAAACGCATATTGCTAGCACTAGAATTAAGGGTGCCCACTAGTTCTATTCACTGAGCCTGGTGAGGAAACGCATATTGCTAGCACTAGAAGTAAGGGTGCCCACTAGTTATATTCACTGAGCCTGGTGAAGGAAACGCATACTGCTAGCACTAGAATTAAGGGTGCCACACTAGTTATATTCACTGAGCCTGGTGGAGGAAACGCATATTGCTAGCACTAGAATTAAGGGTGCCCACTAGTTATATTCACTGAGCCTGGTGAGGAAACGCATATCGCTAGCACTAGAAGTAAGGGTGCCCACTAGTTATATTCACTGAGCCTGGTGAAGGAAACGCATACTGCAAGCACTAGAATTAAGGGTGCCACACTAGTTATATTCACTGAGCCTTGTGGAGGAAACGCATATTGCTAGCACTAGAATTAAGGGTGCCACACTAGTTATATTCACTGAGCCTGGTGAGGAAACGCATATCGCTAGCACTAGAATTAAGGGTGCCCACTAGTTATATTCACTGAGCCTGGTGAAGGAAACGCATATTGCTAGCACTAGAATTAAGGGTGCCACACTAGTTCTATTCACTGAGCCTGGTGAAGGAAACGCATATTGCTAGCACTAGAATTAAGGGTGCCACACTAGTTATATTCACTGAGCCTTGTGGAGGAAACGCATATTGCTAGCACTAGAATTAAGGGTGCCACACTAGTTATATTCACTGAGCCTGGTGAGGAAACGCATATCGCTAGCACTAGAATTAAGGGTGCCCACTAGTTATATTCACTGAGCCTGGTGAAGGAAACGCATATTGCTAGCACTAGAATTAAGGGTGCCACACTAGTTCTATTCACTGAGCCTGGTGAAGGAAACGCATATTGCTAGCACTAGAATTAAGGGTGCCAAACTAGTTATATTCACTGAGCCTGGTGAAGGAAACGCATATTGCTAGCACTTGAATTAAGGGTGCCACACTAGTGATATTCACTGAGCCTGGTGAAGGAAACGCATATTGCTAGCACTAGAATTAAGGGTGCCACACTAGTTATATTCACTGAGCCTGGTGAGGAAACGCATATTGCTAGCACTAGAATTAAGGGAGCCACACTAGTTATATTCACTGAGCCTGGTGAGGAAACGCATATTGCTAGCACTAGAATTAAGGGTGCCACACTAGTTATATTCACTGAGCCTGGTGAAGGAAACGCATATTGCTAGCACTAGAATTAAGGGTGCCCACTAGTTCTATTCACTGAGCCTGGAGAGGAACCGCATATTGCTAGCACTAGAATTAAGGGTGCCCACTAGTTCTATTCACTGAGCCTGGAGAGGAACCGCATATTGCTAGCACTAGAATTAAGGGTGCCCACTAGTTCTATTCACTGAGCCTGGTGAGGAAACGCATATTTCTAGCACTAGAATTAAGGGTGCCACACTAGTTATATTCACTGAGCCTTGTGGAGGAAACGCATATTGCTAGCAGTAGAATTAAGGGTGCCACACTAGTTATATTCACTGAGCCTGGAGATGAAACGCATATTGCTAGCACTAGAATTAAGGGTGCCCCACTAGTTATATTCACTGAGCCTGGTGAAGTAAACGCATATTGCTAGCACTAGAATTAAGGATGCCACACTAGTTATATTCACTGAGCCTGGTGAGGAAACGCATATTGCTAGCACTAGAATTAAGGGTGCCCCACTAGTTATATACACTGAGCCTGGTGAGGAAACGCATATTGCTAGCACTAGAATTAAGGGTGCCCCACTAGTTATATTCACTGAGCCTGGTGAAGGAAACGCATATTGCTAGCACTAGAATTAAGGGTGCCAAACTAGTTATATTCACTGAGCCTTGTGGAGGAAACGCATACTGCTACCACTAGAATTAAGGGTGCCCCACTAGTTATATTCACTGAGCCTGGTGAGGAAACGCATATTGCTAGCACTAGAATTAAGGATGCCACACTAGTTATATTCACTGAGCCTGGTGAGGAAACGCATATTGCTAGCACTAGAATTAAGGGTGCCACACTAGTTCTATTCACTGAGCCTGGAGAGGAAACGCATAGTGCTAGCACTAGAATTAAGGGTGCCACACTAGTTATATTCACTGAGCCTGTTGGAGGAAACGCATATTGCTAGCACTAGAATTAAGGGTGCCCACTAGTTATATTCACTGAGCCTGGTGAGGAAACGCATATTGCTAGCACTAGAATTAAGGGTGCCCACTATTTATATTTACTGAGCCTGGTGAGGAAACGCATATTGCTAGCACTAGAATTAAGGGTGCCCACTAGTTCTATTCACTGAGCCTGGTGAAGGAAACGCATATTGCTAGCACTAGAATTAAGGGTGCCCACTAGTTCTATTCACTGAGCCTGGTGAAGGAAACGCATATTGCTAGCACTAGAATTAAGGGTGCCCACTAGTTCTATTCACTGAGCCTGGTGAGGAAACGCATATTGCTAGCACTAGAATTAAGGGTGCCCCACTAGTTATATTCACTGAGCCTGGTGAAGGAAACGCATATTGCTAGCACTAGAATTAAGGATGCCACACTAGTTATATTCACTGAGCCTGGTGAAGTAAACGCATATTGCTAGCACTAGAATTAAGGGTGCCACACTAGTTATATTCACTGAGCCTGGAGAGGAAACGCATATTGCTAGCACTAGAATTAATGGTGCCCCACTAGTTCTATTCACTGAGCCTGGAGAGGAAACGCATAGTGCTAGCACTAGAATTAAGGGTGCCACACTAGTTATATTCACTGAGCCTGTTGGAGGAAACGCATATTGCTAGCACTAGAATTAAGGGTGCCCACTAGTTCTATTCACTGAGCCTGGTGAGGAAACGCATATTGCTAGCACTAGAATTAAGGGTGCCACACTAGTTATATTCACTGAGCCTGGTGAGGAAACGCATATTGCTAGCACTAGAATTAAGGGTGCCACACTAGTTATATTCACTGAGCCTGGTGAAGGAAACGCATATTGCTAGCACTAGAATTAAGGGTGCCCACTAGTTCTATTCACTGAGCCTGGAGAGGAACCGCATATTGCTAGCACTAGAATTAAGGGTGCCCACTAGTTCTATTCACTGAGCCTGGAGAGGAACCGCGTATTGCTAGCACTAGAATTAAGGGTGCCCACTAGTTCTATTCACTGAGCCTGGTGAGGAAACGCATATTTCTAGCACTAGAATTAAGGGTGCCACACTAGTTATATTCACTGAGCCTTGTGGAGGAAACGCATATTGCTAGCAGTAGAATTAAGGGTGCCACACTAGTTATATTCACTGAGCCTGGAGATGAAACGCATATTGCTAGCACTAGAATTAAGGGTGCCCCACTAGTTATATTCACTGAGCCTGGTGAAGTAAACGCATATTGCTAGCACTAGAATTAAGGATGCCACACTAGTTATATTCACTGAGCCTGGTGAGGAAACGCATATTGCTAGCACTAGAATTAAGGGTGCCCCACTAGTTATATACACTGAGCCTGGTGAGGAAACGCATATTGCTAGCACTAGAATTAAGGGTGCCCCACTAGTTATATTCACTGAGCCTGGTGAAGGAAACGCATATTGCTAGCACTAGAATTAAGGGTGCCAAACTAGTTATATTCACTGAGCCTTGTGGAGGAAACGCATACTGCTACCACTAGAATTAAGGGTGCCCCACTAGTTATATTCACTGAGCCTGGTGAGGAAACGCATATTGCTAGCACTAGAATTAAGGATGCCACACTAGTTATATTCACTGAGCCTGGTGAGGAAACGCATATTGCTAGCACTAGAATTAAGGGTGCCACACTAGTTCTATTCACTGAGCCTGGAGAGGAAACGCATAGTGCTAGCACTAGAATTAAGGGTGCCACACTAGTTATATTCACTGAGCCTGTTGGAGGAAACGCATATTGCTAGCACTAGAATTAAGGGTGCCCACTAGTTATATTCACTGAGCCTGGTGAGGAAACGCATATTGCTAGCACTAGAATTAAGGGTGCCCACTATTTATATTTACTGAGCCTGGTGAGGAAACGCATATTGCTAGCACTAGAATTAAGGGTGCCCACTAGTTCTATTCACTGAGCCTGGTGAAGGAAACGCATATTGCTAGCACTAGAATTAAGGGTGCCCACTAGTTCTATTCACTGAGCCTGGTGAGGAAACGCATATTGCTAGCACTAGAATTAAGGGTGCCCCACTAGTTATATTCACTGAGCCTGGTGAAGGAAACGCATATTGCTAGCACTAGAATTAAGGATGCCACACTAGTTATATTCACTGAGCCTGGTGAAGTAAACGCATATTGCTAGCACTAGAATTAAGGGTGCCACACTAGTTATATTCACTGAGCCTGGAGAGGAAACGCATATTGCTAGCACTAGAATTAATGGTGCCCCACTAGTTCTATTCACTGAGCCTGGAGAGGAAACGCATAGTGCTAGCACTAGAATTAAGGGTGCCACACTAGTTATATTCACTGAGCCTGTTGGAGGAAACGCATATTGCTAGCACTAGAATTAAGGGTGCCCACTAGTTCTATTCACTGAGCCTGGTGAGGAAACGCATATTGCTAGCACTAGAATTAAGGGTGCCACACTAGTTATATTCACTGAGCCATGAGAGGAAACGCATATTGCTAGCACTAGAATTAAGGGTGCCCACTAGTTATATTCACTGAGCCTGGTGAAGGAAACGCATATTGCTAGCACTAGAATTAATGGTGCCCCACTAGTTATATTCACTGAGCCTGGTGGAGGAAACGCATATTGCTAGCACTAGAATTAAGGATGCCACACTAGTTATATTCACTGAGCCTGGTGAGGAAACGCATATTGCTAGCACTAGAATTAAGGGTGCCACACTAGTTCTATTCACTGAGCCTGGAGAGGAAACGCATAGTGCTAGCACTAGAATTAAGGGTGCCACACTAGTTATATTCACTGAGCCTGTTGGAGGAAACGCATATTGCTAGCACTAGAATTAAGGGTGCCACACTAGTTATATTCGCTGAGCCTGGTGGAGGAAACGCATATTGCTAGCACTAGAATTAAGGGTGCCATACTAGTTATATTCGCTGAGCCTGGTGGAGGAAACGCATATTGCTAGCACTAGAATTAAGGGTGCCACACTAGTTATATTCGCTGAGCCTGGTGAAGGAAACGCATATTGCCAGCACTAGAATTAAGGGTTCCCACTAGTTCTATTTACTGAGCCTGGTGAGGAAACGCATATTGCTAGCACTAGAATTAAGGGTGCCACACTAGTTATATTCACTGAGCCTGGTGAGGAAACGCATATTGCTAGCACTAGAATTAACGGTGCCACTAGTTATATTCACTGAGCCTGGTGAAGAAACGCATATTGCTAGCACTAGAATTAAGGATGCCACACTAGTTATATTCACTGAGCCTGGAGAGGAAACGCATATTGCTAGCACTAGAATTAAGGGTGCCACACTAGTTCTATTCACTGAGCCTGGTGAAGGAAACGCATAATGCTAGCACTAGAATTAAGGGTGCCCACTAGTTCTATTCACTGAGCCTGGTGAGGAAACGCATATTGCTAGCACTAGAAGTAAGGGTGCCCACTAGTTATATTCACTGAGCCTGGTGAAGGAAACGCATACTGCTAGCACTAGAATTAAGGGTGCCACACTAGTTATATTCACTGAGCCTTGTGGAGGAAACGCATATTGCTAGCACTAGAATTAAGGGTGCCACACTAGTTATATTCACTGAGCCTGGTGAGGAAACGCATATCGCTAGCACTAGAAGTAAGGGTGCCCACTAGTTATATTCACTGAGCCTGGTGAAGGAAACGCATACTGCTAGCACTAGAATTAAGGGTGCCACACTAGTTATATTCACTGAGCCTTGTGGAGGAAACGCATACTGCTAGCACTAGAATTAAGGGTGCCCACTAGTTATATTCACTGAGCCTGGTGAAGGAAACACATATTGCTAGCACTAGAATTAAGGGTGCCACACTAGTTCTATTCACTGAGCCTGGTGAAGGAAACGCATATTGCTAGCACTAGAATTAAGGGTGCCACACTAGTTATATTCACTGAGCCTGGAGAGGAAACGCATATCGCTAGCACTAGAATTAAGGGTGCCACACTAGTTCTATTCACTGAGCCTGGTGAAGGAAACGCATATTGCTAGCACTAGAATTAAGGGTGCCACACTAGTTCTATTCACTGAGCCTGGTGAAGGAAACGCATATTGCTAGCACTAGAATTAAGGGTGCCACACTAGTTATATTCACTGAGCCTGGAGAGGAAACGCATATCGCTAGCACTAGAATTAAGGGTGCCCACTAGTTATATTCACTGAGCCTGGTGAAGGAAACGCATATTGCTAGCACTAGAATTAAGGGTGCCACACTAGTTCTATTCACTGAGCCTGGTGAAGGAAACGCATATTGCTAGCACTAGAATTAAGGGTGCCCACTAGTTATATTCACTGAGCCTGGTGAGGAAACGCATATTGCTAGCACTAGAAGTAAGGGTGCCCACTAGTTATATTCACTGAGCCTGGTGAAGGAAACGCATACTGCTAGCACTAGAATTAAGGGTGCCACACTAGTTATATTCACTGAGCCTTGTGGAGGAAACGCATATTGCTAGCACTAGAATTAAGGGTGCCCACTAGTTATATTCACTGAGCCTGGTGAGGAAACGCATATCGCTAGCACTAGAAGTAAGGGTGCCCACTAGTTATATTCACTGAGCCTGGTGAAGGAAACGCATACTGCTAGCACTAGAATTAAGGGTGCCACACTAGTTATATTCACTGAGCCTTGTGGAGGAAACGCATATTGCTAGCACTAGAATTAAGGGTGCCACACTAGTTATATTCACTGAGCCTGGTGAGGAAACGCATATCGCTAGCACTAGAATTAAGGGTGCCCACTAGTTATATTCACTGAGCCTGGTGAAGGAAACGCATATTGCTAGCACTAGAATTAAGGGTGCCCACTAGTTCTATTCACTGAGCCTGGAGAGGAACCGCATATTGCTAGCACTAGAATTAAGGGTGCCCACTAGTTCTATTCACTGAGCCTGGAGAGGAACCGCATATTGCTAGCACTAGAATTAAGGGTGCCCACTAGTTCTATTCACTGAGCCTGGTGAGGAAACGCATATTTCTAGCACTAGAATTAAGGGTGCCACACTAGTTATATTCACTGAGCCTTGTGGAGGAAACGCATATTGCTAGCAGTAGAATTAAGGGTGCCACACTAGTTATATTCACTGAGCCTGGAGATGAAACGCATATTGCTAGCACTAGAATTAAGGGTGCCCCACTAGTTATATTCACTGAGCCTGGTGAAGTAAACGCATATTGCTAGCACTAGAATTAAGGATGCCACACTAGTTATATTCACTGAGCCTGGTGAGGAAACGCATATTGCTAGCACTAGAATTAAGGGTGCCCCACTAGTTATATACACTGAGCCTGGTGAGGAAACGCATATTGCTAGCACTAGAATTAAGGGTGCCCCACTAGTTATATTCACTGAGCCTGGTGAAGGAAACGCATATTGCTAGCACTAGAATTAAGGGTGCCAAACTAGTTATATTCACTGAGCCTTGTGGAGGAAACGCATACTGCTACCACTAGAATTAAGGGTGCCCCACTAGTTATATTCACTGAGCCTGGTGAGGAAACGCATATTGCTAGCACTAGAATTAAGGATGCCACACTAGTTATATTCACTGAGCCTGGTGAGGAAACGCATATTGCTAGCACTAGAATTAAGGGTGCCACACTAGTTCTATTCACTGAGCCTGGAGAGGAAACGCATAGTGCTAGCACTAGAATTAAGGGTGCCACACTAGTTATATTCACTGAGCCTGTTGGAGGAAACGCATATTGCTAGCACTAGAATTAAGGGTGCCCACTAGTTATATTCACTGAGCCTGGTGAGGAAACGCATATTGCTAGCACTAGAATTAAGGGTGCCCACTATTTATATTTACTGAGCCTGGTGAGGAAACGCATATTGCTAGCACTAGAATTAAGGGTGCCCACTAGTTCTATTCACTGAGCCTGGTGAAGGAAACGCATATTGCTAGCACTAGAATTAAGGGTGCCCACTAGTTCTACTCACTGAGCCTGGTGAGGAAACGCATATTGCTAGCACTAGAATTAAGGGTGCCCCACTAGTTATATTCACTGAGCCTGGTGAAGGAAACGCATATTGCTAGCACTAGAATTAAGGATGCCACACTAGTTATATTCACTGAGCCTGGTGAAGTAAACGCATATTGCTAGCACTAGAATTAAGGGTGCCACACTAGTTATATTCACTGAGCCTGGAGAGGAAACGCATATTGCTAGCACTAGAATTAATGGTGCCCCACTAGTTCTATTCACTGAGCCTGGAGAGGAAACGCATAGTGCTAGCACTAGAATTAAGGGTGCCACACTAGTTATATTCACTGAGCCTGTTGGAGGAAACGCATATTGCTAGCACTAGAATTAAGGGTGCCCACTAGTTCTATTCACTGAGCCTGGTGAGGAAACGCATATTGCTAGCACTAGAATTAAGGGTGCCACACTAGTTATATTCACTGAGCCATGAGAGGAAACGCATATTGCTAGCACTAGAATTAAGGGTGCCCACTAGTTATATTCACTGAGCCTGGTGAAGGAAACGCATATTGCTAGCACTAGAATTAATGGTGCCCCACTAGTTATATTCACTGAGCCTGGTGGAGGAAACGCATATTGCTAGCACTAGAATTAAGGATGCCACACTAGTTATATTCACTGAGCCTGGTGAGGAAACGCATATTGCTAGCACTAGAATTAAGGGTGCCACACTAGTTCTATTCACTGAGCCTGGAGAGGAAACGCATAGTGCTAGCACTAGAATTAAGGGTGCCACACTAGTTATATTCACTGAGCCTGTTGGAGGAAACGCATATTGCTAGCACTAGAATTAAGGGTGCCCACTAGTTATATTCACTGAGCCTGGTGAGGAAACGCATATTGCTAGCACTAGAATTAAGGGTGCCCACTATTTATATTCACTGAGCCTGGTGAGGAAACGCATATTGCTAGCACTAGAATTAAGGGTGCCCACTAGTTCTATTCACTGAGCCTGGTGAAGGAAACGCATATTGCTAGCACTAGAATTAAGGGTGCCCACTAGTTCTATTCACTGAGCCTGGTGAGGAAACGCATATTGCTAGCACTAGAATTAAGGGTGCCCCACTAGTTATATTCACTGAGCCTGGTGAAGGAAACGCATATTGCTAGCACTAGAATTAAGGATGCCACACTAGTTCTATTCACTGAGCCTGGAGAGGAAACGCATAGTGCTAGCACTAGAATTAAGGGTGCCACACTAGTTATATTCACTGAGCCTGTTGGAGGAAACGCATATTGCTAGCACTAGAATTAAGGGTGCCCACTAGTTATATTCACTGAGCCTGGAGAGGAAACGCATATTGCTAGCACTAGAATTAAGGATGCCCACTAGTTCTATTCACTGAGCCTGGTGAGGAAACGCATATTGCTAGCACTAGAATTAAGGGTGCCCCACTAGTTATATTCACTGAGCCTGGTGAGGAAACGCATATTGCTAGCACTAGAATTAAGGGTGCCACACTAGTTCTATTCACTGAGCCTGGAGAGGAAACGCATAGTGCTAGCACTAGAATTAAGGGTGCCACACTAGTTATATTCACTGAGCCTGTTGGAGGAAACGCATATTGCTAGCACTAGAATTAAGGGTGCCCACTAGTTCTATTCACTGAGCCTGGTGAAGGAAACGCATATTGCTAGCACTAGAATTAAGGGTGCCCACTAGTTCTATTCACTGAGCCTGGTGAGGAAACGCATATTGCTAGCACTAGAATTAAGGGTGCCCCACTAGTTATATTCACTGAGCCTGGTGAGGAAACGCATATTGCTAGCACTAGAATTAAGGGTGCCACACTAGTTCTATTCACTGAGCCTGGAGAGGAAACGCATAGTGCTAGCACTAGAATTAAGGGTGCCACACTAGTTATATTCACTGAGCCTGTTGGAGGAAACGCATATTGCTAGCACTAGAATTAAGGGTGCCCACTAGTTATATTCACTGAGCCTGGAGAGGAAACGCATATTGCTAGCACTAGAATTAAGGATGCCCACTAGTTATATTCACTGAGCCTGGTGGAGGAAACGCATATTGCTAGCACTAGAATTAAGGGTGCCCACTAGTTATATTCACTGAGCCTGGTGGAGGAAACGCATATTGCTAGCACTAGAATTAAGGGTGCCACACTAGTTCTATTCACTGAGCCTGGAGAGGAAACGCATATTGCTAGCACTAGAATTAAGGGTGCCCCACTAGTTATATTCACTGAGCCTGGTGAAGGAAACGCATATTGCTAGCACTAGAATTAAGGGTGCCCACTAGATATATTCACTGAGCCTGGTGAGGAAACGCATATTGCTAGCACTAGAATTAATGGTGCCCCACTAGTTATATTCACTGAACCTGGTGAAGGAAACGCATATTGCTAGCACTAGAATTAAGGGTGCCACACTAGTTCTATTCACTGAGCCTGGTGAGGAAACGCATATTGCTAGCACTAGAATTAAGGATGCCACACTAGTTATATTCACTGAGCCTGGTGAGGAAACGCATATTGCTAGCACTAGAATTAAGGGTGCCACACTAGTTCTATTCACTGAGCCTGGAGAGGAAACGCATATTGCTAGCACTAGAATTAAGGATGCCCACTAGTTATATTCACTGAGCCTGGTGGAGGAAACGCATATTGCTAGCACTAGAATTAAGGGTGCCCACTAGTTCTATTCACTGAGCCTGGTGAAGGAAACGCATATTGCTAGCACTAGAATTAAGGGTGCCACACTAGTTATATTCACTGAGCCTGGAGAGGAAACGCATATTGCTAGCACTAGAATTAAGGGTGCCCACTAGTTATATTCACTGAGAATGGTGAAGGCAACGCATATTGCTAGCACTAGAATTAAGGGTGCCACACTAGTTATATTCACTGAGCCTGGTGAGGAAACGCATATTGCTAGCACTAGAATTAAGGATGCCACACTAGTTCTATTCACTGAGCCTGGTGAGGAAACGCATATTGCTAGCACTAGAAGTAAGGATGCCACACTAGTTATATTCACTGAGCCTGGTGAAGAAACGCATATTGCTAGCACTAGAATTAAGGGTGCCACACTAGTTCTATTCCCTGAGTCTGGAAACGCATATTGTTAGCACTAGAATTAAGGGTGCCACACTAGTTATATTCACTGAGCCTGGTGGAGGAAACACATATTGCTAGCAGTAGAATTAAGGGTACCCACACTAGTTATATTCACTGAGCCTGGAGAGGAAACGCATATTGCTAGCACTAGAATTAAGGGTGCCCACTAGTTATATTCACTGAGCCTGGTGGAGGAAACGCATATTGCTAGCACTAGAATTAAGGGCGCCACACTAGTTATATTTACTGAGCCTGGTGAGGAAACGCATATTGCTAGCACTAGAATTAAGGATGCCACACTATTTATATTCACTGAGCCTGGTGAGGAAACGCATATTGCTAGCACTAGAATTAAGGGTGCCACACCAGTTATATTCTCTGAGCCTGGTGAGGAAACGCATATTGCTAGCACTAGAATTAAGGGTGCCCACTAGTTCTATTCACTGAGCCTGGAGAGGAACCGCATATTGCTAGCACTAGAATTAAGGGTGCCCACTAGTTCTATTCACTGAGCCTGGAGAGGAACCGCATATTGCTAGCACTAGAATTAAGGGTGCCCACTAGTTCTATTCACTGAGCCTGGTGAGGAAACGCATATTTCTAGCACTAGAATTAAGGGTGCCACACTAGTTATATTCACTGAGCCTGGTGAAGTAAACGCATATTGCTAGCACTAGAATTAAGGGTGCCACACTAGTTCTATTCACTGAGCCTGGAGAGGAAACGCATAGTGCTAGCACTAGAATTAAGGGTGCCCCACTAGTTATATTCACTGAGCCTGGTGAAGGAAACGCATATTGCTAGCACTAGAATTAAGGGTGCCAAACTAGTTATATTCACTGAGCCTTGTGGAGGAAACGCATACTGCTACCACTAGAATTAAGGGTGCCCCACTAGTTATATTCACTGAGCCTGGTGAGGAAACGCATATTGCTAGCACTAGAATTAAGGATGCCACACTAGTTATATTCACTGAGCCTGGTGAGGAAACGCATAGTGCTAGCACTAGAATTAAGGGTGCCACACTAGTTATATTCACTGAGCCTGTTGGAGGAAACGCATATTGCTAGCACTAGAATTAAGGGTGCCCGCTAGTTATATTCACTGAGCCTGGTGAGGAAACGCATATTGCTAGCACTAGAATTAAGGGTGCCCACTAGTTCTATTCACTGAGCCTGGTGAAGGAAACGCATATTGCTAGCACTAGAATTAAGGGTGCCCACTAGTTCTATTCACTGAGCCTGGTGAGGAAACGCATATTGCTAGCACTAGAATTAAGGGTGCCCCACTAGTTATATTCACTGAGCCTGGTGAAGGAAACGCATATTGCTAGCACTAGAATTAAGGGTGCCCACTAGTTCTATTCACTGAGCCTGGTGAAGGAAACGCATATTGCTAGCACTAGAATTAAGGGTGCCCACTAGTTCTATTCACTGAGCCTGGTGAGGAAACGCATATTGCTAGCACTAGAATTAAGGGTGCCCCACTAGTTATATTCACTGAGCCTGGTGAAGGAAACGCATATTGCTAGCACTAGAATTAAGGATGCCACACTAGTTATATTCACTGAGCCTGGTGAAGTAAACGCATATTGCTAGCACTAGAATTAAGGGTGCCACACTAGTTATATTCACTGAGCCTGGAGAGGAAACGCATATTGGTAGCACTAGAATTAATGGTGCCCCACTAGTTCTATTCACTGAGCCTGGAGAGGAAACGCATAGTGCTAGCACTAGAATTAAGGGTGCCACACTAGTTATATTCACTGAGCCTGTTGGAGGAAACGCATATTGCTAGCACTAGAATTAAGGGTGCCCACTAGTTCTATTCACTGAGCCTGGTGAGGAAACGCATATTGCTAGCACTAGAATTAAGGGTGCCACACTAGTTATATTCACTGAGCCATGAGAGGAAACGCATATTGCTAGCACTAGAATTAAGGGTGCCCACTAGTTATATTCACTGAGCCTGGTGAAGGAAACGCATATTGCTAGCACTAGAATTAATGGTGCCCCACTAGTTATATTCACTGAGCCTGGTGGAGGAAACGCATATTGCTAGCACTAGAATTAAGGATGCCACACTAGTTATATTCACTGAGCCTGGTGAGGAAACGCATATTGCTAGCACTAGAATTAAGGGTGCCACACTAGTTCTATTCACTGAGCCTGGAGAGGAAACGCATAGTGCTAGCACTAGAATTAAGGGTGCCACACTAGTTATATTCACTGAGCCTGTTGGAGGAAACGCATATTGCTAGCACTAGAATTAAGGGTGCCCACTAGTTATATTCACTGAGCCTGGTGAGGAAACGCATATTGCTAGCACTAGAATTAAGGGTGCCCACTATTTATATTCACTGAGCCTGGTGAGGAAACGCATATTGCTAGCACTAGAATTAAGGGTGCCCACTAGTTCTATTCACTGAGCCTGGTGAAGGAAACGCATATTGCTAGCACTAGAATTAAGGGTGCCCCACTAGTTATATTCACTGAGCCTGGTGAAGGAAACGCATATTGCTAGCACTAGAATTAAGGATGCCACACTAGTTATATTCATTGAGCCTGGTGAGGAAACGCATATTGCTAGCACTAGAATTAAGGGTGCCACACTAGTTCTATTCACTGAGCCTGGAGAGGAAACGCATATTGCTAGCACTAGAATTAAGGATGCCCACTAGTTCTATTCACTGAGCCTGGTGGAGGAAACGCATATTGCTAGCACTAGAATTAAGGGTGCCCACTAGTTATATTCACTGAGCCTGGTGGAGGAAACGCATATTGCTAGCACTAGAATTAAGGGTGCCACACTAGTTCTATTCACTGAGCCTGGAGAGGAAACGCATATTGCTAGCACTAGAATTAAGGGTGCCCCACTAGTTATATTCACTGAGCCTGGTGAAGGAAACGCATATTGCTAGCACTAGAATTAAGGGTGCCCACTAGATATATTCACTGAGCCTGGTGAGGAAACGCATATTGCTAGCACTAGAATTAAGGGTGCCCCACTAGTTATATTCACTGAACCTGGTGAAGGAAACGCATATTGCTAGCACTAGAATTAAGGGTGCCACACTAGTTATATTCACTGAGCCTGGAGAGGAAACGCATATTGCTAGCACTAGAATTAAGGGTGCCCACTAGTTATATTCACTGAGAATGGTGAAGGCAACGCATATTGCTAGCACTAGAATTAAGGGTGCCACACTAGTTATATTCACTGAGCCTGGTGAGGAAACGCATATTGCTAGCACTAGAATTAAGGATGCCACACTAGTTCTATTCACTGAGCCTGGTGAGGAAACGCATATTGCTAGCACTAGAAGTAAGGATGCCACACTAGTTATATTCACTGAGCCTGGTGAAGAAACGCATATTGCTAGCACTAGAATTAAGGGTGCCACACTAGTTCTATTCCCTGAGTCTGGAAACGCATATTGTTAGCACTAGAATTAAGGGTGCCACACTAGTTATATTCACTGAGCCTGGTGGAGGAAACACATATTGCTAGCAGTAGAATTAAGGGTACCCACACTAGTTATATTCACTGAGCCTGGAGAGGAAACGCATATTGCTAGCACTAGAATTAAGGGTGCCCACTAGTTATATTCACTGAGCCTGGTGGAGGAAACGCATATTGCTAGCACTAGAATTAAGGGCGCCACACTAGTTATATTCACTGAGCCTGGTGAGGAAACGCATATTGCTAGCACTAGAATTAAGGATGCCACACTAGTTATATTCACTGAGCCTGGTGAGGAAACGCATATTGCTAGCACTAGAATTAAGGGTGCCACACCAGTTATATTCACTGAGCCTGGTGAGGAAACGCATATTGCTAGCACTAGAATTAAGGGTGCCCACTAGTTCTATTCACTGAGCCTGGAGAGGAACCGCATATTGCTAGCACTAGAATTAAGGGTGCCCACTAGTTCTATTCACTGAGCCTGGAGAGGAACCGCATATTGCTAGCACTAGAATTAAGGGTGCCCACTAGTTCTATTCACTGAGCCTGGAGAGGAACCGCATATTGCTAGCACTAGAATTAAGGGTGCCCACTAGTTCTATTCACTGAGCCTGGTGAGGAAACGCATATTTCTAGCACTAGAATTAAGGGTGCCCACTAGTTCTATTCACTGAGCCTGGTGAGGAAACGCATATTTCTAGCACTAGAGTTAAGGGTGCCACACTAGTTATATTCACTGAGCCTGGTGAAGTAAACGCATATTGCTAGCACTAGAATTAAGGGTGCCACACTAGTTCTATTCACTGAGCCTGGAGAGGAAACGCATAGTGCTAGCACTAGAATTAAGGGTGCCACACTAGTTATATTCACTGAGCCTGTTGGAGGAAACGCATATTGCTAGCACTAGAATTAAGGGTGCCCACTAGTTATATTCACTGAGCCTGGTGAGGAAACGCATATTGCTAGCACTAGAATTAAGGGTGCCCACTATTTATATTCACTGAGCCTGGTGAGGAAACGCATATTGCTAGCACTAGAAGTAAGGATGCCACACTAGTTATATTCACTGAGCCTGGTGAAGAAACGCATATTGCTAGCACTAGAATTAAGGGTGCCACACTAGTTCTATTCCCCGAGTCTGGAAACGCATATTGTTAGCACTAGAATTAAGGGTGCCACACTAGTTATATTCACTGAGCCTGGTGGAGGAAACACATATTGCTAGCAGTAGAATTAAGGGTACCCACACTAGTTATATTCACTGAGCCTGGAGAGGAAACGCATATTGCTAGCACTAGAATTAAGGGTGCCCACTAGTTATATTCACTGAGCCTGGTGGAGGAAACGCATATTGCTAGCACTAGAATTAAGGGCGCCACACTAGTTATATTCACTGAGCCTGGTGAGGAAACGCATATTGCTAGCACTAGAATTAAGGATGCCACACTAGTTATATTCACTGAGCCTGGTGAGGAAACGCATATTGCTAGCACTAGAATTAAGGGTGCCACACCAGTTATATTCACTGAGCCTGGTGAGGAAACGCATATTGCTAGCACTAGAATTAAGGGTGCCCACTAGTTCTATTCACTGAGCCTGGAGAGGAACCGCATATTGCTAGCACTAGAATTAAGGGTGCCCACTAGTTCTATTCACTGAGCCTGGAGAGGAACCGCATATTGCTAGCACTAGAATTAAGGGTGCCCACTAGTTCTATTCACTGAGCCTGGTGAGGAAACGCATATTTCTAGCACTAGAATTAAGGGTGCCACACTAGTTATATTCACTGAGCCTGGTGAAGTAAATGCATATTGCTAGCACTAGAATTAAGGGTGCCACACTAGTTCTATTCACTGAGCCTGGAGAGGAAACGCATAGTGCTAGCACTAGAATTAAGGGTGCCACACTAGTTATATTCACTGAGCCTGTTGGAGGAAACGCATATTGCTAGCACTAGAATTAAGGGTGCCCACTAGTTATATTCACTGAGCCTGGTGAGGAAACGCATATTGCTAGCACTAGAATTAAGGGTGCCCACTATTTATATTCACTGAGCCTGGTGAGGAAACGCATATTGCTAGCACTAGAATTAAGGATGCCCACTAGTTATATTCACTGAGCCTGGTGGAGGAAACGCATATTGCTAGCACTAGAATTAAGGGTGCCACACTAGTTATATTCACTGAGCCTGGAGAGGAAACGCATATTGCTAGCACTAGAATTAAGGGTGCCACACTAGTTCTATTCACTGAGCCTGGAGAGGAAACGCATATTGCTAGCACTAGAATTAAGGATGCCCACTAGTTATATTCACTGAGCCTGGTGGAGGAAACGCATATTGCTAGCACTAGAATTAAGGGTGCCCACTAGATATATTCACTGAGCCTGGTGAGGAAACGCATATTGCTAGCACTAGAATTAAGGGTGCCCCACTAGTTATATTCACTGAACCTGGTGAAGGAAACGCATATTGCTAGCACTAGAATTAAGGATGCCACACTAGTTATATTCACTGAGCCTGGTGAGGAAACGCATATTGCTAGCACTAGAATTAAGGGTGCCACACTAGTTCTATTCACTGAGCCTGGAGAGGAAACGCATATTGCTAGCACTAGAATTAAGGATGCCCACTAGTTATATTCACTGAGCCTGGTGGAGGAAACGCATATTGCTAGCACTAGAATTAAGGATGCCCACTAGTTATATTCACTGAGCCTGGTGGAGGAAACGCATATTGCTAGCACTAGAATTAAGGGTGCCCCACTAGTTATATTCACTGAACCTGGTGAAGGAAACGCATATTGCTAGCACTAGAATTAAGGATGCCACACTAGTTATATTCACTGAGCCTGGTGAGGAAACGCATATTGCTAGCACTAGAATTAAGGGTGCCACACTAGTTCTATTCACTGAGCCTGGAGAGGAAACGCATATTGCTAGCACTAGAATTAAGGATGCCCACTAGTTATATTCACTGAGCCTGGTGGAGGAAACGCATATTGCTAGCACTAGAATTAAGGGTGCCCACTAGTTCTATTCACTGAGCCTGGTGAGGAAACGCATATTGCTAGCACTAGAATTAAGGGTGCCCCACTAGTTATATTCACTGAGCCTGGAGAGGAAACGCATATTGCTAGCACTAGAATTAAGGGTGCCACACTAGTTATATTCACTGAGCCTGGTGAAGGAAACGCATATTGCTAGCACTAGAATTAAGGATGCCACACTAGTTATATTCACTGAGCCTGGTGAGGAAACACATATTGCTAGCACTAGAAGTAAGGGTGCCCACTAGTTATATTCACTGAGCCTGGTGGAGGAAACGCATACTGCTAGCACTAGAATTAAGGATGCCACACTAGTTATATTCACTGAGCCTGGTGAGGAAACGCATATTGCTAGCACTAGAATTAAGGGTGCCCACTATTTATATTCACTGAGCCTGGTGAAGGAAACGCATATTGCTAGCACTAGAATTAAGGGTGCCCCACTAGTTATATTCACTGAGCCTGGTGAGGAAACGCATATTGCTAGCACTAGAATTAAGGGTGCCACACTAGTTATATTCACTGAGTCTGGAGAGGAAACGCATATTGCTAGCACTAGAATTAAGGGTGCCACACTAGTTCTATTCACTGAGCCTGGAGAGGAAACGCATATTGCTAGCACTAGAATTAAGGATGCCCACTAGTTATATTCACTGAGCCTGGTGGAGGAAACGCATATTGCTAGCACTAGAATTAAGGGTGCCCACTAGATATATTCACTGAGCCTGGTGAGGAAACGCATATTGCTAGCACTAGAATTAAGGGTGCCCCACTAGTTATATTCACTGAACCTGGTGAAGGAAACGCATATTGCTAGCACTAGAATTAAGGATGCCACACTAGTTATATTCACTGAGCCTGGTGAGGAAACGCATATTGCTAGCACTAGAATTAAGGGTGCCACACTAGTTCTATTCACTGAGCCTGGAGAGGAAACGCATATTGCTAGCACTAGAATTAAGGATGCCCACTAGTTATATTCACTGAGCCTGGTGGAGGAAACGCATATTGCTAGCACTAGAATTAAGGGTGCCACACTAGTTATATTCACTGAGCCTGGAGAGGAAACGCATATTGCTAGCACTAGAATTAAGGGTGCCCACTAGTTATATTCACTGAGCCTGGTGAAGGCAACGCATATTGCTAGCACTAGAATTAAGGGTGCCACACTAGTTATATTCACTGAGCCTGGTGAGGAAACGCATATTGCTAGCACTAGAATTAAGGATGCCACACTAGTTCTATTCACTGAGCCTGGAGAGGAAACGCATATTGCTAGCACTAGAATTAAGGATGCCCACTAGTTATATTCACTGAGCCTGGTGAAGGAAACGCATATTGCTAGCACTAGAATTAAGGATGCCACACTAGTTATATTCACTGAGCCTGGTGAAGAAACGCATATCGCTAGCACTAGAATTAAGGGTGCCACACTAGTTCTATTCCCTGAGTCTGGAAACGCATATTGTTAGCACTAGAATTAAGGGTGCCACACTAGTTATATTCACTGAGCCTGGTGGAGGAAACACATATTGCTAGCAGTAGAATTAAGGGTACCCACACTAGTTATATTCACTGAGCCTGGAGAGGAAACGCATATTGCTAGCACTAGAATTAAGGGTGCCCACTAGTTATATTCACTGAGCCTGGTGGAGGAAACGCATATTGCTAGCACTAGAATTAAGGGCGCCACACTAGTTATATTCACTGAGCCTGGTGAGGAAACGCATATTGCTAGCACTAGAATTAAGGATGCCACACTAGTTATATTCACTGAGCCTGGTGAGGAAACGCATATTGCTAGCACTAGAATTAAGGGTGCCACACTAGTTATATTCACTGAGCCTGGTGAAGGAAACGCATATTGCTAGCACTAGAATTAAGGGTGCCCACTAGTTATATTCACTGAGCCTGGTGAGGAAGCGCATATTGCTAGCATGCCCACTAGTTCTATTCACCGAGCCTGGTGAGGAAACGCATATTGCTAGCACTAGAATTAAGGGTGCCACACTAGTTATATTCACTGAGCCTGGTGAGGAAACGCATATTGCTAGCACTAGAATTAAGGGTGCCACACCAGTTATATTCACTGAGCCTGGTGAGGAAACGCATATTGCTAGCAGTAGAATTAAGGGTGCCCACACTAGTTATATTCACTGAGCCTGGAGAGGAAACGCATATTGCTAGCACTAGAATTAAGGGTGCCACACTAGTTATATTCACTGAGCCTGGTGAAGGAAACGCATATTGCTAGCACTAGAATTAAGGATGCCACACTAGTTATATTCACTGAGCCTGGTGAAGGAAACGCATATTGCTAGCACTAGAATTAAGGGTGCCCCACTAGTTATATTCACTGAGCCTGGTGAGGAAACGCATATTGCTAGCACTAGAATTAAGGGTGCCACACTAGTTATATTCACTGAGTCTGGAGAGGAAACGCATATTGCTAGCACTAGAATTAAGAGTGCCACACTAGTTATATTCACTGAGCCTGGAGAGGAAACGCATATTGCTAGCACTAGAATTAAGGGTGCCCCACTAGTTATATTCACTGAGCCTGGTGAGGAAACGCATATTGCTAGCACTAGATTTAAGGGTGCCACACTAGTTATATTCACTGAGCCTGGAGAGGAAACGCATATTGCTAGCACTAGAATTAAGGGTGCCACACTAGTTATATTCACTGAGCCTGGTGAGGAAACGCATATTGCTAGCACTAGAATTAAGGGTGCCCACTAGTTATATTCACTGAGCCTGGTGGAGGAAACGCATATTGCTAGCACTAGAATTAAGGGTGCCACACTAGTTATATTCACTGAGCCTGGTGGAGGAAACGCATATTGCTAGCACTAGAATTAAGGGTGCCACACTAGTTATATTCACTGAGCCTGGTGAAGGAAACGCATATTGCTAGCACTAGAATTAAGGATGCCACACTAGTTATATTCACTGAGCCTGGTGAAGGAAACGCATATTGCTAGCACTAGAATTAAGGGTGCCCCACTAGTTATATTCACTGAGCCTGGTGAGGAAACGCATATTGCTAGCACTAGAATTAAGGGTGCCACACTAGTTATATTCACTGAGCCTGGTGAAGGAAACGCATATTGCTAGCACTAGAATTAAGGATGCCACACTAGTTATATTCACTGAGCCTGGTGGAGGAAACGCATATTGCTAGCACTAGAATTAAGGGTGCCCACTAGTTCTATTCACTGAGCCTGGTGAAGGAAACGCATATTGCTAGCACTAGAATTAAGGGTGCCACACTAGTTATATTCACTGAGCCTGGAGAGGAAACGCATATTGCTAGCACTAGAATTAAGGGTGCCCACTAGTTATATTCACTGAGAATGGTGAAGGCAACGCATATTGCTAGCACTAGAATTAAGGGTGCCACACTAGTTATATTCACTGAGCCTGGTGAGGAAACGCATATTGCTAGCACTAGAATTAAGGATGCCACACTAGTTCTATTCACTGAGCCTGGTGAGGAAACGCATATTGCTAGCACTAGAAGTAAGGATGCCACACTAGTTATATTCACTGAGCCTGGTGAAGAAACGCATATTGCTAGCACTAGAATTAAGGGTGCCACACTAGTTCTATTCCCTGAGTCTGGAAACGCATATTGTTAGCACTAGAATTAAGGGTGCCACACTAGTTATATTCACTGAGCCTGGTGGAGGAAACACATATTGCTAGCAGTAGAATTAAGGGTACCCACACTAGTTATATTCACTGAGCCTGGAGAGGAAACGCATATTGCTAGCACTAGAATTAAGGGTGCCCACTAGTTATATTCACTGAGCCTGGTGGAGGAAACGCATATTGCTAGCACTAGAATTAAGGGCGCCACACTAGTTATATTTACTGAGCCTGGTGAGGAAACGCATATTGCTAGCACTAGAATTAAGGATGCCACACTATTTATATTCACTGAGCCTGGTGAGGAAACGCATATTGCTAGCACTAGAATTAAGGGTGCCACACCAGTTATATTCTCTGAGCCTGGTGAGGAAACGCATATTGCTAGCACTAGAATTAAGGGTGCCCACTAGTTCTATTCACTGAGCCTGGAGAGGAACCGCATATTGCTAGCACTAGAATTAAGGGTGCCCACTAGTTCTATTCACTGAGCCTGGAGAGGAACCGCATATTGCTAGCACTAGAATTAAGGGTGCCCACTAGTTCTATTCACTGAGCCTGGTGAGGAAACGCATATTTCTAGCACTAGAATTAAGGGTGCCACACTAGTTATATTCACTGAGCCTGGTGAAGTAAACGCATATTGCTAGCACTAGAATTAAGGGTGCCACACTAGTTCTATTCACTGAGCCTGGAGAGGAAACGCATAGTGCTAGCACTAGAATTAAGGGTGCCCCACTAGTTATATTCACTGAGCCTGGTGAAGGAAACGCATATTGCTAGCACTAGAATTAAGGGTGCCAAACTAGTTATATTCACTGAGCCTTGTGGAGGAAACGCATACTGCTACCACTAGAATTAAGGGTGCCCCACTAGTTATATTCACTGAGCCTGGTGAGGAAACGCATATTGCTAGCACTAGAATTAAGGATGCCACACTAGTTATATTCACTGAGCCTGGTGAGGAAACGCATAGTGCTAGCACTAGAATTAAGGGTGCCACACTAGTTATATTCACTGAGCCTGTTGGAGGAAACGCATATTGCTAGCACTAGAATTAAGGGTGCCCGCTAGTTATATTCACTGAGCCTGGTGAGGAAACGCATATTGCTAGCACTAGAATTAAGGGTGCCCACTAGTTCTATTCACTGAGCCTGGTGAAGGAAACGCATATTGCTAGCACTAGAATTAAGGGTGCCCACTAGTTCTATTCACTGAGCCTGGTGAGGAAACGCATATTGCTAGCACTAGAATTAAGGGTGCCCCACTAGTTATATTCACTGAGCCTGGTGAAGGAAACGCATATTGCTAGCACTAGAATTAAGGGTGCCCACTAGTTCTATTCACTGAGCCTGGTGAAGGAAACGCATATTGCTAGCACTAGAATTAAGGGTGCCCACTAGTTCTATTCACTGAGCCTGGTGAGGAAACGCATATTGCTAGCACTAGAATTAAGGGTGCCCCACTAGTTATATTCACTGAGCCTGGTGAAGGAAACGCATATTGCTAGCACTAGAATTAAGGATGCCACACTAGTTATATTCACTGAGCCTGGTGAAGTAAACGCATATTGCTAGCACTAGAATTAAGGGTGCCACACTAGTTATATTCACTGAGCCTGGAGAGGAAACGCATATTGCTAGCACTAGAATTAATGGTGCCCCACTAGTTCTATTCACTGAGCCTGGAGAGGAAACGCATAGTGCTAGCACTAGAATTAAGGGTGCCACACTAGTTATATTCACTGAGCCTGTTGGAGGAAACGCATATTGCTAGCACTAGAATTAAGGGTGCCCACTAGTTCTATTCACTGAGCCTGGTGAGGAAACGCATATTGCTAGCACTAGAATTAAGGGTGCCACACTAGTTATATTCACTGAGCCATGAGAGGAAACGCATATTGCTAGCACTAGAATTAAGGGTGCCCACTAGTTATATTCACTGAGCCTGGTGAAGGAAACGCATATTGCTAGCACTAGAATTAATGGTGCCCCACTAGTTATATTCACTGAGCCTGGTGGAGGAAACGCATATTGCTAGCACTAGAATTAAGGATGCCACACTAGTTATATTCACTGAGCCTGGTGAGGAAACGCATATTGCTAGCACTAGAATTAAGGGTGCCACACTAGTTCTATTCACTGAGCCTGGAGAGGAAACGCATAGTGCTAGCACTAGAATTAAGGGTGCCACACTAGTTATATTCACTGAGCCTGTTGGAGGAAACGCATATTGCTAGCACTAGAATTAAGGGTGCCCACTAGTTATATTCACTGAGCCTGGTGAGGAAACGCATATTGCTAGCACTAGAATTAAGGGTGCCCACTATTTATATTCACTGAGCCTGGTGAGGAAACGCATATTGCTAGCACTAGAATTAAGGGTGCCCACTAGTTCTATTCACTGAGCCTGGTGAAGGAAACGCATATTGCTAGCACTAGAATTAAGGGTGCCCACTAGTTCTATTCACTGAGCCTGGTGAGGAAACGCATATTGCTAGCACTAGAATTAAGGGTGCCCCACTAGTTATATTCACTGAGCCTGGTGAAGGAAACGCATATTGCTAGCACTAGAATTAAGGATGCCACACTAGTTATATTCATTGAGCCTGGTGAGGAAACGCATATTGCTAGCACTAGAATTAAGGGTGCCACACTAGTTCTATTCACTGAGCCTGGAGAGGAAACGCATATTGCTAGCACTAGAATTAAGGATGCCCACTAGTTCTATTCACTGAGCCTGGTGGAGGAAACGCATATTGCTAGCACTAGAATTAAGGGTGCCCACTAGTTATATTCACTGAGCCTGGTGGAGGAAACGCATATTGCTAGCACTAGAATTAAGGGTGCCACACTAGTTCTATTCACTGAGCCTGGAGAGGAAACGCATATTGCTAGCACTAGAATTAAGGGTGCCCCACTAGTTATATTCACTGAGCCTGGTGAAGGAAACGCATATTGCTAGCACTAGAATTAAGGGTGCCCACTAGATATATTCACTGAGCCTGGTGAGGAAACGCATATTGCTAGCACTAGAATTAAGGGTGCCCCACTAGTTATATTCACTGAACCTGGTGAAGGAAACGCATATTGCTAGCACTAGAATTAAGGGTGCCACACTAGTTATATTCACTGAGCCTGGAGAGGAAACGCATATTGCTAGCACTAGAATTAAGGGTGCCCACTAGTTATATTCACTGAGAATGGTGAAGGCAACGCATATTGCTAGCACTAGAATTAAGGGTGCCACACTAGTTATATTCACTGAGCCTGGTGAGGAAACGCATATTGCTAGCACTAGAATTAAGGATGCCACACTAGTTCTATTCACTGAGCCTGGTGAGGAAACGCATATTGCTAGCACTAGAAGTAAGGATGCCACACTAGTTATATTCACTGAGCCTGGTGAAGAAACGCATATTGCTAGCACTAGAATTAAGGGTGCCACACTAGTTCTATTCCCTGAGTCTGGAAACGCATATTGTTAGCACTAGAATTAAGGGTGCCACACTAGTTATATTCACTGAGCCTGGTGGAGGAAACACATATTGCTAGCAGTAGAATTAAGGGTACCCACACTAGTTATATTCACTGAGCCTGGAGAGGAAACGCATATTGCTAGCACTAGAATTAAGGGTGCCCACTAGTTATATTCACTGAGCCTGGTGGAGGAAACGCATATTGCTAGCACTAGAATTAAGGGCGCCACACTAGTTATATTCACTGAGCCTGGTGAGGAAACGCATATTGCTAGCACTAGAATTAAGGATGCCACACTAGTTATATTCACTGAGCCTGGTGAGGAAACGCATATTGCTAGCACTAGAATTAAGGGTGCCACACCAGTTATATTCACTGAGCCTGGTGAGGAAACGCATATTGCTAGCACTAGAATTAAGGGTGCCCACTAGTTCTATTCACTGAGCCTGGAGAGGAACCGCATATTGCTAGCACTAGAATTAAGGGTGCCCACTAGTTCTATTCACTGAGCCTGGAGAGGAACCGCATATTGCTAGCACTAGAATTAAGGGTGCCCACTAGTTCTATTCACTGAGCCTGGAGAGGAACCGCATATTGCTAGCACTAGAATTAAGGGTGCCCACTAGTTCTATTCACTGAGCCTGGTGAGGAAACGCATATTTCTAGCACTAGAATTAAGGGTGCCCACTAGTTCTATTCACTGAGCCTGGTGAGGAAACGCATATTTCTAGCACTAGAGTTAAGGGTGCCACACTAGTTATATTCACTGAGCCTGGTGAAGTAAACGCATATTGCTAGCACTAGAATTAAGGGTGCCACACTAGTTCTATTCACTGAGCCTGGAGAGGAAACGCATAGTGCTAGCACTAGAATTAAGGGTGCCACACTAGTTATATTCACTGAGCCTGTTGGAGGAAACGCATATTGCTAGCACTAGAATTAAGGGTGCCCACTAGTTATATTCACTGAGCCTGGTGAGGAAACGCATATTGCTAGCACTAGAATTAAGGGTGCCCACTATTTATATTCACTGAGCCTGGTGAGGAAACGCATATTTCTAGCACTAGAATTAAGGGTGCCCACTAGTTCTATTCACTGAGCCTGGTGAAGGAAACGCATATTGCTAGCACTAGAATTAAGGGTGCCCACTAGTTCTATTCACTGAGCCTGGTGAGGAAACGCATATTGCTAGCACTAGAAGTAAGGATGCCACACTAGTTATATTCACTGAGCCTGGTGAAGAAACGCATATTGCTAGCACTAGAATTAAGGGTGCCACACTAGTTCTATTCCCCGAGTCTGGAAACGCATATTGTTAGCACTAGAATTAAGGGTGCCACACTAGTTATATTCACTGAGCCTGGTGGAGGAAACACATATTGCTAGCAGTAGAATTAAGGGTACCCACACTAGTTATATTCACTGAGCCTGGAGAGGAAACGCATATTGCTAGCACTAGAATTAAGGGTGCCCACTAGTTATATTCACTGAGCCTGGTGGAGGAAACGCATATTGCTAGCACTAGAATTAAGGGCGCCACACTAGTTATATTCACTGAGCCTGGTGAGGAAACGCATATTGCTAGCACTAGAATTAAGGATGCCACACTAGTTATATTCACTGAGCCTGGTGAGGAAACGCATATTGCTAGCACTAGAATTAAGGGTGCCACACCAGTTATATTCACTGAGCCTGGTGAGGAAACGCATATTGCTAGCACTAGAATTAAGGGTGCCCACTAGTTCTATTCACTGAGCCTGGAGAGGAACCGCATATTGCTAGCACTAGAATTAAGGGTGCCCACTAGTTCTATTCACTGAGCCTGGAGAGGAACCGCATATTGCTAGCACTAGAATTAAGGGTGCCCACTAGTTCTATTCACTGAGCCTGGTGAGGAAACGCATATTTCTAGCACTAGAATTAAGGGTGCCACACTAGTTATATTCACTGAGCCTGGTGAAGTAAATGCATATTGCTAGCACTAGAATTAAGGGTGCCACACTAGTTCTATTCACTGAGCCTGGAGAGGAAACGCATAGTGCTAGCACTAGAATTAAGGGTGCCACACTAGTTATATTCACTGAGCCTGTTGGAGGAAACGCATATTGCTAGCACTAGAATTAAGGGTGCCCACTAGTTATATTCACTGAGCCTGGTGAGGAAACGCATATTGCTAGCACTAGAATTAAGGGTGCCCACTATTTATATTCACTGAGCCTGGTGAGGAAACGCATATTGCTAGCACTAGAATTAAGGATGCCCACTAGTTATATTCACTGAGCCTGGTGGAGGAAACGCATATTGCTAGCACTAGAATTAAGGGTGCCACACTAGTTATATTCACTGAGCCTGGAGAGGAAACGCATATTGCTAGCACTAGAATTAAGGGTGCCACACTAGTTCTATTCACTGAGCCTGGAGAGGAAACGCATATTGCTAGCACTAGAATTAAGGATGCCCACTAGTTATATTCACTGAGCCTGGTGGAGGAAACGCATATTGCTAGCACTAGAATTAAGGGTGCCCACTAGATATATTCACTGAGCCTGGTGAGGAAACGCATATTGCTAGCACTAGAATTAAGGGTGCCCCACTAGTTATATTCACTGAACCTGGTGAAGGAAACGCATATTGCTAGCACTAGAATTAAGGATGCCACACTAGTTATATTCACTGAGCCTGGTGAGGAAACGCATATTGCTAGCACTAGAATTAAGGGTGCCACACTAGTTCTATTCACTGAGCCTGGAGAGGAAACGCATATTGCTAGCACTAGAATTAAGGATGCCCACTAGTTATATTCACTGAGCCTGGTGGAGGAAACGCATATTGCTAGCACTAGAATTAAGGATGCCCACTAGTTATATTCACTGAGCCTGGTGGAGGAAACGCATATTGCTAGCACTAGAATTAAGGGTGCCCCACTAGTTATATTCACTGAACCTGGTGAAGGAAACGCATATTGCTAGCACTAGAATTAAGGATGCCACACTAGTTATATTCACTGAGCCTGGTGAGGAAACGCATATTGCTAGCACTAGAATTAAGGGTGCCACACTAGTTCTATTCACTGAGCCTGGAGAGGAAACGCATATTGCTAGCACTAGAATTAAGAATGCCCACTAGTTATATTCACTGAGCCTGGTGGAGGAAACGCATATTGCTAGCACTAGAATTAAGGGTGCCCACTAGTTCTATTCACTGAGCCTGGTGAGGAAACGCATATTGCTAGCACTAGAATTAAGGGTGCCCCACTAGTTATATTCACTGAGCCTGGAGAGGAAACGCATATTGCTAGCACTAGAATTAAGGGTGCCACACTAGTTATATTCACTGAGCCTGGTGAAGGAAACGCATATTGCTAGCACTAGAATTAAGGATGCCACACTAGTTATATTCACTGAGCCTGGTGAGGAAACACATATTGCTAGCACTAGAAGTAAGGGTGCCCACTAGTTATATTCACTGAGCCTGGTGGAGGAAACGCATACTGCTAGCACTAGAATTAAGGATGCCACACTAGTTATATTCACTGAGCCTGGTGAGGAAACGCATATTGCTAGCACTAGAATTAAGGGTGCCCACTATTTATATTCACTGAGCCTGGTGAAGGAAACGCATATTGCTAGCACTAGAATTAAGGGTGCCCCACTAGTTATATTCACTGAGCCTGGTGAGGAAACGCATATTGCTAGCACTAGAATTAAGGGTGCCACACTAGTTATATTCACTGAGTCTGGAGAGGAAACGCATATTGCTAGCACTAGAATTAAGGGTGCCACACTAGTTCTATTCACTGAGCCTGGAGAGGAAACGCATATTGCTAGCACTAGAATTAAGGATGCCCACTAGTTATATTCACTGAGCCTGGTGGAGGAAACGCATATTGCTAGCACTAGAATTAAGGGTGCCCACTAGATATATTCACTGAGCCTGGTGAGGAAACGCATATTGCTAGCACTAGAATTAAGGGTGCCCCACTAGTTATATTCACTGAACCTGGTGAAGGAAACGCATATTGCTAGCACTAGAATTAAGGATGCCACACTAGTTATATTCACTGAGCCTGGTGAGGAAACGCATATTGCTAGCACTAGAATTAAGGGTGCCACACTAGTTCTATTCACTGAGCCTGGAGAGGAAACGCATATTGCTAGCACTAGAATTAAGGATGCCCACTAGTTATATTCACTGAGCCTGGTGGAGGAAACGCATATTGCTAGCACTAGAATTAAGGGTGCCACACTAGTTATATTCACTGAGCCTGGAGAGGAAACGCATATTGCTAGCACTAGAATTAAGGGTGCCCACTAGTTATATTCACTGAGCCTGGTGAAGGCAACGCATATTGCTAGCACTAGAATTAAGGGTGCCACACTAGTTATATTCACTGAGCCTGGTGAGGAAACGCATATTGCTAGCACTAGAATTAAGGATGCCACACTAGTTCTATTCACTGAGCCTGGAGAGGAAACGCATATTGCTAGCACTAGAATTAAGGATGCCCACTAGTTATATTCACTGAGCCTGGTGAAGGAAACGCATATTGCTAGCACTAGAATTAAGGATGCCACACTAGTTATATTCACTGAGCCTGGTGAAGAAACGCATATCGCTAGCACTAGAATTAAGGGTGCCACACTAGTTCTATTCCCTGAGTCTGGAAACGCATATTGTTAGCACTAGAATTAAGGGTGCCACACTAGTTATATTCACTGAGCCTGGTGGAGGAAACACATATTGCTAGCAGTAGAATTAAGGGTACCCACACTAGTTATATTCACTGAGCCTGGAGAGGAAACGCATATTGCTAGCACTAGAATTAAGGGTGCCCACTAGTTATATTCACTGAGCCTGGTGGAGGAAACGCATATTGCTAGCACTAGAATTAAGGGCGCCACACTAGTTATATTCACTGAGCCTGGTGAGGAAACGCATATTGCTAGCACTAGAATTAAGGATGCCACACTAGTTATATTCACTGAGCCTGGTGAGGAAACGCATATTGCTAGCACTAGAATTAAGGGTGCCACACTAGTTATATTCACTGAGCCTGGTGAAGGAAACGCATATTGCTAGCACTAGAATTAAGGGTGCCCACTAGTTATATTCACTGAGCCTGGTGAGGAAGCGCATATTGCTAGCATGCCCACTAGTTCTATTCACCGAGCCTGGTGAGGAAACGCATATTGCTAGCACTAGAATTAAGGGTGCCACACTAGTTATATTCACTGAGCCTGGTGAGGAAACGCATATTGCTAGCACTAGAATTAAGGGTGCCACACCAGTTATATTCACTGAGCCTGGTGAGGAAACGCATATTGCTAGCAGTAGAATTAAGGGTGCCCACACTAGTTATATTCACTGAGCCTGGAGAGGAAACGCATATTGCTAGCACTAGAATTAAGGGTGCCACACTAGTTATATTCACTGAGCCTGGTGAAGGAAACGCATATTGCTAGCACTAGAATTAAGGATGCCACACTAGTTATATTCACTGAGCCTGGTGAAGGAAACGCATATTGCTAGCACTAGAATTAAGGGTGCCCCACTAGTTATATTCACTGAGCCTGGTGAGGAAACGCATATTGCTAGCACTAGAATTAAGGGTGCCACACTAGTTATATTCACTGAGTCTGGAGAGGAAACGCATATTGCTAGCACTAGAATTAAGAGTGCCACACTAGTTATATTCACTGAGCCTGGAGAGGAAACGCATATTGCTAGCACTAGAATTAAGGGTGCCCCACTAGTTATATTCACTGAGCCTGGTGAGGAAACGCATATTGCTAGCACTAGATTTAAGGGTGCCACACTAGTTATATTCACTGAGCCTGGAGAGGAAACGCATATTGCTAGCACTAGAATTAAGGGTGCCACACTAGTTATATTCACTGAGCCTGGTGAGGAAACGCATATTGCTAGCACTAGAATTAAGGGTGCCACTAATTATATTCACTGAGCCTGGTGAGGAAACGCATATTGCTAGCACTAGAATTAAGGGTGCCCACTAGTTATATTCACTGAGCCTGGTGGAGGAAACGCATATTGCTAGCACTAGAATTAAGGGTGCCACACTAGTTATATTCACTGAGCCTGGTGGAGGAAACGCATATTGCTAGCACTAGAATTAAGGGTGCCACACTAGTTATATTCACTGAGCCTGGTGAAGGAAACGCATATTGCTAGCACTAGAATTAAGGATGCCACACTAGTTATATTCACTGAGCCTGGTGAAGGAAACGCATATTGCTAGCACTAGAATTAAGGGTGCCCCACTAGTTATATTCACTGAGCCTGGTGAGGAAACGCATATTGCTAGCACTAGAATTAAGGGTGCCACACTAGTTATATTCACTGAGCCTGGTGAAGGAAACGCATATTGCTAGCACTAGAATTAAGGATGCCACACTAGTTATATTCACTGAGCCTGGTGATGAAACGCATATTGCTAGCACTAGAATTAAGGGTGCCACACTAGTTATATTCACTGAGCCTGGTGAAGGAAACGCATATTGCTAGTACTAGAATTAAGGGTGCCACACTAGTTATATTCACTGAGCCTGGTGAAGAAACGCATATTGCTAGCACTAGAATTAAGGGTGCCACACTAGTTATATTCACTGAGCCTGGTGATGAAACGCATATTGCTAGCACTAGAATTAAGGGTGCCACACTAGTTATATTCACTGAGCCTGGTGAAGGAAACGCATATTGCTAGTACTAGAATTAAGGATGCCACTCTAGTTATATTCACTGAGCCTGGTGAGGAAACGCATATTGCTAGCACTAGAATTAAGGGTACCACACTAGTTATATTCACTGAGCCTGGAGAGGAAACGCGTATTGCTAGCACTAGAATTAAGGGTGCCACACTAGTTATATTCACTGAGCCTGGAGAGGAAACGCGTATTGCTAGCACTAGAATTAAGGGTGCCACACTAGTTATATTCACTGAGCCTGGAGAGGAAACGCATATTGCTAGCACTAGAATTAAGGGTGCCACACTAGTTATATTCACTGAGCCTGGTGAAGAAACGCATATTGCTAGCACTAGAATTAAGGGTGCCCACTAGTTATATTCACTGAGCCTGGTGAAGGAAACGCATATTGCTAGCACTAGAAGTAAGGGTGCCCACTAGTTATATTCACTGAGCCTGGTGAGGAAACGCATATTGCTAGCACTAGAATTAAGGGTGCCCACTAGTTATATTCACTGAGCCTGGTGAAGGAAACGCATATTGCTAGCACTAGAATTAAGGGTGCCACACTAGTTATATTCACTGAGCCTGGAGAGGAAACGCATACTGCTAGCACTAGAATTAAGGGTGCCCACTAGTTATATTCACTGAGCCTGGTGAGGAAACGCATACTGCTAGCACTAGAATTAAGGGTGCCACACTAGTTATATTCACTGAGCCTGGTGAGGAAACGCATATTGCTAGCACTAGAATTAAGGATGCTACACTAGTTATATTCACTGAGCCTGGTGAGGAAACGCATATTGCCAGCACTAGAATTAAGGGTTCCCAGTAGTTCTATTTACTGAGCCTGGTGAGGAAACGCATATTGCTAGCACTAGAATTAAGGGTGCCCACTAGTTCTATTCACTGAGCATGGTGAGGAAACGCATATTGCTAGCACTAGAATTAAGGGTGCCACACTAGTTATATTCACTGAGCCTGGTGAAGGAAATGCATATTGCTAGCACTAGAATTAAGGGTGCCCACTAGTTCTATTCACTGAGCCTGGAAACGCATATTGCTAGCACTAGAATTAAGGGTGCCACACTAGTTATATTCACTGAGCCTGGAGAGGAAACGCGTATTGCTAGCACTAGAATTAAGGGTGCCACACTAGTTATATTCACTGAGCCTGGAGAGGAAACGCATATTGCTAGCACTAGAATTAAGGGTGCCACACTAGTTATATTCACTGAGCCTGGTGAGGAAACGCATATTGCTAGCACTAGAATTAAGGGTGCCCACTAGTTATATTCACTGAGCCTGGTAGAGGAAACGCATATTGCTAGCACTAGAATTAAGGGTGCCACACTAGTTATATTCACTGAGCCTGGAGAGGAAACGCATACTGCTAGCACTAGAATTAAGGGTGCCCACTAGTTATATTCACTGAGCCTGGTGAGGAAACGCATACTGCTAGCACTAGAATTAAGGGTGCCACACTAGTTATATTCACTGAGCCTGGTGAGGAAACGCATATTGCTAGCACTAGAATTAAGGATGCCCCACTAGTTATATTCACTGAGCCTGGTGAGGAAACGCATATTGCTAGCACTAGAATTAAGGGTGCCACACTAGTTATATTCACTGAGCCTGGTGAAGGAAACGCATATTGCTAGCACTAGAATTAAGAGTGCCACACTAGTTATATTCACTGAGCCTGGAGAGGAAACGCATATTGCTAGCACTAGAATTAAGGGTGCCACACTAGTTCTATTCACTGAGCCTGGTGAAGGCAACGCATATTGCTAGCACTAGAATTAAGGGTGCCACACTAGTTATATTCACTGAGCCTGGTGAAGAAACGCATATTGCTAGCACTAGAATTAAGGGTGCCACACTAGTTATATTCACTGAGCCTGGTGATGAAACGCATATTGCTAGCACTAGAATTAAGGGTGCCACACTAGTTATATTCACTGAGCCTGGTGAAGGAAACGCATATTGCTAGTACTAGAATTAAGGATGCCACTCTAGTTATATTCACTGAGCCTGGTGAGGAAACGCATATTGCTAGCACTAGAATTAAGGGTACCACACTAGTTATATTCACTGAGCCTGGTGAGGACACGCATATTGCTAGCACTAGAATTAAGGGTGCCCACTAGTTATATTCACTGAGCCTGGTGAAGGAAACGCATATTGCTAGCACTAGAATTAAGGGTGCCACACTAGTTATATTCACTGAGCCTGGTAGAGGAAACGCATACTGCTAGCACTAGAATTAAGGGTGCCACACTAGTTATATTCACTGAGCCTGGTGAAGGAAACGCATATTGCTAGCACTAGAATTAAGGATGCCACACTAGTTATATTCACTGAGCCTGGTGAAGGAAACACATATTGCTAGCACTAGAATTAAGGGTGCCCCACTAGTTATATTCACTGAGCCTGGTGAGGAAACGCATATTGCTAGCACTAGAATTAAGGGTGCCCACTAGTTATATTCACTGAGCCTGGTGGAGGAAACGCATATTGCTAGCACTAGAATTAAGGGTGCCACACTAGTTATATTCACTGAGCCTGGTGAGGAAACGCATATTGCCAGCACTAGAATTAAGGGTTCCCAGTAGTTCTATTTACTGAGCCTGGTGAGGAAACGCATATTGCTAGCACTAGAATTAAGGGTGCCCACTAGTTCTATTCACTGAGCATGGTGAGGAAACGCATATTGCTAGCACTAGAATTAAGGGTGCCACACTAGTTATATTCACTGAGCCTGGTGAAGGAAACGCATATTGCTAGCACTAGAATTAAGGGTGCCCACTAGTTCTATTCACTGAGCCTGGAAACGCATATTGCTAGCACTAGAATTAAGGGTGCCACACTAGTTATATTCACTGAGCCTGGTGGAGGAAACGCATATTGCTAGCAGTAGAATTAAGGGTACCCACACTAGTTATATTCACTGAGCCTGGAGAGGAAACGCATATTGCTAGCACTAGAATTAAGGATGCCACACTAGTTATATTCACTGAGCCTGGTGAAGGAAACGCATATTGCTAGCACTAGAATTAAGGATGCCCACTAGTTATATTCACTGAGCCTGGTGAGGAAACGCATATTGCTAGCACTAGAATTAAGGGTGCCACACTAGTTATATTCACTAAGCCTGGTGAGGAAACGCATATTGCTAGCACTAGAATTAAGGGTGCCCACACTAGTTATATTCACTGAGCCTGGAGAGGAAACGCATATTGCTAGCACTAGAATTAAGGATGCCACACTAGTTATATTCACTGAGCCTGGTGAAGGAAACGCATATTGCTAGCACTAGAATTAAGGGTGCCCCACTAGTTATATTCACTGAGCCTGGTGAGGAAACGCATATTGCTAACACTAGAATTAAGGGTGCCCACTAGTTATATTCACTGAGCCTGGTGGAGGAAACGCATATTGCTAGCACTAGAATTAAGGGTGCCACACTAGTTATATTCACTGAGCCTGGTGAGGAAACGCATATTGCTAGCACTAGAATTAAGGGTGCCCACTAGTTCTATTCACCGAGCCTGGTGAGGAAACGCATATTGCTAGCACTAGAATTAAGGGTGCCACACTAGTTATATTCACTGAGCCTGGTGGAGGAAACGCATATTGCTAGCAGTAGAATTAAGGGTACCCACACTAGTTATATTCGCTGAGCCTGGTGAAGGAAACGCATATTGCCAGCACTAGAATTAAGGGTTCCCACTAGTTCTATTTACTGAGCCTGGTGAGGAAACGCATATTGCTAGCACTAGAATTAAGGGTGCCACACTAGTTATATTCACTGAGCCTGGTGAGGAAACGCATATTGCTAGCACTAGAATTAAGGGTGCCCACTAGTTATATTCACTGAGCCTGGTGAGGAAACGCATATTGCTAGCACTAGAATTAAGGGTGCCACACTAGTTATATTCACTGAGCCTGGAGAGGAAACGCATATTGCTAGCACTAGAATTAAGGATGCCACACTAGTTATATTCACTGAGCCTGGTGAGGAAACGCATATTGCTAGCACTAGAATTAAGGGTGGCACACTAGTTATATTCACTGAGCCTTGTGAGGAAACGCATATTGCTAGCACTAGAATTAAGGGTGCCACACTAGTTATATTCACTGAGCCTGGAGAGGAAACGCATATTGCTAGCACTAGAATTAAGGATGCCACACTAGTTATATTCACTGAGCCTGGAGAGGAAACGCATATTGCTAGCACTAGAATTAAGGGTGCCCACTAGTTATATTCACTCAGCCTGGTGAAGGAAACGCATATTGCTAGCACTAGAATTAAGGGTGCCACACTAGTTATATTCACTGAGCCTGGTGAAGGAAACGCATATTGCTAGCACTAGAATTAAGGGTGCCCACTAGTTATATTCACTGAGCCTGGTGAAGGAAACGCATATTGCTAGCACTAGAATTAAGGGTGCCCACTAGTTATATTCACTGAGCCTGGTGAAGGAAACGCATATTGCTAGCACTAGAATTAAGGGTGCCCACACTAGTTATATTCACTGAGCCTGGTGAGGAAACGCATATTGCTAGCACTAGAAGTAAGGGTGCCCACTAGTTATATTCACTGAGCCTGGTGAGGAAACGCATATTGCTAGCACTAGAATTAAGGGTGCCCACTAGTTATATTCACTGAGCCTGGTGAAGGAAACGCATATTGCTAGCACTAGAATTAAGGGTGCCACACTAGTTATATTCACTGAGCCTGGTGAGGAAACGCATATTGCTAGCACTAGAATTAAGGGTGCCACACTAGTTATATTCACTGAGCCTGGTGGAGGAAACGCATATTGATAGCAGTAGAATTAAGGGTACCCACACTACTTATATTCACTGAGCCTGGAGAGGAAACGCATATTGCTAGCACTAGAATTAAGGATGCCACACTAGTTATATTCACTGAGCCTGGTGAGGAAACGCATATTGCTAGCACTAGAATTAAGGGTGCCACACTAGTTATATTCACTGAGCCTGGTGAGGAAACGCATATTGCTAGCACTAGAATTAAGGGTGCCACACTAGTTATATTCACTGAGCCTGGTGAGGAAACGCATATTGCTAGCACTAGAATTAAGGGTGCCACACTAGTTATATTCACTGAGCCTGGTGAGGAAACGCATATTGCTAGCAGTAGAATTAAGGGTGCCCACACTAGTTATATTCACTGAGCCTGGAGAGGAAACGCATATTGCTAGCACTAGAATTAAGGATGCCACACTAGTTATATTCACTGAGCCTGGTGAAGGGAACACATATTGCTAGCACTAGAATTAAGGGTGCCCCACTAGTTCTACTCACTGAGCCTGGTGAGGAAACGCATATTGCTAGCACTAGAATTAAGGGTGCCACACTAGTTATATTCACTGAGCCTGGTGAAGGAAACGCATATTGCTAGCATTTTAGAATTAAGGGTACCCACTAATTATATTCACTGAGCCTGGTGAGAAAACGCATATTGCTAGCACTAGAATTAAGGGTGCCACACTAGTTATATTCACTGAGCCTGGTGAGGAAACGCATATTGCTAGCACTAGAATTAAGGGTGCCACACTAGTTATATTCACTGAGCCTGGAGAGGAAACGCATATTGCTAGCACTAGAATTAAGGGTGCCCACTAGTTATATTCACTGAGCCTGGTGAAGGAAACGCATATTGCTAGCACTAGAATTAAGGGTGCCACACTAGTTATATTCACTGAGCCTGGTGAAGGAAACGCATATTGCTAGTACTAAAATTAAGGGTGCCCCACTAGTTATATTCACTGAGCCTGGTGAGGAAACGCATATTGCTAGCACTAGAATTAAGGGTGCCCACTAGTTATATTCACTGAGCCTGGTGGAGGAAACGCATATTGCTAGCACTAGAATTAAGGGTGCCACACTAGTTATATTCACTGAGTCTGGAGAGGAAACGCATATTGCTAGCACTAGAATTAAGAGTGCCACACTAGTTATATTCACTGAGCCTGGAGAGGAAACGCATATTGCTAGCACTAGAATTAAGGGTGCCACACTAGTTCTATTCACTGAGCCTGGTGAAGGCAACGCATATTGCTAGCACTAGAATTAAGGGTGCCACACTAGTTATATTCACTGAGCCTGGTGAGGAAACGCATATTGCTAGCACTAGAATTAAGGGTGCCACACTAGTTATATTCACTGAGCCTGGAGAGGAAACGCATATTGCTAGCACTAGAATTAAGGGTGCCCACTAGTTATATTCACTGAGCCTGGTGAGGAACCGCATATTGCTAGCACTAGAATTAAGGGTGCCACACTAGTTATATTCACTGAGCCTGGTGAGGAAACGCATATTGCTAGCACTAGAATTAAGGGTGCCACACTAGTTATATTCACTGAGTCTGGAGAGGAAACGCATATTGCTAGCACTAGAATTAAGGGTGCCACACTAGTTATATTCACTGAGTCTGGAGAGGAAACGCATATTGCTAGCACTAGAATTAAGAGTGCCACACTAGTTATATTCACTGAGCCTGGAGAGGAAACGCATATTGCTAGCACTAGAATTAAGGGTGCCACACTAGTTCTATTCACTGAGCCTGGTGAAGGCAAAGCATTTTGCTAGCACTACAATTAAGGGTGCCACACTAGTTATATTCACTGAGCCTGGTGAAGAAACACATAACTACAATTAAGGGTGCCACACTAGTTATATTCACTGAGCCAGGTGAAGAAACACATATTGCTAGCACTAGAATTAAGGGTGCCACACTAGTTATATTCACTGAGCCTGGTGAGGAAACGCATATTGCTAGCACTAGAATTAAGGATGCTACACTAGTTCTATTCACTGAGCCTGGTGAGGAAACGCATATTGCTAGCACTACAATTAAGGATGCCACACTAGTTATATTCACTGAGCCTGGTGAGGAAACGCATATTGCTAGCACTAGAATTAAGGGTGCCACACTAGTTATATTCACTGAGTCTGGAGAGGAAACGCATATTGCTAGCACTAGAATTAAGAGTGCCACACTAGTTATATTCACTGAGCCTGGAGAGGAAACGCATATTGCTAGCACTAGAATTAAGGGTACCACACTAGTTATATTCACTGAGCCTGGTGAAGGAAACGCATATTGCTAGCACTAGAATTAAGGGTGCCCACACTAGTTATATTCACTGAGCCTGGAGAGGAAACGCATATTGCTAGCACTAGAAGTAAGGGTGCCCACTAGTTATATTCACTGAGCCTGGTGAGGAAACGCATATTGCTAGCACTAGAATTAAGGGTGCCCACTAGTTATATTCACTGAGCCTGGTGAAGGAAACGCATATTGCTAGCACTAGAATTAAGGGTGCCACACTAGTTATATTCACTGAGCCTGGAGAGGAAACGCATATTGCTAGCACTAGAATTAAGGGTGCCACACTAGTTATATTCACTGAGCCTGGAGAGGAAACGCATACTGCTAGCACTAGAATTAAGGGTGCCCACTAGTTATATTCACTGAGCCTGGTGAGGAAACGCATACTGCTAGCACTAGAATTAAGGGTGCCACACTAGTTCTATTCACTAAGCCTGGTGAGGAAACGCATATTGCTAGCACTACAATTAAGGATGCCACACTAGTTATATTCACTGAGCCTGGTGAAGGAAACGCATATTGCTAGCACTAGAATTAAGGGTGCCACACTAGTTATATTCACTGAGCCTGGTGAAGGAAACGCATATTGCTAGTACTAGAATTAAGGGTGCCACACTAGTTATATTCACTGAGCCTGGTGAAGAAACGCATATTGCTAGCACTAGAATTAAGGGTGCCACACTAGTTATATTCACTGAGCCTGGTGATGAAACGCATATTGCTAGCACTAGAATTAAGGGTGCCACACTAGTTATATTCACTGAGCCTGGTGAAGGAAACGCATATTGCTAGTACTAGAATTAAGGATGCCACTCTAGTTATATTCACTGAGCCTGGTGAGGAAACGCATATTGCTAGCACTAGAATTAAGGGTACCACACTAGTTATATTCACTGAGCCTGGAGAGGAAACGCGTATTGCTAGCACTAGAATTAAGGGTGCCACACTAGTTATATTCACTGAGCCTGGAGAGGAAACGCGTATTGCTAGCACTAGAATTAAGGGTGCCACACTAGTTATATTCACTGAGCCTGGAGAGGAAACGCATATTGCTAGCACTAGAATTAAGGGTGCCACACTAGTTATATTCACTGAGCCTGGTGAAGAAACGCATATTGCTAGCACTAGAATTAAGGGTGCCCACTAGTTATATTCACTGAGCCTGGTGAAGGAAACGCATATTGCTAGCACTAGAAGTAAGGGTGCCCACTAGTTATATTCACTGAGCCTGGTGAGGAAACGCATATTGCTAGCACTAGAATTAAGGGTGCCCACTAGTTATATTCACTGAGCCTGGTGAAGGAAACGCATATTGCTAGCACTAGAATTAAGGGTGCCACACTAGTTATATTCACTGAGCCTGGAGAGGAAACGCATACTGCTAGCACTAGAATTAAGGGTGCCCACTAGTTATATTCACTGAGCCTGGTGAGGAAACGCATACTGCTAGCACTAGAATTAAGGGTGCCACACTAGTTATATTCACTGAGCCTGGTGAGGAAACGCATATTGCTAGCACTAGAATTAAGGATGCTACACTAGTTATATTCACTGAGCCTGGTGAGGAAACGCATATTGCCAGCACTAGAATTAAGGGTTCCCAGTAGTTCTATTTACTGAGCCTGGTGAGGAAACGCATATTGCTAGCACTAGAATTAAGGGTGCCCACTAGTTCTATTCACTGAGCATGGTGAGGAAACGCATATTGCTAGCACTAGAATTAAGGATGCCACACTAGTTATATTCACTGAGCCTGGAGAGGAAACGCATATTGCTAGCACTAGAATTAAGGGTGCCACACTAGTTCTATTCACTGAGCCTGGTGAAGGCAACGCATATTGCTAGCACTAGAATTAAGGGTGCCACACTAGTTATATTCACTGAGCCTGGTGAAGAAACGCATATTGCTAGCACTAGAATTAAGGGTGCCACACTAGTTATATTCACTGAGCCTGGTGATGAAACGCATATTGCTAGCACTAGAATTAAGGGTGCCACACTAGTTATATTCACTGAGCCTGGTGAAGGAAACGCATATTGCTAGTACTAGAATTAAGGATGCCACTCTAGTTATATTCACTGAGCCTGGTGAGGAAACGCATATTGCTAGCACTAGAATTAAGGGTACCACACTAGTTATATTCACTGAGCCTGGTGAGGACACGCATATTGCTAGCACTAGAATTAAGGGTGCCCACTAGTTATATTCACTGAGCCTGGTGAAGGAAACGCATATTGCTAGCACTAGAATTAAGGGTGCCACACTAGTTATATTCACTGAGCCTGGTAGAGGAAACGCATACTGCTAGCACTAGAATTAAGGGTGCCACACTAGTTATATTCACTGAGCCTGGTGAAGGAAACGCATATTGCTAGCACTAGAATTAAGGATGCCACACTAGTTATATTCACTGAGCCTGGTGAAGGAAACACATATTGCTAGCACTAGAATTAAGGGTGCCCCACTAGTTATATTCACTGAGCCTGGTGAGGAAACGCATATTGCTAGCACTAGAATTAAGGGTGCCCACTAGTTATATTCACTGAGCCTGGTGGAGGAAACGCATATTGCTAGCACTAGAATTAAGGGTGCCACACTAGTTATATTCACTGAGCCTGGTGAGGAAACGCATATTGCCAGCACTAGAATTAAGGGTTCCCAGTAGTTCTATTTACTGAGCCTGGTGAGGAAACGCATATTGCTAGCACTAGAATTAAGGGTGCCCACTAGTTCTATTCACTGAGCATGGTGAGGAAACGCATATTGCTAGCACTAGAATTAAGGGTGCCACACTAGTTATATTCACTGAGCCTGGTGAAGGAAACGCATATTGCTAGCACTAGAATTAAGGGTGCCCACTAGTTCTATTCACTGAGCCTGGAAACGCATATTGCTAGCACTAGAATTAAGGGTGCCACACTAGTTATATTCACTGAGCCTGGTGGAGGAAACGCATATTGCTAGCAGTAGAATTAAGGGTACCCACACTAGTTATATTCACTGAGCCTGGAGAGGAAACGCATATTGCTAGCACTAGAATTAAGGATGCCACACTAGTTATATTCACTGAGCCTGGTGAAGGAAACGCATATTGCTAGCACTAGAATTAAGGATGCCCACTAGTTATATTCACTGAGCCTGGTGAGGAAACGCATATTGCTAGCACTAGAATTAAGGGTGCCACACTAGTTATATTCACTAAGCCTGGTGAGGAAACGCATATTGCTAGCACTAGAATTAAGGGTGCCCACACTAGTTATATTCACTGAGCCTGGAGAGGAAACGCATATTGCTAGCACTAGAATTAAGGATGCCACACTAGTTATATTCACTGAGCCTGGTGAAGGAAACGCATATTGCTAGCACTAGAATTAAGGGTGCCCCACTAGTTATATTCACTGAGCCTGGTGAGGAAACGCATATTGCTAACACTAGAATTAAGGGTGCCCACTAGTTATATTCACTGAGCCTGGTGGAGGAAACGCATATTGCTAGCACTAGAATTAAGGGTGCCACACTAGTTATATTCACTGAGCCTGGTGAGGAAACGCATATTGCTAGCACTAGAATTAAGGGTGCCCACTAGTTCTATTCACCGAGCCTGGTGAGGAAACGCATATTGCTAGCACTAGAATTAAGGGTGCCACACTAGTTATATTCACTGAGCCTGGTGGAGGAAACGCATATTGCTAGCAGTAGAATTAAGGGTACCCACACTAGTTATATTCGCTGAGCCTGGTGAAGGAAACGCATATTGCCAGCACTAGAATTAAGGGTTCCCACTAGTTCTATTTACTGAGCCTGGTGAGGAAACGCATATTGCTAGCACTAGAATTAAGGGTGCCACACTAGTTATATTCACTGAGCCTGGTGAGGAAACGCATATTGCTAGCACTAGAATTAAGGGTGCCCACTAGTTATATTCACTGAGCCTGGTGAGGAAACGCATATTGCTAGCACTAGAATTAAGGGTGCCACACTAGTTATATTCACTGAGCCTGGAGAGGAAACGCATATTGCTAGCACTAGAATTAAGGATGCCACACTAGTTATATTCACTGAGCCTGGTGAGGAAACGCATATTGCTAGCACTAGAATTAAGGGTGGCACACTAGTTATATTCACTGAGCCTTGTGAGGAAACGCATATTGCTAGCACTAGAATTAAGGGTGCCACACTAGTTATATTCACTGAGCCTGGAGAGGAAACGCATATTGCTAGCACTAGAATTAAGGATGCCACACTAGTTATATTCACTGAGCCTGGAGAGGAAACGCATATTGCTAGCACTAGAATTAAGGGTGCCCACTAGTTATATTCACTCAGCCTGGTGAAGGAAACGCATATTGCTAGCACTAGAATTAAGGGTGCCACACTAGTTATATTCACTGAGCCTGGTGAAGGAAACGCATATTGCTAGCACTAGAATTAAGGGTGCCCACTAGTTATATTCACTGAGCCTGGTGAAGGAAACGCATATTGCTAGCACTAGAATTAAGGGTGCCCACTAGTTATATTCACTGAGCCTGGTGAAGGAAACGCATATTGCTAGCACTAGAATTAAGGGTGCCCACACTAGTTATATTCACTGAGCCTGGTGAGGAAACGCATATTGCTAGCACTAGAAGTAAGGGTGCCCACTAGTTATATTCACTGAGCCTGGTGAGGAAACGCATATTGCTAGCACTAGAATTAAGGGTGCCCACTAGTTATATTCACTGAGCCTGGTGAAGGAAACGCATATTGCTAGCACTAGAATTAAGGGTGCCACACTAGTTATATTCACTGAGCCTGGTGAGGAAACGCATATTGCTAGCACTAGAATTAAGGGTGCCACACTAGTTATATTCACTGAGCCTGGTGGAGGAAACGCATATTGATAGCAGTAGAATTAAGGGTACCCACACTACTTATATTCACTGAGCCTGGAGAGGAAACGCATATTGCTAGCACTAGAATTAAGGATGCCACACTAGTTATATTCACTGAGCCTGGTGAGGAAACGCATATTGCTAGCACTAGAATTAAGGGTGCCACACTAGTTATATTCACTGAGCCTGGTGAGGAAACGCATATTGCTAGCACTAGAATTAAGGGTGCCACACTAGTTATATTCACTGAGCCTGGTGAGGAAACGCATATTGCTAGCACTAGAATTAAGGGTGCCACACTAGTTATATTCACTGAGCCTGGTGAGGAAACGCATATTGCTAGCAGTAGAATTAAGGGTGCCCACACTAGTTATATTCACTGAGCCTGGAGAGGAAACGCATATTGCTAGCACTAGAATTAAGGATGCCACACTAGTTATATTCACTGAGCCTGGTGAAGGGAACACATATTGCTAGCACTAGAATTAAGGGTGCCCCACTAGTTCTACTCACTGAGCCTGGTGAGGAAACGCATATTGCTAGCACTAGAATTAAGGGTGCCACACTAGTTATATTCACTGAGCCTGGTGAAGGAAACGCATATTGCTAGCATTTTAGAATTAAGGGTACCCACTAATTATATTCACTGAGCCTGGTGAGAAAACGCATATTGCTAGCACTAGAATTAAGGGTGCCACACTAGTTATATTCACTGAGCCTGGTGAGGAAACGCATATTGCTAGCACTAGAATTAAGGGTGCCACACTAGTTATATTCACTGAGCCTGGAGAGGAAACGCATATTGCTAGCACTAGAATTAAGGGTGCCCACTAGTTATATTCACTGAGCCTGGTGAAGGAAACGCATATTGCTAGCACTAGAATTAAGGGTGCCACACTAGTTATATTCACTGAGCCTGGTGAAGGAAACGCATATTGCTAGTACTAAAATTAAGGGTGCCCCACTAGTTATATTCACTGAGCCTGGTGAGGAAACGCATATTGCTAGCACTAGAATTAAGGGTGCCCACTAGTTATATTCACTGAGCCTGGTGGAGGAAACGCATATTGCTAGCACTAGAATTAAGGGTGCCACACTAGTTATATTCACTGAGTCTGGAGAGGAAACGCATATTGCTAGCACTAGAATTAAGAGTGCCACACTAGTTATATTCACTGAGCCTGGAGAGGAAACGCATATTGCTAGCACTAGAATTAAGGGTGCCACACTAGTTCTATTCACTGAGCCTGGTGAAGGCAACGCATATTGCTAGCACTAGAATTAAGGGTGCCACACTAGTTATATTCACTGAGCCTGGTGAGGAAACGCATATTGCTAGCACTAGAATTAAGGGTGCCACACTAGTTATATTCACTGAGCCTGGAGAGGAAACGCATATTGCTAGCACTAGAATTAAGGGTGCCCACTAGTTATATTCACTGAGCCTGGTGAGGAACCGCATATTGCTAGCACTAGAATTAAGGGTGCCACACTAGTTATATTCACTGAGCCTGGTGAGGAAACGCATATTGCTAGCACTAGAATTAAGGGTGCCACACTAGTTATATTCACTGAGTCTGGAGAGGAAACGCATATTGCTAGCACTAGAATTAAGGGTGCCACACTAGTTATATTCACTGAGTCTGGAGAGGAAACGCATATTGCTAGCACTAGAATTAAGAGTGCCACACTAGTTATATTCACTGAGCCTGGAGAGGAAACGCATATTGCTAGCACTAGAATTAAGGGTGCCACACTAGTTCTATTCACTGAGCCTGGTGAAGGCAAAGCATTTTGCTAGCACTACAATTAAGGGTGCCACACTAGTTATATTCACTGAGCCTGGTGAAGAAACACATAACTACAATTAAGGGTGCCACACTAGTTATATTCACTGAGCCAGGTGAAGAAACACATATTGCTAGCACTAGAATTAAGGGTGCCACACTAGTTATATTCACTGAGCCTGGTGAGGAAACGCATATTGCTAGCACTAGAATTAAGGATGCTACACTAGTTCTATTCACTGAGCCTGGTGAGGAAACGCATATTGCTAGCACTACAATTAAGGATGCCACACTAGTTATATTCACTGAGCCTGGTGAGGAAACGCATATTGCTAGCACTAGAATTAAGGGTGCCACACTAGTTATATTCACTGAGTCTGGAGAGGAAACGCATATTGCTAGCACTAGAATTAAGAGTGCCACACTAGTTATATTCACTGAGCCTGGAGAGGAAACGCATATTGCTAGCACTAGAATTAAGGGTACCACACTAGTTATATTCACTGAGCCTGGTGAAGGAAACGCATATTGCTAGCACTAGAATTAAGGGTGCCCACACTAGTTATATTCACTGAGCCTGGAGAGGAAACGCATATTGCTAGCACTAGAAGTAAGGGTGCCCACTAGTTATATTCACTGAGCCTGGTGAGGAAACGCATATTGCTAGCACTAGAATTAAGGGTGCCCACTAGTTATATTCACTGAGCCTGGTGAAGGAAACGCATATTGCTAGCACTAGAATTAAGGGTGCCACACTAGTTATATTCACTGAGCCTGGAGAGGAAACGCATATTGCTAGCACTAGAATTAAGGGTGCCACACTAGTTATATTCACTGAGCCTGGAGAGGAAACGCATACTGCTAGCACTAGAATTAAGGGTGCCCACTAGTTATATTCACTGAGCCTGGTGAGGAAACGCATACTGCTAGCACTAGAATTAAGGGTGCCACACTAGTTCTATTCACTAAGCCTGGTGAGGAAACGCATATTGCTAGCACTACAATTAAGGATGCCACACTAGTTATATTCACTGAGCCTGGTGAAGGAAACGCATATTGCTAGCACTAGAATTAAGGGTGCCACACTGGTTATATTCACTGAGCCTGGTGAAGGAAACGCATATTGCTAGTACTAGAATTAAGGGTGCCACACTAGTTATATTCACTGAGCCTGGTGAAGAAACGCATATTGCTAGCACTAGAATTAAGGGTGCCACACTAGTTATATTCACTGAGCCTGGTGATGAAACGCATATTGCTAGCACTAGAATTAAGGGTGCCACACTAGTTATATTCACTGAGCCTGGTGAAGGAAACGCATATTGCTAGTACTAGAATTAAGGATGCCACTCTAGTTATATTCACTGAGCCTGGTGAGGAAACGCATATTGCTAGCACTAGAATTAAGGGTACCACACTAGTTATATTCACTGAGCCTGGAGAGGAAACGCGTATTGCTAGCACTAGAATTAAGGGTGCCACACTAGTTATATTCACTGAGCCTGGAGAGGAAACGCGTATTGCTAGCACTAGAATTAAGGGTGCCACACTAGTTATATTCACTGAGCCTGGAGAGGAAACGCATATTGCTAGCACTAGAATTAAGGGTGCCACACTAGTTATATTCACTGAGCCTGGTGAAGAAACGCATATTGCTAGCACTAGAATTAAGGGTGCCCACTAGTTATATTCACTGAGCCTGGTGAAGGAAACGCATATTGCTAGCACTAGAAGTAAGGGTGCCCACTAGTTATATTCACTGAGCCTGGTGAGGAAACGCATATTGCTAGCACTAGAATTAAGGGTGCCCACTAGTTATATTCACTGAGCCTGGTGAAGGAAACGCATATTGCTAGCACTAGAATTAAGGGTGCCACACTAGTTATATTCACTGAGCCTGGAGAGGAAACGCATACTGCTAGCACTAGAATTAAGGGTGCCCACTAGTTATATTCACTGAGCCTGGTGAGGAAACGCATACTGCTAGCACTAGAATTAAGGGTGCCACACTAGTTATATTCACTGAGCCTGGTGAGGAAACGCATATTGCTAGCACTAGAATTAAGGATGCTACACTAGTTATATTCACTGAGCCTGGTGAGGAAACGCATATTGCCAGCACTAGAATTAAGGGTTCCCAGTAGTTCTATTTACTGAGCCTGGTGAGGAAACGCATATTGCTAGCACTAGAATTAAGGGTGCCCACTAGTTCTATTCACTGAGCATGGTGAGGAAACGCATATTGCTAGCACTAGAATTAAGGGTGCCACACTAGTTATATTCACTGAGCCTGGTGAAGGAAATGCATATTGCTAGCACTAGAATTAAGGGTGCCCACTAGTTCTATTCACTGAGCCTGGAAACGCATATTGCTAGCACTAGAATTAAGGGTGCCACACTAGTTATATTCACTGAGCCTGGAGAGGAAACGCGTATTGCTAGCACTAGAATTAAGGGTGCCACACTAGTTATATTCACTGAGCCTGGAGAGGAAACGCATATTGCTAGCACTAGAATTAAGGGTGCCACACTAGTTATATTCACTGAGCCTGGTGAGGAAACGCATATTGCTAGCACTAGAATTAAGGGTGCCCACTAGTTATATTCACTGAGCCTGGTAGAGGAAACGCATATTGCTAGCACTAGAATTAAGGGTGCCACACTAGTTATATTCACTGAGCCTGGAGAGGAAACGCATACTGCTAGCACTAGAATTAAGGGTGCCCACTAGTTATATTCACTGAGCCTGGTGAGGAAACGCATACTGCTAGCACTAGAATTAAGGGTGCCACACTAGTTATATTCACTGAGCCTGGTGAGGAAACGCATATTGCTAGCACTAGAATTAAGGATGCCCCACTAGTTATATTCACTGAGCCTGGTGAGGAAACGCATATTGCTAGCACTAGAATTAAGGGTGCCACACTAGTTATATTCACTGAGCCTGGTGAAGGAAACGCATATTGCTAGCACTAGAATTAAGAGTGCCACACTAGTTATATTCACTGAGCCTGGAGAGGAAACGCATATTGCTAGCACTAGAATTAAGGGTGCCACACTAGTTCTATTCACTGAGCCTGGTGAAGGCAACGCATATTGCTAGCACTAGAATTAAGGGTGCCACACTAGTTATATTCACTGAGCCTGGTGAAGAAACGCATATTGCTAGCACTAGAATTAAGGGTGCCACACTAGTTATATTCACTGAGCCTGGTGATGAAACGCATATTGCTAGCACTAGAATTAAGGGTGCCACACTAGTTATATTCACTGAGCCTGGTGAAGGAAACGCATATTGCTAGTACTAGAATTAAGGATGCCACTCTAGTTATATTCACTGAGCCTGGTGAGGAAACGCATATTGCTAGCACTAGAATTAAGGGTACCACACTAGTTATATTCACTGAGCCTGGTGAGGACACGCATATTGCTAGCACTAGAATTAAGGGTGCCCACTAGTTATATTCACTGAGCCTGGTGAAGGAAACGCATATTGCTAGCACTAGAATTAAGGGTGCCACACTAGTTATATTCACTGAGCCTGGTAGAGGAAACGCATACTGCTAGCACTAGAATTAAGGGTGCCACACTAGTTATATTCACTGAGCCTGGTGAAGGAAACGCATATTGCTAGCACTAGAATTAAGGATGCCACACTAGTTATATTCACTGAGCCTGGTGAAGGAAACACATATTGCTAGCACTAGAATTAAGGGTGCCCCACTAGTTATATTCACTGAGCCTGGTGAGGAAACGCATATTGCTAGCACTAGAATTAAGGGTGCCCACTAGTTATATTCACTGAGCCTGGTGGAGGAAACGCATATTGCTAGCACTAGAATTAAGGGTGCCACACTAGTTATATTCACTGAGCCTGGTGAGGAAACGCATATTGCCAGCACTAGAATTAAGGGTTCCCAGTAGTTCTATTTACTGAGCCTGGTGAGGAAACGCATATTGCTAGCACTAGAATTAAGGGTGCCCACTAGTTCTATTCACTGAGCATGGTGAGGAAACGCATATTGCTAGCACTAGAATTAAGGGTGCCACACTAGTTATATTCACTGAGCCTGGTGAAGGAAACGCATATTGCTAGCACTAGAATTAAGGGTGCCCACTAGTTCTATTCACTGAGCCTGGAAACGCATATTGCTAGCACTAGAATTAAGGGTGCCACACTAGTTATATTCACTGAGCCTGGTGGAGGAAACGCATATTGCTAGCAGTAGAATTAAGGGTACCCACACTAGTTATATTCACTGAGCCTGGAGAGGAAACGCATATTGCTAGCACTAGAATTAAGGATGCCACACTAGTTATATTCACTGAGCCTGGTGAAGGAAACGCATATTGCTAGCACTAGAATTAAGGATGCCCACTAGTTATATTCACTGAGCCTGGTGAGGAAACGCATATTGCTAGCACTAGAATTAAGGGTGCCACACTAGTTATATTCACTAAGCCTGGTGAGGAAACGCATATTGCTAGCACTAGAATTAAGGGTGCCCACACTAGTTATATTCACTGAGCCTGGAGAGGAAACGCATATTGCTAGCACTAGAATTAAGGATGCCACACTAGTTATATTCACTGAGCCTGGTGAAGGAAACGCATATTGCTAGCACTAGAATTAAGGGTGCCCCACTAGTTATATTCACTGAGCCTGGTGAGGAAACGCATATTGCTAACACTAGAATTAAGGGTGCCCACTAGTTATATTCACTGAGCCTGGTGGAGGAAACGCATATTGCTAGCACTAGAATTAAGGGTGCCACACTAGTTATATTCACTGAGCCTGGTGAGGAAACGCATATTGCTAGCACTAGAATTAAGGGTGCCCACTAGTTCTATTCACCGAGCCTGGTGAGGAAACGCATATTGCTAGCACTAGAATTAAGGGTGCCACACTAGTTATATTCACTGAGCCTGGTGGAGGAAACGCATATTGCTAGCAGTAGAATTAAGGGTACCCACACTAGTTATATTCGCTGAGCCTGGTGAAGGAAACGCATATTGCCAGCACTAGAATTAAGGGTTCCCACTAGTTCTATTTACTGAGCCTGGTGAGGAAACGCATATTGCTAGCACTAGAATTAAGGGTGCCACACTAGTTATATTCACTGAGCCTGGTGAGGAAACGCATATTGCTAGCACTAGAATTAAGGATGCCACACTAGTTATATTCACTGAGCCTGGTGGAGGAAACGCATATTGCTAGCAGTAGAATTAAGGGTACCCACACTAGTTATATTCACTGAGCCTGGAGAGGAAACGCATATTGCTAGCACTAGAATTAAGGATGCCACACTAGTTATATTCACTGAGCCTGGTGAAGGAAACGCATATTGCTAGCACTAGAATTAAGGATGCCCACTAGTTATATTCACTGAGCCTGGTGAGGAAACGCATATTGCTAGCACTAGAATTAAGGGTGCCACACTAGTTATATTCACTAAGCCTGGTGAGGAAACGCATATTGCTAGCACTAGAATTAAGGGTGCCCACACTAGTTATATTCACTGAGCCTGGAGAGGAAACGCATATTGCTAGCACTAGAATTAAGGATGCCACACTAGTTATATTCACTGAGCCTGGTGAAGGAAACGCATATTGCTAGCACTAGAATTAAGGGTGCCCCACTAGTTATATTCACTGAGCCTGGTGAGGAAACGCATATTGCTAACACTAGAATTAAGGGTGCCCACTAGTTATATTCACTGAGCCTGGTGGAGGAAACGCATATTGCTAGCACTAGAATTAAGGGTGCCACACTAGTTATATTCACTGAGCCTGGTGAGGAAACGCATATTGCTAGCACTAGAATTAAGGGTGCCCACTAGTTCTATTCACCGAGCCTGGTGAGGAAACGCATATTGCTAGCACTAGAATTAAGGGTGCCACACTAGTTATATTCACTGAGCCTGGTGGAGGAAACGCATATTGCTAGCAGTAGAATTAAGGGTACCCACACTAGTTATATTCGCTGAGCCTGGTGAAGGAAACGCATATTGCCAGCACTAGAATTAAGGGTTCCCACTAGTTCTATTTACTGAGCCTGGTGAGGAAACGCATATTGCTAGCACTAGAATTAAGGGTGCCACACTAGTTATATTCACTGAGCCTGGTGAGGAAACGCATATTGCTAGCACTAGAATTAAGGGTGCCCACTAGTTATATTCACTGAGCCTGGTGAGGAAACGCATATTGCTAGCACTAGAATTAAGGGTGCCACACTAGTTATATTCACTGAGCCTGGAGAGGAAACGCATATTGCTAGCACTAGAATTAAGGATGCCACACTAGTTATATTCACTGAGCCTGGTGAGGAAACGCATATTGCTAGCACTAGAATTAAGGGTGGCACACTAGTTATATTCACTGAGCCTTGTGAGGAAACGCATATTGCTAGCACTAGAATTAAGGGTGCCACACTAGTTATATTCACTGAGCCTGGTGAGGAAACGCATATTGCTAGCACTAGAAGTAAGGGTGCCCACTAGTTATATTCACTGAGCCTGGTGAGGAAACGCATATTGCTAGCACTAGAATTAAGGGTGCCCACTAGTTATATTCACTGAGCCTGGTGAAGGAAACGCATATTGCTAGCACTAGAATTAAGGGTGCCACACTAGTTATATTCACTGAGCCTGGTGAGGAAACGCATATTGCTAGCACTAGAATTAAGGGTGCCACACTAGTTATATTCACTGAGCCTGGTGGAGGAAACGCATATTGATAGCAGTAGAATTAAGGGTACCCACACTACTTATATTCACTGAGCCTGGAGAGGAAACGCATATTGCTAGCACTAGAATTAAGGATGCCACACTAGTTATATTCACTGAGCCTGGTGAGGAAACGCATATTGCTAGCACTAGAATTAAGGGTGCCACACTAGTTATATTCACTGAGCCTGGTGAGGAAACGCATATTGCTAGCACTAGAATTAAGGGTGCCACACTAGTTATATTCACTGAGCCTGGTGAGGAAACGCATATTGCTAGCACTAGAATTAAGGGTGCCACACTAGTTATATTCACTGAGCCTGGTGAGGAAACGCATATTGCTAGCAGTAGAATTAAGGGTGCCCACACTAGTTATATTCACTGAGCCTGGAGAGGAAACGCATATTGCTAGCACTAGAATTAAGGATGCCACACTAGTTATATTCACTGAGCCTGGTGAAGGGAACACATATTGCTAGCACTAGAATTAAGGGTGCCCCACTAGTTCTACTCACTGAGCCTGGTGAGGAAACGCATATTGCTAGCACTAGAATTAAGGGTGCCACACTAGTTATATTCACTGAGCCTGGTGAAGGAAACGCATATTGCTAGCATTTTAGAATTAAGGGTACCCACTAATTATATTCACTGAGCCTGGTGAGAAAACGCATATTGCTAGCACTAGAATTAAGGGTGCCACACTAGTTATATTCACTGAGCCTGGTGAGGAAACGCATATTGCTAGCACTAGAATTAAGGGTGCCACACTAGTTATATTCACTGAGCCTGGAGAGGAAACGCATATTGCTAGCACTAGAATTAAGGGTGCCCACTAGTTATATTCACTGAGCCTGGTGAAGGAAACGCATATTGCTAGCACTAGAATTAAGGGTGCCACACTAGTTATATTCACTGAGCCTGGTGAAGGAAACGCATATTGCTAGTACTAAAATTAAGGGTGCCCCACTAGTTATATTCACTGAGCCTGGTGAGGAAACGCATATTGCTAGCACTAGAATTAAGGGTGCCCACTAGTTATATTCACTGAGCCTGGTGGAGGAAACGCATATTGCTAGCACTAGAATTAAGGGTGCCACACTAGTTATATTCACTGAGTCTGGAGAGGAAACGCATATTGCTAGCACTAGAATTAAGAGTGCCACACTAGTTATATTCACTGAGCCTGGAGAGGAAACGCATATTGCTAGCACTAGAATTAAGGGTGCCACACTAGTTCTATTCACTGAGCCTGGTGAAGGCAACGCATATTGCTAGCACTAGAATTAAGGGTGCCACACTAGTTATATTCACTGAGCCTGGTGAGGAAACGCATATTGCTAGCACTAGAATTAAGGGTGCCACACTAGTTATATTCACTGAGCCTGGAGAGGAAACGCATATTGCTAGCACTAGAATTAAGGGTGCCCACTAGTTATATTCACTGAGCCTGGTGAGGAACCGCATATTGCTAGCACTAGAATTAAGGGTGCCACACTAGTTATATTCACTGAGCCTGGTGAGGAAACGCATATTGCTAGCACTAGAATTAAGGGTGCCACACTAGTTATATTCACTGAGTCTGGAGAGGAAACGCATATTGCTAGCACTAGAATTAAGGGTGCCACACTAGTTATATTCACTGAGTCTGGAGAGGAAACGCATATTGCTAGCACTAGAATTAAGAGTGCCACACTAGTTATATTCACTGAGCCTGGAGAGGAAACGCATATTGCTAGCACTAGAATTAAGGGTGCCACACTAGTTCTATTCACTGAGCCTGGTGAAGGCAAAGCATTTTGCTAGCACTACAATTAAGGGTGCCACACTAGTTATATTCACTGAGCCTGGTGAAGAAACACATAACTACAATTAAGGGTGCCACACTAGTTATATTCACTGAGCCAGGTGAAGAAACACATATTGCTAGCACTAGAATTAAGGGTGCCACACTAGTTATATTCACTGAGCCTGGTGAGGAAACGCATATTGCTAGCACTAGAATTAAGGATGCTACACTAGTTCTATTCACTGAGCCTGGTGAGGAAACGCATATTGCTAGCACTACAATTAAGGATGCCACACTAGTTATATTCACTGAGCCTGGTGAGGAAACGCATATTGCTAGCACTAGAATTAAGGGTACCACACTAGTTATATTCACTGAGCCTGGTGAAGGAAACGCATATTGCTAGCACTAGAATTAAGGGTGCCCACACTAGTTATATTCACTGAGCCTGGAGAGGAAACGCATATTGCTAGCACTAGAAGTAAGGGTGCCCACTAGTTATATTCACTGAGCCTGGTGAGGAAACGCATATTGCTAGCACTAGAATTAAGGGTGCCCACTAGTTATATTCACTGAGCCTGGTGAAGGAAACGCATATTGCTAGCACTAGAATTAAGGGTGCCACACTAGTTATATTCACTGAGCCTGGAGAGGAAACGCATATTGCTAGCACTAGAATTAAGGGTGCCACACTAGTTATATTCACTGAGCCTGGAGAGGAAACGCATACTGCTAGCACTAGAATTAAGGGTGCCCACTAGTTATATTCACTGAGCCTGGTGAGGAAACGCATACTGCTAGCACTAGAATTAAGGGTGCCACACTAGTTCTATTCACTAAGCCTGGTGAGGAAACGCATATTGCTAGCACTACAATTAAGGATGCCACACTAGTTATATTCACTGAGCCTGGTGAAGGAAACGCATATTGCTAGCACTAGAATTAAGGGTGCCACACTAGTTATATTCACTGAGCCTGGTGAAGGAAACGCATATTGCTAGTACTAGAATTAAGGGTGCCACACTAGTTATATTCACTGAGCCTGGTGAAGAAACGCATATTGCTAGCACTAGAATTAAGGGTGCCACACTAGTTATATTCACTGAGCCTGGTGATGAAACGCATATTGCTAGCACTAGAATTAAGGGTGCCACACTAGTTATATTCACTGAGCCTGGTGAAGGAAACGCATATTGCTAGTACTAGAATTAAGGATGCCACTCTAGTTATATTCACTGAGCCTGGTGAGGAAACGCATATTGCTAGCACTAGAATTAAGGGTACCACACTAGTTATATTCACTGAGCCTGGAGAGGAAACGCGTATTGCTAGCACTAGAATTAAGGGTGCCACACTAGTTATATTCACTGAGCCTGGAGAGGAAACGCGTATTGCTAGCACTAGAATTAAGGGTGCCACACTAGTTATATTCACTGAGCCTGGAGAGGAAACGCATATTGCTAGCACTAGAATTAAGGGTGCCACACTAGTTATATTCACTGAGCCTGGTGAAGAAACGCATATTGCTAGCACTAGAATTAAGGGTGCCCACTAGTTATATTCACTGAGCCTGGTGAAGGAAACGCATATTGCTAGCACTAGAAGGGTGCCCACTAGTTATATTCACTGAGCCTGGTGAGGAAACGCATATTGCTAGCACTAGAATTAAGGGTGCCCACTAGTTATATTCACTGAGCCTGGTGAAGGAAACGCATATTGCTAGCACTAGAATTAAGGGTGCCACACTAGTTATATTCACTGAGCCTGGAGAGGAAACGCATACTGCTAGCACTAGAATTAAGGGTGCCCACTAGTTATATTCACTGAGCCTGGTGAGGAAACGCATACTGCTAGCACTAGAATTAAGGGTGCCACACTAGTTATATTCACTGAGCCTGGTGAGGAAACGCATATTGCTAGCACTAGAATTAAGGATGCTACACTAGTTATATTCACTGAGCCTGGTGAGGAAACGCATATTGCCAGCACTAGAATTAAGGGTTCCCAGTAGTTCTATTTACTGAGCCTGGTGAGGAAACGCATATTGCTAGCACTAGAATTAAGGGTGCCCACTAGTTCTATTCACTGAGCATGGTGAGGAAACGCATATTGCTAGCACTAGAATTAAGGGTGCCACACTAGTTATATTCACTGAGCCTGGTGAAGGAAATGCATATTGCTAGCACTAGAATTAAGGGTGCCCACTAGTTCTATTCACTGAGCCTGGAAACGCATATTGCTAGCACTAGAATTAAGGGTGCCACACTAGTTATATTCACTGAGCCTGGAGAGGAAACGCGTATTGCTAGCACTAGAATTAAGGGTGCCACACTAGTTATATTCACTGAGCCTGGAGAGGAAACGCATATTGCTAGCACTAGAATTAAGGGTGCCACACTAGTTATATTCACTGAGCCTGGTGAGGAAACGCATATTGCTAGCACTAGAATTAAGGGTGCCCACTAGTTATATTCACTGAGCCTGGTAGAGGAAACGCATATTGCTAGCACTAGAATTAAGGGTGCCACACTAGTTATATTCACTGAGCCTGGAGAGGAAACGCATACTGCTAGCACTAGAATTAAGGGTGCCCACTAGTTATATTCACTGAGCCTGGTGAGGAAACGCATACTGCTAGCACTAGAATTAAGGGTGCCACACTAGTTATATTCACTGAGCCTGGTGAGGAAACGCATATTGCTAGCACTAGAATTAAGGATGCCCCACTAGTTATATTCACTGAGCCTGGTGAGGAAACGCATATTGCTAGCACTAGAATTAAGGGTGCCACACTAGTTATATTCACTGAGCCTGGTGAAGGAAACGCATATTGCTAGCACTAGAATTAAGAGTGCCACACTAGTTATATTCACTGAGCCTGGAGAGGAAACGCATATTGCTAGCACTAGAATTAAGGGTGCCACACTAGTTCTATTCACTGAGCCTGGTGAAGGCAACGCATATTGCTAGCACTAGAATTAAGGGTGCCACACTAGTTATATTCACTGAGCCTGGTGAAGAAACGCATATTGCTAGCACTAGAATTAAGGGTGCCACACTAGTTATATTCACTGAGCCTGGTGATGAAACGCATATTGCTAGCACTAGAATTAAGGGTGCCACACTAGTTATATTCACTGAGCCTGGTGAAGGAAACGCATATTGCTAGTACTAGAATTAAGGATGCCACTCTAGTTATATTCACTGAGCCTGGTGAGGAAACGCATATTGCTAGCACTAGAATTAAGGGTACCACACTAGTTATATTCACTGAGCCTGGTGAGGACACGCATATTGCTAGCACTAGAATTAAGGGTGCCCACTAGTTATATTCACTGAGCCTGGTGAAGGAAACGCATATTGCTAGCACTAGAATTAAGGGTGCCACACTAGTTATATTCACTGAGCCTGGTAGAGGAAACGCATACTGCTAGCACTAGAATTAAGGGTGCCACACTAGTTATATTCACTGAGCCTGGTGAAGGAAACGCATATTGCTAGCACTAGAATTAAGGATGCCACACTAGTTATATTCACTGAGCCTGGTGAAGGAAACACATATTGCTAGCACTAGAATTAAGGGTGCCCCACTAGTTATATTCACTGAGCCTGGTGAGGAAACGCATATTGCTAGCACTAGAATTAAGGGTGCCCACTAGTTATATTCACTGAGCCTGGTGGAGGAAACGCATATTGCTAGCACTAGAATTAAGGGTGCCACACTAGTTATATTCACTGAGCCTGGTGAGGAAACGCATATTGCCAGCACTAGAATTAAGGGTTCCCAGTAGTTCTATTTACTGAGCCTGGTGAGGAAACGCATATTGCTAGCACTAGAATTAAGGGTGCCCACTAGTTCTATTCACTGAGCATGGTGAGGAAACGCATATTGCTAGCACTAGAATTAAGGGTGCCACACTAGTTATATTCACTGAGCCTGGTGAAGGAAACGCATATTGCTAGCACTAGAATTAAGGGTGCCCACTAGTTCTATTCACTGAGCCTGGAAACGCATATTGCTAGCACTAGAATTAAGGGTGCCACACTAGTTATATTCACTGAGCCTGGTGGAGGAAACGCATATTGCTAGCAGTAGAATTAAGGGTACCCACACTAGTTATATTCACTGAGCCTGGAGAGGAAACGCATATTGCTAGCACTAGAATTAAGGATGCCACACTAGTTATATTCACTGAGCCTGGTGAAGGAAACGCATATTGCTAGCACTAGAATTAAGGATGCCCACTAGTTATATTCACTGAGCCTGGTGAGGAAACGCATATTGCTAGCACTAGAATTAAGGGTGCCACACTAGTTATATTCACTAAGCCTGGTGAGGAAACGCATATTGCTAGCACTAGAATTAAGGGTGCCCACACTAGTTATATTCACTGAGCCTGGAGAGGAAACGCATATTGCTAGCACTAGAATTAAGGATGCCACACTAGTTATATTCACTGAGCCTGGTGAAGGAAACGCATATTGCTAGCACTAGAATTAAGGGTGCCCCACTAGTTATATTCACTGAGCCTGGTGAGGAAACGCATATTGCTAACACTAGAATTAAGGGTGCCCACTAGTTATATTCACTGAGCCTGGTGGAGGAAACGCATATTGCTAGCACTAGAATTAAGGGTGCCACACTAGTTATATTCACTGAGCCTGGTGAGGAAACGCATATTGCTAGCACTAGAATTAAGGGTGCCCACTAGTTCTATTCACCGAGCCTGGTGAGGAAACGCATATTGCTAGCACTAGAATTAAGGGTGCCACACTAGTTATATTCACTGAGCCTGGTGGAGGAAACGCATATTGCTAGCAGTAGAATTAAGGGTACCCACACTAGTTATATTCGCTGAGCCTGGTGAAGGAAACGCATATTGCCAGCACTAGAATTAAGGGTTCCCACTAGTTCTATTTACTGAGCCTGGTGAGGAAACGCATATTGCTAGCACTAGAATTAAGGGTGCCACACTAGTTATATTCACTGAGCCTGGTGAGGAAACGCATATTGCTAGCACTAGAATTAAGGGTGCCCACTAGTTATATTCACTGAGCCTGGTGAGGAAACGCATATTGCTAGCACTAGAATTAAGGGTGCCACACTAGTTATATTCACTGAGCCTGGAGAGGAAACGCATATTGCTAGCACTAGAATTAAGGATGCCACACTAGTTATATTCACTGAGCCTGGTGAGGAAACGCATATTGCTAGCACTAGAATTAAGGGTGGCACACTAGTTATATTCACTGAGCCTTGTGAGGAAACGCATATTGCTAGCACTAGAATTAAGGGTGCCACACTAGTTATATTCACTGAGCCTGGAGAGGAAACGCATATTGCTAGCACTAGAATTAAGGATGCCACACTAGTTATATTCACTGAGCCTGGAGAGGAAACGCATATTGCTAGCACTAGAATTAAGGGTGCCCACTAGTTATATTCACTCAGCCTGGTGAAGGAAACGCATATTGCTAGCACTAGAATTAAGGGTGCCACACTAGTTATATTCACTGAGCCTGGTGAAGGAAACGCATATTGCTAGCACTAGAATTAAGGGTGCCCACTAGTTATATTCACTGAGCCTGGTGAAGGAAACGCATATTGCTAGCACTAGAATTAAGGGTGCCCACTAGTTATATTCACTGAGCCTGGTGAAGGAAACGCATATTGCTAGCACTAGAATTAAGGGTGCCCACACTAGTTATATTCACTGAGCCTGGTGAGGAAACGCATATTGCTAGCACTAGAAGTAAGGGTGCCCACTAGTTATATTCACTGAGCCTGGTGAGGAAACGCATATTGCTAGCACTAGAATTAAGGGTGCCCACTAGTTATATTCACTGAGCCTGGTGAAGGAAACGCATATTGCTAGCACTAGAATTAAGGGTGCCACACTAGTTATATTCACTGAGCCTGGTGAGGAAACGCATATTGCTAGCACTAGAATTAAGGGTGCCACACTAGTTATATTCACTGAGCCTGGTGGAGGAAACGCATATTGATAGCAGTAGAATTAAGGGTACCCACACTACTTATATTCACTGAGCCTGGAGAGGAAACGCATATTGCTAGCACTAGAATTAAGGATGCCACACTAGTTATATTCACTGAGCCTGGTGAGGAAACGCATATTGCTAGCACTAGAATTAAGGGTGCCACACTAGTTATATTCACTGAGCCTGGTGAGGAAACGCATATTGCTAGCACTAGAATTAAGGGTGCCACACTAGTTATATTCACTGAGCCTGGTGAGGAAACGCATATTGCTAGCACTAGAATTAAGGGTGCCACACTAGTTATATTCACTGAGCCTGGTGAGGAAACGCATATTGCTAGCAGTAGAATTAAGGGTGCCCACACTAGTTATATTCACTGAGCCTGGAGAGGAAACGCATATTGCTAGCACTAGAATTAAGGATGCCACACTAGTTATATTCACTGAGCCTGGTGAAGGGAACACATATTGCTAGCACTAGAATTAAGGGTGCCCCACTAGTTCTACTCACTGAGCCTGGTGAGGAAACGCATATTGCTAGCACTAGAATTAAGGGTGCCACACTAGTTATATTCACTGAGCCTGGTGAAGGAAACGCATATTGCTAGCATTTTAGAATTAAGGGTACCCACTAATTATATTCACTGAGCCTGGTGAGAAAACGCATATTGCTAGCACTAGAATTAAGGGTGCCACACTAGTTATATTCACTGAGCCTGGTGAGGAAACGCATATTGCTAGCACTAGAATTAAGGGTGCCACACTAGTTATATTCACTGAGCCTGGAGAGGAAACGCATATTGCTAGCACTAGAATTAAGGGTGCCCACTAGTTATATTCACTGAGCCTGGTGAAGGAAACGCATATTGCTAGCACTAGAATTAAGGGTGCCACACTAGTTATATTCACTGAGCCTGGTGAAGGAAACGCATATTGCTAGTACTAAAATTAAGGGTGCCCCACTAGTTATATTCACTGAGCCTGGTGAGGAAACGCATATTGCTAGCACTAGAATTAAGGGTGCCCACTAGTTATATTCACTGAGCCTGGTGGAGGAAACGCATATTGCTAGCACTAGAATTAAGGGTGCCACACTAGTTATATTCACTGAGTCTGGAGAGGAAACGCATATTGCTAGCACTAGAATTAAGAGTGCCACACTAGTTATATTCACTGAGCCTGGAGAGGAAACGCATATTGCTAGCACTAGAATTAAGGGTGCCACACTAGTTCTATTCACTGAGCCTGGTGAAGGCAACGCATATTGCTAGCACTAGAATTAAGGGTGCCACACTAGTTATATTCACTGAGCCTGGTGAGGAAACGCATATTGCTAGCACTAGAATTAAGGGTGCCACACTAGTTATATTCACTGAGCCTGGAGAGGAAACGCATATTGCTAGCACTAGAATTAAGGGTGCCCACTAGTTATATTCACTGAGCCTGGTGAGGAACCGCATATTGCTAGCACTAGAATTAAGGGTGCCACACTAGTTATATTCACTGAGCCTGGTGAGGAAACGCATATTGCTAGCACTAGAATTAAGGGTGCCACACTAGTTATATTCACTGAGTCTGGAGAGGAAACGCATATTGCTAGCACTAGAATTAAGGGTGCCACACTAGTTATATTCACTGAGTCTGGAGAGGAAACGCATATTGCTAGCACTAGAATTAAGAGTGCCACACTAGTTATATTCACTGAGCCTGGAGAGGAAACGCATATTGCTAGCACTAGAATTAAGGGTGCCACACTAGTTCTATTCACTGAGCCTGGTGAAGGCAAAGCATTTTGCTAGCACTACAATTAAGGGTGCCACACTAGTTATATTCACTGAGCCTGGTGAAGAAACACATAACTACAATTAAGGGTGCCACACTAGTTATATTCACTGAGCCAGGTGAAGAAACACATATTGCTAGCACTAGAATTAAGGGTGCCACACTAGTTATATTCACTGAGCCTGGTGAGGAAACGCATATTGCTAGCACTAGAATTAAGGATGCTACACTAGTTCTATTCACTGAGCCTGGTGAGGAAACGCATATTGCTAGCACTACAATTAAGGATGCCACACTAGTTATATTCACTGAGCCTGGTGAGGAAACGCATATTGCTAGCACTAGAATTAAGGGTACCACACTAGTTATATTCACTGAGCCTGGTGAAGGAAACGCATATTGCTAGCACTAGAATTAAGGGTGCCCACACTAGTTATATTCACTGAGCCTGGAGAGGAAACGCATATTGCTAGCACTAGAAGTAAGGGTGCCCACTAGTTATATTCACTGAGCCTGGTGAGGAAACGCATATTGCTAGCACTAGAATTAAGGGTGCCCACTAGTTATATTCACTGAGCCTGGTGAAGGAAACGCATATTGCTAGCACTAGAATTAAGGGTGCCACACTAGTTATATTCACTGAGCCTGGAGAGGAAACGCATATTGCTAGCACTAGAATTAAGGGTGCCACACTAGTTATATTCACTGAGCCTGGAGAGGAAACGCATACTGCTAGCACTAGAATTAAGGGTGCCCACTAGTTATATTCACTGAGCCTGGTGAGGAAACGCATACTGCTAGCACTAGAATTAAGGGTGCCACACTAGTTCTATTCACTAAGCCTGGTGAGGAAACGCATATTGCTAGCACTACAATTAAGGATGCCACACTAGTTATATTCACTGAGCCTGGTGAAGGAAACGCATATTGCTAGCACTAGAATTAAGGGTGCCCACTAGTTATATTCACTGAGCCTGGTGGAGGAAACGCATATTGCTAGCACTAGAATTAAGGGTGCCACACTAGTTATATTCACTGAGCCTGGTGAGGAAACGCATATTGCCAGCACTAGAATTAAGGGTTCCCACTAGTTCTATTTACTGAGCCTGGTGAGGAAACGCATATTGCCAGCACTAGAATTAAGGGTGCCCACTAGTTCTATTCACTGAGCCTGGTGAGGAAACGCATATTGCTAGCACTAGAATTAAGGGTGCCCACTAGTTCTATTCACTGAGCCTGGTGAGGAAACGCATATTGCTAGCACTAGAATTAAGGGTGCCACACTAGTTATATTCACTGAGCCTGGTGAAGCAAACGCATATTGCTAGCACTAGAATTAAGGGTGCCCACTAGTTCTATTCACTGAGCCTGGAAACGCATATTGCTAGCACTAGAATTAAGGGTGCCACACTAGTTATATTCACTGAGCCTGGTGAAGGAAACGCATATTGCTAGTACTAGAATTAAGGATGCCACACTAGTTATATTCACTGAGCCTGGTGAGGAAACGCATATTGCTAGCACTAGAATTAAGGGTACCACACTAGTTATATTCACTGAGCCTGGTGAAGGAAACGCATATTGCTAGCACTAGAATTAAGGGTGCCCACTATTTATATTCACTGAGCCTGGTGAGGAAACGCATATTGCTAGCACTAGAATTAAGGGTGCCCACTAGTTCTATTCACTGAGCCTGGTGAAGGAAACGCATATTGCTAGCACTAGAATTAAGGGTGCCCACTAGTTCTATTCACTGAGCCTGGTGAGGAAACGCATATTGCTAGCACTAGAATTAAGGGTGCCCCACTAGTTATATTCACTGAGCCTGGTGAAGGAAACGCATATTGCTAGCACTAGAATTAAGGATGCCACACTAGTTATATTCACTGAGCCTGGTGAAGTAAACGCATATTGCTAGCACTAGAATTAAGGGTGCCACACTAGTTATATTCACTGAGCCTGGAGAGGAAACGCATATTGCTAGCACTAGAATTAATGGTGCCCCACTAGTTCTATTCACTGAGCCTGGAGAGGAAACGCATAGTGCTAGCACTAGAATTAAGGGTGCCACACTAGTTATATTCACTGAGCCTGTTGGAGGAAACGCATATTGCTAGCACTAGAATTAAGGGTGCCCACTAGTTCTATTCACTGAGCCTGGTGAGGAAACGCATATTGCTAGCACTAGAATTAAGGGTGCCACACTAGTTATATTCACTGAGCCATGAGAGGAAACGCATATTGCTAGCACTAGAATTAAGGGTGCCCACTAGTTATATTCACTGAGCCTGGTGAAGGAAACGCATATTGCTAGCACTAGAATTAATGGTGCCCCACTAGTTATATTCACTGAGCCTGGTGGAGGAAACGCATATTGCTAGCACTAGAATTAAGGATGCCACACTAGTTATATTCACTGAGCCTGGTGAGGAAACGCATATTGCTAGCACTAGAATTAAGGGTGCCACACTAGTTCTATTCACTGAGCCTGGAGAGGAAACGCATAGTGCTAGCACTAGAATTAAGGGTGCCACACTAGTTATATTCACTGAGCCTGTTGGAGGAAACGCATATTGCTAGCACTAGAATTAAGGGTGCCCACTAGTTATATTCACTGAGCCTGGTGAGGAAACGCATATTGCTAGCACTAGAATTAAGGGTGCCCACTATTTATATTCACTGAGCCTGGTGAAGGAAACGCATATTGCTAGCACTAGAATTAAGGATGCCACACTAGTTATATTCACTGAGCCTGGTGAGGAAACGCATATTGCTAGCACTAGAATTAAGGGTGCCCACTAGTTCTATTCACTGAGCCTGGAGAGGAAACGCATATTGCTAGCACTAGAATTAAGGATGCCCACTAGTTATATTCACTGAGCCTGGTGGAGGAAACGCATATTGCTAGCACTAGAATTAAGGGTGCCCACTAGTTATATTCACTGAGCCTGGTGGAGGAAACGCATATTGCTAGCACTAGAATTAAGGGTGCCACACTAGTTCTATTCACTGAGCCTGGAGAGGAAACGCATATTGCTAGCACTAGAATTAAGGGTGCCCCACTAGTTATATTCACTGAGCCTGGTGAAGGAAACGCATATTGCTAGCACTAGAATTAAGGGTGCCCACTAGATATATTCACTGAGCCTGGTGAGGAAACGCATATTGCTAGCACTAGAATTAAGGGTGCCCCACTAGTTATATTCACTGAACCTGGTGAAGGAAACGCATATTGCTAGCACTAGAATTAAGGGTGCCACACTAGTTCTATTCACTAGGCCTGGTGAGGAAACGCATATTGCTAGCACTAGAATTAAGGATGCCACACTAGTTATATTCACTGAGCCTGGTGAGGAAACGCATATTGCTAGCACTAGAATTAAGGGTGCCACACTAGTTCTATTCACTGAGCCTGGAGAGGAAACGCATATTGCTAGCACTAGAATTAAGGATGCCCACTAGTTATATTCACTGAGCCTGGTGGAGGAAACGCATATTGCTAGCACTAGAATTAAGGGTGCCCACTAGTTCTATTCACTGAGCCTGGTGAAGGAAACGCATATTGCTAGCACTAGAATTAAGGGTGCCACACTAGTTATATTCACTGAGCCTGGAGAGGAAACGCATATTGCTAGCACTAGAATTAAGGGTGCCCACTAGTTATATTCACTGAGAATGGTGAAGGCAACGCATATTGCTAGCACTAGAATTAAGGGTGCCACACTAGTTATATTCACTGAGCCTGGTGAGGAAACGCATATTGCTAGCACTAGAATTAAGGATGCCACACTAGTTCTATTCACTGAGCCTGGTGAGGAAACGCATATTGCTAGCACTAGAAGTAAGGATGCCACACTAGTTATATTCACTGAGCCTGGTGAAGAAACGCATATTGCTAGCACTAGAATTAAGGGTGCCACACTAGTTCTATTCCCTGAGTCTGGAAACGCATATTGTTAGCACTAGAATTAAGGGTGCCACACTAGTTATATTCACTGAGCCTGGTGGAGGAAACACATATTGCTAGCAGTAGAATTAAGGGTACCCACACTAGTTATATTCACTGAGCCTGGAGAGGAAACGCATATTGCTAGCACTAGAATTAAGGGTGCCCACTAGTTATATTCACTGAGCCTGGTGGAGGAAACGCATATTGCTAGCACTAGAATTAAGGGCGCCACACTAGTTATATTCACTGAGCCTGGTGAGGAAACGCATATTGCTAGCACTAGAATTAAGGATGCCACACTAGTTATATTCACTGAGCCTGGTGAGGAAACGCATATTGCTAGCACTAGAATTAAGGGTGCCACACCAGTTATATTCACTGAGCCTGGTGAGGAAACGCATATTGCTAGCACTAGAATTAAGGGTGCCCACTAGTTCTATTCACTGAGCCTGGAGAGGAACCGCATATTGCTAGCACTAGAATTAAGGGTGCCCACTAGTTCTATTCACTGAGCCTGGAGAGGAACCGCATATTGCTAGCACTAGAATTAAGGGTGCCCACTAGTTCTATTCACTGAGCCTGGTGAGGAAACGCATATTTCTAGCACTAGAATTAAGGGTGCCCACTAGTTCTATTCACTGAGCCTGGTGAGGAAACGCATATTTCTAGCACTAGAATTAAGGGTGCCACACTAGTTATATTCACTGAGCCTGGTGAAGTAAACGCATATTGCTAGCACTAGAATTAAGGGTGCCACACTAGTTCTATTCACTGAGCCTGGAGAGGAAACGCATAGTGCTAGCACTAGAATTAAGGGTGCCACACTAGTTATATTCACTGAGCCTGTTGGAGGAAACGCATATTGCTAGCACTAGAATTAAGGGTGCCCACTAGTTATATTCACTGAGCCTGGTGAGGAAACGCATATTGCTAGCACTAGAATTAAGGGTGCCCACTATTTATATTCACTGAGCCTGGTGAGGAAACGCATATTGCTAGCACTAGAATTAAGGGTGCCCACTAGTTCTATTCACTGAGCCTGGTGAAGGAAACGCATATTGCTAGCACTAGAATTAAGGGTGCCCACTAGTTCTATTCACTGAGCCTGGTGAGGAAACGCATATTGCTAGCACTAGAATTAAGGGTGCCCCACTAGTTATATTCACTGAGCCTGGTGAAGTAAACGCATATTGCTAGCACTAGAATTAAGGGTGCCACACTAGTTCTATTCACTGAGCCTGGAGAGGAAACGCATAGTGCTAGCACTAGAATTAAGGGTGCCACACTAGTTATATTCACTGAGCCTGTTGGAGGAAACGCATATTGCTAGCACTAGAATTAAGGGTGCCCACTAGTTATATTCACTGAGCCTGGTGAGGAAACGCATATTGCTAGCACTAGAATTAAGGGTGCCCACTATTTATATTCACTGAGCCTGGTGAGGAAACGCATATTTCTAGCACTAGAATTAAGGGTGCCCACTAGTTCTATTCACTGAGCCTGGTGAAGGAAACGCATATTGCTAGCACTAGAATTAAGGGTGCCCACTAGTTCTATTCACTGAGCCTGGTGAGGAAACGCATATTGCTAGCACTAGAAGTAAGGATGCCACACTAGTTATATTCACTGAGCCTGGTGAAGAAACGCATATTGCTAGCACTAGAATTAAGGGTGCCACACTAGTTCTATTCCCCGAGTCTGGAAACGCATATTGTTAGCACTAGAATTAAGGGTGCCACACTAGTTATATTCACTGAGCCTGGTGGAGGAAACACATATTGCTAGCAGTAGAATTAAGGGTACCCACACTAGTTATATTCACTGAGCCTGGAGAGGAAACGCATATTGCTAGCACTAGAATTAAGGGTGCCCACTAGTTATATTCACGGAGCCTGGTGGAGGAAACGCATATTGCTAGCACTAGAATTAAGGGCGCCACACTAGTTCTATTCACTGAGCCTGGTGAGGAAACGCATATTGCTAGCACTAGAATTAAGGATGCCACACTAGTTATATTCACTGAGCCTGGTGAGGAAACGCATATTGCTAGCACTAGAATTAAGGGTGCCACACCAGTTATATTCACTGAGCCTGGTGAGGAAACGCATATTGCTAGCACTAGAATTAAGGGTGCCCACTAGTTCTATTCACTGAGCCTGGAGAGGAACCGCATATTGCTAGCACTAGAATTAAGGGTGCCCACTAGTTCTATTCACTGAGCCTGGAGAGGAACCGCATATTGCTAGCACTAGAATTAAGGGTGCCCACTAGTTCTATTCACTGAGCCTGGTGAGGAAACGCATATTTCTAGCACTAGAATTAAGGGTGCCACACTAGTTATATTCACTGAGCCTGGTGAAGTAAATGCATATTGCTAGCACTAGAATTAAGGGTGCCACACTAGTTCTATTCACTGAGCCTGGAGAGGAAACGCATAGTGCTAGCACTAGAATTAAGGGTGCCACACTAGTTATATTCACTGAGCCTGTTGGAGGAAACGCATATTGCTAGCACTAGAATTAAGGGTGCCCACTAGTTATATTCACTGAGCCTGGTGAGGAAACGCATATTGCTAGCACTAGAATTAAGGGTGCCCACTATTTATATTCACTGAGCCTGGTGAGGAAACGCATATTGCTAGCACTAGAATTAAGGATGCCCACTAGTTATATTCACTGAGCCTGGTGGAGGAAACGCATATTGCTAGCACTAGAATTAAGGGTGCCACACTAGTTATATTCACTGAGCCTGGAGAGGAAACGCATATTGCTAGCACTAGAATTAAGGGTGCCACACTAGTTCTATTCACTGAGCCTGGAGAGGAAACGCATATTGCTAGCACTAGAATTAAGGATGCCCACTAGTTATATTCACTGAGCCTGGTGGAGGAAACGCATATTGCTAGCACTAGAATTAAGGGTGCCCACTAGATATATTCACTGAGCCTGGTGAGGAAACGCATATTGCTAGCACTAGAATTAAGGGTGCCCCACTAGTTATATTCACTGAACCTGGTGAAGGAAACGCATATTGCTAGCACTAGAATTAAGGATGCCACACTAGTTATATTCACTGAGCCTGGTGAGGAAACGCATATTGCTAGCACTAGAATTAAGGGTGCCACACTAGTTCTATTCACTGAGCCTGGAGAGGAAACGCATATTGCTAGCACTAGAATTAAGGATGCCCACTAGTTATATTCACTGAGCCTGGTGGAGGAAACGCATATTGCTAGCACTAGAATTAAGGATGCCCACTAGTTATATTCACTGAGCCTGGTGGAGGAAACGCATATTGCTAGCACTAGAATTAAGGGTGCCCCACTAGTTATATTCACTGAACCTGGTGAAGGAAACGCATATTGCTAGCACTAGAATTAAGGATGCCACACTAGTTATATTCACTGAGCCTGGTGAGGAAACGCATATTGCTAGCACTAGAATTAAGGGTGCCCACTAGTTATATTCACTGAGCCTGGTGGAGGAAACGCATATTGCTAGCACTAGAATTAAGGGTGCCCACTAGTTCTATTCACTGAGCCTGGTGAGGAAACGCATATTGCTAGCACTAGAATTAAGGGTGCCCCACTAGTTATATTCACTGAGCCTGGAGAGGAAACGCATATTGCTAGCACTAGAATTAAGGGTGCCACACTAGTTATATTCACTGAGCCTGGTGAAGGAAACGCATATTGCTAGCACTAGAATTAAGGATGCCACACTAGTTATATTCACTGAGCCTGGTGAGGAAACACATATTGCTAGCACTAGAAGTAAGGGTGCCCACTAGTTATATTCACTGAGCCTGGTGGAGGAAACGCATACTGCTAGCACTAGAATTAAGGATGCCACACTAGTTATATTCACTGAGCCTGGTGAGGAAACGCATATTGCTAGCACTAGAATTAAGGGTGCCCACTATTTATATTCACTGAGCCTGGTGAAGGAAACGCATATTGCTAGCACTAGAATTAAGGGTGCCCCACTAGTTATATTCACTGAGCCTGGTGAGGAAACGCATATTGCTAGCACTAGAATTAAGGGTGCCACACTAGTTATATTCACTGAGTCTGGAGAGGAAACGCATATTGCTAGCACTAGAATTAAGAGTGCCACACTAGTTATATTCACTGAGCCTGGAGAGGAAACGCATATTGCTAGCACTAGAATTAAGGGTGCCACACTAGTTCTATTCACTGAGCCTGGTGAGGAAACGCATATTGCTAGCACTAGAATTAAGGGTGCCCCACTAGTTATATTCACTGAACCTGGTGAGGAAACGCATATTGCTAGCACTAGAATTAAGGGTGCCCCACTAGTTATATTCACTGAACCTGGTGAAGGAAACGCATATTGCTAGCACTAGAATTAAGGATGCCACACTAGTTATATTCACTGAGCCTGGTGAGGAAACGCATATTGCTAGCACTAGAATTAAGGGTGCCACACTAGTTCTATTCACTGAGCCTGGAGAGGAAACGCATATTGCTAGCACTAGAATTAAGGATGCCCACTAGTTATATTCACTGAGCCTGGTGGAGGAAACGCATATTGCTAGCACTAGAATTAAGGGTGCCCCACTAGTTATATTCACTGAACCTGGTGAAGGAAACGCATATTGCTAGCACTAGAATTAAGGATGCCACACTAGTTATATTCACTGAGCCTGGTGAGGAAACGCATATTGCTAGCACTAGAATTAAGGGTGCCACACTAGTTCTATTCACTGAGCCTGGAGAGGAAACGCATATTGCTAGCACTAGAATTAAGGATGCCCACTAGTTATATTCACTGAGCCTGGTGGAGGAAACGCATATTGCTAGCACTAGAATTAAGGGTGCCCACTAGTTCTATTCACTGAGCCTGGTGAGGAAACGCATATTGCTAGCACTAGAATTAAGGGTGCCCCACTAGTTATATTCACTGAGCCTGGAGAGGAAACGCATATTGCTAGCACTAGAATTAAGGGTGCCACACTAGTTATATTCACTGAGCCTGGTGAAGGAAACGCATATTGCTAGCACTAGAATTAAGGATGCCACACTAGTTATATTCACTGAGCCTGGTGAGGAAACACATATTGCTAGCACTAGAAGTAAGGGTGCCCACTAGTTATATTCACTGAGCCTGGTGGAGGAAACGCATACTGCTAGCACTAGAATTAAGGATGCCACACTAGTTATATTCACTGAGCCTGGTGAGGAAACGCATATTGCTAGCACTAGAATTAAGGGTGCCCACTATTTATATTCACTGAGCCTGGTGAAGGAAACGCATATTGCTAGCACTAGAATTAAGGGTGCCCCACTAGTTATATTCACTGAGCCTGGTGAGGAAACGCATATTGCTAGCACTAGAATTAAGGGTGCCACACTAGTTATATTCACTGAGTCTGGAGAGGAAACGCATATTGCTAGCACTAGAATTAAGAGTGCCACACTAGTTATATTCACTGAGCCTGGAGAGGAAACGCATATTGCTAGCACTAGAATTAAGGGTGCCACACTAGTTCTATTCACTGAGCCTGGAGAGGAAACGCATATTGCTAGCACTAGAATTAAGGATGCCCACTAGTTATATTCACTGAGCCTGGTGGAGGAAACGCATATTGCTAGCACTAGAATTAAGGGTGCCCACTAGATATATTCACTGAGCCTGGTGAGGAAACGCATATTGCTAGCACTAGAATTAAGGGTGCCCCACTAGTTATATTCACTGAACCTGGTGAAGGAAACGCATATTGCTAGCACTAGAATTAAGGATGCCACACTAGTTATATTCACTGAGCCTGGTGAGGAAACGCATATTGCTAGCACTAGAATTAAGGGTGCCACACTAGTTCTATTCACTGAGCCTGGAGAGGAAACGCATATTGCTAGCACTAGAATTAAGGATGCCCACTAGTTATATTCACTGAGCCTGGTGGAGGAAACGCATATTGCTAGCACTAGAATTAAGGGTGCCACACTAGTTATATTCACTGAGCCTGGAGAGGAAACGCATATTGCTAGCACTAGAATTAAGGGTGCCCACTAGTTATATTCACTGAGCCTGGTGAAGGCAACGCATATTGCTAGCACTAGAATTAAGGGTGCCACACTAGTTATATTCACTGAGCCTGGTGAGGAAACGCATATTGCTAGCACTAGAATTAAGGATGCCACACTAGTTCTATTCACTGAGCCTGGAGAGGAAACGCATATTGCTAGCACTAGAATTAAGGATGCCCACTAGTTATATTCACTGAGCCTGGTGAAGGAAACGCATATTGCTAGCACTAGAATTAAGGATGCCACACTAGTTATATTCACTGAGCCTGGTGAAGAAACGCATATCGCTAGCACTAGAATTAAGGGTGCCACACTAGTTCTATTCCCTGAGTCTGGAAACGCATATTGTTAGCACTAGAATTAAGGGTGCCACACTAGTTATATTCACTGAGCCTGGTGGAGGAAACACATATTGCGAGCAGTAGAATTAAGGGTACCCACACTAGTTATATTCACTGAGCCTGGAGAGGAAACGCATATTGCTAGCACTAGAATTAAGGGTGCCCACTAGTTATATTCACTGAGCCTGGTGGAGGAAACGCATATTGCTAGCACTAGAATTAAGGGCGCCACACTAGTTATATTCACTGAGCCTGGTGAGGAAACGCATATTGCTAGCACTAGAATTAAGGATGCCACACTAGTTATATTCACTGAGCCTGGTGAGGAAACGCATATTGCTAGCACTAGAATTAAGGGTGCCACACTAGTTATATTCACTGAGCCTGGTGAAGGAAACGCATATTGCTAGCACTAGAATTAAGGGTGCCCACTAGTTATATTCACTGAGCCTGGTGAGGAAACGCATATTGCTAGCATGCCCACTAGTTCTATTCACCGAGCCTGGTGAGGAAACGCATATTGCTAGCACTAGAATTAAGGGTGCCACACTAGTTATATTCACTGAGCCTGGTGAGGAAACGCATATTGCTAGCACTAGAATTAAGGGTGCCACACCAGTTATATTCACTGAGCCTGGTGAGGAAACGCATATTGCTAGCAGTAGAATTAAGGGTGCCCACACTAGTTATATTCACTGAGCCTGGAGAGGAAACGCATATTGCTAGCACTAGAATTAAGGGTGCCACACTAGTTATATTCACTGAGCCTGGTGAAGGAAACGCATATTGCTAGCACTAGAATTAAGGATGCCACACTAGTTATATTCACTGAGCCTGGTGAAGGAAACGCATATTGCTAGCACTAGAATTAAGGGTGCCCCACTAGTTATATTCACTGAGCCTGGTGAGGAAACGCATATTGCTAGCACTAGAATTAAGGGTGCCACACTATTTATATTCACTGAGTCTGGAGAGGAAACGCATATTGCTAGCACTAGAATTAAGAGTGCCACACTAGTTATATTCACTGAGCCTGGAGAGGAAACGCATATTGCTAGCACTAGAATTAAGGGTGCCCCACTAGTTATATTCACTGAGCCTGGTGAGGAAACGCATATTGCTAGCACTAGATTTAAGGGTGCCACACTAGTTATATTCACTGAGCCTGGAGAGGAAACGCATATTGCTAGCACTAGAATTAAGGGTGCCACACTAGTTATATTCACTGAGCCTGGTGAGGAAACGCATATTGCTAGCACTAGAATTAAGGGTGCCACTAATTATATTCACTGAGCCTGGTGAGGAAACGCATATTGCTAGCACTAGAATTAAGGGTGCCCACTAGTTATATTCACTGAGCCTGGTGGAGGAAACGCATATTGCTAGCACTAGAATTAAGGGTGCCACACTAGTTATATTCACTGAGCCTGGTGGAGGAAACGCATATTGCTAGCACTAGAATTAAGGGTGCCACACTAGTTATATTCACTGAGCCTGGTGAAGGAAACGCATATTGCTAGCACTAGAATTAAGGATGCCACACTAGTTATATTCACTGAGCCTGGTGAAGGAAACGCATATTGCTAGCACTAGAATTAAGGGTGCCCCACTAGTTATATTCACTGAGCCTGGTGAGGAAACGCATATTGCTAGCACTAGAATTAAGGGTGCCACACTAGTTATATTCACTGAGCCTGGTGAAGGAAACGCATATTGCTAGCACTAGAATTAAGGGTGCCACACTAGTTATATTCACTGAGCCTGGTGATGAAACGCATATTGCTAGCACTAGAATTAAGGGTGCCACACTAGTTATATTCACTGAGCCTGGTGAAGGAAACGCATATTGCTAGTACTAGAATTAAGGGTGCCACACTAGTTATATTCACTGAGCCTGGTGAAGAAACGCATATTGCTAGCACTAGAATTAAGGGTGCCACACTAGTTATATTCACTGAGCCTGGTGATGAAACGCATATTGCTAGCACTAGAATTAAGGGTGCCACACTAGTTATATTCACTGAGCCTGGTGAAGGAAACGCATATTGCTAGTACTAGAATTAAGGATGCCACTCTAGTTATATTCACTGAGCCTGGTGAGGAAACGCATATTGCTAGCACTAGAATTAAGGGTACCACACTAGTTATATTCACTGAGCCTGGAGAGGAAACGCGTATTGCTAGCACTAGAATTAAGGGTGCCACACTAGTTATATTCACTGAGCCTGGAGAGGAAACGCGTATTGCTAGCACTAGAATTAAGGGTGCCACACTAGTTATATTCACTGAGCCTGGAGAGGAAACGCATATTGCTAGCACTAGAATTAAGGGTGCCACACTAGTTATATTCACTGAGCCTGGTGAAGAAACGCATATTGCTAGCACTAGAATTAAGGGTGCCCACTAGTTATATTCACTGAGCCTGGTGAAGGAAACGCATATTGCTAGCACTAGAAGTAAGGGTGCCCACTAGTTATATTCACTGAGCCTGGTGAGGAAACGCATATTGCTAGCACTAGAATTAAGGGTGCCCACTAGTTATATTCACTGAGCCTGGTGAAGGAAACGCATATTGCTAGCACTAGAATTAAGGGTGCCACACTAGTTATATTCACTGAGCCTGGAGAGGAAACGCATACTGCTAGCACTAGAATTAAGGGTGCCCACTAGTTATATTCACTGAGCCTGGTGAGGAAACGCATACTGCTAGCACTAGAATTAAGGGTGCCACACTAGTTATATTCACTGAGCCTGGTGAGGAAACGCATATTGCTAGCACTAGAATTAAGGATGCTACACTAGTTATATTCACTGAGCCTGGTGAGGAAACGCATATTGCCAGCACTAGAATTAAGGGTTCCCAGTAGTTCTATTTACTGAGCCTGGTGAGGAAACGCATATTGCTAGCACTAGAATTAAGGGTGCCCACTAGTTCTATTCACTGAGCATGGTGAGGAAACGCATATTGCTAGCACTAGAATTAAGGGTGCCACACTAGTTATATTCACTGAGCCTGGTGAAGGAAACGCATATTGCTAGCACTAGAATTAAGGGTGCCCACTAGTTCTATTCACTGAGCCTGGAAACGCATATTGCTAGCACTAGAATTAAGGGTGCCACACTAGTTATATTCACTGAGCCTGGAGAGGAAACGCGTATTGCTAGCACTAGAATTAAGGGTGCCACACTAGTTATATTCACTGAGCCTGGAGAGGAAACGCATATTGCTAGCACTAGAATTAAGGGTGCCACACTAGTTATATTCACTGAGCCTGGTGAAGAAACGCATATTGCTAGCACTAGAATTAAGGGTGCCCACTAGTTATATTCACTGAGCCTGGTGAAGGAAACGCATATTGCTAGCACTAGAAGTAAGGGTGCCCACTAGTTATATTCACTGAGCCTGGTGAGGAAACGCATATTGCTAGCACTAGAATTAAGGGTGCCCACTAGTTATATTCACTGAGCCTGGTAGAGGAAACGCATATTGCTAGCACTAGAATTAAGGGTGCCACACTAGTTATATTCACTGAGCCTGGAGAGGAAACGCATACTGCTAGCACTAGAATTAAGGGTGCCCACTAGTTATATTCACTGAGCCTGGTGAGGAAACGCATACTGCTAGCACTAGAATAAAGGGTGCCACACTAGTTATATTCACTGAGCCTGGTGAGGAAACGCATATTGCTAGCACTAGAATTAAGGATGCCCCACTAGTTATATTCACTGAGCCTGGTGAGGAAACGCATATTGCTAGCACTAGAATTAAGGGTGCCACACTAGTTATATTCACTGAGCCTGGTGAAGGAAACGCATATTGCTAGCACTAGAATTAAGAGTGCCACACTAGTTATATTCACTGAGCCTGGAGAGGAAACGCATATTGCTAGCACTAGAATTAAGGGTGCCACACTAGTTCTATTCACTGAGCCTGGTGAAGGCAACGCATATTGCTAGCACTAGAATTAAGGGTGCCACACTAGTTATATTCACTGAGCCTGGTGAAGAAACGCATATTGCTAGCACTAGAATTAAGGGTGCCACACTAGTTATATTCACTGAGCCTGGTGATGAAACGCATATTGCTAGCACTAGAATTAAGGGTGCCACACTAGTTATATTCACTGAGCCTGGTGAAGGAAACGCATATTGCTAGTACTAGAATTAAGGATGCCACTCTAGTTATATTCACTGAGCCTGGTGAGGAAACGCATATTGCTAGCACTAGAATTAAGGGTACCACACTAGTTATATTCACTGAGCCTGGTGAGGACACGCATATTGCTAGCACTAGAATTAAGGGTGCCCACTAGTTATATTCACTGAGCCTGGTGAAGGAAACGCATATTGCTAGCACTAGAATTAAGGGTGCCACACTAGTTATATTCACTGAGCCTGGTAGAGGAAACGCATACTGCTAGCACTAGAATTAAGGGTGCCACACTAGTTATATTCACTGAGCCTGGTGAAGGAAACGCATATTGCTAGCACTAGAATTAAGGATGCCACACTAGTTATATTCACTGAGCCTGGTGAAGGAAACACATATTGCTAGCACTAGAATTAAGGGTGCCCCACTAGTTATATTCACTGAGCCTGGTGAGGAAACGCATATTGCTAGCACTAGAATTAAGGGTGCCCACTAGTTATATTCACTGAGCCTGGTGGAGGAAACGCATATTGCTAGCACTAGAATTAAGGGTGCCACACTAGTTATATTCACTGAGCCTGGTGAGGAAACGCATATTGCCAGCACTAGAATTAAGGGTTCCCAGTAGTTCTATTTACTGAGCCTGGTGAGGAAACGCATATTGCTAGCACTAGAATTAAGGGTGCCCACTAGTTCTATTCACTGAGCATGGTGAGGAAACGCATATTGCTAGCACTAGAATTAAGGGTGCCACACTAGTTATATTCACTGAGCCTGGTGAAGGAAACGCATATTGCTAGCACTAGAATTAAGGGTGCCCACTAGTTCTATTCACTGAGCCTGGAAACGCATATTGCTAGCACTAGAATTAAGGGTGCCACACTAGTTATATTCACTGAGCCTGGTGGAGGAAACGCATATTGCTAGCAGTAGAATTAAGGGTACCCACACTAGTTATATTCACTGAGCCTGGAGAGGAAACGCATATTGCTAGCACTAGAATTAAGGATGCCACACTAGTTATATTCACTGAGCCTGGTGAAGGAAACGCATATTGCTAGCACTAGAATTAAGGATGCCCACTAGTTATATTCACTGAGCCTGGTGAGGAAACGCATATTGCTAGCACTAGAATTAAGGGTGCCACACTAGTTATATTCACTAAGCCTGGTGAGGAAACGCATATTGCTAGCACTAGAATTAAGGGTGCCCACACTAGTTATATTCACTGAGCCTGGAGAGGAAACGCATATTGCTAGCACTAGAATTAAGGATGCCACACTAGTTATATTCACTGAGCCTGGTGAAGGAAACGCATATTGCTAGCACTAGAATTAAGGGTGCCCCACTAGTTATATTCACTGAGCCTGGTGAGGAAACGCATATTGCTAACACTAGAATTAAGGGTGCCCACTAGTTATATTCACTGAGCCTGGTGGAGGAAACGCATATTGCTAGCACTAGAATTAAGGGTGCCACACTAGTTATATTCACTGAGCCTGGTGAGGAAACGCATATTGCTAGCACTAGAATTAAGGGTGCCCACTAGTTCTATTCACCGAGCCTGGTGAGGAAACGCATATTGCTAGCACTAGAATTAAGGGTGCCACACTAGTTATATTCACTGAGCCTGGTGGAGGAAACGCATATTGCTAGCAGTAGAATTAAGGGTACCCACACTACTTATATTCACTGAGCCTGGAGAGGAAATGCATATTGCTAGCACTAGAATTAAGGGTGCCCACTAGTTATATTCACTGAGCCTGGTGAAGGAAACGCATATTGCTAGCACTAGAATTAAGGATGCCACACTAGTTATATTCGCTGAGCCTGGTGGAGGAAATGCATATTGCTAGCACTAGAATTAAGGGTGCCACACTAGTTATATTCGCTGAGCCTGGTGGAGGAAACGCATATTGCTAGCACTAGAATTAAGGGTGCCACACTAGTTATATTCGCTGAGCCTGGTGAAGGAAACGCATATTGCCAGCACTAGAATTAAGGGTTCCCACTAGTTCTATTTACTGAGCCTGGTGAGGAAACGCATATTGCTAGCACTAGAATTAAGGGTGCCACACTAGTTATATTCACTGAGCCTGGTGAGGAAACGCATATTGCTAGCACTAGAATTAAGGGTGCCCACTAGTTATATTCACTGAGCCTGGTGAGGAAACGCATATTGCTAGCACTAGAATTAAGGGTGCCACACTAGTTATATTCACTGAGCCTGGAGAGGAAACGCATATTGCTAGCACTAGAATTAAGGATGCCACACTAGTTATATTCACTGAGCCTGGTGAGGAAACGCATATTGCTAGCACTAGAATTAAGGGTGGCACACTAGTTATATTCACTGAGCCTGGAGAGGAAACGCATATTGCTAGCACTAGAATTAAGGGTGCCACACTAGTTATATTCACTGAGCCTGGTGAGGAAACGCATATTGCTAGCACTAGAATTAAGGGTGCCACTAATTATATTCACTGAGCCTGGTGAGGAAACGCATATTGCTAGCACTAGAATTAAGGGTGCCCACTAGTTATATTCACTGAGCCTGGTGGAGGAAACGCATATTGCTAGCACTAGAATTAAGGGTGCCACACTAGTTATATTCACTGAGCCTGGTGGAGGAAACGCATATTGCTAGCACTAGAATTAAGGGTGCCACACTAGTTATATTCACTGAGCCTGGTGAAGGAAACGCATATTGCTAGCACTAGAATTAAGGATGCCACACTAGTTATATTCACTGAGCCTGGTGAAGGAAACGCATATTGCTAGCACTAGAATTAAGGGTGCCCCACTAGTTATATTCACTGAGCCTGGTGAGGAAACGCATATTGCTAGCACTAGAATTAAGGGTGCCACACTAGTTATATTCACTGAGCCTGGTGAAGGAAACGCATATTGCTAGCACTAGAATTAAGGGTGCCACACTAGTTATATTCACTGAGCCTGGTGATGAAACGCATATTGCTAGCACTAGAATTAAGGGTGCCACACTAGTTATATTCACTGAGCCTGGTGAAGGAAACGCATATTGCTAGTACTAGAATTAAGGGTGCCACACTAGTTATATTCACTGAGCCTGGTGAAGAAACGCATATTGCTAGCACTAGAATTAAGGGTGCCACACTAGTTATATTCACTGAGCCTGGTGATGAAACGCATATTGCTAGCACTAGAATTAAGGGTGCCACACTAGTTATATTCACTGAGCCTGGTGAAGGAAACGCATATTGCTAGTACTAGAATTAAGGATGCCACTCTAGTTATATTCACTGAGCCTGGTGAGGAAACGCATATTGCTAGCACTAGAATTAAGGGTACCACACTAGTTATATTCACTGAGCCTGGAGAGGAAACGCGTATTGCTAGCACTAGAATTAAGGGTGCCACACTAGTTATATTCACTGAGCCTGGAGAGGAAACGCGTATTGCTAGCACTAGAATTAAGGGTGCCACACTAGTTATATTCACTGAGCCTGGAGAGGAAACGCATATTGCTAGCACTAGAATTAAGGGTGCCACACTAGTTATATTCACTGAGCCTGGTGAAGAAACGCATATTGCTAGCACTAGAATTAAGGGTGCCCACTAGTTATATTCACTGAGCCTGGTGAAGGAAACGCATATTGCTAGCACTAGAAGTAAGGGTGCCCACTAGTTATATTCACTGAGCCTGGTGAGGAAACGCATATTGCTAGCACTAGAATTAAGGGTGCCCACTAGTTATATTCACTGAGCCTGGTGAAGGAAACGCATATTGCTAGCACTAGAATTAAGGGTGCCACACTAGTTATATTCACTGAGCCTGGAGAGGAAACGCATACTGCTAGCACTAGAATTAAGGGTGCCCACTAGTTATATTCACTGAGCCTGGTGAGGAAACGCATACTGCTAGCACTAGAATTAAGGGTGCCACACTAGTTATATTCACTGAGCCTGGTGAGGAAACGCATATTGCTAGCACTAGAATTAAGGATGCTACACTAGTTATATTCACTGAGCCTGGTGAGGAAACGCATATTGCCAGCACTAGAATTAAGGGTTCCCAGTAGTTCTATTTACTGAGCCTGGTGAGGAAACGCATATTGCTAGCACTAGAATTAAGGGTGCCCACTAGTTCTATTCACTGAGCATGGTGAGGAAACGCATATTGCTAGCACTAGAATTAAGGGTGCCACACTAGTTATATTCACTGAGCCTGGTGAAGGAAACGCATATTGCTAGCACTAGAATTAAGGGTGCCCACTAGTTCTATTCACTGAGCCTGGAAACGCATATTGCTAGCACTAGAATTAAGGGTGCCACACTAGTTATATTCACTGAGCCTGGAGAGGAAACGCGTATTGCTAGCACTAGAATTAAGGGTGCCACACTAGTTATATTCACTGAGCCTGGAGAGGAAACGCATATTGCTAGCACTAGAATTAAGGGTGCCACACTAGTTATATTCACTGAGCCTGGTGAAGAAACGCATATTGCTAGCACTAGAATTAAGGGTGCCCACTAGTTATATTCACTGAGCCTGGTGAAGGAAACGCATATTGCTAGCACTAGAAGTAAGGGTGCCCACTAGTTATATTCACTGAGCCTGGTGAGGAAACGCATATTGCTAGCACTAGAATTAAGGGTGCCCACTAGTTATATTCACTGAGCCTGGTAGAGGAAACGCATATTGCTAGCACTAGAATTAAGGGTGCCACACTAGTTATATTCACTGAGCCTGGAGAGGAAACGCATACTGCTAGCACTAGAATTAAGGGTGCCCACTAGTTATATTCACTGAGCCTGGTGAGGAAACGCATACTGCTAGCACTAGAATTAAGGGTGCCACACTAGTTATATTCACTGAGCCTGGTGAGGAAACGCATATTGCTAGCACTAGAATTAAGGATGCCCCACTAGTTATATTCACTGAGCCTGGTGAGGAAACGCATATTGCTAGCACTAGAATTAAGGGTGCCACACTAGTTATATTCACTGAGCCTGGTGAAGGAAACGCATATTGCTAGCACTAGAATTAAGAGTGCCACACTAGTTATATTCACTGAGCCTGGAGAGGAAACGCATATTGCTAGCACTAGAATTAAGGGTGCCACACTAGTTCTATTCACTGAGCCTGGTGAAGGCAACGCATATTGCTAGCACTAGAATTAAGGGTGCCACACTAGTTATATTCACTGAGCCTGGTGAAGAAACGCATATTGCTAGCACTAGAATTAAGGGTGCCACACTAGTTATATTCACTGAGCCTGGTGATGAAACGCATATTGCTAGCACTAGAATTAAGGGTGCCACACTAGTTATATTCACTGAGCCTGGTGAAGGAAACGCATATTGCTAGTACTAGAATTAAGGATGCCACTCTAGTTATATTCACTGAGCCTGGTGAGGAAACGCATATTGCTAGCACTAGAATTAAGGGTACCACACTAGTTATATTCACTGAGCCTGGTGAGGACACGCATATTGCTAGCACTAGAATTAAGGGTGCCCACTAGTTATATTCACTGAGCCTGGTGAAGGAAACGCATATTGCTAGCACTAGAATTAAGGGTGCCACACTAGTTATATTCACTGAGCCTGGTAGAGGAAACGCATACTGCTAGCACTAGAATTAAGGGTGCCACACTAGTTATATTCACTGAGCCTGGTGAAGGAAACGCATATTGCTAGCACTAGAATTAAGGATGCCACACTAGTTATATTCACTGAGCCTGGTGAAGGAAACACATATTGCTAGCACTAGAATTAAGGGTGCCCCACTAGTTATATTCACTGAGCCTGGTGAGGAAACGCATATTGCTAGCACTAGAATTAAGGGTGCCCACTAGTTATATTCACTGAGCCTGGTGGAGGAAACGCATATTGCTAGCACTAGAATTAAGGGTGCCACACTAGTTATATTCACTGAGCCTGGTGAGGAAACGCATATTGCCAGCACTAGAATTAAGGGTTCCCAGTAGTTCTATTTACTGAGCCTGGTGAGGAAACGCATATTGCTAGCACTAGAATTAAGGGTGCCCACTAGTTCTATTCACTGAGCATGGTGAGGAAACGCATATTGCTAGCACTAGAATTAAGGGTGCCACACTAGTTATATTCACTGAGCCTGGTGAAGGAAACGCATATTGCTAGCACTAGAATTAAGGGTGCCCACTAGTTCTATTCACTGAGCCTGGAAACGCATATTGCTAGCACTAGAATTAAGGGTGCCACACTAGTTATATTCACTGAGCCTGGTGGAGGAAACGCATATTGCTAGCAGTAGAATTAAGGGTACCCACACTAGTTATATTCACTGAGCCTGGAGAGGAAACGCATATTGCTAGCACTAGAATTAAGGATGCCACACTAGTTATATTCACTGAGCCTGGTGAAGGAAACGCATATTGCTAGCACTAGAATTAAGGATGCCCACTAGTTATATTCACTGAGCCTGGTGAGGAAACGCATATTGCTAGCACTAGAATTAAGGGTGCCACACTAGTTATATTCACTAAGCCTGGTGAGGAAACGCATATTGCTAGCACTAGAATTAAGGGTGCCCACACTAGTTATATTCACTGAGCCTGGAGAGGAAACGCATATTGCTAGCACTAGAATTAAGGATGCCACACTAGTTATATTCACTGAGCCTGGTGAAGGAAACGCATATTGCTAGCACTAGAATTAAGGGTGCCCCACTAGTTATATTCACTGAGCCTGGTGAGGAAACGCATATTGCTAACACTAGAATTAAGGGTGCCCACTAGTTATATTCACTGAGCCTGGTGGAGGAAACGCATATTGCTAGCACTAGAATTAAGGGTGCCACACTAGTTATATTCACTGAGCCTGGTGAGGAAACGCATATTGCTAGCACTAGAATTAAGGGTGCCCACTAGTTCTATTCACCGAGCCTGGTGAGGAAACGCATATTGCTAGCACTAGAATTAAGGGTGCCACACTAGTTATATTCACTGAGCCTGGTGGAGGAAACGCATATTGCTAGCAGTAGAATTAAGGGTACCCACACTACTTATATTCACTGAGCCTGGAGAGGAAATGCATATTGCTAGCACTAGAATTAAGGGTGCCACACTAGTTATATTCGCTGAGCCTGGTGGAGGAAATGCATATTGCTAGCACTAGAATTAAGGGTGCCACACTAGTTATATTCGCTGAGCCTGGTGGAGGAAACGCATATTGCTAGCACTAGAATTAAGGGTGCCACACTAGTTATATTCGCTGAGCCTGGTGAAGGAAACGCATATTGCCAGCACTAGAATTAAGGGTTCCCACTAGTTCTATTTACTGAGCCTGGTGAGGAAACGCATATTGCTAGCACTAGAATTAAGGGTGCCACACTAGTTATATTCACTGAGCCTGGTGAGGAAACGCATATTGCTAGCACTAGAATTAAGGGTGCCCACTAGTTATATTCACTGAGCCTGGTGAGGAAACGCATATTGCTAGCACTAGAATTAAGGGTGCCACACTAGTTATATTCACTGAGCCTGGAGAGGAAACGCATATTGCTAGCACTAGAATTAAGGATGCCACACTAGTTATATTCACTGAGCCTGGTGAGAAAACGCATATTGCTAGCACTAGAATTAAGGGTGGCACACTAGTTATATTCACTGAGCCTTGTGAGGAAACGCATATTGCTAGCACTAGAATTAAGGGTGCCACACTAGTTATATTCACTGAGCCTGGAGAGGAAACGCATATTGCTAGCACTAGAATTAAGGATGCCACACTAGTTATATTCACTGAGCCTGGTGGGGAAACGCATATTGCTAGCACTAGAATTAAGGGTGCCACACTAGTTATATTCACTGAGCCTGGAGAGGAAACGCATATTGCTAGCACTAGAATTAAGGGTGCCCACTAGTTATATTCACTCAGCCTGGTGAAGGAAACGCATATTGCTAGCACTAGAATTAAGGGTGCCACACTAGTTATATTCACTGAGCCTGGTGAAGGAAACGCATATTGCTAGCACTAGAATTAAGGGTGCCCACTAGTTATATTCACTGAGCCTGGTGAAGGAAACGCATATTGCTAGCACTAGAATTAAGGGTGCCCACTAGTTATATTCACTGAGCCTGGTGAAGGAAACGCATATTGCTAGCACTAGAATTAAGGGTGCCCACACTAGTTATATTCACTGAGCCTGGAGAGGAAACGCATATTGCTAGCACTAGAAGTAAGGGTGCCCACTAGTTATATTCACTGAGCCTGGTGAGGAAACGCATATTGCTAGCACTAGAATTAAGGGTGCCCACTAGTTATATTCACTGAGCCTGGTGAAGGAAACGCATATTGCTAGCACTAGAATTAAGGGTGCCACACTAGTTATATTCACTGAGCCTGGTGAGGAAACGCATATTGCTAGCACTAGAATTAAGGGTGCCACACTAGTTATATTCACTGAGCCTGGTGGAGGAAACGCATATTGATAGCAGTAGAATTAAGGGTACCCACACTACTTATATTCACTGAGCCTGGTGAAGGGAACACATATTGCTAGCACTAGAATTAAGGGTGCCCCACTAGTTCTACTCACTGAGCCTGGTGAGGAAACGCATATTGCTAGCACTAGAATTAAGGGTGCCACACTAGTTATATTCACTGAGCCTGGTGAAGGAAACGCATATTGCTAGCATTTTAGAATTAAGGGTACCCACTAATTATATTCACTGAGCCTGGTGAGAAAACGCATATTGCTAGCACTAGAATTAAGGGTGCCACACTAGTTATATTCACTGAGCCTGGTGAGGAAACGCATATTGCTAGCACTAGAATTAAGGGTGCCACACTAGTTATATTCACTGAGCCTGGAGAGGAAACGCATATTGCTAGCACTAGAATTAAGGGTGCCCACTAGTTATATTCACTGAGCCTGGTGAAGGAAACGCATATTGCTAGCACTAGAATTAAGGGTGCCACACTAGTTATATTCACTGAGCCTGGTGAAGGAAACGCATATTGCTAGTACTAAAATTAAGGGTGCCCCACTAGTTATATTCACTGAGCCTGGTGAGGAAACGCATATTGCTAGCACTAGAATTAAGGGTGCCCACTAGTTATATTCACTGAGCCTGGTGGAGGAAACGCATATTGCTAGCACTAGAATTAAGGGTGCCACACTAGTTATATTCACTGAGTCTGGAGAGGAAACGCATATTGCTAGCACTAGAATTAAGAGTGCCACACTAGTTATATTCACTGAGCCTGGAGAGGAAACGCATATTGCTAGCACTAGAATTAAGGGTGCCACACTAGTTCTATTCACTGAGCCTGGTGAAGGCAACGCATATTGCTAGCACTAGAATTAAGGGTGCCACACTAGTTATATTCACTGAGCCTGGTGAGGAAACGCATATTGCTAGCACTAGAATTAAGGGTGCCACACTAGTTATATTCACTGAGCCTGGAGAGGAAACGCATATTGCTAGCACTAGAATTAAGGGTGCCCACTAGTTATATTCACTGAGCCTGGTGAGGAACCGCATATTGCTAGCACTAGAATTAAGGGTGCCACACTAGTTATATTCACTGAGCCTGGTGAGGAAACGCATATTGCTAGCACTAGAATTAAGGGTGCCACACTAGTTATATTCACTGAGTCTGGAGAGGAAACGCATATTGCTAGCACTAGAATTAAGGGTGCCACACTAGTTATATTCACTGAGTCTGGAGAGGAAACGCATATTGCTAGCACTAGAATTAAGGGTGCCACACTAGTTATATTCACTGAGTCTGGAGAGGAAACGCATATTGCTAGCACTAGAATTAAGAGTGCCACACTAGTTATATTCACTGAGCCTGGAGAGGAAACGCATATTGCTAGCACTAGAATTAAGGGTGCCACACTAGTTCTATTCACTGAGCCTGGTGAAGGCAAAGCATTTTGCTAGCACTACAATTAAGGGTGCCACACTAGTTATATTCACTGAGCCTGGTGAAGAAACACATAACTACAATTAAGGGTGCCACACTAGTTATATTCACTGAGCCAGGTGAAGAAACACATATTGCTAGCACTAGAATTAAATTAAGGGTGCCACACTAGTTATATTCACTGAGCCTGGTGAGGAAACGCATATTGCTAGCACTAGAATTAAGGATGCTACACTAGTTCTATTCACTGAGCCTGGTGAGGAAACGCATATTGCTAGCACTACAATTAAGGATGCCACACTAGTTATATTCACTGAGCCTGGTGAGGAAACGCATATTGCTAGCACTAGAATTAAGGGTACCACACTAGTTATATTCACTGAGCCTGGTGAAGGAAACGCATATTGCTAGCACTAGAATTAAGGGTGCCCACACTAGTTATATTCACTGAGCCTGGAGAGGAAACGCATATTGCTAGCACTAGAAGTAAGGGTGCCCACTAGTTATATTCACTGAGCCTGGTGAGGAAACGCATATTGCTAGCACTAGAATTAAGGGTGCCCACTAGTTATATTCACTCAGCCTGGTGAAGGAAACGCATATTGCTAGCACTAGAATTAAGGGTGCCACACTAGTTATATTCACTGAGCCTGGAGAGGAAACGCATATTGCTAGCACTAGAATTAAGGGTGCCACACTAGTTATATTCACTGAGCCTGGAGAGGAAACGCATACTGCTAGCACTAGAATTAAGGGTGCCCACTAGTTATATTCACTGAGCCTGGTGAGGAAACGCATACTGCTAGCACTAGAATTAAGGGTGCCACACTAGTTCTATTCACTAAGCCTGGTGAGGAAACGCATATTGCTAGCACTACAATTAAGGATGCCACACTAGTTATATTCACTGAGCCTGGTGAAGGAAACGCATATTGCTAGCACTAGAATTAAGGGTGCCCACTAGTTATATTCACTGAGCCTGGTGGAGGAAACGCATATTGCTAGCACTAGAATTAAGGGTGCCACACTAGTTATATTCACTGAGCCTGGTGAGGAAACGCATATTGCCAGCACTAGAATTAAGGGTTCCCACTAGTTCTATTTACTGAGCCTGGTGAGGAAACGCATATTGCCAGCACTAGAATTAAGGGTGCCCACTAGTTCTATTCACTGAGCCTGGTGAGGAAACGCATATTGCTAGCACTAGAATTAAGGGTGCCCACTAGTTCTATTCACTGAGCCTGGTGAGGAAACGCATATTGCTAGCACTAGAATTAAGGGTGCCACACTAGTTATATTCACTGAGCCTGGTGAAGCAAACGCATATTGCTAGCACTAGAATTAAGGGTGCCCACTAGTTCTATTCACTGAGCCTGGAAACGCATATTGCTAGCACTAGAATTAAGGGTGCCACACTAGTTATATTCACTGAGCCTGGTGAAGGAAACGGATATTGCTAGTACTAGAATTAAGGATGCCACACTAGTTATATTCACTGAGCCTGGTGAGGAAACGCATATTGCTAGCACTAGAATTAAGGGTACCACACTAGTTATATTCACTGAGCCTGGTGAAGGAAACGCATATTGCTAGCACTAGAATTAAGGGTGCCACACTAGTTATATTCACTGAGCCTGGTGAGGAAACGCATATTGCTAGCACTAGAATTAAGGGTGCCACACTAGTTATATTCACTGAGCCTGGTGAGGAAACGCATATTGCTAGCACTAGAATTAAGGGTGCCACACTAGTTATATTCACTGAGCCTGGAGAGGAAACGCATATTGCTAGCACTAGAATTAAGGGTGCCCACTAGTTATATTCACTGAGCCTGGTGAAGGAAACGCATATTGCTAGCACTAGAATTAAGGGTGCCACACTAGTTATATTCACTGAGCCTGGTGAAGGAAACGCATATTGCTAGTACTAAAATTAAGGGTGCCCCACTAGTTATATTCACTGAGCCTGGTGAGGAAACGCATATTGCTAGCACTAGAATTAAGGGTGCCCACTAGTTATATTCACTGAGCCTGGTGGAGGAAACGCATATTGCTAGCACTAGAATTAAGGGTGCCACACTAGTTATATTCACTGAGTCTGGAGAGGAAACGCATATTGCTAGCACTAGAATTAAGAGTGCCACACTAGTTATATTCACTGAGCCTGGAGAGGAAACGCATATTGCTAGCACTAGAATTAAGGGTGCCACACTAGTTCTATTCACTGAGCCTGGTGAAGGCAACGCATATTGCTAGCACTAGAATTAAGGGTGCCACACTAGTTATATTCACTGAGCCTGGTGAGGAAACGCATATTGCTAGCACTAGAATTAAGGGTGCCACACTAGTTATATTCACTGAGCCTGGAGAGGAAACGCATATTGCTAGCACTAGAATTAAGGGTGCCCACTAGTTATATTCACTGAGCCTGGTGAGGAACCGCATATTGCTAGCACTAGAATTAAGGGTGCCACACTAGTTATATTCACTGAGCCTGGTGAGGAAACGCATATTGCTAGCACTAGAATTAAGGGTGCCACACTAGTTATATTCACTGAGTCTGGAGAGGAAACGCATATTGCTAGCACTAGAATTAAGGGTGCCACACTAGTTATATTCACTGAGTCTGGAGAGGAAACGCATATTGCTAGCACTAGAATTAAGGGTGCCACACTAGTTATATTCACTGAGTCTGGAGAGGAAACGCATATTGCTAGCACTAGAATTAAGAGTGCCACACTAGTTATATTCACTGAGCCTGGAGAGGAAACGCATATTGCTAGCACTAGAATTAAGGGTGCCACACTAGTTCTATTCACTGAGCCTGGTGAAGGCAAAGCATTTTGCTAGCACTACAATTAAGGGTGCCACACTAGTTATATTCACTGAGCCTGGTGAAGAAACACATAACTACAATTAAGGGTGCCACACTAGTTATATTCACTGAGCCAGGTGAAGAAACACATATTGCTAGCACTAGAATTAAATTAAGGGTGCCACACTAGTTATATTCACTGAGCCTGGTGAGGAAACGCATATTGCTAGCACTAGAATTAAGGATGCTACACTAGTTCTATTCACTGAGCCTGGTGAGGAAACGCATATTGCTAGCACTACAATTAAGGATGCCACACTAGTTATATTCACTGAGCCTGGTGAGGAAACGCATATTGCTAGCACTAGAATTAAGGGTACCACACTAGTTATATTCACTGAGCCTGGTGAAGGAAACGCATATTGCTAGCACTAGAATTAAGGGTGCCCACACTAGTTATATTCACTGAGCCTGGAGAGGAAACGCATATTGCTAGCACTAGAAGTAAGGGTGCCCACTAGTTATATTCACTGAGCCTGGTGAGGAAACGCATATTGCTAGCACTAGAATTAAGGGTGCCCACTAGTTATATTCACTCAGCCTGGTGAAGGAAACGCATATTGCTAGCACTAGAATTAAGGGTGCCACACTAGTTATATTCACTGAGCCTGGAGAGGAAACGCATATTGCTAGCACTAGAATTAAGGGTGCCACACTAGTTATATTCACTGAGCCTGGAGAGGAAACGCATACTGCTAGCACTAGAATTAAGGGTGCCCACTAGTTATATTCACTGAGCCTGGTGAGGAAACGCATACTGCTAGCACTAGAATTAAGGGTGCCACACTAGTTCTATTCACTAAGCCTGGTGAGGAAACGCATATTGCTAGCACTACAATTAAGGATGCCACACTAGTTATATTCACTGAGCCTGGTGAAGGAAACGCATATTGCTAGCACTAGAATTAAGGGTGCCCACTAGTTATATTCACTGAGCCTGGTGGAGGAAACGCATATTGCTAGCACTAGAATTAAGGGTGCCACACTAGTTATATTCACTGAGCCTGGTGAGGAAACGCATATTGCCAGCACTAGAATTAAGGGTTCCCACTAGTTCTATTTACTGAGCCTGGTGAGGAAACGCATATTGCCAGCACTAGAATTAAGGGTGCCCACTAGTTCTATTCACTGAGCCTGGTGAGGAAACGCATATTGCTAGCACTAGAATTAAGGGTGCCCACTAGTTCTATTCACTGAGCCTGGTGAGGAAACGCATATTGCTAGCACTAGAATTAAGGGTGCCACACTAGTTATATTCACTGAGCCTGGTGAAGCAAACGCATATTGCTAGCACTAGAATTAAGGGTGCCCACTAGTTCTATTCACTGAGCCTGGAAACGCATATTGCTAGCACTAGAATTAAGGGTGCCACACTAGTTATATTCACTGAGCCTGGTGAAGGAAACGGATATTGCTAGTACTAGAATTAAGGATGCCACACTAGTTATATTCACTGAGCCTGGTGAGGAAACGCATATTGCTAGCACTAGAATTAAGGGTACCACACTAGTTATATTCACTGAGCCTGGTGAAGGAAACGCATATTGCTAGCACTAGAATTAAGGGTGCCACACTAGTTATATTCACTGAGCCTGGTGAGGAAACGCATATTGCTAGCACTAGAATTAAGGGTGCCACACTAGTTATATTCACTGAGCCTGGTGAGGAAACGCATATTGCTAGCAGTAGAATTAAGGGTGCCACACTAGTTATATTCACTGAGCCTGGTGAAGAAACGCATATTGCTAGCACTAGAATTAAGGGTGCCACACTAGTTATATTCACTGAGCCTGGAGAGGAAACGCATATTGCTAGCACTAGAATTAAGGGTGCCACACTAGTTATATTCACTGAGCCTGGTGAAGGAAACGCATATTGCTAGCACTAGAATTAAGGGTGCCACACTAGTTATATTCACTGAGCCTTGTGGAGGAAATACATATTGCTAGCACTAGAATTAAGGGTACCACACTAGTTATATTCACTGAGCCTGGTGAAGGAAATGCATATTGCTAGCACTAGAATTAAGGATGCCACACTAGTTATATTCACTGAGCCTGGTGAGGAAACGCATATTGCTAGCACTAGAATTAAGGGTACCACACTAGTTATATTCACTGAGCCTGGTGAAGGAAACGCATATTGCTAGCACTAGAATTAAGGGTGCCCACACTAGTTATATTCACTGAGCCTGGAGAGGAAACGCATATTGCTAGCACTAGAAGTAAGGGTGCCACACTAGTTATATTCACTGAGCCTGGAGAGGAAACGCATACTGCTAGCACTAGAATTAAGGGTGCCCACTAGTTATATTCACTGAGCCTGGTGAGGAAACGCATACTGCTAGCACTAGAATTAAGGGTGCCACACTAGTTATATTCACTGAGCCTGGTGAAGGAAACGCATATTGCTAGCACTAGAAGTAAGGGTGCCCACTAGTTATATTCACTGAGCCTGGTGAGGAAACGCATATTGCTAGCACTAGAATTAAGGGTGCCCACTAGTTATATTCACTGAGCCTGGTGAAGGAAACGCATATTGCTAGCACTAGAATTAAGGGTGCCACACTAGTTATATTCACTGAGCCTGGAGAGGAAACGCGTATTGCTAGCACTAGAATTAAGGGTGCCACACTAGTTATATTCACTGAGCCTGGAGAGGAAACGCATATTGCTAGCACTAGAATTAAGGGTGCCACACTAGTTATATTCACTGAGCCTGGTGAAGAAACGCATATTGCTAGCACTAGAATTAAGGGTGCCCACTAGTTATATTCACTGAGCCTTGTTAGGCAGAAACCTGTGCAGTTCCCTTGGGGAACACTGCAAAAGATTTAAGACTACAGGTATAGCAGTAAACCCACTTGGTAGCAGTCCGCACCACCCAGATTTACCTGGTAGCTGTGGCTGAGCAGTCAGACTTCCCTCAAGAAGAGTTAGGCAGTATGTAAAGTATACACAATAGGTACTCCAATACAATAGCACAAGCAAACACTGACCAGAGCTTGGTTTCAAAAGTATATAGTTATTTATTTATTAAACACACATAAGTTGAAATCACTCTAGCAAAATATAGTAAAAACACTTCAAACACAGTTATAATGAAAAGCAGTTCCAACCCTTACTCCTATCTAGACAACTCTAAGTTAACACCACATAATTAAAACCGAGGTGAGCGCGTAACGTTAGATGACACTCTAGTAGGTTCAAGAAAGGGATAAAAAGAAACAGAAATGGGTTAAACACACCACTCTAAGGTCCAGAACACTTGCAAGAGGCTCAAAGAAGCACAAAGTCACAGGAGAGCAAAAGTCACTAGGCAGGGCCCACTCTTAGAGTAGCCGGAGCGAAAATGTGCCCAAGATCACACTGTTATTAGGGATTCAAAGTCTTGCAAAGAGTTAGAAAGAGTTTAGAGTGGCTTAGAAAGTTTAGCCAGGGTGTCCCAGGCACTCCCAGGGTCGAAAGCCGGGGGCTAAATCTACCCCGTACAGTCGGTGGCAAGGGAAGCCAGGCGGAACACGGTACCTTAAGCGGAAAGGATCCTCCAGCGGTGGCAGTTGTTCCAGGCAGTGGCAGCAAGGCTCGACGTCGGTCAGGGGAGAAGAAGTTCTCGCTGAAGAGCAGAAGAAGAAGGTCGTTGCACTGCCCGGGAAGAAACCAGCCGCGGAGTCCTCCGGTTAAAGGGTTGGACCGACTTTCGCGGTTAGGGGTAAAAGTGTGGTATTCCGGTTGCCGGGGTGCTTGGCACGGGCAAGGCGGCCACGAGATACCTCGAGAAGCGAAAAGAAGGTGAAAACTGGTTGTCCCCACCAGTCAAGGGAAGGAGCCACTCCGTTAAGAGTTCTCCTCGGTCGTCGGGAAAAGTGGTGAGACGGTTCAGCAGGGCTCCACCGGATGGTGTCGTCGAAGCAGGTCGGCTCAGCTCTTCCCTCGTCGGATTCTTGGTCCTGTGGCGACTTCTGAAGTTCCAGTCCCCAAAGCCCTGCTTTTATGCAGCAAACCCCCATTCACCCAGCCTAGCTGTCACTCAAACATGCTAAGTGGTGAGCCGGCCGGCTCACCACTTGGGCCAATCAGGACGGAGTGCGACTTGAGTTACCAAGGTAACTCAGTCCAGGGTGCCTAAATCCCCCTCCACCCCTCCTAAGTACCCCAGACAGAGTGGCACCACTTTGGAGGGCTTCTGTGGAGAAGCCCGCCAAAAGTGGAACAAAGGGCTCCACTTTGGGTCAGAGTTACAGAGGCGAAGGCCAACGCCATTTTAGAATCAAGTTTTGGCAAAAAGTCCCAACCGGAGTTATAATAATAAATATATAAACCGGCGGTATGTTTAAGGCTACCGTAAATAAATAATTAAATGTGTTAGCCTAAAACAATGGGAAATCCCATAGGGAAATATTCGCGGTCGAATATAAAAAGTAGTTTCCACTGCCACCAGCCAAAACTCGATCAGGGGGGACGGAGACGTGCCCCCTCGACTAACAGACCCTGGGGCAATCGAATTGCCCCAGCCAGTACGTCCACAATATGATGGTTTGTACTGGTTCTGTTCAGGATTCAAGACTAGCAAAGTCTTTGGTGACTTTACATGCCCTGGGAGACAGTAGTCAGTCCCAGAGTATGGAGTCTATGTTGGGGAGTCCCTAGGACACCCCTGGGTCACAGCACAGAGGGTGTTGTGTAACCCATATCACAAAAATACATGAGGCCCTATGGAGTAAAAGACCCATAGCCCATTCAACACAAGGTTTAACCAAGAAAACACACTTCAACATGTCCAAGAGTGAGGGTAAAAGAGTCTCACTCTTGGCAGGAGAAAAAAAAGAAACCCCAGAAATCCAGCAAAGCTGCTGGGGGACTCACTAGGTAGGGAAATTCAGCCTAAACAGAGAATTCTCCCTAACACTCGCCCCCCCCAGACTAAGGGACAGGAGGATTTACTCCACTCCTGGATGAACCTCATACCTCTAGTCGATGATATACATCCTAGAGAGTCCATCAGCATTTTGATGGTGACACCCTGACCTGTGCTCAATGGTGAAATCAAACCCTTGCAGGCAGATTGACCATCTCAATAGTTTTGGATTTTCCCCTTTCATTTGCATTAACCATCTCAAGGGTTGGTGGTCAGTCTGAATAACAAAAGTAGAACCATACAAGTATGGCCTAAACTTCTTCAGTGCCCACACAATAGCAAAGCATTCTCTTTCGATAGTTGCCCACCTTGTCTCAGGATCCTTCAGTTTCCTACTGATGAAGCAAATGGGGTGCTCCCTACCCTTCTCATCCAGTTGGCTTAGAACTGCACCTATACCTACATTGGAAGCATCAGTTTGTACAATGAAAGGTTGGTGGTAGTCAGGAGCTCTCAATACTGGAGCTTGGCAAAGAGCTCTCTTCAGTTTTTCAAAGGCCTGATTGCACTCCTCATTCCATTTTACCTTTTTAGGGAATTTGGGAGAGGAGATTACATTCAGTGGAGAAGCTATGGTCCCATAGTTCTCAATGAAATTCCTGTAATATCCAGTGAGGCCTAGAAAAGCTCTCACTTGGGTTTGAGTAGTTGGTGTTGTCCAATTTTGCACAGCTTCAATCTTGCTGGGCAAAGGCCTTATTTCTCCACCTCCTACCTCATGTCCAAGGTAGACCACTTTACTTTGACCAATCTGGCACTTACTGGCTTTGATTGTCAAATGGGCCTGTTCCAGAGCCTGCAACACATGTCCTAGGTGGTTCACATGTTCTTCCCAGGAGTGGCTGAAGACTGCAATGTCATCCAAGTATGCCATGCAGAAATCTTCCATCCCAGCCAGAACTTGGTTCACCATCCTTTGGAATGTGGCAGGTGCATTTTTTAGTCCAAAAGGCATGACCTTAAACTGGTACAAGCCAACTGGGGTTGAAAATGCAGTTTTCTCCTTGGCATGGTCTGTCAGGGCTATTTGCCAATAGCCTGACGTTAGGTCAAATGTGCTGAGGTACTTGGCTGCACCAAGTTTATCCACCAACTCATCTGTCCTGGGCAAAGGGTGGGCATCAGTCTTGGTGACTGCATTTAGAGCCCTATAGTCCACACAGAATCTCAAGTCTTTGGATCCTGCCTTCGGTACTAACACAACTGGGCTAGACCATGGACTGGTAGAGGGCTCTATTACCCCGAGATCAAGCATTTTCTTGACCTCTCCTTTGATGTGGGTTCTGATATGTTCTGACATTCTGTACCCTCTGCTTTTGACTGGCAGACAGTCACCAGTGAGTATCTCATGCTGGCCCCAAGGGGTCAAGCCTGGTGACAGTGAGAACAGGGAGGCAAACTGATTTAACATAGATTTGCACTCCTCTTGTTGCTCAGGTGTCAGGTCTGAAGAGAGATTGACTCCTTCAACTTTCTCATCTAAAGGCACACCTCTGAGGAGATCAGGGAGAGATTCACTCTCTTCTTCCTCTGCAGCTGAAGCTAGAAGCAAGGCTCCTACATCAGGCCTGGAGATGTATGCTTTTAGTCGGTTGGTGTGGAAGACTCTAGGAGCTTCCCTGGGTCTGCCCAGATCCACCAGATAGTTGACCTCTCCAAGTTTTCCCACAATCTTGAAGGGTCCCATCCATTTGTCTTGCAAGGCCCTCTGCCTTGTTGGAAGCATAACTAGAACTAGCTGGTCTTGAGTAAACTCAACCATGTTAGCCTTCTGGTCATGCCAATGTTTGACCAGAGCTTGACCAGCTTTCAAGTTGTCACTTGCTTCTGCCATCATGTGCGACATTCTCCTCCGGAGACCTATCACATAGTCAGTCACTCTGACTGGCTTGGGGGGAGGAGCACCTTCCAATCCCTCCTTAATCAGGGCCAATGGACCTCTGACTGGATGGCCATAGAGAAGCTCAAAGGGAGAATAGCCTACTCCCTCCTGAGGGACTTCTCTATAAGCAAAGAGAAGGCATGGCAGTAGAAGGTCCCACTTTTTCTTAAGGGGTTCCTCTAAAGCACCTATCATGCTCTTCATGGTTCTGTTAAACCTTTCAACCAACCCGTTTGTCTGAGGGTGGTATGCTGTTGAGAACTTGTAAGTAACTCCACAGGTTTTCCACATGGCTTTCATGTAGTGGGACATAAAGTTTGATCCCCTGTCAGAGATTACTTCCTAAGGAAACCCAACCCTGGTGAAAATACCAAGGAGGGCCTTAGCCACAGCCGGAGCTATAACAGTCCTCATAGGAATTGCCTCAGGGTACCTAGTAGCATGGTCTACTACAACAAGTATAAACCTGTTGCCTGAGGAGGTTGGAGGATCAAGGGGACCAACAATGTCAATCCCTACCCTCTCAAATGGGACTCCCACAACTGGGAGAGGCACTAAAGGTGCCACATTCTTGGAACCAACCTTACCAGAAGTCTGGCAGGTATGGCAGCTCTTACAATATCTATCTACTTCAGCCCCCATCTTTGGCCAATAAAAGTAGAGTGAGAGCCTTTCCTTGGTCTTCTTGAAACTCAAGTGACCAGCCAAAGGTATCTCATGGGCTAGTTGTAAGAACTGTTGTCTGTTCTCTTGTGGGACTACAAGGCGTTTGTAGTCTCCAGGTTCAGACTCAGTCGGTTCACTGTAGAAGAGGCCATCTTCCCAGTGTAACCTATACTTCCCAGGCTCTTGCTCATCAGCTTGAGAAGCTGCCTGGTGGCGGAGACCTTCCAGAGTTGGACATTCTCTTTGCCCCTTACGAAAAGCTGCCCTGCTAGGCCCACCTTCTGCCAGTAAAGACTGCAGCTCAGGATGGTCCTCAGGGTCCAAATCTCCAATAAGGTTGGGGCCTCCTTCTAGCTCTTCCTCAGAGTCTAGCTCAACCACACAGGGTTGTACCTCCCTCTCAGCCTCAGCTGGAGGTGGAGTTACAGGTGTAACTTTGGACAACCTAGGGGAAGTCCTTGTTGGAAGCACTGGAGTGCTTGCTGCTGGCTTTTTCCTAGGAGTCTTGGGTTGCCCCTTTGCTCCTGATCTGGTTGATACTGCAGTAAGTTGCTCCAGTGGGAGAGGAGTGATTTCTGTCATCATCTCCTGAGATAACCCTCTCAGGGTTTTCTCTCTTGCAGGTTTGGTGAGCTCCTGTAACCTTTTGCTAGGGGGTCTGGGGGTATGTGACACAACTCCAAGAGCTTTGAGGTCATTACCCAACAGAACCCTACCTGGCACTTCACATTGTACACTGACAGGTATTTTTACAGCCATATCATTACATTGGATGAGAACTGGTAACTGGGGACACATCTGCACAGGCCCACCAGCTAACTTGGTGAGGCATTTGGGTGCCTTAGCAACATCCTCTGCCTTGAAAAATGATTCATCCACCACAGTTATGCTGGCTCCAGTGTCCCTAATGGCAGGAGTCTCCTGACCATTCACCTGGACACTGTCTTTATAATACTCTTTAGTATTATCTGGGATAGAGTTATAGACATCTAAATTCTGTTGTTCCCACAACCCCAGAGAGACTAAAGAAACACTAGCTGAGACTCCAGTGGGTTCATCAGCTAGTAATAGAAAGTTTCCACTTGCCATATGTACCTTCCTCTTCTGGAGCGAAGGCTAAGGAGGCAAGCTGGACCCCTGAAGGTTTACCCTTACATCTGGGATCTCCTTTCACATGGTCAGTAGCCTTACAAACAAAGCATGAGCCAAAGGCTCGCTGGAATGGAGGCTTGTTCTGACCTCCTTCTGGTCTGGGACCAGGAGGTACACTAGCCTGATTTGGTTTCCCTTGTGGCTTACCCTTATAGTTTTGTTTGGGGCCCTCTTTGGAATTTGTAGTATTAGAATTCTCTTTGGAGTCCTTTTTGGGCTGTTTCTCCCCATCCTTCTTCTGAGTGACCCCAGAATCCTTGTGAGTGGCCCTGTTGGCAACCCACAAGTCAGCAGCCTTAGCTAGTTTCCGGGAATCTAATTCCCTGGAATCAGCCAAGTGTTGTCTGAGCTCAGGAGAGCAGGCATCATAAATAGTCTCCAACATAAACAAATTCTTCATACCTTCATAAGTGTTCACCTTGTAACCCTTAATCCATCCCTCTAAGTTTTTCAAACATTCACTCACCCAGGTAGCCCAAGGGGTACCATAATGCTTTTTGAGGCTCCTAAACCTCTTAAGATACTGGGAAGGGGTCTTCCCAAACCTAGCTATCAAAGCTAGTTTCACACATTCATAGTCCTTCCTATCCTCCTCCCCCATCTCCATTACCACATCAGTTGCAACAGGGGGAAGCCTAGAGAACAACCAGGTGAGTAAGTCATTTCCTGTGATGTTCTGGAGCCCATGATTATATTCAAACAGAGACAACCAATCCAACACATCCAACTTAGGCTCATACATACCAATCAATTCTTTAGGCATCCGGGGTCTTTTAGGACTGGAACTTCTAGAGGAGCCAGAGAGAGAAACATTCTCAACAGATAATTTCTTCATTTCTAAGTCATACTTGAGCTCCATTTCCCTTAGCCTTAGTTCTTTGTCAGTTTGAGCATTAAGTTTCTTATACTCCAATTCTAGTTTCATTTTCTCCAGTTCAAAGTACTGAGGACTAAATGTGGGCCCTGGTAAAGGTCCAGTAGGTACAGCAGGTAGAGCAGGCAGAGGCCTAGGGGGGACAGTCACAACAGCCTCACCCTCCTCTTCTGACTCTTCCTCAGAATCATCAACATTTTGCTCCATGTTAACTTCAATACTGTCATCTACAGTTGCTGGAGTGATAGGTTCCTCTGAACCATCACCCAGACTTTGGTTAGCTAACAATCTTTCAATCAGCTCCATTTTCTTGCCCTTAGTCAGGAGATCCTTATGTTTACAGAGCACTCTTAAACAATCAGCAGTTTTGGCTGCAAGGGACTCTTGACTATAGCTTTCTATAACTGACATGTTAGAGGTTTACTTTTTCAGTGCTAAGCTTTGTGGTTAGTTGCACTAAGGTATTGAAAGCACAATAAAATGTATACTCAATACAAATCCCACCGCTGTACACCAGTGTTAGGCAGAAACCTGTGCAGTTCCCTTGGGGAACACTGCAAAAGATTTAAGACTACAGGTATAGCAGTAAACCCACTTGGTAGCAGTCCGCACCACCCAGATTTACCTGGTAGCTGTGGCTGAGCAGTCAGACTTCCCTCAAGAAGAGTTAGGCAGTATGTAAAGTATACACAATAGGTACTCAAATACAATAGCACAAGCAAACACTGACCAGAGCTTGGTTTCAAAAGTATATAGTTATTTATTTATTAAACACACATAAGTTGAAATCACTCTAGCAAAATATAGTAAAAACACTTCAAACACAGTTATAATGAAAAGCAGTTCCAACCCTTACTCCTATCTAGACAACTCTAAGTTAACACCACATAATTAAAACCGAGGTGAGCGCGTAACGTTAGATGACACTCTAGTAGGTTCAAGAAAGGGATAAAAAGAAACAGAAATGGGTTAAACACACCACTCTAAGGTCCAGAACACTTGCAAGAGGCTCAAAGAAGCACAAAGTCACAGGAGAGCAAAAGTCACTAGGCAGGGCCCACTCTTAGAGTAGCCGGAGCGAAAATGTGCCCAAGATCACACTGTTATTAGGGATTCAAAGTCTTGCAAAGAGTTAGAAAGAGTTTAGAGTGGCTTAGAAAGTTTAGCCAGGGTGTCCCAGGCACTCCCAGGGTCGAAAGCCGGGGGCTAAATCTACCCCGTACAGTCGGTGGCAAGGGAAGCCAGGCGGAACACGGTACCTTAAGCGGAAAGGATCCTCCAGCGGTGGCAGTTGTTCCAGGCAGTGGCAGCAAGGCTCGACGTCGGTCAGGGGAGAAGAAGTTCTCGCTGAAGAGCAGAAGAAGAAGGTCGTTGCACTGCCCGGGAAGAAACCAGCCGCGGAGTCCTCCGGTTAAAGGGTTGGACCGACTTTCGCGGTTAGGGGTAAAAGTGTGGTATTCCGGTTGCCGGGGTGCTTGGCACGGGCAAGGCGGCCACGAGATACCTCGAGAAGCGAAAAGAAGGTGAAAACTGGTTGTCCCCACCAGTCAAGGGAAGGAGCCACTCCGTTAAGAGTTCTCCTCGGTCGTCGGGAAAAGTGGTGAGACGGTTCAGCAGGGCTCCACCGGATGGTGTCGTCGAAGCAGGTCGGCTCAGCTCTTCCCTCGTCGGATTCTTGGTCCTGTGGCGACTTCTGAAGTTCCAGTCCCCAAAGCCCTGCTTTTATGCAGCAAACCCCCATTCACCCAGCCTAGCTGTCACTCAAACATGCTAAGTGGTGAGCCGGCCGGCTCACCACTTGGGCCAATCAGGACGGAGTGCGACTTGAGTTACCAAGTTAACTCAGTCCAGGGTGCCTAAATCCCCCTCCACCCCTCCTAAGTACCCCAGACAGAGTGGCACCACTTTGGAGGGCTTCTGTGGAGAAGCCCGCCAAAAGTGGAACAAAGGGCTCCACTTTGGGTCAGAGTTACAGAGGCGAAGGCCAACGCCATTTTAGAATCAAGTTTTGGCAAAAAGTCCCAACCGGAGTTATAATAATAAATATATAAACCGGCGGTATGTTTAAGGCTACCGTAAATAAATAATTAAATGTGTTAGCCTAAAACAATGGGAAATCCCATAGGGAAATATTCGCGGTCGAATATAAAAAGTAGTTTCCACTGCCACCAGCCAAAACTCGATCAGGGGGGACGGAGACGTGCCCCCTCGACTAACAGACCCTGGGGCAATCGAATTGCCCCAGCCAGTACGTCCACAATATGATGGTTTGTACTGGTTCTGTTCAGGATTCAAGACTAGCAAAGTCTTTGGTGACTTTACATGCCCTGGGAGACAGTAGTCAGTCCCAGGGTATGGAGTCTATGTTGGGGAGTCCCTAGGACACCCCTGGGTCACGGCACAGAGGGTGTTGTGTAACCCATATCACAAAAATACATGAGGCCCTATGGAGTAAAAGACCCCATAGCCCATTCAACACAAGGTTTAACCAAGAAAACACACTTCAACATGTCCAAGAGTGAGGGTAAAAGAGTCTCACTCTTGGCAGGAGAAAAAAAAGAAACCCCAGAAATCCAGCAAAGCTGCTGGGGGACTCACTAGGTAGGGAAATTCAGCCTAAACAGAGAATTCTCCCTAACAAGCCTGGTGAAGGAAACGTATATTGCTAGCACTAGAATTAAGGGTGCCACACTAGTTATATTCACTGAGCCTGGTAGAGGAAACGCATACTGCTAGCACTAGAATTAAGGGTGCCACACTAGTTATATTCACTGAGCCTGGTGAAGGAAACGCATATTGCTAGCACTAGAATTAAGGATGCCACACTAGTTATATTCACTGAGCCTGGTGAAGGAAACGCATATTGCTAGCACTAGAATTAAGGGTGCCCCACTAGTTATATTCACTGAGCCTGGTGAGGAAACGCATATTGCTAGCACTAGAATTAAGGGTGCCCACTAGTTCTATTCACCGAGCCTGGTGAGGAAACGCATATTGCTAGCACTAGAATTAAGGGTGCCACACTAGTTATATTCACTGAGCCTGGTGAGGAAACGCATATTGCCAGCACTAGAATTAAGGGTTCCCACTAGTTCTATTTACTGAGCCTGGTGAGGAAACGCATATTGCTAGCACTAGAATTAAGGGTGCCCACTAGTTCTATTCACTGAGCCTGGTGAGGAAACGCATATTGCTAGCACTAGAATTAAGGGTGCCACACTAGTTATATTCACTGAGCCTGGTGAAGGAAACGCATATTGCTAGCACTAGAATTAAGGGTGCCCACTAGTTATATTCACTGAGCCTGGAAACGCATATTGCTAGCACTAGAATTAAGGGTGCCACACTAGTTATATTCACTGAGCCTGGTGGAGGAAACGCATATTGCTAGCAGTAGAATTAAGGGTACCCACACTAGTTATATTCACTGAGCCTGGAGAGGAAACGCATATTGCTAGCACTAGAATTAAGGATGCCACACTAGTTATATTCACTGAGCCTGGTGAGGAAACGCATATTGCTAGCACTAGAATTAAGGGTGCCACACTAGTTATATTCACTAAGCCTGGTGAGGAAACGCATATTGCTAGCAGTAGAATTAAGGGTGCCCACACTAGTTATATTCACTGAGCCTGGAGAGGAAACGCATATTGCTAGCACTAGAATTAAGGATGCCACACTAGTTATATTCACTGAGCCTGGTGAAGGAAACGCATATTGCTAGCACTAGAATTAAGGGTGCCCACTAGTTACATTCACTGAGCCTGGTGAAGGAAACGCATATTGCTAGCACTAGAATTAAGGGTGCCACACTAGTTATATTCACTGAGCCTGGTGAAGGAAACGCATATTGCTAGCACTAGAATTAAGGGTGCCCCACTAGTTATATTCACTGAGCCTGGTGAGGAAACGCATATTGCTAGCACTAGAATTAAGGGTGCCCACTAGTTATATTCACTGAGCCTGGTGAAGAAACGCATATTGCCAGCACTAGAATTAAGGGTTCCCACTAGTTCTATTTACTGAGCCTGGTGAGGAAACGCATATTGCTAGCACTAGAATTAAGGGTGCCACACTAGTTATATTCACTGAGCCTTGTGAGGAAACGCATATTGCTAGCACTAGAATTAAGGGTGCCACACTAGTTATATTCACTGAGCCTGGTGGGGAAACGCATATTGCTAGCACTAGAATTAAGGGTGCCACACTAGTTATATTCACTGAGCCTGGTGGGGAAACGCATATTGCTAGCACTAGAATTAAGGGTGCCACACTAGTTATATTCACTGAGCCTGGTGGGGAAACGCATATTGCTAGCACTAGAATTAAGGGTGCCACACTAGTTATATTCACTGAGCCTGGTGGGGAAACGCATATTGCTAGCACTAGAATTAAGGGTGCCACACTAGTTATATTCACTGAGCCTGGAGAGGAAACGCATATTGCTAGCACTAGAATTAAGGGTGCCCACTAGTTATATTCACTGAGCCTGGTGAAGGAAACGCATATTGCTAGCACTAGAATTAAGGGTGCCACACTAGTTATATTCACTGAGCCTGGTGAAGGAAACGCATATTGCTCACTAGAATTAAGGGTGCCCACTAGTTATATTCACTGAGCCTGGTGAAGGAAACGCATATTGCTAGCACTAGAATTAAGGGTGCCCACACTAGTTATATTCACTGAGCCTGGAGAGGAAACGCATATTGCTAGCACTAGAAGTAAGGGTGCCCACTAGTTATATTCACTGAGCCTGGTGAGGAAACGCATATTGCTAGCACTAGAATTAAGGGTGCCCACTAGTTATATTCACTGAGCCTGGTGAAGGAAACGCATATTGCTAGCACTAGAATTAAGGGTGCCACACTAGTTATATTCACTGAGCCTGGTGGAGGAAACGCATATTGCTAGCAGTAGAATTAAGGGTACCCACACTACTTATATTCACTGAGCCTGGAGAGGAAACGCATATTGCTAGCACTAGAATTAAGGATGCCACACTACTTATATTCACTGAGCCTGGTGAGGAAACGCATATTGCTAGCACTAGAATTAAGGATGCCACACTAGTTATATTCACTGAGCCTGGAGAGGAAACGCATATTGCTAGCACTAGAATTAAGGATGCCACACTACTTATATTCACTGAGCCTGGTGAGGAAACGCATATTGCTAGCACTAGAATTAAGGGTGCCACACTAGTTATATTCACTGAGCCTGGAGAGGAAACGCATATTGCTAGCACTAGAATTAAGGGTGCCCACTAGTTATATTCACTGAGCCTGGTGAGGAACCGCATATTGCTAGCACTAGAATTAAGGGTGCCCACTAGTTATATTCACTGAGCCTGGAGAGGAAACGCATATTGCTAGCATTTTAGAATTAAGGGTACCCACTAATTATATTCACTGAGCATGGTGAGGAAACGCATATTGCTAGCACTAGAATTAAGGGTGCCCACTAGTTATATTCACTGAGCCTGGTGAAGGAAACGCATATTGCTAGCACTAGAATTAAGGGTGCCACACTAGTTATATCCACTGAGCCTGGTGAAGGAAACGCATATTGCTAGCACTAGAATTAAGGGTGCCACACTAGTTATATTCACTGAGCCTGGTGAAGGAAACGCATATTGCTAGCACTAGAATTAAGGGTGCCACACTAGTTATATTCACTGAGCCTGGAGAGGAAACGCATATTGCTAGCACTAGAATTAAGGGTGCCCGCTAGATATATTCACTGAGCCTGGTGAGGAAACGCATATTGCTAGCACTAAAATTAAGGGTGCCCACTAGTTATATTCACTGAGCCTGGTGAAGGAAACGCATATTGCTAGCACTAGAATTAAGGGTGCCACACTAGTTATATTCACTGAGCCTGGTGAAGGAAACGCATATTGCTAGCATTTTAGAATTAAGGGTACCCACTAATTATATTCACTGAGCCTGGTGAGGAAACGCATATTGCTAGCACTAGAATTAAGGGTGCCACACTAGTTATATTCACTGAGCCTGGTGAAGGAAACGCATATTGCTAGCACTAGAATTAAGGGTGCCCACTAGTTATATTCACTGAGCCTGGTGAAGGAAACGCATATTGCTAGCACTAGAATTAAGGGTGCCCACACTAGTTATATCACTGAGCCTGGAGAGGAAACGCATATTGCTAGCACTAGAATTAAGGGTGCCCACTAGTTATATTCACTGAGCCTGGTGAGGAAACGCATATTGCTAGCACTAGAATTAAGGGTGCCCACTAGTTATATTCACTGAGCCTGGTGAAGGAAACGCATATTGCTAGCACTAGAATTAAGGGTGCCACACTAGTTATATTCACTGAGCCTTGTGAAGGAAACGCATATTGCTAGCATTTTAAAATTAAGGGTACCCACTAATTATATTCACTGAGCCTGGTGAGGAAACGCATATTGCTAGCACTAGAATTAAGGGTGCCACACTAGTTATATTCACTGAGCCTGGTGAGGAAATGCATATTGCTAGCACTAGAATTAAGGGTGCCCCACTAGTTCTATTCACTGAGCCTTGTGAAGGAAACGCATATTGCTAGCATTTTAAAATTAAGGATACCCACTAATTATATTCACTGAGCCTGGAGAGGAAACGCATATTGCTAGCACTAGAATTAAGGGTGCCCACTAGTTATATTCACTGAGCCTGGTGAAGGAAACGCATATTCACTGAGCCTGGTGAGGAAACGCATATTGCTAGCACTAGAATTAAGGGTGCCCACTAGTTATATTCACTGAGCCTGGTGAGGAAACGCATACTGCTAGCACTAGAATTAAGGGTGCCACACTAGTTATATTCACTGAGCCTGGTGAAGGAAACGCATATTGCTAGCACTAGAAGTAAGGGTGCCCACTAGTTATATTCACTGAGCCTGGTGAGGAAACGCATATTGCTAGCACTAGAATTAAGGGTGCCCACTAGTTATATTCACTGAGCCTGGTGAAGGAAACGCATATTGCTAGCACTAGAATTAAGGGTGCCACACTAGTTATATTCACTGAGCCTGGAGAGGAAACGCGTATTGCTAGCACTAGAATTAAGGGTGCCACACTAGTTATATTCACTGAGCCTGGAGAGGAAACGCATATTGCTAGCACTAGAATTAAGGGTGCCACACTAGTTATATTCACTGAGCCTGGTGAAGAAACGCATATTGCTAGCACTAGAATTAAGGGTGCCCACTAGTTATATTCACTGAGCCATGAGAGGAAACGCATATTGCTAGCACTAGAATTAAGGGTGCCCACTAGTTATATTCACTGAGCCTGGTGAAGGAAACGCATATTGCTAGCACTAGAATTAAGGGTGCCACACTAGTTATATCCACTGAGCCTGGTGAAGGAAACGCATATTGCTAGCACTAGAATTAAGGGTGCCACACTAGTTATATTCACTGAGCCTGGTGAAGGAAACGCATATTGCTAGCACTAGAATTAAGGGTGCCACACTAGTTATATTCACTGAGCCTGGAGAGGAAACGCATATTGCTAGCACTAGAATTAAGGGTGCCCGCTAGATATATTCACTGAGCCTGGTGAGGAAACGCATATTGCTAGCACTAGAATTAAGGGTGCCCGCTAGATATATTCACTGAGCCTGGTGAGGAAACGCATATTGCTAGCACTAAAATTAAGGGTGCCCACTAGTTATATTCACTGAGCCTGGTGAAGGAAACGCATATTGCTAGCACTAGAATTAAGGGTGCCACACTAGTTATATTCACTGAGCCTGGAGAGGAAACGCATATTGCTAGCACTAGAATTAAGGGTGCCCGCTAGATATATTCACTGAGCCTGGTGAGGAAACGCATATTGCTAGCACTAAAATTAAGGGTGCCCACTAGTTATATTCACTGAGCCTGGTGAAGGAAACGCATATTGCTAGCACTAGAATTAAGGGTGCCACACTAGTTATATTCACTGAGCCTGGTGAAGGAAACGCATATTGCTAGCATTTTAGAATTAAGGGTACCCACTAATTATATTCACTGAGCCTGGTGAGGAAACGCATATTGCTAGCACTAGAATTAAGGGTGCCACACTAGTTATATTCACTGAGCCTGGTGAAGGAAACGCATATTGCTAGCACTAGAATTAAGGGTGCCCACTAGTTATATTCACTGAGCCTGGTGAAGGAAACGCATATTGCTAGCACTAGAATTAAGGGTGCCCACACTAGTTATATCACTGAGCCTGGAGAGGAAACGCATATTGCTAGCACTAGAATTAAGGGTGCCCACTAGTTATATTCACTGAGCCTGGTGAGGAAACGCATATTGCTAGCACTAGAATTAAGGGTGCCCACTAGTTATATTCACTGAGCCTGGTGAAGGAAACGCATATTGCTAGCACTAGAATTAAGGGTGCCACACTAGTTATATTCACTGAGCCTTGTGAAGGAAACGCATATTGCTAGCATTTTAAAATTAAGGGTACCCACTAATTATATTCACTGAGCCTGGTGAGGAAACGCATATTGCTAGCACTAGAATTAAGGGTGCCACACTAGTTATATTCACTGAGCCTGGTGAGGAAATGCATATTGCTAGCACTAGAATTAAGGGTGCCCCACTAGTTCTATTCACTGAGCCTTGTGAAGGAAACGTATATTGCTAGCACTAGAATTAAGGGTGCCACACTAGTTATATTCACTGAGCCTGGTAGAGGAAACGCATACTGCTAGCACTAGAATTAAGGGTGCCACACTAGTTATATTCACTGAGCCTGGTGAAGGAAACGCATATTGCTAGCACTAGAATTAAGGGTGCCCACTAGTTATATTCACTGAGCCTGGTGAAGGAAACGCATATTCACTGAGCCTGGTGAGGAAACGCATATTGCTAGCACTAGAATTAAGGGTGCCCACTAGTTATATTCACTGAGCCTGGTGAGGAAACGCATACTGCTAGCACTAGAATTAAGGGTGCCACACTAGTTATATTCACTGAGCCTGGTGAAGGAAACGCATATTGCTAGCACTAGAAGTAAGGGTGCCCACTAGTTATATTCACTGAGCCTGGTGAGGAAACGCATATTGCTAGCACTAGAATTAAGGGTGCCCACTAGTTATATTCACTGAGCCTGGTGAAGGAAACGCATATTGCTAGCACTAGAATTAAGGGTGCCACACTAGTTATATTCACTGAGCCTGGAGAGGAAACGCGTATTGCTAGCACTAGAATTAAGGGTGCCACACTAGTTATATTCACTGAGCCTGGAGAGGAAACGCATATTGCTAGCACTAGAATTAAGGGTGCCACACTAGTTATATTCACTGAGCCTGGTGAAGAAACACATATTGCTAGTACTAGAATTAAGGGTGCCACACTAGTTATATTCACTGAGCCTTGTTAGGCAGAAACCTGTGCAGTTCCCTTGGGGAACACTGCAAAAGATTTAAGACTACAGGTATAGCAGTAAACCCACTTGGTAGCAGTCCGCACCACCCAGATTTACCTGGTAGCTGTGGCTGAGCAGTCAGACTTCCCTCAAGAAGAGTTAGGCAGTATGTAAAGTATACACAATAGGTACTCAAATACAATAGCACAAGCAAACACTGACCAGAGCTTGGTTTCAAAAGTATATAGTTATTTATTTATTAAACACACATAAGTTGAAATCACTCTAGCAAAATATAGTAAAAACACTTCAAACACAGTTATAATGAAAAGCAGTTCCAACCCTTACTCCTATCTAGACAACTCTAAGTTAACACCACATAATTAAAACCGAGGTGAGCGCGTAACGTTAGATGACACTCTAGTAGGTTCAAGAAAGGGATAAAAAGAAACAGAAATGGGTTAAACACACCACTCTAAGGTCCAGAACACTTGCAAGAGGCTCAAAGAAGCACAAAGTCACAGGAGAGCAAAAGTCACTAGGCAGGGCCCACTCTTAGAGTAGCCGGAGCGAAAATGTGCCCAAGATCACACTGTTATTAGGGATTCAAAGTCTTGCAAAGAGTTAGAAAGAGTTTAGAGTGGCTTAGAAAGTTTAGCCAGGGTGTCCCAGGCACTCCCAGGGTCGAAAGCCGGGGGCTAAATCTACCCCGTACAGTCGGTGGCAAGGGAAGCCAGGCGGAACACGGTACCTTAAGCGGAAAGGATCCTCCAGCGGTGGCAGTTGTTCCAGGCAGTGGCAGCAAGGCTCGACGTCGGTCAGGGGAGAAGAAGTTCTCGCTGAAGAGCAGAAGAAGAAGGTCGTTGCACTGCCCGGGAAGAAACCAGCCGCGGAGTCCTCCGGTTAAAGGGTTGGACCGACTTTCGCGGTTAGGGGTAAAAGTGTGGTATTCCGGTTGCCGGGGTGCTTGGCACGGGCAAGGCGGCCACGAGATACCTCGAGAAGCGAAAAGAAGGTGAAAACTGGTTGTCCCCACCAGTCAAGGGAAGGAGCCACTCCGTTAAGAGTTCTCCTCGGTCGTCGGGAAAAGTGGTGAGACGGTTCAGCAGGGCTCCACCGGATGGTGTCGTCGAAGCAGGTCGGCTCAGCTCTTCCCTCGTCGGATTCTTGGTCCTGTGGCGACTTCTGAAGTTCCAGTCCCCAAAGCCCTGCTTTTATGCAGCAAACCCCCATTCACCCAGCCTAGCTGTCACTCAAACATGCTAAGTGGTGAGCCGGCCGGCTCACCACTTGGGCCAATCAGGACGGAGTGCGACTTGAGTTACCAAGGTAACTCAGTCCAGGGTGCCTAAATCCCCCTCCACACCTCCTAAGTACCCCAGACAGAGTGGCACCACTTTGGAGGGCTTCTGTGGAGAAGCCCGCCAAAAGTGGAACAAAGGGCTCCACTTTGGGTCAGAGTTACAGAGGCGAAGGCCAACGCCATTTTAGAATCAAGTTTTGGCAAAAAGTCCCAACCGGAGTTATAATAATAAATATATAAACCGGCGGTATGTTTAAGGCTACCGTAAATAAATAATTAAATGTGTTAGCCTAAAACAATGGGAAATCCCATAGGGAAATATTCGCGGTCGAATATAAAAAGTAGTTTCCACTGCCACCAGCCAAAACTCGATCAGGGGGGACGGAGACGTGCCCCCTCGACTAACAGACCCTGGGGCAATCGAATTGCCCCAGCCAGTACGTCCACAATATGATGGTTTGTACTGGTTCTGTTCAGGATTCAAGACTAGCAAAGTCTTTGGTGACTTTACATGCCCTGGGAGACAGTAGTCAGTCCCAGGGTATGGAGTCTATGTTGGGGAGTCCCTAGGACACCCCTGGGTCACGGCACAGAGGGTGTTGTGTAACCCATATCACAAAAATACATGAGGCCCTATGGAGTAAAAGACCCCATAGCCCATTCAACACAAGGTTTAACCAAGAAAACACACTTCAACATGTCCAAGAGTGAGGGTAAAAGAGTCTCACTCTTGGCAGGAGAAAAAAAAGAAACCCCAGAAATCCAGCAAAGCTGCTGGGGGACTCACTAGGTAGGGAAATTCAGCCTAAACAGAGAATTCTCCCCAACAAGCCTGGTGAAGGAAACGTATATTGCTAGCACTAGAATTAAGGGTGCCACACTAGTTATATTCACTGAGCCTGGTAGAGGAAACGCATACTGCTAGCACTAGAATTAAGGGTGCCACACTAGTTATATTCACTGAGCCTGGTGAAGGAAACGCATATTGCTAGCACTAGAATTAAGGATGCCACACTAGTTATATTCACTGAGCCTGGTGAAGGAAACGCATATTGCTAGCACTAGAATTAAGGGTGCCCCACTAGTTATATTCACTGAGCCTGGTGAGGAAACGCATATTGCTAGCACTAGAATTAAGGGTGCCCACTAGTTCTATTCACCGAGCCTGGTGAGGAAACGCATATTGCTAGCACTAGAATTAAGGGTGCCACACTAGTTATATTCACTGAGCCTGGTGAGGAAACGCATATTGCCAGCACTAGAATTAAGGGTTCCCACTAGTTCTATTTACTGAGCCTGGTGAGGAAACGCATATTGCTAGCACTAGAATTAAGGGTGCCCACTAGTTCTATTCACTGAGCCTGGTGAGGAAACGCATATTGCTAGCACTAGAATTAAGGGTGCCACACTAGTTATATTCACTGAGCCTGGTGAAGGAAACGCATATTGCTAGCACTAGAATTAAGGGTGCCCACTAGTTATATTCACTGAGCCTGGAAACGCATATTGCTAGCACTAGAATTAAGGGTGCCACACTAGTTATATTCACTGAGCCTGGTGGAGGAAACGCATATTGCTAGCAGTAGAATTAAGGGTACCCACACTAGTTATATTCACTGAGCCTGGTGAGGAAACGCATATTGCTAGCACTAGAATTAAGGGTGCCACACTAGTTATATTCACTAAGCCTGGTGAGGAAACGCATATTGCTAGCAGTAGAATTAAGGGTGCCCACACTAGTTATATTCACTGAGCCTGGAGAGGAAACGCATATTGCTAGCACTAGAATTAAGGATGCCACACTAGTTATATTCACTGAGCCTGGTGAAGGAAACGCATATTGCTAGCACTAGAATGAAGGGTGCCCACTAGTTACATTCACTGAGCCTGGTGAAGGAAACGCATATTGCTAGCACTAGAATTAAGGGTGCCACACTAGTTATATTCACTGAGCCTGGTGAAGGAAACGCATATTGCTAGCACTAGAATTAAGGGTGCCCCACTAGTTATATTCACTGAGCCTGGTGAGGAAACGCATATTGCTAGCACTAGAATTAAGGGTGCCCACTAGTTATATTCACTGAGCCTGGTGAGGAAACGCATATTGCCAGCACTAGAATTAAGGGTTCCCACTAGTTCTATTTACTGAGCCTGGTGAGGAAACGCATATTGCAAGCACTAGAATTAAGGGTGCCACACTAGTTATATTCACTGAGCCTTGTGAGGAAACGCATATTGCTAGCACTAGAATTAAGGGTGCCACACTAGTTATATTCACTGAGCCTGGTGGGGAAACGCATATTGCTAGCACTAGAATTAAGGGTGCCACACTAGTTATATTCACTGAGCCTGGTGGGGAAACGCATATTGCTAGCACTAGAATTAAGGGTGCCACACTAGTTATATTCACTGAGCCTGGTGGGGAAACGCATATTGCTAGCACTAGAATTAAGGGTGCCACACTAGTTATATTCACTGAGCCTGGTGGGGAAACGCATATTGCTAGCACTAGAATTAAGGGTGCCACACTAGTTATATTCACTGAGCCTGGAGAGGAAACGCATATTGCTAGCACTAGAATTAAGGGTGCCCACTAGTTATATTCACTGAGCCTGGTGAAGGAAACGCATATTGCTAGCACTAGAATTAAGGGTGCCACACTAGTTATATTCACTGAGCCTGGTGAAGGAAACGCATATTGCTCACTAGAATTAAGGGTGCCCACTAGTTATATTCACTGAGCCTGGTGAAGGAAACGCATATTGCTAGCACTAGAATTAAGGGTGCCCACACTAGTTATATTCACTGAGCCTGGTGGAGGAAACGCATATTGCTAGCAGTAGAATTAAGGGTACCCACACTAGTTATATTCACTGAGCCTGGAGAGGAAACGCATATTGCTAGCACTAGAATTAAGGATGCCACACTAGTTATATTCACTGAGCCTGGTGAAGGAAACACATATTGCTAGCACTAGAATTAAGGGTGCCACACTAGTTATATTCACTGAGCCTGGTGGAGGAAACGCATATTGCTAGCAGTAGAATTAAGGGTACCCACACTACTTATATTCACTGAGCCTGGAGAGGAAACGCATATTGCTAGCACTAGAATTAAGGATGCCACACTACTTATATTCACTGAGCCTGGAGAGGAAACGCATATTGCTAGCACTAGAATTAAGGATGCCACACTACTTATATTCACTGAGCCTGGTGAGGAAACGCATATTGCTAGCACTAGAATTAAGGGTGCCACACTAGTTATATTCACTGAGCCTGGAGAGGAAACGCATATTGCTAGCACTAGAATTAAGGGTGCCCACTAGTTATATTCACTGAGCCTGGTGAGGAACCGCATATTGCTAGCACTAGAATTAAGGGTGCCCACTAGTTATATTCACTGAGCCTGGAGAGGAAACGCATATTGCTAGCATTTTAGAATTAAGGGTACCCACTAATTATATTCACTGAGCATGGTGAGGAAACGCATATTGCTAGCACTAGAATTAAGGGTGCCACACTAGTTATATTCACTGAGCCTGGTGGAGGAAACGCATATTGCTAGCAGTAGAATTAAGGGTACCCACACTACTTATATTCACTGAGCCTGGAGAGGAAACGCATATTGCTAGCACTAGAATTAAGGATGCCACACTACTTATATTCACTGAGCCTGGAGAGGAAACGCATATTGCTAGCACTAGAATTAAGGGTGCCACACTAGTTATATTCACTGAGCCATGAGAGGAAACGCATATTGCTAGCACTAGAATTAAGGGTGCCCGCTAGTTATATTCACTGAGCCTGGAGAGGAAACGCATATTGCTAGCACTAGAATTAAGGGTGCCCACTAGTTATATTCACTGAGCCTGGTGAGGAACCGCATATTGCTAGCACTAGAATTAAGGGTGCCCACTAGTTATATTCACTGAGCCTGGAGAGGAAACGCATATTGCTAGCATTTTAGAATTAAGGGTACCCACTAATTATATTCACTGAGCCTGGTGAGGAAACGCATATTGCTAGCACTAGAATTAAGGGTGCCACACTAGTTATATTCACTGAGCCTGGAGAGGAAACGCATATTGCTAGCACTAGAATTAAGGGTGCCCACTAGTTATATTCACTGAGCCTGGTGAGGAACCGCATATTGCTAGCACTAGAATTAAGGGTGCCCACTAGTTATATTCACTGAGCCTGGAGAGGAAACGCATATTGCTAGCACTAGAATTAAGGGTGCCACACTAGTTATATTCACTGAGCCATGAGAGGAAACGCATATTGCTAGCACTAGAATTAAGGGTGCCCGCTAGATATATTCACTGAGCCTGGTGAGGAAACGCATATTGCTAGCACTAAAATTAAGGGTGCCCACTAGTTATATTCACTGAGCCTGGTGAAGGAAACGCATATTGCTAGCACTAGAATTAAGGGTGCCACACTAGTTATATTCACTGAGCCTGGTGAGGAAACGCATATTGCCAGCACTAGAATTAAGGGTTCCCACTAGTTCTATTTACTGAGCCTGGTGAGGAAACGCATATTGCTAGCACTAGAATTAAGGGTGCCACACTAGTTATATCCACTGAGCCTGGTGAAGGAAACGCATATTGCTAGCACTAGAATTAAGGGTGCCACACTAGTTATATTCACTGAGCCTGGTGAAGGAAACGCATATTGCTAGCACTGGCAAAAAGTCCCAACCGGAGTTATAATAATAAATATATAAACCGGCGGTATGTTTAAGGCTACCGTAAATAAATAATTAAATGTGTTAGCCTAAAACAATGGGAAATCCCATAGGGAAATATTTGCGGTCGAATATAAAAAGTAGTTTCCACTGCCACCAGCCAAAACTCGATCAGGGGGGACGGAGACGTGCCCCCTCGACTAACAGACCCTGGGGCAATCGAATTGCCCCAGCCAGTACGTCCACAATATGATGGTTTGTACTGGTTCTGTTCAGGATTCAAGACTAGCAAAGTCTTTGGTGACTTTACATGCCCTGGGAGACAGTAGTCAGTCCCAGGGTATGGAGTCTATGTTGGGGAGTCCCTAGGACACCCCTGGGTCACGGCACAGAGGGTGTTGTGTAACCCATATCACAAAAATACATGAGGCCCTATGGAGTAAAAGACCCCATAGCCCATTCAACACAAGGTTTAACCAAGAAAACACACTTCAACATGTCCAAGAGTGAGGGTAAAAGAGTCTCACTCTTGGCAGGAGAAAAAAAAGAAACCCCAGAAATCCAGCAAAGCTGCTGGGGGACTCACTAGGTAGGGAAATTCAGCCTAAACAGAGAATTCTCCCCAACAAGCCTGGTGAAGGAAACGTATATTGCTAGCACTAGAATTAAGGGTGCCACACTAGTTATATTCACTGAGCCTGGTAGAGGAAACGCATACTGCTAGCACTAGAATTAAGGGTGCCCCACTAGTTATATTCACTGAGCCTGGTGAAGGAAACGCATATCGCTAGCACTAGAATTAAGGGTGCCACACTAGTTCTATTCACTGAGCCTGGAGAGGAAACGCATATTGCTAGCACTAGAATTAAGGATGCCACACTAGTTCTATTCACTGAGCCTGGTGATGAAACGCATATTGCTAGCACTAGAATTAAGGGTGCCCCACTAGTTATATTCACTGAGCCTGGTGAAGGAAACGCATATTGCTAGCACTAGAATTAAGGGTGCCACACTAGTTATATTCACTGAGCCTTGTGGAGGAAACGCATATTGCTAGCACTAGAATTAAGGGTGCCCACTAGTTATATTCACTGAGCCTGGTGAAGGAAACGCATATTGCTAGCACTAGAATTAAGGGTGCCCACACTAGTTATATCCACTGAGCCTGGTGAAGGAAACGCATATTGCTAGCACTAGAAGTAAGGGTGCCCACTAGTTATATTCACTGAGCCTGGTGAGGAAACGCATATTGCTAGCACTAGAATTAAGGGTGCCCACTAGTTATATTAACTGAGCCTGGTGAAGGAAACGCATATTGCTAGCACTAGAATTAAGGGTGCCACTAGTTATATTCACTGAGCCCGGTGAGGAAACGCATATTGCTAGCACTAGAATTAACGGTGCCACTAGTTATATTCACTGAGCCTGGTGAAGGAAACGCATATTGCTAGCACTAGAATTAAGGGTGCCACTAGTTATATTCACTGAGCCTGGTGGAGGAAACGCATATTGCTAGCACTAGAATTAAGGCTGCCCACTAGTTATATTCACTGAGCCTGGAGAGGAAACGCATATTGCTAGCACTAGAAGTAAGGGTGCCCACTGGTTATATTCACTGAGCCTGGTGGAGGAAACGCATATTGCTAGCACTAGAATTAAGGCTGCCCACTAGTTATATTCACTGAGCCTGGAGAGGAAACGCATATTGCTAGCACTAGAAGTAAGGGTGCCCACTAGTTATATTCACTGAGCCTGGTGAAGGAAACGCATACTGCTAGCACTAGAATTAAGGGTGCCACACTAGTTATATTCACTGAGCCTTGTGGAGGAAACGCATATTGCTAGCACTAGAATTAAGGGTGCCACACTAGTTATATTCACTGAGCCTGGTGAGGAAACGCATATCGCTAGCACTAGAATTAAGGGTGCCACACTAGTTATATTCACTGAGCCTGGAGAGGAAACGCATATTGCTAGCACTAGAATTAAGGGTGCCACACTAGTTATATTCACTGAGCCTGGAGAGGAAACGCATATTGCTAGCACTAGAATTAAGGGTGCCCACTAGTTATATTCACTGAGCCTGGTGAAGAAACGCATATTGCTAGCACTAGTATTAAGGGTGCCACACTAGTTATATTCACTGAGCCTGGTGAGGAAACGCATATTGCTAGCACTAGAATTAAGGGTGCCACTAGTTATATTCACTGAGCCTGGTGAGGAAACGCATATTGCTAGCACTAGAATTAACGGTGCCACTAGTTATATTCACTGAGCCTGGTGAAGGAAACGCATATTGCTAGCACTAGAATTAAGGGTGCCACTAGTTATATTCACTGAGCCTGGTGGAGGAAACGCATATTGCTAGCACTAGAATTAAGGCTGCCCACTAGTTATATTCACTGAGCCTGGAGAGGAAACGCATACTGCAAGCACTAGAATTAAGGGTGCCACACTAGTTATATTCACTGAGCCTTGTGGAGGAAACGCATATTGCTAGCACTAGAATTAAGGGTGCCACACTAGTTATATTCACTGAGCCTGGTGAGGAAACGCATATCGCTAGCACTAGAATTAAGGGTGCCCACTAGTTATATTCACTGAGCCTGGTGAGGAAACGCATATCGCTAGCACTAGAAGTAAGGGTGCCCACTAGTTATATTCACTGAGCCTGGTGAAGGAAACGCATACTGCTAGCACTAGAATTAAGGGTGCCACACTAGTTATATTCACTGAGCCTTGTGGAGGAAACGCATATTGCTAGCACTAGAATTAAGGGTGCCACACTAGTTATATTCACTGAGCCTGGTGAGGAAACGCATATCGCTAGCACTAGAATTAAGGGTGCCCACTAGTTATATTCACTGAGCCTGGAGAGAAAACGCATATCGCTAGCACTAGAATTAAGGGTGCCCACTAGTTATATTCACTGAGCCTGGTGAGGAAAAGCATATTGCTAGCACTAGAATTAAGGGTGCCCACTAGTTATATTCACTGAACCTGGTGAAGGAAACGCATATTGCTAGCACTAGAATTAAGGGTGCCACACTAGTTATATTCACTGAGCCTGGTGGAGGAAACGCATATTGCTAGCACTAGAATTAAGGGTGCCACACTAGTTATATTCACTGAGCCTGGTGAAGGAAACGCATATTGCTAGCACTAGAATTAACGGTTCCCAGTAGTTATGTTCACTGAGCCTGGTGAAGAAACGCTTATTGCTAGCACTAGAATTAAGGATGCCCACTAGTTATATTCACTGAGCCTGGTGAGGAAATGCATATTGCTAGCACTAGAATTAAGGGTGCCACACTAGTTATATTCACTGAGCCTTGTGAGGAAACGCATATTGCTAGCACTAGAATTAAGGGTGCCCACTAGTTATATTCACTGAGCCTGGTGAAGGAAACGCATATTGCTAGCACTAGAAGTAAGGGTGCCCACTAGTTATATTCACTGAGCCTGGTGAAGGAAACGCATATTGCTAGCACTAGAATTAAGGGTGCCCACTAGTTCTATTCACTGAGCCTGGTGAGGAAACGCATATTGCTAGCACTAGAATTAAGGGTGCCACACTAGTTATATTCACTGAGCCTGGAGAGGAAACGCATATTGCCAGCACTAGAATTAAGGATGCCACACTAGTTATATTCACTGAGCCTGGAGAGGAAACGCATATTGCTAGCACTAGAATTAAGGATGCCACACTAGTTATATTCACTGAGCCTGGTGAGGAAACGCATATTGCTAGCACTAGAATTAATGGTGCCCCACTAGTTATATTCACTGAGCCTGGTGAGGAAACGCATATTGCTAGCACTAGAATTAAGGGTGCCACACTAGTTATATTCACTGAGCCTGGTGAAGGAAACGCATATTGCTAGCACTAGAATTAAGGATGTCACACTAGTTATATTCACTGAGCCTGGAGAGGAAACGCATATTGCTAGCACTAGAATTAAGGGTGCCCACTAGTTATATTCACTGAGCCTGGTGAAGGAAACGCATATTGCTAGCACTAGAATTAAGGGTGCCACACTAGTTATATTCACTGAGCCTGGAGAGGAAACGCATATTGCTAGCACTAGAATTAAGGGTGCCCACTAGTTATATTCACTGAGCCTGGTGAAGGAAACGCATATTGCCAGCACTAGACTTAAGGGTTCCCACTAGTTCTATTCACTGGGCTTCATTACGACCCAGGCGGTAAGTTACCGCCTGGGTCGTACCTTTACCGCCATGGCGTAAACTATGTTTACGCCATGGTGGTTGGCGGACTTACCGCCCCATTCCGAGGTTGGCGGGGCGGTAAGTCCCCATTAACCCATTTACCCTTGCCCATTCCCATTTTTGCCCCATAGGGCATAATGGGAGTGGGGAAGGTGTTAATTACGCCACCGTAAATTATGGTGGCGTAATTAACAACAAGGTCCCTTAGCGCCATGGATTTTAACACCTGCTAAAAGCAGGTGTTAAATCCTCCATGGCGCTAAGGGACCTCGGAATCAGGCGGTAAGGGTCGGCGTTGTTTACGTCGCCGTAAACCCCTTACCGCCTGGGTCCTAATAAGGCCCACTGAGCCTGGTGAGGAAACGCATATTGCTAGCACTATAATTAAGGGTGCCACACTAGTCATATTCACTGAGCCTGGTGAGGAAACGCATATTGCTAGCACTAGAATTAAGGATGCCACACTAGTTATATTCACTGAGCCTGGTGAGGAAACGCATATTGCTAGCACTAGAATTAAGGGTGCCACACTAGTTATATTCACTGAGCCTGGTGGAGGAAACGCATATTGCTAGAACTAGAATTAAGGGTGCCACACTAGTTATATTCACTGAGCCTGGTGAGGAAACGCATATTGCTAGCATGCCCACTAGTTCTATTCACTGAGCCTGGTGAGGAAACGCATATTGCTAGCACTAGAATTAAGGGTGCCACACTAGTTATATTCACTGAGCCTGGTGAGGAAACACATATTGCTAGCACTAGAATTAAGGGTGCCCCACTAGTTATATTCACTGAGCCTGGTGAAGGAAACGCATATTGCTAGCACTAGAATTAAGGGTGCCCACTAGTTCTATTCACTGAGCCTGGTGAGGAAACGCATATTGCTAGCACTAGAATTAAGGGTGCCACACTAGTTATATTCACTGAGCCTGGAGAGGAAACGCATATTGCCAGCACTAGAATTAAGGATGCCACACTAGTTATATTCACTGAGCCTGGAGAGGAAACGCATATTGCTAGCACTAGAATTAAGGATGCCACACTAGTTATATTCACTGAGCCTGGTGAGGAAACGCATATTGCTAGCACTAGAATTAATGGTGCCCCACTAGTTATATTCACTGAGCCTGGTGAGGAAACGCATATTGCTAGCACTAGAATTAAGGGTGCCACACTAGTTATATTCACTGAGCCTGGTGAAGGAAACGCATATTGCTAGCACTAGAATTAAGGATGTCACACTAGTTATATTCACTGAGCCTGGAGAGGAAACGCATATTGCTAGCACTAGAATTAAGGGTGCCCACTAGTTATATTCACTGAGCCTGGTGAAGGAAACGCATATTGCTAGCACTAGAATTAAGGGTGCCACACTAGTTATATTCACTGAGCCTGGAGAGGAAACGCATATTGCTAGCACTAGAATTAAGGGTGCCCACTAGTTATATTCACTGAGCCTGGTGAAGGAAACGCATATTGCCAGCAATAGAATTAAGGGTTCCCACTAGTTCTATTCACTGGGCTTCATTACGACCCAGGCGGTAAGTTACCGCCTGGGTCGTACCTTTACCGCCATGGCGTAAACTACGTTTACGCCATGGTGGTTGGCGGACTTACCGCCCCATTCCGAGGTTGGCGGGGCGGTAAATCCCCATTAACCCATTTACCCTTCCCCATTCCCATTTTTGCCCCATAGGGCATAATGGGAGTGGGGAAGGTGTTAATTACCCCACCGTAAATTATGGTGGCGTAATTAACAACAAGGTCCCTTAGCGCCATGGATTTTAACACCTGCTAAAAGCAGGTGTTAAATCCTCCATGGCGCTAAGGGACCTCGGAATCAGGCGGTAAGGGTCGGCGCTGTTTACGTCGCCGTAAACCCCTTACCGCCTGGGTCCTAATAAGGCCCACTGAGCCTGGTGAGGAAACGCATATTGCTAGCACTATAATTAAGGGTGCCACACTAGTTATATTCACTGAGCCTGGTGAGGAAACGCATATTGCTAGCACTAGAATTAAGGATGCCACACTAGTTATATTCACTGAGCCTGGTGAGGAAACGCATATTGCTAGCACTAGAATTAAGGGTGCCACACTAGTTATATTCACTGAGCCTGGTGGAGGAAACGCATATTGCTAGAACTAGAATTAAGGGTGCCACACTAGTTATATTCACTGAGCCTGGTGAGGAAACGCATATTGCTAGCATGCCCACTAGTTATATTCACTGAGCCTGGTGAGGAAACGCATATTGCTAGCACTAGAATTAAGGGTGCCACACTAGTTATATTCACTGAGCCTGGTGAGGAAACACATATTGCTAGCACTAGAATTAAGGGTGCCACACTAGTTATATTCACTGAGCCTGGTGGAGGAAACACATATTGCTAGCATTTTAGAATTAAGCGTGCCACTAGTTATTGCTTTTTGTTATTGATGTCTGCCTTAAGGTGTTATAATCAGATCATGATATAGATTATTATGCAAAGTAATTGAGGACTTTTAATTGCTAGCTATGGGGAATTGGAATCGTTGTTTTGACTGCTCATTTTTTATGATTTAGGAGAATAATGCATTTTTGTTTGCTCCTGTATATATATACACTCAGGACAATGGTTATTTACGTAGAAATGGGAAGAGGAGTTTTAATTGTGGTATTGTTTGGATTAATGTAATAATGATTTGTATGTAATGCAACATGTATTTTCCTGATGACTCCATAGTCGAATAAAGGATTATCAATCAAGATAAAGAGAAACAATGCCCCATTAAGGAAAGTTCTTGTAACAATAAAAAAATGGATGAACTCCATGTGAACGTAAATCCGAATACATGGAAGTGTTAGGTATAAATGCAGATGCAATCCCATGGTGGCTGTTCTCGCCCGCCTCTTGGTTCCTGTAAGGAACCTTGGAATCCTGAGATGCCAAACTCAAGCTTGAAACACAAATATCTCAGGAGACAGTTTTACTTGTCCCAACTGAGAAATGTCAGAGATCAACTACCTCTTCTGTCTGTCCCACGTGCAGTCACAGTCCTGATTGCCTTTATCTTTTCAAGACTTGATTTTAGATACCCATCTAGTTTTACCAGAGAAACATGTAAAAAGATTGCAGACGATACAAAACGTGGCAACGAGACACCTCCATCAATGTGGAAATCAAAGCCCAGTTCCCATAGGTTTGCCTCATTGTATTAGTTCTTAGTAAAAAAAAAATTTAAAAAGGTTGAGTTTAAATCACTGTCTGGATAACAAAGCCATTTCTGCTAAGAAACATTCATACTTTACTTGGAGTTCTGTAGAAACCTCAAAACTAACTTTACCTAATAGCTTACTATTCCAGAAATCAGGAAATCTATATGCGCCAGTTGGGTCGTAGTCACCAAGAAACATAAAACACTGGAACTTAATCTAAGAAGCGAACTGGACAAACATTATTTAAGGAAAAACAGTGTTTTAATGAGATCTAAACTAGATTGCTGGCAGATTCCTCTGGTGAAGTTCACCCATACTCTATGTAGCACCATCGTGGCCAAAGGGGCACGTGGTGCTCTTCAAAATGCACTAGAGCATAAGATGTCACCTGAAGTCAGGAACACACTTAAACGGAAGGCTGAGCATTTGGATCATGCGGCCGCTTCCTGCTTCCTCCCTCTACTTTTGCACTTATTCTTATTTATTTATTCGCATTTGTTAAGCGCACGTGCAGCCCGTAGGGCATCGTGGCGCTTGTTACAGACATGACTTGTTATACATACAATGAAGTCATTACTTAGTAGTTAGTAAGGCGAAGATAGGAGAGGAAGAGGAGATGATGTCGTAGGAGGAGCTAGTTGAACAAGGTGGTTTTCAATTTTTTTCGGAAGACAGTGAGAGAGTTTTCTGCTCAGAGTGTGCTAGGTAGTGCGTTCCATAGCTTCGGGGCAATGTATGGGAAGCTTATTCCACCTGCTCTAGCTCGTTTGATGCGTGGGACCCTAAGTTGGTTGGTGTGGCATTGCCTCGTTGGTCTAGTGGAGTGCAATCTGACTAGAGTATCAGACAGGTATGAGGGTGCGGATAGGTTAATACATTTGTGTGCAGTGGTAAGTATTTTGAATGTAATGCGCTCTTTGACAGGTAGCCAATGTGCTGCCTTTCTGGCTTGCGCGATGTGGTCCCGTTTAGGTATATTGAGGGCTGCTCTTAGTGCATTATTTTGTGGTGTTTGGAGTTTATTGAGATTGGTGTTGGAAGTGCCAGCCAATAGCGCATTACAATAATCTATCTTGGCTCCAATGGTGGCTCTGGCAATAGATAAGCAATTATCTTTGGTTAGGAAAGGTTTAATGGAATTAATGAGCTTAGTGCTCAGGGCGGAGGCAGAGACAATGGAGTTGACTTGCTTGTCCATGGATAGTGATGCGTCAATGTGGACTCCTAGTGTTTTAACAGAAGGTAGAACTGGGATGACACAATTGTCTATGCAGAAGTTTTGTGTAGAGTGGGTTGAGATTCTTGAGAGTGGATTTTTGGCCAAGGATGAGAATTTCGGTCTTATCACTGTTAAGACATAGGCCGTTCGTGGCCATCCATGCTTGGATGGTGGCGTATATATTCTGGAGGGTGGCTGCGTCCTGAAGGTAGCGTCCTGTGAGCGGGAGGAGTACTTGGGTATCGTCAGCGTAGTTGGTGTATGTGATCCCAAGTGTGTCCAATTTATCAAAGAGAGGTTTGGTAAAAAGATTATAGAGGGTGGGAGCTGTACATGAACCCTGAGGGACTCCATACCTGATGGTGGTAGGCTCTGCATTGGCTATATTGGAGAACACTTTCATCACTCTACCTTTGAGGAAAGAGGTAATCCAATTTGTGGCTTGTTTGGAGAAATGAGCGGCCTGAGTTAGGTGGTTCGTGAGAATGGCATGATCGACTAAATCAAAAGCCGCTGAAAGGTCGAGGAGGAGCAGGAGGGCCGGCTTACCTTTATCTAGGATTAGGGTGATTTGATTCTTCAGATCTAGTAACGCAGTTTCAGTTCCAAGACCTTTACGGAATCCGGACTGCCTTTTGCCTAGGACAGAGTTGTTTTCCAGGTAGGCCTGTATCTGCATGTGTGCAGCTTTATCTAGGATTTTTAGGAGAAATGGAACCGTTGTAATGGGCCGGTAATTGTTAGGTTGGGCGGGGTCCAAGGTTGGTTTCTTTAAGAGCGGGCGTACCCACGCCTCTTTAAGGCTGTCCGGGACTTAACCCGTCTTGAATGAGGCATTAATGAAAGCTGTGATGATCGGTGCGAGGGGTGCAGCACACTCTTTGATTATGTTGGGGGGGCAAATGTCGCCTTTGCATTGAGATGGTTTGAGCTGTTTAAGGATGTGGAGAGTGTCCGACTCGGTGATTGGCGAAAAATTGAATTTTGAGGTGTGCTTATCTTTGGCGGTATTGACGGAGAGGGTCTGTTGGGGGTGTAGAGCCCTATAGTGTTCTGCTATTTTAGTTTGGAGAAGGTCTATTTTATTTCACATCGCTGTTTGGATGCTATTGCACCAGGCTTCATCCTTAACAATCTCATCTGTGCAGATAGGGGGGATGGTGAAGAGCTCTTTTGAGTGGGAGTCGGCTTCCAGGATACGTTTATTGTAGGTTTCTGACTTTGCCTTGAATGTGGCATTTTTGTATTTTTTAGAGATACAAAGGAAGTCTACTTTGGTCTCCTCACAGGGATTGGCCTGCCATGTTTTGAGGGCTTGGCGCTTACGTTGGCGCAGATTTAGTAAGTCATCCGTGAACCATGAGTTAGAGTGAAACGATTTTTTTTCTTTTTTGTTTTCAAGAGGGGCTGCGGTATTGATGGCCATGGTGAGCGTGTTTTTGAAGATCTCTGCTAGAGTGTTGGGGTTGGAGGAAAACGGGGGTGCTAGGCATGGGGTGTTGAGGAAGGGACCTATATTGTCTGCTGTGAGTTTTTTGGCACTTCTGGCTAGCGTGGCCGGTGCAGGTTTTAGAGGTTTGGAGTAAGATGATATGGGGATGCAGAATTGGAGGCAGTTGTGATCAGACCATGGAAGGGCTGTGTTAGAGTTGAGAGTGGATCCACAGTTGTGATCTGCCACCCAGTCTAAGATACGGCCTTTATTATGGGTCAGGGCAGTGACTTTTTGTGTGAATCCTAGATCTGTGAGGTTTCTTGCGAGAGTGGTAGCTTCTTTGTCGAGTTTATCATTATATCCAAGGTTTAGGTCTCCTAGAAACAGTGTTTTGGACGTTTGTTTGATGTTTTCCCCAAGAAGATGGTTGACTATGCCTTTGAAGTTATTAGCAGGGCCTGGGGGTCTATATGTGACGTGAATGTTTACAGTATTTTTGGGAGAGAGGGTAAGTTTGGCTGAGAGGATGTCAATGGTGTCTTCCCCAGAGGTGGGAGTATGTCTTAATGCTAAGGTGTCTTTAAAAATCAGTGCAACTCCACCTCCTATTTTGGTTAATCTATCCTGTCTTAGGATCGAGTATCCTGATGGTACAGCTAAGCTGATAGTCGGGCCAGCGGCAGAATGCAGCCAAGTTTCTGTTATGGCTAACATATCTAGGTCCTGGTTGGTAATGTCATTAACTTCTAAAGCGTGGGCGTTGAGTGAGCGAACATTTAATAACGCACATCTAAGGTGTTGGAACTTTTTTGGTTGTGGTGGCTTGAGGACGGTACTAGTGATGGACTTTTTGGTAGTGTGTGTAGGCTTGCTAGACAAATGGTGTCCGACTTAACGCTGGTCATGTGAGGTTGGAGCGAGCGTTGGAGCACTGTTAGGGTGTTTATGGGTGATAGTGTATGGTTGCCAGGTCTTGGTGTGAGTGCGAGAGCTTATGCGTAAGTTCCTGAGTATTACCTGCATTGGTGTTGAGGGGAATGCTAAGGGGAATGTCCGTGTTCTGAGTCTGTACTGTCTGAGTATGATCTCGGGAGGAGTAGCGTGTGTGGTGGTGTGTCTAGGTTCCATGATATGGTTGTTGGGTTGCCCTGCGGGCATAGAGTAGTCAGTACTACTGGTCAGTAAGGTGTGGACTAAGCCTATGAAGAGGTACAGTGTATGTGTGGCGTACATATTGAGGTGGGTAGGCGAGAGTGGGTTAGATGCAGTATCAGTTGGGCAACACAGTATCACAGTGGTCTCTAAGCGACCATAAGGCACAACACAGTGGTCTCTAAGCGACCATAAGGCACAACACAGTGGTCTCTAAGCGACCATAAGGCACAACACAGTGTCACAGTGGGCTTTGGTAGACCGTACTGCAGATACAGTTATCAGAGGCAGCATACAGCAGGGCATGGCCAGGGCAGAATGCAGGTGGTGATACATGTTGCTAGTATGAAGCAGGAGAGGCTTGGATAATAATGCTAATGCAGTGCTAAGACCATTACTAATGGCTATACAGGACTAGTGGTCTGTAATTGGTTAAGTGGATACAAGTAGGGCACTGAAGCATTTTGTGGCAGTTCAAGTGCACCACTGTGCAGTGGAGACCTTGGAGGTAGCAATGATGAGAGGTTCATGTATACCGGGTCAGTGATGGCTTGAAACAGTTCAGGTCGCTAGCTAATGAGTTAAGAAAAGGTTGTTGAAAGGGGCTGTATGCTTACCCCAGAGAAGGTGGGCAGGGGTTCTAGCCCTATGCTCGACGGCGTAGACAGGCTAGAGACAGGCACAGTGCCTTCGTGGTGGGCCGGCTCGAAGCCTGCCGGCTTGTGGTTGGCTCCCAAGTAGGGGAGAGGGGCCAATCACGATGCTTACAGGGTTGTGGGGCCGAGTAGAGGGGTGAAGATGTGGCGGTCGGCCATCTTGGAATGGTGCAGACCTCGTGGGTTGCAATGGTGGCTGGATGCACTCCGAGTGCAATAAAGGGGCAAATCCTGGCTGGAAAAGGCCACTGGGCAACGCTGGTGCGGATATAGTTAAATAATATTAATCCTAAATGCTGGTATAGTAACTTAGATTTGTAAAGTTGAGATCATGTCTTTGCATGTTCCAGTCTGGAAGCTTGCCACCTAAACCCTGCCTTCCTCTATCACACTCATCCTAAGCACATCTTCCCCCACTCACCAGCCCCTTTTCCCTGCTTCTTTGGGGCACGCTAGAGCATCTAGGATACATGAGACACCCATAAAAAATAGAATGATCATTGGGAGCTAAAGGACATTTAAGATTGAACTAGATTGGTATTCGCGTCTGTAAGGGACGGGCTTCATATGTCCAGGAGTTAAAGCCATCTGCACAACATATGCACAGGGAGTACCGTAATTTCAGGTATTGACATATGTTCTGGTGCTAACATCGTATGAAGCGCTATCACATACCAGGTATTGCCACCATGTCCAGATTTGCCCTGGATAAGACTAGTTAGCAAAGGATTGCTGGGTTCCATTATACACAAACAGAACAGCAGGGTCATCACGCAAGGCAACCCTGCTTACATTTTCTCTAACACCTCTTTCAGCACAAAAGGAATACCCAAACTGATAGTGAATGGATTCTGAAATGGATGTTTTCAATAAATATCAAGTTTTCAGGTAACAGGTAGGTGTTCTGTGAAGCATGCGCAAAGTATTTACTTCCAACGAGGGCAACCTAGTTTTATTTGCAAAGTATTTAGTGCATGTATAGCAGACATGTGTAGTATATTACAAGGCTTCTCCCTTATAGCTTCATAAACAGGGCAGCCATGTTATCATGCACACACAGAATAGGTGCTAGTCCACAAAATTACTGGTATAATAGTGACATTTTCTTTCTGATAGTACGTCTCTAGAGAAAAGACATTACGAGTTTGGTGCTCCCATACTTCCTGTTCCCCCTCCCACTTCCTACAGAGTGCTCTGGGAATTACATCATCAGCAGACAAATGACACTTAATACAGCAGCCAGCATAGGCCCCTTAAGCAGGCTGTGACTATTTAAGGGCGTGAAACCGTCCCCTTTGCCGTTTCATCCCTGGACTTCTTGTCTGGAAGGCTTCGCCTGGAACGCTGTTTGCCCCTGCCATAGAGGTGAAGACAGAGCTCCAAAGAAGAAGGAAACTCTTCCCCTGAACCATCCAGGGGCACATTTCGGGTGATCACCGGTGGAACAAAGGCTCTGCACTTCATGCCCGCTGGAACAAGGGTTCTGCTCACTGAAGGTGGAGGATACCTCACCTGCAAGTGTCAGACAATCATTCTGCAGTTCAAGTGTGGAAGAAAGGACTCGTCTCGTTTCTGAAGACCTTGGACTGGGCAACCCAGAAACATGTCCTCAGCCTCGAGACACTAAGCCGACTTGACCATGCTGAACCCTCCTCGAGCAGCTACAGGACCTACAGTGATGCTTTTGGTACTCTAAGACCTTCAATCTGTTTAAATGCTTGAAATGCTCGTCTCATCTTGACTGCTGGCGAGAATCCATTAAAGCATCCAACTCGACTGAACTGAGAGCATTGTCTCCACCTGACACTAAAGCCGACTCAGTCCCCTGCAAGCGATCAGCTTACCCAATTGCAAACGCAGCACGGTCTCAAACATTGACTCAAATCCACCGTGAGCCTGATTCCGACTAGCCACTGGAACAGCACTACTCGCTTGGCTCGGCTGCTTTAAAGCACAGCTTGAGTCTGTTGAGGTAATTGAAGTGCTCCTGTCCCCTTGGTCTGCCTCAAAGTACCCTAATAACTAATAGGTCCCCCATTCCATAACTTTTTAGAAGACACCTTCATAAACTTTGACATTTTGTGCTGAAAGGTTTGCTGTCTACAATCCCAGAGTGCCCTTTTATTCTTAAAGTCGGTTTACTCTGAGTTTTCCCTTGCAGGGGCGGGGGCGTGCAGTGTGTATTAGTTGTGTGCTGTGGCAAGACTAGTAGTCTGGCCTTGTCTGGAGTGGACAGGAACCCCTCTCAGGGCTGGGAGGCCCAACAATGAGCCACCCACAGTGTGTCCTAACCCAGAGGTGGATGGTGGCAGCAGAGATGGCCCCACCCTTGTGCCAGAATGCTTCCATGCATGCCCTTACCTCCTACCATGCCTCACAACAAAAGATGCTTACAAGTCTCTTTCTTATTGTTACAGGACTAAAGCAGCGCTAGATTGTCACATCAGAAGTAAAAGCCTTGTGCTCCATTTAAGAGCATGTACTGATCGTTCAAGCTTCAGTGAAATGTGTTGGGGTGAGAAGCAAAGCTGTGCTTGCACCAATCTTCCACAGGTTGAACAGGCAATATTGTAATGGAATTTTCTCAAACACATGTTAAACATTATGATAAGCTGCAAAGGTCGGCGAGGAAACGAACCTACTACATGCAGCACAACACTATATGATGAGAGAAACAGGGCCAATTGCTCAGCCTCTCGGTGCCACTGCTTGAAAAGACTAACTTGACAAAGCCCGGCAGGAGGTGGCTGGGGTGCACTAGAAGCTTCCATTAAGTGCGAGTCGCAGCAGTAACTACCGGACGCTCTGGCCATGCTGACAACGAGGCTTCATTCATTTACGGACTGTTTGTCCTTCTACAAGAAAGCATGATTCCGGTTACAATGCTGACACAATAAACCACGATACAAAAATAAAGTCATCAGGAATAGTAAAAAGAGAAGGCCCCCCAGACACATCTAAAGAACCAATTCCTGGCTTCTTACTATGGTTTACTGAGCCATGTTGCTCCCAGGCAAGGCCACTTTAGGTCCAAGCCATATATAGCCTTTGTTAGAGGCTATTTATATGATTGTGTATAGGCGCTATATAAATAAACTATGTGTTTCAAAGCGATTCAAGGCAAGGGGGGGGGGGGCAAGGGAAAATACATTGACATTCTTACAGTCCATGAATAGTAAGGATGTGAAATTAACTATCGTACTCGGCCTGATGATATTTCAGATAGTGCAAGAGCTAAGACATAGATAAGGAAGGGGGGGGTGGGAGGAAATGGAAACAGACAGGCGACTACCGTACTAGGCCTGACGACATTTCTGGTAGAGCTGGAGAAAAACAAAAGGTGAGGGAGTGGGGTGCAGAAAGGGAGGGGAGGAACAAAACAAGTGACTATCGTACTAGGCCTGATAGTGCTGGAGACAAACAAGGTTGCTATAATACTAGGTCAAGGACAATTCTGAGAGAGTAAGTGCATAGAAGAAATTAAGGGGAGGAGATAGGAAACGGGAGAGGGGGAGAGAGCAGAGAGTGAGCAGTGAAAAGTGGAGAAGCAAGCGGGGAGAGTGAATACAATTGCAGAAGTCAGTAGTAACAATGTTGCGAGAGAACAAAAAATACAAGCCAGGATTCAAGATGAAAATGGGAACAGCATGATTCAAGGCCATCATGAGTACAAGGTGCAGGGGGAAGTCCAGCATGAGAGTTGAGAGAGGGTGACGCACTGCGAGTCAATGAAGTCCAAAAAAGTAAATTCCAAGCATTGGCAAAAGGCGTTGATGGTGAAACCGGAATGTATCAGGACAGACTCCTGCCGAGGTAGGATGTAGGGGGGAAAAGGAGTGGAGGGGGGTGGGGGGGAAAGGGTAGAAGAATCAAGCAATACAGAAAATTTCTGTATGCGACAAGTGTGGGGGGCCAGAGGTGGGGATGGCCTCTGGGGACAGAAGGAGTAGACAAATGTTGGTGAATGCTTACCTGCTGCCCTCCTGGTTCGAACAGGACCAAACAGAAATTGCCCTTTTCTTTGTCTGCCAGGTGGACTGGGCTTAGGCCAGGTGACCCAGAGCCACTTGCAGCTGCTCCCCATCTGCCTATAGTATTGCAGGCAATTACTATTTTTCCCAATAAAATAGTGTTCCAACGGGAACGGCTTCTCAGTGACCCACAAACATTAGGAAATGCCCTCCATATGCACCCTCCCATGCACGGAAGGCAAAAAACAGATGGCCATTCCCCCGTCCGTGTCCCTGATCAAAAGAGATTCAGAAAGGGACTCGCGAGAGTCTCAACAGTAGCCTAACCTCCCGCCCAACACATATTATGCCTCTAGTAAAGCCAAGAAGCAGCATCCACAAGAGCAGCGCTGACAGGGTCACACCACCCATTCAGCAGACAGAAGTAGAAATCGGTAAGAACAGTAATAGCGGCTGCTTCTGTATAGGGCTGGTCACATTGGTGTTGGTTTCATATTGCAGAGGCTTGACTGGAAGGTGTCCATGGTATGTGTGGGAAAGGGACGGGGCAGCAGGGAGAGGATGGGTGAAAGGGCCGGATAGAACAAAATAACCAAAATGAATGAGGATAAGAGGGATTGGGGATTGTGCCAAATGGAATGCCGACCAGAAAGGAGGGGGAAAACAAGCATCCCTTGTACGTGCATAGGGGGCTCATGCCTAGGCTTGAAGCCTGACGCTCACTTTCCAAGTAACATTGTGAATTTCCTGACGAGGGCAATGTATCGCAGACTGCCAGATGCGACGGGGTCAAGAGCTGGGTGTGTGCAGGCGAGTGGTGGAGGTTCACAGTCCTGGGAGGGGGTGCATAGGGGCGGGGGTGGAGGTTCACAGTCCTGGGAGGGGATTCATAGGGGCGGGGGTGGAGGTTCACAGTCCTGGGAGGGGATTCATAGGGGCGGGGGTGGAGGCTCACAGTCCTGGGAGGGGATTCATAGGGGCGGGGGTGGAGGTTCACAGTCCTGGGAGGGGATTCATAGGGGCGGGGGTGCAGGTTCACAGTGCTGGAGGGGGATTCATAGGGGCGGGGGTGCAGGTTCACAGTGCTGGGAGGGGATTCATAGGGGCGGGGGTGCAGGTTCACTGTCCTGGGAGGGGATTCAGAGGGGCAGGGGTGGAGGTTCACAGTCCTGGGAGGGGATTCATAGGGGCAGGGGGGGGTTCACTGTGCTGGGAGGGGATTCAGAGGGGCAGGGGTGGAGGTTCACAGTGCTGGGAGGGGATTCATAGGGGCAGGGGTGGAGGTTCACAGTCCTGGGAGGGGATTCATAGGGGCAGGGGTGGAGGTTCACAGTCCTGGGGGGGGATTCATAGGGGCAGGGGTGGAGGTTCACAGTCCTGGGAGGGGATTCATAGGGGCGGGGTGGAGGTTCACAGTCCTGGGAGGGGATTCATAGGGGCGGGGGTGCAGGTTCACAGTCCTGGGAGGGGATTCATAGGGGCAGGGGTGGAGGTTCACAGTCCTGGGAGGGGATTCATAGGGGCGGGGGTGCAAGTTCACAGTCCTGGGAGGGGATTCATAGGGGCAGGGGTGGAGGTTCACAGTCCTGGGAGGGGATTCATAGGGGCAGGGGTGGAGGTTCACAGTCCTGGGAGGGGATTCATAGGGGCGGGGGTGGAGGTTCACAGTCCTGGGAGGGGATTCATAGGGGCGGGGGTGGAGGTTCACTGTCCTGGGAGGGGATTCATAGGGGCGGGGGGTGGAGGTTCACTGTCCTGGGAGGGGATTCATAGGGGCGGGGGTGGAGGTTCACTGTCCTGGGAGGGGATTCATAGGGGCGGGGGGTGGAGGTTCACTGTCCTGGGAGGGGATTCATAGGGGCGGGGGGTGGAGGTTCACTGTCCTGGGAGGGGATTCATAGGGGCGGGGGGTGGAGGTTCACTGTCCTGGGAGGGGATTCATAGGGGCGGGGGTGGAGGTTCACTGTCCTGGGAGGGGATTCATAGGGGCGGGGGTGGAGGTTCACAGTCCTGGGAGGGGATTCATAGGGGCGGGGGGTGGAGGTTCACAGTCCTGGGAGGGGATTCATAGGGGCGGGGGGTGGAGGTTCACTGTGCTGGGAGGGGATTCATAGGGGCGGGGGGTGGAGGTTCACTGTCCTGGGAGGGGATTCATAGGGGCGGGGGTGGAGGTTCACAGTCCTGGGAGGGGATTCATAGGGGCGGGGTGGAGGTTCACTGTCCTGGGAGGGGATTCATAGGGGCGGGGGGTGGAGGTTCACTGTCCTGGGAGGGGATTCATAGGGGCGGGGGGTGGAGGTTCACTGTCCTGGGAGGGGATTCATAGGGGCGGGGGGTGGAGGTTCACTGTCCTGGGAGGGGATTCATAGGGGCGGGGGGTGGAGGTTCACTGTCCTGGGAGGGGATTCATAGGGGCGGGGGGTGGAGGTTCACTGTCCTGGGAGGGGATTCATAGGGGCGGGGGTGGAGGTTCACAGTCCTGGGAGGGGATTCATAGGGGCGGGGGTGGAGGTTCACAGTGCTGGGAGGGGATTCATAGGGGCGGGGGTGCAGGTTCACAGTCCTGGGAGGGGATTCATAGGGGCGGGGGGTGGAGGTTCACTGTCCTGGGAGGGGATTCATAGGGGCGGGGGGTGGAGGTTCACTGTCCTGGGAGGGGATTCATAGGGGCGGGGGTGGAGGTTCACAGTCCTGGGAGGGGATTCATAGGGGCGGGGGGTGGAGGTTCACTGTCCTGGGAGGGGATTCATAGGGGCGGGGGGTGGAGGTTCACTGTCCTGGGAGGGGATTCATAGGGGCGGGGGGTGGAGGTTCACTGTCCTGGGAGGGGATTCATAGGGGCGGGGTGGAGGTTCACAGTCCTGGGAGGGGATTCATAGGGGCGGGGGGTGGAGGTTCACTGTCCTGGGAGGGGATTCATAGGGGCGGGGGTGGAGGTTCACAGTCCTGGGAGGGGATTCATAGGGGCGGGGGGTGGAGGTTCACTGTCCTGGGAGGGGATTCATAGGGGCGGGGGTGGAGGTTCACTGTCCTGGGAGGGGATTAATAGCGGCGGGGGGTGGAGGTTCACTGTCCTGGGAGGGGATTCATAGGGGCGGGGGGTGGAGGTTCACTGTCCTGGGAGGGGATTCATAGGGGCGGGGGGTGGAGGTTCACTGTCCTGGGAGGGGATTCATAGGGGCGGGGGTGCAGGTTCACAGTCCTGGGAGGGGATTCATAGGGGCAGGGGTGGAGGTTCACAGTCCTGGGAGGGGATTCATAGGGGCGGGGGTGGAGGTTCACAGTCCTGGGAGGGGATTCATAGGGGCGGGGGGTGGAGGTTCACTGTCCTGGGAGGGGATTCATAGGGGCGGGGGGTGGAGGTTCACTGTCCTGGGAGGGGATTCATAGGGGCGGGGGGTGGAGGTTCACTGTCCTGGGAGGGGATTCATAGGGGCGGGGGGTGGAGGTTCACTGTCCTGGGAGGGGATTCATAGGGGCGGGGGGTGGAGGTTCACTGTCCTGGGAGGGGATTCATAGGGGCGGGGGTGCAGGTTCACAGTCCTGGGAGGGGATTCATAGGGGCAGGGGTGGAGGTTCACTGTCCTGGGAGGGGATTCATAGGGGCGGGGGTGGAGGTTCACTGTCCTGGGAGGGGATTCATAGGGGCGGGGGGTGGAGGTTCACTGTCCTGGGAGGGGATTCATAGGGGCGGGGGGTGGAGGTTCACTGTCCTGGGAGGGGATTCATAGGGGCGGGGGTGCAGGTTCACAGTCCTGGGAGGGGATTCATAGGGGCAGGGGTGGAGGTTCACAGTCCTGGGAGGGGATTCATAGGGGCGGGGGTGGAGGTTCACAGTCCTGGGAGGGGATTCATAGGGGCGGGGGGTGGAGGTTCACTGTCCTGGGAGGGGATTCATAGGGGCGGGGGGTGGAGGTTCACTGTCCTGGGAGGGGATTCATAGGGGCGGGGGTGGAGGTTCACTGTCCTGGGAGGGGATTCATAGGGGCGGGGGTGGCTATTCTAGGCCTGGCTCCGAGCCCCCAACCCCCCCACCCCCCTGAGCAGTCTCTGCGGCGCTCGAGGCTGGAGGGCGAGGCTGCTGCACGGAAGGTTGGGGGTTCGAGGCCACCCTGGGGAGGCAATGGGGATCATGCCCGCGTGGTAGTGTAAATAGGCCCTGCACGCCGTATATAGCAGCTATTGTAGTGTTATTAATATCAAGCACCCGCGCGACCCTCCGTGCCCCTTTCCCGCGCGACCCTCGCTCTGAAAGCGCCACTGGCCTGGATGCACTCACCGTGTGGACATACAGCAGGAGCTGCTGCTGCCGCCGCCGCTTACCCTGCACCCGTTCCGGCTCCCACAGGGGAAGAGCCTTGCGATGACAACACGGTCTACTGCGCATGCCCAGAAGATGGACGCCCCCAACGAACCCCGGCCACGCGGCGTCAATACGGTCTACTGCGCATGCCCAGAAGGTAGACGTGGCGACGACACCCTCCCCCACAATTAGGCGTCAACACGATCTACTGCGCATGCCCAGAAGGTGGACGCGATAACAAACCCCCGACCACGTGGCGTCAACACGGTCTAATGCGCATGCCCAAAAGCTGGACACCACGCGGCGTCAACGGGGATCTACTGCGCATGCCCAGAAGCTGGACACCATGCGGCGGCAACACGGTCTACTGCGCATGCCCAGGAGGTGGAGGCAACGTCGACGACCGCTGGTGAAAACTGAAGCGCACCCATAGAATAGTGTGGCAAAGTCTCAAACCCACAATAATGCAGGGATATCCCAGCCCAGCAGCAGCTGCTTGTCGGTGTGGCCAATAGAAGAGACCTACTGGTGACAACTGGGGAGGTGCAGTGCGTGGGAATTCAGTTTATTTACTCTTTATGTCAATGTAAGACTGTGACTTCATTTGTCCCATGTGCACGTAAACATGGGACAATCGATAAAATGGGGAAAATGTCTGTCTTCTCTGTGATAATTTAGTTTCAAATACCCCGAGGACATTTATTCAGGTTGTGCCCAGAGATTGGCTAAATATGATAAAACTGAAACTTCTTCTTGGCTAGAGAAATGGCTTGCTTAAGGACATGTGCAGTGGGAGTACTGACAAGAATGCAAGGATCAGCACTTTAGAGGTGTCTGGGTGAAGTAGGTGGTGACCTAGATCCACTTGCCCCTTCTCCCCATCAGCAAAGGAAAAGAGGCTGGAGGGCTCCTTAAGTAGGAAAAAGAGCAGCAACAAGGAAGGCACCAGGTGGGCGGGGCTTGCTAAGTGGGGACAAGAGCGGCAACCAGGAAGGCACCAGGTGGGCGGGGCTTGCTAAGTGGGGACAAGAGTGGCAACCAGGAAGGCACCAGGTGGGCGGGGCTTGCTAAGTGGGGACAAGAGCGGCAACCTGGAAGGCACCAGGTGGGCGGGGCTTAGGCCAGGTGACCGAGATCCACTTGCACCTGATCCCCATCCGTAAAGGAAAAGAGGATGGAGGGCTCCTTAAGTAGGGAAAAGAGCAGCAACAAGGAAGGCACCAGGTGGGCGGGGCTTGCTAAGTGGGGACAAGAGCGGCAACCAGGAAGGCACCAGGTGGGCGGGGCTTGCTAAGTGGGGACAAGAGCGGCAACCTGGAAGGCACCAGGTGGGCGGGGCTTAGGCCAGGTGACCTAGATCCACTTGCACCTTCTCCCCATCAGCAAAGGAAAAGAGGCTGGAGGGCTCCTTAAGTAGGGAAAAGAGTAGCAACCTGGAAGGCACCAGGTGGGCGGGGCTTAGGCCAGGTGACCTAGATCCACTTGCACCTGATCCCCATCCGTAAAGGAAAAGAGGATGGAGGGCTCCTTAAGTAGGGAAAAGAGCGGCAACCAGGAAGGCACCAGGTGGGCGGGGCTTGCTAAGTGGGGACAAGAGCGGCAACCTGGAAGGCACCAGGTGGGCGGGGCTTAGGCCAGGTGACCGAGATCCACTTGCACCTGATCCCCATCCGTAAAGGAAAAGAGGATGGAGGGCTCCTTAAGTAGGGAAAAGAGCGGCAACCAGGAAGGCACCAGGTGGGCGGGGCTTGCTAAGTGGGGACAAGAGCGGCAACCTGGAAGGCACCAGGTGGGCGGGGCTTAGGCCAGGTGACCGAGATCCACTTGCACCTCGAGAGGTCAAGCTTGGGGATGATTTGTAAGGAGTTTTGAGGGCGGGTTGGGTTTGCCTGGGTAGAGGGGTGGGATTTTGCGCTGGTTAAGAGGTCTAAATTGCTGAAATAAACTTTGTTTGTCCACTTCTACCAAAGCTGATTGTGTTTTCAGTTCTTTGATAGATGGACCCTTGGGTCGCCTCCTCCTGAAGTAGGGTGACCACCTGTCCAGGTAGTCCATTATTTAGAGCATTTGTCTGTTCCCTGTGTAAATGTCCTTAACGGACACCATTTCTCTGTAATTTCGATGAAGGAGAATTTACACAGACGGGACCCAAATGGGCTTCAGAAAATGAAAGACAACCCTGTCATGCCCACAGACAGTTTGCCCATCTAACTTGCTGAAGGCAGTACTGGTGTGTGGTGACAGGGAAGTTTTGCCTTTCTGATGGCCAACGAGCAGCCACTTGTGCCTGCTACTGTGCAAAGTGATGAAAACGTGCACACAGTGTGAAGGTTGGAGCTTTCCGCGCAGCAGAGGGGAGATCCTCTAGTCAAGTCAGGGAACTATCAGTGTGCATTTGAAATGCCACTGAGCAGATGAATCCTGTATTGGTGGCCTGGAAGGAACACTGGATGCAGGGTAGTTTAGTAACAGGCTTTATTGCTCTAGATTGAACATATGGCTATATGTGTTCTCACTGTAAACAAAGGGGGAGCTTCTGGGACAACCATCACTGTCTAGATGTATGATCTGGATGGCAAAGGCTTGTAGTCTGTGAACTACAATAGCCAGCCGACTTAGAGTCCTGTGCAATTGTATTTAAAGCACCGGCTGTCTGCGTTGCTTGCTTGATTAGTTAATACGTGTGTCAGAAGAGAGTGTTATCTTTCTGCTTGAGCGCGTGTTCATTAGCTTAATTCATTTTAAAACTGTGTTGATTTATTTTAAGTAGCATTTTTAGCTTGTGAATTGGAGCTGAGCCAAATTTCAAATTGTGCCTCTGATTGTATTGATTTTGTTTTAGGAACCAGCTTCAATATACTGCAGGAAGCTAGTTAGTTACCTCTGAGTTCCGTGCCGTGCCATGCTTCAGTTCGTGACATTACAGCAATAGCCAGCAGAATTAGAGTCCTAGTGGACTACTTCAATGCTCACCAGATGCGCCGGCGCGTGAGCAGACAAGCTGGTCTGTGCCTGTCTGTGCCTGTCTGTGCCGGTCCGTGCCGGTCTGTGCCGGTCCGTGCCGGTCTGTGCCGGTCTGTGCCGGTCCGTGTCCGGCTGTGTGGTGTTACTGGTGCTGTGTTAGAAAATAATCATGGCTTTAGCTGAGGTGTTGGAGGCAATAGCACGAGCTAAGGGTAAGTTAGACTACAAGCCGTTCGTTATACCACGCCATAACACAATACGCTTAACGGATGGGGAGAAACTGCAAGGGGGCTTGGGTAGCTTGAAGGCTGTTCATACCGAAACATCAGAATTAGGCACAACCAGGCTCTACGTGAGCACAGAGGAAGTAATGAGTGATAAGGGAATCGCTAGTACTTCCAAATGTTTGTATTTGGGAAGTGGACAAATACTGCAGACTGAAGATTTCCCTATGCTATGTAATAAGGAAGAAATGGCACAGCTCAGCATAGCTCTCAACCATTTGGGTCGCAAAGGCGGGTGAAAACACTGATTTTATTTTTGGCGGGTGAGAGGCCCATTGAAATGAATGGGCGTGCAGGAGGCTTGGCGGGTGAGTCAGCTGTTTACAAGGCGGGTGACACCCCCCAAAAGCGTGTGAGTTGAGAGCTATGGCTCAGGCTAAATATGCATTGGACAAGCAAAATGCTAATTGCATGCTACAGCCGAATTATAAAACAAAGGAGTTATGTGATGCTTTAATTGGGAATCACATGTGGAAGGTTGCCCTATCAGTAGGGACAATGAGATACTCTCCCTCCATGCATAGGTCGGTGATGTGGGAGAGATGTACCCTGCTATACACAGACCATCAAGAGAAGGTCATTACCTCCACGTCCACTCTTCCTCAATCCCAGTACTTGACTCATGAGGCCCCTTCCTCAGACACAGGACCTTCTTCTGTTTCTTTAAATTCGTATAACTCCTCCCCCACATCCACGTCACTCAGTTAAATTTTTTCTGCCTCTGGCAGGTTGGATTTTTTCTTCCTGGTGCGGGGCACTGGGGAGCACCGATTGCTGGCCCCCTGGGGGGGGCTGTACGCCGGGGCCCTCGGCTCCCTCAGGTGCGGCGCTGCTCCTGGGCCCCCTGCAGGGCTTGGGGTCACAGTTGAGCGGGATTGCCTCGCTCGGTTCTTTGCTGGGCTCCGGACCGCAGCGTGAGCATTGTGTCCCGGGTCCTGCATGGCCCGGGGGAAGGGAAGGAGAGGGGAGGACTGGGCTTGATGTTTTTCCCCTCTCCTCCTGTTTTGGCCATCTTGATTCGACAGGCCTTTTCCTTGTGCTCTGTGTACACATCTTTATTGGAAATGATAGCAAGCACTTGGCAGTATGGGCTAGCCTTCCCTTTTGTTGTGTAGCCTCTCTGCTTCTTGTCGTAGGGTGACAGTGGCAGAGAGTCTTTGAAAGTGCGGGGGCTCTGTTCTGTCGCAGGCATGTCACATACCACCCGCTCCTCAGACACACACAGCTCAGGATACACCGGATGTTCGCTGCATTCTTTGGGGGAAGGTAAGGGGAGGGGAGGACTGTTCTTGATATTTTTCCCCTCTCCTGCTGGTATGGCCATCTTGACTCCTTCAACATGCCGTTTCCTCGTGCTCTGTGTACACATCTTTATTGGAAATAATGGCAAGCACTTGGCAGTATGGGCTAGCCTTCCCTTTTTGTTGCAAGGCCTCTCTGCTTCTTGTTGTGGGGTGACAGTGGCAGAGAGTCTTTGAAAGTGCGGGGGCTCTGTTCTGTCACAGGCATGTCACATACCACCCGCTCCTCAGACACACGCAGCCCAGGATGCACTGGATGTTGGCTGGATGTTGGCTGCATTCCTTGTGTGCTGCCTGTGAAAACGGCGCGTATTGGACCCGTCTGCAAGCAGCTGGAAGGGTCCCAGCCTGGCATAGTCTACACTTCGGGTTTGAGTCTCTGACTCGGCCCTTCATCCTTCCTAGACTGACGCATTGGAACGATTTAGAGCATGGGGCTATCAGCTACTGGATACAGGGCTCAAGCCACCTCTCAGTCATGTGGCGAGTTAGTGGTGTGTTTGGGTCTGTGCTAGCTATGGACGCAGACTCCTTGTCCTGTCCTCTTCCTCTGAACTGCATAAGGGAAGGTCAAAGGAGATGATTTTCTTTTCCTTTGTCCGGCATGGAATTATAGAAAATGCATCATGGAAGTAATGGCCATTCAGAGGGTACCCTGCTCACGGTCCAAGTAGTTGGCCATTGGATCAGTTCTCTCCGAACGGTTGTTGTGGGTTACCGTTTTGCCCGTTCCTCTCCCTGTTCAGGGTCAAGTTTTCTACTTGCGGGTGTTCCTGGTCCCTATCCCTTCTAGGATGTGTCAGCTGCTTATGGGTCTCAAGACCCTGCACTGCTTGACCAGACATCTGGGGAGAGCGTACTCTGGATGTCGTGCAGGGGGGGCGCTTGCTGGCTGGTCTGGGTTCTCAGAAGGCAGTATGTCTCGACTCGCCTGTTGCTGAAGTTACGGGGCACGTGGCGTCTTGCGTGTTTTCCGGTTACGTCTTCGGTTACGTCCCCTGGTGTCTTATACTCTCTCCCACTGGCTCCTGACTTCTCTGCTTTCGTAGTTTTGTTTTCAGTGTCGCCAGCGCTGCAAGTCTCCCTGCTATGGTGGCAGGGATTTTCAGGTCTACAGGCTGAGGTGTGCATGGTCCTTCCTCCTGTGGCCTCTCTTATTACCGACGCCAGCAGAAAGGGTCTACATGGGGGGTCCTCTCAGCTCAAGGGTTGTGAGATCTGGGGAGAGCCGGCGATCATCCAATTGGCAAGAGTTGTGCCATTGTCCAAGCTCTGGTGTACTACGAGGAGTTGCTGGACGGTCGGCGGTTTTGATCCGATCGGACAATACGACGGCCTTGGCATATGTCAACTGCAAAAGGGGTTCCGGCCGCTGCTTGAATGCTCTGGCAGCGCTGATAGGCACCTGGGAGGAATCTCATCTGGTGTCTCTGGTGGCCTCACGTATCAGAAGGGTGGAAAATGTTCAAGCGGATCTTCTCAGACGCCGGTTTTCACTCCTCTGCGGAACTGGTCCTGTTGGCCCAGGTCTTTGCGGTGACCTGTGTCAGATTAGGGTCCCCGGTTCTAGACCTGTTTGCATCCCCGGCCTCAGCAGAAGTTCCCCTCTTCTGCTCTCGGTTTCAGGCCAGGGGTTTGGGGGATGGACGCCCTCTCTGTACAGTGGCCTTGGGGGTTTTCCTTTATGCCTTTCCGCCTATTCCCCTTCTGCCCCGGGTAGTTTGGCACATCAGAGTGTCTTCTGGCCTGCCTGTGCCTGCGCACGATCAGGGACGGTCCGCCAGGGGTTTGGCGGCTTCCTGGGCCGATGCAATGAGGGTTTTTCTCTGCAAGAGATTTGTATGGCTGCCGCCTTGGCTGGTCTAGGCATTTTCATCAACCGCTATGGGTTGAGTTTCTCCCACTCGGGGGGTTGGTCCTTCGTGGTTGGAGTTTTGACTGTGGGGATGTGAATTAAGAGTTATTGAAGGTGTGCGTTTTGCTGCACTGTTTTTAGCTCTGTGTCTCATTGGGACCTTTTCCCCGTTGCTGCTTTGGTGTACCTCATGAAGTAAGTACTGGGACGAGGAAGAGTGGACGTGGAGGTAATGCCCTGATTACTTACCAGTAATCTTCATTACTCCTAGTCCTACTCTTCCTCGTCACAGTACTGACCACCCTCCTAACCCTCCCTGCGGGGAAGGTCCCATGCACCGGCTTGGTAATATGACACCGAGTGACGTGGGGTCCCCTAACACTGCAACACTGCTCATGGGTGACTTCAACAGATGGCGTGGGAACTCGACAGACAAGGATGACCTCCACCTAGAAAAAATGTTGAACAATATTGACTTTAGGGTCATTAATCAGGAACCCACGACAGCTAAGGGTAATCAGTTAGACTGGGTCATAGCACAGAATTTGAAGGTCCAGGCGGTGAAAACCTCCCCATGCATCTGGTCAGACCACTTCAAGGTCACGTTTGAGGTAGAAATGAGTCACCCGCGCAAGAACGCGTCCAATAGCCAAGAAAAAGTTCAAAGCAGGAACTTTAAGAATTTAAGGGCTGCACAACTGGAACATTGCATGAATAAGATACTAGAGAGCTTCCAGGAGGGGGACACCCTGCTACTGAAATATTCCCTCGTGACACAAGATTTAGTGGAACAGCAGGCTCTGTTAAAATCGAAGATGGTGAGAAAGAACTGTAACCACCAGAAATGGTTCCATAGTGAGCTAGCTAAAGAGGGATGAGGTGTAGGTGGCTCTAACACCACACACAGGCAAATAGAGATCTGTGGAAAGCTGATAGACGTTATAGAGACGAAATCAGGAATGCTAAGAAAAACTTTTATAACAAACAGATCACCTCAGCATCCAATTCCACCAGTATATTATTTAACATCTTAAAATCTTTCGAGAAGCCACAGGTCTTGTCACCCCCCCCCCCCTTCGCCCCGACCCAGGAAGACTGTGAGAGGGTGCAAAAGACCTTTGCTCAGAAAATTCAGAAGGCCAGAGATACCATAATAACAGCCAGGGACACATCCAACAGAGAGATGACCAATTTGGAAGAGGAACATCATCAGTCGGTGGACAAGAACTTTCAGTTACAACCTATCTCTGAGGAAGAGATGACGAAGGTATTAGCAGCATTGAAGCCAACTTCATATGCTGAGAACACAATTCCCCCCAGAATAATACTTGAGAACAAGGAAATCTTTGTACCAGTACTAACTCAAATAGTAAACGCCTCCTTCAGAGAAGGCTCCGTGCCTAAAAGCATCAAAGCAGTCACCATCACGCCCCTTATAAAAAATCTGGGGCTAGATCCTAAGGATCCGGGGAATTTGCAACCTATTACGAACTGCAATTTCCTGTTGAAAGTCCTGGACAAAATTGCGACAATTCAGCTACAGAAGCATGTGGGAGAGAATCGCCTCCTGCATGACCAACAATCTGGTTTTCGTACCTCACATAGTAGGGAAACTGCCATGTTGGATCTGCAGACGCACATGCTCGGTGTGATGGATAAAGGCAAGACAGGGATGCTCATTCTACTGGATCTGAGTGCAGCGTTCGATCTGGTAGATCACCAACTGCTCCAACAGGTCCTAGAAAAAGTAGCAAACTGCTCGAAGGAAGCATCTGCATGGCTGGCATCCTTCCTGGCTGATAGAGAAGCCAAAATTCACTGGGGCTGGCGTGGTGGAGGAATTCTCCATGGCAGCCCTCATAAAGTACGGAGTCCCGCAGGGGGCGACTCTAGCCCCTCTTCTTTTTAATCTGTATATGAGATGTCTGTGTGAGGTACTGGAAGAATTCAGAGCGTTTTTCACAAACTACGCCGATGACACCTGTTAGGGAGATTTCTCACCCAAGTGCTTAATTCCCTCTACCTTAGAGCCCTCCAGCTCTTTTGATATATTTTGGGGCTTTGAACTTTTCATTTTCAATGGGTTTTACATTTTGTGTTCATGGATATGGAGTTTCACCAACTCCATAGGCATCATCCTTTTACTGTGTGTCACAGTGCAGTGCCACAGGGTTGTCTTTTTCCGACTTCCCACTCTAAACTCCACTGCTGCAACTACTGGAAACCCGGTGAAGCCCTGCTGCAGGTCCGAATCGCCTGAAACTTCGTCGACAGAGGAGATCCACAAGGAGTCTTCTCCCCTTGAGCCTGGCGGGACCAACCAGCTCACAAAGCCCCTGGACCTCCTCTTCAGACTGGTCGAATTTGCTGTGCTACAGGAAACCAGATAGCCAGTGAGAGTGAGTCCATTTGTGCTTTTAAGGAGCGCACCTTTTATTCGTCGCTTTGCTCTGCTGCTGGCTTCTTCCCTGGGCAGTGCAGGACCCTCCAGACGTCATCCTTCTTGTCACCACGACAGTCGCTTCAGGAACCGTGAGCCTGCAGGAACTGCCAGGAACAACTGCCTCAGCTACAGCATTCTTCTTTAAGGTACTGTTCAAAATTTGGTCGTTTGTTGCATCCGGCCGAGGTGAAAGTGTTTGAAATCTTGCGCCTCTGTGAAGGCTTGTCCTTCCCTTCTCCTTTGAATAACTTTTCCTCCGACCAACTTCGTTTTGAACTCTTGGCAAAGACTTAACCGCAAACTACTTTGAAATGGGTGATCCTCTGCAAAGACTCTGAACCATTAACATTGGCCCAGGCCTATTGGCTTGAATCCTAGTTATAGTAGCCTTTTCTAGATTACCCTGCCTATAACTTGTTGGTGGTATTGATTTGTGATAACTTTGTCTTTCCTCCCCTTTTAAATTGCTGGAGTGCCATTTTGCTCACACTTCATTTTGAGCTTAACTTGTCCAGATTTGATTGGGTGTTGTGTGGTGTATTAAGACTGTGATTTTCTGCTGTTTTATGATAGTGAACTGTTTTTGTAATGGATGGTGTAAATAAATGTATATTCTTTTACTCAGAAACCTTGAGTCAGTGTTTGTTTGAATCATAGTAATTGCTGTCCTTTGTGCAACTATTGATACTGCTCACTTTACTCTTGAGATAAGTCTGGCTGCTCAGCCATCGCTACTACTTTACTGTATAGTACAGGCTTGTACCAAAGGTGAATGTGTACTGACACTTGTAGTCTTAATTGTGTGTGGTGTACCCAAAGAGTACTGCATATGATTCTGCCTAACACTGTTACTCACCGGCCGGCGAGTGGTTCAGGCAAGCGACCAGGAAGGAAGTACTGGATGTTGATTGAAGAGCTCGAGGTGGAGCCTCCACCTGAGCCTCCTCTCTGTTGAGGGAATAAGCTCTTTTTGATGATATGACCCTCAGCTGTACTGAATTACAGACTGAAAGACTGATCACCCAAAAGAGCAGGGAGAACACACTGCCACGGACCCAGCTAAAAAGAAAAGGACAATTGGTAAATACTTGGAAAAAGTAAAGATCATCAAAAGAGACAAGCCTCTCAGAAACAGAAAGTACCTGGGTCACCCACTCCCCTTATCATCGAAAAGGAACAGAAATGGAATTTCCCCTGTAAGTACAGAAAATAGATTAACTTCTATTTTGAGGATTCGGGTAAGAAATGAATAGATTCAGATAGGAATAGAAATGAAGGAAGTCTTACCATAAGGAATTGGACAGGAGTTGAAATAACCTAAACTATAACAACGGAGGTACAAAACAATAAACAGGAAGGTTAGTAGGGAAGCTATACCCGGGCGGCACGAGGGGCGCACTAGATACGGGTAGGTGCACAGGATTCAGCAAGGCGTCCCTGTGTGCACTTTCAGAAAAAGAGTATTTTGTGTTTAATCAGCAAAGCGTCCTTGCGTGCACTTGTGGGAGCAAATCCAAAACCTTGGAATGGAGTCGAAATCCACAAAAGAACACTGGAATGGTATAGTACACAGTACTTGAAGTCAGCTGGGAAGAAAAGGCGGTGGTAAATAAATCAGGACAGAAGGAAGGCAATCCAGTAAACAGGCAGCAAAATCTGATACACAAGCGGGCTAATGACGGTACAGAATCAGGAAGAAAGCAATCGGTAGGACAGGCAAAAGTCTGGTACACAGGTAGGCAGAAACAGTACAGAATCAGAAAACAAGCAAACTGTAGAGCAGGCAAGGGTCTGGTACACAGGAAGTCAAAGTATTTGAGAATTCTCAGGAATTGGTACACGGGAAGGCTGGAAGGCACAGAAGATGAAACTTTGGATGCTGGTTGCAACTTTAATCAGAAGCAGCGTCCTTACCGCTGCAGTGCCTAATATACTCAGGAGGCGGAGCGCCGTAAGCCCGTCAGAGCTCACGTTCCGAATAGTCGGAACTACACGCAAAATTAGGTTTCCTGGGAGTTGTAGGCAAAGGCTAGGCTGTCGATACCTTTGATGTTGTTGAGCCCAACCTCTAGGGTAACCGCCACCGAGAGAAGTAAGGGGCTGAAAAACGTTGGATATTGTGGCGAAGCGTCACAACTTTGTTAAGTACCTTGTTGGTTTGTTTCACCTGGCGTGATGAAGAGGTGCGCGGGTCACTCAGACCCCGATGTGTGACAGCATCCACCCCCAAAGGCAGCACCAACCCCTTGCGGGCATGAAAGTGGCGCAGAAGCACCGTAGCTCCGATGTTCCCCAACGGTTCCCAGGATCCATCCTCCGGGCCGTATCCCTTCCAATCAACGAGGTAGTACGGACAACCCCTGCGCAGCTGGAAATCCAGGATATCCGCAACCTCGTATTCGACATCGCCATCCACCCTGATCGGAGGAGGACGAGCAGGTAAACGAGTAGAAGGCGGGCAAGGCTTGACCAGGGAAACATGAAAAACCGGATGCACTTTCCAAGAAGAAGGTAAAGGGAGCCGGACCACAGCTGGACTAATCACTTCAGTGATGGCATACGGACCCACGAACTTGGGAAGGAGCAGGCGTTTTCCAGGGATCTTCAAGTTACGAGTGGACAACCAAACTTTCGTACCCACTTTATAACTAGGAGCAGGAATCCTATGCTGATCCGCATATTTATTTGCCTTAACCTGAGCATGGAGGAGGTGTTCCAGAACAGATTTATGAACAGATCTGAGATCCCGAATACAAGCTTGTGCAGCCGGGTTGTCAATAGGTGTCAGGTTCAGGTTCAAACTCCCCCTTCTCCTCACCTGAGTCCTCAGAGGAACGATCCTTAAGTACGGTTTCAGGCTTCTTATTGTCCTTCTTCCTTTCCCTGGGTTGGTTATCCCTTAGTTTCCGACCTCTTCTTTCATGTAAATAAGGTCTGGCCCCTCCAGAGGCCACCGTGACAGAGATGAGAAACTGCCCAGGGAGGCCCCTAGGAGGGCCAGCCTCGCCAGAGGGCAGAAAAAACCCTGGTACTGCAGAGGAACGTAAAAGTTGTTTCCAAAGACCAAAATCTAGTAATGAATCTCGTACTGCAAGATGTGAATGGCTCAATTACACAGAAGAATATTCTGAACTGAAATTCAGGGGAAAAGTACTGGAGCGGACAGGAAATGTAAATAAAGTATAAACTGTGGTAAAGAATCCCCTAATACCGAAAGAATACTAAGTTAAGTAGGACCGGCTAGTCGCCGGGAGCAAGTAAGAAAATGAAATGTAAGTCGCGAGAGCTGTTCGCGAACAGAAAAGAAACACTGCCGTTCGCATGTTAAATAAAAGCGGCAGGGTTAGTATGGCAAGGCGCCGTGAATGCAAGCAGGGAGGATGAAAGAATAGCAACAGAAGGCAATCAGAAAATGGGTAGCAGTTAAACAGGCAGGAGTCCGTACAAAAATCAAAGAAGAAATAGAAAACACAGATACCAAAATAGATGGCCCCCCAGGAGGAGGGCCGGAATGCTATGGAGTAATCACAAGAAAAATGCACAAGAGTAGCACCGGAGTGCGAGCGAAGTAGCAAGAGGAAAACAGATACAACGCACCGGCAGAAGGGGGGGAGCCGGAAGTTATAGTGCAGACCGCCATGTTGTATGAGGACTAGAGCGCTACCCAGAATCGAATTAATGCCGCCAGTAATTCCACACTTTCCAGCCACCGATCCTGACAATAGGAAGTGTAGGATCCAGGGGCAAAGACCGAGGATAGTAGCCATACAAAGCAAAGAAAGGAGAAACACCAGAAGCCGAATGTCGCGAGTTGTTATAGGCGAATTCGGCAGATGGCAACATCGCCAACCGTGATGACTGGAAATGAAGACAAAGACAACGCAGGTATTGTTCAAGAGTTGCATTGAGCCTTTCGGTTTGCCCATCCGTCTGCGGGTGATAGGCAGAACTGAACCTGTCATCAACACCAAGTGACAATGTCAATGCCCTCCAGAAGCGGGACGTAAACTGAGGATCGCGGTCTGAAACCACAATGGAAGGGAGCCCAAAGAATCGAAAAACCTGTTTCAGAAACATGGAGGCCAATATAGGTGCAGAAGGCAGCCCGGAACACGGAATGAAGAGTGCCATTTTAGTGAAATAATCAATGACAACCCAAATTGTATCAAAGCCATCCACAGACGGCAGATCGACTATAAAATCCATAGAGACCATGTACCATGGTTTATGTGGCACTGGAAGAGGCTGCAATAAACCCACAGGTTTAGATATAGAGATTTTAGACTGGAAACATGCTGAACAGGAGGCCAAGTAATCGATTACGTCGCTTGACATAGAAGGCCACCAAGCCCAACGGCGCAAAGAGTCAAGAGTCTTTTGTTGTCCCAGATGAGCCGCCATAAGCGAATCATGAGACCAAGCAAGTGCACGTAAACGCGCCTTACCAGGAGGTAAAAACAATCTGCCCTGGATGTAGGGCAAACCTTGCACTATATCGAGGTTGAGAGCCTCACACTCCCTTGCGTGTGAAGAAACCCACTCAGAGATCAGAGAGCGTAGTGGAGGTTGTGGAGTGCAACCACAGACCACTCTACAGGGTAGCAAGAGAGAGTGGTCGTTAGTTTTACCACCAGAATTAGAAGACAAACGTGACAAAGCGTCAGCACAGGTATTGAATTGGGCTGGCCGATAAGTAATGGTGAAGTTAAATTGTGAAAAGAAGAGGTGCCAGCGAGCCTGTCTATCAGTAAGACATTTCATGGACTTAAACGCAAGAAGACTCCGATGGTCTGAAAAGACTGTGTGCCTCATTCCGACCCAGGCGGTAAGTTACCGCCTGGGTCGTACCTTTACCGCCATGGCGTAAACTATGTTTACGCCATGGTGGTTGGCGGATTTACCGCCCCATTCCAAGGTGAGTGGGGCGGTAAATCCCCATTTACCCTTCCCCATTCCCATTTTTCCCCATAGGGCATAATGGGAGTGGGGAAGGAGATAATTACACCACCGTAAATTACGGTGGCGTAATTATCTCCAAGGTCCCTTAGCGCCATGGATTTTAACGCCTGCAAAAAGCAGGCGTTAAACTCACCATGGCGCTAAGGGACCTTGTAATCAGGCGTTAAGGGTCGGCGCCGTTTACGGCGCCGTAAACACCTTAACGCCTGACTCGTAATGAGGCCCTATGACAGGATGACGCGCACCCAGCAAATGATGTCTCCATTCAGAAAAGGCATCCTTGATGGCCAACAACTCTCTTTCCGTGATAGGGTAATTTTGTTCATATTGAGTTAACTTCCGTGAATGAAAAGCGACAGGATGTATTTCACCTGAATCGGGACAGCGCTGAGACAATACTGCTCCAATGGCGCAACCTGAGGCATCAGCCTCCACTAGATATAGTAAGAGCGGCTTTGGATGTTGCAGTACTGGCGCAGTCGAGAAGGCGGCTGTCAAGAATGGCACTCTGTCAAGAGTGGCACAGGGTACCCAGGTAGGTTTTGGGTGGCTGTGCTGAAGTAAGGTAGCAGATAAGCACACACAGCAGGAAGTTCAACAAGAAAGAAGAGTAGGAAACTGTAGCTGTGAGCCAAAAGGGGCAAAAGATACAAAGGTACAAACAAACTGGATTCCCTCTTGGGGTGTATACTGAAATGGGAAAGAGTGTTCCACGAACCTTAGGAAACTCCAGCCTTCTGCACAGATTGCTATAACAGAGGCCCACGCTGTATGCTCATGGCTGGGAACAACAGCAGTGGGTGTCTGTAACACTGAAAACGCGACAAGGGAAGGGGCAGAGGTTGCTTGCCGGAAACCAACAGGCAAGCTCTGTACAAAGGGATTACATAAGACAAATGAGAAGACAAGAACAGATATATCCAGCGAAAAGGAAGTCAATGAGCAATCTAGCAGAAGGAAAGACAGACTGAAGTAGATAACCAAAGGTGGAGTACAGAGGACTCAAGGAAAAGAACAAGGGAGCAGCAGTCAGGAAAACAGAAGGACTGCAAAGTAAGAAGCAGGTCTGCAGTCAAGAGTGGCACTAGGTGCAGGCAAACTGTAGTGGACTGCGGAGGACTGTAGTAGGCTGCAAGGCAGGGAGTCCAGAAGAACAGGACAGAGAGAGATAAGTAGTAGGCGACAGACAGAGAGCCCAAAGGAATAGGGCCGCGAGGTAGGGAGCCCAGAGGAGCAGGGCCATAGGCAGCTAAATGTAAAACAGGCTGTAAGGCAGAGGAGTGCAGCAAGCCGCAAGGCAGGGAGCCTAGAGGACAAGGGCTGTAGGCAGCAGAGGGAGACATGCTGCAAGGAAGGAGCCCAGAGGACACGGGCTGTAGGCAGCGGAGGGAGCCGGCTGCAAGGAAGGAGCCCAGAGGACAAGGGCTGTCGGCAGCAAAGAGGTGCAGGCTGCAAGGTAGGGAGCCCAGAGGACAAGGGCTTGGAGACAGCAGAGGGTTGCAAGCTGCAAGGAAGGGAGCCCAGAGGACAAGGGCTGTAGGCAGCCGGAGTGAGGCAGGCTGTAGGCAGGGAGCCTAGAGTACAAGGACTGTAGGCAACCGGAGTGAGGCAGGCTGCAGTGCAGGGAGCCCAGAGGACAAGGACTGTAGGCAGCCGGAGTGAGGCAGACTGCAGGACTGGGAGCCCAGAGACAAGGGGCCTCATTACACGGTAGGCGGTGAGCCATGGCGCTATTAGCGCCATGGCTCATGCCGGTAAAATACCGGCACCACCTTGGTGGAAAGGGGATTTACCGCCCCATTCCAAGGTGGAGGGGCAGTAAAGCCCCCTTCCACCATTGCCCTTCCCCATTCCCATTTCTGCCCCATAGGGCTCTATGGGAATGGGGAAGGCGCTAATTACGGCACCACAATTTTGCGGTGCCGTAATTAGCTCCGAGGTCCCTTTGCGGGTTGGATTTTAACGCCTGCAAAAAGCAGACGTTAAATTCCCCAACCCGCAAAGGGACCTCGTAGTAAGGCGGTACGGATTTACCGGTACCGGTATTTTACCGGTACCGGTAAATCCTTACCGCCATCCGTGTAATGAAGCCCTAGGACTGCAGGCAGCCGGAGTGAGGCAGGCTGCAGAGCAGGGAGCCCAGAGGATAAGGACTGTAGGCAGCTGGAGTGAGGCAGGCTGCAAGGTAAGGAGCCCAGATGACAAGGACTGTAGGCAGCAGGAGTGAGGCAGGCTGCAGAGCAGGGAGCCCAGAGGACAAGGACTGTAGGCAGCTGGAGTGAGGCAGGCTGCAAGGCAAGGAGCCCAGATGACAAGGACTGTAGGCAGCCGGAGTGAGGCAGGCTGCAAGGCAGGGAGCCCGGAAAGGGCACTGGATCAAAACAGGATAATGTAGCAACAGGAACAGCATACAAAGTAGAGGGTCAAGGCAAACAGGAGCGGGGAGATCTCAAGATGCAAGACACTGTGCTCCTGCAGACAGCTGCTTATATACAGCCTGCCCTGTTCTGAGGCAGGCTAATTGACAGCACCTGGAGCAGCACACCTGAAGACAATCTGCCTCCTCCCTCTCTGGTCCTGAGCAGGGGGAAGCAGCACTGGCCGCTAGGGCTTCTGGGGATTGTGGTCCCAATAACGATGAATGAGAATAGCCAGGAATTGAGGACTGTAGCCAGGTGCATTATGGTAAATGTAGTTAATTGAATAAAATACGAAAGAACCAAAGTTGAGCAAATGGAAATAAAAGACCAAGGCGTGAATAGGAGTTGTTCAAAGAGTACCAAGTAGTCCATGATGGTTGCCAATGCGTGCGCCAGCGGCGCAGACATGACAGTATGCCCCTCTCCATGCCCCTCTCCAGGCCCCCTGAAGACTGACCAACAAGAAGAGCACGTCCAAGGCCTGTCACACCGCAAGAGAGTCTTATACCAAAAAGGCACATCATGAAGCACCAAAAACTGTTTAATGCTGCAAGGTGAGAGTCTTGAAGGGAGGAGACATTACCAATGTTTTGAACCTTTGAAGTAGAATTAAGAAAAGACAACTTCTTAGGGACCCAAAACCCAACAGTACGTTCATGAACTGAGGAACTGTGGAGATGTGCTGCAGGCTCCATGGCATATATTGCTTTGAAAGAAGTGGTCTTCCTTAGGACTGGCAACAATACAGTGCTGAAAGGTGGAACCAGAGATTCAGCTGAATTGGTTGCTCTAGGACGGTCGTCCAAAAAGTCAGAAGCAGCAATGGCAACATGAAGATTTGCGACAGAGACTTCAGGAGTAACAAATGTTGCAGGAACTCCATAAGTGTCATGACGCGCGCTCCATGGAAGCTATGGAGCCAATGGAAGGGCTGATCCCGTTCCTCCACCAGCGGTCTAGTCTCCCACGCACTGCACGTTACCGTCATAACGCATATAAATAGGCGTCACACGCGGTAGTTGATGCGTTGCAACCTTGCTTTCCTCGCCAGGTTCTTACGCTAGTGCTCCTCTCTTGCTCCGCTTGTTTATTCCCGCTTGCTTCCTCTTGTCAGTCCGCAGTTATTGCCCGCTCAGCTCCTAGCCCTTGATCTCTCATGGTGCTTCCTCCTCTCCTCTTTTCCTCCCGCTTGGTAGCCCTTGTTCCCGCTCTAGTGCATTTCTCTCCCTTTTTGTGCATACCTCTACAATTGTATGCTCTTCCCACCGCAGCCTTCTGCAGGCCTCTTCCTCATTCCTCGGCTACGGTATCCATCCAAACAGCGCTCAGGATACGCACGCTAGCCCGACTCCAGCAGTGTCTTCTGGGAATTGAAGTCCTCTCATCTACTTCAACGGAAAGCCTTCAGCCTTGACATCCGTAGTGCTAACTACATCCAAGCACTCCAGGGTTTTTCAGCCACGCTTTTCCCTGGAATTGGGGGCGGACTCCCTGAGGGCCCCCTCTGCCTTGCTGTCTGCCAGTGGGCAGGGTGGCTTCCAGTGGAGCTCGTCCCAAACTCAACAGGAAAGGACTGGACCTCTGGAGAGAAAGGAGAGCCATAGACACAGACGGATCCTCTGAAGAACCCAGTACAGGTGAGGAGGAGGAGGAGGGAACCAAGGAGGGTATTTGTCAAGCAACCAATACTTCATCGCATGACAGTTTGCAACGCCCAAGGATGGCTAGCTTAGAGCAGTATCAAGAACTGGTCAATGCCATAAAGGGGATAACTGCTGAGCTCCAAACCATGAAGGTAGAAAACACCGCTGTTAAGGCTGACAATGCCGCTCTGAGACAACAAATGATTCTGAGAGAAGAAGTTCGGGGAGATCTCCCACCTATGCCTTTACCTTGTGGGAAGTATGAAGGGAACCCCAAGAGGATTAAGGAATTCCTCGACGCCTGTAGGGTATACTTCACTTTTCACCCAAAGATGTATGAATTCAACAAGGCAAAGGTTGGCTTCCTCGTCTCAAACCTTGGGGGTAACGCTCTAGCATGGGCCACCCCGTTGGTTACAGAAGCTGACCCTGTGCTGAATGAGTACAATGCCTTTGTACTACGATTCAGAGAACGCTTTGAAAGGAACAAGACTTTGCACGCGTCTTATGAAAACATACTAGACCTTAAACAGGGTCTTTCTGATGTACAAACCTATGCCTCGAACTTCCAGAGGATAGCTTTGGAGACAGGATGGCCTGACTCAGTTAAGCAAACTCTCTTTCGGAGAGGGCTACATGAAGACTTGAAGGATGAACTCTCTCAAGTAGCCAGACCCTCCTCCTTCCAAGAACTGGTCGCTCTGGCCCTCCAGATGGAATTTCGAATTTCCGAGAGACGAGCAGAAAGAAGAAAGACCAGACCCAATCTGCCTTCTACACCATCCTCCTACTCGCCAGCCGCTCCAGACAGATCTCTTCCCCAGACTGAAGAGCCCATGCAAATAGGTGCAGCGAGGGGTCCCCTTAGTACAGCAGAAAGAAAGAGACGAAAAGACCTAAGCTTGTGCATGTATTGCGGTTCTGAGAAGCACCTTCTAAGAGACTGTCCGGAAGTACCTCCCCGAAGATCGGGAAACAAAAGACCCCGACCCTGAGCAGGGACACGGAAGGGGCTTCTCTTGCTAATCCCTGTGTTACAGGTCCACCTATAACATGTACCCCCTCAAATCAACTTATGGTCCTAAAGATCATCCTGGAATGGACCTCAACCCAAGCAGTAGAGTGTCTAGCAATGCTTGACTGTGGTGCAGCTGGGAACTTTATGGACGACCAATGGGCCAGTAGATACGCCATTCCTAGGAGTGAAAAACCTCAACCCATACCTGTAGAAGGAGTGGATGGTACCCCCTTGTCTTCCGGTCTTATCCGACAAGAAACCACAGAAGTCCTGGTTAAGATGAAGACTCACCATGAAAACGTGACATTTGATCTGATAAAGGCAGCCCACTTTCCAGTGATACTTGGGATACCCTGGTTAAGAAAGCACAATCCGGGAATTGACTGGGTAACTAACATTATAGAGTTCAGGTCAGACCTTTGTATGCAGTCCTGTTTGAAAGAAGAAGGGCAACATTCACATCAGGGTGACACAGTGCCAGCGAGGAGTATTAACTCCATTCCTGTTGCCTATCAAGAATTTACCGACATCTTTGAAGACACTCTTCCCAGACCTCTTCCTCCACATCGAGCCGAGGATTGTAAGATCGATCTCATACCTAATGCGGTGGTTCCATTTGGGAGAATGTATCCCTTATCCCTCCCGGAGAAGGAAGCATTAAGAGACTACTTAGCCAGCAATTTACAGAATGGCTTGATACAAGAATCAACTTCTTCGGCTGGAGCTTCTCTGTTCTTTATACCAAAAAGGGGAACCAAGGAACTCAGACCTTGTATTGACTTCAGGGGCCTAAATAGCCAAACCATTCAAGACAGATACCCGATGCCTCTGATAAAGGAGATCATGGAAGCAGTACAAGGGGCAAAATGGTTTACCAAACTAGACCTCAGAGGGGCCTATCATCTCCTACGAATCAAACAAGGGGACGAATGGAAGACCGCCTTTCGTATTCCATTAGGTCATTTCGAGTACAAGGTAATTCCCTTTGGGTTGGTTAACGCGCCAGCTCAGTTCCAAAGATTTATGGACAAGGTCTTCAGTGATCTTCTGTTTAAGTCCACTGTATTCTACTTGGATGACATCTTGGTTTACTCTCACACTTTGGAACAACATCGTCTACACGTAAGAGAAGTGCTCAAGAGACTCCGAGACCACCACCTATTAGTCAAGCCAGAGAAATGTCTTTTTGAGGTTTCTGCAGTTCCGTATCTGGGCTTTATTCTGTCCGAAAACCGCATTGAGATGGACCCTAACAAGACAGCATCTATTAACAATTGGCCTGTTCCCAGCTCAGTCAAGGACATCCAGAGGTTCTTGGGGCTGACAAATTTCTATCGGAAATTCATCACAGGCTTCTCCAACACAGTCCTACCTATAACAGCTTTGCTAAAGAAAGGGGTGAAGTTCCATTGGACGCCAGAAGCAGATTCCGCTTTTCATCAGCTCAAGCAAGCATTCACCTCTGCACCTATCCTCAGGCAGCCTGATCAGTCTCAACCCTTTAACGTATAAGCTGACGCCTCACAAGGGGCTATTGGGGCAGCTCTACTACAAAGGAAGGAGGATCAACTCGAACATCCCATTGCCTATTATTCCAGAACACTCACCTCCAGTGAAAGAAACTATTCGGTGATTGAAAAGGAACTGTTAGCAATTAAACAGGCTTGTGAGGAGTGGCGTCATTTGTTGCAAGGAGCGAGATACCCGTTTCAAGTACGAACTGACCACAGGAACCTAAGTATTCTCCAACAGATGGAATGCAGGAACTCTCGTCATGCTCGTTGGGCTTATTACTTCTCCCAATTTGATTTCATACTCACATACCTACCGGGTAAAGACAATCGCTTAGCTGATGCTCTCTCCCGCAGTCACCAAGAAGGATCAGGGAATTACCCCGAACGGGAATGTCTGCTCAATGGGAAGAGATTCATAGGAACAGTAAATAAATATTTACAACAGGTTCTGGAAGCCCAAAAGACCACCTCTCTTCCAAGAGACCCCTCTCTAACCTACAAAGGAGAATACCTGTTTAAAGATGACTTGCTTTACCTGCCCACCCAAGATCTCCAGAACCAAGCCCTTTCGTGGTGCCATGATCTACCTATGGCTGGTCACAAGGGCCGTGCTGCTACACTGGAACTACTGAAGAGGAATTTCTGGTGGCCAAAGATGAATAAGGACGTTGTGCAGTACGTCTCTTCCTGTCCCATATGTGCTCAAAGCAAACATAGTACGGCTAAACCTTTGGGGCTTCTACAACAAGATGAACCACCTGCCGGACCCTGGCAACATATATCTATGGATTTTATCGTTGAGTTACCCAAATCGGGAGGATGTTCAGCTATCATGGTAGTGGTCGACCCCTTCAGTAAACTGGCTCATTTCATTCCCCTTAGAGGCACTCCTTCTGCCACTACCACAGCAGACGTGTTCTTAAAGGAGATAGTCCGTCTCCATGGTCTACCATCCTCAATTGTGTCTGATAGAGGAACACAGTTCACCTCCAAGTTTTGGACAACCTTGTGTAAACAGTTGCAGATTCAGAGAGCGTTGTCTTCTGGCTTTCACCCCGAAACAAACGGACAGACCGAACGCCTCAACGCTACACTTGAACAGTTTCTTAGATGTTACTGCAACCAGACTCAGGACAACTGGTATCATCTCTTATCGGTTGCAGAATTCTCGTATAACAACACCAAACATACTGCAATAGGAATGAGTCCTTTCAAATGTACCTATGGGTACAAACCCAAACACATCCCATTTCCTACTGTTGAACCCACTAATGTCCCTACCATAGACCTATTACTGGACACTCTTAAACAGACTCACAAGTCTGCCCAAGAAACCCTGTTAGCCAGTCGCCAGACTTACAAGAGATGGGCTGACAAAAACAGAAGACCTAATCCCGATTGGAAGAAAGGAGACAAGGTATGGTTGTCCACTAAATACCTCCCCTGGAGAGTCCACCCAGGTAAATTCACTCCGAGATATATTGGACCGTTTTCCATAAAACAACAGATCAATCCTGTGGCCTTTCGGTTAAACCTCCCGCACTCTCTTCGAAGATTACATCCAGTATTCCATACTTCGCTTCTTAAGGATTATAAACCTGATCCTTTTTTGAGAACCTACAGAAGAAAGATACCCAGTGTGGATGATGACGCCCAAGAGTATGAGGTTTCACGCATCTTGGACTCTCGTTACAAACACAGAGTCCTACAATACCTCATACTGTGGAAAGGATACCCTTGGACGGAAAGATCTTGGGAACCAGCCAAAAATCTACATGCCACCCGACTCCTACGCATATTCCACAGACACCATCCAGGCAAGCCTGGAGGAAGGCCTTGGCGAAGGGGTTATACTGTCATGACGCGCGCTCCATGGAAGCTATGGAGCCAATGGAAGGTCTGATCCCGTTCCTCCACCAGCGGTCTAGTCTCCCACGCACTGCACGTTACCGTCATGACGCATATAAATAGGCGTCACACGCGGTAGTCGATGCGTTGCAACCTTGCTTTCCTCGCCAGGTTCGTACGCTAGTGCTCCTCTCTTGCTCCGCTTGTTTATTCCCGCTTGCTTCCTCTTGTCAGTCCGCAGTTATTGCCCGCTCGGCTCCTAGCCCTTGATCTCTCATGGTGCTTCCTCCTCTCCTCTTTTTCTCCCGCTTGGTAGCCCTTGTTCCCGCTCTAGTGCTTTTCTCTCCCTTTTTGTGCATACCTCTACAATTGTATGCTCTTCCCACCGCAGCCTTCTGCAGGCCTCTTCCTCATTCCTCGGCTACGGTATCCATCCAAACAGCGCTCAGGATACGCACGCTAGCCCGACTCCAGCAGTGTCTTCTGGGAATTGAAGTCCTCTCATCTACTTCAACGGAAAGCCTTCAGCCTTGATATCCGTAGTGCTAACTACATCCAAGCACTCCAGGGTTTTTCAGCCACGCTTTTCCCTGGAATTGGGGGCGGACTCCCTGAGGGCCCCCTCTGCCCTGCTGTCTGCCAGCGGGCAGGGTGGCTTCCAGTGGAGCTCGTCCCAAACTCAACAGGAAAGGACTGGACCTCTGGAGAGAAAGGAGAGCCATAGACACAGACGGTTCCTCAGAAGAACCCAGTACAGGTGAGGAGGAGGAGGAGGGAACCAAGGAGGGTATTTGTCAAGCAACCAATACTTCATCGCATGACAATAAGTTGCAGAGAGATCAGGAATGGCAGTAGGAAGTTCAGATGATGTAACAGCTGGAAGTATAGGTGTCACAGGAGCACCAGCGGACAGGGACGCAACTGAGACTGATGGCGTCGTGACTGGTAGTTTAAGTGCAGCTGTGGCACCAACAGGATCTACCGGAGCTGTAGCCTTAATAGGAGAACTTTTAACTGGCTTTGCAACAGGTACTGTCCTTGCAGGCAGAGAGGAAGGGGGTGCTTTGACTGCAGTAGGAGTGATTTGAGATGCGGCATCAGTAGCAGATTCAGGAGTACTAGCAGGGGGAGCAGCAGAGATTGGGCTTGCAGATTTTGTAACAAGTAGCATGGTGGATGTAGAACCAGGAAAGGGTAAGTCTTCCCAAGGTTGGCCTGCAAAGTCTTGTGTGCCCAAGATTATACATGGATCTGGGGTATTGACAGTAGGCAAAGTTGGATTCCAGACAGGTACTGGGTATGTTTCGGGATCTGACGCATGGTCAGGAGTACCAATGTTCATAGAAGCAGAATACATCTCAGATCTGGTCACTTCAGTAGAGGCTGTAAGTGGGAGTAAAGGACCGACATCAAGGGCAAGAATGGAGCAATCCTTTGACTCAGCGGAATCTCCAGTCAGATGATTACACTTGATCTTTGGTGTAATGGCCGTGTGAGTGATCTGGCCCACTGGAGGAGTCCATTCTTCACTATCTGAACGACAGCCTGTGTTCCTGTGGCTAGTAAGTGAATGAGCGGTGTCAAGCTTTAACTGGAATGTATATGCCAAGTTCAGGTCTTCCAACTGCTCTGTATAAGTCTTTATCCTATTCTGTGTTACCAGTACGGGCCTTAATCTGTTAAACTCAAAAGACAGAAAGTCGGGTGTTGGACATAGTGTCAGATAGTCTGGTAAATTGTGTCCCTTTGCTAGATTCTTATAATGCAGATAGACAAATTCATCATAGAGGTCTTGGTTTTGTCTTTTAAGGCGCAAGAGCTGTTCTTGAAACTGGTATGTTCCATTAGCCAGTTCTACAACTTCGGAATCTGGTGTAGCAGAAAAGCCAGGTGTTACAATCTGAAGACTGACCTTAGAGTTATCGTGGTTAGTAGTTACAGGGGAAGCATTAAGACAACCGATGGTCAGTATTGGTCCTTTGTACCCAGGACCAGCTGCTCTAACTTCAGGATACTGAATGTCTTGTCCTGTTAAATGAGTGGTATCAGTAGTCTGGGGAGGTCGTGTTGCTTTCCAAGCTGATCTTGAGGATGTCACTTTGGCAATAACGTACTCTGGTTGAGAGTTTGCCACAATAAGTGCAACATCTTTGGTTGAAGCAGTGTCAAAAGTAATGCCAGAAAATGCATGAGTGTTATCCACTGGTTTGGCTAACAGAATCTGCAAGAATTCGTTATCTTGCTGTAGTTCTTCTACAGATAGAGACTGTGGATCATAGTTGCAAATGTCATAGTAGTTATACATAGAAGGGTCAGAGAGCCATTGAGTGTAGTACTGTGCTTGTAAAGCTTTGTTTACTAGGGCGAGTCTGTCTTTTAAACTAGGGTTTTTGTTTGCTGTCCTTAGGAAAACTTTAGATTTTTGTAGAGGTTTCTTGAACCGAAAAGAAAGCATCTTTGGTCTGTGTGTGCCTTTCCTACCTATGGAACAAGAATCTTTTTGGTCCTGCATTCTGTCAAGAATGGCACTCTGTCAAGAGTGGCACAGGGTACCCAGGAAGGGTTTGGGTGGCTGTGCTGAGGTAAGGTAGCAGATAAGCACACACAGCAGGAAGTTCAACAAGAAAGAAGAGTAGGAAACTGTAGCTGTGAGCCAAAAGGGGCAAAAGATACAAAGGTACAAACAAACTGGATTCCCTCTTGGGGTGTATGCTGAAATGGAAAAGAGTGTTCCACGAACCTTAGGAAACTCCAGCCTTCTGCACAGATTGCTATAACAGAGGCCCATGCTGTATGCTCATGGCTGGAAACAACAGCAGTGGGTGTCTGTAACACTGAAAACGTGACAAGGGAAGGGGCAGAGGCTGCCTGCCGGAAACCAACAGGCAAGCTCTGTACAAAGGGATTACATAAGACACATGAGAAGACAAGAACAGATATATCCAGCGAAAAGGAAGTCAATGAGCAATCTAGCAGAAGGAAAGACAGACTGAAGTAGATAACCAAAGGTGGAATACAGAGGACTCAAGGAAAAGAACAAGGGAGCAGCAGTAAGGAAAACAGAAGGACTGCAAAGTAGGAAGCAGGTCTGCAGTCAAGAGTGGCACTAGGTGCAGGCAAACTGTAGTGGACTGTGGAGGACTGTAGTAGGCTGCAAGGCAGGGAGTCCAGAAGAACAGGACTAGAGAGAGATAAGTAGTAGGCAACAGACAGAGAGCCCAAAAGAATAGGGCCGCAAGGTAGGGAGCCCAAAGGAGCAGGGCCGTAGGCAGCTAAGTGTAAAACAGGCTGTAAGGCAGAGGAGTGCAGCAAGCCGCAAGGCAGGGAGCCCAGAGGACAAGGGCTGTAGGCAGCGGAGGAAGACAGGCTGCAAGGAAGGAGCCCAGAGGACATGGGCTGTAGGCAGCGGAGGGAGCAGGCTGCAAGGAAGGAGCCCAGAGGACAAGGGCTGTCGGCAGCGAAGAGGTGCAGGCTGCAAGGTAGGGAGCCCAGAGGACAAGGGCTTGGAGACAGCAGAGGGTTGCAAGCTGCAAGGTAGGGAGCCCAGAGGACAAGGGCTGTAGGCAGCCGGAGTGAGGCAGGCTGTAGGCAGGGAGCCCAGAGTACAAGGACTGTAGGCAGCCGGAGTGAGGCAGGCTGCAGGGCAGGGAGCCCAGAGGACAAGGACTGTAGGCAGCCGGAGTGAGGCAAGCTGCAGGGCTGGGAGCCCAGAGGACAAGGACTGCAGGCAGCCGGAGTGAGGCAGGCTGCAGAGCAGGGAGCCCAGAGGACAAGGACTGTAGGCAGCTGGAGTGAGGCAGGCTGCAAGGTAAGGAGCCCAGATGACAAGGACTGTAGGCAGCCGGAGTGAGGCAGGCTGCAAGGCAGGGAGCCCGGAAAGGGCACTGGATCAAAACAGGATAATGTAGCAACAGGAACAGCATACAAAGTAGAGGGTCAAGGCAAACAGGAGCGGGGAGATCTCAAGATGCAAGACACTGTGCTCCTGCAGGCAGCTGCTTATATACAGCCTGCCCTGTTCTGAGGCAGGCTAATTGACAGCACCTGGAGCAGCACACCTGAAGACAATCTGCCTCCTCCCTCTCTGGTCCTGAGCAGGGGGAAGCAGCACTGGCCGCTAGGGCTTCTGGGGATTGTGGTCCCAATAACGATGAATGAGAATAGCCAGGAATTGAGGACTGTAGCCGGGTGCATTATGGTAAATGTAGTTAATTGAATAAAATACGAAAGAACCAAAGTTGAGCAAATGGAAATAAAAGACCAAGGTGTGAATAGGAGTTGTTCAAAGAGTATTAGAAGGATCAATGAGTACCAAGTAGTCCATGATGGTTGCCAAAGCGTGCGCCAGCGGCGCGGGCATGACAGCGGCTTTCAGAGCTTCAAAGGACTGTTGCGCCTCTGGACTCCATTGGAATGCCCGTTTAGAACTGTTCAATGCTGTCAAAGGAGCTGAAATGGATGAAAACGAGTGAATGAATCGTCTGTAAAAGTTTGAAAAACCCAAAAAGGATTGTAATGCCTTTGTGTTAGTAGGTACAGGCCATTCGAGAACTGCTCTGACTTTAGAACGGCTCATTCTAATGCCGTGATTAGTAAGATCGTACCCTAAGAACTCTACTTCAGTAGAATTGAATACGCATTTTTCAGCTTTAACAAATAAATGATTGTCTCGTAGTCTCTGAAGCACGAGACGAACATGGTCAATGTGTTCCTCCATTGAAGAAGAGTATATCAAAATATCGTCTAAGTAGACAATGACAAATTGGTCCAGATAGTCATGAAAAATATCATTCATGAATGCCTGGAAGGTGCATTACATAGCCCAAAGGGCTTTACCAGGTACTCAAACAGTCCATACCGGGTCTTGAAGGCTGTTTTCCACTCATCCCCCTCTCGTATTCGAACAAGGTTATATGCACCTCGAAGGTCTAGTTTAGTGAAAATTGCCGAAGAACCAAGCTGATCTAAAAGAACAGATATCAGCGGAAGAGGGTATTGATTCTTTACAGTTATAGCGTTCAAGGCACTGTAATCAATGCAAGGGCGAAGATCGCCTTCTTTCTTAGGGACGAAAAAGAGGGGAGATGCCACAGGAGACTTAGATGGTCTGATGAACCCGGTGATCAAGGCCTTGTCGATGTATTCCTTAAGTACTTTGTCTTCGGGCAGGTTAAGCGAATACACCCTTCCTGCTGGTATCTTAGCCCCTGGCACTAAATCAATAGGGCAATCGTAGGGTCTGTGAGGGGGCAGAACATCTGCACCCCCTTTGTCAAAGACATCCCGAAAATCACTGTATTCTGAGGGAACATGAACTTCCTTGGTAGAGGTAATAGCACCGATAAATGCATTGGAGGCTGACAATGCCTGACAAGAAGACACCAGGCATTCGAGGCCTGAAAACATTTTTCATTGCAGACCGAGGAAGGAAATTGGACGTTTTTTTCAGCCCAATCAATGGCCGGGTTGTGATAGCATAACCATGGAACTCCCAAGATGACCCAAAATTGTGGTGCTTTTATCAAATCAAAGGAGATAGTTTCCACATGTCCGTCTTCTGTTTGCATACAGACAAGGGACGTGTTTTGGGTTACCATCCCAGCAACCAGAGAAGTGCCGTCCACTGCATGGACCGCCTCTGGTTGGACCTTATCCAATATAGGAACCTTGTGATTGATAGCGTAATCATAGCCCATATAATTCCCTGTTGCCCCAGAATCGATGATAGCCAGAGAAGAAAAAGAAGTGTCAGCAGTTGCAGTAAATACTACCGGCAAGGCGACAGGGACGGAGGCAGTACCATGAGAGTCCAATGATAAGATTCCCGGTGTAGGGACTCTGTCTATCGCCGGGATTTGGCGTTTCCCGCCTTCTTGTTGGGTTTCTTTGGACAGTCTTTCAGCTGGTGATCGGCCGAGCCGCAGTACATACATAGATTGCGAGAACGTCGATACTCACGTTGTGCAGGGGTTAGAGGGCCTCGCACTGCCCCCACTTGCATTGGCTCTGGAGCGGAAGATTGTGTTGGCACAGGGTCAAAGGTGGGAGTTAAATTTACTTGTGGCTTACGCTCCCCCTTCCTTTCGGACCTTCTGGCGTCTATCTGCAAAACTAAATCCAAACGTTCCCCAAAAACAGTAGGAGCCACGGGGACAGTAGCTAGGATGTCTTTTAATTCTTCAGACAGCCCTTTATAGAATACTGCCGACTTCTTCTCCTCAGGCCAATCTGTTTCAGCCGCCAATTGGTTGAAACGAGTAAGATAGGTAAACAGAGAGGAAGTGCCCTGGCGTAGATTCAAGAATTCCAGGTCTGTGGCCTGTGATTTGTAGCGGGTATCAAAGACCCTGTTCATGGCTGTGATAAGAGCGTCACAGTCGTATAGAACGTAACTGTTAGATTCAAGTAGAGGATTAGCCCAAGCAGCTGCCGTCCCCCCTAGATGGGAAAGAATAAAAGCCGCCTTTGTTGTGGAATTGGGGAAAGCAGTTGGGCGGCAAAGAAAGTGTAATTTACACTGATTAATGAAAGTACGGTATTGTTTTGGGTCACCTGTGAAACGCTCCGGGGGGGCCCAACGGGAACTGTGTAGCCATGAGCACAGGGTTTGCGGAAAACCCAGAGGCGGCAGCCATGGGGGCGCCAGAACCTGAAGCCGTAGGACCGGAGGAATCTATGCCCAGAGTCTGAGGAGTTGGAAATCTCTGCAGACTGTCAATCCTGTGATGCAATGCATCATGCACTGCCGTCATATCCGTACGAAGTTCGGACACCAAGCGAACCAAAGCGTTCAGAGGGTCCGTCTCATCCATGGCTTCTGATTTTGTTACTCACCGGCCCGCGAGTGGTTCAGGCAAGCGACCAGGAAGGAAGTACTGGATGTTGATTGAAGAGCTCGAGGTGGAGCCTCCACCTGAGCCTCCTCTCTGTTGAGGGAATAAGCTCTTTTTGAGGATATGACCCTCAGCTGTACTGAATTACAGACTGAGAGACTGATCACCCAAAAGAGCGGGGAGAACACACTGCCACGGACCCAGCTAAAAAGAAAAGGACAGTTGGTAAATACTTGGAAAAAGCAAAGATCATCAAAAGAGACAAGCCTCTCAGAAACAGAAACTAACTGGGTCACCCACTCCCCTTATCATCGAAAAGGAACAGAAATGGAATTTCCCCTGTAAGTACAGAAAAGAGATTAACTTCTATTTTGAGGATTCGGGTAAGAAATTAATAGATTCAGATAGGAATAGAAATGAAGGAAGTCTTACCATAAAGAATTGGACAGGAGTTGAAATAACCTAAACTATAACAACGGAGTTACAAAACAATAAACAGGAAGGTTAGTAGGGAAGCTATACCCGGGTGGCACGAGTTGCGCACTAGATACGGGTAGGTGCACAGTATTCAACAAGGCGTCCCTGTGTGCACTTTCAGAAAAATAGTATTTTGTGTTTAATCAGCAAAGCGTCCTTGCGTGCACTTGAGGGAGCAAATCCAAAACCTTAGAATGGAGTCGAAATCCACAAAAGAACACTGGAATGGTATAGTACACAGTACCTGAAGTCAGCTGGGAAGAGAAGGCGGTGGTAAATAAATCAGGAAAGAAGGAAGGCAATCCAGTAAAGAGGCAGCAAAATCCGATACACAAGCGGGATAATGACGGTACAGAATCAGGAAGAAAGCAATCCGTAGGACAGGCAAAAGTCTGGTACAAAGGTAGGCAGAAACAGTACAGAATCAGGAAACAAGCAAACCGTAGAGCAGGCAAGGGTCCGGTACACAGGAAGTCAAAGTATTTGAGAATTCTCAGGAATTGGTACACGGGAAGGCTGGAAGGCACAGAAGACTAAACTTCGGATGCCGGTTGCAACTTTAATCAGAAGCAGCGTCCTTACCGCTGCAGTGCCTAATATACTCAGGAGGCGGAGCGCCGTAAGCCCGTCAGAGCTCACGTTCCGAATAGTCGGAACTACACGCAAAATTAGGTTTCCTGAGAGTTGTAGGCAAAAGCTAGGTTGTCGATACCTTTGATGTTGTTGAGCCCAACCTCCAGGGTAACCGCCACCGAGAGAAGTAAGGGGCTGAAAAACGTCAGATATTGTGGCGAAGCGTCACAACTTTGGTAGGTACCTTGTTGGTTTGTTTCACCTGGCGTGATGAAGAGGTGCGCGGGTCACTCAGACCCCGATGTGTGACAAACACCCAGTTAGTGGTTGAGCTAGATGGGGATTCTCTGGTACTATTTCCAAGGTTCCATACACTGAGGAGGTGGATGTAAAGGTATGATATGATATGATATGATATGGCATTTGTAACGCGCCTATACACAAGTGTTTCAAGGCGCGACAAGGCAGGGAGGGGGAACAAAGGGAAGCCAGACAACGATCCTACTAGGCCAGGTGTCATTCAGATCGCGCAAGTGCAAGGGTAGAGGGGAAGGGAAAAGTGCAAGGGGAAAGGGAGAGGGAAAAGTGCAGTACAGGGGTAGTAGAATAACACTAAAAATAATAAGGGCCAGCTGGTGGCAAGTGCAAGGTAAGTGCAGACAAGTGCTGGGAAGGGGGGCTGTAGGGCTACAGAGACAGTCCCGCAGTGCAGGGGTTGCCAGGGAGGCAGTTCAAGGGGAGAGTGGCTGGGCCAAGGACCGAGATCGGTGAGAAGTGGCCCAGTTGCTGATTCAGTGCAATTTCAGTTAGGAATTTAGCAGGGGAGAGGGGGAGAGAAAGAAGAAGCAAAGAGGAAGGTTTTGAGGAGCTTCCGGAACCGGAGATGGTTCTCCTCAAGTTTCAGGGTGGCAGGAAGGCTGTTCCAGAGGGAGGCCCTTGCCGCGGAGAGAGATCTACCCCCAACTCGTTGCTTGGAGAAGCGGCTCACCCTGAGGGAGTTGGAGGCGGATGAGCGAAGAGCTCGAGAAGGAAGATATTTAGGAAGAGAAAGTTGAAGGTATTTTGGACCCAGGCCCCAGAAGGCCTTGTGTACAATGCAGAGGGTTTTGAACTTAGTCCTTGCAGCCACAGGGAGCCAGTGTAGAGATTTCAGTCCTGGAGAGATACGGTCCCTGGGCTTGAGGCCAAGGACAAGTCTCGCAGTCCTGTTCTGGATGAGTTGCAGAGGGCGGAGAGTAGAGGCAGGCAGTTTTAGATAGAGGCTGTTACAGTAGTCCAGCTTAGAGAGAACCAGGGCTCTGGAGACAGTGAGCTTCTGGGGGAAGGAGAGGAAAGGAAGAATACCTCTGAGGAGGTGCAGCTGGTAGTGTGACTTCTTAGAGACGTCAGATATGTGAGGAGAGAAGGAGAGTGTGGAGTCGAAGATGACCCCAAGGTTTTTTGCCTTGCAGGTAGGAGCAGGGAGAGGGCCAAGAGAGGCCGGCCAGAGAGCTACAGGAAAGGAGGGAGCGGGTGTGCCGATGAGTAGAATCTCAATCTTACTGGCATTAAGGCAGAGGTAGTTGGCGGCACACCATTCCTGGATAGCAGACAGACAGTCAGATATGAGAGAGGGAGAGGAGGCGGCCGAGGGTAGCCTGAAAATGAGCTGGGTATCATCCGCATAGCACTGAAATTTGGGGAAGAGAGCGGCGATACGGTGGGCAAGGAGTGCCAGATACTGGTTGAACAGCCAGGGATAGAGGTTAGATCCCTGGGGGACACCACAGGTAGAGAAAAAGATGTCAGAGAGGAAGGACCCCAGTTGGGCCTGGGAGGGTCGATTGGAGAGGAAAGAGGTCAGCCACGCCAGGGCCTGACCAGTGATACCCAGGTTATCACGGAGACGGTTGAGCAGGATGGCATGGTTGACAGTACCAAAGGCAGAAGAGACATCGAGCAAAATGAGAACACACGGAGTGTTAGAGTCAAGGTTGGAGAGCAGGTCTTCACGGATTTTCAGGAGAGCAGTTTCTTTGCTTCTGGAAGCTTTGAAGCCAGACTGGTGTGACAGAAGGTAGTACGGGCTCCCTTACTATATTCCAAAAGTTCCCCTGTTAATTTGCTGGGCATGGACCTGCTCAGCAAGTGGAACAGGAATATATCCTTTACAGATCATGGTATAGTCTGTTCCACGCCTGGGATGTGCGCTGTTGATAATACACACAATGACAAGGGAGGTGGTGGTCTGTGGGATTCCTGTAGACCCGGACATGTTTATTTATGATATTACAGTGCTTGTGGAGGCGTGCCAAACAGTGCTGGCGAATGCCCACTGATTTGATCTTTCGTCCGGCAGTGTCACCTGAGGTAGTGGCAGGAACGATATTATCGCTGGATTTACAGGGGTTGTTGGTTTTGGACAAGAGGGCTGTCCTGTTGGAAATGGACAGGGACGGATGTGAGAATTGTTTGAAGATAACGACAAAGAGGGGGAAATAATTCTAGAGATTTGTATCCCCTGTGACCTAATGAAACAGTACCAAAGTGTCCTTTAATGGAAGTATTAACTACACCGCCATTTTTTGATGAGGAATTACAACACGTGCCTTGGCTGTTGTGGACTACAAATTCAAATGATGTAGGATTACTGAAAGGTGTAACCCCTGTGTGTACATTGAAGCCACGTGCGGTGCTGCCCAGGGTAAGACAACATTCATTATCAAGGGAGGCAGAGGAAGGTATTAGTAAGACAATATGGGCCCTACTGGACCAGGGGATCATTGTGCCATTTACGTCCCTATGTAATTCGGCAATATACCCTGTTAAAAAATCAATAGGGGGCAATTGTAGAATGATTCAGGACTTGTGCCCCCTAAATTATGTGGTACAGAAAGAATTTCTAGTTGTTCCGAATCCTACGACAATTTTATGTAGCATCCCCAAAGAAGCCATGTATTTTACTGTAGTGGATTTCAAATTAATTTTTCTCGATTCCACTCCACCCTGAGTCGAGGTACCTCACAGCATTTATGCAGGGTCAGATGCGGTTTGAACACACTAGGTTACCTCGGGGGTACTACAAGAGCCCGAGTATATTTAATAGAATACTGCATGCCAATCTGGAGATTATTCGGGTGCCTAGTATGATTTTTCAGTACGTGGACGATCTGCTAGTGTGTAGTGACAGTGAACAGCATTGTCAAAGGCACTCCATTGTACTCCATTACACTCCTACAATTGTTGGCCTGTAAGGGGTACAAGGTTGAAACAGCCAAATTGCAATATTGTCAACAGGAAGTGCTCCATTTGGGGCAGTTCATATCAGCGAATGGTAAAAGAATGCTACCAGATATGGCAGCGTCAGTACATGCCACCCCAAGACCCGCCTCATTTAAAGAGATAGACGTTTCCGGGCCTTTGTAACTACTGCAGAGCCTGGATACTACATTATGCGGCATACACAAGACCACTTCTACAGGCCCTTAGGGAAGCACAAAAGACAAAGTACCATAAGTTACAGTCGACAGCAGAAATGATCAAACAGTTTGGCGACTTAAAAGAAGTCATTAGTTCGGCACCCGTACTGCCCACTGCAGATTGCATGCAGGAATTTTATTTTTATTCCCATTCGGTTGGCCAGCTTATGACAGCGGTGTTGACGCAGAAAAGCACTATGAGCCATAAACCATTGGCCTATTAAATCAGCACTTTCGATGCAGTGATGCAAGGGCAGTTCGCATGCGAACAAGCTGTAGTAGCTGCTGCTTTTGTAATAGAGAAAAGGTCTAGAATCATAATGGGGTGTTCGGTCACGGTGTATGTGGAACATTCTTTGTTTGTTATTCTGGAAAGGTCAAAATCTTCCCTTACTATGCAAAGGTCATCGGCATATGAGATCAGCTCTAAACCTCATATTCATGTGGTTAGGTGTAGAACAGTGAATCCTGCCACCTTCCAAACAGACAGGCCTATTACAGAGGATATGACGGCGCACGACTGTGCCACATACGAGGGGGAGGAGGACATTCCCAAAGCAAGGGACCGTGCATTGACAGAGGGTGAGATACTTTTTGTTGACTGGTCTTCCACAATTGATCAGGAGGTTGGGCAAAGACGAACAGCGGCAGCGTTGGTGCGACTTGAGGCACGGGTGTTGAAGACTGTGTGGTTATGAAAAAACTGCCCATGCATTATTCTGCACAGGCAGCGGAACTCACAGTGCTCATTAAAGTGCTGAGACCGTCTCAAGGGTGTAATGTTCCAACATATTCAGACTGGACGTACGTTACAACAACAGTGCATGCCATTCTATCCCGCTGGAAGAGGAGGGGATTTTGGAGGGCGGATGGATGAACGGTGCAGTATGCAGCACTGCTAGAAACTACTGATAGAAGCATTGTCTCAACCATCTGTTGTGGCGGTCGTCAAGTGCGAAGCCCACACTAACGGGATAGACGAATAAATCAATGGGGAACGCAGCCGCCAATGCGGCAGCCAAAATGGCAGCATCTGCCAAATGAAATACCTGCTGATTACGTTCTGACTGCCCCACTGACAAGCGAGCATCCAGTACCTCACACAGTGTTAGGAAAGATTTCATTCATGTGCAATTTTCCCTCCATTTATGGACCCACCAAACATTTTGCTTTTATGTGGTTATCCTAACCTGACTTTTTCCAGTGGAGACCAGCCTTCAGCTGAACTCCCCAGGGTTTTTGCTCACTTATTTTGGGGAAACTGACATCTCTTTTAGACTGTCAGTACTGGGAAACTATGTTTCCCTTAGTCTTTGACTATGTTGCCATTTCTTGGTAACTTTTTAACAGTGCACAATGTATCTGCCAGTACCGTGCGTTGGTGTCCCTTTTTGTTTTATGAACCTAGACACCCTCAATATGTTTTTAGGTGATTGTACGAGTGTGCCAGGAACTAACTTGTGGCAGCAGTTACTTTTCATAATGTTTTACTTCTTTTTACAGAGTTAAACTGCGTTTACCGCGTTTGGCTCAAGACTGTGAACAGTCTTATGTTCTGTCCCATGGCCATTTTGTCCCTTGCCTTCACTCAGTAACCCGGGTTTTCCTTATTTGGGCATGCAGCCTCCCGTGAAAACCGATCTCTTTCACAGGCTCCTGCATGTCACGTGTGTGTGCCCATGAAGATGGTTGGGACTGTCTGGTCCCAATCTGCACTACTGGTGCCATGATGTCTGAAGGGCCTGAATGACTGAGACCACTGTGGACCGTGGTTGGTCCATGTCTGGGATGCCTGCAGGAGAACAGATCTTCGATTGGAAGTCCTTGATTTTGGCACAAAGCTAATCATGGATAAGAGAAGGGGCTCTGCCTCCATTCCAGGTCGATCACCTGAGTTCTCACCAAACTACAGAAGGAGCCAAGCCTCCTGCACAAAGAAACAGATTTGTGAAACCGCTGATGACGCTTTATAAGGTTTTGACACCTCTGCTGTCCCTTCGGATCCCTGCTTTTTTCATCAAACCAGAAGGCCTGGCAAGGCGCTTTGCCCCTTTTGAGCAGTGGGAACAAATACTCTCTGTGCCCCCTGCTTACTAACCAAACAAGCTCCTTCAGAAGTGTTCCTGGGCCATCCAGTGAACTGACCACCTCTACCTCAGGGCATCCCACAGAACCGCTGCCGTCTCGAGTACAAACACGAGACTTGGGACATTGCTGACTTGTCATCCCGAGCATTCTACTGCTGAATCTCATAGGTCTAGCTCCTCTGGGTCCTGAATTAGGAGAGTGCGTAATGCAACCCGCTCTTATGATTCCTGCATCACTACTGGTTGGTGACGGTCACTGTAGACATCTTGCTGTTGTACTCTCCTGTGCCCTGAAGTTCACGGCACCGGAAAAGGTGTCAAAAGAAGGTGGATACCGCGTCCCACCCATCAGTGTCCCACTCCCCGAGGACCCCCCATCCAGGTGATCCTCCCTCACTGGTCCACCCCCAGGAACTGGATCCAGTAGCGATGGCGGTGTCCTGGCCACCTGGATGACAGATCCCCGGGGACTAGCTAGGGAGATACCTTCAGGTATCTCACATAATGCCTAACATCATGTTCATCTTTGTTATCTTCTGTACCGGTCAGCTGGCCCTTCGATGTTGTGCCAATGTGGCACCTGATAGCACAAGAATGATGGTATCAATTGGGGTTCCTAAAGCACCTCGCGAAATGAAAAACATTGAAGTACAGACTGATATCCCACAGGGTGGCCCTAAGTATGAAATGCAGTTGATTCTCTAAATCACACTCATTTCTCCACCCCTGACCCAGAAAATTACACAGTTTGGGTGAACCTGGCGGGGGAGGGGGATGCATCTATATGAATTGCTCACCTGAAGAGTAGGGAGGAGAATTTGCGGTCAGTGTGTAGGGCCTGGGTGCCAATAAAGGGAACTCAGTCATATGTGGAAGCAGACATAGGAGAGCTGCAGCGCAGAGGTATCCCAGAGTTTGCTACTGTAGGAGTAAAGAAAGGGGGGAATGTTGGGAAGGGGCCAGCTAATGGCCGTCTGTTTTACCTCACTGATTGGTTGGGATATGGCCCCGAGGAGAGATCCTGGGAACTCCCTTCTGATGTCCATGCCCCACTCCAGGTTTCTCGTTTCCATCGGGAGAATCCGTCTAGCCCACAAGGTCATAGGCCCTTGGGGGGGGGGGTTCTGTCATGCATTCATCCCAGCCCTCTCATGTACAGTCCCTTTCCATGCCAGCTGTGTCCCAGGCTTTACCCCACACAACACATCAGACAGCACGCCCATGTAGCCGTCACGTTGCCCACCTGCAGAAACCCAGAGGCACACCGCCGAATTCCAGGGCACTGTTCCTCCATGCCTGGCGGCTATGTCCTTCCGTGATAAGCAGACGGAGACACGCTATCTCGATACACAGAAGGAACGTCTGGCATGGGAACCAATCACGTGACATGGCTCCTTGGACTGCTTCCCGTAATGCTTTCTCATCACGTGATGCACGTACGGAATCCACGTGATCGCTCAACCAGGAAATAAAACAGCTGCTCTCCCGGCAAGCGTTGCTTCTCAGCTGTTCTACTCGGCGATTGGCGTTATTGAACCTCGGATTGTGAATTTTGTCTTTCTTCGACCACAGACCGTGTTTTTGGGACTTCTTTGCCTAATCCTTCTGCAAACTCTTATCCAGTGTTTTTTCACGGTTTGACCACAGCTTGGAATATGTACTGTTTTTGGATTTTCCCTCGGCCAATTGAATATCATCCGATCTGGAACTCTGGCTTCCAGAGCTACGTGCTGCAAGTAGTTCTGGTTCATTGACTCTGCCCTTTCTGCATTCAGGTGCTGCTGGTGGGCTAACTGGCTACTCCGCTTTTCCTTGTTGCCCCTTTCCATTTACCAGCAATATTAGGAACAGGACTACATACTGATACCCGACCCTCCATCAGATCCTCCCTCTGCTCTGTCATCTGGTAGGTGCTTGTGTCTTCTATATCATTGATACTGCAGGATATATATTTGACCCATTTACTTAACCTGCCCATTCTTTTACAGCAGCCACTCAGAGGACTCGGTGTTCCTGTACTTTCCAACACCTGCGGCTCTAATCTTCAAACAGCGAGTAGTTTCTATTCTTCGCTGTTTGTTGCTTAGGGACGGAGGCCCATTACTCCATGCTACAATCAAGTCTTGACAGCAGCCCCATCCCCCCTAAGCACTTTAGAGCGAGATGTATTTGAAGCACTATGATGGGCAAGGGGGTAGAGGGGATGGTGAGGGAACTACCTCCCAGGTCAACCGGACCCTGCTCCAATATAATCAAATATAGTTTATCCACATACTACAGCATAAGGCTTGAGAAGCATTGCTATTTTTGCATAGATATTAGTAACCATAGGGAGAAGGGAAGGCCTGCGCGGTAAATGCGGCATTGTATGCACTAGGCCCAAATTCGCGAGACCACAGAAATCCCCAGCCATGCCCGAGCACCCATGAGGACGACCCACACCCCCCCAACCACCACAACACCAATTCATGTTCTAAAAGTGTTTCAAAGATGTGCAAGAGGAATGTGCCCGACAAGGCCGCCACCAGAGACCGGCGCCTGGTGTGCATGTTATCTCACACTGGCCAAAGCATGACCCGGCCCATCCACAGGCGACCACGAGTTAGAGCCCATTTATTTGACTAAAACTTAAGACCTCTGAATTCCATGGCACCAGGTGCCCTTTGACCACCAAAGCAAAAACAAAGAGGTGATGGCTGAAAGGTTTAGAATGAATCTTAACCAAAGGCATTGCTCTGGGCAACCCTCCAGACCATCGTCCTTCACCTGCCAACCCATTACAGAAGTGGAAAGACCATTTTTTGGCAGAATGTTCTTAGCAGCAGAGTTCTTTGCTGTTGCTCTCATCTGCGTGTAAGATTAAAACTTGTTATCCTTACAAGACTTGGGCCTTTATTCCCTAAGGGGTTGTATTCTTTCTAGTGTGAGCATTTAGGGGTGTGCCTTCACGCATGCCAGCATCTCTTTCACGACAGTGGAGTAGTTATTTTTCGAGTCAGAGGTGGTCATTACGACCCAGGCGGTAAGAACGCCAACTTTACCACCTGGATGGCGGATTTACCGCCCCATTCCAAGGTGAGTGGGGCGGTAAATCCCCATTTCCCATTTTCCCTTCCCCATTCCCATTTTTGCCCCATAGGGCATAATGGGAGTGGGGAAGGCGCTAATTACGCCACCGTAAATTACAGTGGCGTAATTAGCATCATGGCGGGTTAGCACCATGGATTTTAAAGGCTGCTAAAAGCAGCCGTTAAAATTGGAATCAGGCGTTAAGGGTTAACGACGGCGTTAACCCTTAACGCCTGGGTCGTAATGAGGCCCAGAGAGTGCTTTCGATGCAAATGCAACTATTTGCTCCGTGTCACCTTTTGTGTGAGCATGGCTCCTACCCCGTAGGCACTTGCATCCATGGTGATATTTGTGTCCCACGTCAGATTGAACTGTTTGAAGCATGGGGCGTGGACAATCCTTGCCTTGACTTCGTCAAAAGCAGTTGTTTGACATTGCCCCCATGCATACTGAGCTCCCTTCTTCAGAATCTCCCTCAGGGGGGGCAGTTGTTTCTGAGAACCGCGGTACAAATTAGGCATAATACTCTGCGAGTCCAAGGAAGGATCACAGTTCATCTTTCAACGTCAGAGTGGGGGCTCTTAGAAGGGCTTGTAGGAGGTCTTTCTTTGGGCTTACTCCTTCCTTCGATATTTGGTACCCGAGGTAATCCACTTCTTGGGCTCTAAGTACACATTTTCTGTATCTCTACCTAACCCCTGCCTCCTGGAGTTTGCTCAACACCACCTTCAGTGCTTTATCATGGGTCTCTCCATCTTCGGCATATATGAGGATGTCATCTTGGAAGTATGACACTTTTCCGATTCCTCATAGGAAGACTCCATCATCCTCTGGAAAACCAAAGCAGCTGAGGACAGTCTGAATGGCATGTGCGTAAATTGGTACATGCCGAAAGGGGTGATGAAGGCCGTGAGTGAACGAGATTCATTATGTAAACTGAGCTGGTGATATGCATTACGCATGTTCAGCTTCGAGAAAACTGTATCCTCTTTCATTAGGAGAATGAGTTTGTTAATACTGGGTAGCGGGTAGCTGTCCATTATCACCTCCATGTTGAGACTGCGTCGGTCAATGTATACCCTTGTGTCATTGGTCTGATGTTTTTTTATTAGGACCACGGGCGCAGCCACTCTGAGGATTCTACTGTTTCGATGGTGCCTTCCTTGACCATTTTGGACAGTTGGGATTCCAAAGCATGTCCTGTTGTTTGCGGGAGCAGGTCTCACTTTCTGCTTGCCGGGCATTGCATTGGGCTTAAGCTGGATTTTCTGGATGTAGTCCTTTATTCTTCCCAGTTTTTGGGGAAATCATGCTGGGAATCCTTCACGTAGGCTTAACGCTTCTCCTGCTTTCACCAACAATACATGTTCCTCTGTTCTTGGGTCTAGGTGGAGGCTTAATTTGTGTTGATTGCCCCACCCCAACACTGCTGGGCCTTCCTCTGAGAAATATACTTTAGATATGGTTTGTCTGTCCTTCTAGCATGGCCTTGATGTAACCCAGCTGGTCTACTGAGGCATCCTTGAAGACTGTTGGCTTGTGCTTGATACTTTTAACTTCCACCAATTGCTGACCCACCATGCTTTTGTATGTCCTCATGGGGATGATTGTCAGATCTGAACCGGAATCAGCCATTACTCGGGTCTCATTGCCATATACTTTTATCGTACAATGGAGTTTCTCTCTCCTGGTCCGGGTAGAGTTCACCATGATGACGGTTGGTCTGTCGACATCCCCTTCGTCATTGCTTGTGGATCTTTCGCCCTCGATGCCCGTGACATTTTTTTCTTTCCACGTGCAGGCAACCCCAAATGACCAAATCTCCTGCAATTTGAACATTCTTTGTTCCTTGCCAGACAGTCTCTGTTGTTCAAGGTGCTTCGTGCTGGTGCACCTGTGGCATTTCAGGGGCTCAACCTTCCTGCCGCCTCCCTTATTGTGTGCAGCTCTCCTGGGTTTGTCGCTGCGTCCAATCCACTGTGTCGCCGTCATCTCGGCAGCCAGTACCATTCCCGCCATTTCCTTTCATCTGCTTGATGTTTCTTCTTCCGCTCTCACTATCTGGTCGACTTTGTCCAGTTTCATTTCTTTCTCCAGGATAAACATGTCCTGCACCTTCCTGCTATTTGTGTGCACTACCAACATGTTTTGGAAAAGATGCTCGAAATGATTTGATGATAGGATTGCAAATGGCCATAACTATTCAGGAAGTATAGACAAAGCATCAGTTAGGTGCCTAAATGTATGCCTTGTTGCCTTGCAAAATAGGCCGCACAAAGTTTTAAACAAATTCACTTATTTATGGATGTTCTTATTTTACACACCAAAGAGTGCATATTCTTTTGCAGAATTTTCAAATCAAGAAGCTCAATGCCCAATACACATCTTTCAATATTGACGGCATTTCGATTCCGGTATCCTCTTCAGCGAAGACACTGGGAGTCTACCTAGACGCTACTCTAACTCGCGCGCCAAGTGAATGCCATTTCCTCATCTGCCGCAAACACGACACAACTGGGGCTCCAGAGGTTTGGCAAGTGTGACAGCTCCTACAGAATTTGTTAACTTCTGCACCCATATAAGGCCAGTAGAAGTATAAAGAGAGCCTTTCTTTGGTCTTTTTGAAACTCAAGTGACCAGCCAAAAGGTATCTCATGGGCCAACTGTAGGAACTGGAGTCTGTTTTCTAGAGGCACTACAAGTCTTTTGCAGTCCACAGGGATAGACTTGGTCGGTTTACTGTAGAAGAGGCCATCTTCCCAGTGCAACCTATGCTTCCCAGGCTCTTGCCCATTGAGCTGAGAAGCTGCCTGTAGGCGAAGACCTTCAAGAGTAGGACACTCTCTTTGTCCTCGGCTGAAGTCTGCCCTGTTAGGTCCACCTTCTGCCAGTAAAGACTGCAACTCAGGATGGTGAACAGGATCCAGATCTCCAACTAAAACAATGTCTTCTTCCAGATCTGATTCTTCAGATACTGGCTCAACCACACAGGGTTGTACCTCACACTCAGCCTCAGCAGGTGGAGGAGTCACAGGTGTGACTTTGGACAATCTTGGGGATGTCCTTGTTGGTAGCACAGAGGTGCTATCTGTCTTTTTCTTGGAAGTCTTGGGTTTCCCCTTTGCCTCTTTCTTTCCTGAAATAGCAGTGAGCAACTCCTGTGGACTGGGGGTGATAGTATCCTCTTTCTCTTCCCCTGGAGAGCCTCTCAAGGTCCTCTCCCTTGCAGGCCTAGTGAGCTCCTGTTTCCTTTTATTGGGAGGCCTGGGGGTACTGGACACAACTACAAGAGTTTTCAGGTCATTCCCCAACATGACTCTCCCTGGAACTTCACTCTGCACACTAACAGGTATTTTGACAGTCATATCATTACACTGGATGAGAGCTGGTAACTGGGGAAGCATTTGCACAGGGCATCCAGCTAACTTGGTTAGGCGTTTGGGTGCCTTAGCAACATCCTTCACCTTGGAAAATGTTTCATCAACCACAGTTATACTGGCTCCAGTGTCTCTGATGGCAGGGGGTCTCCTGGCCATTCACAAGAACACTATCTTTATAATACTCTTTAGTATTATCTGGGATGGAATTATAAACATCTAAATTCTGTTGTTCTCACAAATCCAGGGACACTAAAGAAACACTAGCTGAGACTCTCATGGGTTCATCAGCCAGTAGGTGAAAGTTTCCACTTACCATAGGTACTTCTTCCTTTGGGGAGAAGGCTAAGGAGACAGTGTGGACCCCTGAAGGTTTACCCTTACATCTGGGATCCCCTTTCACATGGTCAGTTGACCCACAAACATAACATTTCCCAAATGTCTTGATGAATGGGGGTTGTTCTGACCACCATCTGGTTTGGGTCCAGATGGTGCACTAGCATGATTAGGTTTCCCTTGTGGTTTAATCTTATGTTGCTGTTTGTGGCCCTATTTTGGATTGGAGGTATTAGAATTCTCCTTGTTATCTTTATTTGGCTGCTTTCCCTCATCCTTCTTCTGAGTTGCCCCAGAATCCTTGTGAATAGCCCTGTTGGCAACCCACAAGTCAGGAACCTTAGCTAACTTCTTAGGATCTATCTCCTAAGAATCAGCCAAATGCTGTCTGAGCTCAGGAGAGCAGGCATCATAAATTGACTCCAACATAACAAGATTTATCATAACTTCATAGGTGTTTACTCTGTAATCCTTAACCCTACCATCTAAGTCTTTCAACTATTCACATACCCAGGTAGCCCCAGGGGTACCATCATGCTTCTTGAGGGTCCTAAACCTCTTAAGGTACTGGGAAGGGGTCTTCCCAAATCTTGCAATTAAAGCTAGCTTCAGACACTCATAATCCATCCTATCCACCTCCCCCAACTCCATCACAACATCAGATGCAACAGTGGGTAGCCCAGAGAAGAGCCAAGGAAGCAACTGATTCCCTGTAATGTCTAGAATCCCATGGTTATACTCAAACATTGCTAACCAATCCAAAATATCAAGCTTAGCCTCATACATACCAACAATTCCTTTAGGCATACAGGATCTCTTAGGACTGGAAGACCTAGAAGACTCTGGGAGAGAAACATTCTCAATAGACAACTTTTTCATTTCTAGTGCATGTTCCATCTCCATTTCTCTGAGCTGAAGTTCTTGATGCTTCTGTTCGGTTTGAGCATTAATACATCTGAGTTCCAATTCAAGCCTCATACTTTCTAAATCAATGAACTCAGGACTGAGTGTAGGACCTGTAAGGGCCCCAGTGGACAAAGGTTGAGGTTGCTGAGCAGGCAGAGGAGCAATAGGGCCTACATTGTGAGACACATCTGCCTCATCTAACTAATCAATTGATACATTATCATCCTCATCATTTTCCACATTTGCTGGAGGGTATTTCAGACCCACCCTCCAGACTTTGTTTCTCTAACAACCTTTCAATTAATTCTGATTTCTTGCCTTTGACAGAGAGATTCCTATCTCTTCACAGATCAGAATGTAGCTTTCCATATCAGACATGATTAAAATGTTGCTTTTTTAGTGATGTTTAACTTGTGGTTAGTTGATTCAAGGTAATAGCAGCACTCTAAGTGTAATGACTATATTTGATCCTCACCACTGACACCAGTGTTAGGCAGAATCATATGCAGTACCCTTTGGGAACACCACACACAATTAAGACTACAAGTGACAGTACAAATTCACCTTTGGTACAAGCCTGTACTACACAGTAAAGTGGTAGTGATGGCTGAGTAGCCAAACTTATCTCAAGAGTAAAGTGAGCAGTATCAGAAGTTGCACAAAGGACAGCAATTACTATAATTCAAACAAACACTGACTTAAGGTTTCTGAGTAAAAGCATATATATTTATTTACACATAATTTGTTAAACAGTTCACCAAAGTAAAGCAGCAGAAAAATCACACTCTTAATATACTGCACAACACCCAATGAAATCTGGACAAGTTAAGCTCAAAATTAAGTGACAGCAAAATGGCACTCCAGCAATTTAAAAGGGAGGGAAAGACAAGGTTATTCAAAAGTAAGCAGCACCAACAAGTAAGTAGGTAAGGCGGACTACCATGAGGAAATTAAATCAATAGGCCTTGGCCAATGTTAATGGTTCAGAGTCTTTGCAGAGGATCACACAGTTCAGAGTAGTTCAGTCTTTGCCAAGAGTTCGAAACGAAGTTGGTCGGAAGAAAAGTCGGAAGAAAAGTTACTTAAAAGAGTAGAGAAGGACAAGCACTCAGCTTGGCGAAAGATTTAAAATGCTTTCACCGCGGTTGGACGGAACGAACAACCGGGTTTGCACAGTACCTTAGAAGCAGAAGAATGCTGTAGCTGAGGTAGAAGTTCCTGGCAGATCCTGCAGGCTCACGGTTCCTGAAGCGACTGTCGGACTGACACGAAGAAGGAAGACTGGAGGGTCCTGCACTGCCCAGGGAAGAAACCAGCAGCAGAGCAAAGCAACGAATAAAGGGTGCACTCCTTAAAACCCAAAACAGGGTCCGGTCCTCCTGGCTATCCGGTTCACTGCAGCTGTGCACAGCATATTCGACCAGGGGAGGGAAGCTTTGCTTGGTGTTTGGGGAACTGGTTGGTCCCACCAGCTCAAGGGACTTGCAGATCTTCTCTGTCGTCGAAGTTTGGAGATTCGGACCCGCAGCAGGGCTTCACCGGGAGGTTCAGTCGTGGTAGTGGTCCACTTCTTTCAGCTTCTCTTCAGTTGCCTCAATCCAGTGGCGACTCTGCCTTCGAAGCCCAGAGACCTGCCTTTTATGCAGTTGTTCCCCCATTCACACAGCCTGGCTGTCAATCATACAGCAGGGTGGTTGTCCTTGCCGGACCACGTATTTGTGGCTCACTAGCCCATTACTCACAATCCATTCATGTAGAAACCCCCACCAATGCAGTACATTATTGATTTAGAAGCACGCAAAAACCATAGTGCGACTTGGGTCTCCAAAGAGACCCTGTGCAGGGGGCCTAAAACACCTCCCTCATTCCCCATTCAGCCCACCTAGACTCTCAGGTGCCTAAGGAGGGCTTCTGGTTTGGCACGCAGAGTAAAACAAGAGAAAGACCTTTACAAAACGAAATGCAAATAAACCCAGCCGGCACTGAAATAAAACAAAAGGGGTCCAGCGGGTTTAGGTTTGAGGCTACTAACCTAGCCTAAAACAGTACCATGGCTATTTCCATAGACTGCGGTAGGGAAAAGAAATGGTAGATACCACTGCCACCAGCCAAATATTAAAGAAAGGGGAACAAAATAATGTTCCATGAGAAACGGACAAAAAGGGATAACTATTAACCCTTTCCAGAACTCTATGGAAGATAGTTTGTACTGGGTCTGTGAATTTAAAAAGACTAATAAAGTCAATGGCACCTTTACAACCCTAAAGGTGCTGTGTGACACACAATAAAAAGATGATGCCTATGGAGTAGGTGAGGCTCCACAGTCCATGAACACATACAAATGTACAACTCTTTCTCCAAAAACCAATGACAGAACCTGAGCCATTTACTCTTGTATTGAGATCTGGTCGAGGGTTTCCTGGCTGCCTGGATAATGCGCATGTTATCCGCAGACAAACTCAAATGCTCTAAAGACTTGATCTCAGGCACCATGTCGCCAAGCTGAGCGATTGTGGGGAGGGGTGCCACATCAGTTGTTCCCCTTGGTGAAGAAGATCGGGAGTTACTGGTAACCTGTTCGGCGGACACACCGACAGGTGTTGAAGTTCTGAGAACCAAAACCTGGCCGGCCACCACGGGGCTATCAGTAGAAGAGAGCAGTTCACTGAGTTCTTCAACTTCCAAATTGCTCGATGAACAAGAGGCAGAGGTGGGAAGGCGTAAGCTCTCATGTTGTGCCATGGAATCTAGAGAGCATCCCCCAGAGAAGAGGCTCCCAGCCCCCCTCTGGAGGCATAGTGAGGAAGCTTCTTGTTTACCGCCGTGGCAAAGAAGTCCACCTCCGGTGTGCCCCAACGCGAGAAAATCCATGAGAGGACCTCCGCCTTCAACTCCCATTCGTAGCTGACCATTGTCTGCCGGCTGAGGGCATCCGCTGTGACATTCAGCCAGCCCAGGATGTGCACTGCAAGCAGCCAGACCCCATGGAGCACGGCCCACTTCCAAATCTGATGGACAGGTCCACGAGGGGGGAGACTTCGTTCCCCCCTGCTTGTTGATGCAATACATAGACACCACATTGTCCGTTCTTATGCGGACCACTTTGTTGACAATGAGCGGTCTGAACGCCCTGAGCGCCAAGAAGATCGCCAGAAGCTCCAAATGATTTATGTGCAGAAGCTTGTCCTGAGGCGACCAGAGGTCCGAGACCTGAAGGAGATCTAATGTCGCACCCCACCCGAGGCTTGAGGAGTCCGTTGTGATCGTCACCATAGGAACCGGGTCCTGAAACCCCGCGCCCCCAGACAGGTTGCTGAGAGATGACCACCAACCCAGGTCCACTCTCATGGAATCTGGAATCATTATCCGCATGGAGTCTGGGTCCACTGCCTGACGCCAAGAATTCCGAAGGGCCAGCTGGGTCCGTCTCATTTTGAGACGAGCAAGAGGGAGAGCCATCACACACGAGGCCATGAGGCCCAGAAGCCTCTGGAACCAACAGGCCAACATACTTTCCGACTGCGCAAACATCTGGCACGTGGCCAACAGATCCGCCATTCTGTCCCCGGTCAGGTACACTCTGCAGTCGATTGTGTTCCAATGAAAACCCAGAAAGATCAGGTACTGTGAGACCGTCATGGAGGATTTCCGCCAGTTCACCGACAGCCCAAGATGGAACAGGAGCTGACGGAGAGACCGGAGATTGCCCGCTGCTGCCAACGGTCAAGGGCTGCGTAAAAGCCAGTCGTCCAAATAAGGATACACATGGATACCCTGAAGACAAAGATAGGCCGCAATCACCGACATCATCTTCGTGAAGACACGCGGCGCCGAACTGAAGCCAAAAGGAAGCACCCGAAAATGGAAGTGCTCCTCTCCCAAAGAGAAGCGGAGGTACCTCCTGAGTGGAGACCAAATCAGGATATGCATGTACGCGTCCTGAAGATCCATAACGCTGAGCCAGTCGCCCATCTGCAAAGAGGAACGTATCTGGCTGGGCGTGATCATCTTGAATTTCTCTTGGGGTAGGAACAGGTTGAACTGGGAAAGGTCTAGGCCAGCCTGGTGGGTTTGGGCACCGTAAACATCCGGGAATAAAATCCCTCCCCTCGCTCCCCAAGGGGAACGGGTTCCACAGCCCTGAGGTCCAGGAGTTTCTGAACCTTCGGCGTTGAGGGAGGGTGAGCCCGACGGCTGAAAAGGAGGGTTGAGGGGTGGGGTAGGGGGTAACGGTAAGCGGAAGCCCGCTCGAGCGACTGACAAGACCCATCTGTCTTCTGTGATGGTCTGCCACGCCTCCCAATGAGACGCAATGCGTCCTCCCACCGGGTCTCGTGCAAGCGCGGGAAATGCTCATTTGGCAGGTTTATCGGTGGCAGTACCACCTGAACCTGAGGAAGAGGCTGAGGAGCGGGAGAAAAACCACGTTCGCTGTTGTCTACGGCGGTTATTCCCCGCAGGAGTATCCACTCTGCAAGATTTGCGGTCGAGGAAGCCCCTGAAACCAGAAGAAGGTCGACTCTCAATAGCGGTTTCTGTGGTTTGAAAGGAGCTTTGACCAGAACAGACAATGATTTAGCCGTCTGAGTGCTATCTTTAGTTTTGGTGAGCTCTACATCAGTAGAGGAGTGAAAAAGGTCCTTACCATCGAATGGAAGGTCCAATACTAGCATCCTCTGTTTTAAAACTTCCTATGTAAAATTTTGAGCTATTCAAGCTCAAAATTCGAAAAAGCAAGCACAGGAGCGCCGCCATTTTGTGAAATGGAGGCCCTCCTGTGCTGGCTTTTGCTTTTGCAGCACTAATGAAGGAAAAGCCAGCCAGCTGTAGTAAGCAAAGTCTATCGCTGGGTGGCTTTCCCTTCATTAGTGCCGGGACCCGGAGGACGCGGACCGGAGACCAGAGCAGGAAAGCTGCAGCTGAATCTCGGTAAGTGCTATTTATTTTTTTTACAAAAAATAAGCACTAGCTGCGGTTTTTATTCTAAGTTTTCCGGGCTGGAGAAATAAAACCGCAGCTTTAAAACGTATTTATGTTTGCGGTCGCTTTTGAAGCGACCGCAAACATAAATACAACGTTATTGTGTTGGAAAACGCTGCGGTTTTAAAACCGCAGCGTTTTCCAACACAACCGCGTTGTGTCTGCCTGAATCTGCTTTACCATTTGGGGCTCTCGGGCTCCCCACGGGGAGCCCGAGAGCCCCAAATGGAAAAGCAGTTTCAGGCAGACACAACGCGGCATTGCGGAAAACAACCGCGTTGTGTCTGCCTGAATCTGCTTTCCCATTTGGGGCTCTCGGGCTCCCCGGGCCGGAGGAGCCTGAGAAACTTGGAAAGAAAAACCGCAGCGTTTTCCAACACAATAACGTTGTATTTATGTTTGCGGTCGCTTCAAAAGCGACCGCAAACATAAATACGTTTTTAAAGCTGCGGTTTTATTTCTAAGTTTTCCGGGCTCCTCCAGCCCGGAAAACTTAGAATAAAAACCGCAGCTAGTGCTTATTTTTTGTAAAAAAAAATAAATAGCACTTACCGAGATTCAGCTGCAGCTTTCCTGCTCTGGTCTCCGGTCCGCGTCCTCCGAGTCCCGGCACTAATGAAGGGAAAGCCACCCAGTGGTAGACTTTGTTTACTACAGCTGGCTGGCTTTTCCTTCATTAGTGCCGCATAAGCAAAAGCCAGCACAGGAGGGCCTCCATTTCACAAAATGGCGGCGCCCCTGTGCTTTCTTTTTCGAATTTTGAGCTTGAATAGCTCAAAATTTTACATAGGAAGTTTTAAAACGGAGGATGCTAGTATTTTTTTTTTTTTATGTGGTCTATCTATTTTTTTAAATAAAAATGTTTACTAGACCATCCCTTTAAGTTTGGCTCTATGCATAGCACAGTTCTCCACTCACACCCGTGCGCGTTCAGTCCTATGACCACAATGCGTCTGCTTGTCACTTGAACTGCCTCAATGTCTATGGACATGATCGTGCCTGGCACGACATCTGTTGCTGTTATTGGGCGGAATATAAAATCTGATGGTATCCTCCACTCTTTTCGCGTTATTTCAGGTACTACTCGGGCTAACACCTGTATCCCATAGATAAACATATCCATGTCAATTGGAACCCCCCTCACCACAACTTCGTTTAGGGTTGTACTTATCATTAATAACGCTCGTACTGGACACACCCCTGGTGTCGGACACACTATTCCTCTTTCTGTGAACGATATGGTCATGTTCAGCTTGCCTAACAAATCTCGTCCCAACAGGTTGATCGGCGCGTCTTTGTGGTACAATAAGGGTGCGCGCACTGTTTGTCCCCCTACTGGTATGTCAAGATCTTTACTTAAGGAACTTTTAAAATAGCCCCAGAGAACCCCTGTGTTTCCAAATTCCTGCCCGAGAGCGGAAACCGCCCTTCCATAAGACATGATTTTTCTGCCCCAGAGTCTACCATGAAGATAAACTGTTTCCTATCCCTGCCGCCACCATGGTTCCTCTTCTGCACGTGGGGTGGTGGATAGGACTGGACACGCAAGTGCTCCCTGTGGGCTGTCCTATTCGTTATGTCTTTGCTGTCCTGGTGCTAACACCGTGGAATGGTGCAGGTGCGCCATTTGCTGCTACTGCGAAAGGGTTATTGTTCGCATTCCCTACTGTGTTCTGTCTTACCATTGGCTGTGGGGCATTGTGTTGTTGCTGTGCTGCTGTGGTTGCTGTGGGGCTGGCTGTCTTTGTTGCATTTGGGGTTCATCATAACACTGGTCTTGCTGTCCTCCCCTCCCCATTGGTAACCCATAAGGGCTGCCTGGGTGCGGGCAACCCCACCCTTGCCCGTTATCCAAGGGGCAGAGGCCCTTGGACGTACCCAGAAGGTCGTACTCTACAGTCCTTTGAATAATGCCCCCACCTCCCACAATTCCAACATGATCCCTGTTGTCCTCCTCTGGGTCCTTGCCCGCCAAATCCCCTGTTCCCCATTCCTCCGAACCCCCCTCTCTGGCCACAGTACCCACCTCTTCCTTGTGCCGGTCTGTCTTGCCACTGTGGCCCTGGGTATTGTTGCTCCTCTCCGTTCCACTGTCCTTGATCCTCTCCTGCCCACAGCGCTGCTATCCCGGCTGGCCTGTTTCCCGCACCTTCTTCTCCTTCACTCTCTCTGTCTGCAGTTATACTGGCATTTATGGCTGCGACCTTCACCAACTTGTTCTGTACCAGCTCCGCCTCGTCTGCCAACCTTTTCTGTGCAATCTCCTTTTCCTTCTCTTTGATCCTCCTCCAGTGGTGTACGATTATGCTCTGAATCTCAGGCCAACCCTTGGCTTCTATCCCAGCTATTTTGTCCAAGGCCTTCTGTACTTCTTTCGGGAGCCCTTTTTTGATTATAAAATAAAGCAAGGCAGTGGACTGGTTCCACGCTGTACCAGTTTCGCTTCTCCATAGCTCCTGCACCCGCAAAATGAATTGCGTAGGATCCTCGCCCTCCTCCATGGTGCACTGCATCACTGAATGTAAGTCGGGAATGTCTGGAAACGTGCGCCGCAATGCGTCCCATACTTGTTCTCGAACATTGTTGAATGGTGATCCGTCATGGCGCTCACAACTCATGGTCACTCCGGGGAATCCTGCCCTTTCCCACAGTGTGTCTGCTTGGTCCCCGATTGCTGAGACTAGTAAACTCTTTACGTCTCCTATCGCTAATGGCACTCCTGCTGTGTTTTTCTCGAATGCATGAATCCACTTCCCAGCCTCTCCCGATAGTGGGGGGAGCACCTTCAGTAGATTGTTCTTATCCATCTGGGCCCACTGGATGTAGTGTGGCCTGCCTGCCCCTTTGTGAATTAGCGGCATTTGTAGCTTGTGCTTCTTTCCTCCTTTACTTACCAAACCTTTCTTTCTCCTACTTACCATCATATTTCCTCCTCGCTGTCTCAATCTACCCTGCCATAATGGTGGTGATGGGGTATCTGGGTACCGGCGGTTTGGTAGCGGGAGCCCCATCCCTGCCGCTCCATCCTCATATTCATCTAGGTCGCGCCATACTTCCTCTAGTTCGGGGTATCTGGACGTATAATTCTTACCAGTTTGTCATCCAGATGGAACAGGAACTGTCCCGATTGCCACTCCTTTTCTCGCCCTTGGGCTCCCTGCGTCCTTTGGGACAGTATGGTTTGTCCTGACTCTGACGCTGCAGGTGTCACATCTGTAGCTGGTGCTGCATCTCTTGCTAATCCTATCGGAGGTGTGAGGTCTACCATTGGTATTGCCAATGGGGATACTTCTCCTCCTCCTGGCAGCATCTGTCCCCTGTCACATAATGCCCTTAGCCACGTTATCTCCATTTGTGCGTATGCTAGCTGGCGATCTAACTCTCCTGTTAATCGTGCTAAATGTATAGGAGGTGAGCTCGTTGGGCCATACAATCCTCCTTTGTCGTACGGTGGGGGCGCTGTAGCCACTGCTCCCTGCTGGGAGGTGGGGTGGTTGGAACATACCTGGGCTCGCTGTACCCTACTGCGGGTCTTGTCATCAATGGGTACATTTTGGTTGCATCATTCTCAGCTGTTGTCGTGGAACATTCACCCTTCGGTGTTCGACCTGTTTCCTCTACCATGTTTTGTGCTTCTATAGTTTGGCTTTTACCTACCTCTGACATGGAGGTGACTTCCTCGAACATTTGCCACAAGTCTAACACCTCCCTTCTGTTCTGTAACTGCTTCCCCTTGTATCGTGCTAGCAAATGCGTTGATACTAGATCTAATACTCGTTTATCGAATGACCCTCACTCTGGCCAAATTGGTGTAACGCTGTCTCCTTTGATCTCGGTAATCCACTGATCATGGTACTTCTGTATCTTGTCACTATATAATGGAAGGTGCTGGCAGATATGGGTAGTGGCGTTACTCCCCCCATCATGATATTCCTCCCCGTATTGTATGGTTTTATAGCCTGGGGTTTCCCGTCCCGTCCCTCAATCTAGTGTGGGGGTCACAATGTATACGTAAGGAATATTCTTGCTAACACAACTAATTATTGTACTAACACAATTACTGCCCCTCTGAGCTGAGAGGTCTTACACTGTTATCCTTCACAATTTGCTACACATATACTTCATTAATCAATGACTCAGTTGTAATACTTTGAGACAGTCAACAAGACATTTATGTGCACCTGACTAATAAACATAGAATATATAATATGCAACATGCACTGCCTTCACGCGCTTATTCTTCCTTTGTTCCCGTTACCACCCCTTTATTGTTCTTCCCTCTCTTCCCTATTGCTCTCATTCACTCCCCACCTCTTAGGCCCCCTCACCTTGTCCCAAGATTTCTGGCTCACACAGAAAAAGAATATTCTAAAACTACTCCGAGTCTGCTTAATATACGAGACCCCTACTTATTTATCTCTATTCTGCACTTGGTCGGGACAAATGCTACGCGGCGCCGCCTTCTACCCCCTACGGGCTAGGATACCACTTCTCTTCTTCATCTCACTTCTTCACAAAATCTAATGGCCATATAAAGGATAGATCAGAAAAGCCTTATCACTCACACAGACCCTATGCTCGCTGACTCCACTATTTCTCCTTCCCTTCTTCCCCTATATTCCCTTCCCCCTTACCTTTCCTTGGGAACCTTCGCAACCGGCACTCACGTGTTCAGTCAGGTACTCCGAGTGTCACCGCTCACGGCCGGACCCCGCTCAGGTCCGTCCCCCAACCAAGCCGTGGCCCGCCTCAGCAAGCAGCTTTTTTGATCGGGTATTCGTCAACCGGGAACCCTTGACCCTTCTTCGTAGTGTGCACAGACTGGTCGACCGTGGAGGCGATGGTTTTGCTGGGGGCGTCCTGGATCTCGCTGCCGCAAGGTGCAGGCCTCAGGGAACCTCTCCGATCACGTTGCGGGGGTCACCAAATGTTAGTGCCCACCCCGTCTTACAACGTGCAAGAGAAATAACCAGACACACCCCTGATGGGGAATAAGGCACCAGAGCAGGCTGCGAGAGTTCAAGGCAAGGCGTTTACTTCTGACATCAGAAATTCACCGAGAGTACTCTGTCTACATTATCATTTCAGTATACATTTATAGGAGTTACAATAGTCTAACAAAAAACACTACGTTGGACCTGATTGGTCAGATGGCATGGTGCTTTAGGTGTAGGCCGCATCCCTTCCTTCTGGTTGGTCAGTCGGTTGACGAGGAGGTGATGGACGTCAGGCCTCGACGTGAAGGTCGGGTTAAATCACTATCTAAGCTAACATGATACATTGCATGCACTAAATAACAAAGTATACAAAGAAGGTTTCAAGTGGGTTATCACAATCCTACACAAATCACACGTTCATTTTTATTATCCAGGCACTTGGGTCCTTCATGCTTTGATTGGGGGTCTTGACCACTATAACATATTGATTGAAGGCTTATGGTGTTTTTACAGGAATCTTAGGCATGTGGCATTTATTAGTGTAGGCCTCAATATACTGCAGCAGGGGTCTGGTGTTATCGGGGGGTGCATTGGGTGGGCATCGCAGTGCAGGCTGTGGACTGGCACGGTTACCAGTCAAATGGTCGAAAACATTTGGTCGACAGACAATTTGGTCGACACCATTTGGTCGAATGCCAAATGGTCAAATTTTTTTTTTTTTTAACCCATTTTTTGGGTTTATTTTGGGGGGTCCCCCCCAACCCCCTTTTTTTCTTTTTTATTTTTTTTCCCCACACAAAAACCCACAAAACACATATATATATATAAAAAAAAAAATTCGACCATTTGGCATTCGACCAAATGGTGTCGACCAAATTGCAGTCGACCAGTTTGTTGTCGACCAGTTGACTGGACACCAACTGGCACATGAAAGGGATATCTTGCGGGGACATAGGGTCGAGATGGCAGTAAATTACCATTGGTGTGGGTGCAGGGCAAAGGTACATTTATGGAGATGAACGAGCCAAGTGCTTAGCTCATGTTGGTTCACATGCAGGGCAGTGATCTCAGAGGAAGACTGATGTGTCGTATTTATTAGTTGTTGCAAATACCTCTGGCTTCAGCGTGAGAATGGGAGCGCAGAACTTTCCTTCAAGGAGTAGGAGCGAGGGTGGGGGCTATGTGCCTGCACGCCTTGTGTGCCCGTGTGCCAGGCTGCTTTGTGCAAAGGGAGCTGCGCCTTGAGCCTTGCTGTACTATCGCAGTGAGGCCTGGTTACCAAGATGGTGTCGAAAAGGGGGCACAAAAGATGGATGCCCCATGTCTGCTCAGTGGTCCCATCTATGCAACGTGAACCGAAGTCAACATTACATAAGGACAAGGGGCGAACCCACTACTGGAGACATGTGGTCCACGTCCCGTGCTGGGAAGTATACGATGCGAGGGGCCTGAGGGCCCCTTGCTCCCATACATCCCCTTGCTGGTAACCCTCTTCAATTATGTTTTTGAGACGGGCCGGGCACCCCCGTCCTTTGCACAGGCCCTTCTAACGGTCATCCCAAAGGAAGGTAGGGACCCGAAACACTGCGGGTCATACAGCCCCATCTCGCTCCTCAACATAAACGCCAAAATATATGCGATAATTATCACGGCTAGATTGGAAACACACTTACCGAGGTTAATACACTCAGACCCGGTTGGCTTTGTGATGGGGAGACAAGGAGCATGCACGATGAGGAAAACATTACACCTGATATACGAAGCACAGGAGAGGAGGGAGGATGCAACTCTCCTGTCATTAGATGCCGAGAAGGCATTCGACAGGGTGGCCTGGGATTTCCTGGAAAAGGTTTTAGTCTGGATAGGTTTGGGACCGAGGCTACGTCGTGCCATTAAGGCAATATAATCATCTCCAAAGACCTCTGTTGCAGTGAATGGTGGCTACTCAAGATGGTTTGCATTGGAGAGAGGGACTAGGCAGGGCTGCCCTCTGTCTGCAATAATATTCGTCCTGTCCCTTGAACCACTGGCACAGAAATTGAGGCTCGATAAAAGGTTGGAGGGAATTAGAGTAAGGGAGCAATAATACAAACTGGGCCTATAGGCTGATGATATTCTCCTGCACATAACCAACTCTCTGAGTTCCATCCCGGCCGTGGTAGAAATAATTGAAGAATTATGGTGGGTCTCAAGATCAATACAGAGAAATCAGTCCTCCTCCCGAACGATAAGAGCAGGGTTCTGAGGTGGAGTGATTTGTGCACCTAGGGATGAAGGTCAGCCTTACTACGCTGCGATACCTTGGCATCAATGTTACCCGCGAGCTGGGTGATCTATATGAAGCTAACTTTCCCCCGTTATCTCTCATTACACAAAGGGACATTAAAAGATGGTCTAGACTCACCATCTCTTGGATGGGCCGCCTGAACACGATCAAGATGGTAATCCTGCCAAAGTTGCTCTATTTATTCCAGATGCTCCCCATTCAATTGCCCAAAGAATACTTCATTGCCTCCAAGAAAACCCTCCTCACTTTCCTATGGCAAAACAAGAAGCACAGGGTTCCCAGAACTTTGCTCCACCTTCGAAAAGACAATGGAGGGGTGGGCCTCCCAGAATTAGAGCTGTATAACAGGGCAGCCCAACTGCGAGTGCTAGTTCCACACCTCAGACAACAGGTGGACCTGCAGTGGGTAGGCTTAGATAATTATCACCTCTGCCTATTCACCGCAGGAGAATGGCTTTGGGTGCCTGGACCCCAATTACTAAACAGAATTAAGAATCACCCTATCCTTGGAACCATATGGGCAGTGTGGAAACCAAGTAAAGGAATGAAAGGGATCACAACATGGCCCTCCCCTCTAGGACATCTATGGGTACCAGGGATTCGGGATGCCATCCCGGACCCGGGAAGTTTCCAATCGTGGTACGAGGCAGGACTCGAAAGGGCAGGGCAACTATGGAGAAATAAGACATACATCACCATCCAAGAGCTCGAGGAAGCTCTCTGTATAGGCCCGCTCTCAGTGTTCCAATAGTTGAAGCTAAAAGGTGTCATGACTCGAGAGGCCTGGAAAAAAGTATTACAGAGGGACCTCACTGTAAAGACTGGAGGGGGGTCTGTACTTCTACTCTCTATATGGTAGAGGAGAGGCACAGAGGACCCCAGCCAAGATTCTCAATTACGGTAGCAATGGACGAGCAATCAAGGCCTACCTTCTCAGGAGGTGATGCAGGCTGGTTCTTAAGTACAGGGTAGTCCCCAAGCCCCCACAAAGGAATGTCCGCACACTGTATTAGTTAAAACACAGTCTTTATATAATTAAGTTCAAGGTTATGTACACTATCACAATAACTCACTTTGTGCTCAGCAAATCTATAATGGCAAATATATACAGTTCTAAGTGGTACCACAATTATTAGCAGATCTCATTAAAGTGCATCAACTGTACTCTGGTTAAATGTCACACAGATCAAATTAATAAAGGAAACCAACAATAGATATAGGAGGGAAAGCAGTTGGTTAGAACAATTGGTAGAATACTGGCCCTGTTACCTAGACACAGTTCTGTGTGGAGATCCCCCCACCTGGGCAACCTGTAAAGATATCTTACAAGCTCAGTCCATATATTGTTTTGTAAGTCTTATTTCCTTCTATAATGTTTCTACTACCCCAATGTACCTGAAATAGCAAAGTTCGACGACGGGTCGTCGACGGATCCTTCTTGAGCGGCTCCCTTTAAAGCAGGAGCCACAGATCGTCGAGATCCCATAAAAAAAGTGAACTCAGCGTCGAAGCGACAGCTTTGCTGCTCGTCAACGACGAATCAAAGACTTCCTGCAAGGAAGAGGCGTGCGGGGCACCTCAATGACAATAGTTCAGGACCGCAAAGAGATTATGAAGAACTGTGGCCCAGCAAGGGCGTCGAGTCGTCTGGCATCTCTACGGTCGTTGGGTGGCAGGAAATGCACCGGCGGATGCTCCTCGGCGCGTCGACGGCCTGGCCTTCTCCAGCGGGATAAGACGGGCGGCGATGCGGACGGACACGTCCGAGCGCGTACGTCAATCAAAAGTCTTAGGCAAAGGAGCGTGCGGCTATGGTCGTCGGCGGCTTGGCATCAAGCGGTCCCCTCTTCGGGCAACACGGCTTCGATGGGCCTCCAGCGGTTACAGCAAACTTGCAAACCCTGGTCTCCTCGGCGGTCTCAGTCTCTGGTTGGCAGACTTTTTTCGAGGGTCTGACTTCGAGGGCGCTTCGGCGAAGGTTAGCGGTGCACGATGGTCCCTCAGAGCATAGGAAGAGGGTGCCTAACCAGGTCCTCTCTTGGATCGGTCTCGGCGGCTTTCGGCTTTCGGATTTCGGCGAAGGGAGACAGCGGTCAACCTTCTTCTTTAGGCTCGGCTTCGAGATTAAGCATCAGTTTCAACTTCAGCTTCTGAACAATTTCCAGTGGTGAGAAGTCCCCAGATATACTATTCTGTCTCTCATCCACACTGCTGGGTCACACTCAGCAGCCAATCGTACAGAAGGGCATTCATGCAGTCAGTCAGCCAATCAGGCATACAGTGCATTCAGGCCATACTCCTCCCTCTCAGACACTCACAACAAGGAATGTGGATTCGGACAAGTACCCAGCCATTCAGCACTACACACTGCATTCATACCAGTTTCTGGCAGGGCTGTCCCAGTCATTGTGTCAAACACCAGAAACCAGTCATCCACAACAAGAAGTGCATATTGGTCACACACTCCATTCACCCAGGTCCCACCCTCAGGGTGTACCCACAACATACAGTCACTGGGAAGGCTCCAGCCAGTCTGGCCTGGCCTTCACAACACCATATATGGAACTTCCACCCAACAACCAGTCAGGAGGAAGGGACAGAGGTAACAGGCAATAGAAAGCAAGAGGCCACAGGGGCCATCTCGTTTCCTATCAGGAATCAACTGATTCCAATGACAGGGCCTGGGTATCACAAAATGGAGGATACTCAGCGCACCTGTCAAATTCAGCATGGAGCTGCCACCAGCCTATACCTTGCTCTGTGGGCCACACACAGGTGCCCAAAAACATACACTAGGGGCACAGGGTTGTACTCTTCCCCCCCCTAAACCCCACTGCCCCATGGGTGCCATAAGGGTATCCCATGGGTCTGTACACCAAACCAAAAACGGGAAGAGCTGCACTGCCAGGAGTCCCACATGGACTCCTGGGCAGAAAATAATACAGAACACCAATGAAAAAGGACTGCAGGACAAGGACAGGGAGGCCCTGTCCCTCCAATGCATTTCCAGCATCACAGTCGCTTCCCCCCCCTTCTGGAAAGGCCATCCGCATTATTGTGACCCTTCCCTGGTCTATGCTCTATGGTGAAGTCTAGCCCGTGTAGGCTAATGGACCACCTGAGCAGTTTTGGGTTCTCACCCTTCATCTGCATAAGCCACTTCAGGGGCTTATGATCTGTTTGGACCTTGAAGGTAGACCCTGTAAGGTAGGGCCTAAAACACCAAAGGCTCCAAACTATACTGAAAAATTCCTTTTCAACAGTAGCCCACCTAAGTTCTCTACCCTTGAGTTGTCTGCTGATGAAGATGATCGGATGTTCCCTCCCTTTGGAAGAGGAAGAGGAAGAGCTGCACTGCCAGGAGTCCCACATGGACTCCTGGGCAGAAAACAATACAGAACACCAATGAAAAAGGACTACAGGACAAGGACAGAGAGGCCCTGTACCTCCAATGCATTTCCAGCATCACACTCACCCCGTTTGAAAAAATCCTTGACGCCTGCACCGGCTCCAGGGGTCTAATAAGTGCGATGTACACGGCTCTAGTGGAGGTCGACACGACCCCCTCAGTCGTACTGAAGAACAAATGGGAAGTAGATCTGGCAAGGCATCTCTCCCAGAAGATGTGGCTCCAGATATGCAGGAGGACTTCGAAAACTTCTATCTCTTGTCAGTATAAATTGAATGGTGTTAAACTATTGTATATATGGCAGTATGACCCGCTCAGATTAGCCAGATGTATCAAGATGTAAGCCCATACTGCTGGCGGGGTTGTGGCTGAAGGCAGACTACTGGCATATGTGGTGGGATTGTAGGGTGGTCCAAGCATACTGGGATGAAGTGCTCAGTTGGATTAAAGAGAAAGATGGGGAGGAGGGGGAGAAACAGCTGCTTATGATCTTATTTGGCTTGGCTGAGATGGAAGAGGCGGTAATTAAGGTACCTAAAATGATACACGGGCTCCTGCTGGCCGCAAGGGCCTGTCTCACGACAGTTTGGAAAAGGGCTAGCCTACCTACAAAAGATGAATGGATCGGTGTCTCCCGAAACATATTCTGAATGGACAAATTGACCGCTGCCCTCCACGGAGACCGTACCTCCATCGACAACGAATGGTCTGAATTCCAGGCCAAATATATCACATGAAGAAATGTGTGTGCGATATGGTAAAGTGCAATAGACAATCTGATGATCTGCCGACAAAGCCCGCAAAGAGTTATGATGTACTATGATGCGCCACTGTTTAATCCAAAGGTTAAGCCCGAAAACTTTATCGACAGATATTGGGACATATTGACGTCGCCTACAGTAATATGGGAAGGGTTGGGGGTGGGAATCTGGGGATATTAGCTATTAGAAGTGTTAATGTAATATGTCTTTTCATATGGCTGACACCGGGTGTTATAGTCTCAATCTTTTTCATACTTCATGTCAAGTTTCACTATTATGTTTGTATTGAAAACTGAAACACCCCTTTGGAAAATCAATCAAATTAAATTTGAAAAAAAAAGACTGCTCCATTCGGCCGGGTTCTCTTTTAGTAAAGAATTCGGCTGCTCTCGATGAGCTAAGCTTCTCGATCCTTGAATCCACATCTTCTCTGTCTAGGTCAATGGCCCATTCGGCTTGAGATTTAGTGGATTCCATTGGTGATGCATCTCCAGGGTCGGAACAAAGACTTGAATAATGGCCCGCCGGCTTGCCTCGCTAACTTGCCCAAGCATTTTGTATGCTCTGAAGGAGCCTCCATTGTTTAAAAGTTCCCAGAGATTTGGCATTTGTTCTGCTTCAGATTGAAGTCGCTGGGACTTGGTGGCAATGAGCCAGTTTTTAAACCTCTGTTTCCGTTGCCGGATTAATTCCACCCATTCTGGTAATTTTGGGGTTTTGATTGTTCTTAGATCAGCACAGAGGTGTTCTTTGTCTCTATGGGCTAGTGGATCATAGGCGTTCTTTGGAACCACACATGGGTTTTTACATGGTTTTGAAAAATCTCTCAAAATCCATGTGTAGTCCACCTGTTTCATATAAGCTTCCACTGCTTCCTTAAATTGGCATCCAGTTCTCGCAATCTCTCTCTCTCTTTCCTACCTTTTTAATCTATTTTTTACCCATGATAATTCGACTGGGTCCATTACATCCCGGCTCTTCTGTTCTTCAGCTGCTTCTAATGCTATTGCAACTAAATCATGATCACTTGCAGGCTGATTTTTCACTTCTAGGTTCTTAATTCTTCCTTTCAAATTCCCTGACATGAAGTAGTAGTCCAAGCAAGATCTCTTGTTTCCTTGGCCCCATTTGCTTCTCCATGGTTTATCTCCAAATGTCTGTCCATTAAGCATATGGATTTCTTGATGCCAGATCTGTGCACTTCCTTGTAAATCTTTCTCTCTTTTTGGGAATCCTTTTTCATCTAATAGGTGTATATTAAAATCGCCGCAGAATATCATGAGGGCTTCTTTCCATCCTGCCAGGGCTCTATCTATTTTTTGAGCTGAGTTCACCCGCTAATATGCGTTTATTAGTATCAAGGTTTCCCAGTCTTTTTCTTAGCAGGTGCAAAACTTGCATGTATGGATTTGGGATGGTGTGCTCGACTACTTCGTATTCTGAGACAACCTTCACCAAGGTGAGTAGCCCCGCATTTGGTCTTCCTATGAGACCTTTACATGCAGGATTTAGAAAAGTGAAAAGCCCTATTGGCAAATTATTGAGAGGGAGAAATTCTCACTGTATGTCTTACAAGACATGTACACTGTAAGAGGATTCAATTCAACATTACAGCTAAGTCAACGCCTAGTCTAGAATACTGAATGAAAACCCTTATTGATATATCTTTATGTCCAGTTCATGCGTTCTGGATGACTACCCCTATATAACACCCCTCTCTTGGAATCCCCCTGACCCCACTGAGCCAAGAAGTAGTTCTGTTTTGCAAGTTTAAAAGGTTTATTTGATAATTGAAACAATAGATATATATATCACACTTTATAATAATTAATAATTGAATATCACACTTAATCTGCGCAGTAATCAATAATGGATAGTCTGGCACTAGCACACTTGTGAATAGGAACAGAAGAATAAGGTGGTAGAGAATGCTTTATATAAGTTCAGATGGATGCAATGTTGAATGAAATGCAATACCGAAAATACTCAATATGATTTCAACAAAACAATGTGATCACTTTTCTCTGGCAATCCACTCCCCCCCTTTATGCAATGCAAGGAAATGGAAGGAAAGCACACAGTTCTCAGAAATGCAATCAAAAGTAATCCCGTTCACCCCAGCAAGCTTAGACTACAGAAGTTTGAAACACAGGTCCAAGATGCTTTTATATGTGCTGGCAATGAAGTGAAAAATATGCTAAAATGCTTTTAATTCCCTCTAGAGGTTCATGGTGAGGATTAGTTGGTTTAAATAAGTTCAGGCTTACTTTAGCAATGTTCTAGGAATGATTGGCAGATTAAACACATTTTTGGCAAATGAAAGCAAGGAAGCTGCTGTTTTCACACGTGGAGAAATTTGCAAATCGCGGTAAAATTCGCGAGTGCGTTTTTCGCGAATGCGGTTCTAGGTTCGTTGAAAATCCAAGATTCCCAGCTTTCAGAGGAAAGACAAACGGTCACGGAGATATGAGCGATATGGTAAAGGTTGTTTTTCAGATTTGAAATTTTAAAAGTTCAAAGTGACAAGTTACAGCTAGCAACTAGAAATGACAGCTGACAGCTTTGCAAATGAGAGGTGACAGTTAGGAGACAGTTCTGGTTAGATTAAAATAGATTGAATTATATTATTTTAACTAAGAGATTGGTTCTGCACAGTTCTGCTAGGTACTCACAATATATTTAGAAATAGAATGGGCCTCGCCACGGATCTGGTCAACAGGTTTTCTTCACTCACCATGGACGGTCTCTGCGCACAGCGTCTGTGTCAGCTCTCTGGTTCTGCGAACAGCGGTCTGGGTCAGCTCTGCTCTGCCTCTGGTTCTGGATACTGCTCTGCTTTCTCTGGGTACAGCACTGCTTCTGGATCTTTCTGCACAGCTTTCTCTGGACCCAGCGCTGATCTGCCCGGCTCGTGGATGCTGCTATCGCTGTTAGGTTTGCTGGATGCTGAGGCCCACTGAGAAGAGTTCTCAGTTTGTGGGTTTAGGCCCTTGCTTTGAGTTCTGAATCAAGTTCTTTGGAGTTTTAAAGTCTAAGTGTTGAATCTGGTATCTTCTGGATGTTGTGTGGTCCGGCAGAGCGTGTTGCAGCAAATGGAATTGAATGTCCCTATCTGTCCTGACTGTCTGCTTTTATGTGTTTTGAAAGTGGGTGTGTGTGCAGCATCACTAGCCAGCCCCTCTCTCAACTGCCCATTGGCCCAATTCTCCCTTCTCCCATGATTGGGGAAGGAACTGTGAGTCAGAGTGATGCTGTAGGTTTTATGGGTCAGAGGATCCTCCCCTGGTCAGTTTGCCCACAAAATCTATATTTGATCAAAATGCACACTTCATAGATACACAGTGGTTTGAAATTACATGCATCCATCATGCATTTACTGATGGTAGCCCCTGTTCAAACTCTACTCTTCCTGGGGGCTTGCATTCAGAAATGGCAATATTTTGTGCTTTTTAGTGGTTTTGCAACATCAGATTTTTCTCCAGATTTGTACGCATCTACACGGCCTGTCCATACATACTCCAGTAAATTAACATGTCTCTAGCTTAAACACAGAGTCTGTAGTATACATAAATAGCAGGGTTTTGCCCCAGAACATCACACAAATTGGAGTTTGGGCTTGAATTGAAGGTACATTTTTTAAATTAAGGCTCTCAAAGTTATACATTTCTGTCATTTGATTACAAAGAGTTATCAGTGTTTCTGGAAAATATATATTTTGCTTTCAATTCAGTTCTCAGAGTGATGGCGTCCGCCTCCAAGACTTGGGTGGGTCAGTCACATGTGTCTTCTGGCAGGCAGGCCTTTGTTGGCAGGAAACAGTCAAAATCAACATATCCTATTCAATTGCAAGAGCCTATTGTGTGGTCTCCAGGAGGCTCCCAGCCAGTCTGCCTTCTATCAATCAAGAGGTCATGTGAGATTCTAACTCCTGGTGTGAATCTCTGGAGGTGAGAGGGTTTCCCAGGCTTCAGGCCTCTGGGAACAGCAGGTGGCTAATTTTTAATTAAAATGCAGCTTTTGAAGTCAGCTGAGTCAAATCCCTTTGTCAGCAACTGCACTCAGTACTCCTGTCAGAGTTTAGACCGCTAGCGCCACCTTGAGGATTTTGTTGGTACTGCATGCAATTTTGGGATCTTTCTTGGATTAATGCATTCTAAACAGGAATGGTTCTTACATGGTAGTAAATAATCCTTGCTTAACATTGTTCTGATGGGGCTCCTTACAGTAAAATGGTTATGTGGAACCCCACAAAAGAGTTGAATCTTTAAAGTGGTCCGGTGAGCCACGATTTCAGCAACTTTTTGACATCAGTAACAGTGGATTTTGTTAACAAAGATCTTTCTTTACACTGGTGGGTGGCAAGTGAGGTAACCATTTTGGTGTGTGCACAAACTGCGTGGTTCTCCTGGATTCTGGCGCACTTGTGGGCTTTTTGGCCATCTTGGATTTTCTAAGCCCACAGCACCAAATGTTGCAGCATGATAGCTCAAACGTGGGTCAGGACACCCAACAAATCCCCCCACGTGACTGCCCTTTGAATTTGAGTCGATCGGGAGTCGGGTGCACAAGGGTTTTGACCCACGCACTGGTCTGTCCGCATAATCTTCTTCCAATTCTGCAAATGGCACAGTTCAGCATCTTTTCCTCCATCCGGTACTGATCGATCGGTTCTCCTCGCCGGTCCTGATGGGAATATTGGGCGGTACCCTGGGCCCCTTACGTCTCTGCTCCCGGTCTCCGGATCGTCCTCCCTGGCCAGTCTCAAGGTTTTCTTTCTCCTAGGACGACAAAGGAAGAGCAGCAATACCTATTCATAGACATTTTTCCCCCACCATTGATATAGTGGGGTGGCATATAAATTTATAGTCAAAACATATGGACATGCACATTTCTTTTTGCATTCAAAAACGAAAACACCCACATTGAGAAACTCAGAATTTGATAGGCGATATGTAGGATATTTTAAGTTAGAACTGAATTAATCTGAGACAGTGCCCTCTAGGATTCCAGAGGATTCCTCCAGTTGTTGCAGAGTGTGCCTGGGATGGCAACACTTCAACAGGTTTATGTGGACCCACTTGTCTTCCCCCTCTGCCAAACCGCCTTTGGGGATGCGGATCTTGTAGGCCACAGGGGAGATTTTGTCTATAATCTCAAAGGGGCCCTTCCATGTAGGCAAAAATTTTCGCTGTTTGGCCTGGTTCCTTTGGAAATTGTATAGATAGATCCGGTCCCCCACCTGATATTCCTTCCTGGAAGTCTTCAGGTCATAGTGGGTCTTCATGCTATCAGCTGATCTTTCTAGATTCCGCTGAGCATAAGCAAAAGCATGTTGAACGTGTTTCCTTAAATTCTCCACATACTCATGAGTTGTCGAGGCATTTATCAGTGTCTGCTCTTGGGTCCCATAGAGCAAATGCTGAGGAAGCACCATCTTGCGCCCAGTTATCAACTCAAATGGTGACATTTTGGTTGCAGATGAAGGGGTAGATCTGATGGCCATTAGGACCAGAGGTAATCGGATATCCCAACTTGGCCCAGAATCTGCCACAAACTTCTTTAATATGCTCACAATGGTTCGGTTATATCTCTCTACTGCCCCAGAAGAAGCTGGCCGGTAAGCAATATGCAACTTCCTTTTGACCCCCAGTATCTCCCACATCTTTGTCATTACTTCACTGGTGAAGTGGCTACCCCTGTCTGACTCAATCCTTTGAGGTAGACCGAAACGGGAAAAGATGTGGTTAATCATCAGGGCAGCTGCAGTTTCTGCCTTGCAATTTGGGGCTGGGAGACATTCCACCCACTTGGTAAACAAGCATGTCACAGTCAACATGTACTTATTCCCCCCAGCAGAGCGAATCACAGGGCCTACAAAGTCGATTTGCAAATCTGACCATGGCAGTGTCATCCCCCGCTTTTGGAGAGGCTCGCGGTGTGTGAGGGACGTCGGCTGAAATTGCGCACACACAAGGCACCCCTTCAAGTATTGGTCAAGGTCCTGCCCCATGTGGGGCCAGTATGCAACCTCTCTTAAGATTTCCAGTGTTGTGTGAAACCCCCTATGACCGGCGGTGGCCGCATCATGGGCGTGACTTAACATCAGGCTTCGGAATGAGGTAGGAACCACCCACTGATCGTGGCCAGCTTTGGATTTCCTTACCAGCAAACCGCCTTGAATTCGGAACATTTTTGGACATTTCATCAACACTCTTAGGTCCTCTTTCCCAATATAATCGGTATCCGTCAGGGGAAAGTTCTCAGGGTCCTCAAGGTGTTGGTAAAATTTACCAATTATTGGATCCCCCTTCTGAGCGGAAATCAAATCAGCATCAGGGGTCTCCTTACTCCACTGGGCAATTGAAAGGTCGTTGTGAGCATTTGTCTGGGACCCAGTGATAGCAGTGACCTGGATTTCCCCCAAAAGGGACTCAATCTCAATTAGATCCCCTTGGATGGCCCCGGTTTTGGCCAGCTGATCAGCTAAGTCATTTCCAGTTTTGTCTGGTCCCTCTACTTTGGAATGACCCTTGATCTTTTTCCAATAGATGGTCATCTCATTCGAGGTGACCAGATCATCAATGTTTTGATCAACTTCCCATGTTTCAAGGGTTTGTTGTTAGCACATAACATGCCTCTGGTTTTCCAATTAACCAGGTGCTCCACGAACCCGTTCCGTACATAATCCGAATCTGTGATTATGACCAGTTCGTGGAGTTGGTGCTGGACAGCAGTGAGGATGGCCTGATGCACAGCCATCAATTCTGCCACCTGACTATTTCGGGGACCAATTTTGTATCCAGCGGAGGGTTCTGGAAACTCCTTCACCCATGCATTCCCTACGCCAGCCACCAGTTCTTTCTCCCCGTCGTTGTCAACATGGTAAGAGCATCCATCCACATAGACAGTGGGCATTCCCTCACACTTGTCTTCTTCAAAGACTTTGTGTGTGGAATTAAGGTATGCCTCCGTGTTGTCCTTGATTTTTAGACTTTCGTCCTCGAGACAGTTTTCTCTGGCACAATCATGCAAGTCAGCCAGACCTTGCGCGAGGGGACTCTTCTTGTTTTGGCCATATCTGACCTCCACAGGAAAGCCTTGCATTGATAGAATCCAGGAAGTAATTCGGGAATTACTCACATTTCCGGCCCGGATTCTGTCACTTTGGAGATATTGCAGAGGCTGGTGTGGAGTCTCCACTATGATGTGTTCCCCCTGGATAAACGGGCGGTAATTATTCAATGCCCACACCGTTGCCAGGAGTGCCTTCTCACAATCGTTGAATTTTTCCTCCACAGAGGATAAAGTTTTGCTCGCATAGGAGATTACTTTATTGACCTTGTCATGCTTTTGGTATAATACTGCCGTCAAGCACGTATTAGAGAACCCCGTCTCCAGAAAGAACTCCTTGTTTCTGACAGGGTAAGCTAGGCAGGGCGCTTGTGAGAGGCTTCTTTTGAGTTGTCTTACTGCCTCGGCTTGTTCTGGACCCCATTCCCACTTGACCCCCCCTTTCAGGAGATGAATCAGGGGTCTGGTGATCTCTGCGTAGCCCTCAATGAACTTTCTACTGTAATTAGTCAGTCCAAGGAGGCTCCTTAGTTCCCGCAGAGTTGTGGGGTCTTTCAATTTTTGGAGGGCTTCCACTTTCTTTTCCTGGGGACCGAGACCCTGAGGAGTAATCTCATGCCCCAAGAAATTAACACGGGTTCGACACCACTGTGCTTTCTGAAAGGAAAGTTTTGCTCCGGCGGCCCTCAACTGGGTCAGAACATAACGGATCTCCGCTATGTGTTCCTCCACAGATGAACTTTTGATGAGGACATCATCTACATAAGCCAGGTTACCCCTCGCACCCAGGTCGGGCATGGCCTTATGTAGGAAAATGTTAAACTCATTACCAGAGTTAAGGTATCCGAAGGGAGTCCGGGTCCATGTGTACTGCTGGCCCCCAAAGGTAAAAGCCAGCTTGTATTGGTCCTCCCTACTGACAGGCACAGTCCAGTATCCATTGGTCAGGTCTATTGCAGTGAATACCTGTGACCCCTGGATCTGGGCCAGCCCTTGGTCAATGTAGGGCAGAGGCCATCAGGAAGTATGGACCCGTTTGTTGAGCTCCCTGAGGTCGGCGCAGAGTCTCCACTGACCGTTTGGCTTCAATATTCCCAGCACCGGATTATTGAAGGTGCTGTGGACTGGACGGATTATTCCCCGGGACTCAAGGTTCTTAATTATTTCAGTAAGGGACTCCATTGATGCGAGAGGCAAGTGATATTGCTTCACAAACACAGGAGTCATGCCATGGTCCGTGGGGATTGTTGTTGTGTGGATGTCAGTGCGACCACAGTCATATGAGTCTACCGCAAAGAGATCTTGGAAATCCAAGAAAACTTGTTTCAACTTTTGCTTTTGTTCCAGAGTCACACAGGCATCAGCTAGGTTGACTCTCTCTTCCACCATCTGCCTGAAGCCTGGAAAGACTTCTGGTTTGGCTATTTCAGCGGCCTCCTCTAGCTGGGTGGAGAAGTCCCTGGTCAGAGTGCTGATTTGGACTGTGGGCTTCAGGTGGGAAAGGCAGCCCTCATGGACTTGGAAAATCACCTCATCCCTCCTGAAGTCACAAGTCACATCTTCCTTACCATAAGGGCAAGAAGTGTACACCAGGAAGTTCCCCCCATGCCGGGTAAAAACCCTGTCTGGTGTTGTATTGTCATCACTGTCAAAGCAGTCCTTGGGGATTGGCCCTAACAGTTCATTACCTAAATCGATGGAAAAATGACGGTCATCAACCGCCATTCCAATAATGGTGCCTGCGGCTAGAGTAATACTCTTTAAGTCGCTGTTATCCACCTCTATTAGAATGGTATCATGTTCTATGTTGACTAATGGAGTTGGGTTTACCCCCAACCCTTGCTGTTGGAGAGAAGCGTTTAGATGTATGTAAGCATCAGGGTTTTTCAAATGTTGTCCTCTTTTAGCTTTCACTTCCAGGGAGAATTGTCGGGTCCTTTCTGGGATGGTGACTTCCTCATTGATCTGAATTTCAACTGCATAAGGTAGCAATTGAGCTGACCTAAATGCTTTTTCTGGATCATCAAAGCCCATGGAATTATCCACTAATCGGGACCAAGCTTTGAAGTTTATTAGGTCCAAACTAATGGCAAAGCGGTTGAGAATGTCACTGCCTAAGTAAAAAGCGGCAGTGACGTCTCGCACGACCCAACAATTGTGGACTATGCTCTTGTTGCCAATGGAGATTTTGAGCATACACCTGCTTGGCAGGAGATGTTTGGAATTAGGCGCTTCCAGGTCCATTTCCCATTTGTCTATCAGTTTGAATGTGGGAATGGCTGGATCTTTTGGGAGTTGGCGGAACATGGCTTCGCTGATGAAGCTGTTACCGTTGTTCACACACACTCGAGCGAGAACAGAGTCCTTCCCATCATTTAACTGAACAGGGATGAACAACTGCTCTCCAATGTGCTGAATATCAGCCAGGCTCTGAGCTGATTTCACATCTTTCTGGACTATAGGAGTGGGAGTTTCTGATTGTGGATTGGTAAAGAATTTCAGGGTGTTTCCTTCCAGTGTGGAATACCACCTTAAACTGGAAGGAAGGTTGATTTTCAGAAATAGAGAGGACCCCCCATCACCAGTCTGTTGTCCTACTGCTATTACTGTCACGTCTGGAATTTGGCTATTCTGGAAGTGAAATTCTACTTGGTCAGATTTTTGTTCAACCATGTGGCAGGTGCCGTTTAAACTAACATGGTTGACACTCTGTTTTAATTTTATTGGTCGGCTAGTCTGGGTCCAGAGGACCTTGTTTATGCAATCTATTAAGGGTGACAACCTCCTCGGGAGGTCATTCCCCAGTAAACAAGGGGTGCCCTCTGGAGTCACTACTATGACCGGGTGTTTCACCTTGTGTCGCCCGATCTTAATGTCCAAGTCTGCAGTCCCCTCAACGGGAATTTCCTTCCCGTCAAAGTTTTGCAGTTGTCCAGGAAGAGAGGTGAGAGAAATTTGGTAATTCTCTCCCCTTCCTGCATTCAGTTCGTCAAAGGCCCTTCTGGACAGAAGGGTAGCTTGAGATCCAGTGTTCACCAGTGCCAAAATTGTACCCTGCCCCTGTATTTGTACCGGGGCATAGTATCTTCCCTCCTTCTCCTCAAGGGGGCACAGATAATGCACATCTTTGGACAACTGGTGGGCTAACTTTCTGGTTTTGGACATCGCTAGCGAAGAGATTTGGGCAGAATTCTGTGGAGAGCCTTGGGAATCTGAAAGAAAAAATTGGCAACTGGCGATCAGAGCCATTGTGGGTTCCCCTGGCTCCGGTTCTGGGCCGCCCCCCCCCCCTTTTTGGTGGCAGTCACCAGGATGGGTTTGAACCAGGGGATTTTCTTGCTGTTGGTTCTGGGATGAGATGGTGGGCGGCGGTAGCTCAGTCTCCCCATCTCCCCAGTCTGGATTTGCATCCCTAGGGACCCATTTTTCTTTGGGAGGAGTTCCCCCCTCTCTGAAGGAGAAGATCCTTTTCCCAGGATCCTCTGAGGATCCCTCTACCCCAAATTGGAAGATCTGTACCTCCTCCTCAAACTGAGTCTGTTTGGGTCTTTTGTTTCTCCTACCCCCCCTCTGCTCTTTAGGAGGCAGACTTTCAGGGGGAAGAGAATTTGTTTCCGGTTCCTGGGTTTCCAGGGGCTGTTTACAAGTGAGGAAGGAAGCTTCCTCCAAGGCTTTACACCCCCCCTTCCCTTTGCGCCTCCTCCCTGGGAACCGGTGAGTTATCGGGGTGCTGCCCCCGTCATTGTTCTGGAGCACCAGGTCCAGAGTTGGGTGCGTTCTGCGCCGGCATGCTGATCTGAGGGTTCTGCTGAGCCCTCAGTATGTGACCCAGATCCCGCGCCATGTTTTGAACCTGGCGCTCTAACTGGGAAACCCGCTCAGGCTGATACAGGGCCCTGTTTTCTCCCCTGGGCTGATCCCGGGAAGGGTAGCTATCCATTCTTTGGTAGTACCCCTGGTTGGGAAGATTTGGATACCCCTCCACCCTTGGCCTCCCCTCTCCCGGATTCGGTTGTCTGGGCTCAGGGAATTGGGGAAAGAAGGGTGGAGGATTTTGGGGCTGGAAGTTGGGTGGATACCTGGGGAAGAAGTTCTGCCCAGGGTTTGGTGAGTTTCTGCCCTCCTGTTAGAGGTTGGGAGGGAGGTTCTCTGGGTTAGGTGCTTGGCTGGATCCCCCCCCTTGGGCTGGAGGAGTCCACACATAACCCAGGATGGGTCGATTTCCCTTGTAACGGGGACTTACATAGTCAGGAGAGCGAGGGACCCCATTTGTGGGACTACCTCCTTGACTCCCTGTTTGTGACTGGCCCAAGGACCTTCTGGGCCTAGCATTATTAGGTGCAGGTAGGTTTTTAGGCCCCCCCATCTCCAAATCCAAAACGGGGGCAACCTTTACCTCTGCCACCTTGGCAGCAGCAGGGGTGCTGTTAGTTTTGGGGTTTTTGGGCTGGTTTTTGTTTTCCACCGGTTTCTGCACCTCGTAGATGCGGGTGGCTTGTTCAATGACCCATTCTAAAGATCTTTTCTCATGAAAATCTCTCACGAGCCGGGTCATTATGTATTTGGGCAAGGCATGGAAAGACGTATTGACGAATTCTCTGCTGTCTGTGCGCACCCTCCTGGTGGTCTGCGCAAAGGCTTATTTCAGTTCTTGCACGAATTCTTGTGGGGCCTGATCCTCCCCACATTGCAAATTGTAGGCTGCCTTGCGAGCCTCTTGAGGATTTCTGTGAACAGAAAAATGTTTCAAGATGGCCGCCTTATAGGTGGACCACCTTAAATGATTTTGGTCCTCCAGCCCCGCAAAGAAACTGGAGTATTGTGGGGAGAATGTTCACTTTAGATATTGGATACAGCTTTGGCTGTCCTTCAAATGAAAAGTCTCCATCATTTGCTCATAGAGCTCCAAGTGTTCCCAAACAGAGTACTTGGCGTTCTTATGATAAGGCGTGATGACACTCCTGATTGCCTTAATCTGTTTCAATGGGTCCTTAAGCAAGGCCCTTTTTGCCTTATTGGCCTTTTTGGTTCGGGTAACCCTTGTCCATTCGTCCTCTGACTCAGAGGCACTGCTCCCAGAGGTTCCTGTCTGATCTTCCAGGTTTTCCCGGATTCTGCAAGCCTGGGAATGGCTGGCAGAATGTGGGGACCTGGTCTCCTGTGTCCTGTACCGTTCAGAGGAGTCTTCAGATTCCTCTTTGCTGCCAGGATTTGATGGGTACCCCCCCACTGACCTAACTGGGCAGAGGTTTTCAGGATGCCCTTAATGGGCCTACTCTCCTGGGGTTCCCCACTAAATTGCACTGTGCATGGGTGCCCATACCCGGATGCCCACCCATCCATTCCGGGGAGGTACTGGCCTATGAGCCCCATGCTTCTGGCTGGATAGTAATCTGCCATCCCTGTGGCCCGATGCTCATGTGCGCCAGGGGACATGGGGGTGGCAGAGTCCAGGGACAGAGAGATAAAGGCCTCTGGTACTAGGGCTCCTGAGGTTATGCTCAGGAGTTTCCCTTTCCCAGCAAACTTTGTCTCTATCCGCCCCTGCTCCCTGTTGCAATGCAAGAGCCTGCGCCTTCAGTTCCTCAGTTAAGGCCTTACTAGACTCTATCAGTCTCTCCTGCATCGCTACCTGTTGTTGGAGCCTATCATTGTGCTGGCAGAGAGCCTCGTTTTCTCTCTGTGCCTCCTGATTGGTCCTGGAGTACTGGGCCAGTCTCTGCTGCAGGAGGGTTACCTCCTGTGCTGTGTCCCTATTGGCCTGCTCCTTTCTTGCTAGAGCATCCTCCACCCTCCTGGTGTGCTCTAACAAGTTCTGGTGTTCTTTTTGGAGGTTACCCAGTCCCTGGTGGGCCAGGTGATTTTCTTCTATTTTTCTTTTTAAGTGGCAGACTTCCTGGCCTAAGGTGTCCCTTTCCTGACTAAGAGTCTGCATCTGTACCGTCAGGTCGTCCCCAGGTGATTTTCTTCCATTTTTCTTTTTAAGTGGCAGACTTCCTGGCCTAAGGTGTCCCTTTCCTGACTAAGAGTCTGCATCTGTACCGTCAGGTCGTCCCTTTGCCTTTGGAAGGCACCAGCTTTCTGGCGCACCTGATCAAACTCTGCCTGGGTATCCAGGTCTTTCAGAATCAGTTTATTGCTCTCTGCCTTCTCCCTATCTAGGTGGCTTTGCAGGGTGACTACCTGCTCAGCACATACCCTATTGAAGTCTAACTGTTGCTCCAGCTTTTTCTGGCTCTGCAGTAGGGAGTCCAAACCTTCTTGGTACTCCTTCTGCAAGGCCAGAAATCTGGTATCCTGGTCAGCCTTTTCCTGTTGCAGGATGTCCATATCCTTCTTTATTTTAATGATGTGCTGTCTACTCTCATTTTCTGACTCCTGGCTCCCCTGCAGCCTCTGCTCAGAAGAGTCCAGATCAGATTGGGCCTTCTGTAATGCCAGCAGTTGCCTACTCGCCAGATCTTGGCCTTCAGCACATTTGTCCTGCATGGCTCCCATATGTAAATATAAATATGCCGCTACCCTGGCAATCTTGTTGTGCTCATCCTTGGCCTTAGAGGACATATATAGTTCACTCAGGGCCACATGTAAGGGACCCTGGTCTCTCCATGTATCTGACCCTGTTTCCGTGATCTGGGGTGCGATTGCTTGCAACCAGACCGTCTGGTCCTGATGAGTCCACTCACCTCTCACAAATAGCTTATGTAAGAAGTGCTCTCTGGCTATTTTCATATCTACCAAGGTAGTCATTCTGGAATTTGAGTTCCTTCCTGACTTACAGAAGTTTGTATTTTATTTTTGCAAAACAGACCTTTTCCTTAGAGCGTTCCTTTGAGGAGTGCTTTACAGCGTAACACAGCGTGGTGATCCGACCGGATATGTGTACCTGGTCAGCTGGCACACTGTATTAATCTGCACAAGTGATAGATCTAATCCGGAATCCCCGGCTACGAGCCCCCAATTTGTAAGAGGATTCAATTCAACACTACAGCTAAGTCAACGCCTAGTCTAGAATACTGAATGAAAACCCTTATTGATATATCTTTATGTCCAGTTCATGCGTTCTGGAGGACTACCTCTATATAACACCCCTCTCTTGGAATCCCCCTGACCCCACTGAGCCAAGAAGTAGTTCTGTTTTGCAAGTTTAAAAGGTTTATTTGATAATTGAAACAATAGATATATATATCACACTTTATAATAAATTAATAATTGAATATCACTTAATCTGAGCAGTAATCAATAATGGATAGTCTGGCACTAGCGCACTTGTGAATAGGAACAGAAGAATAAGGTGGTAGAGAATGCCTTATATAAGTTCAGATGGATGCAATGTTGAATGAAATGCAATACCGAAAATACTCAATATGATTTCAACAAAACAATGTAATCACTTTTCTCTGGCAATCCACTCCCCCCTGTATGCAATGCAAGGAAATGGAAGGAAAGCACACAGTTCTCAGAAAGGCAATCAAAAGTAATCCCGTTAACCCCAGCAAGCTTAGACTACAGAAGTTTGAAACACAGGCCCAAGATGCTTTTATATGTGCTGGCAATGAAGTGAAAAATATGCTAAAATGCTTTTAATTCCCTCTAGAGGTTCAGGGTGAGGATTAGTTGGTTTAAATAAGTTCAGGCTTACTTTAGCAATGTTCTAGGAATGATTGGCAGCTTAAACAAATTTTTGGCAAATGAAAGCAAGGAAGCTGCTGTTTTCACACGTGGAGAAATTTGCAAATCGCGGTAAAATTCGCGAGTGCGTTTTTCGCGAATGCGGTTCTAGGTTCGTTGAAAAGCCAAGATTCCCAGCTTTCAGAGGAAAGTTACTGCAAGTCTCTAAGACAAACGGTCACGGAGATATGAGCGATATGGTAAAGGTCGTTTTTCAGATTTGAAATTTTAAAAGTTCAAAGTGACAAGTTACAGCTAGCAACTAGAAATGACAGGTGACAGCTTTGCAAATGACAGGTGACAGTTAGGAGACAGTTCTGGTTAGATTAAAACAGATTGAATTATATTATTTTAACTAAGAGATTGGTTCTGCACAGTTCTGCTTGGTACTCACAATATATTTAGAAATAGAATGGGCCTCGCCATGGATCTGGTCAACAGGTTTTCTTCACTCGCCACGGACGGTCTCTGCGCACAGCGTCTGGGTCAGCTCTCTGGTTCTGCGAACAGCGGTCTGGGTCAGCTCTGCTCTGCCTCTGGTTCTGGATACTGCTCTGCTTTCTCTGGGTACAGCACTGCTTCTGGATCTTTCTGCACAGCTTTCTCTGGACCCAGCGCTGATCTGCCCGGCTCCTGGATGCTGCTATCGCTGTTAGGTTTGCTGGATGCTGAGGCCCACTGAGAAGAGTTCTCAGTTTGTGGGTTTAGGCCCTTGCTTTGAGTTCTGAATCAAGTTCTTTGGAGTTTTAAAGTCTAAGTGTTGAATCTGGTATCTTCTGAATGTTGTGGGGTCCGGCAGAGCGCGTTGCAGCAAATGGAATTGAATGTCCCTATCTGTCCTGTCTGCTTTTATGTGTTTTGAAAGTGGGTGTGTGTGCAGCATCACTAGCCAGCCCCTCTCTCAACTGCCCATTGGCCCAATTCTCCCCTCTCCCATGATTGGGGAAGGAACTGTGAGTCAGAGTGATGCTGTAGGTTTTATGGGTCAGAGGATCCTCCCCTGGTCAGTTTGCCCACAAAATCTATATTTGATCAAAATGCACACTTCATAGATACACAGTGGTTTGAAATTACATGCATCCATCATGCATTTACTGATGGTAGCCCCTGTTCAAACTCTGCTCTTCCTGGGGGCTTGCATTCAGAAATGGCAATATTTTGTGCTTTTTAGTGGTTTTGCAACATCAGATTTTTCTCCAGATTTGTACACATGTACACGGCCTGTCCATACATACTCCAGTAAATTAACATGTCTCTAGCTTAAACACAGAGTCTGTAGTATACATAAATAGCAGGGTTTTGCCCCAGAACATCACACAAATTGGAGTTTGGGCTTGAATTGAAGGTACAGTTTTTAAATTAAGGCTCTCAAAGTTATACATTTCTGTCATTTGATTACAAAGAGTTATCAGTGTTTCTGGAAAATATATATTTTGCTTTCAATTCAGTTCTCAGAGTGATGGAGTCCGCCTCCAAGACTTGGGTGGGTCAGTCACATGTGTCTTCTGGCAGGCAGGCCTTTGTTGACAGGAAACAGTCAAAATCAACATATCCTATTCAATTGCAAGAGCCTATTGTGTGGTCTCCAGGAGGCTCCCAGCCAGTCTGCCTTCTATCAATCAAGAGGTCATGTGAGATTCTAACTCCTGGTGTGAATCTCTGGAGGTGAGAGGGTTTCCCAGGCTTCAGGCCTCTGGGAACAGCAGGTGGCTAATTTTTAATTAAAATGCAGCTTTTGAAGTCAGCTGAGTCAAATCCCTTTGTCAGCAACTGCACTCAGTTCTCCTGTCGGAGTTTAGACCGCTAGCGCCGCCTTGAGGATTTTGTTGGTACTGCATGCAATTTTGGGATCTTTCTTGGATTAATGCATTCTAAACAGGAATGGTTCTTACATGGTAGTAAATAATCCTTGCTTAACATTGTTTTGATGGGGCTCCTTACAGTAAAATGGTTCTGTGGAACCCCACAAAAGGGTTGAATCTTTAAAGTGGTCCGGTGAGCCACGATTTCAGCAACTTATTGACATCAGTAACAGTGGATTTTGTTAACAAAGATCTTTCTTTACACTGGTGGGTGGCAAGTGAGGTAACCATTTTGGTGTGCGCACAAACTGCGTGGTTCTCCTGGATTCTGGCGCACTTGTGGGCTTTTTGGCCATCTTGGATTTTCTAAGCCCACAGCACCAAATGTTGCAGCATGATAGCTCAAACGTGGGTTAGGACACCCAACAACACGATGTGTAAGAGGCCTATTTCCGCCAACGGATTGCTAACCCTGGACATGACTAGAGAGACCCTGCAAGAATTTATGACTGCTAGAGTGGGAGGGGGGACATCTGGGTACACTATGATGCATCTCTATGGCATCATTTGGGGCTGCAGAGTGCAAACAAGACTTTGTGTTGGAAGAGCTGGATAATAATAAGTATTCTTAGAGTACGAGATGTGTGGGTAGGGGGTCAAAGGGCTCCATTTGAACAGCTCAGCTGAACCTTTGGGTGTAGGGGGTAGAGAGCAACAGCGCTGCATGGATCTAAAAGGCCTCCTAATAGAACGACAGGGAATGCTAGGGAGCCCCATGCAAGAGAGACCTACGGTTTGAAACATAATGCATTCCTCTGTGTGCGGTGTCGACTTATATGAAATTGATGCCGGTAGATAGCTCGCATGTGGAGGGGTGGGAGGACCTGTGTCAAGCTTGGGCAGAAGAGCTAAGTATGAACATTTCAAAAGAGGAGTGGGACAAACTACTACGCATAGGTATGCAGTCAAAGATGGATTTGGGCCTGCGGTATGTATGGCAGAGAATCGTCTACCGATTGTACAGTCCCCTGTGAGGATGGCTAAGGCAGGACTGTCTGACAATGTCACTTGTTGGGGCTGTGGGCATAGTGGGGGCACCTTTCTACATATGTTATGGGCATGCCCGAGGGTGAATGACTTCTGGAGTGACGTTTTAAGCAGGCTAGATCTTGTGCTGGGGAATACAATTCCAAGAACACCTTACTCAACAATTTTATTATCAAGCGGAATGGCCCAAAAGAACAATGAATGGATGAATAGAGTTCTGGTTGTAGCGGCAAAACAAATATTAAAGGTGTGGAAGTCAAGAAAAGTACCAAATGTTGAGGATTGGTTGTTAGATGTTCACACTGGAAAACAGATACGGGAGGAATGGTACTTTGAAGTCTGGGGATTCTTCAATGAGTTGTACAGCTAATGTGAACTTGCGAAGCATATGCTAGAGAAAGTCATCAGAATCGTCGTTTTTATGTTGTGTGTTAATGTTTGTGAGTGATGTATTGTTTGATGTTAGTTGTGTTTAACTATTACTAAAAATAGAGGCTTGTTATTGTAACAAAGGGACTGAATTTATAAATCTCACTACTGCTGAGTTGTTTAACTCAAGATTGTTAGTACAGTTCCATCAGTGCTGCTGTTCCTTTTGAAAGGTCTGGAAGGAACATTGGTCCTCATTACGAATTTTCCGGTCCGGTAACAACGGTGCCGGTAAGCCAACCGGCACCGTTGTTACCGGACCAGCACACTACGAATCTCCGTCCCGCTCAGGACAGCACCCACCTGCAGACTAACCGGTGCCAGTGTTTCCATCATCCCCATTCCATGATCCCCATTCCCATTGAGTCCTATGGGGATTTACAATTGCTGCCACCTGACTTACCGGACCGCCGGGGCTGTAATGCCACAGTTATTCTGGCAAGTCAGGTGGCGGTAATTCATTACAGGTCCGGCGGCTACCTGCCGGTTTTACCCGTACGGTTATTGCGGGACTAGTAATGAAGGCCATTGTCTTGTTGCACTTAATGTTGGTCCCTACAGGAACCGTGCCATGCCCTTGAAAGCAAAACTGATATTTATCTGCTTGTTGGACCTTTACCGGAGTTTCACGTGCTTCGATCCGTGTTAGTTTAGATATTTATGCAGTCCATATCGTGAAACAGTTCCATATAACTTCTTCTCCACCCTTCCAACCCCCCTGCTGCACAGCTCACCACTGCCTTCTCCCATCTGTTCGACACGAACAACACTCCAATTTTAACATGGGACGCTTCTTTTATTTACTTATTTATTTCTATTGCGCCGCGGGCATCAGGGCGCATCATACAGAGACAAGGACGAACACAGGAACAGGACAGGAGTCACCATGGTGAAGAAGGGACGTTAGACATGGCAGGTGATTATTTAAACAGCAAAGTTTTCAGCTTTTTTCTGAACCGTTGATAATTGTGCTCTAATCTTAGGTAACTTGGAAGGTAATTTCACTTGGTGGCTACTTTAAAAGGGAAAGCTTCCTTATTAGTTATTAAAGGAGTTGTCTCCTCACACTGTGATTCCCATCAGTCTCTTCCTGACTTGAGTCTGAGGTGTTAACCGATTAGTTTAACTCAAGATTGTTAGGTGTTATGTTCTCTGGATATTCGAAGCTCATATTAGGAATGATGGACTCTTCCTCTCGCTTCTTGTTGTGTTTACCTTTTGACTCACTTTTGTCTGTTTCTATGGTGGGGTTTCTGGGCAGCTTCTCCATTGACATAGTAAGTTCATTCTCACAGAGCCTATTTTGAATTGAGGCTAAGCTCTTCCTCTTTTGCGTGGAAATTCTTTTTGTTAAAACTGAAAGATCTTTTACTAGTTGCGCTGCAGGTTCAGAGTCCTTATATTTCAGAGATAGATCTGAAGACTCACTTGCACTTTCTCTTGTCGTTGAGCCAGGCTCTGCCATTTGTTGGTTCAAGAGTGGACGCCCTCGTGCGGCATCTGGTGTATCTGTTTCCGTTTGGGGGGCCACCTCGCACGTCACTGCAAGGACTCCAAAGAGTCCAAGGCCCTTAAGCTCAGTGAAGACCTCGTCCGGTATGATTCCGCTCACTCCTGGATTGAATTCAATCGGCACAAGATTTCCTTTTATTTCTTTATTTAAGGCTATTTGTCTTATTTCCTCCTCTGCCAGTTGAAATGGCTTGTGTTCTACTTCATGCGAGGGTTTCAGTTCGCTTAAATGTATTTCTTTCATTTGTAAACTCCTACTTCCGTTGCCATGCACCACGTTATTCTCCTGCAATTGTATCGCATTTACTCTCAGCATTGGAGACTTTCTATTTGATTGGTTCTGAATGTTCTGAGAGGTCTTTGCATGTTCTGGGACTTGATCTCCTTTAGAGTCTCCTTCAGAAGCAAACTGAGCACTAGCGCCTTCCTTAATCACATTGATCCCGTGTCGGAGCAGGAGCTCACACTGCACTTCTCCCCCACCGCTAATGGCCTCATATCTATAAACTAGGGCACTCAAAGTATTTAGTGCTATCAGCTGCTCACTAAGGATCGCCACATTTGAAATTTGGTACAAGCCTGAATTTCCCCCAGCAACCCACACTGTGACCAAGAGGCTTCCAAGATTCTGTGCAGCACCTGATTTGAGGGCCCTTGTCATATTCGCCATTGAGACCCACGGGGGTCTATCCTGCCTAAGATGGCCACTGCATTTCTGTAACACTCCCTCACCCACCTGCCCAGAGAACCAGCGCGAACGGATTGCCTTCTCTCCTCCTCTTCCCTGCTGATCTGCCCTGTCTCGGTGTTAGACAGAATCCTGTGCAGTTCTCTTAGGGATCACTGCAAAAAGATTAAGACTACAGGAGTAAGCAGTAAACCCAACTGGTAGCAGTCTGCACCACCCAGATTTACCTGGTAGCTGTGGCTGAGCAGTCAGACTTCTCTCAAGAAGAGTAGGGCAGTATATAGAGTATACACATTAGGTACAAAAATACAGTAGCACAAGCAAACACTGACCAGAGCTTTGGTATAAAAGTATATAATTATTTATTTAAAAACACACTTATGAAAATACACTGGCACTAATACATCAAGCAAGTTCAAACACAGTCACTATAAGTATATACACCTCCCTAGTTATTTGACAAGTCTAAGTTAAAACACCACTTATTTAGCAAAACAGAGGTGAGCATGTAACCTTAGATGGCACTCCAATAATTCATTTAAAAAGGGAGAGAAAGGCAGAGTATGGAAATAACACAGTACCAACACTTTTAAGAAACCACAGCAAGTCAAGAAAAGCAGGGTGTACTGTAGAGCAAAAAGTTCATAGGCCAGGCCCACTCTTGGAGAGAGCAAGGCGGAATGTGCCCAAGATCCACAGTGGAAATGCACTCAAATTATTTGCAGAAAAGTTACAAAAGAGATAGGAATAGTTCAGAAAGCAAAGGTAGCAGGTCTGGGGCCAACCCAGTATAGAGGACAAGGATTTAGGGGACACCTTGAGCACTCAGTAGAAAGGGAGGCCCGGCAGGACACAGTACCTTAAGTGGGAAGGAAGCTCCAGCGGGGGCAGTTGTTCCTAGCAGTGATTGCAGCTCAGTGTTCCAGTCAGAGGAAGAGAAGATCTCGTCATAGAGGATGTGTGGAATCATTGCACTGCCCAGGGATGAAACCAGCCGCGGAGTTCCCGATTAAAAGGTGCAGTCCTTTTATTCGCGGTCAAAAGTGGTGAGCTTGGCTATCCGGCCACCGGGGTGCTTGGCACGGGCGATTCGACCAAGTAACGCTTCTGGGAGCAAAAGAAGGCGAACTGGTTGGTCCCACCAGCTCAAGGGGGGAAAGACTTGCCAGCAGAAGATCTTCCCTGTCGTTGGAAAGTGGTGAGTTCGTTGCAGCAGGGCTTCACCGTTGGTGTCGTCGGGTTGCAGGTGGCTCAGCTTCTTCCTCGTCAGATTCATAGGTCCTGTGGCGACTTCTGAAGTTCCAGTCCCCAAAGCCCTGCTTTTATGCAGAAAAACCCCCCATTCATCAGCCTAGCTGTCAATCAAACATGCTAAGTGGTGAGCCGGGCGGCTTACCACTGGCCCAATCATACAAGAGTGCGACTTGGGTTGCCAAGGCAACACAGTCCAGGGTGCCTAATCCCCCCTCCACCCCTCCTATGGAACCCAGACAGAGTGGCACCACTTGGAGTGCTTCTGGGGAGAAGCCCGCCAAAATAGTGGAACAAAGGGCTCGACCTTGGTCAGAGTCACAGAGACGGACACAAACGCCATTTTTGAACCGAGTTCTGGCAAAAAGACACAACCGGGGAATTAATATTAAATAAATAACCCGGCGGTATCTTTAACATTGCACCAAAAAGTGGTGCGTTTAAAATCAATGGGAAAATCCCATAGAGAATATTCCAAAGGAATATTTTGCATGGTAACCACTGCCACCAGCCAGAAACTCAACAAGGGGGGACCGGACAGTGCCCCCTCGAATAACAGACCCAGGGGCAATCGAATTACCCCTACCAGTACTTCCAAAATATAATGGTTTGTGCTGGTTCTGTTCAGAATTTAAGACTAGTAAAGTCAATGGTGACTTTACATGCCCTGGGAGACAGTAGTCAGTCCCAGGTTATGGAGTCTATGTTTGGGGGTCACTATGACACCCCTGTGTTACTGCACTGAGGGTGCTGTGTAACACACATACAAAAAAACACATGAAGTCCTATGGAGTAAAAAGAGGTTAGAATTAGCATTACAGTGTATGCAGGAACCAACCTCAAGCCATCGGCAAAATGGACAAACCACCACAATGAGATATCGAAAATGATTACATCTTTGTATCATATCTATAAAGTAAATACAGCGCTCGTGAAAAGACCCTGAAGGCCGTGACAAAACTCCTCTTACCATCTTCATGATGTTTCTAGGAAATAATTCCCTACAAACTATACAGTTCCCTACAAATGTATTTACCTGTTCGTGGAAGTTTGGTATATAACATTGCTCCTGGATCTCTGCTGTGATTTGTCACATAGAAGTATGTGACGGTAAATGAAGTTTCTCTACTGCCACAAGAAGCAGCTCTACAGACATCACTACCTTTCCCGTCCGTAAGCACATGTCTCCACAGCAAATCCGTGGGTGAGGGCACATCCCCTCTTTGCCCAGAGCTCCTTCTCTTGAAGTGCTTTTTCTGCATTTCTCCTATCTGAAGCAAAGAGACTGCAGTGTACCCGGCTGGCAAATGTATCTTTTTTTTTTAAATCTTTCATTGTGCTTTCATCTTTAAAAACAATTAAAACTTTACACAAATTCATAAACACAACATCACACAATAGAATTCATTGTTAAAATAATAAAAAGGAAGTTCATCACAGATTATATTCCTAAGTATATAGTAATGGTATTTCCTCATTTAAATCACAATTTAATTAAAATGCTATTAAATCAATTTATCAATTATTCTACCTATTCTTTCAGCTCCGTTTGATACAAACCTTTCCTTAGTTGATAGGGAATTCTTGACCAACACATATTCCAGAGTCTCAGGCCGGTGTTACTGCTGTATTGGCCTATATATTTCTTTAAACTTTTATGTGCTGGCCTTGAAGTGCTTCACATTGTAAGAGCAAATGGTGAACTGTTCATTAGGCAAGGTACAAAATCTGCAGTGGTTTTCCGTTACCTCTATTTGTTTCCATTTGGCTGCGTTTTCTCTACTCAGGAGGATGTCAAATCTAAGGGCCTCATTAATGTGTAGCCAACTTTCCACGACGGGAATTTACTTAAATATGGGGTGCATATTGCTCGCTTTTTGTGGACTCAGGTATTATTGTGGTATTGTTTATATTTACCCATTGTGTCACAGGTTCTGCACCAATCTGCCCTCCACGGTCTTTGTTTGTATGATTCAGGGGGTTGATTTATTAAACTTTCCTCCAAACCCCATTTAATCAATGTGCGTTTGTCCCAAACCATGAGACTGTTTTTAGTTTCTCCTCCTTCCTCTCTAAATTCTGCATTTAGAGTATGTGGTGGAGCAGGGATGAATTTATAGCAGAGTAAAATTATTTTCCAAGCTACATAAGCTTCTAGTGATAGCAATCCCAAATCCTGTCTAATCACTAATCGGGAAGCAATGGGAGAGTCTTAGCACCTTCTTCCAGATTACACCTTCCTAAAGGGAGCCTTAGCACCTTCTTCCAGATTACACCTTCCTAATGGGGAAGCATTGGGGGAGCCTTAGCACCTTCTTCCAGATTACACCTTCCTAATCGGGAAGCATTGGGGGAGCCTTAGCACCTTCTTCCAGATTACACCTTCCTAGGGGGAGCCTTAGCACCTTCTTCCAGATTACACCTTCCTAATCGGGAAGCATTGGGGGAGCCTTAGCGCCTTCTTCCAGATTACACCTTTCTAATCGGCAAGCATTGGGGGAGCCTTAGCGCCTTCTTCCAGATTACACCTTCCAAATAGGGAAGCATTGGGGGAGCCTTAGCGCCTTCTTCCAGATTACACCTTCCTAATCGGCAAGCATTGGGGGAGCCTTAGCGCCTTCTTCCAGATTACACCTTCCTAATAGGGAAGCATTGGGGGAGCCTTATCGCCTTCTTCCAGATTACACCTTCCTAATCGGGAAGCATTGGGGGAACTTTAGCGCCTTCCTGATTACACCTTCCTAATCGGGAAGCATTGGGGGAGCCTTAGCGCCTTCTTCCAGATTACACCTTCCTAATCGGGATGGTTTGGGGGAGATTTAGCACCTTCTTCCAGATTGCACCTTCCTAATCAGGAAGCATTGGGGGAGCCTTAGCACCTTCTTCCAGATTACACCTTCCTAATCGGGAAGCATTGGGGGAGCCTTAGCACCTTCTTCCAGATTACACCTTCCTCTAGTAGGCTGTGAGGGATTTCCGCGCCATAAATTAACATCGGTACTATCTTTGCTTTATATAGTTTCAAGAGTGGAATTAAAGAGGACTTGCCATATTTCTAAGTGCATTTTTTTCAAATCTGCGCCACTGCTTTAGAGGCTTTTGTGTGGAACCTTCCATGATAGCTTTCTTACTCGGGGGAATTAAAGATGTCAAACCCCAAGTATTTTCTGCTATCTACTTCAAAGACTTGTTTTCCGTCGATCCAGACCGTTTTCTTCTTTCTGCGTCGTCCTGCTGTTATTGTCATTCGTTGCGTGTTCTTGCTATTTACAATTAATTATCCTTGCAAGAGACCTGGAAGGCCTTCAATGTTCTTTGTATGCCCACCCAGGTACAATCCATATGGATGATGTCGTCCGCATACATTATCCACTCAATCTTTCTGACCAGAAATTTAGGGGCAATAAAAGTTGCCTCTGCTAGTCGGTTACCCAGGTCTGCCGTATATGCATTAAATAGAAACAGAGCAAGAGTGCAACCTTGCCGGAGTCCGTTGTTGGTGTGTATCCTGTTTGGTAAGTCTCCATCTTGGTTTAGTCTGGTCCTAATACAGGAATTTTTGTGTAAGTGGATCAAAGATGCCAACAACCCTTTCGGTAATCCCCATCCCGCCAGTTTTTTCCATAGTATATTCATGTTCACCCGGTCAAAAGCTAGGGAGAGGTCTACTGACACCAGATACACTTCTTTGTATGTACCTTCCCTAGCCAAGTGCTGAACGTGGTTGATCACCCATCCCGCCAAGTTTGTACCAACCTCTGGTCTGAAGGCCACTTGGTTTGGTTTCAGGATAGCCTTAGAATTGACCCATTCTTCTAAAGATGAAAGTAATATTTTGAAGTCAGAATCCATTGGCTTATAATTTTCTGGTGCTTCCCTGTCCCCTTTCTTATAAATGGGCACTATGTGTGCTTCTTTCCACGTGTTTGCTGTGCTTTTGCTTTCTATGATTGAGTCAAAGTGTTTATGCAGGACAGATGACCAAAGGTCTGGAGATTCCTTCATCACTTAATTACTAAGCCCATTAGGACCCAGAGCTCTAGAATGACTTCTGCTGTGGATCATTATTCGTATGTCTTCTACTGAGAATTTCAGGGACCAGTCTTCATTTTCTAAATCCTCCCACTTCTCTGCAGTCTCCAGCGGGTGATTATATAAGCGGGAAAAGTTTGCGGTCCAAACCTGATCAGAAATCGGATTAGTTTGTTTTGTGGTCTGAACATTTTTCCCATGTTTTACCAGTTTCCAGTAATTTATGTCACTTTTTGTTCACTAGACAGGTAATCATCCTCTCGCCCTCCCACTGGTAATTCGACGCTTAATAGTTATCAATTTTGACTTGTAATTTAGTCTGAGTCGTTTCATCTCTGTATCTAGCGAGGCCGCGGGCTGTCTTCCGAATGGCTCTTAAATTGCTTCTAACTTCCCTCTTTATTTGCTGAATGAGGGGATTAGAGGTGGGTCTATTCTTCTGGTATCTTAAATTTCAGGGGTACAAAAGAATTCCGATGTGTCCCCGTACATTTTGTACTGAGCAAGTAGGACTATTGAACTCTCCCGAGCCGTAATAAGAGATGTCTCAAGCTTCTCGTTAAATTCCAGAATATCATTCTGAGCCCAGATTATTCTGTTTCTGCCCTGATATCGCAACTTTGTCCATTTGTGTCAGTAGGGAAGTTTTTGTATGGATAGGTGGTACTGATGAAAGAATGACATGCTCACTAGGGAGGCCGCATTCTATTTTCTGTTTACTGCTTGGCTCAGTCAATAAGGTATACGTTGATTCCGTTATTCCAGGAGTTCCAGTTCGTTACCCCTTGTGTAGGTTTAATCATCAGCAGGGTCAAGTTCCAGCCTTCTAGGAAATCCCACCATTTCTTCCCTTTTGTATCCTGGGGTTATTTCTCTTTGGTGCTCTTCAAAAACAAGTAACCATATATCGAGGGGGATAGGCAGTTCTTGGTGAAGTCTCTGTCAAGATTGGAGGCCTTATCCCGTCCCTCCTCACCTGAATCTTCTGTAGCAGATTCCTTCGGATTCAACTCCGTCTTCTTATGGTCCTTCCTCCTTACAGGAGTCTTGTTCTTTGATGTCTTGGCTTTCTTTTCGTGCAAATAAGGTCGAGCCCCTCCGGAGGCCACCGCGGCAGAGAAAGAACCCTGTCCGCAGGGAACCCCAGGGGGCCAGACCTAAATCAGGGAAAAAGCACAAAGGCAGAAAAAACCCTGTTTCCAGATGGGTTCTAATAAGGAGTGGAGAATTCCTTCACAAGTAATTGAAGTCTGGCTGCTGCTGATAGTTGAGTAGTTGACCTCCAACACCGGTGGAGAGAGCCAGTTAAGCCCTGCGGTGACAGTATGGCGAAGCACACAGAGAAAAGATACAGGAACTCAAATAAACCAATAAATAAATCTTAAAGGAAGACAGAACAGAGAGAAATGCCCGTAAATTACAGTGCTAAATAAGGAAAAGTGTGTAGGTAACCATAAGCAGAAAATAGAAAAATGCCTGCAGAGTGCAGTAAGTCTGCAAATGAAAAATTGGAGTGTAGAGAAGACGAAAGGCAGAAAACGCCGAATCAAATAAACTGAAATGATTCGGCGGAGGTGTAGTACAGAAGCACAAGCGAGGCGGAGCTATAGAACAGATGAGGAGAGAAACGCTCGCAGAAGTAGCAAGAACCAAGAGACAGGTAACAAGGGAAGAGATTAAATAAGCACAAAAGGTAGGCACAAGGAAGGCAAAAGGTAGCTGCAAGGATGGTCGGCAAGGAGGAAATATCCAACAACGAAGTTCCACACGAACCGGAGCGATGTGTACAGATACAACGCATCGGTTTGGGGGAGGAGTCAGAATTTAAAGGTACGGCCACCATCTTGAATGAGGACTAGAGCGCTCGCAAGTCAATGTTTCCAGCGCTTCCAAACCTTCCATACTCCGTTCCTGACAGTATACCCCCGTCTTCTCGGGGGACCCCCTGGTTTGCCCGGATGAAGGCGATGGAACCTCTGCACAAGGCTCTTGGCATGTATATGGCTCACAGGTTCCCATGTCCTCTCTTCCACTGGATAACCCTTCCAATGAACCAAATAGTGCAACCGTCCCTTGTGGTATCTGGAATCGACAAGACGAGACACCTCATATTCTTCTGGTGTAGAGCTCACCTGAGCACGCGTCTTGAACACAGGTCTCTTAAAAGGGTCATCCTTATGTTCTTTGAGAAGGGAGACATGGAAGATGGGATGTACCCTTCTGAGATATTCAGGTAGCTTGATCTTATATGCAACAGGGTTGATCTGTTGAAGAATGGGAAATGGCCCAAGGAAACGAGAGGAGAACTTCCCCTTATGAACCCATCTGGGTAGAAATCTGGTGGACAACCAGACAAGCTGCCCTATCTTCCAGCTCGGGTTGACAGTACAACCCTTGTCTGCCCATTTCTTGTGTGTAAGTTGACTCGCTTGGTGTGCTTCCTTAGCGAGTCTGTGTACCTCCTGTAGGTCCTGTAGCACCCCATCCAACGCCGGAATCTTGGTAGAAGGAGGATTAAGCCAGGGTAAATGTTGAGGATGATATCCGTAGGTACAATAGAAAGGACTCATCTGGATAGAGGTATGGAGAGAGTTATTGTAGGCGAATTCTGCGTGTGGGAGGAAACGATACCATTCTTCTTGTTGCGGACTGCAAAAACACCTGAGGTACTGTTCTAGGCTGGCATTTAATCTTTCCGTTTGGCCATTGCTCTGTGGGTGGTATCCAGAAGAGAGTGCCTTGTGAATTCCTAGAACTTGGCAGAGAGAAGCCCAGAACTTGGAGGTGAATTGGGGTCCTCTGTCCGACACTATGGTCCTGGGCAAACCATGTAGACGGACTATATCCTGAAGGAAGGTTGCGGCCATTTCGGAGGCAGAAGGAACCTGTTTAAAGGCCGAAAAATGGGCGAGTTTGCTAAATGAGTCAACTGTCACCATAATCGTAGTCATGCCATATGACGGAGGGAGGTCTACAATAAAATCAGTAGAGATGTGTTCCCAAGGATTGTCCGGTAAGGGTTCTTGCTGAAGTAGCCCCAGAGGTCTTCCCGTTCGGTGTTTGTTAGATGCACAGACCGAACAAGTGGAAACGTACAGGCTTACGTCTCTTCTTAAGGTCGTCCACCAGAAACCCCTCCGTATCAGATCCAACGTCTTCCTGATTCCAGGATGTCCAGATAAAGGAGTGTCATGACACCAGGAAAGAATCTGATCTTGTAGCTTCTTAGTGGGAACATAGAGAGCTCCTTCATGATAATACAATCCGTCCTTATCTGGAATGACAGTTGACGGAAGCTCGGTACCCATCTGATACTGTGGAATGAGGTCTTGAAGAAATGAAACAGTTGAGGCCAATACCTTGAGATTAGGGAGAACCAATTCGTGTCCCGTGTAGGAGCCAGAGGTATCCCCAAGGCTTCTTGACAAGGCATCAGCCTTCATGTTCTCGGTACCAGGTAAGTATGTAATTACAAAATCATATTGTAAAAAGAAATATGCCCATCTGGCATGCCTGGCATTGGAACATTCCAACTTTTGTAAAACCCGAAGGTTACGATGGTCTGTTCTAATAGTAAACGGATGAGTAGCTCCCTGTAAAATATGTCTCCACTCTTGACAGGCCAGTTTGATTGCCAATAGCTCCTTTTCAATCACAGAGTAGTTGCGTTCACTACAGGTAAGTGTCTTGGAGTAATAAGCTATCGGATGTTCATAGTCGTCATCTGACCTTTGAAGCAGAACTGCTCCCACCGCCCCTGTAGAAGCGTCTGTTTCCAGAATGTAAGGTCGATGCTGATCTGGTTGGACCAGAATGGGGGCTGTGGAAAAACATTCTTTTAAAAAACAGAAGGCTTTTTGGGGCCCTTCATTGAATACAAACCTGACTCCTTTCTTCAATAGAGAGGTCAGTGGAAGTACCTTGTTAGAAAAGTTGGGAATGAACCTTCGATAAAAATTGGCCAATCCTAGGAAGCTTTGGAGTTCTTTGATATTGCCAGGATTTCTCCATTCTCTGATAGCCTTTACCTTACTGGGGTCCATCTCGATACCTTCTTTGGATAAGATATATCCTAGATAGGATACGGACGTAGTTTCAAATGAGCATTTCTCCGGCTTTACCAGTAGTTGATGGAATTGCAGACGCTGTAAGACTAGTCTGACCAGTGACCTGTGCTCTGATAGAGTCTTGGAAAAAATGAGGATGTCGTCCAGGTACACTACCACCAATACAAACAGCATATCTGTGAATATCTTGTCCATATACCTTTGGAAAATAGCCGGTGCATTCACAAGACCAAATGGCATCACTCGGTATTCGAAGAGTCCAAAAGGGGTACGGAACGCTGTCTTCCACTCGTCCCCTTTCTTGATCCTCAAAAGGTGGTAAGCCCCTCTTAAGTCAAGCTTGGTAAAGAACACTGCCCCATGTACGGCCTCCAAGATGTCCCGGATCAAAGGCATAGGATACCTATCTCGAATGGTAACCTTGTTGAGCCCCCTGTAGTCTATACAAGGGCGTAGCTCTGCTGAGTCCTTTTTAGGAATGAAGAACAAGGAAGCCCCGCAGGAGGATCTGGACTCTTGGATGAGTCCGTTTTGAAGATTTGCGTCGAGGTATTCTCTCAGAGCCTTCCTCTCTGGTAGAGACAACGGGTACATCCTCCCAAAGGGCACCACCGCCTCAGGTATTAAGTCGATACCACAATCCTCTGTTCTATGAGGCGGGAGTTGACGGGGAACTGCATCCAGGAACACCTCTGAGAATTCTTGATAATGGATGGGCACTGATGCCACTGTGATTGGAACTGGAGTACTGTTTCGGTCATATGTTAAAGTGTTAGACGTTGAGGACAAGCTCATGCAGTGTGATTTACAAAATGTAGAATTGAAGACTACCTTGTTAGCCATCCAATCAATTAGAGGGTTGTGCCTCCTTAACCAAGGAATGCCAATGACCAATGGAAAATGAGCTGCCCTGATCTGATCGAATACCAGGAACTCCTCGTGATGGCCTAACCTCATTCTCAACGGAGTGGTCTCCTTGGTAATAGGTCCCGAAGATAAGGGTCATCCGTCCACCCCTTCCACCGGAATGGGAGCGGCTTTAGATCTTGTTGGAACAAAATGTTCTGCTGCCCACTTGGAGTTGATAAAATTCCCTGCTGCTCCACAGTCAAGCATGGCGAGTACCTCTGTGGGACCTGCATCAGACAGCCATAGGTCAACTCGAAACACCATTAGACTGTTGTCATCCGGAGTGGTTACTGCTCTTGTGTAGTTGCAAGGGTGCTTGTTACTCCCCCCGAAACCTCCCTTGCTGTAGATCGGGGGTTGAAGTTTCCCTGTCGTCAAGGTGGCACCTCCGGACAGTCTCTCAAAAAGTGCTTCGAGGAGCCACAATACATACATAGTCCAGCCTCTCTTCTTCTTCTCTTTTCTTCTTGAGTTAGAGGTCCCCGGGCCGCCCCTATCTGCATAGGTTCTTCAGGAGGATGGGTAGCTCTGGTGGGAGGGACAGGAGAGGGGAGGCCAATTGGTTGCGGAACGCCTCGGGTTCGTCTTCTTTCTAGTCGTCTCTCTTGTAGACGAAACTCAATCTGAAGAGATAATGTAACCAGATCTTGAAAGGATGCAGGTCTCGCCACTCGGGCTAGCTCATCCTTGATTTCATCACAAAGGCCACGTCTGTAGATGGTTTGCTGAGCGGAATCAGGCCAATCTGCCTTAGCTGCCAACCTCTGGAAACGAGTCAGATAGGTTTGTACGTCAGTGTTTCCCTGGCTGACATCTAGGATAGCTTCTAGAGAGGAATAGAAGACTTCTGGTCGGTCGAAACGTTCTTTAAACACCTCTATAAAACGATCATAGTCTCCCAAAATCGGGTCGTTTCCGGTGACAAACGGTGTAGCCCATGAAAGCGCATTACCCATTAGGTTTGCAATTATAAACCCGACCTTAGATCTAGCAGTCTCATAAGCATGAGGTAGAAAGGCAAAATACACCTTACATGCGTCAATAAAGTCCTTCAGCCCTCCCGGGTGACCATCATATTTGCCAAAGGAGAGTGGCATTATAGGCAGGTCTCCCCTGTCATCACGATGCAACACAACCTGTTGTCGGAGGGCTATGTTCTCTGTTCTCGAAGCCTGGACCTCCAGGGTAAGGTTCTGCATTGCTGCTACCAATTCTTGATATTGTTCTAACGATGCCATGGTAGATATTGGGCGTTGTATGCTGTCAAGATTGGAGGCCTTATCCCGTCCCTCCTCACCTGAATCTTCTGTGGCAGATTCCTTCGGATTCAACTCCGTCTTCTTATGGTCCTTCCTCCTTACAGGAGTCTTGTTCTTTGATGTCTTGGCTTTCTTTTCGTGCAAATAAGGTCGAGCCCCTCCGGAGGCCACCGCGGCAGAGAAAGAACCCTGTCCGCAGGGAACCCCAGGGGGCCAGACCTAAATCAGGGAAAAAGCACAAAGGCAGAAAAAACCCTGTTTCCAGATGGGTTCTAATAAGGAGTGGAGAATTCCTTCACAAGTAATTGAAGTCTGGCTGCTGCTGATAGTTGAGTAGTTGACCTCCAACACCGGTGGAGAGAGCCAGTTAAGCCCTGCGGTGACAGTATGGCGAAGCACACAGAGAAAAGATACAGGAACTCAAATAAACCAATAAATAAATCTTAAAGGAAGACAGAACAGAGATAATGCCCGTAAATTACAGTGCTAAATAAGGAAAAGTGTGTAGGTAACCATAAGCAGAAAATAGAAAAATGCCTGCAGAGTGCAGTAAGTCTGCAAATGAAAAATTGGAGTGTAGAGAAGACGAAAGGCAGAAAACGCCGAATCAAATAAACTGAAAGGATTCGGCGGAGGTGTAGTACAGAAGCACAAGCGAGGCGGAGCTATAGAACAGATGAGGAGAGAAACGCTCGCAGAAGTAGCAAGAACCAAGAGACAGGTAACAAGGGAAGAGATTAAATAAGCACAAAAGGTAGGCACAAGGAAGGCAAAAGGTAGCTGCAAGGATGGTCGGCAAGGAGGAAATATCCAACAACGAAGTTCCACACGAACCGGAGCGATGTGTACAGATACAACGCATCGGTTTGGGGGAGGAGTCAGAATTTAAAGGTACGGCCACCATCTTGAATGAGGACTAGAGCGCTCGCAAGTCAATGTTTCCAGCGCTTCCAAACCTTCCATACTCCGTTCCTGACAGTCTCCTGCGATTAGTATAAGGCCAGGTTTCCCTGTGATCAATGATTAGTGTTTGTCCATGTTCTGCATAATGACAGTACACGTTGATAATTAGCACTGGCTCCTTTTCATCTCTGTGTCGCTGAAGCTGTAAGTATGCCATAGAATGAAGCCTCCACCACTTTTAACTCCAGGATGTATTTACTTCCACATCCTATCAGTAATCCTCCCTTTGGTCACCCAATCTTCCCCGTACTGCCTTTTGTTGGCATATTGAGTAGCCGTCCATAACCACCTGTTTAGTGAGAAATGTTTCTTGGAGTAATACCGGGTCATATTGTGCCAACTTCCCTTGTGACTCATCGTATTCCATGAGCACATGCTAAAGATATACATTGGGCCTCATTATAAGGGCGCCGGTAGTGATGCTGGCGCTGTTATCACTGTACCGCCACATTACCAGTTCTGCTCGCGGGGGCCGCTCTGCACGCCTGGTCAGACCGGCTCCCGCGAAAGGTAAATTACTGGGCCCGCAAAGGTCGGAATGGCCCGGTGATTCCCCTTTCGCGGGACCCGGACCTGGAGCCGGACCCAAGTTTGGGGGTAGCCATGCCCTTATTAAGGGCATGGCTACCTCCAAACTCGTAATGAGGCCCATTGTCTCTTGGATCTCTTTTTATGGCCTCTCCGTTGGGTTGAGCCAATCACATTCGGACTTTATGTTGTTTTTCATTCGTTTTTTCTCTCCTATCTCCCTGCCTTACTGAGTCCTTCCTCATGCGTTTTTCTTTTGCAACTCTCTTAGGGTTGTAGTACTTCGCCGAGATTCTGGGCCTCATTACACGGAAGGCGGTAAAGGTTAACGGTCACCGGTAAGGGTACCGGTGACCGTTAACCCTTACCGCCTTACTACGAGGACCCTTCGCGGGTCCCAACCTTAACGGCTGATTTTACCAGCCGTTAAGGACGGGACCCGCAAAGGGACCTTGGAGGCAATTACGGTACTGCAATTTGCGATACAGTAATTGCCGCCTTCCCCATTCCCATTGAGCCCTATGGGGGCTCAAATGGGAATGGGGAAGTACCATGGTGAATGGGGAATTACCGCCCCCACACACCTTGGAATAGGGCGGTAATTCTGCCATTCACCATGGTGGACTCGGTAAAATACCGGCGGCAACCATAGCGCTAATAGCGCCATGGTTACCGCCGTCCGTGTAGTGAGGCCCTCTGTCTCTTATCGGGGTATACTCGAGGCCGTTATCTTCCAAGGGTAAACTGCTGTAGATATCAAAACCTCTCTTGCGAATTTCATCTATCGCCAGAAGAATCCTTTCTCTAGTGAGCCTTGAGCTGATCATAATGTTATCCACGTCCCATCTATCTATGTCACCGAATTCAATATATGGTCAATATCTCCAGACGAAATCTTTTCCAGTCCCGCCATGTCATTTAATATGGCTAGAATTTGGGATCTGTTTAGGAATTTAATATCTGGATCTGCAAATATATTCTCCATGGTAAATGTTTCCAGCAGCTCCTCGCCATTTTGCGTCTCACAGCTGTAAAAAGGGGCTGTGTTTGGAGTGTGCCATGTCCCCATATGGGGGTAAGGCTCTTGATCGTGGGGTCTTTGGTGTATCATTTCTCCAGGGGGATGCCTCTGAGCTATCTCCCCTTTCTTATACTCTGCGGATAGCTGTGTTGCAATAATCTCTGTCAAGGTAAGACCTTTTTCCCACAGCTTACCACTTACTGTATTGGATCCAGCATTGCAGCCTTCGTCGCTTAAGGTCTTTGTAAGATTCACTAGATGCCGATTCCGGCGATTAAACAGTCTTTATGCATTGCAACACAGAAAGCGTAGAATCTCCTACCTTGAATCAGATGAACGACCAATTCGTATTTCCCGTGGTGTACCAGGCTTCAAGAAGAAAGGGTGAAAAGTTATATCCCAGTAGAACTTAGGAATCCCCCTGGCAAACCCTTCGGAGCCTAGGTGAATACTTGGCGACCGTGGAAAAACCAGGGAAACCCTCAGGGGGAAGAAAACCCTATGAAGAGCTGCTGGGGAGCGTTGATATAGGCGAGGCGGACAGGAGGAAACTGAAGGACCTCGATCTGATGGCAGCGTTGTATGTTGGTTAGATGCTGGAGAGGTATAAGGGTAAATACATGAGGTTCAAGAGAAAACAACACATTAAGAAATGGGGGTGAGATTGAAAGAACAGAAATTACCATTCACACATCTATCCGGGGAGTTTAGTAGAGGAGGAGCCCGGGGGATCGAGCTCGTTCAGGAAGTACTCCTTTGTATGAAATGGTAAGTTCTGGGGAGCAAGGACACCAAGTATTTAAGGATCAAGAAGGACGGAAGGTAAAGATTGGAAAGTACGAGAAAGACTTCTACCTTCGAAGTGAACACGGAAAAATGTCGGGATTTGCCGCGTACTGTGGGGACGTGGCTTAGTGGTTACCAGTGCGATACCTTCGATCCGCTGATCGTGTTCCGAATACTAAGAACAAGCAGATGCCAGAATGAGAAGGAAACAAGGTACGGAGAGAGAGACAAAGGGAGGCATTGAGATTTAAAGGCTGAACTAGCTATACTCACTGAGCGTCCGTATACTCCTAAGAGAGTAGCAACGCGCCGGTATCCAGGACTTCCTTGCTGATATGCCGAAGAAAGATCGACTTCCGCATCCTGCGTGGCTCGAGGCAGGGAAACAACTAGATCGATGCCAGGGCTGCCGCGGTCACCACCCGGTGCGGCCATCTTGGAATAGGTAGGAGAGGAATGCGGGGAAACCACGAGACCGTTGCTAGGGCTGCCACGGTCATAATCCAGTGCGGCCATCTTGGAATAGGTAGAAGAGGAATGATTCGTCCTCACGAACATCACAGTCTTCGTTTTATGTAAGGCTGCAAGTCTAGTTGAGTCTTCCTTGTTACACAAGTCAGATGGTATAGCCTAAGGTTCTTCTGGATGACAAGTACAAGGGATAGTTCTATCCGGTAGGATACCTCTACTTTTTTGGATATGTATAGTTAGTTTTGGGTACCAGAATGAGCCAAGGCCATAAGTCTTCCTTGGCTGTAAAACTGGACACCCTATTTTTCTGTTTCAGTAACCATTTGGTCTGTCTCGGTGAAAATTCTGCTCTTCTGCCGCTCGCAAATGGTTCAGTCCGAACTGAGTTCTTATTGTTATTCTTAGGTATGCTTAAAGTGTTGTCTTTCGTCAGGGGTCTTGGAAAATCGCTCCTTGCGTCTTCTACCTGCATGGATTTTGACCTTTCTGTGCTGCTTGATTGAATTTCTTTATCTAAGAGGAAGAGATGATTTCATTCAATGTCGTTTTGAGATAATTGAGAGGCAGAGTCACAAAGATCTTTATTTTCCAAATCACTTCCCTGTTTCCTAAATATTGGGGCCCGTGTCATACTGTCTCGTGGTTTCGTACCCTTATTTGCTGTTTTAAAAAGGGTTGTTTCAAGGTGAGCATTGAGGGCTATTATAGGCCCTCTGAATGCATTACTATTCACCTTCTTAGCCTTTTGGGTCTTAGTTCTCTTCTCCATCCATTGTGCTTGTTTTTTTATTTCCCTTTCCTTTGTATTTATTCCCAATGGTAATTTCATTTTCCTGAATCATTGCACTTTTGTCCTTACTTGGGGACTCATGTCGTATCACTGATTTGTCAAGTTTTATCGGTACTAATTCCGACGCCCCCACGTACTTCGATTGCCCCAGGGTCTGTTAGTCGAGGGGGCACGTCTCTGTCCCCCCTGATCGAGTTTTGGCTGGTGGCAGTGGATACTACTTTTTATATTCAACCGCAAATATTTTCCTATGGGATTTCCCATTGTTTTAGGCTACTATCTTTATTTAATTATTTACGGTAGCCTCGAACATACCGCCGGTTTATTTAATTAATATTAATTCTCCGGTTGGTATTTTTTGCCAAAACTTGATTCTAAAATGGCGTTTGTGTTCTCTTCTGTGACTCCAACCCAAGTCGAGCCCTTTGTTCCACTTTTTGGCGGGCTTCTCCACAGAAGCCCTCCAAAGTGGTGACACTCTGTCTGGGGTACTTAGGAAGGGTGGAGGGAAATTTAGGAACCCTGGACTGAGTTGCCTAGGCAACTCAAGTCGCACTCCATCCTGATTGGCCCAAGTGGTGAGCCGGCCGGCTCACCACTTAGCATGTTTGAGTGACAGCTAGGCTGAGTGAATGGGGGTTTGCTGCATAAAAGCAGGGCTTTGGGGACTGGGACTTCAGAAGTCGCCACAGGACCTAAGAATCCGACGAGGGAGAAGCTGAGCCGACCTGCCACGACACCACCACCGGTGGAGCCCTGCTGGACTGCCTCATCACTTTTCCCAACGACAGAGGAGATCTCCCGCCGGAGAGTCTTCTTCCTTTGACTGGTGGGGATAACCAGTTTCACCGTCTTTTCGCTTTCCCGACGTACCTCGTGGCCGCCTTGCCCGTGCCAAGCACCCAGGCAACCGGGATACCACGTTTTACCACGACCGCGAAACAAAGGTACCACCTTTAACCGGAAAACTCTGCGGTTGGTTTCTGCCCTGGTAGTGCAACGACCTTCATCTTTCCTCCAAGTTGAGATCTTCTCTTTCCCTGGACGACGACGCGACTTGCACCCACTACCAGGAACAACTGCCACCGCTGGAGGATCCTTCCCACTTAAGGTACCGTGTCCCGCCTGGCTTCCCTTGCTACTGACTGTACGGGGTAGATTTAGCCCCTGCCTTTCGAACCTGGGTTAGCCTGGGACACCCTGGCCAAACTTTCCTAAGCCTCTCTAAACTCTTTTTGAACCCTTTGCAAGACTTTCTAAGCCTAGTGTAACTGTGTGATCTTGGGCACATTTGTGCTCAGCTCTATAAGAGTGGGCCCAGCCTTTGGACTTTGGCTCACCAGTGACTTTTGCTCTTCTGCCGTGCTAATAGTGTTCCTGAATCTTAGAGTGGTGTACCTTTCCATATTCTGTCTTTTTCCCTTCCTTTTTCACAAACTTATTGGAGTGCAATCTAGTTAAGCGCTCACCTCTGTATGAAAATAAGTGGTGTTTTACTGTGACTTATCTGATAAGGAAAAAGGGGTGTATATATTATAATAGTAACTGTGTTTAGAATATTTTACAACAAGAGTGCTGGAGTGTTTCAAACAGTGTGTTTTTAAATAAATAATTATATACTTTGATACCAAAGCTCTGGCCAGTGTTTGCTTGTATTGTTGTATCTGGGTGCCTATTGTGTATACTTTGCATACTGCCTAACTCTTCTTGAGGGAAGTCTGACTGCTCAGCCACAGCTACCAGGTAAATCTGGGTGGTGCAGACTGCTACCAAGTGGGTTTACTGCCAACACCTGTAGTCTTAAATCTTTTGCAGTGGTCCCTAAGGGAACTGCACAGGTTTCTGCCTAACAGTAGGATATCGTCTATTCCACTAATTTCAAACACTGTGGGCCTCATTACATGGTATGCGGTAACCATGGCGCTATTAGCGCCATGGTTGCCGCCGGTATTTTACCGTGTCCGCCTTGGTGGATGGCGGAATTACCGACCTACTCCAAGGTGAGCGGGGCTGGTAATTCCCCATTCACCAAGGCCCTTCCCCATTCCCATATTTGCCCTCATAGGGCTCAATGGGAATGGGGAAGGAGGTAATTACGGTACCGCAAATTGCGGTACCGTAATTAGCACCAAGTTCCCTTTGCAGGCCCTTTCCGTAACGGCTGGTAAAACCAGCCGTTGAGGTCGGGTCCGGCAAAGGGACCTCGTAGTAAGGCGGTAAGGGTTTACCGGTACCGGTGCCCTTACAGGTACCGGTAAACCCTTACCGCATACCGTGTAATGAGGCCCCGTATATTCTAGGTTCCTAAATAAGGGATCGTTAATGAAATAAGCAAGTGAAAAGCTTTTACAACCACAGCAAAAAACATAGGTCACCTTCCGGCAAGTGTATGCTTTTAGTTCTAAGGGCTTTTCCCCACAACCTCCACAAGCAAAACCTGCAATACCCCCCTTTTAGGGTATGATGGATAAGTGCCTCAAAGGTTTTTGCCCCGCAGTCACCACGAAAAAAGGTAAAGAGGGCCTTGTTAGAATATAACAGACTGTGGTTCAAAGGGCTTTACCCCGCAGTCACAACAAGGAGGAGAAAAAGGGAGAAAAGGAAAAGGAAAAACTCTTGCTTAACATGTGCCCATGTGTGGTTCAAAGGGCCTTGTCTGCAGTCACTACCAAGCACCTTACACAATACTATATGTTTGGGCTTCAAAGGGATTTCAGGTGCTTTTAGCTTTTTTAGTGGCACCCAGGCCCTGCGTGCAGCCTTCGCTTCCCGAGCCCTTCTGCTCCTTTCCTTCCTCTTACCCTCCCACCTCCCGCCTCCCAGCCCACCCTCCACCCCTCCTCTGAGTGGTCAGATCTCTAATCATTACTGACCTTCCCAGGGCAGCCCTCTGCCGGCAGCCCGTGTGGCTAAGGGCGGCTTCCACTGAGGCGGCTCCAGCTAGTGTCTGCAGGTTTCAGCAGGAGAAGCCAGTGGCCAGCCGTCAAACAGCAGCTACTAAGTAAGGTAGGAGTGGCCCTGGTTAGGAGTGGAGCCTTCACTCTACCCTGGATAGCGTGCCCCTTAGCAAACTCTCAGACATAGGGGGGTTGTTCTCCTGTACTCAAAATTGCATTGTGAAAGTATTTAAAATTGCATTGTGAAACCTAGGCCTTTGTCCCCTTATACAGGACTCTCAGACTTATGTGCGTTTTTCTCTTGGACTCAAAATTGCATCGTAAAAGTAGTGCCATTCTGTTGTTTGGACTTCCTAGCAAAGCATCTATCTACCAAACCTCTACCATTGGGCCTCATTACACGGAAGGCGGTAATGGTTAACGGCCACCGTTAATGGTAACGGTGACCGTTAACCATTACCGCCTTACTAAGAGGTCCCTTAGCGGGTTGGTGCTTTAACGCCTGCTTTTTGCAGGCGTTAAAAACCAACCCGCTAAGGGACCTCGGAGCTAATTACGGCACCGCAAAATTGCGGTGCCGTAATTAGCGCCTTCCCCATTCCCATAGAGCCCTATGGGGCAGAAATGGGAATGGGAAAGGGCAATGGCGGAAGGGGGATTTACCGCCCCACCAACCTTGGAATGGGGCGGTAAATCCCCTTTCCGCCAAGGCGGTGCCGGTATTTTACCGGCATGAGCCATGGCGCTAATAGCGCCATGGCTCACCGCCTTCCGTGTAATGAGGCCCATTGTCTGAGCGCCTATCATCTTGTCTAATTGTCTAATATTGTCTCGTCTCTCTGCCTTGTCTGCTTGCGCCACTCCCTGCATCCTTCCCTAGTGTTCTCCCCTCTCTACCCCCTTCCTCTTCTTACCTCTCCCCACCCACTCTACGGTGCTCTCGGTCTCTCCTATGTTTTCTAACTGCTTCTCTATCTACTCCTGCTCTCCTCACTGAATCTGGTAGGCAGTAGTTTAAAAAGGACATCCTGGTCTCCAAGCCAGGCCTCCCTATCGCTGACACCTATACCAGAGCCTCCTCTAGGTAAACCCTCACCGACATCCTCTTTGTCGTTCCCTCGCCAGACCTATATGGTCTCTGTGATTTCTCCTCGCTCTTCCTCTCCCATTAATGCTGGCACCCGGTGGGAGACCCTCCTGGCCTTCTTCGGCTCCTCTAAGGTCATCATAAATGTTTACCTGAATGGTACCGCCTTGGTACAAGGCCCTCAGGCCAACCTTCTCCGCTTTGATAGACGCTTCCCACGCCTCATCAATTTCCTTCCTTCTCCTACTGTCCCTTCTCTTCCCTCTACGACTTCCTTGCCTCTCCGTGCTGTCTCGTCCTTGGCTACGTTGCCCTGTCCTACTTCCTCTTCTGCCCCCCCTCGGGCTTCTTCCATGCCTCTGCAGGGAGTACCTCTGATTTGTACCCTACCCCGGAAGTGTTTCAAGGAAGACAACCTTCTCTATATTGCCACTCTTAACTCTCACTCAGCTGTCAAACACTCCTCTGACATCTGCCGCCTCCTCGAAGAACTTGACCTCGATGTTCTCGGTCTCACCAAGACATGGTTCACGGCCAGCTCTGTCACAAGCTTTGACACTCTCCAGCCTGATGGCTACAAGATCCTCCGCACCCATGTCCAACCATTCCGGAGGGGGTGTAGCCCTGATCTTCTCCGAGTGGATTCCATCCTCTGTCATTCCTACGCAGGCCTACTCCTCTTTCAAATGCCTTGTCTGCAGTCTCTCTCTCTCTCCTAGCCATTCCCTTACTGTGGCCACCATCTATCGCCCACCTGGTCAGATCTCCTCCTTCCTCTCTGAGTGGGCAGACCTCTCCTCTTCCCTCCTGGTCTCGACCACTCAACTCCTCCTTCTTGGAGAATTTAACATCCACCTGGATGCATCTTGTCCTTCCTCTGGACTCTTTCGCGACCTCTGCAACTCTCTCTCACTCTCTCTCCTCCCCTCTGGCCCGACTCACTCTGCAGGGCATACTCTGGATGTTCTGATCTCAACAGACCTGCCCCTTTCTATCCCTCTCACCAGTCCTCTCTCCTGGAGTGATCACTTTCTCCTTTCCTCCCTGCTCACTCTCTCTACCCCTCAGGCCAAGCCAATTCCAGCGCTGCCACCTACCTTCTTGGTTATCCGACCTATGAAGCGTCTGTCAGTTGAGGCTTTTGCCGCCACTTTCTCCCCACCCCCCCTTTGGCTGACTCACACCCTGACACAGCCTTCTCCATGCTACACTCTGCTATATCTGATAATCTCGATGTTCTTGCCCCTGTCATGAGGATTCGCTTGAAACCCAAAGCCAAGTGCAACTCCTCGTACGACTCAGACCTCATCACCCTTAAACGCAAGTGCAGGGTGGCTGAGAGGAAATGGCATGCTTCCGGTACATCTTCTGACAAACTGGCCTGCAGCCTGCTCCAAAGGCAATACCGGATCTCTGTCCACACCAAGAAGAGAGCCCATATCCAAGTCTACTTCTCTGCGGCATCTAACAACTCGGCCAAACTCTTTAAAATCTGCAAGGAGCTGGCCAATCCTGCTGCAGTCTCTAACTCTCCTGTCCCCTCCAAGGCCCTCTGCACTGCCCTGGCTTCTCATTTCATCTCTAAAACTCAGGACATTCTGTCCTCTCTCTCTTTCTCTCCCCCCTGCCTCTTTTACTTCCTGCTCTTCATGTGGCCCTTCTTCGGCCACCTCTCCTTCCTCCTTCTCTGCCTTTCCCTTGTTCTCCCCAGAGGAGGCTTCCAGACAAGTCTGATCTATGAAAGTCTTGTCAAAACATGTTCACCCCTGTTCCTCCAAAACCATCAAGGACCACCTTGACACCTTGGCCCCTGCTCTGGCTGACTTCTGCAATCACTCCTTCGCCACTGGTGTCTTCCCTTCCCCTCTGAAGCACTCCCTTGTGCACCCTCTTCTTAAGAAACCCACTGCCGACCCCTCCTGCCCAGCTAACTATCTCCCAATCTCAATCACTCCTTTCCTGGGCAAATTCCTGGAAAAGCTGGCCATCTCCCAGCGTAATCTTCACACTGAATCTGTTGGTTGTTTCCATGACCATCAGTCTGGCTTCAGAGCTGGCGGAAGCATGGAAACTGCTCTCCTGAACATCCATGAAGACCTGATCTCCAACCTAGATTCCAACACCCCCTGTGTCCTCATCTTACTTAATCTCTCTTCTGCCTTTGACACGGTCAACCATGCCATCCTACTCAATCGTCTCGGTGATAATCTGGGTATCACCGATCTGGCCCTAGCTTGGTTGACCTCCTTCCTCTCCGATCGACCCTCCCAGCTCCAACTAGGATCCTTCCTCTCTATCTCTATCTCTACCTGTGGTGTTCCCCAGGGGTCTAACCTCTCTCCCTGGCTGTTCAACCAATACCTGGCACTTCTTGCCCACCGCATTGCCACTCTTTGCCCCAACTTTCAGTGCTATGCGGATGACACTCAACTCATTTTCAGGCTCCCTTGCGCCACTTCTTCTCCTTCGCTCATCTCTGACTGTCTGTCTGCTATCCAGGACTGGTGTGCCACCAATGATCTCTGCCTTAATGCCAGTAAGACTGAGATTCTCCTCATTGGCACACCTGCTTCCTCCTTTCCTGTCACTCTCTGGCCGGCCTCTCTTGGCCCTCTTCCTGCTCCCACCTGTGAGGCTAAAAACCTTGGGGTCATCTTCGAATCCACACTCTCCTTCTCTCCTCACATCTCTGATGTCTCTAAGAAGTCACACTACCAGCTGCACCTCCTCAGAGGTATTCTTCCTTTCCGCTCCGTCTCCCAGAATCTCACTGTCTCAGAGCTCTGGTTCTCTTTAGGCTGGACTACTGCAACAGCCTCTTTCTAAATATGCGTGCTTCTATTCTCCGCCCTCTGCAACTCATCCAGTACAGTACTGCAAGATTTATCCTTGGCCTCAAGCCCAGGGATAGTATCGCTCCAGGACTGAAATCTCTGCACTGGCTCCCAGTGGCTGCGAGGATTAAGTTAAAAACCCTCTGCATTGTCCAAAAGGGCTTCTGGGGCCTGGGGCTGCAATACCTTCAACTCTCTCTTCCTAAATATCTTCCTTCTCGAGCTCTTCGCTCACCCGTCTCCAACTCCCTCAAGGTCAGTTGCTTCTCCAAGCAACAAGTTGGTGGCAGATCTCTTTCTACGGCTGGGGCCTCCCTCTGGAACAGCCTCTCTGCCTCCCTGAAACTGGAGGAGAACCATCTCCGGTTCCGGTAGCACCTCAAAACCTTCCTCTTTGCTTCTGCTTTCTCTCCTCCTCTCCCCTGCTGAACTCCTGGCTGAAACTTCACTGGTCAAATGGCTACCCTCTCATCATGGGCCGAAGTCCCCTCCCCTGCCAGTTGCACCCCTGCACTGCCTCCCTGGCATCCCCCAAACTTGGGGACTGTTTTCTGTATCCCAATAGCCTCTTACCAGCACTTGACGCCTGATGTCTGCACTTACCCTTGCACCTGCCACCAGCTGGCTGCACTATTTCTTATTGCTTATTTATCCTATTTATTTTACTGTCCTTCCCATGTACTGCACTGCCCTGTCCCGCTACCCCCCACACTTTTCCCTTTCCCCCTTCCTCTGCACTTGCACAATCTCAATGTCACCGGTCCTAGTAAGATCGTTGTCTCTGTCTTCCCTTTGTTCCCCCTCCCTTGCCTCGTCGCGCCTTGAAACACTTGCGTATAGGCACGTTATAAATGCCATATCAGTCGCCACCAAACAAGGAGCCAAGACGCCTTTCCCAAAAACATAATTTCGACTGGATTGTGTCCTCCCACCTATTCCTCATCTTATGATAACTCATTATCTCCAGCTTCGCTGCTTCGGAAAAAAATGTTCTCGGTAGAGGGTGCTGTGATCAAGGTCGTGGCGTCGATTGTCCCTCAACAGGCTTCGTACTCTGTCGACGTCACCGATGGTATAAATAGCTCGAGCCGCGCCCGTTGCTTCAGTTCCGTTTTTCCGATCGCTTCGCTATTGAGAACGGCGCGCTTCGAGATTTGCTGTGGAAAATGTCGTCTTCTTCGACTCCTTCGACACCCAAGACTGGGTTTAAGAAGTGCATTGACTGTGGATCGAAAATGTCGATTACGGATCCTCACCGAGTTTGTCTCTGGTGTCTCGGTTCAAGTCATCGAACCGGCGACTGTGGTTCCTGTCAGTCTATGACGGAGAAGGCCCTTCATTAGAGGAGAGGTAAACTGTCGGTGGGGAGGGAAGCCTCTAAAAAGGCTGTGTCCAAAAAACATAAAAAAGCGACCGATTTGAAGGAATCGGATCGCCATAGGCATTCCAAGAGATCTCGATCTCGTAGCAGATTGAGACACTCTTCTTCCTCGTCTAAAAAAATGAAGAGGAGACATAGATCTTCCTCATCTTCCTCATCATCTTCTGAGTCGACCAAAGAAATTCGATATCTGACAAAATCGGGATCCCCCAGAAAATGGGAGGAATTTCATGTAAAGATGATGGAGGTATTCGAGAATGCGGCCTCGACCCGCTCGAGTAAACCCTAAAGTCTCTCCATTGGACGACAAAGAGAAGTCAAAAACTACTATGGTAAAAGCCAGTAGTGTCGAGGATACTTGAAAAACGCAAGTCGATGCCAAGTCGTCGGGGACTCTTCGAGAGTCGAGCACCTCTCCGGTGCCATATAAAAAACATAAGTCGTCGAAGGCTTCCACGACTTCGCCAACTCCATCGGCATCGACTGCTTCAACATTGAAGCCAAAAGCGTCTTCGACGCCTGTATCGAAGTCTTCTTCAAAGTCATCGAAGATTCCTTCGACAACTTCGAAGGATTTTTCCATTCCTTTGACAAAAATTGTCGAGGAAGAAAGGAGATTTACTCCATTGCCCAGATCAGACTTTTTTAAGTCTATGGGCCTCATTACGTCCCAGGCGGTAAGTTACCGCCTGGGTCGTACCCTTACCACCATGGTGTAAACTACGTTTACACCATGGTGGATGGCGGATTTACCGCCCCATTCCAAGGTGAGTGGGGCGGTAAATCCCCATTTCCCATTTTACCCTTCCCCATTCCCATTTTTGCCCCATAGGGCATAATGGGAGTGGGGAAGGCGCTAATTACGCCACCGTAAATTACGGTGGCGTAATTAGCACCATGGTCCCTTAGCGCCATGGATTTTAACGCCTGCAAAAAGCAGGCGTTAAACTCACCATGGCGCAAAGGGACCTCGGAATCAGGCGTTAAGGGGCGGCGCCGTTTACGGCGCCGTTAACCCCTTAACGCCTGATTCGTAATGAGGCCCTATGTTCTCAATTTATGAGGAATCTGGCTCAGAGGAGGATGAGATCACTCCTTTTGGAGTACAATATGGCACAAAACAAGTTCCCGAGGAACTCATAGATCCAGAATCTAAATTGAGCGACCTGAATGATACTCTACATTCTGCAAGTGGCATTGACACATCACCAGAATTAGAGTTTGCCAGACCTGATCCTGCAGAACATGCAGACTCAGGGTACAGGAGTCTTATGACCAGAGTAATAGAATACATGGGTTGGGCTAACACTTCACCCGTTTTTGAACAGGATGATATGACAGATATAATTGTCAGAGGTCCTCAAAAAGATCCAGTTCTCCCCTTCCATAGGGCTCTTCAGAGGACAGTGGAGAAAAACTGGGAAAATCATGAAAGTGTTGCTGCTGCGAACAGTAATTTCCCCAAGAAATACAGACCAGCTGGTTCTGATCCTGAATATTTAAACAGGCATCCGACTCCAGAAAGTCTAGTTATTCAGGCAGCATCCACATCTAAACAAACAGCATATCCCACTATCTCTCCGGATAGAGAGGATAAAAAAGTTGATGCTTGGGCCCGCAAAGTTTTCACTTCAGGTAGCATGGCCCTTAAATCTACAAATGTCACCTGTACCCTGGCCAGGTTCACCCATACCCTGTGGGACTGTATTTCAGCGGCGGCTGATCATATTCCGGAAGGCGAGGAAAGGGAAGGCTTCCTGAATATAGTCAAAGACGGAAAGGAGGCAATGGGGGAATGTCTCCAGTCTGGACTGGATACTGCTGATAGTATTAGCAGATCCATGGCTGCAAGCACAGTGCTACGCAGCTTTGCGTGGTTGAGGAAGTCGGGGTTTGCACCAGACGTGCAAGCTAGACTCCTCAACATGCCCTTTGATGGCTCGAGGCTGTTTGGCAGTAAGGCTGATGAAAGCCTAGAAAAACTCCAGACCTCGAAAGCGGCAGCTAAATCGCTTAGTGCCTCCATGCGCCAGACTCAAAAACCCTATTCCGGCTCATCTTCCTGGAGGGGTCGTTCTTTTCGATACTACTCCTCTTTTGGTAGAGGAAGTGGACAGGCCTTTCAAAGAGGCAAAAGAAATTTCCCTCGTGGTGCACGAGGAAGAGGTGCAAAATCGGCCTCAGGAGCGGCATCTTTGCCCTCAGGCCCTCCTGCAGCCGCCCCCAAATCCCTCTGAGGCCTTGTTACACAAAACACCAGTGGGAGGCAGGATCTCTCAGCATTTAAAGGAATGGCGGGGCATTACCTCAGATGCTTGGGCACTAGAAACAGTAGCTCAAGGTTACTGTCTCCCCTTCCAAAAAAGGCCTCGGAATCATCCACCGGGAGCCAACTCCGTCAAAATTCCAGACCCGCTCCTGTTGCAGGAAATTTTAACCCTGCTAGAGAAAGGTGCCATAGAACAGGTACCTGTAGCGGAGAGGAACAAGGGTTGGTACTCCCCATGCTTTCTTATCCCAAAAAAGGACGGAGGATTGATACCCATCTTGGACTTAAGAAACTTGAACAAGTTCCTCAGGAAGGACAAGTTCAAGATGGTGACCCTTTCTCAGATCCTTCAGGCTCTACAACTTCAAGACTGGTTGGTATCATTGGACCTTCAGGATGCTTACTTTCATGTGCCAATCCATCCAAAGCACAAAGTACCTGAGGCTTGCGATTGGCAACTCTCATTATCAGTTTCGAGTTCTGCCATTCGGGTTGACCTCCGCCCCGAGGGTTTTCTCCATATTAATGGCGGTGGTGGCAGCGACTCCCAGGAGAGGGGGGATTCACATCTACCCCTACCTGGATGATTGGTTGATCAGAGCACGTTCTTCCGAACAAGCTCAAGAACATCTTTCGATCACCTGCCACTTCCTTCACAAATTGGGCTTCTCCCTCAATTTCAAGAAGTCCCACATGATACCATCCCAAAAACTCCAGTTTATCGGAGCAGTCTTGGATACTTCCTCGGGAAAAGCCTCGCCTCCCGAGATGAGAGCTCTCCACATTCTGCAAATGGTAACAAAGTTCCAGAATGCCCAACGTCTACCGGCCTTCGATTTTCTCAGGTTGCTCGGCCTCATGGCATCCTGCATTTTCCTAGTACCAGAGGCCAGATTGAGAATGAGATCCCTTCAATGGGCACTCAGAAGTCAGTGGTCCCAGTTCTCAGGGAATATGTCGGATCTTCTGCAAGTCCCGAGCGCAGTTGCTCAGGATCTTCTATGGTGGGCTTGCAACGACAACATTCTCAAGGGAGAATCTTTTTGGCAACCATGGCCGGAGATAACAGTAGTAACGGACGCCTCACTCACGGGGTGGGGAGCACACACCAATGATCTGACAATCAGCGGTCGTTGTTCTCCATCGGAGTCCAAACTACACATCAACCTTTTGGAGCTGAGGGCAATCAGACTAGCGCTGAAGGCCTTTCTGCCCTCTGTACAGGGAAAGAATGTCCGGATAATGACGGACAACACAGTGGCCATGTACTACCTCAACAAGAGAGGAGGTTTAGGGTCACTACCACTGTGCAAAGAGGCAATGCAGCTATGGTTCTGGGCAATACGAGAAGGAATCTCTCTTTCGGCAATTCACATAGCCCGAGAGCAGAACACGGCGGCAGATGCTCTGAGCAGGCAGAGCACGGTCTCTCACGAGTGGGAGCTGGCTCAGGAAGTCCTCCTGGAGATCTTCGCCCTTTGGGGAACCCCTCAAGTGGATCTGTTCGCCACTGTGATCAACAGGAAGTGCGATCAGTACTGCTCAAGGGAATTTCCTCAAAGAGGAGCTCTGGGAGACGCATTTGAGTGGAGTGGAAGTTTCCACTGCTGTACGCGTTTCCCCCAGTCCCTGTGATTCCTCAAGTAATCAGGAGGTTGAGAAAGTTCAGGAAAACCATGATCCTAATTGCCCCGGATTGGGCCAGGAGTACGTGGTACCCGGACCTTCTAGACATGTCCATCTGCCCTCCAATACTTCTTCCGCAAAGAGAGGATCTTCTCTCGCAAGAGGAAGGTCGGGTTCTCCATCCAGAGGTCAAGACACTCAACCTTCACGCATGGTTTCTGAGAGGTTGAGATACAAGGATTGGGATCTTCCGGATGACGTAATGGAAATCTTGCTTTCGGCCAGAAGGCCAGCAACAAAGTCTTTGGGCCTCATTACGACCCTGGCGCTAAGGGATTACCGGTAAGGGTACCCGTACCGGTAATCCCTTAGCGCCTGATTACGAGGTCCCTTTGCGGGTTGGGGAATTTAACGCCTGCTCTTTGCAGGCGTTAAAAACCAAACCGCAAAGGGACCTTGGTGCTAAGTACGGTGCCACAATTTGCGGCACCCTACTTAGCGCCTTCCCCATTCCCATTGAGCCCTATGGGGCAAAAATGGGAATGGGGAAGGGCCATGGCGGCATGGGGAATTACCGCCCCGCCAACCTCGGAATGGGGCGGTAATTCCCCATTCCGCCATGGCGGAGTCTGTAAGTTACCGGCATGGACCATGGTGCTATTAGCACCATGGTCCAACGCCAGGGTCGTAATGAGGCCCTTTGTAACGATGTCGCTGGAACAAGTTTAGTAACTGGTGCAAAGATAAGGATGTGGACCCTTTTCAATGTGGCACCCCAATAGTGCTTTCTTTTCTATTACATCTAGCCAATCTGGGGCTCCAGATTGGAACAATGAAAGGATATCTTGCTGCGCTGTCCATTGAGGCTTCTAACATTGAAGACTGTTCTTCTTGTGGTCTTATCATCAGCCTGCAGGGTTAGTGAACTACAGGCTCTCTCATGCAAACCGCCATATACTACTTTTTATAAGGATAAACCTTCCTTTTTACCCAAGGTAGTTTCTGACTTCCATTTGTCACAAAAAATAATATTACCAACATTTTATCCTCCTCCTCATTTTACATTTCAAGAATGTCTAAATTACAACAAGATGACCAACTTTTTGTGGGTCATACTGGTCATAAACTGGGTTTATCAGTAATAAAAAAAAGACCATATCCCGCTGGATCATTCTGGCCATAATTGAATGCTACAGATTGGCGGGAAAACATAGGAAAAGACCCACCAGATGGGCTTTGAGCCCACTCTACAAGGGGAATGGCTACTTCTGCGGCTCTAAAGAGGGGAGTTCCGGCAGCAGACATTTGTTCAGCTGCAACTTGGAAATCAGTGCATACTTTCATCAAGCATTACTGCTTAGATACTGCTTCTTCCAATGAGGGGTTATTTGCCAGGGCGGTACTTCACTCCGTCCATGAAAACAGTATTTAGTACTCCCACCTCCAAAATTGCCACTGCTATGGGAGTCTATCATAAGATGAGGAATATGTGGGAGGACACAATCCATTCGAAGAACAAGTTTCTTACCAACCTTAACGTTCTTTCGAGTGGATGTTCATCCCAAGTATTCCTCATCGACCCTCCCATCCTACCCCCAGTACAGTTTACGTTTTCTTACACTTTCCTCTCACGAGGAGTGCATCAGTCATGAGGCATGCCTGGGTGTTCCTCCTATATGTTTCATCGAAAAAACAGAACTGAAGCAACGGGAGTGGCTTGAGCTATTCATACCATCGGTGACGTCGACAGAGTATGGAGCCCGTCGAGGGACAGCGCCCTCTGCCGAGAACATTTTTTTCCGAAGCAGCGAAGCTGGAGATAACGAGTTATCATAAGATAAGGAATACGTGAGAGGAACATCCAGTCGAAAGAACGTTACAGATGGTAAGTAACTTGTTCTTTAGGGTTCAAATCATGTTGAACAATATGATAAGTTTGGGGTTCAAAGGGATTTACCCCCGCACCATTCACAGTGTTATTTTGTAGGCTGACAGGGTTGTTGCCCCACGGATATCACAAATCAGGGAGTAGAATCCATTTCACAATGTGTTAGTTTTAGGGTTCGAAGGTCATTGACCCGCAGTTACCCCAGAACTAAGGACCAGAAGCATAGTACTTTATGTTCTGTCCCCACCAAAGATTGAAAATGCCTTTTCTATGCAAGTTGTTGCCTCTGAGCCCCCACCATGTCCGGTGTTGTATATCTGTTAAAGCAGGTCAGAGTATGTCATAAGAAAAGGATTCCAAAAGGAAATTGCTTCTGTGCCCTCTGGGGCCTTATAGTTCAAAACTGCGTAGGCAGAGTCATTTTCCTCTTTCCGTATGTCACTGACTGAGGTGGAGGATTATATCCTCAGTCTTTTGCTCTGAGCCAACCACGTACGGTTGCTGTTTCATCTCTGGGTTAATAGTTAGTTACAGACCGTGAACGTAATGAAATGCTGCAACCGCGTGTAAGCAAAGCAGTTTGAAGTGAGGGCAGTGTTTCTCGGTATTGCTGAACAGTAAAGTCATTTGTTGTGAAGCAAAATGGGGAGAGGGCAGATAATATAATTCTTCTAATGCGAGTAGGACACCCTAAACCGTGTCCAGTTGAAAAGTCTTTGGGCCTCATTACGAGTGTGCCAGTCTGGTAACAACGGTGCTGGTAAGCCTACTGGCACGGTTGTTACCGAATCGGCACACTCCAATTCTGCCTACCGAAGTTTTTGTCCCCGGCAGGTCTCACCCTGCAGGGCACAACGACCACGGTAGACACACCTACACGGAAGCACCAGCACCATTATTAACGGTGCCGGTGTGTCTATGGTCCCCATTCCCATTGAGTGCTATGGGACTCAAATAGGAATGGGGACTAACAAATACCGGCACTTGACTTACCGGACAGCCAGGGCTGTAATGGCCCAGTAAATTCGGCAAGCCAGGCGCCGGTCAATATTGCAAGTCTGGTAGCAGCCTGGCGGTTTTACCCTAGTAATCACTGCTCCTTCTAAACAGGTCTTCACTATTTTTTTCTGAACGAGCTTCGCCTCTGCCTTTTGTACCTGTTCAGTAATTTCCCTTTCCCTTTTCCTGCCTTCTCTTATAGACATGCACAATATTCTCCTGAATCTCCGGCCATCCCTTGTCCTCCATTCCCACTACCTTATCTAAATCGTGCTCGACTTACTCGGGGAGTCCCTTTTTTAGCATACGATAAAAAATTGCCACATTTTGATCCCCCGCTTCTCCCGTCTCTGCTCTCCACATCTCCTGAATTAACTGGATATGTGCGGCAGGATCATCATCCAACTTAATTGTTTTGGCCAAAATCTAATATATGTCTGGCGTATGGCGCTACATGACTCCCCATATCTGTACCCTGTAATTATTGAAGGGTGCTCCATTGTGCGTGTTCGTATCTAACTAATCTCTCGGTTACCCTGATCACCTCAAAGCTTGTCTAGCCGTTCCACCATTAGAGCCGTCAACAAGCTTTTTGTGTCCCCTATGGCCAATATGACACCGGCAGTCTGTTTTTCCGATGCATAAATCCACTTCCCTGCCCCTGCCTGCAATCAGCGAAGGGAGTGTCTTCATCAAATGATTCTGGTCCGTGTGCGACCATGGGATATACTATGCTTTTCCCTGTCCCTTCTGGAGCGACAGAAATCAAGTTGCCCTTGTTTCGCTGCAGCGTTCCCAGTCTTTCCCTTTCTTCTTACTACGGCCATACGAGCACCATGCCGTGTCCTAGGAACCCATGGTGTGATTTCTGTAGCCAGCGCTGCTGCAGCGGGAGGTAGGGTTGCTGCACCCTGTTCTCCCTGCTCAACAACTGATTCCCATTCATCCTCGTTGCCCTACTATCACATCACCTGACCTTTCTATGGGCACAGAAGTATACTCAGCACTACCGTAGTTAGCCGGGTCCCATTCTTCTTGCTCAAGTCCTGTACCCATAGCAACACTTTCCTTTTCGAAGTCCACGCTGACATCCTTAATAACTGACTTATCAAGCCTAAAGAGGACTTCTCCATGCGTCCACCTTCCTTCTACTTCCCTTACCTGTCTATTCTCTTCTTCCCGCTCTCCACTTCTCTGCTGGTGCAATAGTACTACCTCTTCCTTCTCTAAGGGTGACATGGGGGCTCATTACAAGTCCGGCGGTAGCTGTGCCGGGCAAACTGGCAGGCTGCTGCCAGGCTCATAGGGAATTTCCAGCTCTGCACTTGCCGGAATCACCAGGGCATTACAACCCCAGTGATTCGGTAATTCCGGAGCCGGCATTCCGTTACTCCCCAATCCCAAGGAGTCCTATAGTACTACATGGGAATGGTGACCGTGGAAACACTGGCACCGTAATTAACGGTGCCGGTGTATCCATTTCTGTCTGCAGGTGGGTGGCGTTACTCCCGCCAGGTCAGACCTGGCGGGAGTAACACCACCCGCCTACAGAACTCGTAGTTTGCCGGTCCGGAAACAACGGTGGTGGCAGATGCACCGCCACCGTTGTTTCCAGACCTGCAAACCTGTAATGAGGCCTATGGTATCACAAGTGACGACAGACGCAATAGATGCAATGTTCAAGGGTGTTTATTGAACAACAAAGGTTGAAAAAAATGCCTATCTGGCCCTTTATCTTAATATGGGAGCACGCTCGACCAACAATTAAAAAGTAACACAGTCCTAGTAGTGTCTGTCAAATGAAAATGGCCTATACTAACAAAACCTTATTACCTGCCCTTGCGCTAATAAAACAAATGTACATGTAAAGAAAAGCAGTGTTCCCTTCCCCACAATTTCAGCACAGGACAAGGTAGCACGCTCGGGCTCTAGAACACACTCTGGCTTCTTAAGCACAGAGATGCAGCTCCTGAGAAAAAGGTACAGTTCAACTCATGACCCAAGACCTACTCAGCCCTCCACAATAAAGGGCCTCATTACGAGTCAGCCACCGTTGTTTCCGGACTGGCTGATTCCGAGTTCTGCAGGTGGGAGGTGTCACTCCCGCCAGGTCTGACCTGGCGGGAGTAACGCCACCCGCCTTCAGGCGGTAATGGAAACCCTGGCGGCTCCGTCATAGACGGAACCTGTGTTTCCATTGTCCCCATCCCCATGGAGTCCTGTGGGACTCCATAGGAATGGGGATTTACAGAATCACCGGGGTTGTAATGCCCCAGTGATTCCGGCAATCACGGTGGTGGAATGGTATTACGGGTCCGGCGGCAGCCTGACTTTTTTTCCACCACGGCTACCACCGGACTCGTAATGAGGCCCAAAGTCTCTTGTTCTCACACAGTCTGTTGCCCGCCAGAAGCCTTAAATGCTTACAAAAGCAAAGTTCCTTCTTTGTAGGATTTCATAAAGTTCTCAAATGTTCAGTTTCTCAATTCACAGTAGGTCTCCTTCAGCCGGCCTCAGACCCTTTCACAATTTAAGCAATCGAAGACATTCGAATGTGCGAGGGATTTTACATTGACCTCCGCATGACCACTTCGATTGTTGCGTATCTTCACGGCAAACATGTTTTGTCACAGTGTACTTTTAAAACAGAGACTTTCGAATGGGCACTTCCACTATGCCAGACCACCCTGTTACTTGTAACTTTCATCCATAGTTCCTAGGTTATAGGCAAGGTGCAGATATCTTTGTGGTTGTATTTTCACTACATGTCCCATAATGCACTTTTCCTTATGGTTAAATAGTAGATTTGAGGATCACAAGAAAAGTTTATATATTTCTGACAAGCTCCTGCTTCAGCCTCACGCGGGTGCCTTGTTTCCCCTCACTCAGAAACTCACCGCCACGCAATGCTGTCGGGAAAAGGCTTGCCGCCCTCAATGCTGAGTTCAGGATCTCACCACCTGCCCCCCTAACCTCCTGAGGACCGACATCCACCCAGCGGAAGCAGCAATGACCTGTACTTGGCCTTGTTCTTGTCTGACTCAGGGTATCCTAGGAAACCCAAGTTGCACTTTGCCATGATTGGCTGAGGTGGTTGTCCGGGCCGGACAACCCCCCTGCTGCGTGATTGATAGCCAGGCTGTGTGAATGGGGGATTTTCGCATAAAAGGCAGGACTCTTGGGCTGGAAGTCAGAGTCGCCACTGGAACTACAAGGAACCGAAGAGAAGCGGAGAAGAAGACCGCTGCTGCAACTACCTCGTCCCGGTGAAGCCCTGCTGCAGTCCTGAGCTATCTACCCTTCAATGACCAGAGAAGATCCAGTCCGGAGTCTTCTTCCCTTGAGCCTCGTGGGGTCAACCAGCTCATCTTCCACAGCCAGAGGATCCTCTTCGTGGTCGAAATCGCTGCACACTGCTGTAGTGGTCCGGATAGCCATCTGAAGAGCCTCTCCTGTTTTAAAGGAGCGCGCCTTTTATTCACTGTCGCTGCTGCTGGCCTCATCCCTGAGTAGTCCAGACCCCTCCAGATGTCCTCATTCTTGTCTCCACATCCAAAGGTCCAGGAACCATGGGTCTGCAGGAAAGTACCTGGAACAACTGCCGTGGCACCAGCTTCTTCATTGAATAAGGTACTGTGTCCAGCTTCGAGGAACTAGGGTGAATCCCTTTTCTCCTCATCCAAGGCTTGCCCTTGTCTTCCTTCATTCTTATAACTTTTGCTTCCTCTATTGACAATATCCAAGTACTCCTGGCAACGTTGAATCTTGAACTGTCTGACTGTTTGATCCTCGACAACAGGAACCCGGTTCCACTTGACACTGGTGCAGGCCTATTGACTTTTATTTTCCTGTCAGCAAGTGTTCTCTGATTCTTTCTGCCTTGACAAAAGTATTGCCTATGACTTTTGACCCAACTCTCTTTTGTTAACTCAGGTGATAAGTTTGTTTTTACCCCGGTAACATTTGTTCCCGCGGATACACGTTTCTTTTTAGTAAGACCGAACTGTCAAAAAGTGATCGCATATGTATCCCCGGTAACGTCCTTGTTTCATAACACCGGTCTGTCAAAACCAAAGGTACTTACCTTGAGTTGTGCTGCACAAAGTGAATTGGTTGTGTGTAGTGTATTTTTCATGTGGTTTTAATTTAATAAAAGTGAAGTGTTTTACCAACAGATGGTTTAAAAATAAATGTACTTATATTTTTTACCTGAAACCTTGAGTCAGTGTTTGCTTGAGTCACAGTAATTGTGGTCCTTTGGGTAATCTCTGCTACTGCTCACTTACTCTTGAGATAGGTCTGGCTGCTCAGCCATTGCTAACACTTTTTCTGTGTAGTACAGGCTTGTACCAAAGGTGAACTTGTATTACCACTTGTAGTCTTAATTGTGTGTAGTGGTCCCTAATGGCACTGCACAGGATTCTGCCTAACAGAGACCTTCACAACCGCATGGTACTATCACCCCCATGCGTGACCACTCCAACAGCAGGGTTCAAATAATGTTCACCAGCAGCACTTTGCCAGAGACCTTCGCAACCTCACAGTATTGTCTCCCCTGTGTGTGACCACTCTGACAAAAAGAGTTTCTCTTTATAGTTCAATCACAATTACCTCAGGCGGGCCCACAGCCCTTCATTCAGTGATAGCAAACATCCTTTGGTGTTAATCTTTCGCCTTCAGGATCGTGGCACATCTCTATTCACTTGTATGCCCTCTCCCTTGAAGTATCCTTCACATTCGTTAAACCGTTATTTTTATCTTACTGAAGCATATTTCCAAAGTGCCTCCTTTTACAACACAGCTCTGTTACTTTATTTCCTCTCTCAGCGTCCTCCGCCGGTTTATCACAAAGTCTTTCTTTCACTTCAAAGCACTTTTCCTCTTCACGTGTAGCCTCGCGTGCAACATTGTAATGTTTTTTCATTCGCACGTATCACATGCCAGGCTCCTCCCTTTACAGACTCACCAGCAGTGAATACAATGTTGTGTTCTTTGTTTCTCTGCACGGTTCAGGTCAGGGTCTTACCCACCTGTCTCTCAGATGCTCCCAGGCACTCTCGCAGCCTCTGGGTAGCAACAAGCACTGTGGAGTCTCTCGCAGCATAGGGTCGAGCACACCGCTTGCTACCCTTATAGTCAGCTGTTTAGCTCCTTATGGGTTCTTCAGATCTCCTGGTATACTCCCCTTACGGGTATCCTCTTATGGGTTCTTCAGATCCTCTGGTATACTCCCCTGCCAGGAGTCCTTCTCTGGGGTCTTGCCGATCCCCTGGTATACTCCCTTGCCGGGTATCCTCTTATGGGTTCTTCAGATCCCCTGGTATACTCCCCTGCCAGGTATCTTCCCACAGTTTTACAGTTTCAAAATGCCTGTTAAGCTTGGCTGCCAGGAATACTTTTGTAAACTTCTTAGATCCCCTGGAATACTTCTCTGCTAGGTATCTTGCCAGCATCGCCATCACCTCAGTCACCAATATGGCATGAGCAACGCAAACCCTTCTTTACCATTGAGACCATTATCAACACCCCAACATTAGGCAGTATTTTCAACAGGGCATTAAGGGCATGCTCTTTTGGACACGCACCTACTGGTATGTGCCAATAGTGTGACGGCATGAATTACGAATGCATTTCGGATGATAGTGAGGAGAGACTCCCAAAGACTTTTCCTCATTGCCAAAGATGCGATTGTGGTCTCTGATCTGAGTTCATTCTTCCCGGCAATCTTTTGAGCGATTGATGTGTTTGCAGAGAAATCTGGGTTTAAAATCAAGGTTTGGCTGTGTCCTCATGGCCTGCATGATTCTTAAAGTGCCTAGACACTGTTGCATGTTGCTTTGAACCTCAATTCAATCATTGCCTCTTCAATAGTCATGTCTGGTTTATAGTTGCGTGAGGGAACACTATACTAGTGCCCAAAGGACAAGCTGCTGACCTAGTCTGAAGCAAATATGGCCTTCTGTTTATATATGGAAATGTGGAGGTGTATGTGCTTGTTGAGGCTTTGCAGTGTAAATGATGGAACATAAATGCACAGATCTGATAAGTAAAGTATCCGCTTAGTGTGGTGTGGATACTAAAATTGACATATAACTATAAATTAAACGCAATATTCCAGCTGCCATCACATCTGGGGCCAGATTACAGAAACATTGCACCGGTGCAAGTGCCAAGTTGCACAGTATTAGCACTAGGGGGAAGTTTGCCCTCTTTCCAAAAACACTGGGACATATTAGAAAACCTTTGTACCGTCACAAGTGCAGTTTGGCATGGTATAGGAACCTGGGCAAAATTGCCTTAGTGCAAAAAATATACATTTGCAATGCATTTTTTTTTTGCATGCGGGCATGTTTGCCCTAGTGCCAATACAGATTGATATTAGCACTAGGGCAACATTTGCCCTGGTGCAAAAATGCATTGAAAATATATCTTTTTTGCACTAGGGCAATGTTTGCCTTGGTGCTTGTAACATGTCAAACTGTACTTGTCAAGGTGAAAAGGTTTTGCAATATGTCCCAGTGTTTTTCTAAAAAATAGGGCAAAGTTGGCTCTAATGCTCATACTGTGTACATCTGCACTTGCACTGTGCAAAGTTTCTGTAATCTGGCTCCTGTTTCATCAGTGTTGCATAATTTTGTAATCATTGGAGCAGTACCTCTCTACCATCCATTGGGATACTTGTACCCAATAGATGGGACTCCCAAGTCCTATCAGTTACTACAAGCAGGCAATTGACTAGTACGCGCAACTAGTACTGAGAACCAGAGTACCTGGTAAATGTTGTCAGTGATTTTCAAAATGTATTAATTATTCATATGAATTTCATTTTAATTCTATAGGTGATTGATGCCCAGAAAAAGACAGCAGCGGTTCTGGTAATTTCTCTGATGGACTAATACAGTACACAGCTTCATTGAGAGAGTATGCGCTATCTATGCATCTTGAAGGAGACACCTCAAGGAACTAATTGGCTTTTCAAAGTAACGCCCTGCTACTGAATCCCTGGAGGTTTTCTGCCAAATGATCTCATGCTGACATCCTGCATCAATGCAAGTGAATATACAGAACGTTAGACTGGTCACTGGCCGCCTCATGCTGACGTCCAGCATCAATGCAAGTGAATATACGGAATGTTGGACTGGTCACTGGCCGCCTCATGCTGACATCCAGCATCAATGCAAGTGAATATACGGAATGTTAGACTGGTCACTGGCTGCCTCATGCTGACATCCAGCATCAATGCCAGTGAATATACGGAATGTTAGACTGGTCACTGGCTGCCTAATGCTGACATCCAGCATCAATGCAAGTGAATATACAGAATGTTAGACTGGTCACTGGCCGCCTCATGCTGACGTCCAGCATCAATGCAAGTGAATATACAGAATGTTAGACTGGTCACTGGCCGCCTCATGCTGACATCCAGCATCAATGCCAGTGAATATACGGAATGTTAGACTGGTCACTGGCTGCCTAATGCTGACATCCAGCATCAATGCAAGTGAATATACAGAATGTTAGACTGGTCACTGGCCGCCTCATGCTGACGTCCAGCATCAATGCAAGTGAATATACAGAATGTTAGACTGGTCACTGGCCGCCTCATGCTGACATCCAGCATCAATGCAAGTGAATATACAGAATGTTAGACTGGTCACTGGCCGCCTCATGCTGACGTCCAGCATCAATGCAAGTGAATATACAGAATGTTAGACTGGTCACTGGCCGCCTCATGCTGACGTCCAGCATCAATGCAAGTGAATATACAGAATGTTAGACTGGTCACTGGCCGCCTCATGCTGACGTCCAGCATCAATGCAAGTGAATATACAGAATGTTAGACTGGTCACTGGCCGCCTCATGCTGACGTCCAGCATCAATGCAAGTGAATATACAGAATGTGAGACTGGTCACTGGCCGCCTCATGCTGACATCCAGCATCAATGCAAGTGAATATACAGAATGTTAGACTGGTCACTGGCCGCCTCATGCTGACGTACAGCATCAATGCAAGTGAATATACAGAATGTTAGACTGGTCACTGGCCGCCTAATGCTGACATCCAGCATCAATGCAAGTGAATATACAGAATGTTGGACTGGTCACCGGCCGCCTCATGCTGACGTCCAGCATCAATGCAAGTGAATATACAGAATGTTAGACTGGTCACCGGCCGCCTCATGCTAACGTCCAGCATCAATGCAAGTGAATATACAGAATGTTAGACTGGTCACTGGCCGCCTAATGCTGACATCCAGCATCAATGCAAGTGAATATACAGAACGTTAGACTGGTCACTGGCCGCCTCATGCTGACGTCCAGCATCAATGCAAGTGAATATACAGAATGTTAGACTGGTCACTGGCCGCCTCATGCTGACGTCCAGCATCAATGCAAGTGAATATACAGAATGTTAGACTGGTCACTGGCCGCCTCATGCTGACATCCAGCATCAATGCAAGTGAATATACAGAATGTTAGACTGGTCACTGGCCGCCCCAGCATAAAAACAGTGTATTATTTTCTGCAAGAAACGCCTATTGCTTAGCTCATTATTCACGATACAACACCTGTGGCATTGAAAAATCTACACATGAGAAACTTCATTTGTGCCCTGAATGCAGGAAAACGTTACAGTATGGAGAGAGAGCATGTTCACAAAGCGAGTACACAAACTGGTGAGAAACCTCATCAGTGCACTGAATGTTGGAAATGCTTCGGTGTGAAGGGGTTTCTTCACCAGTAGCTCTGTTTGGTCTTCTGTGGTAATAGGGGGGTATCTCAGCGACCCTCAGTCTGCTGGGTGTCTTCACCAGTATCTCTGTTTGGTCTTCTGTGGTAATAGGGGGGTATCTCAGCGACCCTCAGTCTGCTGGGTGTCTTCACCAGTAGCTCTGTTTGGTCTTCTGTGGTAATAGGGCGGTATCTCAGCGACCCTCAGTCTGCTAGGTGTCTTCACCAGTATCTCTGTTTGGTCTTCTGTGGTAATAGGGCGGTATCTCAGCGACCCTCAGTCTGCTAGGTGTCTTCACCAGTAGCTCTGTTCGGTCTTCTGTGGTAATAGTGGGGTATCTCAGCGACCCTCAGTCTGCTGGGTGTCTTCACCAGTAGCTCTGTTTGGTCTTCTGTGGTAATAGAGAAGTATCTCAGCGACCCTCAGTCTGCTCCTCTTTCTCTGGGGGTTAATAAGCCCAATGCTATTCAGAGCTCTCCTCTGTAGCCTTTCCTTCCTAGAATGAATTGATAAATTGAATTGAATTGATATTTTATTTCTATCGCGCTCATGCACAGGTGTTTCAGAGCGCGACAAGGCAAGGGAGAGGAACAGGGGTGAAACAAAAAAAGCGATCTTGCTAGGCCCAGTGACACTATGATACAATGTATCCACCTGCTCTGGTCTCATAGCGACTGGTGAAATCCCAGACTGCTTTTGCTGGTGTGGCCACCCCCTGCCCATGTGTGGTAGCTCCATCCCCTTCTTCTACAATCCCAGCGACGTACGGACTGCCATGACATTGGCCCCGCGCCACAGCTCTCCCTGGGCTCCGAGGCCCCTCCTGTCCCGCAGGATTTATCTACTGTTTGAAAGGTGCGCATTTTAATTGCGGACATGCCCGTGAGTCAGGCCGCACGGATGGCCCGCGCCACCCGCTTGTCTAGCTGCTGCCGCAGAGGGCTTCGTAGCTGGAGTCAGATCGGGTCCAGCATCCAGCATCCCATTCTGCAATGCACCCCTGTCCCCCAGGAGCTACTAAACCAGTTCTCGTCATCATATTGCGCTCTGGTGCTTATAAACATGGCTTTCTAGTCTGAAACTAAAACTACAATGACTGTAATGAATACTGAATGGAGTTACTGAAAGCAAACGCTTGGACATCTCAACCCCAGAAGGGGGCATTTCAAGAGCTGTGTTTCTGCATATTATTCAAACATTGTGTAAATAAGCAGCAGTTGGTTTGTCCTTTGTTCCATAGCCCTTCCTTCAGACGAGTGGTGGGCAACCAGTGGCCCTCCAGATGTTTTGGTCTACAGCTCACATCAGCCCTCTCCATTCTAGTTCATCAGGAGCGGCCATGGAATTAGGAGGCCTTAACATTTGGAGAGCCGCAGCTTTGGGATTTTACCAGGATGAAAAAAACTAGAGAATCCCTCCCCCATAACCACCCCCTCCCCCACTGGCACATAATTATCAACATGATCCCAATCAAGGCGCCGAGGGACTGGCGGCCCAGCTACGGAGAGTTCATTGAGCATTTGCAATTAACCTGCCAATGCAGCCCCCCCACCCAACAGCAGAAATAGCTTAAGTGCAGAACAGTCAACAAGGGTGCATGGGCAGCCTGACCTCCTGAGTAGCACCTACTGACTTCTCACCCTGGTCACCTCCTGACCTCTCCCACCCAACAGCAGAAATAGCTTAAGTGCAGAACAGTCAACAAGGGTGCATGGGCAGCCTGACCTCCTGAGTAGCACCTACTGACTTCTCACCCTGGCCACCTCCTGACCTCTCCCACCCAACAGCAGAAATAGCTTAAGTGCAGAACAGTCAACAAGGGTGCATGGGCAGCCTGACCTCCTGAGTAGCACCTACTGACTTCTCACCCTGGTCACCTCCTGACCTCTCCCACCCAACAGCAGAAATAGCTTAAGTGCAGAACAGTCAACAAGGGTGCATGGGCAGCCTGACCTCCTGAGTAGCAGAAATGAAAACATCTTCTTTTATAGAGAATAGGTACAGAAATTGCAATGTGCATCTAAAACTGCTTCATCTTTTTCCGTCTCTCTCTCACCCTGGCCACCTCCTGAACTCTCCCACCTTGCCCTCTGCACCTTCAGACCTCCCCCACCTTGCCCTCTGCACCTTCAGACCTCTCCCACCTTGCCCTCTGCACCTTCAGACCTCTCCTACCTCCCTCTCCACCTACTGACTCCTCACCCTGGTCACCTCCTGACCTCTCCCACCTTGCCCTCTGCACCTTCAGACCTCTCCTACCTCCCTCTCCACCTACTGACTCCTCACCCTGGTCACCTCCTGACCTCTCCCACCTTGCCCTCTGCACCTTCAGACCTCTCCTACCTCCCTCTCCACCTACTGACTCCTCACCCTGGTCACCTCCTGACCTCTCCCACCTTGCCCTCTGCACCTTCAGACCTCTCCTACCTCCCTCTCCACCTACTGACTCCTCACCCTGGCCACCTCCTGAACTCTCCCACCTTGCCCTCTGCACCTTCAGACCTCCCCCACCTTGCCCTCTGCACCTTCAGACCTCTCCCACCTTGCCCTCTGCACCTTCAGACCTCTCCCATCTTGCCCTCTGCACCTTCAGACCTCTCCTACCTCCCTCTCCACCTACTGACTCCTCACCCTGGTCACCTCCTGACCTCTCCCACCTTGCCCTCTGCACCTTCAGACCTCTCCTACCTCCCTCTCCACCTACTGACTCCTCACCCTGGTCACCTCCTGACCTCTCCCACCTTGCCCTCTGCACCTTCAGACCTCTCCTACCTCCCTCTCCACCTACTGACTCCTCACCCTGGTCACCTCCTGACCTCTCCCACCTTGCCCTCTGCACCTTCAGACCTCTCCTACCTCCCTCTCCACCTACTGACTCCTCACCCTGGTCACCTCCTGACCTCTCCCACCTTGCCCTCTGCACCTTCAGACCTCTCCTACCTCCCTCTCCACCTACTGACTCCTCACCCTGGCCACCTCCTGAACTCTCCCACCTTGCCCTCTGCACCTTCAGACCTCCCCCACCTTGCCCTCTGCACCTTCAGACCTCTCCCACCTTGCCCTCTGCACCTTCAGACCTCTCCCATCTTGCCCTCTGCACCTTCAGACCTCTCCTACCTCCCTCTCCACCTACTGACTCCTCACCCTGGTCACCTCCTGACCTCTCCCACCTTGCCCTCTGCACCTTCAGACCTCTCCTACCTCCCTCTCCACCTACTGACTCCTCACCCTGGTCACCTCCTGACCTCTCCCACCTTGCCCTCTGCACCTTCAGACCTCTCCTACCTCCCTCTCCACCTACTGACTCCTCACCCTGGTCACCTCCCGACCTCTCCCACCTTGCCCTCTGCACCTTCAGACCTCTCCTACCTCCCTCTCCACCTACTGACTCCTCACCCTGGTCACCTCCTGACCTCTCCCACCTTGCCCTCTGCACCTTCAGACCTCTCCTACCTCCCTCTCCACCTACTGACTCCTCACCCTGGCCACCTCCTGAACTCTCCCACCTTGCCCTCTGCACCTTCAGACCTCCCCCACCTTGCCCTCTGCACCTTCAGACCTCTCCCACCTTGCCCTCTGCACCTTCAGACCTCTCCCATCTTGCCCTCTGCACCTTCAGACCTCTCCTACCTCCCTCTCCACCTACTGACTCCTCACCCTGGTCACCTCCTGACCTCTCCCACCTTGCCCTCTGCACCTTCAGACCTCTCCTACCTCCCTCTCCACCTACTGACTCCTCACCCTGGTCACCTCCTGACCTCTCCCACCTTGCCCTCTGCACCTTCAGACCTCTCCTACCTCCCTCTCCACCTACTGACTCCTCACCCTGGTCACCTCCTGACCTCTCCCACCTTGCCCTCTGCACCTTCAGACCTCTCCTACCTCCCTCTCCACCTACTGACTCCTCACCCTGGCCACCTCCTGAACTCTCCCACCTTGCCCTCTGCACCTTCAGACCTCCCCCACCTTGCCCTCTGCACCTTCAGACCTCTCCCACCTTGCCCTCTGCACCTTCAGACCTCTCCCATCTTGCCCTCTGCACCTTCAGACCTCTCCTACCTCCCTCTCCACCTACTGACTCCTCACCCTGGTCACCTCCTGACCTCTCCCACCTTGCCCTCTGCACCTTCAGACCTCTCCTACCTCCCTCTCCACCTACTGACTCCTCACCCTGGCCACCTCCTGAACTCTCCCACCTTGCCCTCTGCACCTTCAGACCTCCCCCACCTTGCCCTCTGCACCTTCAGACCTCTCCCACCTTGCCCTCTGCACCTTCAGATCTCTGCTACCTCCTTCTCACCCTGGCCACCTCCTGAACTCTCCCACCTTGCCCTCTGCACCTTCAGACCTCCCCCACCTTGCTCTCTGCACCTTCAGACCTCTCCCACCTTGCCCTCTGCACCTTCAGACCTCTCCCATCTTGCCCTCTGCACCTTCAGACCTCTCCTACCTCCCTCTCCACCTACTGACTCCTCACCCTGGTCACCTCCTGACCTCTCCCACCTTGCCCTCTGCACCTTCAGACCTCTCCTACCTCCCTCTCCACCTACTGACTCCTCACCCTGGTCACCTCCTGACCTCTCCCACCTTGCCCTCTGCACCTTCAGACCTCTCCTACCACCCACTCCACCTACTGACTCCTCACCCTGGCCACCTCCTGAACTCTCCCACCTTGCCCTCTGCACCTTCAGACTTCCCCCACCTTGCCCTCTGCACCTTCAGACCTCTCCCACCTTGCCCTCTGCACCTTCAGACCTCTCCCATCTTGCCCTCTGCACCTTCAGACCTCTCCTACCTCCCCCTCCACCTACTGACTCCTCACCCTGGTCACCTCCTGACCTCTCCCACCTTGCCCTCTGCACCTTCAGACCTCTCCTACCCCCCTCTCCACCTACTGACTCCTCACCCTGGCCACCTCCTGAACTCTCCCACCTTGCCCTCTGCACCTTCAGACCTCCCCCACCTTGCCCTCTGCACCTTCAGACCTCTCCCACCTTGCCCTCTGCACCTTCAGACCTCTCCCATCTTGCCCTCTGCACCTTCAGACCTCTCCTACCTCCCTCTCCACCTACTGACTCCTCACCCTGGTCACCTCCTGACCTCTCCCACCTTGCCCTCTGCACCTTCAGACCTCTCTTACCTCCCTCTCCACCTACTGACTCCTCACCCTGGTCACCTCCTGACCTCTCCCACCTTGCCCTCTGCACCTTCAGACCTCTCCTACCTCCCTCTCCACCTACTGACTCCTCACCCTGGTCACCTCCTGAACTCTCCCACCTTGACATCTGCACCTTCAGACCTCCCCCACCTTGCCCTCTGCACCTTCAGACCTCTCCCACCTTGCCCTCTGCACCTTCAGACCTCTCCCATCTTGCCCTGTGCACCTTCAGACCTCTCCTACCTCCCTCTCCACCTACTGACTCCTCACCCTGGTCACCTCCTGACCTCTCCCACCTTGCCCTCTGCACCTTCAGACCTCTCCTACCTCCCTCTCCACCTACTGACTCCTCACCCTGGTCACCTCCTGACCTCTCCCACCTTGCCCTCTGCACCTTCAGACCTCTCCTACCTCCCTCTCCACCTACTGACACCTCACCCTGGTCACCTCCTGACCTCTCCCACCTTGCCCTCTGCACCTTCAGACCTCTCCTACCTGCCTCTCCACCTACTGACTCCTCACCCTGGCCACCTCCTGAACTCCCCCACCTTGCCCTCTGCACCTTCAGACCTCCCCCACCTTGCCCTCTGCACCTTCTGACCTCTCCCACCTTGCCCTCTGCACCTTCAGACCTCTCCCATCTTGCCCTCTGCACCTTCAGACCTCTCCTACCTCCCTCTCCACCTACTGACTCCTCACCCTGGTCACCTCCTGACCTCTCCCACCTTGCCCTCTGCACCTTCAGACCTCTCCTACCTCCCTCTCCACCTACTGACTCCTCACCCTGGCCACCTCCTGAACTCTCCCACCTTGCCCTCTGCACCTTCAGACCTCCCCCACCTTGCCCTCTGCACCTTCAGACCTCTCCCACCTTGCCCTCTGCACCTTCAGACCTCTCCCATCTTGCCCTCTGCACCTTCAGACCTCTCCTACCTCCCTCTCCACCTACTGACTCCTCACCCTGGTCACCTCCTGACCTCTCCCACCTTGCCCTCTGCACCTTCAGACCTCTCCTACCTCCCTCTCCACCTACTGACTCCTCACCCTGGTCACCTCCTGACCTCTCCCACCTTGCCCTCTGCACCTTCAGACCTCTCCTACCTCCCTCTCCACCTACTGACTCCTCACCCTGGTCACCTCCTGACCTCTCCCACCTTGCCCTCTGCACCTTCAGACCTCTCCTACCTCCCTCTCCACCTACTGACTCCTCACCCTGGCCACCTCCTGAACTCTCCCACCTTGCCCTCTGCACCTTCAGACCTCCCCCACCTTGCCCTCTGCACCTTCAGACCTCTCCCACCTTGCCCTCTGCACCTTCAGACCTCTCCCATCTTGCCCTCTGCACCTTCAGACCTCTCCTACCTCCCTCTCCACCTACTGACTCCTCACCCTGGTCACCTCCTGACCTCTCCCACCTTGCCCTCTGCACCTTCAGACTGTAAGATTTTCAAACACTAACCTGCTGGTGCAGCAATCAACGAGGCAGTTGGGGAGCCCCCTAGGGACCCTGACACCTCCCCTCTCCTGATTAGGAAACAAGTGGTGGTGTAAGGGATCCCAGGGAAACCCTCCTGGGGGAGAAAACCCTGCCGGAACAGAGATGGATCCAATCGTCCTCGGTACGTCGATCTTCAACGTGGGAAGGATTCTATTTGCAGGACTCTGTCTGCTTCTGTATTCTAATTTAAACAAACAGGGTATGAGCTGAAATATTATCAATGAGAAAACAGATAGAAGTGAGAAAAGAGCAGTACCGAGCGGGTTGGATGGAGGAGGAGTCTTGAGGAGTCTCGGAGGTCGGGAGAGGGAGGCTGGAGACGGACACAAGTCTGTAGATATGTAGATAGGTAGGTAAAGAGAAAAGGTAAGTTTAAGGACAAGGATGTAGGTAACATGCACCCTAGCTGCGAACTTACGGAGCGTCTGAGGAGAGAAGCGACGCGCTGAGCTGTGGTTCTGCAGCACCATATCCGGGATCCTTGGAACAGCGCGGTGACGTCAGAGGACGTCTGACCGAAGACGGGAATACTGCAACGCTACCCGTAGTAACAGGAGCCATGCTGGGAGACGGAAACAAGGACAAAGTCCGCATTCTCCAGCGCCGCCAAAGGGAGCCGCGGCGCCAGCGAGACATGACAGTATGCCCCCCTCCAAGGGTCCCCCCACCGGGTTTGTCGGGGTGCAACCTATGAAAGCGGCGAACAAGCAAAGGTGCGTGGACAGCAGAGGCTGGTTCCCACGAACGGTCCGCTATAGTATACCCCTTCCAGTGGATCAGATATTGAAGTCGACCATGATGATAACGAGAATCACAAACACCGGAGACTTCGAATTCGGGACCATCTTCAGTTGACACAGGTGGAGGACAGTCCGTAGAACGACCGAATCGATCTGGAACATGGAGCTTGAGTTGGGACACATGAAACACTGGGTGAATCCGGGACCAAGATGGAGGAAGTTGCAATTCAAAGGCTAGCGAGCCCTTCGACCTTAAAACAGTAAAAGGTCCAAAGAATTTAGGAGACAATTTAGACGGAATCAAGTGTCTAGGAAGGAATCTTGCCGAGAGCCAAACCAGATCCCCCGGAGTAATCTTGGGTGATGGTGAACGATGCAAATCCGCAAAGCGTTTGGAGCTTTCCTGAGCTTCTAGCAAAGCAGTCCTGGCCAAATGATGTCCCTGATGGATGTCCCCCATAAGGGCGTCGGCATCTGGAAATGCCGAAGTTTTGAGAAGGGAGGAAGGAGAACAGGAGGGATGGTATCCATAGGTACAATGAAATGGACTTGTTTTAATGGATGCATGAGGAGCGTTGTTATAGGCAAACTCTGCCAAGGGTAACAGTTCCATCCAGTTATCTTGAGCCGCAGACACAAAGCAACGCAGATAAGTTTCCAGGGTTTGATTCAGACGTTCGGTCTGTCCGTTAGTTTGAGGATGGTAGCCTGAACTTAAAGCTCTTTTAATCCCCAAAGCGGAACAGACCTGCTTCCAGTATCGGGAGATATACTGCGAACCTCGATCGGACACTATACTGTCTGGAAGACCATGCTGAGAAAATATGGTATTGATGAAGCGTCTGGCCATTTGTGAGGCAGTTGGTATGGAGGGCAAAGCCAGAAAATGGGCCAATTTGGTAAAATAATCGACCGTTACCATAATGGTGGTACAACCTTTAGACGTAGGCAAGTCGACAATGAAGTCCGTAGAAATCAGTTGCCAGGGACGGGTAGGTATTTGTACTGTTGCCAGTTTCCCAAACGGTTTGCTGCGAGGGGTTTTGGCTTGGAGGCAAACCATGCATGATGAAACATAGTCTTTCACGTCCTTTCCCAGGGTTTCCCACCAAAAATGCCTTAAAACAAGCTCCCGAGTACTGGCTATCCCGCGATGTCCGGCCATGACAGAATCATGACACATATGCATCACTTCAGTACGGAGTTGGAGAGTAGGGACATAGACTCGATGGTTCTGATAATAGCATCCGCCTTCAAAGGAGAGACCCCACTTTCCCATTTGAAGACTGATAGAATCCTTGATGAGACAGGTTTGGGATGCAATTGAGTGAAGGAAATCTTGGACTCCCGCAATAAATGTAGCCCGAGGAAACAGTTTTTCGGTCTGAAAACCAGGTTTGCATGTTGGATCTCTGCGTGATAATGCATCGGCTTGTAGATTGGTGTTGCCCGGAATGATTGTGAATGTTATGTTGTAGGGAGAAAAGAAATGTGCCCATCTAGCTTGCCGACTGTTACGGGTTTCTGCGTACTGGAGGCTTTTAAGATTTTGATGATCCGTGCGTACTTCGATAAGATGTTGGGAACCCAATAGGAGATGTCTCCATTCCTGAAATGCTCGTTTTATGGCCAATAGTTCCTTCTCTAATACTGTGTAGTTGATTTCCGAGGGAGAGAAGGTTTTAGAAAGATAGGCCACAGGATGTTCTAATCCAAGTGCCTGAGTCTGTTTCAATACGGCTCCCAAGGCGAAGTGAGAGGCGTCTGTTTCTACAATAAAGGGTAGGCTCTGGTCTGGAGTTCGTAAGATTGGGGCTGACGTAAAAAGAGTTTTCAAAGTGTCAAAGGCAGACTGAGCTTCTATTGTCCATTCGAAAGTCTTCCCCTTCTTAAGCAGCCTTGTTAGAGGTAAAACAACAGAAGAAAACCCTGCAATAAACTTCCTGTAAAAGTTTGAGAATCCCAGAAAACTTTGGAGTTCTCTGACGGTACGAGGTGGAGACCATTCTAGAATTGCTGTTACTTTGCTGGGATCCATTGAAATCCCAGAGGAGGACAGGACGAACCCTAGATAAGTAACTGTAGTCTGATGAAATTTGCACTTTTCTGGTTTACAGAATAGGTGGTTGTTCCGTAATCTGTGTAAGACTTGACTCACATGTTGGTGATGTTCTTTTGGGTCCTTGGAGTACACCAGGATGTCATCGAGATATACGACTGTTGTGTGGAGAAGGAGATCAGAAAATATATGGTCGATGAATCTCTGGAAAACAGCAGGAGCATTTGATAAACCAAAGGGCATCACCCGGTACTCGAAATGACCAAAAGGGGTGCGAAAGGCTGTTTTCCACTCATCCCCCTCCTTAATCCTGATGAGGTGATAGGCTCCTCTGAGATCTAGTTTAGTGTAGATTGTGGCTCCCTTTACGGCCTCCAAAATATCAGGGATGAGTGGCATCGGATAACGATCCGGAATGGTGATTTTGTTAAGACCCCGATAATCTATGCAGGGCCTTAATTCTTCTGTGTCCTTCTTCGCTATGAAAAACAACGATGCCCCTGCCGGAGAGATTGATTCCGTTATCAGACCGTTCTTGAGGTTGGTATCCAGATACTGTCTTAAGACCGATTTTTCCTTCTCCAAAAGGATGTACATTTTACCGAAGGGTATGGGTTGTGAAGATTCAAGTCGAATCGAACAATCGTCTCTTCTATGAGGCGGAAGGTCCGAGAACTGAGAAGAAGAAAAAATGTCCTGGAACTCCTCATATTCGGGAGGAAGAAGACTGATCTGGTCCACTATTTTCTGGGATCTTTCAGGAGGTGAAGGAGGAGTAAAGAATCCTACAGAGCTGTCAGCCAGACAGTGTTGAACACAATGTTCTGACCCCAAAAAGATAGAACCAGCTGACCAATTTATGAATGGATTGTGTAGCTTTAACCAGGGTAATCCCAAAATGACGGGATAGTGGGCGGCCTTAATAATGTCGAATATGATCTCTTCTCTGTGGGAACCGATAGACATCTTTAAGGCGAACGTTTGTTCCCGTATAGGTCCTGAAACTAGAGGCGTGCCATCCACCCCTTCAACAGGTATGGCAAAGGCTTTGGGAGAGCGAGGTAAATTCTGTGATTTAGCCCACAAATCGTCTATGAACAATCCCGCTGCACCGCAATCTATCAAGGCGGGTACCGTTACTACGGTTCTATCTGGTAAGGATAGAGAGACCCGTAAAACTACCATGTCCAATGATGGAGGAATCAGGGTTGGAGAGTGGGAACCAGCACCCGCTGCCCCGACCGTTGTTCCCTTTGCGGTTGGGGTCTGGCGTTTCCCGAACGTGCTTGCCGTCTAAGAGGAGCAATAGGGCATTCTTGTACTGTATGAGAGGAAGAGCCGCAGTACATACATAGCCCTTGGTTTTTCCTGCGAGCCCGTTCCTCTGGAGTAAGAGGTCCCCGAGTAATTCCCACTTGCATAGGTTCATCTGAATTAGTGGTTTTAGGAACTGAAACTATGTCTGGCCCAAAGTGGTGACTTCTCCCTTTCTTCCTTTCCGTTTGTCGTTCTTGTAGCCGATAGTCTAACTGCATGGTGAGGGAGACCAATTCCGCAAGAGTATTGGGCCTAGAGATCCGCGCGAGTTCGTCTTTTAACTCTTCATGAAGCCCCCTTCTGAACAAAGTTATCAGAGCGTCATCGGCCCAAGAGGTGCCGGCCGCCATTTGTTTGAATCGAGTGATGTATTCTAGAATACCTAAGGATCCTTGCTTGATATCTAGCAATTTCTCCTGAGTGGAGACATGGTACTCTTTTCTTGAAAACATAGCCTTCAGGCTGGCAGTAAAAGCGGGCACTGAATCAAGAATGGCGTTATTAGAAGTTACAATAGGGGTGGCCCAAGCTAGAGCGGGTCCTGTTAGATGGGTAATCATGTATCCTACCCTATCTCTATCTGAGGGAAAAAAAGATGTTTTAAAAGCAAATTGCACTGTGCAAGCGTCCAGAAATTCCCTTAGTGATTGAGGATTTCCGTCATATTTCCCTCCTGGTAATGGACCCGGAGGGATTTCCGAACTTGTGGGAGGCTTCACTGACATTTGCTGTTTCAGATAAGCGTTCTCATGTTTCAAGGCTTGTACCTCATGGGACAAACCTTGTACCACAGTCGTTAATTGCTGCACCTGGTCTAACGCTGCTTGCAGCGTTGTCATGATCAGAAATTTATCTTTCTTTTTTACGGGCGTCGCTTGCTGTAAGATTTTCAAACACTAACCTGCTGGTGCAGCAATCAACGAGGCAGTTGGGGAGCCCCCTAGGGACCCTGACACCTCCCCTCTCCTGATTAGGAAACAAGTGGTGGTGTAAGGGATCCCAGGGAAACCCTCCTGGGGGAGAAAACCCTGCCGGAACGGAGATGGATCCAATCGTCCTCGGTACGTCGATCTTCAACGTGGGAAGGATTCTATTTGCAGGACTCTGTCTGCTTCTGTATTCTAATTTAAACAAACAGGGTATGAGCTGAAATATTATCACGGAGAAAACAGATAGAAGTGAGAAAAGAGCAGTACCGAGCGGGTTGGATGGAGGAGGAGTCTTGAGGAGTCTCGGAGGTCGGGAGAGGGAGGCTGGAGACGGACACAAGTCTGTAGATATGTAGATAGGTAGGTAAAGAGAAAAGGTAAGTTTAAGGACAAGGATGTAGGTAACATGCACCCTAGCTGCGAACTTACGGAGCGTCTGAGGAGAGAAGCGACGCGCTGAGCTGTGGTTCTGCAGCACCATATCCGGGATCCTTGGAACAGCGCGGTGACGTCAGAGGACGTCTGACCGAAGACGGGAATACTGCAACGCTACCCGTAGTAACAGGAGCCATGCAGGGAGACGGAAACAAGGACAAAGTCCGCATTCTCCAGCGCCGCCAAAGGGAGCCGCGGCGCCAGCGAGACATGACACAGACCTCCCCCACCTTGCCCTCTGCACCTTCAGACCTCTCCCACCTTGCCCTCTGCACCTTCAGACCTCTCCCATCTTGCCCTCTGCACCTTCAGACCTCTCCTACCTCCCTCTCCACCTACTGACTCCTCACCCTGGTCACCTCCTGACCTCTCCCACCTTGCCCTCTGCACCTTCAGACCTCTCCTACCTCCCTCTCCACCTACTGACTCCTCACCCTGGTCACCTCCTGACCTCTCCCACCTTGCCCTCTGCACCTTCAGACCTCTCCTACCTCCCTCTCCACCTACTGACTCCTCACCCTGGTCACCTCCTGACCTCTCCCACCTTGCCCTCTGCACCTTCAGACCTCTCCTACCTGCCTCTCCACCTACTGACTCCTCACCCTGGCCACCTCCTGAACTCCCCCACCTTGCCCTCTGCACCTTCAGACCTCCCCCACCTTGCCCTCTGCACCTTCTGACCTCTCCCACCTTGCCCTCTGCACCTTCAGACCTCTCCCATCTTGCCCTCTGCACCTTCAGACCTCTCCTACCTCCCTCTCCACCTACTGACTCCTCACCCTGGTCACCTCCTGACCTCTCCCACCTTGCCCTCTGCACCTTCAGACCTCTCCTACCTCCCTCTCCACCTACTGACTCCTCACCCTGGCCACCTCCTGAACTCTCCCACCTTGCCCTCTGCACCTTCAGACCTCCCCCACCTTGCCCTCTGCACCTTCAGACCTCTCCCACCTTGCCCTCTGCACCTTCAGACCTCTCCCATCTTGCCCTCTGCACCTTCAGACCTCTCCTACCTCCCTCTCCACCTACTGACTCCTCACCCTGGTCACCTCCTGACCTCTCCCACCTTGCCCTCTGCACCTTCAGACCTCTCCTACCTCCCTCTCCACCTACTGACTCCTCACCCTGGTCACCTCCTGACCTCTCCCACCTTGCCCTCTGCACATTCAGACCTCTCCTACCTCCCTCTCCACCTACTGACTCCTCACCCTGGTCACCTCCTGACCTCTCCCACCTTGCCCTCTGCACCTTCAGACCTCTCCTACCTCCCTCTCCACCTACTGACTCCTCACCCTGGCCACCTCCTGAACTCTCCCACCTTGCCCTCTGCACCTTCAGACCTCCCCCACCTTGCCCTCTGCACCTTCAGACCTCTCCCACCTTGCCCTCTGCACCTTCAGACCTCCCCCACCTTGCCCTCTGCACCTTCAGACCTCTCCCACCTTGCCCTCTGCACCTTCAGACCTCTCCCATCTTGCCCTCTGCACCTTCAGACCTCTCCCATCTTGCCCTCTGCACCTTCAGACCTCTCCTACCTCCCTCTCCACCTACTGACTCCTCACCCTGGTCACCTCCTGACCTCTCCCACCTTGCCCTCTGCACCTTCAGATCTCTGCTACCTCCCTCTCCACCTACTGACCTCTCACCCTGGCCACCTCCTGACCTCTCCCACCTTGCCCTCTGCACCTTCAGACCTCCCCCACCTTGCCCTCTGCACCTTCAGACCTCTCCCACCTTGCCCTCTGCACCTTCAGACCTCTCCTACCTCCCTCTCCACCTACTGACTCCTCACCCTGATCACCTCCTGACCTCTCCCACCTTGCCCTCTGCACCTTCAGACCTCTCCCACCTTGCCCTCTGCACCTCCTGAACTCTCCTACCTTGCCCTCTGCACCTTCAGACCTCTCCCACCTTGCCCTCTGCACCTTCAGACCTCTCCCATCTTGCCCTCTGCACCTTCAGACCTCTCCTACCTCCCTCTCCACCTACTGACTTCTCACCCTGGCCACCTCCTGACCTCTCCCACCTTGCCCTCTGCACCTTCAGACCTCCCCCACCTTGCCCTCTGCACCTTCAGACCTCTCCCACCTTGCCCTCTGCACCTTCAGACCTCTCCTACCTCCCTCTCCACCTACTGACTCCTCACCCTGGTCACCTCCTGACCTCTCCCACCTTGCCCTCTGCACCTTCAGACCTCTCCCACCTTGCCCTCTGCACCTCCTGAACTCTCCCACCTTGCCCTCTGCACCTTCAGACCTCTCCCACCTTGCCCTCTGCACCTTCAGACCTCTCCCATCTTGCCCTCTGCACCTTCAGACCTCTCCTACCTCCCTCTCCACCTACTGACTCCTCACCCTGGTCACCTCCTGACCTCTCCCACCTTGCCCTCTGCACCTTCAGACCTCTCCCACCTTGCCCTCTGCACCTCCTGAACTCTCCCACCTTGCCCTCTGCACCTTCAGACCTCTCCCACCTTGCCCTCTGCACCTTCAGACCTCTCCCATCTTGCCCTCTGCACCTTCAGACCTCTCCTACCTCCCTCTCCACCTACTGACTTCTCACCCTGGTCACCTCCTGACCTCTCCCACCTTGCCCTCTGCACCTTCAGACCTCTCCCATCTTGCCCTCTGCACCTTCAGACCTCTCCCACCTTGCCCTCTGCACCTTCAGACCTCTGCTACCTCCCTCTCCACCTACTGACCTCTCACCCTGGCCACCTCCTGACCTCTCCCACCTTGCCCTCTGTACCTTCTGACCCCTCCTACCTCCCTCTCCACCTCCTGACCTCTCCCACCTTGCCCTCTGCACCTTCAGACCTCTCCTACCTCCCTCTCCACCTCCTGACATCTTCCACCTCCCTCTCCACCTCCTGACCTCTCCCACGTTGCCCTCTGCACCTTCTGACCTCTCCACCTGGCCACCTCCTGACCTCTCCCACCTTGCCCTCTGCACCTTCTGACCCCTCCTACCTCCCTCTCCACCTCCTGACCTCTTCCACCTCCCTCTCCACCTACTGACTTCTCACCCTGGTCACCTCCTGACCTCTCCCACCTTGCCCTCTGCACCTTCAGACCTCTCCCATCTTGCCCTCTGCACCTTCAGACCTCTCCCACCTTGCCCTCTGCACCTTCAGACCTCTGCTACCTCCCTCTCCACCTACTGACCTCTCACCCTGGCCACCTCCTGACCTCTCCCACCTTGCCCTCTGTACCTTCTGACCCCTCCTACCTCCCTCTCCACCTCCTGACCTCTCCCACCTTGCCCTCTGCACCTTCAGACCTCTCCTACCTCCCTCTCCACCTCCTGACCTCTTCCACCTCCCTCTCCACCTCCTGACCTCTCCCACGTTGCCCTCTGCACCTTCTGACCTCTCCACCTGGCCACCTCCTGACCTCTCCCACCTTGCCCTCTGCACCTTCTGACCCGTCCTACCTCCCACTCCACCTCCTGACCTCTTCCACCTCCCTCTCCACCTACTGACTTCTCACCCTGGTCACCTCCTGACCTCTCTCACCTTGCCCTCTGCACCTTCAGACCTCTCCCATCTTGCCCTCTGCACCTTCAGACCTCTCCCACCTTGCCCTCTGCACCTTCAGACCTCTGCTACCTCCCTCTCCACCTACTGACCTCTCACCCTGGCCACCTCCTGACCTCTCCCACCTTGCCCTCTGTACCTTCTGACCCCTCCTACCTCCCTCTCCACCTCCTGACCTCTCCCACCTTGCCCTCTGCACCTTCAGACCTCTCCTACCTCCCTCTTCACCTCCTGACCTCTTCCACCTCCCTCTCCACCTCCTGACCTCTCCCACGTTGCCCTCTGCACCTTCTGACCTCTCCACCTGGCCACCTCCTGACCTCTCCCACCTTGCCCTCTGCACCTTCTGACCTCTCTACCTGGCCACCTCCTGACCTCTCCCACCTTGCCCTCTGCACCTTCTGACCTCTCCCACCTCCCTCACTACCTCCTGACCTCTCTCTCCACCTCCTGAACTCTCCCACCTTGCCCTCTGCACCTTCTGACCTCTCCACCTGGCCACCTCCTGACCTCTCCCACCTTGCCCTCTGCACCTTCTGACCCCTCCTACCTCCCTCTCCACCTCCTGACCTCTTCCACCTCCCTCTCCACCTCCTGACCTCTCCCACCTTGCCCTCTGCACCTTCAGACCTCTCCTACCTCCCTCTCCACCTCCTGACATCTTCCACCTCCCTCTCCACCTCCTGACCTCTCCCACGTTGCCCTCTGCACCTTCTGACCTCTCCACCTGGCCACCTCCTGACCTCTCCCACCTTGCCCTCTGCACCTTCTGACCCCTCCTACCTCCCTCTCCACCTCCTGACCTCTTCCACCTCCCTCTCCACCTACTGACTTCTCACCCTGGTCACCTCCTGACCTCTCCCACCTTGCCCTCTGCACCTTCAGACCTCTCCCATCTTGCCCTCTGCACCTTCAGACCTCTCCCACCTTGCCCTCTGCACCTTCAGACCTCTGCTACCTCCCTCTCCACCTACTGACCTCTCACCCTGGCCACCTCCTGACCTCTCCCACCTTGCCCTCTGTACCTTCTGACCCCTCCTACCTCCCTCTCCACCTCCTGACCTCTCCCACCTTGCCCTCTGCACCTTCAGACCTCTCCTACCTCCCTCTCCACCTCCTGACCTCTTCCACCTCCCTCTCCACCTCCTGACCTCTCCCACGTTGCCCTCTGCACCTTCTGACCTCTCCACCTGGCCACCTCCTGACCTCTCCCACCTTGCCCTCTGCACCTTCTGACCCGTCCTACCTCCCACTCCACCTCCTGACCTCTTCCACCTCCCTCTCCACCTACTGACTTCTCACCCTGGTCACCTCCTGACCTCTCTCACCTTGCCCTCTGCACCTTCAGACCTCTCCCATCTTGCCCTCTGCACCTTCAGACCTCTCCCACCTTGCCCTCTGCACCTTCAGACCTCTGATACCTCCCTCTCCACCTACTGACCTCTCACCCTGGCCACCTCCTGACCTCTCCCACCTTGCCCTCTGTACCTTCTGACCCCTCCTACCTCCCTCTCCACCTCCTGACCTCTCCCACCTTGCCCTCTGCACCTTCAGACCTCTCCTACCTCCCTCTTCACCTCCTGACCTCTTCCACCTCCCTCTCCACCTCCTGACCTCTCCCACGTTGCCCTCTGCACCTTCTGACCTCTCCACCTGGCCACCTCCTGACCTCTCCCACCTTGCCCTCTGCACCTTCTGACCTCTCTACCTGGCCACCTCCTGACCTCTCCCACCTTGCCCTCTGCACCTTCTGACCTCTCCCACCTCCCTCTCTACCTCCTGACCTCTCTCTCCACCACCTGAACTCTCCCACCTTGCCCTCTGCACCTTCTGACCTCTCCACCTGGCCACCTCCTGACCTCTCCCACCTTGCCCTCTGCACCTTCTGACCCCTCCTACCTCCCTCTCCACCTCCTGACCTCTTCCACCTCCCTCTCCACCTCCTGACCTCTCCCACCTTGCCCTCTGCACCTTCAGACCTCTCCCACCTTGCCCTCTGCACCTTCAGACCTCTCCCATCTTGCCCTCTGCACCTTCAGACCTCTCCCATCTTGCCCTCTGCACCTTCAGACCTCTCCTACCTCCCTCTCCACCTACTGACTCCTCACCCTGGCCACCTCCTGAACTCTCCCACCTTGCCCTCTGCACCTTCAGACCTCCCCCACCTTGCCCTCTGCACCTTCAGACCTCTCCCACCTTGCCCTCTGCACCTTCCGACCCCTCCTACCTCCCTCTCCACCTCCTGACCTCTCCCACCTCCCTCTCCACCTCCTGACCTCTCCCACCTTGCCCTCTGCACCTCCTGACCTCTCCACCCACTGGCCTCTCACCCTGGCCACCTGCTGACCTCTCCTACCTCCCTCTCCACCTCCTGACCTCTCCTACCTCCCTCTCTACCTCCTGAACTCTCCCACCTCCCTCTCCACCTCCTGAACTCTCCACCTCCTGAACTCTCCCACCTTGCCCTCTGCACCTTCAGATCTCTGCTACCTCCCTCTCCACCTACTGAACTCTCACCCTGGCCACCTCCTGACCTCTCCCACCCTGACCTCTCCACCTGGCCACCTCCTGACCTCTCCCACCTTGCCCTCTGCACCTTCTGACCCCTCCTACCTCCCTCTCCACCTCCTGACCTCTCCCACCTCCCTCTCCACCGCCTGACCTCTCCACCTGCTGACCTCTCCCACCCCCTCTCTGTCCCATCTTGTTAGCAGGTAGGCTGTGGCAGCCGCACTGGAGCAGACGTTATGGGCCACTTCTTAACAATGGCGGTCGGGGCGGCATCTTCCTTTCCATGATGGCGAGGGAGGCAGGGGCGCTGACTGGGTATTTAAGCGCCGCGCATCGGAGGGCTCGCGTCGCGCGGCGTCTTCCAAAGGCGCGCTTTCCCCAGGTTTGGCGAAGGAGGAGCGCTACCGTCTTCGCAGCGCTACCCTGCGAGGAAAGTGAAGAGCTGGAGCGCAGCGGCCTGGGGGGTGCAAGGATCAGCACCGGGGGCGTGTTAGGGCATTATGTTCCCATCAGGGCCGAGTGCAGCGAGGACACACACCCCGACTCGCCCCTGCCAGGATGGGACCCCGAGGATAAAGGGGGCGCGGATTGACACTCCTTGGCAGGTAGGTGCGCTGATTACTAATGGAAGCCACTGCTACACACCTTTCCTGCACCCCCCCCCTCCTAAGTCTCGCTGTGATCTCCTCCTCCCCCCCCCCCCGCCCCCCCCCCCCAGAAGGAAGTGCTCGCCAGACCCCCTCCTGCCCTCCAGGATCCTGGCATACTGGGCACTGGGCATTTCATGGATGCTTAGACTTTTACTCCGAGCTCCCATCCATTTACTGCCCGAATGTCAGCAAGTCTGGCTCCCGGAGACCAGCCTCATTACGACCCTGGCGCTAATGGGTTAACGGCGCCGTAAAAGGCTGCGGCGCCGTTAACCCATTAGTGCCTAACCCCTGACCCCGCCCACCTCGCTCTCTCTACCCCCTCCCACCTTCTGACCTCTCCCACCTCGCTCTCTCTACCCCCTCCCACCTCCTGACCTCTCCCACCTCGCTCTCTCTCTACCTCCTGACCTCTCCCGCCTCGCTTGTTCTACCTCCCTGACCGCTCCGAACTCTGGCTTCACCCCCTGACCTCCCCACCTCTCTCTACCCCCTGACCTCTGTTACTCCCCTTCTCTCCCTCCTGACCTCTCCCACCTCTCTCTCTACCATCTGACCTTCCTACCTCCCTCTCTACCCCCTGACCTCTCCCACCTCGCTCTCTCTCGCTCCTGATCGCTCCCCACCTCTCTCTCTACCTCCTGACCTCTGGCTCCCCACCCCTCTCTACCCCCTGACCTCTCCCACCTCGCTTGCTCTACCCCCTCCCACCTCCTGACCTCTCCCACCCCGCTCTCTACCTCCCTGACCTCTCCCACCTCGCTCACTCTTTCTCTACCTCCTGACCTCTCCTACCTCCCTCTCCACCTCCTGACCTCTACCACCTCGCTTGTTCTACCTCTCCAACCTCTGGCTCCACCCCTGACCTCCCCACCTCACTCTCTCTACCCCCTGACCTCTGTCACTCCCCTTCTCTCCCTCATGACCTCTCCCACCTCTCTCTCTACCTTCTGACCTTCCTCCCTCTCTACCCCCTGACCTCTCCCACCTCGCTCTCTCTCACTCCTGACCTCTCCCACCTCTGGCTCCCCACCTCTTGCTCTACCTCCCTGACCCCTCCCACCTCGCTCTCTACCTCCCTGACCCCTCCCACCTCGCTCTCTCTACCCCCTCCCACCTCCTTGACCTCTCCCACCTCGCTCTCTCCCAACTCCTGACCCCTCCCACCTCGCTCTCTCTACCTCCCTGACCTCTCCCAACTGTATTGTAGTTTCAGTGCTTAGTAAGGATTTTTTATTCGATGCAGGTAAGGTAACCCACCGGCACCCGAGACTTGCCCCCTCCACGTTTAATTTTGAATGAAGCTGGAGTATTTTTTCCTTCCAGGGTGGACCACAGATTCTGAGGCAAGTTGTAGTTTGTATAGGTATTTGGTTATTTCAGACCAGTGTTCCTTGTGAGTTAGTAAAGCCCAATATTTGAGAGCTGACCCTTCATTGTCTGTGAGGCCAGTATAGAGATTGCAGGGGTAGTGTGGGCAGATTTTCTTTCAAACCGAAGACCTCTTGCTGCATGATTTCTGACTAATGAGGCACTTACCTCCGACATCTGTGTGCAATCTGTAGTCGCACATTTGCATTCCGGTAGGGTAACCTCATCCTGTCATCCTTCAGAAATGGATGCATTGAGTACCTTTTAAGAACCTTCTCCTATTTGCCATCAACCAAACCATGTAACTCCGGGCCCTGCTGACTCCACACAAAGAAAGATTACCTAGTCTTTGCAAAATCTTCCCCAAATCTGACTTTTTTGTAGACTTGAAGACTCAAACTAGCATGCCACCCTCTAAAGACCAAATCAAACGGAACTTTCAACTTTCATCCACCCCAGGTTAAGACTTCTAAGACTCAATAGAACCACTCTGATGAACCAGCATGGTCCTTCAACTCCCAAGGGATGGAACACTCACATTTGCCACATCTTCTCCTTCTCTCATCTGTCTGCTATCCAGGAGTGGTGTGCCACCAGTGATCTCTGCCTTAATGCCAGTAATACAGAGATTCTCCTCATCGGCACACCTACACCCTCCTTCCCTGTCACTCTGGCCAGCCTCCCTTGGCCCTCTTCCTGCTCCCACCTGTGAGGCTAAGAACCTCAGGGTCATCTTCGACTCCACACTCTCCTTTTCTCTTAACATCTCTGATGTCTCTAAGAAGTCACACTACCAGCGGCACCTCCTCAGAGGTATTCTTCCTTTCCTTCCCCCAGAAGCTCACTGTCTCCAGAGCCCTGGTTCTCTCTAGACTGGACTATTGCAACAGCCTCTTTCTAAATCTGCCCCTTTCTACTCTCCTCCCTCTACAAATCATCCAGAACAGGACTGTGAGACTTGTCCTTGGCCTCAAGCCCAGGGATCGTATCTCTCCAGCACTGAAATCTCTGCACTGGCTCCCAGTGGCTTCAAGGATTAAGTTAAAGACCCTCTGCATTGTCCAGAAGACCTTCTGAGGCTTCAGTCCTCAATACCTTAAACTCTTTCTTCCTAAATACCATGCTACTCAAGCTCTTCGCTCCTCCAACTCCCTCAGGGTCAGTCGCTTCTCCAAGCAACGAGTTGGTGGTAGATCTCCTTTTCCTGCTGGGGCCTCCCTCTGGAACAGCCTCTCTGAAACTTTAGGAGAACCATCTCCGTTTCCGGAAGCACCTCAAGACCTTCCCCTTTGCTTCTGCCTTCTCTCTTCCTCTCCCCTGCTGATGATACTGCACTGGTCACCTGGCTACCCTCTGATTTCGGGCCCAGGTCCCTGCCCACCCAGCCACCCAACTGCACTGCTTCCCAGCAACCCTTGCACTTGGGTCTGTATCTGTAACCCTACAGTCCCCCGACCTGCACTTTTGGACACCTGCTATCTGCACTTACCCTTGCACCTGCTGGCAGCACTTCTGGTTATTGTTTTGATTCCATGTACAGCCCTGCCCCCTCCCCTTTGCCCTGGCACTTTGCCCCTTCCCCTGCACTTGCACAATCTCAATGTCACTTGGCCTAGTAAGATCGTTGTCTCTGTCCTCCCTCTGTTCCCCCTTCCTTGCCTTGTCGCGCCTTGAAACACTTGTGTATAGGCGCGTTACAAATGCCATATCATAGCATAACAGCCATCACAAATATGGACACAGATTTTCATTGCATCAAACATGCGAGCCAGGATGAAATGGAGCTGGAGTGTGCACAACCTGAAATAAATATCCTCTTGGAGATTGGAAACCATTAGGGTTGGCCTTCCAACTCTTCCTCCTCATCAGACCTAAGACACTTGCATCACCTCACAGTCATCACAAAATGGAACTCACAACAGTAACACTACCTCATCTCAATGGCTAGCAATACGACATGACCTGTGCCACTTCACTCTGGTCCTAGAATTCCAATAAAAGGACTCATCAGGAGCCCTGAACCACTTCCTCCTTCCACAAATAATCGACTCCCCTTTCTCTATACTAGCCTTAAACTGCACGCACGGACCACTACACACGTGGCAGATTAATGTACGCAACCACCCCCCCAGGGGTTGCAGCTCAGAGCTCTTCACACAGCCTGCTACATATTTAGCTCTGTCACATACTGCGCCCTACCAGGGGATCTGTCTCCTAGCTCTGTCACCTAGTGGAAGCTGAGTGCTTCCCTCTGGATAGAACACTTGCCCAAGCGTGAATGCCTCCAACCACGTAGAATCATACCAGCACTCGGTTACTTCCAGCCCACACTCAACACCAATAGTGGTGCACCTGCCACTCTCTTGTAACCACCCCTTCTCTTTCAGGCACAACCACATGCCACAGATCCACCATACATCACCTGCCACTCTCTTGTAACCACCCCTTCTCTTTCAGGCAGAACCACATGCCACAGATCCACCATACGTCACCTGCCACTCTCTTGTAACTACCCCCTTCTCTTTCAGGCAGAACCACATGCCACAGATCCACCATACGTCACCTGCCACTCTCTTGTACCCACCCCTTCTCTCTCAGGCAGAACCACATGCCACAGATCCACCATACATCACCTGCCACTCTCTTGTAACCACCCCCTTCCCTTTCAGGCAGAACCACATGCCACAGATCCACCATACATCACCTGCCACTCTCTTGTACCCACCCCCTTCTCTTTCAGGCAGAACCACATGCCACAGATCCACCATACATCACCTGCCACTCTCTTGTAACCACCCCCTTCCCTTTCAGGCAGAACCACATGCCACAGATCCACCATACATCACCTGCCACTCTCTTGTAACCACCCCTTCTCTTTCAGGCAGAACCACATGCCACAGATCCACCATGCATCACCTGCCACTCTCTTGTAACCACCCCTTCTCTTTCAGGCAGAACCGCATGCCACATATCCACGATACATCACCTGCCACTCTCTTGTACCCACCCCCTTCTCTTTCAGGCAGAACCACATGCCACAGATCCACCATACATCACCTGCCACTCTCTTGTAACCACCCCTTCTCTTTCAGGCAGAACCACATGCCACATATCCACCATACATCACCTGCCACTCTCTTGTAACCACCCCCTTCTCTTTCAGGCAGAACCACAGATCCACCATACATCACCTGCCACTCTCTTGTAACCACCCCCTTCTCTTTCAGGCAGAACCACATGCCACAGATCCACCATGCCACTCTTGTAACCACCCCCTTCTCTTTCAGGCATAACCACATGCCACAGATCCACCATGCATCACCTGCCACTCTCTTGTAACCACCCCTTCTCTTTCAGGCAGAACCACATGCCACATATCCACCATACATCACCTGCCACTCTCTTGTAACCACCCCTTCTCTTTCAGGCAGAACCACATGCCACAGATCCACCATACATCACCTGCCACTCTCTTGTACCCACGTCTTCTCTTTCGGGCAGAACCACATGCCACAGATCCACCATACATCACCTGCCACTCTCTTGTACCCACCCCTTGTCTTTCGGGCAGAACCACATGCCACAGATCCACCATACATCACCTGCCACTCTCTTGTACCCACCCCTTCTCTTTCGGGCAGAACCACATGCCACAGATCCACCATACATTTCAGAGATTCACTAAACAAGAACAATTTACATTACCCATAATTTGGGTAGTAATGCCACTTATTAAAGCAATAAGACGAGGGAGATCTCCTCCATGAAACGCAACATAAAGTGATAATCTTGTTATTGTTCATCTTAAAATAATGGAAAAGGGTTTCATGGAACATTGTTATGGGTTATGATATGATATGGCATTTATAACGCGCCTATACAGTGTTATCTGCTCACAGCCCTGAGTGGACACTTAAGGAAGGTTTCCGAAATGTAGTTCTGGAGTGTGATGTATGTTTGCCTGGGGTGCAGTTCAGGGTGCTGATCTTGCAGGTACCTGATGAAGAGGAGGAGGGGGGTGATCCAGACCGGTCATTTATTTTATGTATTTTTCATTAACTCGTTTAAAGGTACAGCAGCAATTTTCTTGAGTCATTTTCTTTTTGGCGCCCGGGAATGGGCAATTACCGGGGCATTGCAGACCAAGTAATTGCCCATTCCCAGCCGCCGGAAAATATTACTCCCCATTTGAGTCCCATTGGACTCAATGGGAATGGTGAGGTCGGATGCACCGCCACCATTCATGAATCGTGCCGGTGCATCCGTCGAGGTCTGCGCGCAGGCAAAAGGCACCCGCTCGCAGAACTCGTAGTTCGCCGGTCCAGAAACAACGGTACCAGCAAACTTACCGGTACCGCTGTTTCCGGACGGGCAACCTTATAATGAGACCCAATGTGTTCAATGAAAAAAAACACACATGAAAGCACTTGTAATAGCGAATGGCGTTATATTTTTTTAAGGGCCTTTTTGCAACCGTTAAATTTATGTTAACTTGTTAGGGTGTATATTAACTTGATGCAAACCTTTTTATATACTTATATCTGCATTTATAATGGTGACATGCAAGTTCAAACAGCTGTGTCCTACATCGAGGTAGGTCTGTGGGAAATCCCTACCTCCGCTGTTGATTTTGCAAAAATCACCCAGCAAAGCACCTCTGAATGCGCTCCGACGCCGTTCCGCTCTCAGAATTACAGCACCAGCCATGACCATCGTTTTTCTTAGTTAACTGCGTTCATTACTTCGATCCAATATTGCGGATCTTGTGGGCGCCCTTTCCAAGATGGCCTCCCGGCATTATTAGTCACCTTTTCACCGTGCCTGGACCCTCCCAGGCTGCTGGCTCTCCCCATTGGCTACCTTACCATTCTTTTGGGCCAATTACCAACCTGGAGGCGTAAGCCGGCCTCCTCACCAAGGCTGATTTCCTGTCCCAGCCTGTCCAAGCCTTCCCAGCTGTTGGCCAGAAACCCTGCTCTGCTTATGTCCCGCAGAGTTTAGAAGTGTGACCCCATCGATAAGGTACTTTGGGCCTCATTCCGAGTTGGGCGGTAAGGGTTAACGGTCACCGGTAACGAGACCGGTGCCGTTAAACCCTTATTCCGAGTTCCCTTTGCGGGTTGTACTTTAATGCCTGCTTTTAGCAGGCGTTAAAAAACGAACCCGCAAAGGGACTTTGGAGGTAATTACGGTACCGTAATTACCGCCTTCCCCATTCCCATTGAGCCCTATGGGGAAGGGCAAATGGGGAATTACCGCCCCCTCCAACCTTGGAATGGGGCGGTAATACCTCCGTTCACCATGGAGGAGTCGGAAGGGGTTTGTAGGCAGCCACCAAACTGGGAATGAAGCCCTTTGTCTCTTATCTGGTGTACGCCATGTCCCCACACTCACAATTCCAATGATTGCCGATTCTCTCTGCAGCATTTCTTCTACAGCGTGTGCTTCTCTAACATTGCATGTATTTACGAGACTATCGCTATCACACTGGTAAGGAAATGCCCTCGCCCGAATCTGCATCTCGTTTGTATTTTGTACTTGGCATTCATGTCCCTCGTTGTTAGCACGCACAACTTGTTTAGCTATTATTGCCCGCTGTGGCACTTGCATACCATCTATATACCGGCCAGGCCTTTATAACTCCATTCATGCCTAGCTACACTTACACTGCTTGCATACAGCTCTATTTACTCTGATTCCATTTGCACTGTTCACTTGACATCTGGTTGTTACCTAAACGAACCCAATCCTCGTACCTTATGCTTTGTGCTACATGCTGAGAAAGCTCTGGGAAAGCTCTGGGAAAGCGGATATTGTATGCTTGTACCTTTCCCTTACTTCTGCTCACAGGATTGAGCCACTTGTCCTCCTATTTGTGTACTTTGATATTACCATTGCATATACCTGCGTGTACTAAGCTATAGGACTCAATAAGATACTAAACCATCGTGTGAGCCTTTTCAAGCAAATTACCTTGCTCTTCACCTTAGCTTATTTTTAGCTTATATACTCCTGCTAGCCGTCACCTTTGTAGATGATTAAAATGCTGTGGACTTTCATTTTCTTTTGCCTCTTGCTTAGCTCATGTAAACCTCTCCTGCAGCCCACCCATTGGCCAACACTACACGTGAGATCCTACGCCCAGCTCTCTTGTCTGGTCCTGATTAGGACACCTTGCATGACTTACACGCCTCACATCACTTCTGCACAACACTATCACCCACCTCCGCCAATTACCCACACAATTTACGCGCATGATCTTAAGACGCCTGCTAACATGACTACCTCCAACCCCTATCTGAATGCGCCAACACTTTGCTTCCAAACCCACCCCCAATCAACCTTGCACTACTTGCATCAGAAACCTGAGACTTGGCTCAAGACACCGCCATGCAACGCTTAATCAGTCCTTTATTACAGACAGTGAAGTCCTCCCTTCTCTGCCCCCACCATCCAGGCCAGAAATCGGAGACTAGGCACCAGACTCTCTGACCTCTAGTTGTGCTCTCTCTCTCATATAAAAAGCCTAACACTCACACCCCGAGCCACCTACCAAACTCTTATTAATCAGTTCACACTTACGCATGCTAGCCAACCTTGTCCTACGCACGCTAGAAACCAGAGACTAGCATCCAGATCCCACCATGAGTCCAACCAACAGTACTCTCATCCTAACATTAAACCTTCAGTGCCGACCAACGACTCCTCAATCACTGCGCTGGTTCCCAACAAAAACTCCCCTCCTCACCTGCCTGCTAGCTGTATCAAAGCCAAAGACACGAAGCTCATAGGTGCGCTCATCAATGCCCAATCTCTTCCCGCACATGCCCTTGAAATAGCGGATATGATTACATCAGAAAACTTAGACTTCCTGGCTGTCACTGAAACCTGGTTGCATGCAGCTGCTGGCCCATCTCTATCTCTGGCAATCCCTGACAACTACTCAATTATTAGACGCGACAGGGATACCGATCAAAAGGTGGAGGATTAGCCTTTATCTTCAAAAGTTCTCTTGAACTTGGGGCGATCCCTAACATCCAGATACCATCTGCAGAACTACTGTCCATTAAATTACCCATATCCCCCAACCAAACTGCTACACTACACCTCACCTACAGGCCCTAGGTCCCATATCCTCATTCATCGAGGATATATCATCTATCCTTGCCTCTAATACCAAGCCTAATTCTCAAATCCTTCAACTAGGCGACTTCAATCTTGGATTCCAAGATGCGAACGACTCTAAAGCATCAGACCTCGCAAATACGCTAACAGACTTCGGTCTTACACAACACTTCAATGAACCTACACATATCAAAGGTCGCACCCTCGACTGGGTAGCTGACTTGAACTGTACTCTCAACACAATCTCAGTGACTCCTTGTCTTTGGTCGGACCATCATAAAATAATCTTCGCAATCAACTCCAACCCCCAAACATCCAAACCCAATCTAGCCCCTTCCATCCAAACTCGCAACAAGAAGGATATCACGACAGAGAATCTTCTCCCCATCTTTTTTCCTTAACTTAATACAGCGTCCACCACTTTCTCTGACCCCACAGTTCTTGTGGATTAATATAATCCGGCTATGCTAAAAGCCCTCAACATCATTGCTCCATTAAAATTACGTAAACAAAAACCGCATACTCATCTTAACTCCTGGTTCACTCCTCAACTCGGAGACCTACGTAAAGAAAAAAGAAAGGCTGAGTCACACTGAAGAAGTTTACCATCACTCATTAACAAAAACAACCTAACCATTGCCTCCTCTACTTATAAAGTTGCTCTCCTAGCAGCCAAAAAAGACGCTTACAATAAACGTATCTTGCAAGCACAAACAAACACCAAGGAACCCTTTAAGATCCTAAAGGCATTAGAGTCCCCTGTAGCCCCTCTGGACACCTGCACCCCTGGCACGTCCTGGTGTACCAACATTCAAAAGGCACTTCTAAACAAAATCTCCACACTCCAAACTAAAATCAATGCTAAAAGAAGTAACCTTTCAGACTCTGCAATGAACTTACCATCATTCAACTCCCCCTCTCCTCAACATGCCTTTAAACCATTCAGCTTCTCTCCTCTCTCTATCTGGGAAGTTGAAAATATTATTAAAAAGCTGAAGCCCTCAAACTGTCAAGGTGATCCATGTCCTGCTCCTATTATCAAGGAGGCAGCTCATGACCTCGCACCCTTTATCACCACCTTCATAAACGCCTCCTTCAGATCTGGCATTGTCCCTGACAACCTTAAGGATGCCTGGGTGATTCCTTTAATCAAAAAACCCACTCTCGACCCGAGTAACCCTTCCAACTATAGGCCCATTACTACTGTGTCATACTTATTAAACATTCTGGACCACGCTGCCTACCTACAAATTCAGGACTACCTCGAAGCTAACCAACTACTGGGTCTCTGTCAATCAGGCTTCCGTCCCAGACACGGTACAGAAACTGCCTTGATCGACTTAAAAAAACAAATCGAGGACCTAAAAGACAAGGGCCAGCTGTCTCTCCTCCTTCTGCTTGATCTCTCAGCAGCTTTTTCTCTGGTAGCTCATAACATTCTTTGCCACCACCTCAAAACTGCAGCTCATTTCTCAGACGTGGCTTCTTCATGGATAACCTCCTTCCTGGCTAACAGAACCATGACGGTTTTCTTGCCGTCTGCATCTGCTGAACCAGCACCTGTCCCTTGTGGAGTCCTGCAAGGTTCCTGTGTCTCCTCTACATTATACAATGTATTTACAAAGCCACTCTTTGATATACTTGACTAGCTGGGTGTCTCATACACTAATTATGCGGATGACACCCAGATACTCATCCCCATCATAGGTGACTGTCACTGACTCTAAAGCACTCAATGAAGTCTATTCCGTCATCCAGGCCTGGATGGCACATCATGGGCTCTGCCTTAATGATGAAAAAACAGTTGCTTGTCCTCAGTTCGCACCTCCAAACTGTCTAAACTAGACCCCGCCTACAAATCATTTGTTATCGATGGAAACATTATTAAAGTATCCAACGACACAAAAACACTAGGTATTTACCTAGACTCGACACTTTCTCTCACCAGACAAACAAATGCGGTAGCTTCGGCTTCGGCTTACACGTGCAAACTTATCACAGCCTGTAGACCTCTCCTGACGACCGAGAATTGTATCATTCTCGCCAGAACTCTAATCATGGCAAAAATTGACTACTGTAACGCCCTCTATTTAGGAACTAGCCAAAGAAACATTGATAAGTTACAAGTCACCCAAAATCATGCCAGTAGGGCTGCCCTCAACTTCCCTAGGAGATCACACATCTCTGATACTCGACGTAACCTACATTGGCTCCCCGTTGTGCACAGAATATCGCTCAAAACTCTTGCCTTGGCATACAAGGCCCAAAACAATTTGGCACCCGCGTATCTAGCCAATCGTTTTACGCTGCATGCCCCCAACAGACCCCTGAGGTCAGCCCATGTACACACACTGACTCTACCTAGCTTTAAGCTGCAGACAGCCGGGGGAGCAAGTTTCCCAGTCCTTGCAGCCAAACTATGGAACACTATACCTACTACACTCAGAACAAAACCGACCTTCCACTCCTTCAAGAACAAAATCAACCTTTGGCTCTTCGAGTTAGACCCATCTACCTCATCCACTTAACATACTCCCCCTTTCACCCAGGCCTTATTTGCGGCTTGTCACTCCGCACCCGTTTCCTTGATCTACCCTCGTTTTCGAGCGGAATCTGCTGTATGCCCTAGTAATATTACTAGAAATGTCTAGAGTAACCGTTGTTAACGATTTACTTGTGCGTAACCTGTAATGTTTCTGCCCAAGTCAATTTCATTGTTAAGATATTGTCTCCGTATATGGGGAAACTTGCTCTCCTGTATGTAACCATTTCCTTGCAAATATCTTGATTTCTTGATTTCTAGAGATGAATCTTGATTTCTAGAGATGCAATTGCACATAGCTGTGGGCTGTGAAAAGAAACATTCTGTTTTAACTGCAAGACAGTTAGCTACCCAGTCTACCCAACTAAACCGCCGGCTGCCATCAGCCCCCACAGACATTCCCCACACGGTCATCACTAGTGTAGAGGGTGGCACTCATTTGAAGACAGAGGCCTTCGATAGTAACGCCGGCAGTGTTGCCAGTGAATGCCCATGTTTCAGGATGAGTGCCTTCATGGAACACGCCTTGCCCTGAGATTTCCCTCTTCTATGTGCACCTCGGCGGAGAATGCAAAGAAAACGGCGAACACCTACAGCTCTGAGCCTGCACACAGTCATGGAAGGTGGAGAAAAGGGTCAACTATGGTGTTCTCTGCAACAAACACTCAGGAGCTCATTTTGGAAGTCCCTGTAGCATAAATGGAGCTGCAATGCCTCCATTCACACTACAGCTAATTGTCATTGTTAGGACAGCAACTTGGTTTGTCACAAGCATGAGAGTTTCATGCTGACATGAACAATGAGAAAAAACAGGCAGTTTCCATAGGAAATCATTGTAAACGCTGCCTGCCATGCTCGCATGCCAGGCAGCATTTACTTTTAATTGTAAGCACTGCTTACCATGCTTGCATGTGTTCAGATTCGAGTTTCCCTTAATTCCTCTCACGCCATTCCCTGCCATAATAGCAGAAGGTGTTTGCTGCCAGTTATTTGTTTGCGACTTATGCACAGTTTAGCGACCAGCTCCCATCTTCTGAATGACTTGCCATCTGCCAAAAATACCACTGGATCGTGTCCCTTCTGAGCCTGCTCCAAGCCAGATATCAGGGGATTTCTATTCATTTTAGGTGGCTGCTTTATCTAATCTGAAATGCAAGTTGCTGCATTGTTTTATTAAAATATACCTCATCGGACACCACTTTATTATCGGTCACGGTCTGCCTCTGGCTCGTGCACATTTCTTGATGGAACGTTGTTAAGACGGATTTCTGAACTCTGTCCTGGTTGCGCAGAAGTTCAGAAGGCCAACCTAATTACTTGGAACAGGGTAACCTCTGGACAAGCCAGACCCATCAAGGTAGCGATCGCGGCGGTCAAGACTAGGTCTCAAGAGGGGTGAGGGTGACTGAAAGCCCGCAATGAGCACACAAAGCAAGGACACTTACAAACTACTCCAAACAGGTGTTATATTAAAAATATATACACATTTATTCCAAGGCCTTTGCAATAATGACCGTAGCGATAAATCACAATAAAACTCTAGTAAACCAACACAATATATATACAAATTCAAACGAGTCTAAAGCGTTAGATGCACGAAATGTGTAGTCCACCTAGAAGGGGAGGAAAACGGGCAGTGCGAAATAATGATTAGACCCAGTCCGCCTTTAAAGGCACCTAACTAAAAGGAAGTCCAAGCCCTACGAAGAGTGGAGCCTTGTGCTCAAAAGTACCTGCACACGCTGGTGCCAACGGGCAAAAAGGAGAGTCTCTTCGAGGGAATCAGGCAGTTCAGTTTGGTGCACAAATGAAGAAGAACAGAGTTCCGCGACTCAAGCGCAGCCTCCACTGTGGGCAGAGCACGAGTACGGAAAGGCGTGCTGTTTTGACACAGCGGGGAAAAGCTAAGGGCTCCTGCAGGAGGGCGACCAGTTCCTAGCTATGCTACTCACCGGTCCCCGATGCAAGCAGACCCAGGCTTCTCCGTGTCAGTTTCAGTGCTGGCAGGTTCAGGAGAGGAGGGGATGTCTCGTCGTCGTGTAGATTCTGCAGCAGCAGAGTTAGAGTAAAAGATGTCCCAAACAAAGTGAACCCACACAGTTTGTTACCACAGCAGGGCAACGGAGCGGCCGTGTGTATCTCAGCCAAATGTACACTACTCACTTCAGACCTGGGCATGCCAAGTGTACGAATCGTGTGAGAGTGACAAGGACCTGAAATACAACACAACCTGGCGGCGGTTACAGAGCAAGACTCCTGTGTAGGCTGGTCAGTCTGCTGGATGGCCCAGAGACTCTTCCGAAGGCTTACGTGCAGGAGATGGTGAAGATGCCGAGAATAGCTGTTCCCGCTATTCCAAGGGTCGAAGTACCAGTACAGGCCTTCTGGTTCGATCAGAGGTAGAAAGGGTTTCACAAGGCGACAGCAGTGCAGAGGAGCAGTCCTTCAGCGGGTCACCAGCGATTCCTCGGTTCAGCCTCGTGGTTGCAGGATACTTGGCTCCTGTATTCCTTTGTTTGTGAGAACTCAGGAGATCGACATGGTAGTGGCGTTTCCAGCCCCTTCTTATCCACGGTTCCCTTCGCGCCAAAACGGAGGGGACCCAATGGGAGATCAGCTCATCAAACACTCACACCATACGTGGACCTATCACGGACCACAGTGGTCCCAGGCATTCACAACACCCTAGACACTCTAGCACCCAGGATGTATATTGAGACCAGACATCCCAGCCCACATCCTGGAGGCACGCACAAGGCCTGTAGAAGCCCACGAAAGCATCCGTGTTTCGCGGGAAAGTACATGACCAAATAAGGAAGGCCCCGGGTCGGCTCGACCTGGGGAAGGTGAAGGGAGCAAGACGGTCAGCGGACAAGACAAAGGAGCCTCGTGGTCTGGCCATTTTGGGAGCCAGGCCACCATTTTGGGCTAAGCGCGAGAAACGCGCTTAAAACGCCAAAAGGAGCTCAAAACACAAGAATCGATCGCTGCCACCATTCCCGTCCGTGATTCACTTGCACCGATCATTTACAATGCAAAAAGAGTATCTAGGGCCTGTAGAAGACTAGAGACCCAAGAGAGCAGTAACTTAGCTTACAGTGCCCTCTTGTGTCATGTTGCACGAAAGCCGCAACATGATAAACAAACTACGGAAAACAGTGTTTCCCGGTACTGACTGTCTTAAGGGCATGTCAGTTTCCCCGTAAGAATGGAGCGAAAGCCCAGAGGAGTGCGGCAGAAAGCTGCACTTCTCTGGCAAAGTCTAGATCATGGTGAAAACAGCAAAATGTTTAGGGGTTGCCACATGGAAGGAAAATTACCCACAATTAAGAAATCTTTCCTAACAAACTTTTCGCGACACATGCATACCACATTTCTGCCTGTAGACGGCCAGTCAAGTCTGTCTCACGTGATTTCAATTGGTGTACGATTGGTCGTGCTACGTGGTGTGCACTATCAGAGTAAAACCTCACCAGTTCACTCTTGAAATGCCTTCCTTTCTAAATTGACGCATAGCTGAATAAAACGCTCACACCCTATCTCCACTCGCTAGCTATTAGGTGGTGACAAAAGCGCTGCCTATAAGCCAAAACTATTGTCCTAGGAAGTACAGAGAGGAGAGAGATGGCATGTGAGGAGGGGCAAACAGCCTGTGGGTGTTTGGTTATTTACCCACCCATTGACCGCCCCGTACCATGCTAGCCCTTATGGCCATTTTAAACCGCTACAAGCCCCCCCTCCCAAAAAACACCCAACTGGATCTGGTTGAACTACCTCTGTCAAACAGTAACTTCAGTCTTTATTCTGTATATGGCCTACCAGCGTTATTTTAAAGCAGTCTCCTGAGATTTAATGTCTTAATTGCAGCTTCTAATGCCTACTGATTGTGTGCTGAAGTTCTGTGTATGTGATTATACAAATGTAAGCCTATATAAACTCTCCCTCCCAACTCTCCTTCTCTCCCCATGCCCGTAACCTTGGTCTTCATATTGACCCTCAACTCTCCCTATCTCACCACATTTCTATCACTGCCAAGTCTTGTTGCTTTCACCTTTACAACATTCGTACAATTCGACCCCCCCCCCCACCTTTCATGCTACTAAACTCTTAATCACCTCCCTCATCTTCTCCAGACTTATCTACTGTTCCTCCCTTTTCTTCTGACTCCCCTCCTCTCACCTCTCCCCACTAAAATCTGTCTACCACTCCCCCATCCGCTCCCTCTTCCTTCTCTCACCTTTTGACTCCATCTCCTCTTCTCTCACATCCCTAGGCTGGCTTTCTTTTCACTCCCAGCTTAAATTCAAGTTCCTCTGTCTTGTCTTCAAATCCCTCCATGGGTTTGCCCCCCCCCCCTCTTTTCCTACTCTCTCCTCCTCCGCCTCCCTGCGCCCCTCCCGCTCTTTCCAACTCCTTGCTCCATTCCACTGGAACCGCCTCCTCTTACCCATCCGCTCTTCTCCCACCTACCGTTCCTTTCGCTCTTCTCTAAAATCTTATCTTTTCCATTCCCCCTAACACCTCTCACTTCCTCTCCTACTTCTCCCGTCGCCCATGCCTCACCTCTTACTCCCCTACCTCTATACCATCTCCTTCCCCTCCACTCCTTTTATCCTACCTCCTGCTCTTATCTAGTATTATTCTTCCTCTCTTCTTCCTCACACCCTCTCGCCTGCCTTCCTACTTCTGCTTCCACCTCCACTTATCCCTCCCATCCCCTCTCACTCCTCTGTCCCTCTCCCCTCCCTCCTCACCTCAGCATTAATGTAAATTGTTCCTTATACTGTTTTCGAGTTGTGATTCATTTATCATCTTATTCTTGTTGTATTTCATCCTGTTCTCATGTAAAGCACTTGGATTAAAGTGCTATATAAATTCAATAAAATACAAAATAAAATATAAAGACTAAGAAACTTAAACAGAACGAGGTTGTTTGCTATTGTTATTATTGAAATGCAAAATAAGACCTCACTTAGCAGAGTTTTGCACTTCAGCCTGGTAGGTGATGGCACGCATGATGGCTCTGACTTAGCAGAGCTTTGCACTTCAGCCTGGTAGGTGATGGCACGCATGATGGCTCTGACTTAGCAGAGCTTTGCACTTCAGCCTGGTAGGTGATGGCACGCATGATGGCTCTGACTTAGCAGAGCTTGGCACATCAGCCTGGTAGGTGATGGCACTCATGATGGCTCTCACTTAGCAGAGCTTTGCACTTCAGCCTGGTAGGTGATGGCACGCATGATGGCTCTCACTTAGCAGAGCTTTGCACTTCAGCCTGGTAGGTGATGGCACGCATGATGGCTCTCACTTAGCAGAGCTTTGCACATCAGCCTGGTAGGTGATGGCTCGCATGATGGCTCTGACTTAGCAGAGCTTTGCACTTCAGCCTGGTAGGTGATGGCACGCATGATGGCTCTGACTTAGCAGAGCTTTGCACTTCAGCCTGGTAGGTGATGGCACGCATGATGGCTCTCACTTAGCAGAGCTTTGCACATTGTTAAGACGGATTTCTGAACTCTGTCCTGGTGGCGCAGAAGTTCAGAAGGCCAACCTAATTACTTGGAACAGGGTAACCTCTGGACGAGCCAGACCAATCAAGGTAGCGATCGCGGCGGTCAAGACTAGGTCTCAAGAGGGGTGAGGGTGACTGAAAGCCCGCAATGAGCACACAAAGCAAGATCACTTACAAACTACTCCAAACAGTTGTTATAGTAAAAATATATACACATTTATTTCAAGGCCTTTAAAACAATGACCGTAGCGAGACAATCACAATATAACGATAGTAAACCAACACATACCATATCAACACAATATATATACAAATACGACAGTCTCAAGCGTTAGATGCACGAAATGGGTAGTCCACCTACAAGGGAAGGAAGACAGGCAGTGCAAAATAATGCTTAGACCCAGTTCGCCTTCAGAGGCACCTAACTAGATGGAAGTCCGAGCCCTGCGAAGAGTGGAGCCTTGTGCTCAAAAGTACCTGCACACGCTGGTGCCAACGGGCAAAAGGAGAAGCTCTTCGAGGGAAATCAGGCAGTTCAGTTTAGAGCACAAAAGAAGAAGAAGAAGTTCCGCGACTCAAGCGCAGCCTCCACAGTGGGCAGAAGCAGAGCGCGAGTACGGCAAAGGGTGCTGTTTGACACAGCGGGGAAAAGCAATGGGCTCCTGCAGGAGGGCGACCAGATCCTAGCTATGCTACTCACCGGTCCCCGATGCAAGCAGACCCAGGCTTCTCCGCGTCAGTTTCAGTAGCTGGCAGGTTCAGAAGAGCAGGGAACGCCTCGTCGTCGTGTTGAGTAAAAAGACGTCCCAATCGAAGAAACCCGCACAGTTTGTTACCACAGCAGGGCAACGGAGCGGCCGTGTGTATCTGAGCCCAATGTACACTACTCACTTCAGACCTGGGAATGCCAAGTGTACGAAGCGTGTGAGAGTGACAAGGACTCGAAATACTACACAACCTGGCGGCGGTTACAGAGCAAGACTCCCGTGTAAGCTGGTCAGTCAGCTGGATGGCCCAGAGACGCTTCCGAAGGCTTACTGGCAGGAGATGGTGAAGATGCCGAGAATAGCTGTTCCCGCTATTCCAAAGGGTCGAAGTACCAGTACAGGCCTTCTGGTTCGATCAAAGGTGAAAAGGGTTTCACAAGGCGACAGCAGTGCAGAGGAGAAGTCCTTCAGCGGGTCACCAGCGATTCCTCGGTCCAGCCTCTTGGTTGCAGGATACTTGGCTCCTGTATTCCTTCGTTCGTGAGAACTCAGGAGATCGACATGGTAGTGGTGTTTACAGCCCCCTCTTATCCACGGTTCCCTTCGCGCCAAAACGGAGGGGACCCAATGGGAGATCCGCTCATCAACACTCACACCATTCGTGGACCAATCACGGACCACGGTGGTCCCAGGCATTCACACCACCCTAGACTCTCTGGCACCCAGGATGTGTATTGGGACCAGACATCCCAGCCCACATCCTGGAGGCACACACAAGATGTGTAGAAGCCCGCGAAAGCATCCGTGTTTCGCGGGAAAGTGCATGCCCAAATAAGGAAGGCCCCGGGTCGGCTCGACCTGGGGAAGGTGAAGGGAGCAAGACGGTCAGCGGACAGGACAAAGGAGCCTCGTGGTCTGGCCATTTTGGGAGCCAGGCCACCATTTTGGGTTAAGCGCGAGAAACGCGCTTAGAACGCCAAAAGGAGCTCAAAACACAAGAAACGATCGCTGCCACCATTCCCGTCCCTGAATCACTTGCACCGATCAGATACAATCCTAAACTAGTATCTAGGGCCTGTAGAAGGCTAGAGACCCAAGAGAGCTGTAACTTAGCTTACAGTGCCCTCTTGTGTCATGTTGCACGAAAGCCGCAACATGATAAAAGAAACTACGGGAAACAGCATTCCCCGGTACTGACTGTCTTAAGGGCATGTCAGTTTCCCCGTAAGAAAGGAGCGAAAGCCCAGAGGAGTGCGGCAGAAAGCTGCACTTCTCTGGCAAAGTCGAGAACAAGGTGAAAAACAGCAAAAAGTTTAGGGGTTGCCACATGGAAGGAAAATTACCTACAATTACGAAATCTTTCCTAACACACATCAGCCTGGTAGGTGATGGCACGCATGATGGCTCTCACTTAGCAGAGCTTTGCACTTCAGCCTGGTAGGTGATGGCACGCATGATGGCTCTCACTTAGCAGAGCTTTGCACATCAGCCTGGTAGGTGATGGCACGCATGATGGCTCTGACGTAGCAGAGCTTTGCACTTCAGCCTGGTAGGTGATGGCACGCATGATGGCTCTCACTTAGCAGAGCTTTGCACTTCAGCCTGGTAGGTGATGGCACGCATGATGGCTCTGACGTAGCAGAGCTTTGCACTTCAGCCTGGTAGGTAATCTACTGGTTAGAATTATGGCACACATACGGCTCCGACAGCACCACTCCATGTGCCATAAATATTGGCGACTGGCTTGCAACAACTTGCCTCTGCAACAGCAGCGCCAGTTTAATTGTTGCGTGATGTATATTCATTAGTGCCAAGCTGCTGACCTAGTCTTAAACAAGTATGGCCTTCCCATTGATATCTGGAAATCTGGAGATTTCATGTGCTATTGGAGGCTTTGCTGAATAAATATGATTATGGAACATCAATGCACAGTCCTGCTAAGTAGAGTATCGGCATACAATGTTGTTTCTTCCAGTCTTTTTTTCTTTTTTACATGAATACTTTTACTCTGCACCCCCAATCTTGGATACTAAAAGTGAAGCATAACTATACAATTCACGGTATTTCGGCTGACGTCACATCTGCTCCATTAGTGTTGCATTATTTTTAAATAATTTGAGCATAACTTCACTACCACCCCTTGAGATACTTGTCCCCATTAGATGACATGAAGGCAATTGACTGCATGCGTCACTAGTACTGGGAAGCAGTGTATCTGGTACATGTTATGCCAGTGGTCTTGAACCTGTATTCATTATTAATGTGACTCTCCTTTTAATTAATTCTATAGGTGATTGATGCTCAGAAAAAGACAGCAGCCATTCTGTTACTTTCTCTATTGGACTAATACAGTGCAACGCTTCATTGAGAGACTATGCATGATCTACACATCCAGAAGCATAGACGTCTAGGAGCTAGTTGGCTTTTCAAAGTAACGAGACACTGGCATTGGAGAAGCCTATTGAATACCTGAAGGTTTTCTGCAAACACCCGTGTGGTAACATTGAGCATCCTACGGCCTAGATACAAATGAATATATGGAATAGTAGACTGATCATAAGGACAGTGTATTCTTTTCTGCAAGAAACATCTATTGCTTAGCCTTGTGGCATTTTATATATAGTTTGAAGGCAGTTTATTTAAATGATTGTGTTAATCATCTGTGAATTGAAATGGACAAATAGTATCCATGCACTGAACGTGCATAAACCGTGTTTATCACCAGAGACAATCTACGGATGAGAAACTTTGTTTGTACCCTGAATGCAGGAAATGTTATAGTATGGAGAAAGTTCATATTCACCAAGCAAGGGAAAAATTGCATCAGTGCACTGAATGCGGGAAAAGATTCAGTCGGATGAGATATCAAACTATCCACCTGAGAACACATACAGGTGAGAAACCTCATCAGTGCACTGAATGCGGGAAAAGGTTCAGTGAGAAGGGATCTCTTATTCGTCACCTGAGAACACATACTGGTGAAAAACCTCATCAGTGCACTGAATGCAGGAAAAGGTTCAGCAATAAGAGTCATCTTATTAGCCATGTGAAAACACATACAGGTGAAAAACCTCATCAGTGCACTGAATGCGGGAAAAAGTTCAGTGAGAAGGGATCTCTTATTCGTCACCAGAAAACACATACAGGTGAGAAACCTCATCAGTGCACTGAATGCGGGAAAAGATTCAGACACAAGGGGGCGCTTATTATCCATGGGAGAACACATACAGGTGAAAAACTTCATCAGTGCACTGAATGTGGGAAATGCTTCACTCGCAAGGGAGAACTTAGTAATCACATAAGACCACATACAGGTGAAAAACCTCATCAGGGCACTGAATGCAGGAAAAGGTTCAGTTCGAAGCAATCTCTTACTCACCACTTAAACACATAGAGATGAAAAACCTCACCTACACTCACAATTTTGAAAGCACAGCGGTGGGGGATTTTAAAAACAAAATATGACTGAGATGCAAGGCTATTTACTATGAAGGCCATATCTCCTCGGAGGTATTCTTCCTTTCCTCTCCTTCCCCCAGAAGCTCACTGTCTCTAGAGCTCTGTTTCTCCCTAGGCTGGACTATTGCAACAGCCTCTTAATAAATCTGCCTGCTTCTTCTCTCCGCCCTCTGCAACTCATCCAGAACAGGACTGCGAGTTCTTGGCTTCAAGCCCAAGGATCATATCTCTCCGGCCCTGAAACCTCTTCATTGGCTCCCTTTGGTGACATGGATCAATTTGTAGACCCTCTGCATCGTTCACAAGGCTTTCTGGGGCCTAGCACTGCACTACCTCCAACTCTCTCTACCTAGGTATCTCCCTTCTCGAGCTCTCCACTCATCCACATCCAACTCTCTGAGGGTCAGTCGATTTTCCAAGCAGAGAGTTGGGGCAGATCTCTTTCTTTAGCTGGGACCTCCCTCTGGAGCAGCTTCCTGCCTCTGTCAAACTTGAGAAGAATCATCTCCGGTTCCGGAAGCAACTCCAGGCCTTCCTCTTCGCTTCCGCTTTCTCTCTTCCTCTCCCCTGCTGATGACCCATCTGCTCCATGCCCTGGTTCACCTGACCACCCTATGAACCTGGGCCCAGGTCCCTGCCTGTCCAAATGCACCTTGCAGTGCCTCTTGGCTCCCCCAGCACTTGTGGTATGTTTCTGTAACACTACAGTCCCCTCTCCCTGCACTTATTAGCCACCCACTGGCTGCACATTTTGATTGCCTGCACTTCTCCTTTCCCTCTCCACCTTTGCACTCCTCCCCTTCCCTGTGCATGTACGATCTGAATGACACAAGGCCTAGTAAGATTGTTGTTTTTTCCTCCATCTGTTTCCCCCTCCTTGTCTTGTCGCGCCTAGAAACACTTGTGTACAGGTGCGTTATAAATGCCATATATCGGTTTTAACTTGCAACAAAATCCCTGTGTATCGCACAGTGATCTTACAAGTTCCTGGTTATGATTGCTGGTAACACAGTCCTGGAATATTAGAATGGGGGTGCCTGTCTTCTGTGGTAAGGTACCCATGCTATGACGACGGCTTGAAGGCCTATGGCAAATTAATGACCACTGGACATTTTGACAATGCCTAAAGGTTCTCCTATTAAATCAGTAGCCATAGACTCTTGTCGACTACTGCGAAGTGATGTCAGACTCATTTAGTACCAAGATGTTACTTTGCACTAAATTAGTAGTCACTTGGCACTAGAGAGCGTACAAATGGGTGAATCCTCATCAGTGGCGAATGTAGGGAAAGTATTCTTGTCCTTCCAGATCTCTGCTGCCTTGGACCATCAGACCCTTCTATATAGACTAAGAGGCGGGCATCTGGGACACCCCCAACTCCTGCTTACAGTTCCTGTGGGCTGATGGGTATATGCCATGATGATGCCTTCTAAGCCTCTGCCTACAGGAGGTGGCATGCCTCAGGGCTTCTATATACCCCTCTATATTATGATACCTTCTCAGCCTCTGCCCACAGGATGTGGCATGCCTCGGGGCTTCTATATACCCCTCTATATTATGATGCCTTCTAAGCCTCTGCCTACAGGAGGTGGCATGCCTCAGGGCTTCTATATACCCCTCTATATTATGATGCCTTCTAAGCCTCTGCCTACAGGAGGTGGCATGCCTCTGGGCTTCTATATACCCTTCTATATAGACTAAGAGGCATCTAGGACACCCCAACTCCTGCTTACAGTTCCTGTGGGCTGATGGGCATATGCCATGATGATGCCTTCTAAGCCTCTGCTGGCTGATGGAACGTATACCACTATAATGCCTTCTTTAGTCCCGAAGCCTCTGCCTACAGGATGTGGCATGCCTCAGGGCTGCTCCTTGTCGCCTATTCTACTATTGGCAGAGCTCATCCGCTTGTATGACTTTGGGTTCTGTTCCTTTGCCGATGCCTCAGATCCTGAGCCACTTCTTTGGCGGCGTAGCATTGGTGTGGCTGTCTGCTCTAATTGATTTAATCTGCTTTGAACGCGGATTCATTTACTCTTATGAACGCTGATTGATTGCTACTGTTTATGAACGCTGATTGATTGCTACTGTTTATGAACGCTGATTGATTGCTACGGTTTATGAACGCTGATTTGCATTCAGATTCATTATATTGTTGACTGTCCTATGTAAAGCGGTTATGACAAAGGCGCTATATAAAACACAATAAATACAAATCTGCCCACACTGCCTATCTGCAGGTCCACATTGATCATGTGCTTTGCTTTCACCTAGCCCTCAATAAATACTCTGGTTGGCAGAAGTTTGTTCTGCCTTAAGGTTTTGCAAGTGGTTACAAACCCTAACATGTTCCATGCTGTACTGCAGCAGTGCCCTTTATCTTGGCTTTTTATCTTGTGTTACAGAATGTCTTCAAGTAGCGCCTAATGTTGCTGCCCTCCTCCTCTCGGGTGTTGGGAATTTGTGGCATGTCACCAGTTCCTTGCTATTGGCATCGGCTGCCAGTGACCTCTGATTGTTAAGTATGTTCTTTGCTAACATGCTTTGTATGGCCAAGGGACTCCTTTCTGCAGTCCAACCTTCAGCCCTAGTGCCCTCCCTGTGCCCTTACATCTACCTCGCCTCTCCCCATTGGGGTATCTCATTTCAGAAGTTTATTTATATCTAATAATGCAGTTCATTGTGTCTGAAATGCCCACTCTCTGAGATGGCAAAGAAAGTAACAATACGTCCATCCATATCAGTGGTGCCATCAGTGCTGTGCCAGAGAAAGGAGCTATACAGCTGTGACTGCCTGCTCTGAAGATCAACTCTGCAGTAACGAGCATCCTTTGCTGTTCATGAATCACTAGGTGCCAGATTCCTTTTCTACTCCCAACTTCAAAAACTGGAGTAAAATATTGCAACCTCAAAACGTTGTCTCCGGCCGTACTTAGTACGATTGCTTTTGTTCACAGCAGGGCTGAGCCAGGCCCTGGGCAGTTCATAAACCTGTAATCTCCCGTTAGGCTGCAGATGTAAAGCACTGCTCTCAATTTCCCAGGAAAGCGTGTCTTCTAACTGACCTCTGCAGCCTTTCCCCTTTTGTGGAGAATTCTTCAACTCTAGTCTCCCCCTACCACCAGGATCCAGAAAAATGTCCAACACCATTGCCTCCTGCGATTGTACTACTTGAGATTTGGAGACACTGGCCTGGCCTAGGATCGGCTTAACTGGGAGCGCATTATAGAAGAATGGGTGCAATGCCCACTATTTAAGCACTATTTTTACAAGCACGTTGTTGGTGTGATGAGCAAGCTGAAGATCTCACCGGTTTTCCATTGTAGGATATGTAAATGTCTTTAAAAAGGTACCTTTTGTGAATATGGTAGTAACAGCAAATTCAATAAATATTCGCTGTGCTCTGATGAAATCTAATTCCTGCAAATTTGGAAATCAAATGGTATCTTTTCTTGATAAAAAGATGGCTAGTTGTTGGCTTACCAATGTTAAAGGGGTTCTATATTAATTTGAATAAGGACTATTGGACAAAATATTTTGTGCGTGATAAAATGTCATACCAGAAATTCAGCCATTGTGTAATAACATTAAAAATCCTATCTTATTAGAGCCTCCATTGTATGTTTTGATCAGTTTCTTTTGTCTGTCGTTGCTCATGGACAGGCCACTTCCTGGAACATAGGCACACCATTTGTTTTAATTAGTTGGGAATGATATCCGAGTTAGGCTTCAGATGGAATGGGTTCCATTGGTTATTTGTAATTTTGTCTCTGTTGCTTGTGTTTTAAAAATGGTGCTAGCAAGTTGCTGCGTGCAATGCAATACATATACGGATAGTGGCCACGCACTCATTTAAGCAAATCGAGATTGTTTTGTAAACCAAGGCCGCAAACTGGACGAGGCTTGTGGCCAAACGTGTTGCTTAAGCAATCTCTTATCTTGTGCATGCTGCATAGAATACATTTCCTAAACTCATCAAGCTTTCCAGTGAACACAACCCCTGAAACCAATCCCTGGATGTCATCACTTCTCCCTGAGGGGGAGCTCCTTCCCATGAGGCGCGGCAGGTGCCATTTCCCCTCCATTTATGTACCCCCCAAACTGTTTGCTTTTGTCTGGCTATCCTAACCTGACTTTTGCCATTGGAGCATAGCCTTCCGCTGTGCTCCCCTGGGCTTTTGCTCACTTGTCATGGGGGAAACTGGTTCGTCCTTCACACTGTCAGTACTGGGAAACTATGTTTCTCTTGGTCTTTGACTATGTTGCCATTTCTTGGTAACTTTTTAACAGTGCAAATTGTACCTTCCAGTACCATGCGCTGAGGTCCTTTTTTATTTTAGGACCCTAGACAGCCTTGGAGGATTTTTTAGTGATTGTACGAGTGTATCTGGGACTAACTGGTGGCAGCAGTTACTTTTTTATAATGTTTTACTTCTTTTTACTGAATCATGCCGCGTTTACTGCATTTGGTTCAAGACTGTGGCAAGGTCCGAAAATGGCAGAGCCACAAAGTCTTTTGTTCTGTCCCATGGACATTTTGTCCCTTGCCTTCACCCAGGTGGAGTAACCCGGGTTTTCCTTATTTGGGCATGTAGCCTCCAGCAAAAACCGATCTCTTTGGCGGGCTTCTGCCTGACACGTGTGTGTGCCCATCAAGAGGGCTGGGACTGTCTAGTCCCAATCCACATTACTGGTGCCAGGATGTCTGGAGTGCCTGAATGACTGAGACGACCGTGATTGGTCCACAACTGGGATGCCTGCATGAGAGCAGATCTTCGATTGGAAGTCCTCAATTTTTGGCGCAAAACTAATCTTGGATAAGAGGAAGGGGCTTTGCATCCATTCTAGGTCGATCACCTGAGTTCTCACCGAACTACAGAAGGAGCCAAGCCTCCTGCATGAAGAAACAGACTTGTGAAACCACTGACGACGCTTTGGAAGGTTTTGGCACCCTCCGTCCTCTGCTGTCCCGTCGGATCCCTGCTTTCTTCTTCGATCAAGAAGGCCTGCCAAGGCACTTCGCCCCTTTGGAGTAGTGAGAACCACTACCCTCGGCGCCCCCTGCTTACCCACCGAACGAGCTCCTTCGGAAGTGTTCCTGGGCGATCCAGTGAACTGTCCAGCTCTACCTTAGGGTATCCTGCAGAACCACCATCGTCTTGAGTGCAAACCTGAGACTTGGGACGTTGCTTGCTTGTGGTCCCGAGCATTCTCCTGCCACGTTTTGCAGGCCTAGCTCCTCTGGGTCCCAAATTAGGAGAGTGCATAACGCTGCCCACATCCGTGATTCCCGTGTCACCAGCTGTTGGTGACGGTCACTGTAGATCCCTTGCTTTTCTGCCCTTCTGTGCCCTGAAGCCTGCTGCACCGGAATCTTCTTCATACCTGCTTCGGAAGCTGAGAAAAGGCAACTTTTTGGCTTCACCTGCGCGTTTACGCACAACTGTAAAGTTGAGCACAAGACACCACTCTTCTTGGAGCTGAACACGAAAGTTAGGGAACTACTCTGAAGAATTGTCTAATGCTATAAATGTGTCAACTCAACCCTCTCTTTACAGGTTGTGACTGTATTTTACCACTGTAGTGCATTAGGAAATGTAATGTGTATAAATATTGTATAGTATAAGGATTTTGTGTGATGACTGAATTTGCATAACTAAAGTTCCTTGTGTCTATTGGTCCGCCGAAAATAAATGTGTAGATATTTTTCATATACACTTGTCTAAGAGTAATTTGTGTTTGTTACTGTGTGCGCTCATTGTGGGCTTCCGATCAATCTCACCCCTGCTGAGACTTAGGGCCTCATCACGAGTTGGGCGGTAACTCTTAAATCCGGCGGAAACAGTATTAGCACCGCCAATACCGCTCCAGTATTAGCACCGCCAATACCGCTCCTCCGGATCACGACTGTACATCCTGCCGGCGCTATTACAACCGGTGCAAAAAACAGGCGGCTGTCATAGCGCCGGCAACCAAACGCGCTATTAGAGACCTATCACAAGTACAGCGTTGGTGCTCATAGCACCGGAAAACCAGCGCTAATACCACTGAAAATACCCCCTGCCAAATGCTGGAGGTAAAAGAACACATTAGACGGCAATAAGGGCCCAGGTGGAACCAATGCACACAAGAGGCCTACACAAGACCCACCCATGGCTCACACACCCTCCCCAACACCATGCAGCCGTTGGGAGCAGGGAGGAGACAGCAGTAAGGGCCCAGGTGGAACCAATGCACACAAGAGGCCTACACAAGACCCACCTATGGCCCACACACCCTCCCCAATACCATGTTTCCGTTTGGAGCCTTGATGTGGACATGTACATGCTATGCCTGGTACTACAGAGTCCTGAAAACCAGTCCAGGGCCCTGGGAGCACAGAAGGAGAAGGAGGAGGAGGAGGAGGAGGAGGAGACCAACACCAGAAAGGCAGCCAGACATCCCCAGGGTCAGGCCAACAACCTGGGCCATGACTGATGGGCAGATGGTGTCTAAGTACAGGCAGAACAAGGCAACCATCACTCAGTTGCTGGACACAATCCAGGATGACATAGCCAGCTGGATATCCATCAGTACCGCCGTGCCCCCACTTGTGAAGCTTGTGTCCATCCTACAGTACCTCGGGACTGGCAGCTTCCAACACACAGTTGCCATGATGCATGGTATGGCCCAGTGCACCTTCAGTGCCATGCTGGGGCAGGTGCTGGATGCACTGCTGTGCCATGTCAATGAGCACATAGCATTGGCAGCCACACAGGCACAGGTCAACAAAGTCAAGGCAGATATCCATGCCATTGCCCAAGTGCCGAACATCATTGCAGCCCTAGACTGCACACATGTTGCACCCTGGGACCATGAGGCAGCTTACAAGAACCGGAGGAGTTTCCATTTCCTCAACGTGCAGATGACCTGTAGCCCCGATCTGACTTTCAGCCACTGCTGCACCCGCTACCCAGGTTCTACCGACGACTCCATGTTGCAGCGCAACAGTACCCTGCCAGCCTACATGGAGAGGCACCAAGGCCAACGCACATGGTTATTGGGTGAGTAGAATTCCTGCATGAAATGCATGCCAACATTCACCAGATGAAGGGGGGGAGGGTCAGACACACAGGTATCCTTGCATGCCAGCAGGATACACAGCCAGCACTAGCATAGCACTGTTTTACATGCATGTGTCACGCAAAGACCCCTGCACATGTTCCCCACGGCATAATACACATAAGGTGAATTCCACACACTTGCATCTTGTCTGTGTTGCCATGCTGCTACTCGCCCTGACACCAAAGAGCAATCTCACCCTGGCCACCCCACAGGAATGCCTAGAGAGTCCAATTGAAAGCACATCCACAACACCACTGTAGATGAGCAGGTGAAGGCACGACCATGAGCATCCCTGAGATAATGACCCCTGAATAGGCATTCACAAGCCTGTCCAAATGTAGACAAATGTTCCATGTACCAAACGCACCAACAGCCATGGAGACTGGCACAACCCATCACTCAACAATACAGTACGTGAGCAGGCAGATATGACGGGAGGCTCATCCTGAATTAAGGGATGCACCACTGTGGCAAAGAGGCACAGGGGCTGGTGCATGCAGTAAGGTCACCACAAAGGAAATGGGGCACATTGCAGAGCACACATGGTACACATGAAGACACCACAATCAAAGGACCAATTGAAACAAGAACCTACTTGGTCAGCATGAGTGTCACACACAGATCAATAAACTTGGTGTTTGATACACTGTTGCATGTACATTGGCACCAAGTGCATGCAAAAGTAACCTGCCACATTAGACCTTACTCATTTACACAGGCTGCATGTATACGTCAGCCCATGCATGTCCCTAAATATGATGGATGTATACAGATATTGCAATGAGATAGCATGTAGCTGTTGCACACATACTTGACCATAGTGCTTAGTGAATGATGTATATCCCTTGCACATCCACTGAACCAACCTAGCCCTAATATACACATTTTACACCCTGCAGGTGATTCCAGATACCCGCAGTACACCTGGCTCATGACCCCTGTCCGTAACTGTCAAAATCCAGCTGAGCTGAACTGAGGTTCAACTTGGGTCCTTCCTCTCCTCCATCTCTACCTGTGGTGTTCCCCAGGGGTCTAACCTCTCTCCCTGGCTGTTCAACCAATACCTGGCACTTCTTGCCCTCTGCATTGCCGCGCTCTGCCCCAACTTCCAGTGCTATGCGCATGACACTCAGCTCATTTTCAGGCTACCCTCAGCCACCACTTCTCCCTTTCTCATCTCTGACTGTCTGTCCGCCATCCAAGAGTGGTGTGCCGTCAATGATCTGCTTAAGCCAGTAAGACTGAGATTCTCCTCATTGGCACACCCGCTCCCTCCTTTCCTGCCACTCTCTGGCCGGCCTCTCGTGGCCCTCTTCCTGCTCCCACCTGTGAGGCTAAGAACCCCGGGGTCATCTTCGACTCCACACTCTCCTTCTCTTCTCACATCTCTGGCGTCTCTAAGAAGTCACACTACCAGCTGCACCTCCTCAGAGATATTCTTCCCTTCCTCTCCTTCCCCCAGAAGCTCCCTGTCTCCAGAGCTCTGGTTCTCTCTAGGCTGGATTATTGCCACAGCCTCTTTCTAAATCTGCCTCCTTCTACTCTTCGCCCTCTGCAACTCATCCAGAACAGGACTGCAAGACTTGTCCTTGACCTCAAGCCCAGGGATCGTATCTCTCCAGGACTGAAATCTCTTCATTGGCTCCCAGTGGCTGTGAGGATTAAGTTCAAAACCCTCTGCATTGTCCACAAGGCCTTCTGGGGCCTCAATTCTTTGAACTCTCTCTTCCTAAATATCTTCCTTCTTGAGCTCTTCATTCATCCACCTCCCTCAGGGTCAGGCTCTTCTCCAAGCAACGAGTTGGTGGTAGATCTCTCTTCGGCTGGGGCCTCACTCTGGAACAGCCTCCCTGCCTCCCTGAAACATGTGGAGAATCATCTCCGGTTCCGGAAGCACCTCAAAACCTTTCTCTTTGCTTCTGCTTTTTCTCCTCCTCTCCCCTGCTGACTTCCTGGCTGAAACTGCACTGGTTACCTGGCCACTTTCTGATCTCGGGCCCAGGTCTCCTCCCCCACCAGTCGCACACCTGCACTGCCTTCCTGGCAACCCCCGCACTTGGGACTGTTTCTGTATCCCTACAGTCCCACTACCAGCACTTGACACCTGTTGCCTGCACTTGCCCTTACACTTGCCACCTGCTGGTCGTACATTTACTTATATTATTTATTCTATTATCCCATGTACTGCACTGGCCCCTCCTCCTTCCCCCTTCCCATGCACTTGCGCAATCTGAATGGCACCTGGCCTAGTAGGATCGTTGTCCGTCTTCCCTCTGTTCCCTCTCCCTTGCCTCGTTGCACCTTGAAACACTTGTGTATAGGCGCGTTATAAATGACTTATCATATAACATTGCCCATAGGCGTACACGCATTGTGTTGGCATTTGGTTTGCTTAAGGCACGTTTCAGGTGCCTAGACCATACAGGAGGGGCACTGATGTATGCGCCTGAGAAAGTGGGGTAAATTGTACTCCCCTCTGCCATGCTGCACATCTGCTCCCGCAGGCATGTTCCACTACCCCCGGATGCTGAAGCAGAAACACCTGTGGTTGTTAGTGACGATGAGCATGTGCCTGTACCTGAGGCCAATGCACACAGGGATGGGGTGAGGGAGGGGAGGTTGGCCAGAGAGGCATTGATTGACAAGGATTACAGAACTGGTCGATGGGTGCATGTCACAAACATCACTTGTCAAATTAATAGCTCTTCAACGCAATCAATGTCCAAGCCTTCTATGCAATGTGAACAAGATTTATTTAGCATTCACCAAACCCCCCTGCCCCCTCAATCGCCCCCCCTCAAACACCCCAACACACAACCCGCCACATCAAACACCCCAAAACAGTGCATGCGCTCTCGATTTTTCGTTGAACACTGCCTTTCATTGCTGTGAGTAGGTCGAGCACATACCTATTCGGCATTGTCATTAGTCTCAGTGCTCTTAGTTCCACCTTGATGACATTGCACCCTTCTTCCGTGTCGTTTGCCAGCTATGAGTACCCAGCGCACGATCTGGAGCCACTTGGTGTTAGCGCGGGCCTGGGTGCTGGGGATCAGTTATGCAAAGAAGGTTTCAGCAGAGTTGAATAGTTTTTACTCTGCGGACATCTGTGCCAGGAGGTCAGAAGAGTCTTTAGAGATGTAGTTGGATGCTCCCTTCCTTCGGGATACTTGCTCCTGTAGTTTATTTTCTGACAGCACGTTCACAAGGGGTGATATTTCTTCTTCCTGTTGGGGTGCTTGTGATAGTTCCTGTTGCATCTTGTTCCCCTACTATATGTTCCTCAGGGACCACCAGCAGGGCGGAATGTAGCGTTGCCAAAGCACAGTCGCCCTTCCATGAAGGCGGGAGGTGCAAATATGGCTGTTTGCCACATACCCAGTAATGGTCCATTAGAGCCGCAGTTCGTTTTTGCTGGTCAGGAATGATGAGAGTTCTATTGCAATACGTCTTAGAACCCATGGTTACGTCTCCTTCTGCATGGAAACAAAGTTAAAATTTCTTTTCACAGTGTATTTGCATTGGTTTCTCCAGGGCGGTAACCCACGTTAGTTTGGCGACATGATCAGTCCATATTTGGGCGCACGTGTTCATCCATTGCAGTCTTTTTTCCAACACGCCACGCAACCCTTCTGCCTTGCACATGAATGTTGACTGCTGCCATTTGTTTTCTGTTAATCTTGTTCCGTCTATTGCCAGGAAGGGTTCTCTGAAGCATTTTGCAGGTGGTGTCCCTTTTCTACATATCGTCCCGTCAGTTTCATTTTGATTGTGTGTGCCTGGAAAGTGCCCTTTATCCTACATAGTACAAGATGAATCAGACATTGTGCTTCCACAATGGGAGTTTCTTGAGGCACTAAAACCTTAGGCATCCCTGACGCATGAGGTATCAGTGAGCTGTAAGGGAGAATTCTCTGTTTAGGCTGAATTTCCTAACCTAGTGAGCCCCCCAGCAGCTTTGCTGGATTTCTGGAGTTTGTTTTTTTCTCCTGCCAAGAGTGAGACTCTTTTTCTCCCACTCTTGGGCACTGTTCTGTCCTCTCTCGTCGAGTTTTGGCTGGTGGCAGTGGATACTACTTTTTATATTCAACCGCAAATATATCTCTATGTGATTTTCCCATTGTTCGAGGCTAATACTTTTTAACATAGCCTCTAGAATACCGCTGGTTTATTTATTTAATATTAATTCACCGGTTGGTATTTTCTGCCAAAACTCGGTTTTAAAATGGCGTTTGTGTTCGCCTCTTAACTCCAAACCAAAGGTCGAGCCCTTTGTTCCACTTTTGGCGGGCTTCTACACAGAAGCCTCCAAAAGTGGTGCCACTCTGTCTGGGTACCACAGGGGGTATGGGAGGGGGTTTAGGCACCCTCGACTGAGTTACCTTGGTAACTCAAGTCGCACTCTTGTGTGATTGGCCCAAGTTTTGAGCCGGCCGGCTCACCACTTAGCATGTTTGATTGACAGCTAGGCTGAGTGAATGGGGGTGTGCTGCATAAAAGCAGGGCTTTGGGGACTGGAACTTCAGAAGTCGCCACAGGACCTGAGAATCCGACGAGGGAGAAGCTGAGCCGACCTACCACGACGACACCACCGGTGGAGCCCTGCGGAACCGACTCACCACTTCCCGACGACAGAGAAGATCTCCCGGCTGGAGAGGCTTCTTCCCCTGACTGGTGGGCACAACCAGTTTACCTTCTTTGCTTCGCATCCCAGGACGTCTTGTGGTCGAATTGCCTGTGCCAAGCACCCCGGCAACCGGATAGCCACTTACCACTGGACCGCGAATAAAAGGACCGCTCCTTTTACCTGAGATCCTCTCTTCTCCCGGACGAAGCACCGACTTGCATCCGCTGCCAGGAACAACTGCCCCCGCTGGAGTATTCTCACCACTTTAAGGTACCGTGTCCGCCAGGCCTCCCTTTCTAAAGATTGCTACAAGGTAATAATAATCCCTTAACCTTCTGGACTGGACTGGGCTGGCCGCCTTGACCTTCTAACTGGTCCCTTTTTTTTGGTCCAACTCTTTTTGAACCTTTGCAAGTCTCTTGTGCACTTCAACCATGTGACCTTGGACACATTTCGTTCTGATCCTCTGAAAGTGGATCCGGCCTTCTGAACTCTAACTTCACGGTTTTACTTGCCTTCCTCTCTTGTTTTGTTCTTGTGAAAGTGTTGGGATCTGTTTTAAATTATACTCTGCTTTTCTCTCCCTTTTAAAACAAATTATTAGAGTGCCATCTGCGTTAAGTGCTCACCGCTGTCTGAAAATAAGTGGGGCTTTACTTAAGACTTGTCTAATATTCTTCTAAGGGAGTGTATATCTTTTAGTGACCGCGTTTTTGAACTGCTCACTATTAGTGCATGTGTGTTTTTCTAGATGTGGTTTTAAATAAATAATCATCTCTTTTACACCAAGCTCTGGTCAGTGTTTACTTGTTCTACTGTGTTCTTTTGACCTATTGTGAATACTCTGTATACTGCCTAACTCTCCTTGAGGGAAGTCTGACTGCTCAGCCACAGCTACCAAGTGAATCTGTGTGGTGTGGGTTTACTGCCGAACACCTGTACTCTTAAAACTTTTGCAGTGGTCCCAGAGGGTACTGCACAGGTTTCTGCCTAACACTGGTGTACAGCGGTGGGATTTGTATTGAGTATACACTTTAGAGTGCTTTTTGAACACTTTAGGATAACTAACCACAGAGTTTAGCACTAAAAAAAGCTGATTTTCTAACTATGTCTGCTATGGAGAGTTATACCCTAGAATCATTGTCTGCCAAAACTGCTGATTGCCTAAAAGTATTGTGTAGACATACAAATCTCTCTGAGAAGGGCAAGAAAATGGAACTTATAGAAAGATTGTTAGAAAACCAAAGTCTGGGTGGTACAGAGGAATCTACCCACACAGCAAATGTAGAAAACAGTGAGGGTTTTGATCTGAATCAAAGTATTGATAATGAGTCAGACGAGGAAAGTGAACCTAATGAAGTTAGCCACTCTGAGCCTGTGTCTGACTTACCTACTATACCTACTGGGCCTATACCAGGTCCTACATGTAACCCTGCTTATTTTGAACTTGAAAAATGAAGCTTGAATTAGAGTACAAACGTTTTATTGCTCAATCTGAAAGAAACCAAGAGCTAGAGTTCAGAAGAATGAATGCCCAGGCTGAGCAGAAGAAAGCTGAATTAATAGAGCTTAATCATGAACTAGAAATGAAGAAGTTGTCTGTGGAAAATGCTTCTCTCTCCTCTGGTTCCTCTAGGAGTTCCAGTCCCAAAAGACCACGGATGCCTAAGGAATTAGTGGGTATGTATGAACCTAAGTTGGATGTGTTGAATTTGTTAAAAATGTTTGAGTATAATCATGGGCTCCAGGACATCACAGGGAATGAGTTACTTCCCTGGTTGTTCTCTAGGCTTCCCCCTGTTGCAACTGATGTGGTAATGGAGTTGGGGGAGGTGGATAAGAAGGATTATGAATGTGTGAAGCTAGCTTTGATAGCTAGATTTAGGAAGACCCCTTCCCAGTACGTTAAGAGGTTTAGGACCCTCAAAAAGCATGATGGTACCCCTTGGGCTACCTGGGCGAGTGGAAGTTTGAAAAACTTAGAGGGATGGATTAAGGGTTACAGAGTTAACACTTATGAAGGAATGAAGAATCTTGTAATGTTGGAGTCAATTTATGATGCCTGCTCTCCTGAGCTCAGACAGTACTTGGCTGATTCAAAGGAATTAGATTCCAGGAAGTTAGCTAAGGCTGCTGACTTGTGGGTTGCCAACAGGGCCACTCACAAGGATTCTGGGGCTACTCAGAAAAAGGATGAGGGAAAACAGCCAAAAAAGGACTCCAAAGAGCATTCTAATAATTCCAATTCCAAAGAGGGCCCCAAACAAAACCAAAAGGGTAAGCCACAAGGGAAACCAAATCAGGCTAGTGTACCTCCTGGTGCCAAACCAGAAGGAGGTCAGAACAAGCCACCATTCCAGAAAGCATTTGGTAAATGCTTTGTTTGTGGCTCTACTGACCATGTGAAAGGAGATCCCATATGTAAGGGTAAACCTTCAGGGGTCCAGCTTGTCTCCTTAGCCTTCGCTCCAGAGGAGGAAGTACACATGACAAGTGGATACTTTCTATTACTGGCTGATGAACCCATTGGAGTCTCAGCCAGTGTTTCTTTAGTGTCTCTGGGTTTGTGGGAACAACAGAATTTAGATATCTATAATTCTATCCCAGATAATACTAAAGAGTATTATAATGACAGTGTCCAGGTGAATGGTCAGGAGACTCCTGCCATTAGGGACACTGGGGCCAGCATAACCGTGGTGGACAAATCATTTTTCCAGGCTGAGGATGTTTCTAAGGCACCCAAACACCTCACCAAGTTAGCTGGAGGGCCTGTGCAGATGCTTCCCCAATTACCAGTTCTCATCCAGAGTAATGACATGTCTGTGAAGATACCTGTCAGCATACAAAGTGAGATGCCAGGAAGGGTTCTGCTGGGTAATGACTGAAAACTCTTGGAGTAGTGTCACATACCCCCAGGCCTCCTAGTAAAAGGTTATAGGAGCTCACCAGACCTGCAAGGGAGAGAACCATGAGAGGTACTCCCAAGGAGATGATGAAGAAAGAGATCACTCCTGCTCCACTGGAGATGTCAGCTGCTGTCTCTAAAAAACTAGAAGGAAAAGGGAAACCTAAAGCTTCTAAAAAGAACCTCACAGCCAGCACTCCAGAACAGCCAACAAGGACTTCCCCTAGGTTGTCCAAAGTTACACCAGTAACTCCCCCTCCAGCTGAGGCTGAGAGGGAGGTACAACCCTGTGTGGTTGAACTAGAATCTGAAGAAGAGCTAGTGGAAGGCCAGGAACTCATTGGAGATCTGGATCCTGTTGACCATCCTGAGCTGCAGTCTTTACTGGCAGAAGGTGGACCCAACAGGGCAGACTTCAGTAAGGGACACAGAGAATGTCAAACTCTGGAAGGTCTTCGCCACCAGGCAGATGCTCAGGCTGAAGGGCAAGAGCCTGGCAAATATATTTTACACTGGGAAGATGGCCTCTTCTACAGTGAACCAACGGAGTATGCACCTGGGGACAACAAACGACTTGTAGTACCCCAAGAGAACAGACCACAGTTCTTGCAGTTAGCCCATGAGATTCCTTTGGCTGGTCACTTGAGTTTCAAGAAGAGTAAGGAAAGGCTCTCACTCTACTTTTATTGGCCAAAGATGGGGGCTGAAGTAGATAAATACTGCAGGAGCTGCCACACCTGCCAGACTTCTGGTAAGGTTGGCTCCAAGAATGTGGCACCTTTAGTGCCTCTCCCTGTAGTGGGAGTCCCATTTGAGAGAATAGGGATTGACATTGTTGGTCCCCTTGATCCTCCAACTTCCTCAGGCAACAGGTTTATACTTGTTGTAGTAGACCATGCTACTAGATACCCTGAGGCAATTCCTATGTGGACTGTTACAGCTCCGGCTGTGGCTAAGGCCCTCCTTGGTATTTTTACCAGGGTTGGGTTTCCTAAGGAAGTAATCTCTGACAGGGGGTCGAATTTTATGTCCCACTACATGAAAGCCATGTGGAAAACCTGCGGAGTTACTTACAAGTTCTCAACTGCATACCACCCTCAGACAAATGGGCTGGTTGAAAGGTTCAACAGAACCATGAAGAGCATGATAGGTGCTTTAGAGGACCCCCTTAAAAGAAAGTGGGACCTTCTACTGCCATGCCTTCTCTTTGCTTATAGAGAAGTCCCTCAGGAGGGAGTAGGTTATTCTCCCTTCGAACTTCTTTATGGTCATCCGGTCAGAGGTCCATTGGCCCTGATCAAGGAGGGGTTGGAGAGTGCTCCTTCCCCCAAGCCAGAGTGACTGACTATGTGATAGGTCTCCGAAGGAGAATGTCACAAATGATGGCAGAAGCAAGTGATAACTTGAAAGCTGGACAAGCATTGGTCAAGCACTGGCATGACCAAAAGGCTAACATGGTTGAGTTTACTCAGGACCAGCTAGTTCTCGATATGATTCCAACAAGGCAGAGGGCCTTGCAAGACAAATGGATGGGACCCTTCAAAGTTGTGGGTAAACTTGGAGAGGTCAACTATCTGGTGGACTTGGGCAATCCCAAGGAGGCTCCAACAGTCTTCCACACCAACAGACTAAAAGCGTATGTCTCCAGACCAGATGTAGGAGCTTTGCTTCTAGCATCAACAGAGGAGGAAGAAGAAGAGAGTGAAGCTCTTCCTGATCTCCTCAGAGGCTTACCTTTAGATGAAAAGATTGAAGGAGTAAATCTCTCTTCAAATCTGACTCCTGAGCAACAAGAAGAGTGCAAAACTATGTTAAATCAGTTTGCCTCTCTGTTCTCACTTTCACCAGGATTGACCCCTTGGGGACAGCATGACATACTCACTGGTGACTGACTGCCAGTCAAAAGCAGAGGATATCGAATGTCAGAAAATGTAAGAACCCACATCAAAGGTGAAGTCAACAAGATGCTTGATCTCGGGGTAATAGAGCCCTCTACTAGTCCATGGTCTAGCCCAGTTGTGTTAGTACCAAAGGCAGGATCTAAAGAACTGAGATTCTGTGTGGATTACATAGCTCTTAATGAAGTCACTAAGATTGATGCCCACCCTTTGCCAAGGACATACGAGTTGGTGGATAGACTTGGTGCAGCCAAGTTCCTCAGCACATTTGACCCGATGTCAGGCTATTGGCAAATATCCCTGACAGACCATGCCAAGGAGAAAACTGCATTTTCTACCCCATTTGGCTTATACCAGTTTAAGGTTATGCATTTTGGATTGAAAAATGCACCTGCTACATTTCAAAGGATGGTAAACCAGGTTCTGAATGGGATGGAGGACTTCTGCATGGCATACTTGGATGACATAGCAGTGTTCAGCAACTCCTGGGAAGAACATGTGGACCACCTGAGACATGTTTTGCAGGCTCTTGGAAAGGCCAATCTGACCATAAAGGCAAGTAAATGCCAGATTGGACAGAGTAAAGTGGTCTACCTTGGACATGAGGTAGGAGGTGGAGAAATAAGGCCTTTGCCCAGTAAGATTGAAGCTGTGCAAAATTGGACAACACCTACTACTCAGACCCAGATGAGAGCCTTCTTAGGCCTCACTGGGTATTACAGGAATTTCATTGAGAACTATGGGTCCATAGCTTCTCCACTGAATGTCATCTCCTCTCCTAAATTCCCTAAAAAGGTTAGGTGGAATGAGGAATGCAATCAGGCCTTTGAAACCCTGAAAAAGGCTCTTTGCCAAGCCCCAGTACTCAGAGCTCCTGAGTACCACCAAACTTTCATTGTGCAAACAGATGCTTCAAATGTAGGAATAGGTGCAGTCCTCAGTCGACTGGATGGGAAAGGTAGGGAGCACCCCATTTGCTTCATCAGTAGAAAAAGGTGGGCAACCATTGAACAAGAGTGTTTTGCTATTGTGTGGGCTCTGAAGAAGTTTAGTGCTATACTTGTAAAGTTCTACTTTTGTCATTCAGATTGACCACCAAACCTTGAGATTGTTATTGCAAATGAAAGGGGAAAACCCAAAACGATTGAGATGCTCAATCTGCCTGCAAGGGTTTGATTTCACCATTGAGCAGAGTGAAGCACTGATGGTCAGGGTGTCACCACCAAAATGCTGACGGTCTCTCTAGGATGTATGTCATGGACTAGAGGTGTAAGATTCATCCAGGAGTGGATTAAATCCTCCTGTCCCTTAGTCTGGAGGGGGGGGGGTGAGTGTTAGGGAGAATTCTCTCTTTAGGCTGCATTTCCTAACCTAGTGAGTCCCCCAGCAGCTTTGCTAGATTTCTGGAGTTTGTTTTTTTCTCCTGCCAAGAGTGAGACTCTTTTTCTCCCACTCTTGGACATGATTTGTGGTATTTCTTTGAATGTCAATGTGTTTGATGGGCTATGGGGTCTTTTACTCCATAGGGTCTCATGTGTGTTACACAGCACCCTCCGTGCAGTAACACAGGGGTGTCCTAGGTGACCCCCACCATAGACTCCATACCCTGGGACTGACTACTGTCTCCCAGGGCATGTAAAGTCACCATTGGCTTTACTAGTCCCAAATTGTACAAACCATCATATTGTAGATGTACTGGTTGGGGCAATTCGATTGCCCCTGGGTCTGTTGTTCGAGGGGGGGGGGCACTGTCCCGTCCTCCCTCGTCGAGTTTTGGCTGGTGGCAGTGGATACTACTTTTTATATTCAACCGTGAATATCTCTATGGGATTTTCCCATTGTTCGAGGCTAATACTTTTTAACATAGCCTCTAGCATACTGCCGGTTTATTTATTTAATATTAATTCACCGGTTGGTATTTTCTGCCAAAACTCTGTTTTAAAATGGCGTTTGTGTTCGCCTTTGTAACTCCAAACCAAAGGTCGAGCCCTTTGTTGCACTTTTGGCGGGCTTCTACACAGACGCCCTCCAAAGTGGTGCCACTGTCTGGGTAACCATAACGGGTGTGGGAGGGGGTTTAGGCACCTTGGACCAAGTTGCCTTGCCAACTCAGGTCGCACTCTTGTGTGATTGGCCCAAGTGGTGAGCGACCCCGCTCACCACTTAGCATGTTTGATTGACAGCTAGGCTGAATGAATGGGGGTTTTCTGCATAAAAGCAGGGCTTTGGGGACTGGAACTTCAGAAGTCGCCACAGGACCTGAGAATCCGAAGAGGGAGAAACTGAGCCGACCTGCTACGACGACACCACCGGTGGAGCCCTGCTGAATCGACTCACCACTTCCCAACGACAGAGGAGATCTCCCTGCTGGAGAGTCTTCTTCCCTTGACTGGTGGGCACAACCAGTTTGCTTTCTTCTTTGCCACTCCGGACGTCTCGTGGTCGAATTGCCCGTGCCAAGCACCCCAGCAACTGAATAGCCACTTGCACCTGGACCGCAAATAAAAGGACCGCTCCTTTTAATTGGGAACTCCGCGGCTGGTTTCTTCCCTGGTAGTGCAACAGACTCCCGTTTTCCTCTACGTCGAGATCCTCTCTTCCCCTGGACGAAGCACCGACTTGCGCCCACTACCAGGAACAACTTCCCCCGCTGGAGCGTTCTCACCATTTCAAGGTACCGTGTCCGCCAGGCCTCCCTTTCTAAAGATTGCTACAAGGTAATAATAACTCCTTAACCTTCTGGATTGGGCTGGCCGCCTTGTAACTGGTCCCTTTCTTTGGTCCAACTCTTTTCCGAACCTTTTACGAGACTTTTGTGCGCTTTCAACCGTGTGATCTTGGACACATTTTCGACCGGAGCCTCTTAAAGTGGGTCCGGCCTTTTGAACTTTGACTTTACGGTTTTAACCTGCCTTTCTCTCTTACTGTGTTCTTTCAAAAGTGTTGATCTGTTTCATTCTTTGCTCGGCCTTTCTCTCCCTTTTTAACCTGATTGATTAGAGTGTCATCTTAGTTAAGCGCTCACCGCTGTCTGAGAATAAGTGTTGCTTTACTTAAGACTTGTCTAATAATCGTTGAAGGGAGTGTATATCTTTTTTAGTGATCGTGTTTTTGAACTGTTCAATATTAGTGCCAGTGTGTTTATCTAGATGTGGTTTTAATAAATAATTATATCTCTTTTACACCAAGCTCTGGTCAGTGTTTGCTTGTTCAACTGTGTTCTTTTGACCTATTGTGAATACTCTGTATACTGCCTAACTCTTCTTGAGAGAAGTCTGACTGCTCAGCCACAGCTACCAGGTAAATCTGGGTGGTACAAACTGCTACCAATTGGGTTTACTGCTAACTCCTGTAGACTTAAACTTTTTGCAGTGGTCCCAGAGGGAACTGCACAGGTTTCTGCCTAACATGAGCAAACGTAACAACTGCCATTAGTTGCTTGCCACCCAGTCGTAGTCTGAGTACCATTTGTTTGACTGCCCTGGGTGGCATAGAGCTTCCATTTTGTCTAATCCCAAGCCATTATATGCATCATATTTAAAGGAGTAGTGCGCTCAAAAATATTATTGTCCCGAGCGTTCGGGCATGTGTTTTTAAGCATACGTTGATCGATCGTAAAAAAAAAATTGCCTATGCACCTTACTGTGGTTTTCGTCACTTTTACACATGCAAAATCAGGCAGCAGGGCGTGGCCATCTTGTGCTAATCTTATCTGTTGCTGCATCGCCCTAAGCTCAAGTGCCCTACCGGCGCTACATCATATGCCCCGCCCCTGAAGCTGACATCGCTAGACGCGTACGGCCCATTTCACAATCCGAATGCACGTCTTGTGTCAACGTTCTCTGCTAATGGCGTGTCTCCACGAAAATGGCGGGACGCCTCTTTCCTCAATAAGCATAAACGGAGCGCTTCTCATCAGACAACATCAGAGTTGCTTTTTCAGTCGTTTCACTGGGCCTCATTCCGAGTATGGAGGTAACCAGACACTTTTAATGGCATGGCTACCCCCATACCGGATACCGGTTCCGGGTTCCTGGAATGGGGATATACCGGGCCATTCCGACCTTGGAGGGCCCGTTATTTCCCCATTATGGTAATCGGTTGTTTTACATTTCAATTCTTTTAGGTGAGCATATTGACAAGCAAAGACCCTCATTACTGCCCACATCACTGACACGTCCATTATACCAATGGTGAGCCATACATACTTGCAAAAGTTCATGTTATTGACAGTTGGATCTTTCCACATATCTAATGCAAATCTAATTTTCCCTTTACCACTTGGCAATGCACTGAAAATGAAGGAGCAAGATTCTGCATCCTTTTTTCAAGAATCCACAGCCACTTCGAGCACCTATGGGGTAGTTTTATGATTACACAATTGTATTATACATGCAATTCTAAATAATGTGAAATAGTTTACATATACGGCCGTTTGTTTACATAGGGCCTCATTACAACATGTGCGGGAATGGGTTTAACAGCACCGGTAATGGTGCCGGCACCGTTAAACCCACTCCGCACCATTACGAGGTCCCCTCGCGGGACCCGCTCTGGACGTCTTGTTTTTCCAGAAATTTCGAGCGGCATTGGTGTATGCCAGCTAACATTTAGTTTCAAGAATCAAGGTCACTGCCTTGAGTTGTCGACTCCCATGCGTGGTAACAAGTAACTTTGTGGCTATGCATAATCCCTTGTATTGTTTTTCGAACTTGGCATAAACAGAGGATTCATAAGGAAATGTAAAGAATGGGGGGAGGTATGTAAAATCATCAAATATGATAAGGTTCAGCATTCCAAACTGCACAAAGGAACCTGTAATGTCATTTTATGAAAATGTGTTGATCTGAACGGACACTCTGTGTTACGCCGAGAGAATGGAAATGGCAAATATTATGTACGTTTTACTGTAGACAAATTTGTTTTTGGCATATTGTGAGGACACGCACAAACAGAAAGGACTTGTATTGTTCCCAGGCACATGGCCAGTCCAGCACCGAAATGCATGTAGTCCACGTCTGGGTACGCACAGGTTCCACCAACGCCGAATTCTAGGCTAATGTTGCGTTAAAATGCTGTCTGTGTTTTTCAAATTCTTCTGCATCAGCATCGCATTGCGAGCAAAACATACATCATAGCACTAACCTTGCAAGCACATCGTAGACTCCAACATTGCACGTTTTTCTCTGTGTTTGCATTGTTTCACATTTGTGTTCATCATTAGTTTTGACACAGTGCATAAGTAATGGATCGATTACAATAAAGAACGGCTACTGAGACACATTTCTGTTATGTTTTCTACACAGCTACATTCTGCCGTTCTGCAAATGTCCTCTTTTCCAGATACCAATTGATGGCTTCCTCAGCCGGCAGTTGCTGATCAACCTCCATGGCTGGATGACCATCACGCTCCTTTGGGACGATCGCCCCGTGCCCATATGCCCTTTCGCATGTTTATAGTGGTCTAGCAACAAGCTGATGCTGAATCCTTGAAAATCACGGTGCATCCAATGCGCTTATACCCAAAGGAACACCTTTTGACCCACGATAAACATTTGTGTATCCAGAACAAAGAAAGAAAAAACAAAATTGTTGATTGGAATTCGGCTTATGTTCTCAGAGCGTTTATTGTGAAATAAAGGCACGTTGGAAATTGCACAGTATTGCGGTTTCCTTTAAAAATGGTGTTTTATAATCAGAATTTGAATGCGCTGTGTTGTGAGAGGATGTGTTCATATTCCGGATTCTGCCTCAACTGACGTCAGGACGTAGGTGATGACTGGGCACGTTTGGCGACGCTGCACAGTAGCGTCGCAGAGATAGGCGGTGAATGTCGCTAGAAATGGTGATGTCAGCTTTGGGGCGGAGCATATGATTTAGTGCCGGTAGGGCACTTGAGCTTAGGGCGATGCAGTAATGGATAAGATTAGCACAAGATGGCTGCACCCTGCTGTCTGATTTCGCATGTGTAAAAGTGACGAAAACCACGGTAAGGTGCATAGGAAATGTTTTTACGATCGATCAACGGATGCTTAAAAACACATGCCCGAACGCTCAGGACAATAATAATTTTGAGTGCACTTTTGTTTCTATTTTTCTGAAAAGTATTCCTTCATCCTAAAGACCTTTTACAATTTGTCTGAGGTACATAATGTCTTTCGTGCATTGAACGACAGTGGGCGGAACATTGGGAATGTTTTTGCCTTTACAATTCCACTAGGGTCAGTAGTTTGTTGCCAATAAGGAGTATTTGAAAGGTCACTTGGGGTAGCTGTGACGAACATATTATACATTTGGGCCAGCAAATAGGTGGTTATACTGTTCAGTTGCTAGGTAGGCTGTAATGACGTAACTGTTCTAAGTTATCATTCCCATAAAATACATTCATACTTTCATTAAACATGTCACTTTCTGTTTCTGAGGCTACCTTGGTTGTGTTTTTAGTAGTGTAAGGGAGCATTGTGTGGTTTTATTTTTATTCCATCCCATAAAAGGTGTCCCCCGTCTTGAATTGGCTATTCCCCCTGCCCCCTTTGCTTTTATCTCCCATAACAAAAGACACTCCCCAAAAAATCTTTAATCCTAACATTACAATACTAAACACTATTGCTACAAAATAGAGCCCACAGTCATAACTGTAAGCCCTCGTCACACTTATTCTATTCCTATTGATAGCTATTTGAGGAATTTCAGTTGTCAAAGGCATGTTCTCCATCATTGTAGTACCTATAGAGAAACAAAAAATGGGGTCGGGGATTAATGAAACGGCAAAAATAAAAAGACATGGAAAGGGGATATTGAAGAAAGAAACCCATTTCACATTACATCGACATTTTTATTCTCCATCTACAATTCTTCTCATATATATCGTATTATTTCTCGTGCTGCTGTTTTTGTATTTTTTTTTTTAATTTTTCTGTTTATTGCACTGCCACATCTTTCTCAGTTTCTTGGGGAGTTTCTACTGCTATGCTGTCATTGCCCTTCCTGACATCTGTGTCATGAACCGTCGGATGCATCCCTTTTGGACTTCCAGGTCCCTGACACATCGGGGCCTGCACTCTGCAGTACTTCCAACATGGCCGTCAAACACAGAACGCGGTCTACCAGCTTCCGCGTCACACGTAGCACGTTCTATAAAGAAGCCACGCCCCCGCGGTCCCGCGCATCTCAACGCTACCGCTTATTGTGGCTAGATGTGTGCTCCGAAGTTCGCCCTCACTGAGTTCTTTGATTCCTGTTTCCTGGCCCTTAATTTCCCTTTCCTCAATCATTCCCTTCCTCTGTATTCTATCCTAAATCCCGGACTCCTGTGTACCCATCTCCGAGTACACCCTTCTGCACTTCCTGGATTTCCCGGACATTCTAAGCGTTCCTGGATTCGGAACGTGAACGCACGCTGGAACCCGAAGACGCTCGCACTGGGTTATACAAGACCCGGACTGTGCGCAAGAAGACTCCTTCAAAGGATTCCAACAAACAACGAAGACAGGGGAGAAAGGGGAAAACCTGTAACAGATTGAGACGGCAACTAACTGAAATCGATACAGACATGGAGGCGGCTGTTCAAGATCTAATGCGCGGCATGCAGGTATTAAGGACTGAAGTGAAGAATTTGAAAGCCGAGAATGCCGCATTAAAACAATTAGTCCTGTCCCGTGATTCCACGACCAAGGAAAGCGTATTGTTGGGCGGTGTACTAGATAAATACGACGGTTCCGCAAAAACCCCTCACGGATTCCTTGATTCATGTTTAGTCCACTTTACTTTTAAGCCCTACTACTTTTCTACCCCCAGGGCTAAGGTGGGCTTTATGATTTTGCATCTTTCCGGGAATGCATTAACTTGGGCTACACCTTTAGTTAATTCCGGAGATGCCCTCCTGGATGACTACGACGGATTCATACAGGCTCTAAAGACCATGTTTGACCGCCCAGAACACGTCTATAGTGCCCAGGAACACCTACTAGATTTCCAACAAGGTTCCCAAGACATGCTTACGTATGTAACCCGCTTTAAACAATTTGCTAAAGAAGCAGATTGGTCCTCCAGAAGCCTGCTTTACTCTTTTTCGAAGAGGGTTAAATAAAGATATCAAAGACGAACTAGCCAGAGTGGCTCACCCAGGTTCATTCCAGGCTCTTATGGATCTCTCTCTACAGATAGACTTCCGTATCCAGGAAAGGAAGGCTGAAAAGAAGAAACCAGAATGCCTTTCCAGAAGACCTCCATAGAGACTCCCTCGAAGCCCACTCCTGCCCCTGCTAACGAACCAGAACCCATGCAAATAGGGGCTTTCCGAGGACCCATATCCCAGCAAGAAAGAATGCGAAGGATTCACACGGGGCTATGCATGTATTGTGCCTCTGATAAACATCTAGTGAGAGAATGTCCTCTAGCTCCTCAATGGCGTTCGGGAAACACCAACTCCCGATCCTAGATGGAGCACAGCTTCGGGAGAGAGATGTTTGCTCCACATCTATTCCATCCTTGAACTCTCCTGGACAAAACAACCTAGTGATTTTACAGGCCTTTCTATTGCCATCCAAGAACGAAACCACCCTATTTTGGCATTGGTGGATTGTGGAGCCATGGGGATATTTATAGATCAAGATTGGGTCATTAACCACTGCATTCCGTATGAAACCCGAGACATCATGCAACCTGTAGAGGCAATTGACGGAAGACCTATCTCTTCAGGACCCATAAAGAGATATGGAGATACAGCTCTCAGTAAACCACCATCAAGAGATGATCAAATTTAACATCATAAAGTCTGCTCATTACCCAATGGTGCTGGGTATGCCCTGGTTACAAAGGCATAACCCGTACATCAACTGGGCGGCAGGATCCTTGTTCCTGGGTTCCGAATATTGCATGTCTCATTGTCTATTCCTGGATTCCTTGCCGACACCCTCTGGAAGTACACTGACAGACCAGCAAGGCCCACTCACGGTCTCAAATATCATCCAGGTCCCTAGGGCCTATCAGGACTACACTGATGTATTCTCAACTGCTGTAGTTCAGGCCCTACCCCTCATAGACCTGAAGACTGGGCCATTGATACTGAACCCTCCGCTGTAATTCCCTTTGGAAGAATGTTCATTTTATCCGAACCCGAAAAGAGGGCCCTCCGTGAATACTTGGATACCAACCTTGAAAATGGCACCATACGACCATCCAAATCGCCAGCTGGAGCCTCATTGTTTTTTGTTCCTAAGAAAGAGGTGCCGATCATCTGATCCGTATTAGAGAAGGAGACGAATGGAAAACAGCCTTTAGAACACCCTTTGGTCATTTCGAATACCTGGTCATGCCCTTCGGACTCGCCAATGCCCCAGCAGTCTTCCAACGCTTCATGGATCGGGTGTTTTCTGATATGCTGTTCCTCTTCGTCATAGTACACCTGGACGATATCCTAATATTCTCTAAGGACCATTTTAAGCATGAGGAGCATGTTAAGGCAGTGCTACAGCGGCTGCGTGAACACAAGCTCCTAGCTAAACCCGAGAAGTGCCTTTTCCATGTCTCTACTGTTCACCATCTAGGTTTTGTCCTTAGTCCAGAAGGAATCGGAATGGACCACTCTAAAGTAAAGGCCATACTATCCTGGCCCGTTCTGACAACAGTGAAACAAGTCCAATCCTTCCTGGGACTTGCCAACTTTTACCGGAAATTCATGCCTTCCTTTTCTGAGATAGTTCAACCTATCACTACATTGCTGAAAAAAGATACTCCCTTTCTCTGGACAACAGCCCAAGACGAAGCATTCCAACGGCTACAGACAGAGTTTACACAAGCTCCCATCCTGGCTCAACCTAACATCAATCAACCCTTCCTAGTGGAAACGGATGCTTCTAACTACACTATTGGAGCAGTTCTAAACCAGGAATTCGAGGACAAGCTGGAACATCCCATTGCTTATCTTTCACAGACTCTAACTCCCAGCGAAACCCATTATTCCATTTTGGAAAAGGAACTGTTAGCCATCCGTCAAGCCTTCACAGAGTGGTGTCATTTACTTCTAGGAGCAAAACATCCTGTTCAGGTCCACACGGACCATCGGAATCTTCAAGTTTTACAGGCTCTGGAATGTAGAAATAGCCGGCAAGCCCATTGGGCCTTCTTCTTTGCCCAGCCATCATGTCCCTGGAACACAGAATATCATTGCTGACTCCTTATCCCGACGTCCCGACTACGAAACACTTGAAGATAGGTTATTCCCTAAGATGTTTCCCCATATGATTTTTGTAGCTCAAGCAATCGGCCTCCTGGAAGACGTTTGGATGCAAACCCAGTCCTCTGAGCTCTTGAAGGAAATTTCAGGGAAGAATCAATGGAATTTGAGAACCAAGGATGGATATTTGTTCAAGGATAATGCTCTAGTCATCTCCACACAGAAACTACAACAAAGGATAATAAACCTCTTCCACGATACCCTTCACTCCGGACATTGTGGCATCACCAACACCCTCCGTCTAATACAAAGACAATTTTGGTGGCCTAGAACGAAAACTGATGTACAACTGTACATCCAAGCCTGTTCTGCAGTCAAAACAAACATAACAAAAGACTGGCGGGTCTCCTACTGCAGCCTACGCTACCAACAAGGCCCTGGGAAATTATCGCTACGGACTTCATTGTAGAATTGCCACCTTCCAGGGGATACACAACTATCATGGTCACCATTGACGTATTCACTCACATGGCTCATTTTACACCCTTATATAAACTACAATCCTCATCAGAACGTGCTGGAATCTTCCTGGAACACATATTCCGACTTCATGGACTCCCTTCCAAGATCATATCAGAGGGCCTCAATACATTTCTCAGTTTTGGAAACACCTTTGCCGGATACGAGGAATTCAACGCGCCCTCTCCTCGGGTTATCATCCCAAGACCAACGGAGCTACTGAACGTGTGAATCAAACCCTAGAACAATATCTTCGTTGCTTCACTACCAAGCTCCAGGACGATTGGTCACTCTTAATACCTGTGGCTGAATTCGCCTACAATAATTCGGATCACTCGGCTGTTAAGACCAGCCCTTTTTTTTTCTGTAGCCAGGGATTTCACCCTTTAGTTCTACCTTCTGTTCTCCCACATCCTACACCAGTTCCTACAGTTTATTCCTGGATTGAGACCCTCATCAATGTACAGAAGGAAGCCAAAGAGTACTTAGAAAAGGCCCGAACTCACTCCAAGCATTATGCGGACTCCAAGAGGAGATTTAGGGCCCTCGTACGCAGTAGGTGATGAGGTCTGGCTATCCTCAAAACTACTGCCTCGACATCTACGACCAAATAAGTTGGCTCCCCGGTACTATGGGCCCTTTTCCATAAAAGAAATCATAAACCCAGTGGCCTTCCGACTCAAGCTACCAGACTCCTGGAAGAGGATCCACCCAGTTTTTCACGCGTCTCTAATGAAACCATACATCCAGGGCTGCCCTCCGGCCAAAACCCCATAATCGTCAATGACCAACTGGAATATGAAGTATCCCGAATATGTGACTCCAGGTACAGACGTGGTCAGCTACAATACCTGATTGAGTGGAAGGGGTACCCTCCAAGTGAACACACCTGGGAACCAACCTCAAACCTAAATACTCCCAGATTACTCAGACGGTATCACCTCATACACCCGGGCAAACCCGGTGGAACAGGTTTTCGGAGGAGGCATGCTGTCATGAACCGTCGGATGCGTCCCTTTTGGACTTCCTGGTCCCTGACACATCGGGGACTGCACTCTGCAGTACTTCCAACATGGCCGTCAAACAATGAACGCTGCCTACCAGCTTCCGCGTCACACATAGCACGTTCTATAAAGAAGCCACGCCCACGCGGCCCTCCGCGTCTCAACGCTACCGCTTACTGTGGCTAGACGTGTGCTCCGTAGTTCGCCCTCGCTGAGTTCTTTGATTCCTGGTTCCTGGCCCTTAATTTCCCTTTCCTCAATCATTCCCTTCCTATGTATTCTATCCTAAATCCCAGACTCCTGTGTACCCGTCTCTGAGTACACCCTTCTGCACTTCCTGGATTTCCCGGACATTGTAAGCGTCTCCGAGTACACCCTTCTGCACTTCCTGGATTTCCCGGACATTGTAAGCGTTCCTGGATTCGGAACACGAATGCACGCTGAAACCCGAAGACGCTCGCACTGGGTTATACAAGACCCGGACTGTGTGCAAGAAGACTCCTTCAAAGGATTCCAACAAACAACAAAGACAGGTGAGAAAGGGGGAAACCTGTGACAATTTGACAGGTGCAACCAGTACTTAAGTCCTTTCACTTTTACTAGTTAGTGGTTTGAGAGCTTGTTAGGACTGTGGGTCTTGCGCTAGTGTGTGCGTTGCTATCTTCTTTACGTTGCCTGCCGCCTGTCAGGTGGATCTCAGAGGAGGGACCAAGCTCCTAAACTCCCAATGTTTGCAAGGGTTGTTCTGGGTTCCTGAGATCCAAAAACTTGAAATTAGGCACTGGACAGTGGTTTCTTAGTATCCAATGAGTATCAATTTCCACACATGTTAGGTGTTTGCAACATTTGTTGATTTATTTTTCCTTCAGTAATCACGCATTGGTTGTCACTCTTGTGACCAACATATTCTTTGCTAAAACTTCATATGTGGTACAGAGTATGTGATATACTTTTATTCCATTAGTGCCGACACTAGTTTCAACCTTTGCGGTCTTTCTCAAGGCTTGTATATTAACATCCTTGAGAACACCTTAAGCCTCCTCTAGCTGGTTTTACCAGTGGAGAGGACCTGTCATGTATGCCCCCATTACCAGTGTGACCCTTTCTTCAGGGACCACCTAACGAACAGCAATCACTAGAGATGTTGACCCACCATCTAGTGTGGCCACAGACATAAATTACTGACCCATTCAATTAAGGAGTGTTAGGTTTCACCATGGGTCTATGGAACACCTTCTTTGTGGGACTAATGGAACACCCAAACACCCGTATTGTGACACACATCATGTTCGCAATTTTATTACAAATATTTTGAAACAAGGCACCGCAGGAGCCGTGTTTGAAACTGAGTATTCCCAGCAGAACACAGTTCTTCTCTCCCCCTTTTATAATACCGTAAGGGGCTTTGTCAAAACTGTAACTTCCTTGCACAAATGGGCCCCAAATACTACCCAGTGCAATGAGGGGAACAATCGAGCCGCGTCACTGGCTCATCCCAAACAGCTGACCATGGACCAATAGGAACGCTTTTTGGCTGGGACCAATGGATGGGCAGCTTACACTTTAATGGTAGCATTTTTGTGGTGTCGATCACTGGAGCAGATCACTGAGAGACCAGGAGACTACACAGACACTCACTCGAGAGTAAGAGGTAAGACTGCCAACAATTCTGGGCCCCACATGTAGTTTATTTAAAAGCGCTATTTAGTCACAACTAGTGATCCCCCTTAAGATAGAGACCTAACCTAACTTTTTTAAGTTTGTGTCCATTGCAACCCCTTTCTCTCCTTCACCTTTTTAACAAGTCACGTTGCACTCACGACAACATGCACTAGGAAATGGGCACCAATATAGGCACTGTCATTTATGCAACGCTAAGGATTACAGTGCTTACAGGCAAGCGAAAAATTGAAACCACACTCCTTAAAACCATGTGTATTGTTTTTTGTAATCTACGTGAAGCTGAACCAACACGGCACTTATGCCATAATCACTGGGGCTACATTCAACTATTTGGGCAAGATAATGGGCCTACTTCTACAGTATAGAGGCGCCCACAACAACTTGACTATTTACTGAAACTGACACGTACTAACGGGAGTGGGCAACACACTTACCTCAGCACAGGACCATTTAATTCAACGCACCAGGGACCCCCCAAAAGAAACGCCATTAAGGAACTGCTGCGCATTGTAAATCTTGATTGCTGGTTACATATTATTCTCTGCATCGGTCAGGCATGCAAGATCCTCTGCAAAGGAGCAATAGGTTAATGCACCATGGAACCCCATTAACGCTATGGAGGACTCTCCTCATACTGTATGTACTGAGCACTGGATAGGTAGCAGTGGTACCTCGAAACTCTCAAATGAATGAGGCACCTTGTTGTCTATGCAGCGCTAAGGATTACAGCGCTTATAGGCAAGTGATAAATTGAAAACACACTATTTAAAACCACGTGTGTTTTTTATAATTTACGTGAAGCTGAGCCAACACAGCTTTTATGCCATACTCATTGGGGCTGCATTCAACTATTTGGGCAAGATAATGGGCCTATTTCTACAGTATAGAGGCGCCCACAACAACTTGACTATTTACTGAAACTGACACGTACTACTGGAGTGGGCAACGCACTTGCCTCAGCACAAGACCTATTAATCTAAAGCACAAAAAAACGCCATGTAGGAACTCCCACACACTGTTAATATTGATTGCTGGTTACATAGTATTCACTGCATTGGTCGAGCACACAAGATCCTCTCCACAGGAGCGATAGGTTAACGCACCATGGAACCCCATAAACGCTATGGAGGACTCTCCTCATACTGTATGTACTGAGCACTGGATAGTTAGTTATCACTGCATTATGTTGGCACGCTACTTCTCTAGCTAATGAACCCACGAGCACAGCCACACTGATCGGTGGCATGACTGGGCCTTGTGCCTCCCTTTCTCTTAAATCTTGTGAATTGCACCTAATGGAGGCACTGGGGAACCCGAGCCAACCTTGGGATTATTAGCATTAGGACCAAGATAGGAGAATTCATTACTACCTCAATGTCTTTCCACATAGGTGTCGCCCTCTACCATTGCTGAACATAGGAATTCAATTCCAACCATCCGGGAAAACACTAAACCTACATTTGGTAACCTTTACTCAACCAACCTCATAAGCTTAAGCTTACAAGTCTTATAGACCACCAACTAAGGCAACTCAAGAGCAATTTCTCTCTCTTTTTCTCTCTCATTTTACCTCCCAAACTAATCAAAAACATTTTCCCCGTTGTATTTTGCTAATAATGCAATAAAACAATAACAATTGTATGACTATAACTGACTGAAAATGGTAAAATGCAATGGCAAATTAACCTTTTTAGTGCCAAGGTCCTTGGAATTGCATACGCAGTGCCAAGGACGAGATAGCTTGTCCTTTTCGGCACCTTGTTTTGAGCGATCCGCAGGGATCGCTCAAAACAGTAATCCAGCCCCCAGGCTATGTGAGGGGGAGGTCCCCCCTCAATGCCAGGGGGCTGGATTACCTTCAGTTTCATGTCGGCGTGCGTAAAGCATGTCGGCGTGAAACAAAGTAAATCCACCGCAGCAGCCATTTTCGGAGCTGCGGTGGAGAGGGAAGGTAGGAGCCCTTCTTGCTCCGCCTCGATCTCCGGCTGTATTTCAAGGCAGAGATCGAGGCGGGTATTGTTGCAAAGGGGAGATTCTCCCCTTTCCAGCGATACCCATTGTGTGGCATTGCTGCCCGTGGATCGAGTGCAGGGCACGCGATCCGTGGGCAGCAATGCCGTTGGATCAATGCAGATCCATTTGTGACGCGGGGGGAGGGTAAGCAGCCCCCTTCCCTCCCGTGGCCCCAAAGCATGAAAATATTTTCGAAGGGAGGCGGGAGGGGCTTGGGGCGCTGGGGCCCACTAGTCCACCACGGATTGTGCAACAAATGGTGTCAACACCATTTTAGAAGCATTGCTGGTCACGGATCGGCGTAGAGCGCTCAATCCGTGACCAGCAATGGCCACTAGACACCAGTGATTCGTTTGTGACGGGGGAGGGGGGCTGCTTACAGTAAGCAGCCCTCTTTCCCCCCCCCCAGCCTCCAAAGCATGGGGGCACATATCTAATCAACCCTGGGGGCTGATGGCTGATCTGCCCCCAGAGAAGGGGGAAATAAAAAAAAAAAATCGTAGGGAGGTGGGAGGGGGTTTAGTGCCCTGGGGCCCACTAGACCACTACGGATTTTAGAAAAAAATTTTGAAAAAAATTGAAGCATTGCTGGTCATGGATCAGCGCAGAGCACTCGATCCGTGACCAGAAATGCCCACTGGACCACCAGGGATCCGTTTGTGAGGTGGGGGGGCTGCTTACAGTAAGCAGCCCCCCCCAGCCCCCAAAGCATGGGGGCACATATCTAATAAACCCTGGGGGCAGATGGCTGATCATCTGCCCCCAGGGAAGGGGACAAAAAAAAATAATAAAAAAAGAAAAAAGGTGATGGGAAGGGGGGAGGGTTTTGGGGGCCCTGCCACCAGGGATTCTTTTGGAAATGGTGTCCTTGGAAAGGGGAGAATCCCCCCTTTCCAAGGACACCCTGTGTGACAGCATCGTTGCCCGCGGATCGGGTGCAGGGCGCACTATGCTCGGGCAGCAATGCACACTAGACACAGGGATGTCTTTGAATGGGGGGGAGGTGGGGGCTACTTACAGTAAGCAGCCCCCAACCCCCCAAGCATGGGGGGAAATATGTGTACAACCCTGGGGGCAGATGGCTGATCATCTGCCCCCAGGGAAGGGGACAAAAAAAAATAATAAAAAAAGAAAAAAGGTGATGGGACGGGGGGAGGGTTTTGGGGGCCCTGCCACCAGGGATTTTTTCTGAAATGGTGTCCTTGGAAAGGGGAGATTCTCCCCTTTACAAGGACACCCTGTGTGACAGCATTGCTGCCCGCGGATCGGGCGCAGGACGCTCGATGCGTGGGCATAAATGCACACTAGACACAGGGATGTCTTTGAATGGGGGGGAGGTGGGGGCTGCTTGCAGTAAGCAGCCCCCACCCCCCCTGGCCCCCAAAGCATGGGGGCACATATGTGTACAACCCTGGGGGCAGATGGCTGATCATCTGCCCCAGGGAAGGAGGCAAAAAAAAATAAAAAATGGAGAAAAAAAACCTGATGTACAACCCTGGGGGCAGATGGCTGATCTGCCCCCAGGGAAGGGGGAATTTTTTTTTAATAAAAAATGGAGAAAAAAAGTGATGGGAGGGGGTTTAGGAGCCCTAGCCATCAGGAACTTTTCCGGAAATGGTGTCCTTGGAAAGGGGAGACCCTCCCCTTTCCAAGGACATCATGTGTGACAGCATTGCTACCCGTGGATCGGGCGCAGGGCGCACGAAGTGCGGGCAGCAATGCACACTAGACACAGGGATGTCTTTGAATTGGGGGGAGGTGGGGGCTGTTTACCGTAAGCAGCACTCACCCCCATTCCTGGCCCCCAAAGCATGGGGGCATGTGTACAACCCTGGGGGCAGATGGCTGATCATCCGCCTCCAGGGAAGGGGGCAAAATAAAAAACGAAAAGCACAACAAAAAAAGCCCACTGGGGGGCCTGTCCCACAATTTTTGATGTCCCTCTCCCTTCCCATCCCAAATGGAGGGGTGGTGTACCTCACGCAACCGTTTGTAGGAGGCCCAGGGAGGCCTGCATGAGGCGCCCCCGCCACCCATTTGGGGTGAGGGGGGATAGGGCCCCCAAAAATGGTGGGACAGGCCCCCCAGTGGGTGGGGCAGTAAAGTTTGGGCACCCTGGGGCCAGATTGGCACATCAATGTGCCTCTCTACACCAAGGGGAGTTGGGTTACCAAAGGCAAAAAGTGAAAATGGTGGAACGCTTTTTAGGAGGGGCTGTGGGACCCCCCAAAGGGTCGGGGAATTTTCTAACGGGATGGGGCGTTGCACCCCCACACTCACCACCCACAATGGAGTGGGTGCCATGTCATGCAGGCCTCCCTGGGACCAGATATCTGCTCCTAGGAACGGACGCCTGAGCCCAGGGAGGAGTACAGGACAGACACTCCCTTATCTGCCCCTGGGCAGGGCTACATAAGATGGGCTGCCCCTCCAATTGGGGTGGGGGAAGGAGAGGTGCACCCCCTTTCACATTAGAAAATTCCACAGTGGTGTAGAGGGCCCCTCCGCCCCCACAAAAGGGCAGCCTGCCATTTTGAATTATTGTCTGTTTACTATACCTGCCTTGGCGCAGAGGGGCACATTGGTGTGCCAGTCTGGCACCGGGGTGCCCAGAACGTACAGGCCAATGCAACAGGGGGGGGGCAATATGGGTGGTCTGGTATTTGGGTGGGCTGACACAGATAATATATGTTTTGTTCTTCCCTTTACAGGTCTTGAGCAGTTCAAGCTTCTCCCTTGTTATGTACGTATGAAATTTTGCTTATTCCAACATTGTATAGTGGCTGTAGGGCACATTGCTATTGGGATGGGGGTGAACAGGGCCTGTAGTGTTCTGTTGTGAAGGAAGTGGGTGCTCTGGGGAGGTATTGGGGTGGCCAGGAACACACTTGCCCGGGTTGCGGACAAAACGCCCCCCAGTGCAGCTGAATAGTGCTGTTTCCCTGGGAGGGAAGTTTGCCACTTAGCCATCTGTGCAATGTTTTTTTTGTGTGCTGGGGGTTGCCATACACCCATTGGTCTTATGCCAGTTTGCTATCACTGTGCAGTCCAGCCTTCTGTGGAGGTAGATGACTGAGAAGTTTCATGTATGTGGTGGAAGGAGCTGAAAAATGTACAGATATATGCCAGACGGTTTGGATGTGTTATTGGCAGGCAAAGCACTGAATGTAATTCTTTTATGTTTCCGTTGCAGTTGCGGCTACTGAAAAGCTTATGCTGACTTATGTAAGTACCACATATATTACTTGGTAATGTGCGGGTGGAGGGTTACTGTGGTGGGAGAAACTGTGGCTGCAGTGTCAGTGGTATGGGTGAGAAAGGGTAGTGGGGAGGTTCGAGGGGCAGTGATGGGACAGTGATGGGAGTGCCTTGCATTGAGGAAGGTGGCTGCTTTGCAGAAGGAAAAATTGGCCAACATAAGTAACTGCTCCTTTTCAAAAATGTTGGCGGTAATAATGCAGATGGTCATTTTTTTGAGCATGACATGCACACTTGATACAGAGAACACTACTTTTACTGCAACGATCCCCATTTCTGTGGTCCTTTTCCAGCAGTCGTCCCAGTGAGCCCCGCCAGGGTCCCCATCCTTTTGCAGGGGGAAAAGCAGTAACGCAGGGTAGCTAGAGGGGCAGGAGGGGTGGGGGGTGAAGTCATTGGCATTGGGAGTCCACCTCCCAGATGGATATTTTGTCCCTCAAAAGCAGCAGTGGGTGCAGGGTGCCCTGGCAGGGTCCCCATCCCACCCCATCCCGTCCTAGAGGGGAAAGCTGCAGTGCTGGCCAGGCAGATATGTAGGGTGGTGGTGGTTGATGTGTGTGACCTTGGCTGCCTCTCTGCCTTGGTAGTCGAGTGGCCCCAAGTTCACCAGTGGTTCAGGAGCTGCGTCCCAATTTCTCACAATCAAAGTGTCCAAAATTGCATCCATGTGTGATGAATGGCGCACATTCTGTCAGAGTACCTATATTCAGAGAGGTTACAAAGCACCCTTGCTGCACAGGTCATATCCTCTGTCAGACTAGTCACCCTGCCAAAGTGTAACGGTGTAGCATGTGCAAGTCACCTTACCACCGTGCAGCGCAGGCGGTGGGCCACAGGAGCAGACAACCTTTACTGATTACAATTGCCCCAGCAGAACGGTGTTATTGGCACAAGGTGACATACTGTCTTCTTCACCTCTTTCCCACCTCCTTCCCCTGAAACACAAGTGCCAATTAAGTAATGACCTACTGTAAATTCACATGAGAGGTGCATGTCCGAATGGGTGAAGTGTGTGTCTGGGATTGTTACAAGAGCCATGTGTTCACGCAATCATTCAGCTAGTTGGTAAACTGTATGTGTAGCCATATTCATGGGGGTTTACTTGTTTCCATTTCCTAGTGACGATGAGGGTTGTGTAGATAATTGGCTACTCTTTCACACAAAGGGCTGCACGATTTTCCGAGGGCCAACCACATCTGGCTCTCAAAGGGATGCCCTCCCGATGCATTGGTTTGGGGATCAGGGGGAAGCGCTTTCGCCAGCTCAGAGGAGCAATCAGCGATGTCCATGCAAAAGGAGATGCAAACCCCCCACCCTACAGTGGTGCACCTGGGAGGAAATGATTTAGCGTCTGAGGGAGGGAAAAGGATACATGAGCTGCTCATGGAGGAACTGGAATGGATAGCACAGATGTTTCCAAACATTGATGGTTTGGTGCCAGATTTCCGGGAGTTTTTTTCTTTTTTTTTTTTGTTCTGCAGGATGCCATATGCCCACTTGTCTTATTTCCATTTCCAATCCATGTGCAGTCTAGCCTTCCGTAGTGGTAGATGACTGAGAGCGTCATGGAACTGGTGGAAGGAAGTGAAAAATGTACAGATAGTTGCCAGACAGTTTGGATGTGTTATTGGTAGGCAAAGCACTGAATGTAATTCTTTTATGCTTCCTTTGCAGTTGCAGCTACTGAAAAGCTTTTGCTGACTTATGTAAGTACTACATATATTACTTGGTAATGTGGGGGTGGAGGGTTACTGTGGTGGGAGAAACTGTGGCTGCAGTGTCAGTGGTATGGGTGAGAAAGGGTAGTGGGGAGGGTCGGGGGCCTGTGATGGGTGTGCCTTGCAATGAGGAAGGCGGCTGCTTTGCAGAAGGAAAGGTTAGGCCGACATAAGTAGCAGCAAATTTTCAATTTTTTTCCCAGTAGTTGTGTAGATGGTCATTTTACCTGAGCATGCTATGCACACTTGTTACAGAGCTCATTCCTTTTACTGCAAAGTTCACCATTTCTGTGGTCCTTTTCCAGCAGTGGTCCCAGTGTGCCCCGTCAGGGTCCCCATCCTTTTGCAGGGGGAAAAGCTGTAACGCAGGGTAGCTAAAGGGGTGGGGGGATGTCATTGGCCTTGGGCGTCCGTCCCCCAGGTGGATAATTTGTCCCCCAAATTAAGCAGTGGGTGCAGGGTGCCCTGGCAGGGTCCAATCCCTTCCTGGAGGGGAAAGCTGTAGTGCTGACCAGGAAGCGATGTAGGTTGGTGGTGGGTGATGGGTGTGACCTTGGCCACCTCTCTGCCTTGGTAGTCGAGTGCCCCCAAGTTCACCAGTGGTCCTGGAGCTGTGGCCGAAACACTCACAATGAAAGTGTCTGAAGGTGCATCCATTTGTGGTAAATGTGGCACATTCTGTCAGGGTACCTATATTCAGAGAGCGTACAAAGCCCACTTCCTGTGGACTTCACATCCTCTGGCAGACTAGTCACCCTGCTAAAGTGTAACGGTGTAGCATGTGCAAGTAACCTTACCACCGTGCTGGGCAGGCGGTGGGCCACAGGAGTAGAAACCTTCACTGCTTACAATTGCGCCAGCACAACTGTGTTATTGGCACAAGGTGACATACTATCTTCTTCACCTCTTTCCCCTGAAAATAATGTGGCAATTATGTGTCGACATACTGTTATCTCAAATGAGAGGTGCGTTTTGAATGGGTTAAGTGTGTGTTGGGATTGTTACAAGAGTCATGTATTGACGCAATCGTTGTGTAATTTGGTCAAATGTATGTATAGCCATAATCATGGGGGTGTTCCTGTTTCCATTTCCTAGTGAGGATGAGGGTTGTGTGGATTTTCGGCCACTCTTATATCCAAAGGGCTGCCCGACTTTTCCGAGGGCCACCTACATCTGGGTCTGGAAGGGGATGGCCTTGCAGTGCATTGGTTTGGGGTGAGGGGTATGCGCCTTCACCAGCTCCGAGGAGCCATCATCGATGCCCAAGCAAAAGGAGAGGCCCTCCCCTGACCTTATAGTGGTGCACCTGGGAGGAAATGATTTTGCGTCTGTGGGATGGAAGGGGGTACGGGAGCAGCTCATGGCAGACCTTGAATGGATTGCACAGAGGTTTCCAAACACTGTGGTGGCCTGGTCCCAGATGATTCCCAGGATGGATTGGAGAACTCCAGGGAATAGAAGGGCCACCAACCGCTCTGTGTGGAAACTGAATGGCGAGTTCACCAGACTGACAGAGGGCAACACCAGAATACGGACCATTCACCATGGCAATATCAAAGGTGCTGTGATGTTTCACAGAGATGGGGTGCACCTTTCCAAAACAGGCATGGAGCTGTTCATTGGAGACATAATGGATTTTGCCCAGACGCTATTTTAGGGGGGGTTTGCCCAGTGACTGATGGACGCACTGGAAGATGTGGAAAGTGAATAGAAATGGTAGTAAGGATGTTGGCAGTGAGACTTCCACTTTCTAGCAATTGTTTGCATTCATGGCATGTCAATGCATTCAGTATGTCTGTGCTGCTTATTTCTTAGCTACCCATCACCACTTGCATCAGCTTTGCATTAATTTTGTCCTTGTGACCTTTCCCCTTACAACAGACACCTCTATGTGAATGAGCAGGTGTTTTTGTCAAAAGTGTGCCAGCAGTTGCCTGGAAGGGCCTGCCGTGTACTTTTGTTATCTTCCCTGTCTGCGTCTTCATTGCCTCTGGCTTTTCAACTCACCCAATCACTAATATGTTGCATGGTTGCTTCTCACCTCCATTTCCCATCCACCAGCATCCCATGGAGGAGGGCATAGTGCAAGGCATGTTGGCTGTTTATGAATATGTAGTGTGGCTGCAATTCTCGTCCCCATGCTTGTATTTGTGTAAAGTTTAGTGGAAGAGGACATTGTCCTTAGCTTTTTTGTTGTCTTTCTTTTAGGTGCAGGTGTGTTGTAGCTGTCTACCCACTTGTAGGAAAGCAGTCAGCTGGTCCTTAGCATTTCAAATGAGTGTTTGCAAAGTGGTACTCCATTTATTGTAGCGTGCAGGGAGTACGTCATATTGCAGAGGGCTGCTACAGTTTGTGAGCAAAGTCTGGAACTTTTGGTGTACTTGTGTGGAGTAGGTTTGTGGCACTGAATACCACTTACTGTGTTACGTTCCAACTTTCAGAAGCACACATACTTATTGTTTCAGTCTTTATCTGATCTTTGGGCAGTGAAGGGTTCCATAGCGAAGGTACTCATGGCTTCTCGGCGATCAATGTCTGGTGCGGAGGCATTAGCTGCAGTGATGGAGTCTGGCTCAGAGCAAGGCACAGATGTGTACATGCAATCTGAAACAGAGTGCTTCTGAGGGGCAGGAGGGAAATGATTGGGGAAGTGAGATGGCCATTGACGAAAGTCCCTCCTCCCACTCATCATCGTCATCATCTGATGACGAAGAGCAAGGAAGAGTGCATCCACCTTTTCGCACACTTCCCACACGCAGGGGACCTGTAAGGGGGAGGGGGCGTGCAAGACGGCCACGCAATGTGGCAGTTCCTGACATGGCTGAAGAGTCGCACTGGATGACTCTAGCAATGGCTCAGCCTGTTGTGCCCCCTTTCACTGGTATATCAGGGTGCACAGTTAATACAGATGGGTTTCAGCCTATTGATTTTTTTCAACCTTTTTGTTGATGATGGGTTCATTGCAGATGTGGTTCAGCAAACCAATTTATACTCTGCACGGTTCATGAGGTCAAGGGGTCCCACTCTGAAACCCCAGTCCAGAGCACAAGCATGGGTTCCCACAACCGATGTAGAAATGAGAAAGTTTTGGGCTCTCACTCTGCTCATGGCAATAGATCACAAGCCATCTGTCGCGATATACTGGTCTACTGTAGCACCACTTTATTGCCCGTTTTGTTTCAGCTACAATGAGCAGAAATCGCTTTCAAGCACTGCGCCGTATGTTGCACTTCAATGACAACTCGGCAGCATTACCCAGAACGGACCCAAACTTTGATAGGCTCTTCAAACTCCAGCCATTTCTGGACCACTTCACTCACCGATTTGCAGAGGTGTATGTTCCTAGCCAGAACATATCCATCGATGAATCGTTGGTGTTGTATAAAGGTCGGCTACTGTTCAGGCAATACATTCCAAGCAAGAGATCACAATATGGGATTAAAATGTACATGTTGTGTGAAAGTACCACTGGGTATGTCTGCAGCATGAGAGTCTACACTGGTAAAGACTCTACCCTAAACCCTCCGGGCTGCCAAGCCCATTTAGGGACCAGTGAGAAGATAGTTTGGGATCTTCTCTCACCATGGCTCAACAAGGGACACCATTTGTATGTAGACAATTTCTACACAGGAATTCCACTGTTCAAGGAATTGTTCAATGTGGGCACACTGGCATGCGGTACAATCCGCTGTAACCGCAAAGGCTTCCCCAGACAACTTGTGTGTAAGAAGTTGGCCAAGGGACAATGTATGGCATTGCGGCGGTATGAAGTGTTGGCAGTGAAATTCTGCAACAAAAGGGACGTGTACATGCTAAGTACTATTCATGATGAAAGTACTTCAGCAGTCACTCTGCGTGGGCAGACTCAACAAGTCTGGAAGCCCAACTGCATTCTGGACTACAACAAGTACATGGGTGGAGTAGACAAACATGACCAAGTGCTTGAGTCATACCATGCTGAACCCAAGTCGCGTTTCTGGTAGAAAAAGTTAGCCACACACATTGTGCATATGGCAACGTACAATGCTTATGTGGTGCACCATGCAGCTACTCCAGAAAACAACCTCTCCTTTTTGAACTTTGAATTAGCCATTGTTCAATCTCTGGCTAATGTTCATGTACCAATTCCCTCCTTTCCAGAGGTCGAAGATGTGGCCAGATTGCAAGAGCGACACTTTGGTGATTATGTTCCTCCCACTGCCACGAAGGCACAACCTTACCGAAAATGTAAGGTGTGTACAAAACAAGGAAAGAGGAAGGATACTCGGGTGTACTGTCCCCAATGCCCTTCCCAGCCTGCCCTCTGCTTTCAGCCTTGTTTCCTTTTGTATCATACAAAGGAAAAATATTGGGAGATCGACTGATTTCCGAAAATGCCCATCATTCCTTGAAAGGGACTCTTAGCCACTGTAATCGTGCATGTCTTATAAAGGAATGGCACTCTTGCACCCTGCCCTGGAGGTGTACCTTCAATGAAAATGCAACAGGATGTCAACTCACTTCACTTGATTTAGCGTGCCTTCCCGAGCATTGCTAGTCCTGCTCCCTGCAATGGAGGTGTACCTTCAATGAAAATGCAACAGGATGTCAACTCACTTCACTTGATTTAGCGTGCCTTCCCGAGCATTGCTAGTCCTGCTCCCTGCACTGGAGGTGTACCTTCAATGAAAATGCAACAGGATGTCAACTCACTTCACTTGATTTAGCGTGCCTTCACGAGCATTGCTAGTCCTGCTCCCTGCACTGGAGGTGTACCTTCAATGAAAATGCAACAGGATGTCAACTCACTTCACTTGATTTAGCGTGCCTTCCCGAGCATTGCTAGTCCCGCTCCCTGCCCTGGAGGTGTACCTTCAATGAAAATGCAACAGGATGTCAACTCACTTCACTTGATTTAGCGTGCATTCATGAGCATTGCTAGTCCTGCTTCCTCCACTTGAGGCCTGCCTTGGAAAGGCAACCACAGCCGTAGCTTTCCCTTGAGGCCTGCCTACGAAATTTACATCAGTCTAGATTCCTCAGCTCAAAGCGTGACTTGCAAAGGAAAGCTAATCAGGCTCCTTCCATTGGAGGCGTGCCTGCGAATTAGTAATCATTACGAGTTCCTGTACTTGAGTTGTGCCATGCGGGTCTTTCCCCTTTGGCGTGCTTTGGCAATCAATGCTAGTCCTACCCCCTCCACTTGAGGCCTGCCTGGGAAAGAGACATCACCCCCCGGTACCTTTCACTTCAGGTCTGCCTCATAAGGAAAAGGCAGTCTATCTCCCTCTGCGCGTGGTGTGCCTTGCAAAGTAACGCAATGCTTGTTTCTTCCAAAGAAGGCGCATCTTGGAAAGAAATGCCACTCTAGCTCCCTCCACTTGAGGTGTGCCTTGGAGTAGGTGGGGACAGCACTCTGGTTTACTCCCCTTTGGTGTGCTTAGGCAAGCAATGCTAGCGCTGCCCCCTCCACTTGAGACCTGCCTGGGAAAGAGACATCACCCCCGGTACCTTTCACTTCAGGTCTGCCTCATAAGGAAAAGGCAGTCTAGCTCCCTCTGCGCGTGGTGTGCCTTGCAAAGTAACGCATCCAAAGCAGGTGCATCTTGGAAAGGAATGCCACTCCACCGCCTCTAGTTGAGGCGGGCCATGGAGAAGAAGGGTGGAGCACTCTGGGTCACTCCCCTTTGGGGTGTCCTGGCAAGGCACACTAGTGTAGCTTGCTCCTGTTCGGGATTGCCTTATAAAAAAAACGTCTGGAAAGCCCCATCCGCTTCCGGCATACTTTGGTAGGAACCCGAATCTGGCTCCTTCCACCTTTGGCAAGCAAAGAAAGGCCAGTTCCGCTCCCTCTACTCAAGCGGTGCGTTGTGGAAGACAAGAACACCATTCAGGTTCCCTCCACTCAAGGGGTGTCTTTTCAAAATAATACACGCCACTTTGGCTCCCTCCCTTGAGGTCTAAGTGTCATGAAAGTGGTACTTGGACACCAACTATATGGCAGCGGTGTCTTGCGTACCTCGTAAGATCCTGCCTTGTTTATTGTTTTACTGCGAGTGATGTTATGTGTGGTGACACGTCTTCTGTAGGAATGAATTGGATATGATTGGTGTGTGAATTAGGTAAAGATACAAAGAACATGCAGATGCAATTTCTGTGAATGCACTTTTCCAGCACTGCAGAAATGATTGTCATGTTGCAGGATGGCTGTTTTGTGTGGGTACGGTTGAACAGAAGAATGTTTGCCCATAGTTGCTATGGGCATACTCAAAGCTGGTGTGGAAGATAGCGCCTGTAGGGCAGGGTAGCGAAGTGAGCCAGTATGCACTTGCTATCAGTGTCCACATGTGATTGCAGGCACATAAAGTTTGCATGCAGACACAGTTGCTATAAAATTGATGCCAAATGATAGTTAAGATATTGCTAGAGACACAGTTGCATTGTACACACATGTCCACGTGGTATAAGTGTGTAGATATGCTCATGTGTAGATACACTTGCTCTGGTGCTAGTGATATGGTAGAAATGCTGAAATGGATGCCAACTGACTGCAGACACGAAAGGGATACGAATGGCCAGTGATCCGGTGGGTGCCTTGTCGTGGCATCACTGCTCACAAGGACAAACCTTCTTGTGCTACACAAGGAGGTTTGTCCTTGTGCTAAATCCCAACTTGCGTGTCTAACTACATTGTGTCTGGTATGTATGGGAAGTGTGAGGAAAGGTGCATGTGACATGGCTTTCTACCAGTACTTTACTGTTTCCTAAGCGCACTACAGAGAAGTTACTATACAAAAGATGTGCCCATTGTCACTCAGGTACCACACCTGCACACAAGAGGTCTGCCTCTCATTGGGACATGTGTGGCAATGCGGGAAGGTAGGCCACGTGTTGTTGGCGGTGTGTTTCGGTGAGTGGCCAGAGGGAAATATCTGAGAATTGTCTGCATTTCCAGCCAATTTCAGATACATTTCCCTGTGTGCACTCACCGTAACACGTCGCCAACAACAGATGTCATACCTTCTCGCGTTCCCACAGGTGTCCCGACGAAAATGGTACCTCACATGTGTGGGTGCACCTACCGGGGGCGCAAAAGGAAAGGGGTAACCCGCTAGTAACCCCAAGCCTTTCGCCACAGCACAATTTGTTCATGTGGGCAACCTACAGATTTGGCCCTAGGGTGTCGAAGCCAGCAAGGAAAACAGGGAACCCCATGCATTTCCCAAAAGAGGACACCCGTGGGAATGCGCAGAGGTCTGACTTGCGCGAAGCGGCCCAGAATTTATTCCCCAGAACACCAGACAAAGTGAACATTGTGTTTTTTTTTTTCCCCACCAAATATAACCCTTTGTCTGGGATTGTGGCTAATAAAAACTGGGGCAATTCGCGCAAGGCAGACCTCTGTGGATTCCCAGGGGTGTCCTCTTTTGGAAAATGCATGGGGTTCCCTGTTTTCCTTGCTGGCTTCCACGCCCTAGCGCCAGATCTGTAGGTGGCCCACATGAGCACAATGGGCAGTAGCGAAAGGCTTGGGATGACCAGTGGGTTAACCTTTTCCTTTTGTGGCCCCGGTAGGTGCACCCACACATGTGAGGTACCGTTTTCATCGGGACACCTGTGGGAACGCGGGACAGTAGGCCATGTGTTGTTGGGGCCGTGTTTCGATGGGTGCGGCGAGCCAAATGTGCGGAAAAAGCGTTCATTTTCCCCACATTTCGGACTTTGCGGGCCTGTCTGGGTAATAAATTCTGGGGCGATGTGCGCAAATCAAACCTCTGCGGATTCCCACGGGTGTCCACTTTTCGGAAATGCATGGGGTTCCCTGTTTTCCTCGGTGGCTTGGACACCCGAGGGCCATATCTGTACGTTGTGCCGGTCGGCAGAATGTCTGAGATTTCGCTCTGAAAACAGACTTGGGGTTAAGGCTTTCCCCTTGGTGGCCAGGTAGTTGCACCCACACATGTGGGGTACCGTTTTCATCGGGACACCTGTTTGAAAGCGGGACGGTAGGCCATGTGTTGTGTTTGTGTGGTTTTCATAACGTTTTGACCCATTTGCTGGTGCCTTTGTCTCACAACCCTTTCTTTTCCCAAATGTGACCTACATTTAGTCGCTGCTTTAGGCACCATACACTTTTGTAACCTTCACAGGTCACCTACCCTTGAAAAGGTCTGCCTGTGCTCTTTCAAAAAAATGTATGCTTGCTGTTCCTCACCACATTGGTTTTCCCAATTTACACATGCTAAGTGCGTCTGGTCAGGCCGTGAGTGTAAAACTCCTGTGTACCATGGCTCAGTGTTTGGCTTGTGGTATTGCTTGTTTTGTAAAAACACTACAAAAATTGTATGCTCTCCTAACTGCAAGAGTTGGGGGAATGTAGCGGAGCATTGCTTTTCTCAAAATTCATAGAAGCCATTGCCGTACCAAGCCAACCATGTCCAACACATACCTTTTTTTTCAGTCATTTTCCCGCTTTTCCCCCATTCGATGGCAGTTTCCCCTACCTAGTTGTTGCCCGACCTATGCAAATCACCCCTTCCTAAACTTGGAATTTTGTCTACTTTTCAGAAATATATGCCTTTCTGTCCTCCAATTTGGCTTTCCTGCCCTTTTCTTCCATTCCGTCCAGGCATGTCCAATTGGCAAAAATGACCAAAATCGCTTACCTCTCACAAAACTTGATAACCACATCAAAATAATTTGTTTCCCTTTCCACTCAACCTGTTCCTGAAAGCCAGGAAATTGGGGAACTCGGCACAGCAAACCATTTGTTCCTAGCTCTTAAAAGGAAAAAAACACAGGCTTCTTTGTACATCATTTTATTGGCACTTTTTGAAAAAACCCAACATTTTCGCACTTTTTCCTTATTTTCTCTCACCCCCCTACAGCAACCTGGGATTCCTGGGTGGCGTTACGACCGCCTACATGTGGGAAAAAAAGGAGCCAAATTTGGCCGAGATATCTCATGTAACAAAAAAGTTACAAGCCATTGAATGGCCACATACCAAAATCACCAAAAAAGGCCCTGGCACTGGGGAGAAATACCCATGGCACTTAAAGGGTTAAACCCCAAGAAAGGATGCGCCGGATCCATACTGGTTTGTGTATGTATTGCGCCTCCGATAAACACCTTATCAGAGAATGCCCTATTGCTCCCCACGGCGTTCAGGAAACGTCAGCTCCCGATCCGAGAAGGGGCACAGTTTCTAGAGAGAGATGTTTGCTCCACATCAATTCCATCCTTGAACTCTCCTGGACAAAATAGTCTTGTGGTTCTGCAGGCCTTTCTATTGCCTTCCAAGAAAGAATCTTATCCCATCCTGGCATTAGTAGATTGCAGAGCCATGGGTGTATTCCTAGATCATGATTGGGTCACTGCTCACATTCCACATGAAAACAGAGAAATACTGCAACCTGTAGAGGCTATTGATGGTAGACCTCTATCTTCAGGACCCATGACCCTTCAGACTAAAGAGATTCTACTCTCTATAAACCACCATCGAGAGAAGATCAAATTTGACATAATAAAATCAGCCCATTACCCGATGGTTCTTGGAATGCCCTGGCTACAAAGACATAACCCCTACATCAATTGGGCAGCAGGCTCCCTGTTCCTTGGATCTGAACACTGTATGTCTCATTGCTTGTCCCTAGATACCTTACCGAAGCCTTCTGAAGACTCGCAAGAGAGCCAGCAAAATCCAGTCACCGTCTCTAACATCATCCGGATTCCCAGGGCCTACCAAGCCTTTTCTGATGTATTTTCGACCGCTATAGTTCAATCTCTCCCTCCTCGCAGACCAGAGGATTGCGCCATCGATACTGAACCTTCAGCAGTGATTCCTTTCGGCAGGATGTTTATATTTTCAGAACCTGAAAAAAGGGCCCTCCAGGAAATCCTGGATACTAACCTGAAAAATTGCACCATACAACCATCTAAATCCCCAGCGGTTGCTTCATTGTTCTTGTTCCTAAAAAAGACACTAAGGAGCTCAGACCTTGTCTAGACTACCGTGGCCTTAATCAGTGCACCCTCAAGGACCGCTACCCCTTACCCCTCATCTCGGATATCCTGGGAGAAGTCAGAGGTGCAGTGATCTTTACCAAATTGGACCTAAGGGGTGCCTACCATCCTATTCGTATAAGGGAAGGAGACAAATGGAAAACAGCCTTTAGAACCCCCTTTGGCCATTTTGAATACCTAGTAATGCCCTTTGGACTTGCCAATGCCCCAGCGGTTTTCCAACGTTTTATGGATCGAGTGTTCTCTGATATGCTGTTCATCTTCCTCATCGTATATCTGGACGATATATTGATATACCCCAGGAACCATCTAAGACATGAAGAGCATGTGAAGGCAGTCTTACAATGTCTACGTGAACATAAGCTCCTGGCCAAGCCCGAGAAGTGCCTTTTCCATGTATCAACTGTTCACTACCTTGAATTCATTCTCAGTCCTAAGGGAATTGGAATGGACTCCTCGAAGGATGACTCCATTTTATCCTGGCCCATTCCAACTACTGTGAAACAGATTCAATCCTTCCTGCGGCTTGCTAACTTTTATCGGAAATTTATACCAACCTTTTCTGAGATTGTCCATCCAATCGTTACGTTGTTAAAGAAGGACACACCCTTCCTGTGGACCTCAGCCCAAGATGTGGCATTTCAACGCTTGAAGTCGGAGTTCACACAAGCCCCCCATCCTCGCGCAACCTGACATTGATTGAACCTTTCTTGTTGAGACAGATGCCTCCAACTATGCCATTGGGGCAGTTCTGAAGCAAGAGTTGGAGGACAAGCTAGAACATCCCATCACTTATATTTCTCGTACTTTGACTCCCAGTGAAACCCACTACTCCGTTTTGGAAAAGGAACTTCTAGTCATCCGTCAAGTCTTCACTGACTGGCGTCATCTCCTCCTGGGAGCTAAAGACCCAGTACAAGTTCGCACGGATCATCGGAATCTTCAAGTCCTACAATCCCTAGAATGTAGAAACAGCCGTCAAGCCCGTTGGGCCTTCTTTTTTGTTCAATACCAGTTTCAAATCCATCATGTTCCTTGAACACATAACATCATAGCCGACGCCTTATCCAGACGTCCAGATTACGAAACCCTTGAGGATCGGACCTTTCCAAAGATGTTTCCACACTCAATATTTTCTGCACAAGCACTCGCTCTCCTGGAGAATATTCGAAGTCAAACTCAATCCTCTAAAACCTGGAAGGAGTTTAAGAGAAATAATAAATGGAATCTAACAACAAAAGACGGATATCTATTCAAGGACAATCGATTGGTCATCCCCACTCCTGGACTGAGACGAAGGATCACAAGTCTAAGCCATGATACCCTTCATTCTGGACACCGTGACATTACCAACACCCTCCATTTAATACAAAGACAGTTTTGGTGGCTGAAGATAAAGGAAGACGTCAGGATCCATATCCAGACGTGTGCAATATGCAACCAGAATAAACCTGATAATAAGAAACCGGCAGGTCTCCTACTCCTACCAACAAAACCCTGGGAAATCATTGCCATGGATTTTATCGTAGAACTACCTTCCTCCAGGGGCTACACGACTATCATGGTTACTATTCATTTGTTTACTCATTTTACACCTTTATACAAACTGCCATCCTCATCTGATCTTGCCGGAATCTTCCTAGAACATATATTCCGGCTTCATGGGCTTCCATCCAAGATCATCTCTGACCGAGGACCCCAATACATATCTCAGTTTTGGAAGCAACTATGTTGTATTCTCAGAATTCATTTATTTATTTATTCAAATTTATTTAAAGCGCACGTCAGCCCGGGGGCATCGTGGCGCTGTTACATGAAGACATAATCTGGTTACAGTGGAAGGAAGATGGTTACAAAGCATTTTTCATTACAGAACAAAATTCGTATCAGACGTATGCGAGCTAGTGTAGGTGAGGGAGGGAGGATGTTAGTTGAATAGAGTGGTTTTGAGGGATTTGCGAAAGGAGTACAGCGATGGTTCTGCTCTGAGTGAGTTGGGGAGGGCATTCCAGAGCTTAGGTGCTATGTCTGGGAAGCCAATGCTGCCGGCTTTGGCTCTCCTTACAGTGGGTACTCGGAGTTGGTTGGCATGATGGCTTCTTCCGGGACGGATGGAGGAGTTCTTTGTTATAGTTTCAGATAGGTAGGGGGGTGCTGTGTGATTGATGCACTTGTGTGTGAGAGTGAGGATTTTAAAGTTGATTCTTTCCTTGACTGGGAGCCAATGGACGAGTCTTCTGGCCTGTGAAATATGGTCAGTTTTGGGGATGTGTAGTGCAGCGCAGAGGGCATTATTTTGCACTATCTGGAGCCTGCTGAGGGTTTTAGATGATGTGCCTGCCAGGAGGGCGTTGCAGTAGTCCAATCTGGCTCCTATAGTAGCTCTGGCTATGGAGAGGCAGTTGGGTGTGGTAAGGTAGGGTTTTATGGCATAAATGAGTTTGGTAGTCAGCGCAGATGCTGAGGCTATGGCGCTGGTTTGTCTGGTCATGGAGAGTGTGGCGTCTATGTAGACTCCTAATGTCTTGACGGCAGAGGAGACAGGTATGCTAATACTGTCGATAATCATGTGAGAATAGTCGGGGCTGAGTTTAGTTAGTGTTTCGCTGGGGGCTAGGATGATGATTTCGGTTTTGTCTCCGTTTAGGCAGAGACCATTGATGGCCATCCAGGTTTGGATAGTGGAGTAGATTTTGAGGAGGGCTTCTGAGTCTAGGTCGTAGTCTCCAGAGAGGGGGAGGAGAACTTGCGTGTCATCGGCGTAGTTTGTGCAGGCTATGTTGAGGGAGTCCAGTAAGTCAAAGAGGGGTTTAGTGAATAGGTTGTAAAGGGTCGGTGCAGTGCAAGACCCTTGTGGGACTCCACAGTTTAAAGTGGTGGGGGGGTGTTGGCCTGGTCAGAGTACACTTTCATGGCCCTACCTTCAAGGAAGGATGTGATCCAAGTGGTTGCCTTGTGTGAGAAGTGTGCAGCATTGAAGAGGTGAGATGTGAGAATGCTGTGGTCGACCAGGTCGAATGCTGCCGAGAGGTCGAGCAGTAGGAGGAGAGCAGGTTTGCCTGTGTCCATTATTTTTGTAATTTGATTCTTTAGATCTCGGAGGGCAGTTTCAGTCCCATGGCCTTTGCGGAAACCTGATTGTCTTTTGCCTAGGATGGTGTTGGTTTCCAGGTAGTGTTGGATTTGGTTGTGTGCAGCTTTGTCTAGGATTTTGAGGAGAAAGGGGACGGTGGTGATGGGGCGATGGTTATTAAGGGAGGAAGGATCGAGGGTTTTTTCAGGAGCGGGCGAACCCAGGCTTCTTTTAGGGATTGTGGTACGGTTCCAGATTCGAATGAAGCATTGATGAAAGCCGTGATGATGGGGGTGAGGGATTCTGAGCATTCGTTGATTAAGGAGGGTGGGCAGATATCCCCTTTGCAGGTGGGCGGTTTGATTTTTTTGAGGAGGTCCTTGACTTCCGTCTCTGAGACTTCTCTAAAAGCGAAAAGGGGTGTTTGTGAGAGAGAGTTGTTAGTGGGAGGTGTGGGCGAGCAGGTGGGGTTGTTGAGAGCTTTGCGTTGGGAGGCTATTTTGTCTTGGAGTGTTTTGACTTTGAGGAGGGCAGTCTGGATGCCTGTGCACCATGCTTCATCCTTGATGATTTCGTCTGGGCTGGAGGCAGGTGTGGTGAGTTCTTTGAATATGGAGAATATTTCTCTTGATTTGGAGCTGGCATTAGTGATTCTTTGGTTGGAGGATTCGGATTTGGTGTGGAATATGGCTTTTCTGTAGGTCAAAGAGATTTCTTTGAAATCGTTAAGAGAAGATTCGTTAGGCGCTGCTTGCCATCTGGATAGAGCTTTGCGTTTCTTGGAGCGAAGGAATCCAACGTGCCTTGTCTTCAGGCTATTACCCACAAACCAATGGTGCTACTGAACGTGTAAACCAAACTCTTGAACAATACCTTTGTTGCGTCGCTACCAAGGTCCAAGATGACTGGTCACTCTTAATACCTGTGGCCGAATTCGCTTGTAACAATTCAGACCATTCAGCCATCAAAACCAGTCCCTTCTTCTGTAGCCAAGGATTCCATCCTTCAGTTTTTCCCTCGGTTCTTCCACATCCTACCCCAGTTCCTGCGGTAGATTCCTGGATTGAAACCCTCATTACAGTACACAAAGAAGCAAAGGAACACTTGGAAAAGGCCCGAAAAGACGTTAAACGTTACGCTGACTCCAAAAGAAGACCAGGGCCCTCCTACTCGGTAGGCGATAGTCTGGTTATCCTCGAAGCTCCTTCCTCGACATCTGCGCCCCAATAAACTGGCTCCCAGGTATTACGGGCCCTTTTCTATACAAGAAATCGTCAATCCAGTGGCCTTTCGACTCCAATTACCAATATCCTGGAAAAGGATCCACCCAGTCTTCCATACCTCATTGTTAAAACCATACCTTCAGTCATCTCAAACGGGTCCAAAGTCTACCCCAGTGATTGTAAATGACCAACTCGAATATGAGGTTTCCAGGATCTGTGACTCTAGGTACCGACGTGATCAACTACAATATTTGGTCGAATGGGAAGGATATCCTCCCAGTGAGCGTACCTGGGAACCCATGTCAAACATGAATGCACCCAGGCTGGTTTGAAGATTCCATTTTATCCATCCAGGCAAGGCCGGAGGAGCTGGGTTTCAGAGGAGGCATACTGTCATGAACTGTCGTCTGCGCCCTTTCTGGACTTCCTGGTCCCTGACACCTAGGGGATTGAATACTGTGATCCTTCCAACATGGCCGTCCGTAACAGGAATGCTCCTAGTCAGTCGCTACGTTCCACGCTACACGTTCTACAAAACAGACACGCCCCTGCGGCTCTGCGCGTCTCAACTCTAACGCTTGCTGTAGTCGGACGTGTGTTGCCGGAGTTCGTCCGGGGCTTTCTTTTGATTCCTTGTTCCTGGGTCCTTGAAACCCCTGTCCTTAATCCCATTCCTCTTCCTTACCTTCCTGGATTTCTCTCAAACTCTGGTCAAGCGTTCCGTGCCTCCGAGTTCAACTTCTTCCTTCATTGGATCCATCCTGGACTTCTGAATGCTCCCGGAAGCTGAGCAGCGAACCTCACGCTGGAATCCGAGGACCAGCTTTCGGGGTCAAATCCCGGACTGTGAAAAAGAAGACACCCCAGAAGGTCGCAAGCAAGCAACAAAAGCAGGTGAGAAGGGGTGAAACTTGTGACAGTGCATGATTATGCTTTTTTTCTTCCAATGTTAAAAATCGGGAAACCTCAAATTCAGGATGAATGGCCTCTGCAGATTCGTGGTTCGGTAAGGTCTTGAATTCTACTTTTCTTATCATGCAACCCTTTTTCTGATTTTTTTTGACTTACATTGACACTCGGTATAGTACTATTCGGTAGCTTTATCGTTTTAGAACCATCCTTTTCACCTTCCATCATTTCCTCATTTACACACTCCTCTTCATCACTTATTTCGTAGGTTGATACATTCATTAGATCTGTACAGTCTGACATTCTTGGGGTCAGAGGTAGACGGGCTTCTACAACCCTTCTCCTCTGACGTTAGATGCGCCTCACTACAGACTGTGCTGACCTCTTTTGATGGTACTGTAGTCATAACCATCAGATTTAAGGATTTTAAATTTCTCAAGAACTTTCTTGATCCATTTCCCATTTTTTTTTTTTTTTTTTTTTTTTTTTTTTTTTTTTTTTTTTTTAGACTAGTCATGTTTTTTGTTTTTTTTCTTGCATTTACCCTGTTTTATTCTTGGGCTCGTCACATTCACTGACATTTGTTCTGCTTTCATTTCAAAGATCGGATAAATTCTGCCGATTTTGGGAGTAGGCCCCTTCGGCGGTGCCTGCTCTTTCGCGTTTGAGATTCTATCATTATTGGGTGATAGTGACGCAGCACCGGTCGATTCAACCTCTTTGGGAGAGGAAGTACTTTCACTTATTTGTGAAGGGGAACCTTCATCTACACCTACAGGTCTTAGTCCAGTGATGTTTATCAAATTATCACAGGAGTTTAGGTTGGTTGTTATGTCGTTCTGTTTTTGTGACCATACCTGGTTCAAAGCTACCACGGGCATCGTACCTATAGGAACATGATGGTGAACTTAAGTGGGAGGGACCAGGCAACTCCCAAGATTTATCAATGGTAGCAGCCACCATCGCCCCACTATTACCTGGTATATCCGCAGAAGCTTTTTCAGACGCTTTTTGACCAGGACTTGGATCTAAAGCACTGTTTCTGCAATCTTTGCCATTATTGACTTTTTCACATTCATAATCGGCCTGTTGTGATGTTTTCAAAATCAGTAAAGCTTCTCGTGCAACTTCAGCCAGAAGTCTTTTGTCTTCAGCTGAATTCCGTAGATGTTCTCTCAATAAGGCATTAGACGCTTCCAATGAGAGCAGATATTTGTGTGATTGAAACTTCATTTCACGCATTTCCAAGTCAATGGTTGCCATTTTGGTGTTTAGCATTTCCAGCAGGGTATTCTGATCCCTGTAGCTCTCATTAAATTGTTCGTACATTTTTGAGAAGGGGGCTGTCGCTATTGTGACCGCACGTGAGATTTTTGGCACCAGCTCAGCACACAACTTCTCTATTGAAACATTTGAACAGTTGTTATAATTGGTAGGTTTAATCGACTTTTGGCTTATTCCCCTTCTAACCTAACCTTTGGGCATGATCTTTCCACAAAGGATGAATCCGAAGGGTTCTCATCAGAGGATGTATCTATGTCATCATCATCACGTTGGTATTTTGAGTTGGTGGATGTAAACATCACTTTTGGACCGTTCTGTTGATTATAGGGGTGTTCAAGCACTCTTTTCTGTGAGCTGAGTATATCATTTGGTGGGCTCACATCCGTACGCCGCCTCCTTTGCTATTCCAGATATTAGGCCTTTCAGTCTTTCTTTGGGAGGGGGAGTGTGGGCTCTCTCCTGGACTTTATCCCCATTTTTCTGTGGAGTTACTTCACTGATATTGTCACTAATAGAGTTGGAGATTCCTGTTATTCTTCCAAATTGCAATTTCTTATTAAGTGTTGTCAAGTCCAATAGTAGTTGGTCGGCCCCAGCCAATGAGGACCTTTTATTTCCAACACACAGAACTTCATCAAACAATCCATTAGTTGCAGCCTCCTTGAGAGAACAGAATTGATCATTGGGCTCAATCATGCCGCATTCAAGCGTTATTGATTGAAGTGAAATAGGTTTAGGGTCAACATGCGTTTGAACATTAGGTAGTTTCACTGGCACGGCATTCACTCCAGTTAGTCCTACTTCGTTCTCATTTTCACCAATTCGGTTGTTAGAGTTACCCCACTTTGGACCATTTGGGATCAACGGCTCTTTGTTGGACCATTGACTGGACTCGACTTGCTTGGACAAATCCAGTGAAAGAGCATGTTCTGTCGTTGCTTTTTCAACAGAAATATTTGCATCAGCGGCACAGTTACATGTTTCCAGGTTTGTAATCTCTGCTATCGCTTCGGAGCTCCTCGTATTTACCTTCATACGGTTGGAGAACATCAAAGGGATTGCCTAGGGCCTTCAGCCCTTGCCCGTGCGGGATCGTAAAATCACTTGGTGAGACATTCGTAGGAGCAGACAACGCAGCGTCACTCACGACCGGGCTCATTCAGGGAGCCACAAGCAGAGCCCGCTCCGCATTGCTCCTCCTCCACAAGAATCACTGCAGCAGGAGTCCGAAGTTCCCCCTCCCATTGTATCGGCGCGGCAACCCCCACACTCGGGCACACAACCGCCCGATCCGGGGACACATCAACGGAGCCGCCAGCTGGAGGGACACGAGCCACCTCCACTCGCCCAACGGATACCCCCGCTCCGAGTACAGGTAAGGAGGTTTGGGGACGTTTGTGTTGAATCAGTTGTAGTTGTAGAATTTTGCAAAGTTATTTTTGAGTCATTGGGGCGCGAATCACTACTGCTAAGTGAGGAGCGCCGGGATCGCTTGGCAGAGTATGGGAAAGGGCTCGCTGATTCACATGTTGGTATATCCTCCAGCCCCCCCCTGCATTAGTCTCTGCTCAATTGCGGAATTACACCGTCTGTGGTGTAGGCGCGTCTGCGGGTAGCTAGCTGGAGCAGACGTTTGACGAGCAGCTCCGTAGGTTCCAGCTGTTTTATTATTTGTTGCCATCACGTTGTCTTACAGTCTGTGTGGGAGTAGGAGTACGAGGGTGGGTGGGTGGACGGAATCAGAAGAGTCAGTAGAATCAATTTGTGAACAGAAGCGGAAAGACGGGGATGTCGTCGACACTCTTACCTTCCTTCCACCTCGCACTGCCTCTCACCACGAACACCACCTGTCAGTCCAGGAAAAATGAACACCTTTCATTTTTGGATGGCGAATGTATTTTGGCGACTAAAGGCCAAACCGTCTTATACACAGGATAGTAGAAAATGCAAATTACAATGCTTGACCAATGTGTAACCATTTTCTTATACAGCAGGATCGTCATTTTGCTCTCTTAACCAATGCTTATTGCTTTTTCTGTTCCCACTGCTGTGTAGCGTAACGATTCTGCTTACTTGCTATTATTGTTATTCATTGTTGTCTGAACACGAAAGGACAAGGCTGCCAGGCTGGAGAATTCGCTGAAACTCCTCTCCAGCCGCCCAGAGAGGAATGCCCACACTCCCTCTCACTGTAGCCTTGAAGAAGGGCCGCGGAGCATTTAATCACATAACAGCTGCCAGCCAGTCTCGTTAGGAGCAGGAAAAATACCTGAATTAGTCAGCTAGAGGCCAGAATTATAGACTTCTTACGGCCCCCTTCTACAGCAGCCCATAGAGCGTTTCGACTCCCAAGACACAAATAGAAACTTCTAGATAGCGAGGCCTGGGAATTGCTCAAGTGAACAGAAGCATAATGTTCTGTTCAGTAAGCCGAAGCATATCTCTGTTCTGCTAAAAGTTGCATATTGATGCAATATTGTTGCATATGGTACCAAAATAGATGTTTGAATATGTCATACATGTCGAACTGTCCATCATTACACCGAGTACAAAGAAATCCAGCAAGTGGCGGTAATAAACGTGTCATAACTGATTGTATGAAGTGCATTTTATATATATGTAACTGATGTACGTTTTTCACTCTCTTGCGACCCTAGAGGTCTAGAGAGATACACGTCGCGGGGCGTGAGACCGAGTTGGCCAACTGAGTTCTTTAATTTGCAATAAACCCTAGCCATTGGGATTACAACCTCGTGTCTGGTGTATCTTTTCGCGTATGGTGATTTGCCTTGTTTCCAAAATGCGAGGGACCCCTAAGGGCCCCTTACAAGATGGCGCCCGAATAGGACCCTCCCCCACTTGCCCCATCGCATACGTTGTAACGAAGTAAAGGCGGAGAACGGCAAGGATGGGATGACCGAGCCGGGATCAAGAGGTGTACGGAGCGCCCTGTAGAAGTGAGGAGAGATTCCTTCCGCAGATCTGCACACATCTGATCCCTGATCCGCGTACCGAGCAGAGGGCAAAGGAGGCGAGGGTCCCGAAACGAGGCAGAAGCCAGAGAAACGCAGACCCGACGTCATAGGTTGCGTCAGTATACAGACGGTTCGTGTCCAGGAGGACAACTTGACTTATCAGGTGAGTCATTCCTCGATTCAAATACTAACCCTCATACTAGCTTGAGAGTTGTTTTTGCAAAAACAAACGTCCAGAAGCAAAGTTAGTTAACCGGAGGGGAAGGTTATAAACATGCCTGGAGTACTGTCCACGTTAGCGGGGCTTTTCCGCTGCGGTAGACAGACCTTGGAAAATGGCCAAAGTGCACCACCTGGGGGAACACCGGTGTATGATATGTATGTAAAGTATGGTGTGGGTGCGATAATATTTTGCGAAATTTGGCATAGGCAAACTAGAAGTCAGCCAGATCATCAGTGGCCGATTTTTGGCAGTTTTGAGATGGCACAAATAGATAATCTAGAGAGGGTGTTGATAAGGAAACAAGCGCGACCTGCGGCATTCGAAACAATGAAGGACTGGAGGAGGGAGGCAATGCTCCGACTTAGAAGTCGAGAGAAGCATGCGCGAAGACATAAATCAAAGAGGGAGGTAGCGAAAGAGGAAGCGGAAGATAAGGAAGAGGAGAAATGGACGGCGAGTATAAGAAGGGGAGGGAGACGTGATCAGTTGAATATAGAGAGAATATACCCGCAACGGGAATTACAAATAGTAGATGATTTGATGGAGCACTTGCTAACCATGAAAGGCCAAACCCCGAAACCAAAATCAAAACCGAGCGCAGCATTGCCAGTGTTGGTTGTTCAAACTCCTCCCGTAGCACAAGCACCCTCTCCTGCAGCTACCGCGCCTCTTGTAATCCAAGTCCCTCCCACAGCTCAGGCCCACCCACAGCCACAGACGGCGCGCGCAGCACTTCCCGACAATGATCCAGGCCCGCAAAAGGCAACCCATACGCCCCTTGTCCCATCTGCACCGCCTGCCCCAGACACGGATTCGGCACTGTCCGCCCCTCCCGGAGTTGGGATTGAAACCGGGGAAGCGAGAGGCGGGGCCGAAGAAGTTAGATTCGAACGATCAACCCGCAGTGCGATCAACAAGCAAAGAAGGGTGGAATTACGGCTAGAGGCGGAACTGTACATAGAAGGGAATGACGGAATGGCAGCATTGGCCTCATTGTACGGCTACCGAAGGAATAACGAGAGGCAGGTAATGTTGGAATGTATGGGTGACTTTTTGGTGGCGAGATGGAAACAGCTACTTGGGAGATTACCGCCGCAGAAAATGTTAGATTTGAATACATTGGCGCTTTGTAGATATAAGGATGAAGAAATAAGGGAGCATGTGAATGAACTTTTTGAGCTTAACGATGAATTGGATAATGAATATGGTGAAATGCTTGTTGTACCTGGGTATAGAAGTCATGATTTTAGAAGGGATGAGATGGAGATGACCGAGCCATATATACAGAGACGGCATTCAATACCGTTAATACAAAAGGGGGATAAACTGAAAGTATGTATGCGGGAGGCGATGAGATGGATGTCGAATCCAAATATCCCCATGATGGACATACATGCCATGTTTGATGACTAGTCCTTACCTGTGAAGAGAAAAGCCCTGCAGGTAATAGTTGAACGTTTGATAGGTAACAGCGTGAAGGAGGGTAAGGTTGCCCTCCCCCCCCCCCCCCCCCGAAATAATGGCAGTATATAAAAGAGCATTTGAGTACCAAACGACAGAAAACGACTTATCACTTGACCTAGGGATAGTGTTAAAATTACGAAAAGGGGGAGGGACTGTGAGTGGGGCATATCCAATGAGAGAGGTTCCGCCCACGTTCGTACCAAAAGTAGAGGCCCCCACAGTGGACGAGTGCCGGGGCAGGTAACACCAGCCCACTATACTGCCCAATATGTGGATGTCCCCTTTTCAAGACAAGAGGTGAATAGTATAAAGCAAACGATTCCGGACATACGGAAGAATCCTGTAGGGTTTTACAAGGAAGTAGAGTCCTGCATACAAACGTCAGTACTTACCATGGGGGATACAGACTTGATATTTCCAGCCATCTTACCAGCAGACATATGGAAACAAATAAGGAAGGTAGATGACGTAACGGTTTTTGGTGCCACATGGGCAGATTTGATATTCGAGGACAAGAACAAAGCAGTTGGGGGAGTAGCAGGAGCGAGGATGGCAGAATTACCAGAACGCATAATGTAGAGATTGAAAGAATTAGTTCCCGAAAAAGAATCCAGTGGGACAAATTGACTGCATGTGTGCGGGGCAAGGATGAGATAGTAACGGACTACTTTAACAGGTTTGAGGAAGTATTTGCGGACTTCAGTGGGCAAGATGTGAGCACAGAAGCGGGAAGAGGTTGTTTGTTGACAAATATGTGAGAGAGCTAATATTCCCAATTCAAGAGATATTAGTATCAGAAAGTGCATGGCAGGCAAAATCGGTGAGTGAGGTACTACTTATGGCTCAGTATTATGAGAATAGAGTGAACGTGACGAAAGAGAGAGGGGTGAAGGATAGAACCGATTTTAAAAACAAGGGTGCTACTCCAGCAGGTAGCAGGACACAATAGAGGAAGAGGGAATGCGCAAGGCAGAGGCAGTTCGAATAGCATGCATGGTACGTCACTAGGATCGAATCAATGCGCGTATTGTAAAGAGGAAGGACACTGGCGAGCGCAGTGTCCACACTTGCATAACAGGGGTGGGTTCGGCCAGAGAAGATATAATAGAGGGCATCAAGGTTCGAATGGTCCAAATAGGAATAGTATGCAGCAAAACTATATTAACGAAGTCTACCAAAATACACCGCAACAAAACCAGGGTTTTGTCCTGTCTCAAGGCCAACACCACACCGCCCCAAATAGCAATCCGGGCCAACACCAAAATACCCGAGCCACAATCTGGGCCAGCACAACTGACAGAATAGCGACCAGGGAGGGGGAAACAAAGGGGGAAATGGGAACATTTTTGATACCCAGCCATATACGTATTACAGCAACAGTGGTGACTACACATTGGACAATCTGTTGCTTCCCCAATAGGACAGCCCACGGCAAGTCTCGGAACAAGTGTCAATTCCCGTGAATCAGAGAGGACCCTACGTAAAAATGAGGATCGGGAATAAGGAGCATTGTTTCCTTGTGGATACAGGGGCACAGAGATGCTCAATCGATCACCACTTAGTTCCGGAGATACCACTATCAGGGCAAAATAACGTTTCTGTAGGGTTTGCAGGTACACCAGTCATTAACCCCGTGTCCCAACCAGTCCCAATTACGATAGGGCCATTCACTGAGGAGTGTCCATTTCTTCTAACTGAACATTGCGGGGAGAACCTGTTGGGATTAAACTTATTGAGAAAGTTGGGGGCAGTTATACATTGTACAGCAGACTGGATATTCCTAACAATGTTGCCTCATGACACCCCGGTGACTGAATTCATGACCGAAGCATTGCCAGAAGAGTTAAGTAAAGTACCCACTTGTTTATGGGCGATGCATGATAACGATGTAGGCTGCTTGAAGATAGAACCAGTGAAGATAACTTTAAAAGAAGGCATTACACTACCGCCTATTTCCCCAGTATAAAATATCAGTTGAAGGTGAGAAATGGTTGAGGAGTATTGTTGGAGATTTGGTAAAATTGAAGGTGATTGAGGAAATAACAGGTAGTACTTGCAATAGCCCGATTCTTCCAGTTTATAAGAAGGGAGGCAACGAGTTGCCCTACCGTTTCATAATTGATCTGCGCGCACTAAACAAGGTGGTAGATCCACAATTACCGTTGGTCCCAGATGTTACGACAATATTGACAATGATACCTGCATCAGCTGAGTACTTTAGTGTAGTTGATTTGAAGAATGCCTTCTTTAGCATTCCAGTGGACAAGGACAGCTGATATCTATTCGCATTCACTTTGGGAGGACGATCATTCACATTCACGCGTATCCCACAAGGGTACACTGAAAGCCCAAGTATTTACAGCAGAGCGCTAAAAGAGCAGCTAGACATGCTAGAATTATCCGAAGGTTGCGTGCTCTTGCAGTATATAGATGACTTATTACTAGCTGCTGACACAGAGGACATTTCTAAAACAAGTACTATATTGCTATTAACACACCTAGCAACATATGGCCACAAAGCGAGCTTAAAGAATTTCCAATATGATCGGAAGGAGGTGTCTTATTTGGGATACCTCCTTTCAAAAGAAGGGAGAAGATTAACACCAGAACGCATAGAAAGAATTTCTAGTATGCCTATTCCAAAAACTCAAAAAGGAGTGAGAGCTGTAATAGGCATGGCCTCTTATTGCCGGCAGTGGATCAGTAATTTTGCGTTGATTGTGAAGCCGATGATAAAAATTAACTAAAAAGGATGCAGAGATGCCTTTACAGTGGGATGAGGAATGTCAGAAAGCGTTTGAGCAATTGAAAGCTGCATTGTGTGCTGCGCCAGTTTTAGGCACTCCCAACTATAAAAAGATCTTCAGACTATTTGTGAGCGAGAGTGAAGGATGTGCATTGGCGGTTTTGACACAGGAACAAGGTGGAAGAAATAGGGCGTGCGGCTATTTTTCTTGCGCGTTGGACCCTGTAGCGTGCGCACTACCACGATGTTTGCAATCCATCGCAGCGGCTGCTGCGTCAGTGAAACAAACGGAAGGAATGGTATTGGGGCATACTTTAATTCTGATGGTGCCACATGCTATAGACGTTCTATTAAATAGAACACAGACGCAACACCTCACCTCAGCTAGACTGACAAGATATGAGCTTATCTTGTTTGCACCCCACATCCAAATTATGAGGTGTAGCGCATTGAATCCTGTAGAATTAATGCCACTGCCCTTAGCATAAATTGGTGACAACGAATCACCACCCCATGATTGTTTAATGGTCACTGAAGAAGAAACAAAGGGAAGAGTTGACTTGAGCGACATCCCACAGAAAGAGCCAGATGGGGAGTTATTTTGTGACGGCTCTTGTTTTAAATTACCTGATGGCACATCAACGGCCGCATATGCAATTACTACCCTAGAGAGCGTTGTAGAAAGCAGAAGAATCCCCTACAATTCGGCGCAAGCCGCAGAAATAATAGCACTGACCCGAGCCTGTGAACTTTCTGAAAACTTAAACGTAAATATCTACACTGATAGCCAGTACGCCTTTGGCGTGGTCCATAACTTTGGTCGGCTCTGGGCCCAGAGGGGTTTCCTGACATCACATGGAGCTAGAATTCAACATGGCCCTTTGATTGTACGATTGCTGTCTGCACTTATGTTTCCAAAGCACCTAGCAATAATAAAATGCAAGGCGCATAAGAAGGTAACATGTAAAGTGGGAGAGGTAAATGCATTTGCATACAGAATTGTGAAACAGCTAGTGATCTAAGTACTAGAATGATGACAGTACAAACTGAGGAGGTACCCTGTATGATAGAGGATGGGATTGCCACTGTGAAAGAAATGCAGGCTGAGGCCACGGCCGACGAGATACAAGGGTGGGCTGAGGGTTCTGCTGAGTTAGATTTGGAGGGTTGTTGGGTGGACAAAGAGACAAGAAACTGGATGTTGCCAAATTGTTACGTGACTGCAATGGTCACAATGGTGCATAGTCCTACTCACATCTGTGCGAGAAAAATGGTCCTGCATTTATCCACTGTCTGGAAGAATGTACACATAAAGAAAAATGCAGAGAAATTAGTGCAGAATTGCATTACGTGCTTACAACACAATGGGCCTCATTAGGACCCAGGCGGTAAGGGGTTTACGGCGGCGTAAACAGCGCCGACCCTTACCGCCTGATTCCGAGGTCCCTTAGCGCCATGGAGGATTTAACACCTGCTTTTAGCAGGTGTTAAAATCCATGGCGCTAAGGGACCTTGTTGTTAATTACGCCACCGTGATTTACGGTGGCGTAATTAACGCCTTCCCCACTCCCATTATGTCCTATGGGGCAAAAATGGGAATGGGGAAGGGTAAATGGGGATTGGGGACTTACCGCCCCGCCAACCTCGGAATGGGGCGGTAAGTCCGCCAACCACCATGGCGTAAACGTAGTTTACGCCATGGTGGTAAAGGTACGACCCAGGCGGTAACTTACCGCCTGGGTCGTAATGAGGCCCAATGTGGGGAAGGGAACCGTGACTCCAACAGGCAGTTTTGGCCCGCCCTCTATGCACTTCGAAGTAATACACTTTGATTTTATAGAAATGAAAAGGTGCCAGAACTATAAATATGTCTTGGTGGTAATCTGTGCTTTCAGCAAGTGGGTGGAGGCATACCCCTTAAAGGATTGCACGGCGATGAGCACAGCAAAAGTAATGCTCAAGGAGTATTTCTCCCGTTTCGGCTTGCCCCGTGTCCTATGGTCTGATAATGGCCCACATTTCGTAGGCGCAGTAGTGTTACAGATCTGTGCAGGCCTTCAAATAGAAAAGCGGTTCCACAGCTCGAGGCATCCCAGTACGGCCGGGGTTGTGGAGAGACATAACAGAATCCTGAAGTCAAAGATAGCTAAAATCTGTGCTGGGAGCAAGTTAAGTTGGGTGCATGCGCTACCCTTAGCGCTATTATGTATGCGCACGTCTGTGCAGGCTAAGAATGGGCTCTCCCCTTACAAGATAATTATGGGGAGGCCAGCAAATGTATGGTGCGCTTCTCAGCCCAGAAAGTTATGTGAGATTGAGCATCCTATGTTAAGTGATTATTGTGGGCTACTGATACAAAAGTTACGTTTGATTCATCAGCAGGTGCAGGAGGCGTTACCAGTGAGGTACACCGGACCAGGGCATGTGCTGGAGCCAGGCGACTGGGTGCTGCTGAAAAACTTCGAGAGAAAAACAGCATTACCACCCAGGTGACGCGGCCCCTATCAAGTGCTGCTGGCCACGCAAACGGCCATAAGAGTGGACGGCCGCAAGGACTGGGTCCATGCCACGCACGCCAGAAGGTCCCGGCTTCACTGAAGATTGTAGATAATCCGAATGACCAGAAGGAGACAACGGTCCTGGAAAAGTAAGAAACTGCTGCCAGTCCACTACCACAGCATCAGCCAAAGCAGGAAGTGAAAATCGAGACAAAAGCCAAGCGATAAGTAAAGATCGAAACAGACACTGAGGGGGCTGCCAGAAAGAGGAAAGGGTGCAAAGCGCACCCACGTTGCTCAGCAGAAGCAATATCACTGCAGAGCGACACAGACTCTGAGTTGCAGATGGAAGCAGAAACAACGCGTGTACCCCTTTGGCGCCCACCAGCTTGTACGGACGCACGAAAGCCGGAGAAAGAAACTCCGTCATTGCCACAACGCTCATCGTTACCCATCATTGCGCCGCCGGCTAACACTGAGCCTGATGCTGGGAGTGCATCAGCACCATTCACAGATCACACAATTCCAGGAGTGAGGCGATACGATCTGCGGCCTCGACAGAGAAAGTGATCTACAGATCTTTGATGTTTCTTTCCCCCTTTTTGCCTTTGGTTCCACTCACGGATGGAGTAAGAACCAGGGGCGTAGAGGAGATCGCTGTGAGAATTGTGCAAATCGAACAATTCAAGACACACGGCTCCTCGGTGCGTTTTTTAGAGTAGGGTACAAGTGTCAAACGCCAGAGCGGGACAAGCTGGATGCACGAAGTACCCTATCCACAAAATACTGTTCAAAAATAGTTTGAGCAGTAGAAGAAAAGGTAACTAATCTTGTCTTGGAATAAATAGGTGAGTGAGGCGGTAGGACAAGCTGGCAGAATTGAACTATATTTTTCGTTGAACTTTCCCGGCATAAAGAACAAGAGACATTTGCGACGAACCGTGCCAACAAGAAAAAGGACGACGAAGAACAAGTTAAGACAATTTTCCCCTCCTGCACCGCTGCTGAGGACAATGCTAGTTCTAGAGACTGTAAAATTAGTGAAAAAACATGGTAAAAACAATGAGGTATCGTTTTGGACATTGGTCCTATGCTCTCTAAAGTATGACAGAACCAACATTAATAGCTATTAATCTCTGATTCGTAGAGATTTGCAAGCTCATGAAAGACTGCGCGTTGTGTAAAGATGGATAACTACTCCCCTGACATTTGCATTTCCTATGTTCCTCACTCATCACTAGAGAGGGGGATGGGATCCTGGGGTTGGGGATGGAAGCTGAGCTAGATACTAATGACAGTATCACTAGACCTTGGGGATAAAAAGGAAAGGCTTATACAAGCATGTAGAGTTAAGACGTATCCTCATGAAAGAAGGATATTTCAAATAAGACGTTTGGCATTGGGCCAACAGGAGTGTTTGTCAGTCCAGGAAAAATGAACACCTTTCATTTTTGGATGGCGAATGTATTTTGGCGGCCAAAGGCCAAACCGTCTTATACACAGTATAGTAGAAAATGCACATTACAATGCTTGACCAATGTGTAACCATTTTCTTATACAACAAGATCGTCATTTTGCTCTCTTAACGAATGCTTATTGCTTTTTCTGTTCCCACTGCTGTGTAGCATAACGATTCTGCTTACTTTCTATTATTGTTATTCATTGTTGTTTGAACACGAAAGGACAAGGCTGCGAGGCTGGAGAATTCGCTGAAACTCCTCTCCAGCCTCCCAGAGAGGAATGCCCACACTCCCTCTCACTGTAGCCTTGAAGAAGGGCCGCGGAGCATTTAATCACACAACAGCTGCCAGCCAGTCTCGTTAGGAGCAGTAAAAATACTAGAATTAGTCAGCTAGAGGCCAGAATTATAGACTTCTTACGGCCCCCCCCCTCTACAGCAGCCCATAGAGCGTGTCGACTCCCAAGACACAAATAGAAACTTATAGATAGCGAGACCTGGGAATTGCTCAAGTGAACAGAAGCACAATGTTCTGTTCAGTAAGCCGAAGCATATCTCTGTTCTGCTAAAAGTTGCATATTGACGCAATATTGTTGCATATGGTACCAGAATAGATGTTTGAATATGTCATACATGTCGAACTGTCCATCATTACACCGAGTACAAAGAAATCCAGCAAGGGGCGGTAATAAACATGTCATAACTGATTGTATGAAGTGCATTTTATATATATGTAACTGATGTACGTTTTTCGTTCTCTTGCGTCCCTCGAGGTCTAGAGAGATACACGTCGCGGGGCGTGAGACCGAGTTGGCCAACTGAGTTCTTTAATTTGCAATAAACCCTAGCATTGGGATTACAACCTCGTGTCTGGCGCATCTTTTTGCGTATGGTGATTTGCCAAAACGCAAGGGACCCCTTAGGGCCCCTTACACACCAACACACTCTACGCACTCCGCGTCCGGGCGCAAGTCTTTATGGTGGACTCTGCCTCTGGACAAAAAGAAATGGTAGACAGACTCTGGTAGTGCAGCTCCTCCAAGTACTTCCAACATCACCAACACACTCTATGCACTCCGCCGTTTAGGCAGTACCTGACGCTGCTAGCACGAGCAGTAAGGAGCATAGCGAAACAAGTGTCCGCACCCTTCACTAGAGAAAGCGAGACTGACACAAACACAGCAGCATCAGACAGTCCCATGACACAGTTAATGCCCCAGGAGTTGGTGTATGTTTAGAGCTTCGTGAGGAGATGGAACTCTTCAAGATTTCACGCCCTTACAAGGTTATATATTGCACACCCTCCACAGTAAAGGTTAAGGACCTGAAATATTGGATACACCTCTCTGATGTTAGAAAAGCACATGACAGCGTAATACCAGAGGGGGAGCAGCCAAATGAGCAAGAAGTGGCTGTGCCTTAATGGGAACAAATTAAGCAGAATATCAATATTTAAGAATAACATCAAAGATGTACAAGTGTAAATATATGCACAATTAATGAGTTTATAAAAAATTAATAATATAATGTAGATCGATATAGTTTGTTTCTCTCACTCTCTCCTCTCTCTCCCTTTCTCTCCCTTTCTCTCTCTGACTTTCTTATTTTCTCAGTCTCCCACCAGCTCACTCCCTCACTGCCTCTCTCGCTCTCTCTCGCTCTCTCTTAAAATGGAATAATATGTTTTGCATAACTGAAAATGCACCTAACCCATTGTATTCCACTCTGTAGGAACAAACATGGCGGAAACGATGGCCCTCAATGACGATGCGATAGAAATAGTTAGCAGTAGGGGCAATGTTAGCGCTACTAGAGCTTATTCGTATGAGTGCAGCATTTATTTTACGCCCATTGTATTCTCAACAATGTTATTATGCTTAGGGTTGTACTGGAGCATATGTTTTATAATGGGTGATATAAAACAAGGGTGGGTGGGGCTGCACTTGTGCAAGAGGGAACCGAGCTGAAATGGGACGGAGTAAAGCTAATGTGGGACCACAATACCCCTACAAATCTTACCTCTTTGCACAAAAATTGCACAATGAAAGCCCCTTGGTCTGAGTCCTCAACAATGAATAGTGATAATGTGTTGTATGTTTACAATGAGAACCAGCAAACTTCTGATGTATCAGTATTACCATACGCACACCTGCAGACAACCTCTGATACTACCTCAAATAACGACTTTATGCACTTTAGGTCCCAAACACCCACCCTAGGTACCCCTCCTACTACACAGCATTGGCAATATGATTATGATCAGAATGTAAAAATGAATTAGCCATTTTCCCTATTCTCTATCAAAGGGTTATGAAGTTCCACAATGGTTTAGGGGGGAGGAACAGAAGGGAAAGGGAAACAGAATGAAAAAGATATGATGCTTATCATGGCCTAGGGTTGGACGCAATAGAAGACCCTCACCACCCAGATCAGTCTAACAAATGGTACTCTGATATGAGCACCATGGGTAAACAAGCAACAAACGAAAGTTGCTGTGTGTTCCCTGATACCTTGCACATCAGGAACACCCAAGGTTCTACTACCACAGGAAACCCCTGTTAGGGTAATTTCTGGTGGTCGGCAGAGCCATACCCGGGGTCCACGGACCACCAGCTCTCGGAAGGACCCAACTCCTGCCGCGTCCCAAAGAAGTAGAGGGGCCACACAAGAGCTATTAGTTACTGCTGTTTATTACAAGAAAACGGGCAGGGACAAATACATGGAGCGTAGGTTCCAGGCAACTTCTCCTCATAGTCGGGCTTGCAGGTTCGTTTTGTACCTGAGTGACGTAACTGTTTGCGTCACCTGTGAAAACTCGTCCCCGAACCTATCGCCACTCCGGGTTGGTTCCCCGTGTTGTAGGTTCAGTATAGGACCATATAGTGAAAGTCGTTATTCGTGGAGTAGAGACCAGGTGGTATGCTTGGTTCGTCCCTAAAAATTGTTACTTCAAAACTGCTACATAGGGAGAGTTAGTGATTGGTTATGAGGTGATGTCATCAGTGGTTAGCCCCCCCCGTGTCCTGATTGGTCCATCAGCGAGCCCCCAAGCCTGGGACCATCGTCGTTTCCAGCCCGCGATGTACCTGGTGTTGGCAATAATGTATGACTATGTGTCAGTGAAAGAAAATGGACACGTCCTGCTACTGCCATTAGAACGCTCCTTTCCCATCGCCGCCTGTGTCTGAGTTGTTACGATTTTGTTGCAAGAGGGGTCCCAGACATGGGATACCAGTGCTTCTTCAGTCTTCGGGAATAAGCATTGGATCAGGTCGGCCGGGTCACATGTTGAGAGACCGTGGTTGAGGCAGAATTTCGGGGATTTGATTTTGTATGTTGCTTCGGGTATTCGCGGCAGTGGAGGTGTCGCCTTGGCTTGGAGAGTGCGGAATGTGGATTACAACATCGTGACCTTGGCTGCGGTGGCTCCAGCCAGGGGCTGTTCTGCGTGCTCAGCACCTTGTAGCTCTATACGAGCTGCTTCTGTCCTGTCAGCTCTGGTCTGAGGACTACTTCAGCTTGGTTGTATGTTGTGATCTAAGGTCCATAGGGCAAGGGGGTGTGGGGAAGCAGTGTGGTTCTTTGTACGTTGGTCCATCTATAGGGTCTTGTCTCCAGGGTTAGTAGCATGAAGCCTCTGCAAGCAAATACACAAGCTCTTCCAGTGTCTTGAGTTTCTGCGATGCGGTTGCTGGCCTATGTGAAAAATAATAACGATACATGTCTGTGATTGTACATGGTCTGCTACGTCATAGCACTGAGCATGTTCTTCGTGTGGATTGGTGTGTGTCTGATCCAAGTGTGCGGCAGCACATGTGTTTCTGTCTATCATGGCTATGTTGTCATGTCATCTCTAACGATGGCAGTTTAGGTTGCGAAGCGTTTAGTCGAGCTGGTCCATGCGATCGAAACCAGCTCCTTCTTGGTTCGCACCTTGTGCTTTGGGCGGGATGCGGCCTGGTTTCGCAGGTGGAGCATGGTCATGATATGCGTTGGCATCCGGTGCAGTGGGCAAAGATGCAAATTTGTGTAGCCGGGGGTTCTTTGTCCGTGACGTCGTTTTCCACAGTTTGTATGTGGGTTGGGGGAAGGGACCGTCCCATTTTTCCTCTTCAGTCCCCCCTCTGGTCGACTTGTCGACCACAAAGTTGTCCATTCTTTTATCTTCTCGTAAGCGCCACACCTTCGTTATCCCTGCCAGGTGTCCGTAGCGGTTGACATGATCTTCCAATGACCAATACATTTATACACATCCACCACCGGGCTTACAATAAACCCATTTTCTAACATATGACTTCGGATTTTGTGGATTTTCAACCTTTATTGATGGTAGATACAAGCGTGCTTCCACTATCTGCTGGCGTAGCCGTTCGCGTTCCTTGAGGATGACATCTGTGTGTAGTTCGTCGTCTGCAAGCATAAGGATATGCATACCGATCATTTCTTCTGCTGTCGGTTTTGATCTGGCCATCCATAACTTTATTTCCATCAACAAAGCCAGTCCCAGTATTATACATCCTACTAACACCTTGAGACCATCTGCTAGCCATGATGGCATCCATGACCAGAGGTACGAAAACCAGCTTCAATCCTTTTTTTTCCCTTTGCTTCATCTTCCATCTTCGCGTGCATCTTTGCCAATTGTGATACTGCTTCTGATAGTGTGCCATTATCTTCGCCATTCGCGGGAATGAATGTGCAGCAGGAACCTTTTGCGCAAACTCCTCCTTCCTTTGCAGTGAGGAGGTCCAGCACGTATCTGTTCTGTAAGGCACCATTCGTATTGCTGTCAATTCTTATTTAATGGCGTTGAATCCATTCACCGTGGAGTTTATTGTCATCATCAGCTCCCACCTGGTTATATGCAGCCATTTCGAATTCACATATGCTTGTACCCCTGGATGTATTATTGACGAAAAGAACATGGCTACTCTACTAAACAGTCTGAGGGGTGCTCGGATGACGCTGAGTGCTGTTTCTGATTTGCCCCAGAGGTAATTTCCGGTGAGGGGTTCTCCTTGTCTTTTTATTCTTGTCAGTGTCTTGCCTGTGGGGGTGACACTCTGGGATGTGCGGCCAATTTGTCCCAGGGACCTTCTCCTTCTCCGGTTTCCTTCATGCATTTTGGGTGAGTCTTCCATTTTAATGTGTTTCTCTGGTACTACCAGGGAGGGCACATTGACGTGTACCAGAGTACATACTCCGCTCCATGATTGTGGTATGCTGTGATATGCTTTGGCTCTGCAGGCCCAATTGTAGTCCATTAGTACTACTTTTCCAGCCTCCCCCTCAGGAATCTTCCCTGTTCTTTTACATCTTCATTCACTCCTACGGCAACCTCTCCATCATGCTGGTAGCATAGCGTGGGGGATGCAACTGGAATTATTGTTAATGGCTCCTCTTCTTTGTCTAACCATGTGAGCAGCCCTGCACTCTTTGCCCATTATTGTAGCATTTGTCATTTTCTTCTTGTACCGTCACTACTGGAGCTTTTGCCAATGTCAGTATTTTGCTTCCCACAACTCCATCCACCCATCCATTCTTCGTGTATACTTTGCCAAAGATCAGTATCAGCGGTCTCTCCCACCACCTGTGTTCTCCACCTATTTCTCTTGCGCTCCTTTTGCATGGTAGATAGTCCAGTGTCACTACTTTTATTTCTCCCTTATCTGGCCCATCTGTGATGTACTGCAGTCTTTCTGTGAGCTTCCAATAGTTGTCAAACATAGGTAGTGTTTTAATGAAGTTGTCTTCTTATGGGTATGTTGACCTTGATTTCTACCTGTGTTGCCATTCTACCTTGGAACCGTCCTCGTGTCTGGAACAGTGCTAAATTCAGGAGGCACTCTGCTGTGGACGCTGGTACTTCTGTGGCAACGAATGTTCGGGAGGCGCTCATGCATACGGAATCAACGAGCAAACGTAACAGCTGTCCTTTGTTGTATCTTTACCAATTTTAAACATCTGTTTATACCACATGTTAAAGACGTGTGAAGATTCGGTGAGATATGTGTCGACCCCATTTACATCAATGGAAACACTACGTTTACCTCTCCCTACATTTTGTCCCGTGCTAACTGTACCACCTGACACGGTGCTCCTTGCAGCTGCAGTAGGGGAAATATTAGTATTGGGTGTTGCGGATACATGCAAAGCATAGTATGCCTGCCAGACAGCGGCAGTTATCAGTTCAGTGGTCAAGAATACCAATAAGATTTTAATCGCAATCATTGGCACCACTGGCATGTTTGTCTTACCTGTGCTGCCGTCCTGCAGCTATTGAGTCGAGATGATATAGGTGCCTGCCTGAAATTGTCTAAAATGATGCGTTGTTACTGTTAGTATTTGTTACTTAAGCCCTGCAGATCAAATAATCATTCAATACAAATGCAAAAAGCTCCTCCCACATTCTCCTCACCGCCCTGTTTCTCAGAGCGGGTAGGGCCACGTGGAGGTGTGGGTCTGATCGCCGTCTGGGTCTTGAATGGGTTGGCCTTCTAAACCTGTGTATGAACTGGTGTGACAGTGCTTCTGGGTGGCCAATGGGAGGCAGCATTTAAATCTGGGCAATGATCAATGTGTTTTTATCAAATATTCGCAAATAACATTACAATGCGCAAGACTTGCATTTGCGAGACAAAAAGAGAAGAGAACATGCATGTGTTACAGTATGGTGCGTATTGTCAATACCCCTATCAATATCTGCTGTTTACTGACCACTGTCAATAACTCATTTTATTGCCTTCTGCATTATTCCGATATCATCTTCACATTTAGAACTCTATTAATTGTTCAATGGGGACATTTTGAGCCTCATCACGAGTTGGGCGGTAATGCCGGCATTATTACCGCCGGTGCTATTAGCCCTACCGCCAAACCCCCCGGCGCTATTAGCGCCGGATCGCGGGTTTGGTGGAACGGTTAGTACTCATTCTCCATTGGGCCCATTTGGGAATTCCCCATTGGGCCCAATGGGGAAAATGTGCGCTATTACCACTGGTGGATTTCCCGCCGGTGGTAATAGCACTGAAAATCAGCAGATTTGCTGCGGATTTCCCCCCAGCTCAGAGCTCAGAGCTGGGGAGAAATCCGCAAAGGCCATGATCTGGCGAACCCTTAAAAGCGGCGGTAATAGTGTTACTGCCGCATTTAAGGGTTACTGCCAGACTTGTGATGAGGACCTTTGTGTCTGCGATCTCCTGAGCATAGGGTGGACTACCGCCTGTGACTCATTTATGTCCTTAGGGGTATCTGATGCTTGTGATGTGTCTTTTTTGTTGTCTGACGTTGCGGTTGATGGTGCGCTGGCCCTGTCGCTGCTGTGATGGGGCGAGGTTGGTGCTTTGTAGGGCTTGATTTCGTGGATATGTGTCCAAACGTCTTTATTTGTTAACTTTACCGCCCTGGGTGCCACTTTTTCTATGACATGTGGCCCCATGAATCTAGGAGCATTACATTTTCGATAAAAATTCCTCAGGAGTACAGTGTCCCCTTCTTTCACTGCCCACTGTCCTGTTTGGTTCTCGTTGTTAGTTGTTTCCTGTTGATCGTTCTCTGACCCGCCCTGTGTCCGTCGGATCTGTTGAGAGATAAAGGAGGCACTAGTAACCAGAGAAGTAACCTACTGATACATTTCTTGTCCAAACACATCGTTTGTTCCTTCACAGTCATACATGGCTCTTGTGGGCGGCATTAATGGGAGGTGCATTTGGAGCCAGGTCACCACCTCGTGGGGTGTGAGGTGGTGGTCCGAGCCAGGCTTATTTCGAACAAAGGCCAGAGGAAGGCAGTAGAGCCAACTCTTCTTAGTCGCCTGCTGTGTTTTCGCAATGGATTCTTTGAGGCCGTTGAGGCATTCACAGGCGCCATTGGCTTGTGGGTGGTACGCACAGGCAAACTTATGTTTGATCCCAAGTAATGCAGTGATGTGCTGGAATAATTCATTCGCAAAATGTGGACCGTTGTCTGACCTCAATACTTCGCAAACCCCCCACCTTGGAAACACCTCCCTTACCAGAAAATTTGCTACCCGAAGTGCGTCGACATGGGAGCACGGGCCAGCCTCAATCCACCTTGAGAAGGGGCATACTACTACAATCATGTATCGGTAGCCTTGGCATAAATTGATCATATCGATGTAGTCAATGTGCAGGTGTAAGAAGGGTCCTTCAGGCCGTGGTATTGTTCCTTTGATCACTTGCAACGTGTGACCGGCCGTAAATTGTTGGCAGGTAAGGCAATTGCTGATGAAGTTTGCAACGTGCGCATATAGTTCGGGACAGAATCATGACTCTTTTATTCATTCTGCAATTACCTCCTTTCCTGTATGGGTGGGGTGGTGTAGTTGGACCAGGGCTGTTTTTAGTAGGGCCAGGGGCATAACTACTTTTCCTGTGTTATTTTGTCTCCATAGTGCATCTGTTGAGGACATTGTGCACCCTCTTTTTACCCACAATTCTTTTTCTGCCATTGGGGCTGCCGCCTGTAATTCCATGATCTGTGTTTCGGGGAGGTGTGTGATTCCTTCTTTCATTATCATCTGTCTTGCCCTCCCCTTCTCTTTTTGTTTTTCTTGGAGGTCCCACATCTTGCCAAAATATGCAGCATATTTTGCATGGGAATCTGCTGCTTCGTTACCTCTAGAAATTGGATCTTCACCATTTGTGTGTGCCTGACATTTCACCAGCGCTAGCTCATGTGGGTATGTTATTACTTCTATTAGTTCACCCAGGAAGAGAGCATGTGCACCAGGGTACTGTCTGCTCTTCTAAATCCCCTTCAGAGCCACCTTATTAATCCTGAGTGTACTGTAGACGTGACCTAGGCACTGTCAAATTATATTGTTACTCTTTTGCCGTTACTTTCTTCTAGGGCCGATATGAGGGCCACCAATTCTGCTGCTTGTGCTGAATATTGTGGGGGCAATTTGACACATTTTACTAGCTCGCTTGTCCAGTCCTCTCTTAATCGCACTACGGCTGCACCTGTTCTTCTTATGCCATCACTCTGATCAATGGTTGAGGACCCATTAATGTGCAAGACATCACCTCCCTCTAGGGCGTCTTCCTCTACCTTACGGGTGGACGAGTAGTACTCAATGGCATATGTACAATCGTAAGCATGCTCGCCCTCTGTTACCTCTTCTGCTATGAACTGTGCTGGGTTAACATTGCTGCATCTCACTATTTTCAATTCTGGTCTTGATAATATTATCTCATAACCCGTTGCCCTCTGGGTAGTGAGTGTGCATTTTGGTTTATGCAGAATTGCAAATAGTGCGTGCTCCACATACAGTGTTGTAGAGTATCCCATCGTTATTGATGATGACTTTTCCATGGCGAATGCTGCAGCGGCCAGGTGCTGTTCGCACAGGAAGTGACTGGGTCTAGGTGGGCGCTGTAGAATGCAGGAGGTTTGTGTCCCATGCTTGTTTTTTTGGGCGAGTACAGCTTTCATAACTGCACCATCGCAATGCGAAAAGATGTAGAATTCTTGCTTGTAATTGGGAGTACCCAGATCTGGTGCTGTTGATATGGCCTCCTTTAAGTCATTGAATGCTTCAGTCATCCCTCTTGTCCACCCCAACTTTCTCCCCCCCTCTTTGTGCTTCCCTGAGGGCTGCCAACAGGGGTCTTGTGTATGTGTGGTAGTCAAATACCCATGCTTTGTAATAATTGCACAGGCCGAGGAATTGCTGTAACTCTCGCACGGTTTGTGGCTGTGGTGTGTTCATTATTGTCTGAGCTCTTTGTGGTGCAATGTTCCGCCCTCATGTGATATTATCCCCAGGTCCATCTGTAAAATGGATGGTGACTCACAGTATCCCTGGGGTTGCCTCGTGTGTTTCCATTTTGTGTTGCGGTATGTGAAACTTGTCAGGTCTTGTGATTCTGGATGTAGTGGTATGGAAAAGAAGGCATTCTTGAGGTCGATTACAGTGAATCGTGATGCCTCTGCTGGTATCCCGCACAATATCGTGGCAGGGTTAGCTGCCACCGGGTACTCTGCCTCTACAGTGTAGTTGAGGAGTCTCAAATCTTGTATGAAACGCCAAGACCCTCCCTTGGCCTTGCGCACAGGGTACACCACAGTGTTGCATGGTGATTCTGATGGTACCAATATACCCCTTTCTGTTAGGGCGCTTATTGTTTAATAAATTCCTTCATCAGCTTCTTTTGACAGTGGGTATTGTCTGACTCTGGGCAGTATTGCTCCCTTTTTCAGTTTTATCTTCACCCCGCCAATGCTCTTTATGCAACCTACATCATAGGGACTAGTCGTCCATAGTGAGGCTGGTACAGTAGCCAAATCATCCTCGCAAAAATCAGGTGGTGCTGGGAGGGGTGCCTCTAGTACCATTGCCATCTTCTGTGCTACCTCCTTGTATGTTACTTTTAGCCAAACAAACACTCATCTGGAACACCATCTCGCAAATTTCCTTCTTCGTCTGAGAACATTTCCTCGTCTGACACATGCATTAATCTACACCCCTCTGCCAGTGCTATTATTGCTCTCCATGCCTTACCTTCCTCGTCCACAGCGTGAACGGCGATCCAGTCCTGCCTGGCTACTATTCCTTTGTCTACTGATATTATGGCCCCTTCTCCCTCACCCGCCTCTGGCCTGAAAAGGTAGCTGGCAAGTCTTCTTCACACTTTACCCTCAATTCCTGGTAGCCATGCTATTGCCATGTCTGTCCCGTATTGGAAGATCTTGGCGTCCACTGGTTCTGCCCTTGCCACTGTTTTACCATAATAAGCCTGAAGTATGTGCCTCGCCGTGAGAATGTGTATGCCTGGTGTGGAGCATATTATGCCTTTGTCAGTGAAGGAGATGGTCATGTTTAGTCTACTCATGATGTCACGCCCGAGTATATTCACTGGTGCTTGTTTTGAATATAACAAGGGCATAGATAAGTCGTGATCTCCGACAGATAAGGAGATGTTATCAGTAAATGGAACCACCCCTCGAGCCCCAGAAAATCCTTGAGTGTACATGGCATCGCCTGACAGTTTGAACTTCACCTCCCTGATGCAGGATCTAGTGGCCGCTGTGTCAACTAGGAAGGAGAATGTCTTGTCCTCTATCGCCACCTTTATGCGTGGTTCCTCCGCAGGGTTAGGTGTTACCGACCGGATGGGACACAACAAGGAAGTCTGTGGGCCGTCCTATTGGGGGTACAATGATTGTGCACTACCTGTGTAGGGGTTATGTCCCATGGTCGTTACTCCCCCCATTCGTGTCATTGGTACCGTGGTGTCCATGGGTTGTTGTGGATCGTCTTGCAATTGTTAGTTGCTGCACTGTGTGGACATGTTGTTGTGCCGTTATCATTTGCTGTTGTGCCTGTTGTTGAGCGGGTTGGTGTGATATCTGCTGTGTGTTGGGCATCACGTGTGGTTGCTGTTGTGGCTGTATTTGTGGCATGGTACATTGCTGTCCCATCTGCTTCTGACCCGTTTGTTGTGCTTCTTGTTGGTAGTAATTTTTTTGGTCCCCCTTGGTAGCCCTGTTGTCCCTGTTCACCCCATCCTGGTTGTGCAGGTCCTGCCCTGCATGTGCGTGCTACATGTCCTACCAACCCGCATGTCCAACATGTGGGCGGCTCCCATGCTTGCCATGGGAATCCCCCTGTGCTATCCAAATATCCCTGCTGTCCATATTGGGAATATCCTCGAAACCCACCCCCCCGGCTGGTGTGCTGATGGTCCAAACCCCCTCCTCCTGTTGAAACCTCCTCTTCCTCTATAGTTGTTTGTGTAGCCGTTGCCCATTGTCGTGCATCCTCCCCCCCCCATGGGTTGTGCGTATTGTTGTGGTGCTGTGTATGGTGGCGGGGTGGTAATTGTTGGTGCATGGGGGAGGTACTTGTTGTTGCATGGTTGGTTTTTGCTGTGCGAGTGGTTGTGCCGGTGGGGCGGGGCTTGTTATGAGCGCTCCTTCTAGGGCATATTTCGATAGTTTTTTCTAAACCAATTTTGCCTCATCTGCCTTCCTGTCTTCCTCTTTCTGTTTCATCTTCTCTTGCCATAGTCTACAATAGTGCACTGTAGTTAATTGTATCTCTGGCCATGCCTTTGCTTCCATCCCCACCAACTTTTTCAATTGCCTCTGCACGGGGTCTGGGAGTCCCTGTATCAGTATGTGATCAAATATAGCTAGTGTTTTGTCCCACAGCTCCCGTGTTTCCAAGCGCCACTTCTCCTGAATCTCTTGGATGTAATTAACAGGATCCTCGTCCTCATGCATTTTGCGTGACGTAATCGCCCCTATGTCTGATGTGTCGGGGTACTGTACCCTCAATGCCTGCCATACCGCGTGTCTACAATTTGCAAATGGCGACCTGTCGTGTGATGTGTCGCTGATTGTCACCCCAGGAAACCCTGCCCTCTTCCAAATGTCGCCTGCAGCGTCCCCCAAAATGGAGATCAAGAGCCCCTTGACATCACCAGCTGCTAGCCTGCGCCCTGCTGTCAACTTTTCCATTTCGTATATCCATTTCCCCGCCCCTCTGCTTAAGGAGGGTAGCCTGCACTTAATGTTCTCCTTGTCTGCATGTTTCCATGGTACATATTGTGGCCTTGTCCCACCCCTTTCCAGTAATGGCATCTGTGTGTATTCTGCCATTTCCTCTTGTGTGCGCTTATACTGTGTTGTCCTCCATGTCGGACAGATCGTCAAAAAGGTCTATGAGGTTGCATGCATGCTGCGTGTCCCCTGCGTTCCCCGTGTTGGTATGAGTTGCCCTTGTTGTGCGCTATTGCTGAGCCTTTCCTTCTGCGCCCGAGGAGGTCTCTGAGTCTGTTGAAAAATGGTGTGTGTGTGGCTGTCGACGTTAGTGTTTGTGATGTCCCTTCCCTCTGTGTGCTTGTACCTTCCTACCCGGCTGTTTTCTCTTCTCATGTTCTACATTCCCACGACGACCCCATGCCTGTACGTGTGATGTAGAGTTTGCTAAGCCCTTCTCCGTTGTCATCGCTCTGTCCTCCGCACGATTCTTCCTCATCACTGCAGAACCCCCCAGAGAATGGGAGCTTTGTACGTGGGAGGGGGTATCAAACTGTTACTGTTTCCAAATCTATGTCCACGCACTTATCTGCATCCATAGTGTCCACCCTTTCCTGAGGTGTTGTCACCAATTCGCTACTGCGTGCACTCGACTTACTCCTCGTAGCACTGTCGTTTTCCTTTTGCGCTCGTTCACCTAGCCGTTCGTCCTTATTTTCCATCTCCGCCCTGCCCCTGTGTAGTTCCTTCATTATGGTGTCACTCACCTCGCCCAGGGCCTTCGCAATCCTATCCTTTGTACTCACTTCTCCACTATCCCTTGCTAGTATGCTGTCTAGTATCCAGCTCTCTTCGTACTTACGTGTGCCTTCTGATAGGATCTTTTTCTTGCGTCATTTCCCTGTCAATCTCTTCCCTTTCTTCTTCCCTTCTCCTATTCTACCACTTTTCCATACGCGCTGCCCTTTCTGCGATACCCCATATGCGTGCCTGCTCCTGCTCCCTTTCTTCTTCCCCTTGCTGCTCAAGTACCATCCTCACTCCTTTTCCCCTCCCAAACTGCACCTGTCTCTCCAGTTCCTTTAGCTCAAGTTGCTTAGTGAGTATGCTTTAGGTTCTCTTTAATTCAGCCATCTTTTCTTCCAGTCTTGCTTCTTCCTCCTTTATGGAGTTCCCTTCTTCCCTGTTACTTACCTCTTCCTTCCTCTGCGTTCGTCTTGCTTCCACTCTTTCTATTGCCTTTATCACCCCCTCTTCCTTCCCCGTGGTTGTCCCCTGCAGCTTTAACAGCACCTGTGCTGCTATCCATTCGTCTGGCCCTATTCCTGCTAATTCAAGCTGTGCTTTCTTTATGCCATCAACATTCACCTGTGTCCCTTCCGTACCTACTGTGTACTCCTTTAGTGACGTTCTTCAGTAGTGCTCCTGCGGAGCATACACAGGTGGGTTGTATGTAGGGTTCGAGTATCCCTCTGCTGCTGTCAACTCTCAGGGTTTGGCTGCTTCCTTCAATTCTCTTATTGGGTATAACCCTTGAGTCTCTTACTCACTCCCCTCAGCGCTGTCTGCGAAACCGCTGGGAGGGGCCTGAGGTAGAGCGCACCCCTCTCCCTCGCTCCCCTCTTCTTCCTTTACTTCTTGCATGCTCATCATCCCTGGGCCGTATCCCTGAAACATCCTCCAAAGCTGTAAAATCTCTAAATTGTTTATCAACTTCTTCCCCTTGTATGTGTTGTGTAGGTACGCTAACAATGAATGTTGAGTTTCCTTGCAGAAGCTACCATTAGGCATCCAAGCTATCCTTATTTTTTGGTCTGTACCTTTAGTCCATTCTATACTGTACTTTACTAGGTTGTCTCTGTATGGCGGCAGTGTTGTGCATATGTATTGGAGTGGTGGTGTTAACGTGTGGTACCCATGGTGGGTTCCTATCCCATAGTACGATGACATTTTTAAATATATACCACCGTTACCTGGCCCCTAGTTGGAGACTTCCGAGTCTCCGCTGTCAGTAGGAAGGAAATCAAAATAAATGTGCGTTAAACTCTCTTTATTACTTCAACACCTATTTCTCTGTTGTCTTGCACTGGGCTGCAGTCTTCCGACACGCCCCTATGCTTTTCTAGGGCCCCCTTCGACCCCTGGCATGCAAAGTCCCCTACGACCTCACACCCTGCGCAGTGTGCTCTTGGGCCACCCCGCCCTTTCGGGGGTGCCGCTGCTCGGCGCTCCTGTGTTGTTGTTCGAGCCTATCCTCTCCTCTATTGCCTCACAGCCTGTGCTGCATATGTTCGTACTGTCCCGCCCACAAGGGTGGTACCACTACTCGGCACACCCCCCTCAAGGACGTGCTAGCGTTCTCCGTGCGTGGCCGCCTGCTTACCTTTACCCCACCCTAACCGCTGGCCACGGCTCCAATCTTCATAAAAAACACAATGTCCTGTGCAAAACTCTATGGGTGACATCACCAGCTACCACAACTTGCTACGTACACACAGTTGACATTCAATGCGCGCCACTTTTCACATAAGAAAACCCCACAATCCCCACAGCTGTCTTCCCACTACGACTGGAGTATCCATTAATCACTGTTCTCAATATAGTTAGTCTGCACCCGCTGCGTCGCCTTGCGTGTGATACACTCCCTCACTAGGGGAACTCAACCAGCCAACTATCTTCCGCAATCTGAGAGAGACTCTAGCTACCTCCTCCAGGAATCCGTCATCTATTCACCAAGCTAAAACACTCAATTATCAATCATCTACTGCTGACTCATAGGAATACCACACCGCCATACATGTGTTCACCATCTAGACCAATCAGCGCGGCACTCCGTCCAACACGTGGGCACACATCGCCCCACCCAATATGCTCATGAACACTAGACGGGACTACCTCCGCTCCGTTCCCTACTACATCTCACGTGCTGATCACCACTGATAGACCAAATTTGGAGACAATGTAAAACCACCCGCCACCCTATTTACAATTCCTCCCCCCCACCCGCATAATACAGTATTGCTCTTTGTGTGGTCCATACTCAAATCAGGCTCAGGTCTGCCGGTACCGCTCAGCTGCGGGCACCTCTCCTAATCGCTCGCCACTTCCCCTCGTCTGGACCGCCTTTGGACACTCGCCAACCGTGGAGGGGAAATTTTTGAAGTCGGCTCCCGACGGCCAATCTCTGGATTGCGCAGTCCGGTCGTCTCACTGTTCCACGATGGTCCTGCAGTCCTCCAAGGGGGGCAACGGCGGAGGGGGCCGTGTTGCCGGGCTACCTTATAACAGACGATCTCACTGGAGCCTCCAATGTGTTGGGTAATTTCTGGTGGTCGGCAGAGCCGTACCCGGGCTCCGCGGACCTCCAGCTCTCGGAAGGCCCTAACTCCTTCCATGTCCCAAAGAAGTAGAGGGGCCACACAAGAGCAATTAGTTACTGCTGTTTATTACAAGAAAACAGGCAGGGACACATACATGGAGCGTAGGTTCCAGGCAACTTCTCCTCATAGTCGAGTTTGCAGGCTTGTTTTGTACCTGAATGACATAACTGTTTGCGTCACCTGCGAAAGCTCGTCCCCGAACCTACCGCCACTCCGGGTTGGTTCCCCAAGTGGTAGGTTCAGTATAGGACCATATAGTGAAAGATGTTATTGGTGCAGTAGAGACCAGGTGGTACGCTTGGTTCGTCCCTGAAAATGGTTACTTCGAAACTGCTACACAGGGAGAGTTAGTGATTGGTTATGAGGTGATGTTGTCAGTGGTTATCCCCTGTGTTCTGATTAGTCCATCAGCGAGCCCCCAAGCCTGGGACCATCGTCGTTCCCAGCCCGCGATGTACCTGGTGTTGGCAACAATGTATGACTATGTGTCAGTGAAAGACAATGGACAGGTCCTGCTACTGCCATTAGAACGCTCCTTTCCCATCGCCGCCTGTGTCTGAGTTGTGACGATTTTGTTGCAAGAGGGGTCCCAGAAGTGGGATATCAGTGCTTCTTCAGTCTTCAGGAATTGGCATTGGATCAGGTCGGCCGGGTCACGTGTTGAGAGACCGTGGCTGAGGCAGAATTTCGGGGATTTGATTTGTATGTTGCTTCGGGTATTTGCGGCAGTGGAGGTGTCGCCTTGGCTTGGAGAGTGCGGAATGTGGATTACAACATCGTGACCTTGGCTGCGGTGGCTCCAGCCAGTGGCTGTTCTGCGTGCTCAGCACCTTGTAGCTCTATACGAGCTGCTTCTGTCCTGTCAGCTCTGGTCTGAGGCCTACTTCAGCTTGGTTGTATGTTGTGATCTAAGGTCCATAGGGCCTGAGGGTGTGGGGGATCAGTGTGGTTCTTTGCATGTTGGTCCATCTATATGGTCTTGTCTCCAGGGTTAGTAGCATGAAGCCTCTGCAAACAAATTCACAAACTCTTCCAGTGTCTTGAGTTTCTGTGATGCGTTTGCTGGCCTATGTGAAAAATAATAACGATGCATGTCTGTGAGTGTACACGGTCCGCTATGTCATAGCACTGAGCGTGTTCTTCGTGTGGATTGGTGTGTCTGATCCAAATGTGCAGCAGCACATGTGTTTCTTTCTATTATGGCTATGTCGTCATGTCATCTCTAACAATGGCAGCTTAGATTGCGAAGCGTTTAGTCGAGCTGGTCCATGCAATCGATCCCAGCTCCGTCTTGGTTCCCACCTCGTGCTTTGGGTGGGCCTGGTTTCGCAAGTGGAGCATGGTCATGTGCGTTGGCATCCGGGGCAGTGGGCAAATGTGCAAATTCGTTTGGCTGTGCGTTCTTTGGCTATGATGTTGTTTTCCAGTTTGTACGTGGGTTGGGGAAGGGACCGTCCCATTTTTTCCTCTTCACCCCCCATAGCGGATGCCCAGTGTCTTGTTCATCTTGCACTTTGTAGAATTTGAAGTGCCTTCTAAGCACACACAGTAACATTACAACTGCAGCAGAACGAAAAGACCTGTCACAGCAATCCTCAAGGAGTGCTTTGCATCAAAGAACCATTTTTTGTTATAAAAGAGACAATGTTCGTGGAAAACAAATGGCAAGAGGAAACAGTGATGTGCAAGGCAGAGGCACTGTGTGGACTGTCAGAAGAAAAAATTCCAATGGGTCGAAAGAACTTGCACATTGCCAAACTAACATGGGTGACAGCTCTAGAAAAACCAATCAAGATCCAACGCAAAGTGCAATATGAACTTTGTTTTTACGGAGAAGTGAAGGTGCCCATGGGTTCAAACAAATATTGCAACAAAACACTTATCCTCCCCGACATGAAGAAAGGAACAGCTGCTTTGATGGACAATTATTGGTTATGTGGCAAACGGGCATACTTGCAGCTCCCACCGTCATGGAGAGGTACTTGGTCCCTGGCCATGCTGCATCTGGCGCTGATGCTGATTCCGGAGAGCCATGTCCAGGGGGAGAGGGTGCCTGCCAGGACGTCCCCAGCACCCCAGTCAACAAACGTTGTGCTGTCGGAGGATAAGCTGCAAGACAGAGTGTCAGGCACAAGGAGAGCATCAAACTATATCTTCAAAGACTCTTCCAATCTTCTAGCACAGATACCGGACCAGTTTAAGCTGTTCAACTCAGCAGAGACATTTTTTGCATCACTCATACCAAGCATCCAGGCACGGGCAAACGCCAAGTGGTTACAGATTGTGAGGTGGGAGCTGATCCAGTTAGCAAACGACACTGAAGAAGGGTTTAACGTCATCAAGGTAGAACTCAGAGCCTTGCGGTTGATGACAATGCAGAACCGCTACGTTTTAGACCTCCTCACAGCAATGGAAGGCAGTGTTTGCCGAAAAGTCGGGAGTGCATGTTGCACATTCGTGCCTTCTGCAGATGCTGACAATGGGACATTATCACATGTGATTGCTGCAGTGCATGATCTCGGAGAACAGATGAAGAAGGAAGGTGGAGTACAGCCGGGTGACTGGTTCGGCACTATTTTTGACTGGGTACCATCCTGGTTAGGGACCACAATGAAGCTCCTGGTCCCCATCCTAGTATTTTTGTTGCTAATTTTTTGTGTGTGCCAAGTAGGGGTTTGATGCTGTGCAGAGTCTATGCATAGTAGTACAATGATGATGGTGACAGTGGGCAATCCAACAAAGGTGCCTCATGACACAAACGATGTGCAAATACAAACGGGGGATGATAATGAGCCCAAGTACCGCATGACAGCAGTGTAATACACAGGGGATAGAGTAGAAAACCTTTATCACACAACCACCAAAGAATATCATGAATTAGAATGGTATAAGGAGGTGTGGGTGGATCTGGCTGGGGATGGTGGGTGCATATACATGACCTGCACTCCTGATGAATAGGCAAGAAGAGGTCAAAGTCTGAGATCGGTATGCAAAGCATAGATGCCAATAAAGGGAACTCCAGCCTGGAATGAGTAGGAAAGTGGAGGAGGAACGTAGGCGCACTAATAACAAAGGTTATTCATTACTTTAGGAGTAGCAAAAGGGGCGAATGTAAGGGAGGAAGGGTCTTTTTGCCCCCCCCTGTACATTCGGCATGAAAGGAATCTATTGCTCCCTTGTCTTTCCTCTGACGACAGCGAAAGGAGGCCATTGGATGACGCATACAGACTCTATTTTGAGCCACTCTGGACTCCATCTTTTTACTAGGCCGCACAATGATTTCTAAAATGCCATCTCTCCCATCATCCAGCGCCCCGCAAAACCAGCCCTGACACCCCAGCCACCTCCTCCCCTGTCTGCGCCGCATCAGCCCTTTTCTAACAAAAGCTGAAGCGCGAATTGTTGCAAACAGATACAGTATTCTTTCTCTTCCTCTGAGCTCATTTCCCTGTGTGTGACCGGGGCGAATCTTGACTTGTGTACCCATCCGTCTCCACAAAACTACTCCTGCTCCCTCGACCCCCACCTTAAGAAATTACTGCCTCTACCGCCTTTGCCCCTCTGCTCTCCTTTCATGTAACTGCTTGAAAGACCCTTCCCTATGGACCACCCTAAATTGCCCACCATATACCTAATTCCGTGTGATCATATATTCCCTTTTAAACCAACACCCATCAATGCATTTGTTTGTACCATGAGGTACCAGGGAGAATTAATCACGGATCAAACCCCCACAAAGGGCACCTGGGTAGAGGAATCATTGCACCCTTGCCCCCGTGAAGGCCTGGGTTAGAATGTGTATATGTTTGCCCACCATTTATAGGCGACCCCCGCATTCTGGTACAAGGTTTTAGACCCAGCATTATTCTTTGCATGTCAATAGTTATTGTGTCATTTAGATTAGGTAGAACAGTTACATCTTATGGACCCAGTCTGACCTTCACCTCTCAGAGATGAGCCCAGCTGACCCACGTGCCCACAGGCCGCCCCAGCCACAGCAACCAATCAGAGCCTGATGCTTTATATTGCTGCATACTGTAGTGCTCTCAGAGCAGCAGTCATCTGCTTGCACCTTTTACCTGATATAAACTCTGTTCAACTTGCAATCTATCTCCTGGTCTCATTCCCTACTGGGGTGTGTCCTTTTATTCTGAGTTTGGGATTTGTATTTGGGGAATGAACGCCTTCACCTGCAAGGGGTAGAGGTGGCCGGGGCTGGCTGTGCGCGGCGCTGGGAGAGGGAGAATGGACATTTCGACAGAGTGGCAGAGGGCCTAGAAAAAGATGGCATGTGGAAGGGCACACAATGGAGTTCAAATTACAAGCATTAGTTACACAATTACACACATATATTCAAGATGGGTGATGCAAATATTTACAGGAGGGGCAGAGATGTCTCCCCCCTTGGCTCACACAGCATTTACCTGGTGCAGGGGGGCGGGATATACCACCTCTCCCCCAACAGGTTCCTTGTGCCCGGGCCTCGGCCCAACTGTGCTGTGTCCAACTATCATGGTTGTGGACGCTTCCCATGTCCGGGTCCCTCTGGTAGGCGGCGTTGGAGATTGCGCATGTACGTCACATGGGCGAACTCTGCAGTGATCCCTCTGTGGAGGTTGATGGGATTGCTTCCGCCAACTGCAGCTGCTGGCAGAGCAGATTGGCCCTCACAGAGCTCACAGAGACTCTGTCCAAATCCAGTCAGAGCCGCTGTACACCACTCTACAGGTGCGGGCATTGTCATGCGCCATGGTCTTAGCTGCTCCACGAATGGCACAGCTTATTGCCTTAATGTGGCGGTTGTGCTCAACGCCATGGCCACAATTTTCCTCTGACGTTCCTCTATGACATCCAGCTGTCCCATTACAACAGCTCCCATGACTCTGGGTCTGTCAGGTGTGGTGTTCATCAGCCTGCAAGGTCTACGCGGAGTGATAGGGGAGCTGTCGGTGGACATGGCAGCCTGTCTGGTGGGGCTGCCGCGGTTGGAGGGTTTGCCTTCAGGTGAGCCATAATAAGGGGTGTCTACATCGGACAATGGTGTGCGGGCACGATGTCCACGTGCAGGGACATGGGGAGTATGTAATTCCACTGGCGCCTGCTCTGGGGTCCCTTGGAGTGTGCCCATCTCCTGATTGCCCCTTAATCTTGACTGCCTGCCAAGCTACCTAGATTGGTCTGGCTTGTCCAGAAATTTCCCCTGTTTCACTAAACCGGGGGTGGCCTCCTGAACTTCTACCCACCAGGTCAGCGTTTAGAAATCCATTTTAACAAGGACGCTAAACAAGAGTCTTCCTGGGGGTGGTGCTCAGCGTGGTGATCGCATTGGGAGAGACTCACCCCGGCGACAAGATCCCAAAATGCACAGGGATATATGGGGTGGCTGGGTGGGAAGCAAGAGGGTCTTGCAACTCTGGATACAGTATCTAAATACCTTATACAAGTAACAGGGTTAAGACAAGAACCCCTGAGTGGAGACAAAGAGTTGTCACTCCTCTTCCTCATGGCAATACTTGGCAGGCGAGTAAGCAAACTGCCTGATGAGCCAAATGGAGAACCTCGGCTCTGGGACCCACAAACAGAAGTCATTTCTGTGGTAGTCTCTGGCAGGAGAATGATCCAGGTCTGCCAAATCAAAGCAGTAGAGCAATACAGGTCTGGGATCCGCCCCCAGAAGAGAAGAGAAGTGCAAGCCATCTTCCTACGTTGGGATGAATGTGCAGTTTCCCAGCCAGGCAAAAAGGTTTAGGCTGCAGAAAATCTATTAGTAATATTTACAGTACAAGCAGCACGTGCTTGTCGTGGTAGTAATATGCATGGATCATTTGTAGTTAGTTTGACACACATTAGAACACACACAACAACACAGAATTAGCAACAAATGTATTACTGTTGCGGTTGCAGAGGCTATAGATAAGGCAATGTATCAGAAGCCTTGTGTTTAGTGATGATATATGATACTAGCTTTAGTGTGATGTGCAACGAAGAAGCTGAATTCGATGGAAGGAGGAGTTGGAGTCAGTGAGGTGTTGTGATGGTTGTGAGGCCTGCAGACTGAAATGGCTAGAGTGCTGTCATTTTAGAGTCCAACGCCCTGTTGCACTATTAACACAGTACAGAATGTGAAGAAGAGCTGTGGCTCTGTTTAGCTCATTCCAAAGACGAATCCCCACCCCATCCCCCAGGAGAGAAGTAATGTTATCAAAATCACAGATAAACCCAAGCTGCAGGGCCCCCTGACATTGAGAATGGAATGCCAAGTCCTGGGGAGGAAGGTAGGGATGTGCCCCTCTGAAGGATCGAATGGATGAGAACAGGGCATGGGGTTTACGATGCCAAAAGGCCCGGGGAAGATTTAGAGCACTACTGCCCTTATGTAACATGCGGTCATCCCATTTGAGCTACAAGTGGCTGCAGAAGCCGAGCAAACAAATCCCTGAAATTCACATTCAAGAGCGCCGCTCCCGGCACGTGTTAGATGGGCACCTGGGTTCCCCAAGAGATACGGGAAAAGACGTGCCTGGACCATACCGTGATTTGAGGATGGGAGGAACAGAGGTGATGCCAATACATTTAGGTTGAGGTCGAGGGAGCAATTTGTGAGTGCCATGGTGTCTGGAATAATGATAAGGCCTGTTAGGCAGAATTACATGCAGTGCCCTTTGGCCTTTGGGAACACTATACATAATTAAGACTACAGGTGTAAGCACAATCTCACCCTTTGGTACAAGCCTGTACTACACAGTTTATTGGTAGCAAGGCAGAGCAGCCAAGCTTATCTCAAGAGGGATGTGAGCAGTACCAGTTATTACACAAAGGATTTTCAAATACAGTGATTCAAGCAAACACTTAGGGCCTCATTATGAGGCAGGCGCTCCCGTAATGAAGGGTGGCGGTACGGGACCGGCACCCTTCATTACGGGACGCCCTATTACGAGGTTCCCTTTGCGGGACCCGGTATGGATGCCTGGTTAAACCAGGCGTCCTTAGCAGGTCCAGCGAGGTGACCAGGGAGCTAATGACGGGCCCGTTATTAGCTCCCTCCCCATTCCCATTGAGCCCTATGGGGGCTGAATGGGGATGGGTTTTTCCAATGAGGATTTACCGGGTCCTCCAAGGTTGGAATGGCCCGGTAAGTCCTCATTGGAGGAACCCGGTACTGGAACCCGGTATGGAGGCAGCCATGCCCTTATTAAGGGCATGGCTGCCTCCATACTCGTAATGAGGCCATTACTCAAGGTTTCTTGGTAAAACAATATTAATTTATTTACGCACTAAGTTAGAAAACGTTACACTAGAATAAGCAGCTCAATGTCACACAATAATATACTACAATACTAGACCCATAAATATCTGAACAAGTTAGGCTGCACCAAGGTGAGAGCAAAATGACACTTCAGTATTTCAACAATGGGAATACAAAGACAAGGGTTATAAGAATAAGCACAATTACTTTCTTTAAGCAGTGCAAAGAGTTCAGTTCACTGATATGGGCAGTTCAATTCAACAGGCCTGGGCCAAAGTCAATGGTTCAGTGTCTTGGATAGGACAGCACAGTTCTGGTAGTAAACGGTTAAGTCTTTGCCAAAGTTTTTAAAAGTAGTTTGCAGATAAGAGTTAAATGTAGGTTTAGGAGTGAACGTGACTCCAAAGTTGGGAATGTTGTACAAACTTTCACCGCGGCAAAGAGGATTTCTCTACCGCGTTGCACAGTACCTTGTTCAATGAAGAAAAACCAGCAGCAAAGGTTTGGCAGATCTCACAGTTCCTGGGCCTCAGTCATGGAGACAAGAGTTAGGACGTTGGGAGGTTCCTGCACTGCTCGAGTTCGAGTCCAGTACTCAGCAAATGTTCGGTTTAAGGTGTGAGTGCCTTAAAGACCATCTTGTTTCCTTCCCTGCTGGCTATCCAGTTTTCAACAGCACTCTGATGAAAACTCGACCAGTTTCGGGACGGTGTCCAGACAGTTTACGAGAGGTTGTTCCCACCAGCTCAAGGGAAGAAGTCGTCCTTGCAGGGGCTTCTCGGTCGAGGGAGTTTCAGGCAATTCGGACTTGCAGCAGGGCTTCACCGGAAAAACCAACGGTCTAGGAGTTGCAGCAGTCGTCTTCCTTCAGCTCAGCTACGGTTCTTTCGTTACAGTGGTCGACTCTGCCGTCCAAGTCCCAGAGGCCTGCTTTTAAACAGTTCTCTCCCATTCATTTGCAGCCTAGCTGTCAATCACACAGCAGGGTGGATGTCCTTGCTGGACAGCCAGCCATCCAATCACGCCAGAGTGCATTCAGGTCTCCTAGGAGACTAAGCACAGGGAGTTCCGGGCACCTCCCTCACTTCCTGTCCACCCCAGACACTCAAACGACTAGGGCGGTCTTCAGTCCTGAAGCCCGCCAAAGGCACACAAACAAAGGGACCAAAACTGGTTTGACTTACAGAGACAAACACTAGAAGGACCTTTCCAAAAAGAAATGGTGAAAAAAGTTGATCGGAACCTGATTTTACAGAGGGGGCTCAGACGCCATCTTGAAAAACATGGCTTCCATTGATTTTAGCTACCGGATCGTTTAAACAGTTCCCGGTCGGGAAAAATCTTGGTAATGCCACTGCCACCAGCCATTCTAAGAGGAAATGGTAGCGTTTGAGGGCTACATGAGTTTTCTATGCATATGGGGAACACTAGGTATTCCCTCCAGCACTCTGCTGTAAGGCAGTGGGTGTTGGGTCTAGTAATTTAAAAAGACTAGGAAAATCAATTTAACTTTACATTCTCTGGGAGACAGTAGTCAGTCCCAGAGAAGGCACTTGGGTCTTTGGGGCGTCTGAAAGACACCTCTGTGCCACTGCACTGAAGGTGCTGTGTGACACATAACAAAAGATGATGCCTATGGAGTTATCTAAAATTCCATATTCACTGAACACAAAAGTAAAACACTCTTCAAAATACATGAAAGAGTGGGGAGCAAAGGCTCACACTCTTTCCAGGAAAAAATGAAAGTCCTAGAAATCCAGCAAAGTTGCTGGGGGTCTCAAAAGGTAAGGGAAATTAGCACATTTCTGAGAATTCTCTCTAACTAGGCCTATTGTCTAGCCAAATGTAGGGTTGATCTCGCTGTCCTTAATTTGATGTAGTTTGGATCAGAGAGGTGCACATTACGTGGTAGCCGAGACCCATTATTGTAGCCATATAACTATCCCACTAATTAATTATCCAGGTACAAGAGTAATGCCATTTTAGGCCACCTTTTTAGGGGAAGGGTTTAGATTAGTTGGAGGCTAATCAGTGCCGAGACAATAGACTAATATTAACATGGATATAGGTGGTAGCCAATAAGGGTGGTGGGTGACACTGCATATTGTCTGTTATTGATGACACTGTATTCTCTTAAAACCTTTAACCCAATGGAAATTGAGAGAGTTCCTTGTAGGTTTAGTTTTACAGGACCATCTGAGACTTGTTGCATGTAATAAACCTTGTTTTCTCTGCAAAGCTTTGCATCGATTATTTGTCCATAGAGGATTTCTTTTTTATTGTCTGGTTGTAGAGTGATGTCCCTACAAGCACTTGGCAGGAGAGTGAACCATGTCTGTCTAAGTCTGGAGACGGGAAGCCTGGGACTGGGACCCTCAAAGCAAAAGATTGAAAGTGTTGAACTGTGAAACCAAAGTGAAAGAAAGGCCAGGAGAAGGGAGTCATTCCCCCTGGTTCTATCGTACTATGAAGTCAAGATACCAAGAGAAGGGAGTCATTCTCCCTGGTTGTACCGTACTATGAAGTCATGATACCAGGAGAAGGGAGTCATTCTGGTGAAGTGTGCAGACCAGTGTGGTCTGCTTTGGTGACCTGGTATCTGCTGTGTGTGCTGAAACGGAAATAAATGGAAGTCTTTCCTTCTTTTCCATTGATTTGCTATCTCAAAATCACCCCTACAGCGTGGAACGCGTGCAGAGTGTGCAGGCGAGTGCGGTCTTCCATGTCTGCAGTTCCTGTGGTATCCGCTGTGAATAGAGACATTGGTGTAAAGGTAGCATTATGCTTTCTGTGAGGCTGTAAGTCTGCCAAGATCTAAATTGTCAGGTCTGAGAGGATTGTGCTGTGTGCAACCCGCTTCACCTAAACCAAGAGTTGCCGTTGTTGGTGATTGTGTTTGACTTTGCTAAATGGTAAGCAGTTAAAGGTCCCCAGAGTAGGCAGCGGGGATCAGGTCCCGGATATTGGAGCGATCCCCGCACCTGCAGTAAGCTAGGCTTACTAAATGAGACAACACTAACGATCTCACAATGATCTCAAACAAGATCACCGAATGCCAAGACACAAGATCCACCAACATGCGTGTTAGGCAGAATCCTGTGCATTGCCCTTAGGGACCACGACACCTGATTAAGACCACAGGTGGCAATACAAGTTTGACCTTTGGTACAAGTTATAGTGGTAGCAGTAGCCGAGCAGCCAGACTTATCTCAAGAGTATACGAGCAGTAGCAGAGATTACACAAAGGGACCACAATTACTGTGACTCAAGCAAACACTGACTCAAGGTTTCAGGTAGAAAAATATAAGTACATTTATTTTTAGACCATTAGTTATAAACACAACACCTATATTAAACTTTAAACAAAACCACACGTTAAATATAGCACAACTAACCAATTCACTTTGTACAGTAAGTCTCAAGGTAAGTAGCCTGTGTTTGAATGAACCAGTGTTATGAACAAAACACGATACCGTGGATGCGGTTGCGATCACTTTTTGACAGTTCGGTCTTCTAAATAAACACGTATCCGTGACATGAAATGCTACCGGGGCAAGAACACACTTAGCACATGAGTTACCCAGAGGGAGTTGGAGGCAAAAATCATAGGCAATATTTAGGTTAGGCAAACAGTATCGAGAAACACTCGGAAACAGGAGTTCAAAAGTCGGAGCCAGGTTTAGGTGACATCGAAGACCTGTGCTGAAGATCACATCGTCGGACAGTTCACGATTCCACAGAGCCAAAGAGTACTTGAATATTGTCAATGTTCCGAAGCAAAAGTTATAAGAAGGAGGGAAGACGAGGACGAGTCTTGAAGATGAAGAAAAGGGGTTCACCCAGTTTTCCCAGCCCCCATAGGGCTCAATGGGAATGGTGAAGGCGCTAATAACGGTACCGCAAATTGCGGTACCGTTATTAGCTCCAGAGTCCCTTTTCGGGTCCCGTCCTTAACGCCTGGAAAAACCAGGCGTTAAGGGAGAACCCACACATGGAACTCGTAATAGGGCGGTAAGGGAATACCGGTGCCGTTACCGGTGCCGATAATCCCTTACCGCCCACCTCGTAATGCGGCCCGTTGAGTGTTGGCCACTAGTTAAATCTAAATCGAAGATAAGCACTCCTATGTAGCAGTGAGGGGCATTTTGCTACGGACCCTGCCAATACGCGATATTATTTGTTCTCAAATAGGTTGTTCTTAAAATCACAATATTTTGAGCATATTAGCTGGGTTGTGATCCAATCTGATTGGTATAATTTAGACTTGGCGTGTGTTGGGTTATTTAGCAATAGATCTAATGTTATGTCCGCGCTCACCAAAACATACAGAATGGTCGTCTTCCACACGGTTACGCACTAAACATGTATGTAGCTAGCATACTCAATAAGGTATTTGATTTGGGTGCTAAAATAAATTTTCTTAATAATGTCTATGCATATGTAATGTATAGTGAGGTCAATCCCAGCTCGAAACGAATCATAGCTACAGGTACACAATTGGGGAGATTAAGTACCAGTCACCAACATTTGCCTACAAGAATTTGCTAAAAGCTTTCCTTGACATTTTGTTTGTATCTCTGTTCCATACAGCAAGATTGACACTGCTTTTTGGTTATACTATGTCAGTGCAGGAGCACATGAGAATTTTCCATACTGGCCTAGTATGATTTTTGCCTGTGATATCGCCATATTCAGCTTGTTCTTAATGTCAACAAAATATTGGTCATTGCCATACTGATCATAGACTTTGATGCCTACGTAAGAATATTGGTGAACTACTTGTATATCATGTAAACTCCAGATGTAAGATTTTTTTACTATTCGAGGGGTGCCGCAGCACATACCCTTTGTTTTGTCTAGGTTGATTTGCCAATGATTGTGTACTGCATAGGAGGCTAAGATTTACTAATCTTTGAAGACCTTTAGGTGTTTTAGACAACAACACTAGGTCATCTGCATAGAGCAAGCCTAGTTTAGGGGCTTCGCAATCGCTTCGCAATGACCTTTCTGAGTTTCTCCTTGAGGTCCAATATAAAGAAGTTAAAGAGGGACGGGGGATATCTCTGTGGCAAAGCGCGTGTCTTGGAAGCAAGACCACGCTGAGCAAACACAAGTTCGAATCCCAGGTCTGCGCTTGGGAAAAGAAAAAAGAAAAAGGAAAAACGAGCTTGTATAAATAACCTGCCCTCCACAATGAAACTAGCGCCTAGATACGTGCCTAGATACCTACAGGTTATGTGCTGCAAATAAATAAAAAATAAATAAAACATAAAAAAGGGTGGAGGACAAAAGTCAACCCTGCTTTAAACCTTTATAGGTAGATATTGGAGCAGACAGTAAACTGTCCAGTGTGAGTCGCACCTGAATTGAGGTTTCAGAATGTAGTGGCTTGATAAAGGCAATGATAGATCTTGGACAGTGGCTTTTTGTAGTTTATTTAATAGCATTGGACGCGAAATAGAATCAAAAGCCGATCAGAAGTCCACAAATCCCAAATATAACGGTTGTTTTTGTGAGTGGCAATGTGCTTTTAATGCAGTCTACGTTGTCAGATTAATGGCCGTGCCCATTCCAGCCACGAACCCTGTCTGAAAGGGCTCGCGATTCTGGGTGTTATTCAACCATTCATTAAGTTCTCTTAATATAAAGCAGGCAAACATCTTCCAGGGCACATCAAGCCGGGGTATTGGCCTCTAGTTTGTCGGAGCCTGCCGATCATCCCTTTTATAAATCGGAATTATTATCGAGTGTTCCTTGACCTTGGTAAACAATTTGTTTGGATTATTCGTACAGAGATGTTGTAACAGATCAAGCTCCAGATCTGGGGGTGTTCTTTGAACATTGCATTGCTTAACCAATCTTTTGTTATTTGTAAATGGAAGTCATTCGACAATATTTGGGGTGGTTCAATGATTTCAGAATGGCAAGGTGCATACAAAGCTGTCAAATGTTCGATCCACTGCTGTTCTGAAACCCCATTGATTTGGATCGTGGTTTGAGAGGTTGCGGTGCTTTGATTGAGTAGGGGCCATGTCTGGGCCGAGTTTTTAGATGCAATTGCTTTAAACATGGTTTCTCCATCTGCTTGAAATAATGTAGCTTTTTGAACTCTGACCCAGTTCTTATATTTTAGTTTTTAGGGTTTTTAGCACACTGGCTCTTTGACTCTTTGGAAGTAGCTGGGCTAATCTCTTATCTTGCTTGGAAAAAGATGGTTGTGTCATAAATAACTATAATACTAGTTCATACTGTTTGCCTAAATGATTGAGGCGGCTGTTTAGCAGGTGTAACTTCGGCTCAGACCAACTAAATCTGTTTCTTCCCCCATTCAGTATTAACGGAGCATTACGTTTGTCCCTAGGGCCAGTGATCTATTTTAAGGTGAACATGCCATGATCACAATGATTTTGTTTTAGTATTTTGAGGTTGTCTGCTTCTGCAAATAAGTTGTGATCTAAATATATATATTCAATAATTGGTTCTTCGGTTCCGCTCTCCAGCTGCTTTTTGGGGGAAGACCACCAGGCAACGCACCGTTGGCCATTCTCATGTTCCTTTCTTTCATAAAGGATGTCCATTGTTTCGGCTGTTGGATTTTTGATAGAACTACACCCGACCAGACCGTGGAGGTTCAAATCGCCCGTAAGTGTGGTGTGTGTGATAACCGGTGACTGAGAGATGAGACTGAAGACCAGTTCTAGGTCATGAAAGAATCTATTGGAGGTTATGCCCAGTGGATTCCAGTATATATTAATACATGCTATTGTTCTTATCAGCAGTTGTATTTTAACTGGTTAAATATATTGGTTTGCGGTTATCCATGGTTCGAGTGTTGAACCAGAGCTTACTTTCACTGCCACTAATAGGCCCGATGTAGGGCTACCTTGGTTTGCATGTTTTGCAGGTTGTAAAGTGATTTGATGATCGTTTCAGAGTAGGGCATCCAAGAGCCAGGTCTATTGAAGTGCAAATATATCAAAAGGTATTTAACTGATTGTTTGGGTTGCTCATTAAGTGGGTGAACCCTTGTGTGTTCCAACTAGCTAAGCCGACTTGAGTTACAGATTGAATTGTGGGTTGTTATGTTTGCCTAGCACAACAACAACAACGTCATGTTGGACTTCATGGCATTGCTAATTGGGAGATGGAAACACTAGCATCTCTGAGCTTTTTATCTTAGAAAGTGTTGATGAGGCAATTTCTGATTTTTGGTCCTCTCTCCGTTTTATGGAGGTTGTGGAAGTTATGTCCTGGGAGATCACAAATCCTAGGGCAAAGATTTCCAATCTTGCCTTCCAAATCATGTTCAAAACCACCCCGCACTGGATCCATAAGTCTTGAGCCTGTCCGATCAGTCTCGCCGTGGAATACAACTTGTTGGATGTCTGCTGAAGTGATGTCTTCCCAACTTGCGGCATCTCCAAAAAATGGCTAAACACTAGTTCAGTTAAGGTCGTACTTAGGGTATGGATCATGTCGACACTTTATAATGAGATGGTGATACTGTGAAGCGCGGGAATCCAAACGTTGCAGTATTTTTGTGCAATTATTTTGATTGGCATGCATCAATGCAATACTAGGGGTAGGCATTCTCGCGAAGAGCTGGGAGTCTTATTTTAATATGAGGGCCTTGACTGGATTTATTGTCAAATGTAGCACCAAAGATTTGCGTTTTTTCACATGTCTTAAGGTTTACTACATAAGAAAGGTGCTGTTTTTGTTGGCATCTAGCTATGACTCTACAGCATTTTGTATTTCTAACCACCTTTGTTCTATGGCTGTGAGGTCACAGCCTGATTCTGAAACATTAAGTGAGTTTATCGGGGTAGTCGATGGTCTCAGCAGTGGATGTTGTTGAGTGGGTTGTACATTAGTTCTATTTTATTGTTTTTCCACAGCTGTGACTAAGTCCTCGAGGTGCTGGGGGGGTAAGGTGTCATGGCATCCCCTTTATTGTTAGATCCTAGGGAAATCTTTAAGCATTTTTTTAACTCGGGCAGATGTAACCTTGACACTCGGTTTCTTGGGTAAAGTAATGGCCCTGATAACTTGCATAGATGTTGAATTCTAAGGCAAATGTACCGAATCCATGTTTTTAGTTTTTTTGGATTGGGAGACATGTTTTTAGTCTTTTTAGTTTTCACCTTCTGGTCTGAAGTAAAGATTGTGTACGACCGTTTTGTCGTTTTAGGAGTTTGTTCAAGCGAACTCGCCATTGCGGGTGTTTGATTTGTAGAGGTCAATAACGTGTTGATGGTATCTGCTTCAATTGGTTTAATAATTTTCTCAAAAGAAGGTAAAGCACAATTCTTGGGTTTAAGCGTTTCACTAGGTACAATAGTCGCAGCATTAGTCGTGAGAAGCGCACAGTGCAGTATTTTATGTATTGGGGGTAGTAATTGTTGAGGCAACAAACTGGTGTTGTCTGGGGGATTTAACCTCACAAATGTTTCACGTTGGAGAAATTTAGTAATAAATTCTGATTGAAAATAGATTTTGGCTTTCAATGTTTCAAATTGCCTGGATAAGGAAATCAACGCTGTATTCCTCGCTGTTGGAGTTATGATGGAAGAGAGGCAGTCTGAGGAATAGGTGGTGGCTGGTGAGAATGTTTGCTTTTCATGGAGTTGGATGCGTGAAAGAAATGGACAAGGCTGAAAAATTGTGATGCGAGTTCTGAAACCTGATTGGGGAGTGTGACAATATGTCACTGTTGGCAGATGGCAATGCCATGAGGACGTCTGGTATGGCCTTGGTACAAGTATCAGAGTTTCGGGGGATGGCTCAATCGGGAGACTTTGCTCATCCACTATTTTGAGTTCACTGTTTATGACCTCTAAGGTCATGTCAGGCTATATTGGAGCTTGTTCAAGTATACTGATGTCTCTTGCAGCGTCCAAAGCAATATTGTAAGCTGGCTTATCGATGTCGATTATAGAACAATTCTGTTCTAAAAAGGTATCTGACTTCGATGTGTAATCTTTCTGAGTGTCAGAGAAGCCGGCAGCAACGAAGGGAGTCCGGAATAAGGGTGGGGATTGCTTCGACATTGTCGGGTATCAACTCTGCTGTAGGCCATTGCAAAGGAGTGGTTTTGTCTACAGCAAGTTGGATTGCATCCGGCACGCCCTGCTGGCAGATTGCCTAATGTCGGTGGCTGGTGAAGTGCCACTGTGTTGGGTGAATGGGAATAAGCACTTGTCTTTGAGATGTGTGACTGAATTGCATAGAGACTTTCAATACGTTCGCTGGAAACGACTTGTTCTTTTTCAAGGAGTATAAACTTGTCGGCATGATGGCTTGTAGAACAGCCTACTGAATTGGAAAGCTACGTATAAAGTACCCGTCAGGGAAAGTGTTCTACGTGCTAAAGTAAAAAAAAAGGAAACTTAAATACAGGACTTGCCCGTGGAACCTGATTTTTACTTTAGGTGGATCCCAGAAGTTACCACTCGCTGCTTGCTGCACAGCCAATTGGCTAAGCGGTACTTCACGGTACTTCTCACTGGTGCACATGCAAGCTGAATATGAGGACTCTGGCTGGGTAAATTGGGGGTGGAGCTTTTTGTTCAGTGCCACAATTAGGCAATATAACTATCTATCAACAAAGAATATTCCAGGGGCCAGAACTCCAGCGGCTAAGCAGTACTTCTCACTGGTGCGCGCCTAACCTATCTGTTACATTGTTGCAGGGTCACAGGACTACCATTGGCCCTTGCCCATTACTCTCCATCATAGGATTCATGCTCCCTGATTGGCTGGAGCGGGTCTCCTCGGGCCTGGTATCCCGCTATGTTCTCAGTGCTTCGTGTACTTTCTCAAGGTAGTGAGAAAGACTGAGTGGTCCCATTGTTGCCACTGGTATAGCCACCCACCTTAGCGAGTGCCTGCAGTTTGCAACGTTATAAACCAACATATGTATCAGTTCTTGTCTGCCTCGCTTGGAACTGCTCCTCTTCCCACCACTGGTAAATGGCTATTTTACGGCTTTTCCTGCTCATGTGGGTGAAGACCGCAAACTGAGCTGTTCGTCCTCCTTTTAGTGAGGATTTGTTCTGTTATTTCGCAGGTGACTCTCTGTCCCTGGAGCCAGGAATTTTCTGCTCACCTCTGACCTTGGCTGCGAAGATCAGTCCTGAGTAGCGTGCTGCAAAATTTGGTTTCCTTCGTCCCTTATTCTGAGGCCTGTGGCTTCATGTTACTACAGTCATGCTATGATTTCTTTATGTATATAGTGTACTATTTGCCTTATAGGTTAGTGATACTTGGCCCTTCCAGGTTCCTTATACGACCCTGTAGTTCCATCTGGTAAATTGCAATAAGCGGCTGCAAGCTTGCTCTGCATCTCTTGATTTCTTCTTTCCTGCGTTTTGGCTAATGAAAGAAAATAAGAAAGACGTCTGACAGTATGTACATGTATCGGTCCTCTACCTATAGAACTGTGTATGCATGTTCTTCGTGTGTGTGTGTGTGTCTGTGTAACTTCATGCAGGGATGTGAGTTTGCTTCATGGCTAACGTTACTATGTCGTAGTGTCGCTAATGACGTCAGCCCAGCTGGATATTTATTGTTAGTCAACCTGGTCCAGTGTTGAGGCACCTGTGTCTGCGAAGATGTCAGCTAGATGGGGTTTGATCGGCTGTCTAAGATAATATCTGCTCACATATGTAGGATGTACTGGCCCTCCTTGCGGCTAGCTGAACAGTGACTGGCATCTCTCGTTCCTCAGTCTTTGGGCTGCCATGCATGTAGGGGTTACAAGGGCCATTCCAGGGACCCTCTCTTCAGTCCCCCCTCTGGTCGACCTGTGACCACATCTCCAAATCAATTCACCATCGCTCTTGGGAGCCACATCTTTGTTACTCCTCCAAGATGTCCATAGTAATTTGCATGGTCATCCAAACTCCAGGTCATTTAACTGCATTCTCCTTCCGGGTTGCACCACACCCATTTTGCCCAGTATTTCTTATAGTCATTGGGATCTTCAAATGTATTTCGGTCGGGAACAATGGGCACTCCTTTATTTGTGTCCTTATTTTATTTTGTGCTGCCACTATTTTGTGTTCCTCATCAGTTGCATCTGCTAGCACATTCATCCCTATTGTTTTCTCTGTCATTTTGCGACATTGCGTGATGCATATCTTAATCACACATAGTGCCACCAATACCAATATTGCTGCTGCTATTAATACCTTCAGGCCATCGTCCATCCAGGTCGGCATTCAAATAAATATGTACGACAGCCAACTTTGATCTTTTCCTGCACCTTTCGCTTCATCCTCCATTTTGGCATGCATTTTCGACAGCCTGGTAACTGCTTCAGTTTGTGAACACATCTATTCTAGAGGGCCATCAACCTTACTGCTCGGAGCTCTTTGTTTATGGCGTTAAAGCCATTCACATTGAGTTTGTCTGCCTAAGCTCCCATCTTGTTATTTGTAACCATTTTGCATTTGTATATGTCTGTACAGCTGGAACAACTGACGTGAAGAACATTTTGGTCCTACTGTTCGGGTGGTATGTCGTCTAGAGAAGCTTCTGATGCTGATAACTAGTTCTGCCTCTTCACTCTGTCAATTCTACTGTTCTTTTCTTTCTTCTGGCATCGTCCATTTTGGGATATTCTTCCGTGATGTCGTCTTTCTGTGGAGCTACCAGTGCTGGTGTGTTGATGTGCACCGACGAGCATTCTCCTCCCCAGTTGGGTGGCAGCTTATCATATGCCTTAGATCCGCACACCCCATAATGATCTATCGGAACCACCGTCCCAACCTTCATGCCTGTCTGCTTGCAGTCTTTGCTTTCCCCGACCTTTTCTGTTCCATCGTTCTGGGAACATAATGCTGCTTTCTTTAGTGGTATTATGAGCATTGGTCCAGCTTCATTTGCCACCCAGGTCAGTAATTTCGCACTTGCGTCCCATTCCTTCAGGCACTTGTCATTTTCTTCCGGTACTGTGTTTACTGGAACTTGTAGGAGTCTGTGTTTGCTTTGCTACCTACTACTCCTTCTTTCGACCCCTTAGCTGTGTACACTTGGCCATACACCAGCATCTATGATCTTTCCCAGCATTCTGGTTCTCCTCCTATCTCTTTGGGTCCCTTCTAAGGATATCGTAGTTCCTTCAATGTTATTGTTTTTGTCCCTCCTTTCTGTGGGCCGTCAGTTATGTATTGTATAGCTTGGTCCTTTTTCCAGTAACTATCCATCAAGTCAAGTGTTTTTATATAGCTATCTTCATAGGGAAATGTTGACTTGGACATCCATCACAGTGTTGCCGTTCCCACTTGGAATCTTCCTCGGATAGTACACATCGACATGTACATAAGGCTTTGTGCTCTTGCTGCTGGTATAATAGTTGCTACAAACATTCTGGAGGCACTCCTGGCATAGAGGATGAGCGAGCAGACACAGCAGTTCTCACCAGTTGTTTACCTATTTTATACATGTGCTTATACCAAATACTCGAGCAGTGAGATAGAGATCCACCCCGCCCATGTCTACATCAGCACTGCGTCTACCTCTCCTTACTGGTCCGACAGTGCCTACCTTCCACCTGACATGGTTGTACCACCTGCCGGAATTGGGGGTTGTGGTAGTAGGGGGTTACAGCTGCACTTCTTATAACATATGACATTTTCCAAAAGATGAGGACAAAAATACCAAACGAAAATAATACACAGGTGTCAGTACTCACTCAGTATCCCAGATGACGAAGCAACTGGATCCCTGCAGGCCAGGTAGTTATGGAACCCGGGCTAGTCTTAGCCCAGGTCTGATCTCATGAGGAAGATCTTCCTTTAGATTCGCCCCTTTGCCGATTCCAAAATCACCAGACAAAGGGGAAAATACCGCTGTAACCCAGGCTGCAAAGGAATCCAACAAAATGAGACCAAACAATCTTTTACCAGTATGCACAATAGATATTAATATTACAGGACCTGCCTACGCAATCTAGTTCGATCTTGAATCAACCAGTGGCCAGCAGATGCTGGAACTTCACCCCGATCCACCCTCTCTAGATAGGAAACAGGAAAGAAATGGGCTTACTTTAGTACCATGGACTAAGGGTGGTCGACAAATACAGAGGAGCTATAATGTATGCATCTTACCATTGTGGAACAGTAGTATGGACCAGAGTGGGACAGTTGTATACAGAAGGAGTATAATCCAGGAAAATCCAACGACAATAGAAAGGGAATGTTAGTATAGGAACTGCATCTGAGCGGAACGAGGGACGCACTAGGTACGGGTTGGTGCACTGTTGTATTCTTCTGCAATGCATCCCGATAGTGCACAATGCTGTTCTTGTGTAGATACTGTAGATACTGTATGGATACCCTGAAGGTAAGTCCCCAAATCCTAGCATTGTTACATGTATCCAGGTAGTAAGGAGTAGAAGCAGAACAGGAGGGGGTTGCTAGTAATGAAAGGGTAATGCACAGTTGTATGTTATTTCAGCGGAACGTGACCATGCTGAAATTTACATTGAGCCAGATTTAGAATGTTCGTTCTTACAGCGGAACGTAATCGCACTGAAATGGATGCAGGGATTGCTACTGGAATCTTCGTAGAGCAAAGTGCAGGGAAGATAAGTGGGAAAAGATAACAGGTAAGGTTTGTACCCTCTTGGTTGCAGTTGTCCATGAAGCAAGAAGGCAGTCCGTTGAAACATGCAGAGGTTTGTTAATGAACGGTTGTCAGAAGTACCAAATCGGAAGGCAAAGGGGGGTCGGGGAAACAAATAAGGTTCAATGCTTTCGATGAGTCAGAATACCCGGACAACGCTGTATTGACTATAATCAGAAGCAACATTACGTGGGATTCGGAAGCTTTAAATCGTATCAACGGCGTAGGTGCTGCATGAATGGGTACGCATGTCACGTGACAGCTAGCGGGCTGCTGGGTGGAACGCATCGAATTCAGATGCGGTTATGTTGTGCAGGACGACTACGTTGCTGTGAATGTCTCCATGGCAACCTCCATTGTTGGAAAAACGGAGCTGCAACGTAACGGTTAAGACAGAAAGCCCTTCTTGTTTTCTTTTTTGAAGGCAGCGCTTTCTCTGAAGACTCGTGCCCCACTGGAACCATGACAGCATCCACCCCCAAGGGCGCCGCCACACCCCTGGAGGCATGAAACGCTGCAGAAACGCCAGAGCATGAATGTGAGACCAGGTTTCCCAGGTCCTGCCCTTCGGGTCTGTAACCCTTCCAGTCCACCAGGTAGTACGGAGCACCTGATCTTATTTCCATATCCAAAATTGCTGCTAGCATTCAGAGCCCTTTAATCCACACAGAACCTCAACTCATAGGGACCCTCGTTTTGGCACCAGAACCACAGGACTGGACCAAGGACTAATGGAGGGTTCCATCACCCCATGATCTAACATCTTGTTGACCTCTGTCTTGATGTAAGATCTCACCTTATCTGACATCCTGTATCCCCTACTTTTGGTAGGTAGACTATCTCCTGTGTCAATATCATGTTTGCACCAAGGTGTCAATCCAGGAGCTGGGGAAAACAAGGGGGAGAATTGCCACAACAAACCTCTCGCCTTATCTTGTTGAACAGAAATCAGGTCAGGGGCCACTTTGACACCCTCAATGGAGCTGTCTGAAGGACTGCCATGGAGCAGATCTGGAAGAGGTTCTGACTCATGTCCTAGAACTACTAGTTCAAGAAACCAAACACCAGGTCTCCGCTCCAGATACTCACCTAAAACATTACAAGCCAACCATGAAAACCAACAAGCCACAGACAGCTCTAAACTAACCACCAATTCAACTAGCCACTATACCCCCAAAACAAAACCTGCCTCCACCACTATGAAAGCAGCTATAATTAAAAACGTGAACTCCACCCCAATGCCACCCCCTAACCTACAATGTGCACTGATCAATGCCAGATCCCTCCCTGCTCACGCCACTGAAATCCATGACCTCTTAACCAACCTCGACCTTGCCATCTTCCCCATTACTGAAACCTGGCTCCACCATGCCGCTGGCCCGGCCATCTCACTAGCTATCCCACCAGGATAGTCCATCCTTAGGCAAGATAGAACACTAACCACAGGAGGGGGAGTAGCCCTTATAGTCAAGGATCACTTAGAAATAAGACAACTCCCCTCCGAACTCGGAGAGAACATCGACTCCCTCACCGCCAAGGTCTCACTTCCCCTAACACCACCATCCCTATTAACCTAGTCTACCATCCACCAGGCCCTAAGTCGGACTTCCAGGATAACCTCACTCACCTTCTAGCTGGCAACCTAAAAACAACTAGCAAAGCTATCCTTCTAGGAGACTTCAACCTGGGACTCCACAACCCGAAGGAAAGGCTTCCACAGCGTTAGCACGAGTACTCCAGGAACTGGGCTTCGAGCAAGGAATACACTCCCCCACTCACTGCAAAGGACGCACACTTGACTGGATAGCTGACCACAACTGTGACATCGACATTAGCTCCATTACACCCACCCCTTTGTCAGACCATTCCCCACTCACTTCCTCATCCCCACCCCCTCTAACTCAGCGGAAAAAAAACAGTCCAACACCTCCAGCCATGGCCAGAAGCGCCAAGAATCTTACTAAAGAAAGGATCGCTTTCTATCTAGACACCCTCGCTACCAACCCCCCTGCCACCTGTTAGGGAGAATTCTCTATTTAGGCTGAATTTCCTAACCTAGTGAGTCCCCCAGCAGCTTTGCTGGATTTCTGGAGTTTGTTTTTTTCTCCTGCCAAGAGTGAGACTCTTTTCCTCACACTCTTGGACATGATTTGAGGTGTTCCTTTGACTATCTGTGTTTTATGGGCTATGGGGTCTTTTACTCCATAGGGCCTCATGTGTTTTTACTATGTGTGTTACACAGCACCCTCAGTGCAGTAACACAGGGGTGTCATAGTGACCCCCAAACATAGACTCCATACCCTGGGACTGACTATTGTCTCCCAGGGCATGTAAAGTCACCATTGGCTTTACTAGTCCTAAATTATTAACAGAAACCGGTACAAACCATCATATTGTGGAAGTACTGGTAGGGGTAATTCGATTGCCCCTGGGTCTGTTTTTCGAGGGGGTACTGTGCAGTCCTCCCTCGTTGAGTTTCTGGCTGGTGGCAGTGGTTACCACGTGTAATATTCCTTAAGAATATTTCCTATGGGATTTTCCCATGTATTTTAAAAGCACCACTTTTTTGGTGCAATGTTAAAGATACTGCCGGTTTATTTATTTAATATTAATTCACTGGTAGGGTCTTTTTGCCAGAACTCGGTTTTAAAATGGCGTTTGTGTTCGTCTCTGTAACTCCAGACCCAAGTCGAGCCCTTTGTTCCACTTTTGGCGGGCTTCTGCACAGAAGCCCTCCAAAGTGGTGCCACTCTGTCTGGGTACCACAGGGGGCGTGGGAGGGGGTTTAGGCACCCTGAACTGAATTGCCTCGGCAACTCAAGTCGCACTCTTGTGTGATTGGCCCAAGTGGTGAGCCGCCCGGCTCACCACTTAGCAAGTTTGATTGACAGCTAGGCTGTGTGAATGGGGGTTTTCTGCATAAAAGCAGGGCTTTGGGGACTGGAACTTCAGAAGTCGCCACAGGACCTGAAAATCCGAAGAGGGAGAAGCTGAGCCGACCTGCAACGACGACACCACCGGTGGAGCCCTGCTGAACCGACTCACCACTTCCCAACGACAGAGGAGATCTTCTTCCAGGAGAGTCTCTTCCCTTTGAACTGGTGTGGACAACCAGTTCACCTTCTTTTCGCCTTCCAGGACGTCCAGTGGTCGAATTGCCCATGCCAAGCACCCCGGCAACCGGATAGCCTCTTACCACTGAACCGCGAATAAAAGGACCGCACCTTTTAATCGAGAACTCCGTGGCTGTTTTCTTACCTGGCAGTGCAACGACTACCTGCTCTCCTCCACGTCGAGATCTTCTCTTTCCCCGGACGAAGCACTGACTTGCACCCGCTGCCAGGAACAACTGCCCCCGCTGGAGCGTTCTCACCATTTCAAGGTACTGTGTCCGCCTGGCCTCCCTTTCTACAGATTGCTACAAGGTGACAGTAAATCCTTAGCCTTCTATACTGGGTTGGCCTCTCGACCTTCTAACTGGTCCCTTTTTTCTGGTCCAACTCCTTTCTGAACATTTACAAGACTTTTATGCACTTTTTGAACCGTGTGACCTTGGACACATTTCGTTCTGATCCTCTTAAAGTGGGTCTGGCTTTCTGAACTCTAACTTCACAGTTTTATTCTGCCTTCCTATCTTGTTGTGTTCACCTGAAAGTGTTGGGATCTGTTTCAATGTATGCTCTGCCTTTCTCTCCCTTTTAAACCGAATTAATAGAGTGCCATCTTCGTTAAGCGCTCACCGCTGTCTGAAAATAAGTGGTGCTTTACTTTAGACTTGTCTAATAATCTTTTAAGGGAGTGTATATACTTTAGTGACTGTGTTTTTGAACTTGCTTGATATATTAGTGCCAGTGTGTTTGCATAGATGTGTTCTTAAATAAAAAATTATATATCTTTTACACCAAGCTCTGGACAGTGTTTGCTTGTTTTACTGTGTTTTTCTGCCCTATTGTGTATGCTCTATATACTGCCTAACTCTTCTTGAGGGAAGTCTGACTGCTCAGCCACAGCTACCAGGTAAATCTGGGTGGTGCAGACTGCTACCAATTGGGTTTACTGCCAACCACCTGTAGTCCTAAATCTTTTGCAGTGGTCCCTAAAGGAACTGCACAGGTTTCTGCCTAACACCACCCTAGACCCAGCCACATTGGTGGACATCTATAAATCCACCATTAGCTCTGCCATAGACCTCATCGCCCCTCTCCAAAAAAAAAATCTAAAAATACTAAACACTCCAACTCCCAGCGCGTCCTCCTTATCCTGATATAAATCATTGGCCACCAATCCAAAAAAGCCATGATCTCAGCTAAATCTGCATTATACAATGATAGAATCTCCAACGCCATCTTCAAGGAACTCTCCACACCGGCCACCAAGAAGAGAGCCCTTATCCAAGCCCGCATCTCTGCGGCATCTAACAATTCGGCCGAACTCTTTAAAATCTGCAAGGAGCTGGCCAACCCTGCTGCAGTCTCTACCTCTCCTGTCCCCTCCCAGGCCCTCTGCACTGCATTGGCCTCTCACTTCATCTCTAAAACTCAGGACATCCTGTCCTCGCTCTCCTCCTTTCAGCTCCCTCCCTCCCTTCCCGGCTCTTCCTCTGGCTCTTCTGCAGCCACCCCTCCTCTCTCCTTCTCTGCCTTTCCACTTTTCTCTGCTGACGAGGTTTCCAGACAAGTCCGATCTATGAAAGTCTCGTCTAAACAGGTTCACCCCTGTTCCTCCAAAACTATCAAGGACCACATCGACTCCCTGGCTCCTGCCCTGGCTGACTTTTGCAACCACTCCTTCGCCTCTGGAGTCTTCCCTTCCCCCCTCAAGCAATCCCTTGTGCACCCTCTTCTCAAGAAACCCTCTTCCGACCCCTCCTGCCCGGCTAACTATCGCCCTATCTCCATCACTCCCTTCCTGGGCAAGCTCCTGGAGAAACTGGCCATCTCCCAGCTTAACCTCCATGCTGAATCTGTTGGTAGTCTTCATGACCATCAATCTGGTTTCAGAGCTGCCAGAAGCACGGAAACTGCTCTCCTGAACATCCGTGAAGACCTGCTCCTGAACCTCGATTCCAACACTCCGTGTGTTCTCATTCTGCTCGATCTCTCCTCTGCCTTTGACACTGTCAACCATGCCATCCTGCTCAACCGTCTCCGTGAAAACCTGGGTATCACTGGTCAGGCTCTGGCGTGGCTGACCTCTTTCCTTTCAAATCGACCCTCCCAGGTCCAACTGGGGTCCTTCCTCTCCGACATCTTTTTCTCCACCTGTGGTGTCCCCCAGGGATCTAATCTCTCTCCCTGGCTGTTCAACCAGTATCTGGCACTCCTTGCCCACCGCATCGCCACTCTCTGCCCTAATTTCCAGTGCTATGCGGACGATACCCAGCTCATTTTCAGGCTACCCTCAGCCTCCCCCTCTCCTTCCCTCATCTCTGACTGTCTGTCTGCTATCCAGGAATGGTGTGCCGCCAATGACCTCTGCCTTAATGCCAGTAAGACTGAGATTCTACTCATCGGTACACCCACTCCCTCCTTCCCTGCAGCTCTCTGGCCTGCCTCCCTTGGCCCCCTCCCTGCTCCTACCTGCAATGCAAAAAACCTTGGTCATCTTCGACTCCACACTCTCCTTCTCTCCTCATATTTCTGACGTCGCTAAGAAGTCACACTACCAGCTGCACCTCCTCAGAGGTATTCTTCCCTTCCTCTCCTTCCCCCAGAAGCTCACTGTCTCCCGAGCCCTGGTTCTCTCGAAGCTGGATTACTGTAACAGCCTCTATCTTAATATGCCTGCCTCCACTCTCCGCCCTCTGCAACTCATCCAGAACAGAACTGCGAGACTTGTCCTTGGCCTCAAGCCCAGGGACCGTATCTCTCCAGGACTGAAATCTCTACACTGGCTCCCAGTGGCTGCGAGGATAAAGTTCAAAACCCTCTGCATTGTCCACAAGGCCTTCTGGGGCCTGGGTCCTAAATACCTTCAACTCTCTCTTCCCAAATATCTTCCTTCCCGAGCCCTTCGCTCATCCGCCTCCAACTCCCTCAGGGTCAGCCGCTTCTCGAAGCAATGAGCTGGGGGTAGATCTCTCTCCGCGGCAGGGGCCTCCCTCTGGAACAGCCTTCCTGCCTCCCTGAAACTTGAGGAGAACCATCTCCGGTTCCGGAAGCACCTCAAAACCTTCCTCTTTGCTTCTGCTTTCTCTCTCCCTCTCCCCTGCTGAACAGCTAATATTCTTCACTGAAACTGCACTGATTCTGCAACTGGACCACTCTTAACGGCCTCGGTCCTGGGCCCAGCCACTCTCCACTTGCACTGATGCCCTGGAACCCCTCTGCACTGCGGGACTGTCTCTGTATCCCTACAGCCCCCCCCCTTTTCCAGCACTTGTTCTGCACTTACCTTGCACTTGCCACCAGCTGGCCCTATTTATTTATTACTTTACGCCACTTACCTTGTACTGCACTTCCCCCCCTCCCCTTCCCCTTGCACTTTTCCCCCTCCCCCACCCCTGCACTTGCGCGATCTGAATGACACCTGGCCTAGTAGGATCGTTGTCTGTCTCCCCTTGTTCCTCCCCTCCCTGCCTCATCGCGCCTTGAAACACCTGTGTATAGGCGCGTTACAAATGCCATATCATATCAAGAAAACCGTATCTTAGGGAAAAGACAATCAGGCTTTTGCCCTGGACACGGGACTGAATCGGCCCTACTAGATCTAAACATTGAACTCACCGACATTATGGACAAAGGCAAGCCAGCACTCCTGCTCTTGCTAGACCTATCCGCAGCCTTTGATCTGGTCAACCATGACATTCTAGTCACGCAACTCAAAACGAAACTCGCTTCTACCCAGAAGCCATCTCCTGGGTCACATCCTTCCTTGAGGGTCGACTCATGAAAGTTTTCTCTGATTCAGCAAGCGCCACCCCCACCACAATCCACTGTGGAGTCCCACAAGGCTCCTACACTGCCCCCACCCTATACAACATCTTCACTCTCACACTATTCAATGATCTGGATTCTCGTCACATAGCCTACACTTAACTATCCTGACAATATGCAAGTCCTATTACCCCTCACAGGCCTCTATGAACAAGATGCTGCAGCACTAACCAAGATCTACACAGCCATTCAAACCTGGATGGCAGCCAACGGGCTCTGCCTAAACGGGGACAAAACAGAGATCCTCCTAGTTGGCACCAAAGAAACGTTAAACAAACTCCCGCCGCAATACAAATCATTCAATATTGATACCTCCATCAGCACAGTCTCCTCTGCAGTAAAAACTCTAGGAGTATACCTAGACTCCACACTATCCATGACACGGCAGGTTAATGCTATAGCCTCCTCTGCTGCCCTCACCACCAAGGTAATCAATGCTGTGAAACCCTTTCTCTCCACTAAAAACTGCCTGTCAATAGCCAGAGCCACAGTAGGCACCAAATTGGACTACTGCAATGCCCTCTTCCTGGGCACATCTACAGAAAACCTAGATAAAATAAAAGTCACTCAGAACAATGCCCTGAGAGAAGCCCTGAGTATCCCAAAAAGGGAACACATCTCCCAAGCCAGAAAAGAAGCCCATTGGTTACCAATAAAAGAACGTATCCTCTTCAAGTCCACGGCTATCACTCACAGATACCTCTCCTATGATGCTCTGCCCTACCTCTCCGAAAGGATCACCCGCAGTACATCCACCAGACCCACCAAGTCGCACCTGACCAATCAGACATATGTTCCCACATTCAAAAGAACTAAAGCCGGAGGATCCAGCTTCCAACGCCTAGCACCCAAAAATTGGAACGCACTCCCCACTGCACTAAGGAACGAAAAATCATACCATGCATTCCGCAGACTACTCAAAACCACCCTCTTCAACTAACCCTGCAACCCGCCTCCCTTACCACGGAATGCTACAACTGTATGTATCTAGGAGTTGACCTCACAAAAGTACTGTACCTAATGTAATGCCTTAATGTAACACTGTCTACCATCTACCTGCTGTAACCTTTGCAACATGTATGCTATGTACCAAGTAAGCCTACTTTCAGCGCCACGATGCCCCTGGGCAGATGTGCGCTATACAAATCTATATAAATAAATAAAGACTCTTCCTCTTCTACATCTGAAGCCAACAGCAGTGCAGCAATTTCACCTCAGCCTGTTGATCAGAAGTGAGGTGAGGGCCCACTTGGACACCCTCAATGGAGCCGTCTGAAGGACTGCTTTGGAATAGGTCAGGAAGAGGTTCAGACTCCTCTTCCTCAACATCTGAAGCCAGTAGCAGTGCTGCGATTTCAACTCTTGGGATGAAAGCCTTCAGCCTATTTGCATGGAACACTTTTGGAGCCTTTTCCAGCCGTACCAAGGTCCACTAAATAGTTAACCTCACCCAGTGACTCCACTACTGAGTAAGGACCTGACCATTTATCCTTTAAAGCTCTAGGCCTTATAGGTTTCATGATCAGGACTTGCTGGCCAGGTGTAAAGTTGATAAGGGAAGCCTTTTAGTCATGCCAGTGTTTCAACAGAGCTTGCCCAGCCTTCAACTTGTCACTAGCCTGAGCCATCAGGAGAACCATTCTCTCCCTTAAACCTAGCACATAGTCCACTATATTGGTAGTGATAGGGGCAGTAGGCATTTTCCACCCCTCCTCGACTATAGCCAAGGGTCCCCTTACAGGGTTACCAAAAAGAAGCTCAAAGGGGCTGAAACCAATCCCTTCTTGAGGTGCCTCTCTGTAGGCAAACAACAAGCATGGTAAAAAGAAATCCCATGTTCTCCTCTGGGGCTCTTCCAGAGCCCCAATAATGGTTCTGAGGGTTCTATTAAACCTCTCAACTAAGCCATTGGTTTGGTGGTGATATGCTGAGGAAAACTTGTAAGTAACCCCACACTCCTTCCACATGGCTTGCATGTACTTGGACATGAAGTTGCTGCCACTATCAGATACAACCTCTTTAGGGAAGCCAACCCTAGTGAATATGCCAAGCAAATCTTTTGCAACTGACTTGGCAGTTAGGGTATTTAATGGGATGGCCTCAGGATACCTGGTGGCATGGTCGACCAGCACCAGGATGAACCTATTGTCTGAGGCTGTGTGGGGGTCAAGGGGACAAACTATGTCAATCCCTAACCTCTCAAATGGTACCCCCACAACTGGGAGTGATGCCAGAGGAGCTTTGATTGTTGTACCACTTTTTCCAGATAACTGACATGTGGCACAACTCCTGCAGTGACTTTCTACATGCACCCCCATATTGGGTCAGTAGAAGTGCATGGCTAACCTTTGTTTGGTTCTCTTGATGCCAAGGTGACCAGCAGGGGGGACTTGATGCACAAGCAGCAAGAGGAAGGGTCTTACATGATGGGGAACCACCAACCTCCTCTGGTCTCCCTCTGTAGACTCTGTAGGCTCACTGTAGAAGAGCCCGCCTGCCCAATAAATCCTGTGCTTCCCAGGACGGTCACCCTCAAGCTGGGAGCAGGCCTGTCTCCTTAGGCCTTCCAGAGATAGGCACTCATGTTGGCCCTTACCACCTCAACCCTATCAGGACCACCTTCAACCAATAAACTTTGGAGTTCAGGATGGTCATGTGGGTTAAGAATTTCAGGCAACACCTCTTCCTCGTCAGGTTCAAGTGTTTGGCCAACTACCTCCACCTCAGTGGTAGGTGAGTTAGGTGGAATGTTTTCTTCCCCTCTTTTCTTTCTTGACTCTTTAGCCTTGGGTTTCCCCTTTGGCTTGGCTTTGGTCTTGGACAATGCAGCCCGTGTTTGTGACCTCGTGCATGGTCTCTCTGCTGTGTCACCCACAAGATTTAAGTCTCTGAGATCATTCCCCAGCAGGACCTTACCTGGGACTTTCCTCTGTATGCGCACTGGAATCCTGACCACTGTACCATTTAATAGTGAGATTTACAGGCATTACTGGGAACTTGAGAGGGGGCCATCAGCTAACTTGGTGGGCATCAAGGGAGCTCTGGCAAGCTCCTCTGGGCTTACCAAAGGGGAATCCACCACAGTTCTGCTGGCCGCACTATCCCTAGGGGCAGGAGTATCTACTCCATTGATTAGCACAGTCTTTAAAGTATAGCTTGGTATCGTCTGGAATGCTAGCATAAGCCTCTGAGACTATAGGCTCCCAGGAACCCAGGTAAACTAGGACTACCTCAGATTCTATCCCACTGGGGAAGGAGTCTGAGGAGAAGGATGCCCATGTGATCTCATTCTCCTCATAGGAGGGGAAGGCCAGACTCAGAGTGGACCCCCAAGGTTTTGACCTTACATCTGGGGTCCCCCTTGACATGGTAATTTGCTCCACAAGCCACGCAGGATCCACTGGGTCTTGGGACATAGGGAGGATTACTATAACCAGAGTTCTGTCTAGGAGTATACCTCCCACTACTCTGAACATTCTCTTGGGACTTACCCTTGAATTTCTTTTTGTGGCTCTTTTGGTTGGAGGTTTTATCAGATCCCCCACTCTCCTTATCGCTGTGCTTTTTCCCCTCCTCCTGCTTACCAGGAGTAGTCGTGTCCTTACGGGACACTCTGGGTGACACCCATAAATCTTCTGCAATAGCCAGCTTCTTAGGATCTAACTCCTTTGAATCAGCCAAGTGCTGCTTAAGCTCAGGGGAACAAGATGCAAACATATGTTCAGCATGACTAAACAGATCATGCACTCAAAGGTGGTGACCTTATAGCCTTCCATCAGCCAGTCAAGATTCTCAAGGAATCAGTAACATAGGACACCCAAGTGGTAGCTTCTTTCTTTCTGTACTCCATAAATCTTTTTAAGTATTGGGCAGGAGTCTTTCCAAACTTTAAGATAAGAGTTTGCTTTAATTTTGCAAAGTCTACTCTTTCAGCCTTAGACATTTCCATAATAGCACTGCAGCCAGAATGGGGTAATCCACTGAGCAGCCATGCAATCTTGTCAGCATACAATACCTCTTGAACTTCACAACCATACTCAAATGCAGTTAACCGGTCCATGATGTCATTCTTTTCCTCATACACACTGAGCAGACCTTTAGGAAATCTTGGATAAGAGAAGGACCCAGACCCATGTCCAGATCCTTTGGAGGAGCCAGGTGTAGCCTGAAGCTTGGCCAGTTCCAACTGGTGATCCATATCCTTCTGTTTTTCTGCCTGCTCAACTCCCAGCTTTGCCATGTTGAACTCAAGCTCCTTCTGCTTTAACTGCAATTTTTGCTTCTTGAATTCAAGAATGGCTTCAGCATCAAGCTGGCAGAGGTAATTTGGGACATCATATCATCCCTGTCATCATGGGACCCATAGATGAATGCAGCTACAGCTCTGCTAGAGCTGTCGGTGAGAGCAGCCCCACCACCTTCTGCACTTTCATATGAGGTAATGGCATGGAGTTGCACCTCCTGCCAATCCATGATCATTTGGATCATTGGACCCTTTGTATCTTGAGCAGGCAAGCCTCTCGCAGTACACACCATTCTCAATGTTTCTGACTTGGAAGCATTCAAGGTTATGTGGGTTATTGTTTCCATGTTTTAAGATGGGTTGTTACCCTTTACTGTTATTTTACTACTAAGGGCACTATGTGTCCTGGGGAAGTGTAATGTGAGCACCTTTACCAGTGCACAACACTTGCTACCTTCGACCCTATGCCACTGCTGTACACCAATTTGTTAAGATGTATTTCTGAACTCTGACCTGGTGGTCAGGAGGCCAGCATAGTTTCTTGGAACAGGGTAACCTTCTGGACAAGCCAGACCAATCAAGGTAGCATTGGTGGCGGTCAAGACTAGGTCTCAGGAGGGTGATCGAAAGCCCACAATGAGCACACACAGTAAACAACATTACAAATTACTCTCAGACAGGTGTATATATAAAAAATACATATACATTTATTAAAGTCCTTTTATGTAAAACACACAATAGAATCAAAGCAATAGTAACCAAACTAACATAATCCTAACTAGCAAACATATATTCAGTCACCAATGGCCTAAAGGAATAGCACACAGTAAGGGTCCACAACCTGTAAAGAAAGGGAGCAGTGCAAATATCATTTAGGCAGTCCTTCACAATGCAAACCCTAACTGGGAGGCAGTTCAGTCCCTAAAATGAGTGGAGCCTTGCGCTCAAAAGTACTTTTGGTGATGGTGCACTCAATCGTGCGGTTGAGTCAAAACGGAGTTTCTTGCAGGGCCTGGAGTTGCTCAGGAAGGTGGGTGAGGCAGTGAAGACTAAGTTCCCACTATTCGAGGAGGGTCTCCCCAAGAGGGAATAACAGGATCCAAGAGTTGGGAATAGCTTGGTAGCACAGGCTACCTCGATACAGAGAGTGGCCCTCAGGGGACACTCATACGTAAAAATGGATGGATGCGCCAAGTGCCACCGGTAAGGGTTGCAAGTACTCACCGAGCCTCGGTGCACTCTGCACCAATTTTTGGCAGTCGAGTCTACTTCGGTCGCAGGTTCAAATCCTGCAGTTGTGCGGCTCTGCGGCTCTCAGGGGCTGAGTTCCAGGAATGATTCTGTGGCGGAACAGTGGTGATTTCTCCACTCCTGATGAAGGGATCAGGCCAATTCTGCAGCAAGTCTTAGGGCACAGGGGGGAACAGCACCAAGGCACCCACAAAGTTTGTCACCACAGCTGGGCAACACAGTGACCGCATATGCTCCAGTTCAGGCATACTCTAATTCTAGACCTAGGAATACTAGGTATACGAAACTCGGCGGGAGAGTGCCTTATACCCAGAGCGTAGAGCCTCCAAAGTCTCAGGTATCAACTCAAGACAGTGGCGATTTGAGGGCAAAGGTCCCGTATGAGCTTGTCAGTTCACTGGGCGGTCCAGGAAGACTTCCAAGCAGGCTTGTTTGCAGGCTAAATTGAAGGGGCCGAGAATAGTTGGTCCTACTATTCCAATGGGGCGAAGTGCCTTTGCAGACCTAGGTTCGATCAGAAACAGGGGGTCCAACTGGTCACCAGCGGTTCCTCGGCTCTGCTTCTTGCTTTCAGGATACTTGGCTCCTTTACTAAGTTCTGTGTGAACTCAGAAGATAGACCTGGAATGGGTGTAAGATGCCTTCTCTTATCCAGAATCTCCTTTGCGCCAAAACGAAGAGGACCCAATGAGAGATCTGCTTACATACAGCTATCCCAGACGTGGACCAATCACGGACCACGGTGGTCCCAATAATTCCCAGCACACTAGACATCCTGCCACACAGGATGTGTATTGGAACTAGACAGTCCAGCCCACGTCCTGGAGGCGCACACACACGGGATGCAGAAGCCCGTGAAAGCTTCGGTTCGCGTGGGGGTCTGCGTGACCAAATAAGGAATTTCCTGGGTCTGCTCGACCTGGGGGAAGGGAAAGGGATGAAATGGCTGAAGGACAGAAAAAAGGACCTCGTGGCTTGGCCATTTTAGGCACTGGCCACTGTCCTGGGCCAAACGTGGTGAACGTGGTATGGACCATAGAAAAGCATTAAAAATACATGAAAAGTAACAGCTGGCACCAGCTCTGTCGAAGGCACATTTGTACATTCATCAAAAAATCCTTTGAGGGTGTCTAGGGCCTTAAAAATGAAAAGGGGACCCCAGTGCACTATACTGTAAGGTACTTTGTGCACTGATAAAATGTTGCTAAAGAATAGCAACAAAGTGAAAGACTAAGGGAAACAAAGTCTCCCAGCACTGACTGTCTTAAGGGCATGTCAGTTTCCCTGTAACATAATGAGCAAAAGCCCAGAGGAGTGCGGCTGAGGGCTGGGCTTCACTGGCAAAAGTCCAGCTAGGATGGTCAGACAACAGAAAAAAGTAGGGGGGTTCACAACTTGAGGGAAAATTACACATGAATGGAAATCTTTCCTAAAACTGGTCCCTATCGTCGTGGTTATCTTGGTGATCTTCTGCATGTGCCAATTGGGTCCCCAGTGTTGTGCCAAAGCGGTGCCTTATAGCGTAATGATGATGGCTACTATTGGTAATACTAAAATACCTCGTGATACAAAGGAGGTGGAAATGCAAACTGCTCAAAATGATCGTCCCCGTTCACCAAATGTTCCCAAACCCATTGGAGATATAGTAGATAACTTATAACACATAACCATTGCCCCTCCTCCTGACCCCGAGAATTATAAAGAGGTATGGGTTGATCTGGCGGGCGATGTAGGGTGCATATACATGACATGTACACCTGGACAGTATGCACAACAGGGAGAAAGTTTACGACACGTGTGCAGAGCGTGGATGCCACTCAAGGGAAAACATGCATGGGACGAGGCAGGAAGACACGCAAACGAGTGAAAACATGCAGGGGACGAGGCAGGAAGACACGCAAACGAGTGAAAACATGCATGGGACGAGGCAGGAAGACACGCAAACGAGTGAAAACATGCATGGGACGAGGCAGGAAGACACGCAAACGAGTGAAAACATGCAGGGGACGAGGCAGGAAGACACGCAAACGAGTGAAAACATGCATGGGACGAGGTAGGAAGACACGCAAACGAGTGAAAGTATGCAGGGGAATTTGCTACTGTAGAAGTAATGAAAGAGGGGAATGTTGGGATGGAAATGAGTGTATACCACCCCCTTAGGCAATTTTAGGTGAAGCGAACCCCGTATGAAGTGATGTAGTGTATAATGGGGGAGAAAGACTGCACGACTAAACTCAATACAGAAGTAATGTAGCGCCAACAGTAGATCTGCAGCACTAGAAAACGGGTGAAACTCCATTTTGAGTAGGCCAAAAAGCACAGACTTGTATAATCATGCTGCACCCGCCAAACTCCATGAACCCAACTCTCTAGGCCCAAACTCAGCAAAGCAGAATGATCACGCGCAGCCGGTTCTCACGGAACTTCACTTCCCCCTTGTCCCTCCACTGCTGCAAACATTTAATATCTTTCCGAGGAATGTGCCTGCAAAAGTGTGAGACAACCCCAGGCGCCGCCGCATGTCCATCCATCTCCACTAAACTGCCAATAGGCCTCTAGCCCCCACCCAGCCAGCCCAAAGTTAGGCCCACACCACTGGCCCGACCCCCACACCTCTGCATTCCATGATAAGCAAGTGACCCTCCTGTCCTAACACAAATCAAAAACCCAGAAAAGATCCAAGCATGCACGATTATATTTCTTCCAGCATAAAACACAGCCTTGGTAACACGAGGTACAGGGAGGGATAAATTAAAGATCAAACCCAGGGTGGAGACCTTCAGTGCGGGTAGTGTGGTATCAATGATGCCCTGAATGTGTGGGTCAGCCTGACTGTATTTTATCCTCCCTTCCCCCTGCACCATTTGACGCACCGCCCAGGTGCATGCCACCGTGATGGAATAGGGATCTTAGTGTGTTAGCTCAGATGCAACTGTGTAGTATATGAGTAGCCTGAGCCCAGCTGACCTACATAGATCCTGATCGACGGCAACAGAACTAACCAATGGTAGCCTGGCATCCCCTATGGAGCAGGTCCATCTATACTGCCTAACCAATCAGCAACACAAGTTCGTACTGTATATGATGACGCCACATGGCCTTTTAAGTTTCTGCTTGTCCTCAGATTAACCATAGCGCTCTCGAGCAGCAGAAGTCCTTCGCTGGTATTTGTATCCTGTACAATTCAATCTTTGTTATCCTTGCAATGCTATCTCCTGGCCTATTTCCCTAGAGGGTTGTCTTTACTCTGGATTGTGCGTAAAAAAGGGACTTACCTTATTATTGGTCCTCTCAAAACCTCCAAACTAGGCAACAAGCAGTGGCAGCCACTATCATAGGGTGGCAGGGTGCTGCCCCCACCAGGTGTGACAGTGTTCCAGTAGTTAACAGATTCAGAAGAAGTTCTTCTGAATCTGTTCGCATTTGCCAGCAGCACGGGGGTGCTGTGACGAATACCGTCCTATGGACGCGCCCCGCTGTGGCGTCCCATTTTATACTGCTTTTCCCATAGTAAAGTGCGTGGAGCTCATAGCACTCTACGTAAAGTTCCTAATCGCTGTAAACTGGCGGGTCACTTGAGGGGTGGCCCCACCAGTATTAATATGTGCGCAAACAGCGCTACGAAGAATCGATACCCTGGCGTGCACAGATACACTAATGTAATTGGCTGTTTGCCAGCCAATTGACATTTGAGTGTGGGGGTGGGGTGATGGCAGAGGGTGCACATGCGCCACCTTCACACTCTCCTGGTGTTCATGTAGAAGACAACGAGCTGAGCTGCCCAGAGAACAGTAGGCCCACTTCACTTGCGGTGCACCGCGGCCTAGTTAACCCTCGCCAAGGGCCAACTCTGGTAAATTAACTATTCGCCTTACTGTTCTGTTCATGTGCATTAATATGCAAACGTCTCGGCCAGAGCCTAGATGTAAGCATATTTAAATGAATGGCAGTTGGCCTACATGTAATGTCGCACGTGTTGGTTTGCATGGTTATTGAAGATTGGCTACTTTAAATAGTCAATCTTCATCCGGATAGCTTGCCATTGCAGGCACTCTTGGAAAGTTTTCAACCCCCGCTAGGCACCTTTCCAATCTGTCCTTTTTCAGGCGCCTCTGTGCTGGTACCAGTCATCCATGCACAAAACAGCGTTGGTTGGTGGTACCCCAAGTAAGCACGCCCCAAAAAACAGAACGCTCCTTGCCAGTAAGGTGACACCCCATCCACATGGGACCTCAAACTACGCGAGATGGACGTTTAGTGTAAGTGGGGTGGCAGAGGTGCGCTTTTCCAAATCACAGTAGCCACTATGCATTCACCCGTCTGCTTCCTTAAACATGTGTGTGGGAGATGATGTGCCTGCTGTAATGCCCCTTTAAGAGACTGCGAGTGCAGTCACGTCACACGCCAATAAAGGTAAGCCGTGAACCTGTGTCCATGGCTTCTTTACCGCTCTGGGCCCCCCCCCACCACATAACATTGGCGACTAGGATGGGATGAGAGACCGCATGGAACAAGAACTCGTCAATCTGACCCGAGATAGACATCATCGAGAAGGTGGAAGGTCCGACTCCGTGGGTCTCTCCTATAGTAATCGCAAGAAAACCCAAACAGCTGGATGCTATACGCATCTGTGTGGAAATGCGTCTCCCGAACAGAGCAATCCGTCGGAGTGACACATCACACCAACCCTAGATGACATCCTGGTGGACCTACAGGGCACCCGTTACTTTTCCAAGTTGGATCTCTGTGCCGGTTACCACCAGCTCAAACTGGATCCAGACGCGCAATACATTACGACCTTTAGCACACTGTTACGCTCACCTGGCTCCCACAGAGGCGTCGATCTGGACTGGACTGCTGCGACCACCACCAATGTGATGCGTAGGGCCGAGATGACGGACTGGACTGGCCCACCTAGCTTCGTTTGCTTGGCCCGTGGGAATATTCTTCTGCAAATGGAGAAAGGGAATTAACCACCCGTGGAGTTGAGCGTAAATCCCCCCATCCCGCTGTTCTCCCCACTGATCACCTTGGATGTCCCCTCTTATAGTCTCACCTGATGATTTGAAAAGATGAGCTCTCCATCCTGCATTGAGCGCAGGGGCGCGTAGATAACCAGTTACTTCACTGGCTCGAAGGAATTGGTGAGTTCCAGAACAATATTGACTCCGATATTCCCGACAAGACGCCGTAAGTACGTAGTTCGTCAGAGTTCAAATGTCTGACTTTCAATCTTGTCCGATTCCTTGCAGGTTGCAGCTTGACCCTAGTGAAGAGTTCCTCGTGGCAACCGGTAATGTTCTGGTAAGGATTTGTATTATCCAACACAGTTCGAAAAAAATAATGTCCATATGTAACCTGTTGCTTTCTCCCTTATTCAGGTGCTGAGAGAAAGTATGAAGTCTCGGGGAATAATGCCTCCGGCGGTAAAATCAGGTAAGTCTTTTGTGGTGAGGAGGGTTCCCCTTGTTAGTCCCTTGTTTCACCTTGCTGTCCTTTTGTTTCCCCTTAGGGCCCGGGGTTTGGCTAGGATGCAGTGGAAGCTGCGCCGACCCGTGAAGAAGAATAATACCCCGGTGGTAAAATCAGGTAAGTCTATAGGGGATATTCCTCTGTGTATTCCCTTGGCTCACCTTGCTGATCTTGTGTTCTCCTTAGTTGCCGCAGTGTGGCGGGAACATGCAGGAGGATGCTGTGAAATGTGAAGATGCGGCGAAGGCCGGTGAGTTCAGCGCGGTGCTGCAGCAGGCGAGGCGGCGCACATAAAATAACTTCTTTCTTCCAGCTTGAAGGCGTGATGTATTGGGAATTCAGGTAAGGATCAAAGGTATTGCTCTTGTTCTAACCTTTTCTCCTTCTTTCTACCTTTTTGTAGGAGCTCCAAACTCGAGGTGGGCTTGGCAGAAGACTGGATGCAGACTTGCAGGCAAGGTGAGCGTTACGCTGCTGGATGCAGAATAACGCGAAGCGTCTGCTGCTCTTCGGGCGTGGTTTAAATAGCCTCCAAAGTAGTCCCAGGTAAGTATTCCTCCCCAGCCCCACCCGAGTAAAAAATAGTACGTACACACACACACGTACACACGTACACACGTACACACACACACGTACACACGTGTACACACACACACACACACACCACCCCCCCCCCCCGAGCTTCAGGGTCTCCTCAGCCACAGTTTTCCAAAATTCCATCAGAGGGGCACTAGCTGGGCTTCAATGAGCAATCAACATAGGAGCATCTGGAGGGACTGGAAAGTGGACTGCAGCGCATCCAACAGCTCAGCCTCACACTTCACCGGGACAAATGCGCGCTTATGCAGAGAAAGATCAAGTTCTTTGGATTCCAAGAGAGTGGCATAACCCCTGACCCAGCAAAGGTGAAGGACATCAAGGAAGCATGCGCCCTGGTAAATGTGTCAGAGGTGCGCAGTTTTCTGGGGATGGGCACGTATTGTGGCCGGTTTATCCGAAACATAGCCACTCTTGCCGAACCACACAGATGTCTAAAGGAAAAGGAATGCACATGGAGGTGGACAGCGCTTGAACAAAGCACGTTCGATGATATCAAGGGAACCCTGACAGCAGAAGACACAATGGCGTTCTTTAATCCAGAGAAGAATTCAAAGATAATAGTGGATGCCAGCCTGTTTGGCTTGGGGGCCATCCTATGTAGCGAGATGAAAATGGTGTGAACCGTCCAGTGGCATTTGCTAGCCGGGCAAGCTCAGCAACCGAGCAGAGATATTCTAAAATCGAACGAGAGGCCCTGGCGGTGCAGGTATTGCCATCTCTACATCTACGGCAAACCCATGAAGGTCATCATGGACCATAAACCCCTGATTCCGATCATGACCGGGTCCTCCTCCAAGCCGCCAGCGAGAATTAAAAAGTGGCTTCTTTCCCTACAGGAGTATGATGTGGAACTCGCGTTCCGACCTGGGGCCACAAATGCTGCAGACTATTTGTTACGCCACCCTAGCCCGAGTACAGAGAGCACTGAAAAGGTGGAAACTAGAGGAGTACATAAACAGCATTGCTGATGCGATGACCCCAACCCTCATGTCAGTCAACGACATTCGAAAGGCTTCAGTCGATGACAAATGTTTCAGAATTCTCCAGGCTGCTGGAACGAAAGGGGAGTGGTGGAGAGTCCTCGAAAAGTTTGACGCAAGGACCACAGAGACAAGGACAGCGATCGAGCGGATGTGGAGAGTGAGAGGGGAACTCACATTTCTGGACGATGGTTTGGTACTAAGGGGCACGAAGATGGTGGTCCCCGCCAGCCTGGTGGGCAAGGCGTTGGAACCAAGGCCCGGCTCTGCATGAAGGTGTGGTTCATGGGCCTAGAAGAGCGAGTGGAGGAATTTGTCTAAAACTGTGTGTGGTGCCAGGCGGCACTGCTGCACAGACAAGAACCCCGGATTAAGTCTATGGAAAGGAGCTGTGTGCCTTGGGGCAAGATACCCCGAGGTCGAGTTTGTTGAATCCACAGCCCTGGCGGACGTAATCCCAGTGCTGGAGCGGATATTTGCCACTCATGGACTCCCAGTCGAAATATACTCCAGCAACGGACCTCCTTTTCAAGGTAGAGGGTTTGCGGAGTATCTGCGCGACCACAGTGTTACCCACTGGAAAATCACGCCTCTGTGGCCGAGAGCCAACGGGGATGCTGAAAGAGACATGAGGACATTGGACAAAGTCTTCTGGATAGCCCACAGGCAAGGGGAGTGTGAGAGACACACCATATACACGTTTTTGGCGGAGTATCGTGCGACTCACTGCTCTACGGGGGTGGCCCCTGCTGAAGCACTCTTTCAACGGTTCCCCCTGTGGATTTCTCCCAGACCACCAGCAAATGAGAGGGTGAACGACTGCAGGAATCTGCAGAGCAACCGTTTTGAAGTAGGGGATCGGGTACTGGAGAGAACAAGAAATGTGCGAGGGAAACTGTCCATGCCTCACAAGCCTGCTCCCCTCAGGGTGATGGACACTAATGGATCAATGGTTACAGCGTCGGACGGAAATGCGACAGTGACGAGGACCAGAGCGACGCCGGTGGACTGACTCCACACAGAGGTGGCTACATGCCGACAGCAAAAGAGACGAGCCAGGAGGGCCTGACATCTAGCGACGCGGGAGACAGCCTGACCGACCAAGGAGGAGGTCTGACCTCGGCAGAGTACGACCCATGAGGGGAAAGGGGCTAACTTGTAAGGGAGCGCTGCAGACGTTCTACCTATCTGCAGGACTTTGAAGTGGAATTTCCCTGAAGCCGGAGGGCACCCATTGGTGCAATTCTTCAAGTGGTATCGTTGAACTGTGACATCTGTGTTTAAAGTTTGATGTGTTAAATTTAAGAGAAAAAAATGTTTATGTTCCGTGATAAGTAACTATATTCTGTTTGTTTTCTTTGAAGAAAAAATATGAAAAGGGAGGAGTGTAATGTCCGTTTATGAGACTGCCAATGCAGTCATGTCACACACTAATAAAGGGAAGCAGTGAACCTGTGTCCGTGACTTCGGGGCCTGACCTGGCCAGGCCCCCCCACCACATAACACCTGCTGCAGAAACTCCAGTCAAGCCTCATTCTGTCATTGTGACTTTCTGAGCATGTGTTAGCTGCCTGATTGAATGCAATTTCACTTTGCGCTTACATAGGCCATTGACATTTCCTACTCAGAATATTTAACACACTTTCCCACCATGAATACGTGTCTTCTTGAAGCACACACCCTATCCCCCCTCCGGATACTCCGGGCCCGAGATGTAAATAATAGCAGCGTGAGGCAATTGCGGTGTCCAGATTGAGGTTCGCAAAGATATAGTGAAGGGTCCAAATACCACTGCTGTTCTGCAATTGTGTCATGAAGGCTGGGTCTGTGCTGTAGAAGGCATCCTGTTTTGTGCACCCGTCCAGCAGGGGAGTTGCTAGGTCTGGAAAAGACCCGGGGCTAAGCTGATGTCAGTACTGTTGGGACTGGGGGCTAGCTAGCCTTTTGGCTGTAGCTCCTGAGATTCTATCCGGGGCTACAACCAAAAGATCAGGGGCTATAGCCCCCTTAGCCCCCTAGCAACGCCCCTGCCGTCCATCCAGTATCGTGAATAGAGTTGACTCCTCTCCTCTGCTATCAGACTGTCTCTTGAATCAGGATGAGCGCGCGCCCATGAAAGGGCTCAGTTGAAAAACACTATTTGCATTAGCCGTGGGAGATTGCGATCAAACGAATTAAACAAGCCAATCATTCTGCTCTGATGGCTTTTTATAGCTCGTTTTCACCCCAGCGATTGCTACCAGCACACTGCATTAATTTCTGTCATTTTTGGAAGACGATTCGAAATATGCGATTTATTTTTTCAGAAGGGTTCCCCCCCACACCCTCTCAGCAGCTGCAAGAAAACAATTAAAATCATCCCCTCACATGCCACCCATTAAAAGCAAATTGAACCGCAAGCAAATGATTGGTGCTCGTTACTGTGGCTGACTCACAAAGTTTAAGAACATAATAAGATAAGAAAAGAAGTCCACACGGGCCAGAACCAATCAAGAAACCTTCGATTTGTGTTTGCAAATATTGGCTCAGCGCAAAACATACTCACATCAGAATATGAAATGCACAAAAATGACTTTGAGCTTTTCACTGCTAGTTCCGAATTCCATTCCTGTGTCACCTTTTCAATGCCTTGTGAATCATCGCAAGGGCAGGTCTTCCCGGTGTCAACCAACCTCTTATTTTCCATACATTTTCTAAATGAGTTATGCTAAATTAGTGGTGCCGTGCTGCCCCTGCTCATTGTATTGCATAGTACTGATCTAATTCAACTTGTATGATATGATAAGTCATTTGTAACGCGCCTATACACAAGTGTTTCAAGGCGCGACGAGGCAGGGGGGGGAACAAGGGGAGACAGACAACGATTTTACTAGGCCAGGTGTCATTCAGATCACGCAAGTGCAAGGGTAGAGGGGAAGGGAAAAGTGCATGGGGGAAAGGGAGAGGGGAAAGTGCAGTACAGGGTTATAAGCATACAGCATACAGGATAAATAACAAGGGCCAGCTGGTGGCAAGTGCGAGGTAAATGCAGACAAGTGCTGGGAAGGGGGTGTATGGATACAGACACAGTCCCGTAGTGCAGGGGTTGCCGTGGAGGCAGTGCAGGGGAGAGTGGCTGGGCCGAGAACGGTGAATGGCCCAGTTGCAGATTCAGTGCAGTTTCAGTAGTATTAGCAGGGGAGAGGGGGAGAGAAAGCGGATGCAAAGAGGAAGGTTTTGAGGTGCTTCCGGAACCGGAGGTGGTTCTCCTCAAGTTTCAGGGAGGCAGGAAAGCTGTTCCAGAGGGAGGCCCCTGCAGTGGAAAGAGATCTACCCCCAACTCGTTGTTTGGAGAAGCGGCTGACCCTCAGGGAGTTGGAGGCGGATGAGCGAAGAGCTCGAGAAGGAAGATATTTAGGAAGAGAGAGTTGAAGGTATTGAGGCCCCAGAAGGCCTTGTGGACAATGCAGAGGGTTTTGAACTTGATCCTCGCAGTCACTGGGAGCCAGTGTAGTGATTTCAGTCCTGGAGAGATACGGTCCCTGGGCTTGAGGCCAAGGACAAGTCTTGCAGTCCTGTTCTGGATGAGTTGCAAAGGGCGGAGAGTAGAGGCGGGCAGATTTAGATAGAGGCTGTTACAGTAGTCCAGCTTAGAGAGAACCAGGGCTCTAGAGACAGTGAGCTTCGGGGGAAGGAGAGGAAAGGAAGAATACCTCTGAGGAGGTGTAGCTGGTAGTGTGACTTCTTAGATACGTCGGATATGTGAGGAGAGAAGGAGAGTGTGGAGTCGAAGATGACCCCAAGGTTTTTTGCCTTGCAGGTAGGACCAGGAAGAGGGCCCAGAGAGGCTGGCCAGAGAGCAGCAGGGAAGGAGGGAGTGGGAATGCCGATGAGTAGAATCTCAGTCTTACTGGCATTAAGGCAGAGGTCGTTGGTGGCACACCATTCCTGGATGGCAGAAAGACAGTCAGAGATGAGGGAAGGAGAGGAGGAGGCCGAGGGTAGCCTGAAAATGAGCTGGGTATCATCCACATAGTACTGAAAGTTGGGGCAGAGAGCCGCGATGCGGTGGGCGAAAAGTGCCAGATACTGGTTGAATAGCCAGGGGGAGAGGTTAGATCCCTGGGGGACACCACAGGTAGAGAAAAAGATGTCAGAGAGGAAAGACCCCTGTAGGACCTGGGGGGGTCGATTGTAGAGGAAAGAGGTTAGCCACGCCAGAGCCTGACCAGTGATACCCAGGTTATCACGGAGACGGTTGAGCAGGATGGTATGGTTGACAGTATCAAAGGCAGAAGAGAGATCAAGCAAAATGAGAACTGAAGTGCCGTGCAGAGGGCCTGGGAGGGGACAGGAGAGGTAGAGACTGCAGCAGGGTTGGCCAGCTCCTTGCAGATTTTAAAGAGTTCGGCCGAATTGTTAGATGCCGCAGAGATGCGGGCTTGGATAAGGGCTCCCTTCTTGGTGAGAACGGAGAGCCGGTATTGCCTTTGGAGCAGGCGACAGGCCAGTTTGTCAGAGGATGAACATGAAGCACGCCATTTCCTCTCTGCCACTCTGCACTTGGGTTTAAGGGTGACGAGATCCTAGTCATACCAGGAGTTACATTTGACTTTGGGCTTCAGGCGGATTCTCATGACAGGGGCAAGGATATCAAGAGTATCAGATATAGCAGAGTGGAGAGTGGAGAGGGCTGTGTCAGGGTGGGAGTCAGCCGAAGGGGGAGGAGGGGGCAAGAAGGTGGCAGCGAAAGCCTCAACTGACACGCGCTTCATGGGTCGGATGACCGAGAAGGAAGGTGGCAGTGATGGGGGTGGCTTTGCCTGTGGGGTAGGGAGGGTGAGGTGGGAGGAGAGGAGAAAGTGATCACTCCAGGAGAGAGGAGTGGAGAGAGGGACAGAGAGGGGAAGGTCAGAGGAGATCAGGGCATCAAGAGTGTGCCCTGCAGAATGAGTCGGCCCAGACGGGAGAATAGAGAGTGAGAGAGAGTCGCAGAGGTTGCGAAAGAGTCCAGAGGGGGGCCAGGAGGCATCCAGGTGGATGTTGAAGTCTCCAAGAAAGAGGAGTTGAGTGGTTGAGGACAGGAGTGAGGAGGAGAGGTCCGCCCACTCGGAGAGGAAGGAGGAAATTTGACCAGGTGGCGGATAGATAGTAGCCACGGTAAGGGAATGGCTAGGAGAGAGAGTCGGCAGACAAGACATTCAAAAGAGGAGTAGGTCTGCGTGGGAGTAACAGTGGCAGGAATCCACTTGGGGAAGATAAGGGCCACACCTCCCCCCGCACGTTTGGGCCTGGGCACAGAGAGGATCTTGTAACCGTCGGGTAGGAGTGTGCTGTGTCAAAGCAGGTGACAGAGCTGGCTGTGAACCATGTCTCAGTGAGACCGAGGACGTCAAGGTCCAGTTCCTCAAGAAGGCGACAGATATCAGACGAATGTTTGACGGCAGAGCGAGAGTTAAGAGTGGCAATGTGGAGAAGTTTGCCATCTTTGAAGGACTTCCGGGGAGGGGTACAGATCAGAGGTACGCCCTGCGGAGGTGAAGAAGGAGCACGAGAGGGGGTGGGGAGGGAGGGAAGAGGCAAGTTTGTCGAGGACAGAGGAGGGGGCACAGCAGGAGAGGAAAGGAAGTTGATGAGGCGTGGGAAGCGTCTATCGAAGAGGTGAAGGTTGGCCTGAGGGCCTTGGACCAAGACGGTCCCATTAGCATGGACATTAATGATGGCCTTAGAGTAGTGGAAGGAAGCCAAGAGGACATCCCAACAGGTGCCACCATTAATAGGAGAAGAGGAGAAAGGAGAGAGCACAGAGACCATATGAAGGGTCCATAGGTCAGGAGAAGGCACGAAAAAGAGGATGTCAGTGAGAGTTTCCTTGGAGGAGGCACTAGTGTAGGTGTCAGCGATAGGGAGGCCTGGGTTGGAGACCAGGATGTCCTTTTTAAACTTTTTCCTACCAGATTTAGTGAGGAGAGCAGGATAGTCAATGGAGAAGCAGTTAGAAAAGATCGGTGAGATACAGAGCACCATAGAATAGGAGGGAGTGGGTGGGGGAAGACAGGACAAGCGCAAGCGGACAGGAAGAGAGCGGCAGGCGTTAGTTTACCACAAATTCAGAACATAGTAAGCGTATCAGGTACACAGTGGAGAGGCCACCTAAGTTTGAAAATCCTGCAGAGGGAGAAAAAACCCTAGTTTACCACAAATTCGGAACACGGTGAACACAGTAAGGGGTATCAGGTAGACAGTGGAGAGGCCACCTAAGTTTGTAGTACAGCTCCATAAGCATTCAGGCCCAGTTTTTTCTTAATCGAATGGGAGGATGCTGGCCATCACTCTTCTTTGCGATTCAGCTGTGAATGCATCAGTTGTTTTGAAAATCTCATGAGTCGGTAGTGGTTTATTGTTTCCAACTCAAAGCCTAGTAAGAGGATGAACGCATATGAATGCCAATAACAGCATGACAAAATGATATTTTTCCATCATTACTGGTTATCTATATAATGAATTTCTTTATGCATACACCATAGTACCAGCTATTCTCAAGACAAGCTGTTGTAAAATACACCATCACACTTGCACACCTAAGAATGATGCATCACCATTAGTCTGTAAAACCTAATGCTTTTTATGTCGTATTTTTGGACAGTAAATTGTACATTTTGGATGCCATTTTTCAAAAATGTTTTCAGAGGGGCGAACAGGAACCCCTGCACCACCCTTTTATTTATTTATTAACTTTTATATAGCGCACAGCAGCCCTGAGGCATTGTGGTCTTGATGGCGGGTGGGCTCACTTGCAAATTTGCACAGAGAAATGTACGCCCCACCACCTTTCAAAGTCACCAGCCGCCACTGGCAACAAGTATGTGCTGGTGATTCTGGACTATGCCACCAGATACCCCGAAGCCTTCCCCTTAAGAAATAGCACCACACAGCAAATATTAAAACATTTTCTCCCCTTTTTCTCACGGGTATGATTTCCAAGAGAAATCTTGACCGACCAACGCACCATTTTTATGAGAAAACCTACGGGGGAAGTAAAAGAGTTGCTGAACATTACCACATTGAGAACCTCCATTTACCATCCCCAAACGGATGGTCTTGTAGAAAGATTTAATAAAGAAAGCTGGTAGATGAAGATGGGAAGAATTGGGACCAGATGATCCCCTGTGTTCTCTTCGCTGTTAGAAAAACACCTCAAACCTCTACTGGGTTTTCCCCTTTTGAACTACTATATGGGCGAGAGCACCGCAATGTCTTAGACATGCTTAGGAAAACCTGGGAGGAGAGAGAAGAGGCACCAATACCACCCTCACAAACAGTCACAAGACTCAAAGAACACATGGCTACTGTTAGGACTCTGGTACAAACAAATATAGAAAAAGCCCAACAACAGAAACTTCCTTATAATAAAAGTATCTTTAAGGGCTTTCTCTTTTGGACAAAATATTTTGGTACTTTTACCTACATCTAACAATAGGTTTGTTTCTCATTGTAATGGACCTTTTGCTGTGGTGGAGCAGATGGGTCCTTCTAACTATAAAATATCTCAACCCAACCGTCGCCAAAAAACACAAGTCTACCATGTAAACCTTTTGAAAGGATGAAAGAAGAGCCCCTCTGAATCTAATCTATCTTATTTGGTACTAGAAGAAATCGATAACATAACTCTGATCCCTTCAGAACTCATGAATAATCAAAAACAAGACCTTGGTGACTTTATAGACTTTGTAGATCAATTCCCTGATGCATTCCGTACAGAACCGGGAAGAGTAACAGGCACCTATCATCATATTCATACAACGGCAGGCAAAGTAGTTAATTTAAGACCATACCACCTACCTGAGTCCCGTAAAGAAATTGTAATAAAATAAGTGGGACTAATGCTCAAAGCTAATATCATTGAGCCCTCATCCAGCCGGTGATTTTGTATAATTTTAGGAAGGTAAATGCCATCTCCGCCTTTGACGCCTACCCAATGCCACATATTGATGATCTTATAGATAAAATGGTTCATTATAATTGTTTTTTTAATTCCAGAGATTGGATTCTAAGCGCGGGATCAGGATTCAAACCTGGTTTGCGATGCGTTGTCTTGCTTCTTCAACCCTAGATTTTACAAAAGGCTTCTTGCAGGTTCCATTACGTGGACCTGCTAAGGAGAAGAATGTTTTTGCCACCCCCATATGACTGTTCCCTTTCAAGGTCTTCCCTTTGGCTTACATGTTGCTCCCTCAACTTTCCAAAGATGAATGGATCGAATTTCACAACCTTATTCAGAATTTTGCAGAGCATACATTGATGTCATTGTAATGCACAGTAGGACTTGCGAAGTTCACCTATACCATCTGTACAATGTCATGAGGAGCCTGCAAAAGGCTGGACTAACTGCAAATCCCAAAAAGTGTAAACTGGTCCAGTCGACCATAAAATATCTGGGATTCTTTGAGGGCAATGGTAGTGTCCAACCTCAACAAGAAAAGGCACGCAATGTCCTTGAAACACCTACACCCAAGACTAAAAAGGATTTAAGAGCTTTCCTTGGGTTAATAGTCTATTACTGTTGCCAGTATTACTAGCAACCCAGCTTGTTTACCCAGCTTCTCTGTTAAGACCTCCTGTCTGACAGATAAGTTGAAAAATGCAGAACCCCAAAAGATAAGTGGAGTAAGGGAGATGAAGTTTGTTAACAACACCTTAAAACAGACCTTGTGCCAGAGCCACATCCTAAAAGTGGCAGATTTCTCTAAAGATTTCATACTCCAAACCAATGAAACCCTAAAAGGACTAGGTGCTATCTCATCACAAAATCATGATGGGTTGGAACATCTTTTATTGTACATTAATTGAAAATTGTTCACTTGGGAGAAGAATTATTCGGTTAGGAACTAGAGGCATTAGCAATCAAATGGGCCATCCTCCGCCTCATGTACTACCTATTGGGCAGATGGTTCCGATTGTTTACAGATCACTCTCCCTTAGTCTGGATTAGTCAGAGGAAAGAGTCTAACCCAGGAGTCATGCAATGGTTTTTGGACCTACACCCGTACTGCTTCTCAGTATAACATCGAAAAGAGCTGGAACAAAGCAATGTCAATTTCCTTTCCCTTCTTACTCCCCGGGAATCCTCTACACAGGTGGCCAGGGGAGGGCCATCGCTTTTGGATACCTACCCTGGGAGTGGACTCGCGAGGGAGGATCACCTGGGTGGCGGGCGTTCAGGTATTGGGGTGGGAATGCCGGAGGGTGAGACATGGTATCCCCCCTTTTCTGACACCCACCTAACCGATACCCCCTCAGCCTTCATGGGGTATTATACATCTCATAATGCCCATTCCCCAATGTACCATTCAAGTACTGAGACGAAGAAATGGGAGCTAGGAATTATGCAGGCCTCCTATGGGGAACACCATTATGATACTGAGACGAAGAAGAGGGAGCTAGGAGTTATGCAGGCCTCCTATGGGGAACACCTTTATGGTACTGAGACGAAGAAGAGGGATCTAGGAGTTATGCAGGCCTCCTATGGGGAACACCATTATGGTACTGAGACGAAGAAGAGGGAGCTAGGAGTTATGCAGGCCTCCTATGGGGAACACCATTATGGTACTGAGACGAAGAAGAGGGAGCTAGGAGTTATGCAGGCCTCCTATGGGGAACACCATTATGGTACTGAGACGAAGAAGAGGGAGCTAGGAGTTATGCAGGCCTCCTATGGGGAACACCATTATGGTACTGGAAAGAAGAAGATGCAAGCAGAGGCCCACCTACACTCTCAATACATGTGTCCCACGTATGAGGTTGGCAAAGTCAGGCAGTTGAAGCTGAATACAGTCACCTGCAGCCTATCAACTCTTGCTGGGAGTATAAAAGCAGCAATTATAAACAGCAAAGAGAGTGAGTTAGGAGGAGAGCGGAAGCGCCAGAGCCAGCCAGTACCGGCAGCAGGAGAACGGAGTGACAATACACTGAAGGTCTGCAAGGTGAAGCAGAGGGTTGCGGTGTGGCGCGGGAGCCTTGTCTTCAAGGAGCCAGGAGGGGCCATGAGAGGAAGCTGGAAGGCGTGCTGATCCCTTGTGAAGTGAAGTGCTCATTCCCCTGGGTTAGCGAGACAACCGGGAGTGTCTGAGGGGCAGGTGGTGAGACCGTGACCTCAGAAAGAAGAACCACTAAAGCTGATCACATCCAGTGAGTCTGTATGCAAAAGCAAGCCCGGTATGTGACAGCGCAACAGGGTACAGTGTTCCCAGACAAACGCGAGTGAAGAGAGACTCACCCAGCGAAGTATGAAACTGCTACCATGAAATGCATAAAGAAGAGAGAAGCACAGGTACAAAGAGATACTAAGTAACTGAGTGGTCGCGTGTAGAATTACACGTTCTCGAAAGCCTCTGTAGATACGAAGATAGCTTCCTAAAGGGATGGAGAGCTGTGTGCGAACACCACACCGAGCAAAATAAAGAGCACAAAACAGGGGAGCCACGCGAGAAGGGAAAAGTGAGCAAAATCCCCAAGAAGCAGAATTAGGATGAAAGCAAAGTGTATTAAGTGTTAAATTGAAAGTTGGAACAAAGTAATATAAACTAACTGTCAAGAAGGGGGTGAAGCTAAGCCCCGGGGCCTGTAATGGGTGGGACGTGTGCTCTGACAACTGCGACACGACCCAGGGAGACCCCACCGAATAAGTGAAGTTTATTGGGAAGGGAACCCCTAAAGGATTGAATTGCATTGCTATAAACTGAACCTTAAGTTTGATGGTTGGACAAGGAAAGTGAAATACGTTGAACTGAAAAGGGTGAACTTTGTGAAACCAAGAGGGTTTGAAACTTTGTGAAACCAAGAAGGTTTGAATAGAAGGAATTTGAATTTGTAAAAAGGAACCAGAAACAACCTGCCTATATCGTGAGAAGATATGATGAACCTTTGAACTCTGCAGAATGTTGTTCAACCCGAGTGTCTTGATCTAGGGGAAGGGAGCTGTAGACTAGCTCCAGTGCCAACCTGTTTTACTTTTGAACACTATTGAGTTTACCCATTCCCCTACACATTGTTTTTCTATAGGAGTGAGGACATGCATAGGTTTGACACAGAACACTTCTTTACTTTCGACTGACGGACTTAGACTTCCTTTAGCTTTCTTTTTTGGTAGAGATTAATCCCACGTTAGGGTTAGGGGGGGTTAGGCATTATCCCTTCCCTACCAGTCACTTGTTTTTTTTTTTTTTTTTGTTTTTTTTTTTAGGTTGACATGCTAAGTTTATTACAGCTTCTCAGGACTCTTTCACAAGCAGTTACATAGTCCTTAAGCAAGTTACATTAATAGGACAGACCCTACCAGTCACTTGTGTCTGTGTCTTCTCTTGAGACCATGTCTTCCTTACTTAAGGCATTCACAAAATTCACCTTAATTAGCAATGCAACAGTTAATTTAAAACCGATTACATGAACATATATACGTTCTTTCTTTGAGAAGCATTTCTGCATTGGCCACATACCACCTGCTCTGCACTCTCCAGCACCGCCTGCTCTGCACACTCCAGCATCGCCTGCTCTGCACGCTCCAGCATTGCCTGCTCTGCACTCTCCAGCATCGCCTGCTCTGCACTCTCCAGCATCACCTGCTCTGCACTCTCCAGCACCGCCTGCTCTGCACTCTCCAGCATCGCCTGCTCTGCACTCTCCAGCATCGCCTGCACCTTCTCTACTCTCCGCAACTCATCCAGAACTGGACTGTGAAACTTGTCTTTGGCCTGAAACCCAGGGATCGTATATCGCCAGGACTGAAATCTCTGCGCTGGCTTCCAGTGGCTGCAAGGATTAAGTTCAAACCCCTCTGCATACTCCACAAGGCCTTCTGGGGCCTGGGGCCTCAATAGCTTCAACTCTCTCTTCCTAAATATCTTCCTTCTTGAGCTCTTCGCTCATCCGCCTCCAACTCCCTCAGAGTCAGTCGCTTCTCCAAGCAATGAGTTGGTGGTAGATCTCTTTCTTCTGCTGGGGTCCTCCCTCTGGAACAGCCTCCCTGCCTCCCTGAAACTTGAGGACAACCATCTCCGGTTCCAGGGGCACCTCAAAACTTTCCTCTATGCTTCTGCTTTCTCTCCTCCTCTCCCCTGCTGAACTCCTGGCTGAATCTGAAACTGCACTGGTCACCTGGCTACCCTCTGATCTCGGGCCCAGGTCCCCTCCCCGCCAGTTGCACACTGGCACTGCCTCCCTGGCAACCCCCACAATTGGGGACTGTTTTCTGTATCTCTACAGTCCCCTACCACCGCTTGACACCTGATGTCTGCACTTACCCTTGCACTTGCCACCAGCTGGCTGCACTTTTTACTTATTGCTTTATTTATTCTATTTATTTTTTACTGCCGTTCCCATATACTGCACTGTCCCCTCCCCCCTGCACTTTCCCCTTTCCCCTCGTCCGCACTTGCGCAATCTCAATGTCGCCTGGTGTCTTAAGTTACGCAGGGCACCCAGGTCGGTTTTGGGTGGCTGTGCTGATGTAAGGGGGCAGGTAAGCGCATACAGCAGGAAGCTAAACAAGAATGAAGAATAGGTAAGGTAATTCAGAAGCACAGAACAGGAAGAAAGATTTGATCTCAATGGTGAACAGAAAAGCGATGGGAACCATGCACTGGACAAACATTGAGGAGTCCCACTAGGGGTATATACACAGCTTGGACTAGAGACTACTCGCGGATATAAGGGAAGCTCAATGCCTCTCTGTAAGTTACTTTTACAGGCACCACTCCTTGCAAGCCTATGGAAATAGGACGTAGGAGTGGCTTCTGTGTCTGGACCCTAGGTCACAAACAAGGAGTGGACTTACACGAGACAAGCCAGTATGGGTCCAGCCGGAACCTACAGCGAATGCCCTCTGAGGGAACAGAACGCAACACACTGTTAAATTAATTCACTATAGACTACAAGTAAAACAAGACAAGAGAAGGGGCAGAGATTGCCTGCTTGGAACCCCAGCAGCCTAACTCTGAACAAAGGAATAACAGAAGCACAAGTGAGGACAAGAACAGTAACTAAAATAACCAGGGAAAAATAGACAGTCAAGTAAGCAAGGTTCAGAAGGGGGAAAGGCAAGCAGAAAAGAATCAATTTGCAATAATACAGGAGACTGGAACTGCAGACCGGTAACCAGGAACTGTAACTCTGGACTGGAATACCAGGGGCATGACTGAAGACAGATAACAGGGAAACTGTCGCTCTGATGTGGGAAAATAAGGGCAGGATAAAAGACAGATTACTAGGAATCTGTAGCTCTGAAGTGGGATAACAAGGGCAGGGCAGAAAACAAGGAAACTGTAGCTCTGAAGTGGGATACCAAGGGCAGGACAGAAGACAGATAACAGGGAAACTGTAGCTGTAAAGTAGGATAACCAGGGCTAGTCAGAAGACAGATAACAGGGAAACTGTCGCTCTGATGTGGGAAAATAAGGGCAGGATAAAAGACAGATTACCAGGAATCTGTAGCTCTGAAGTGGGATAACAAGGGCAGGGCAGAAAACAAGGAAACTGTAGCTCTGAAGTGGGATACCAAGGGCAGGACAGAAGACAGATACAAGGAAACCCAGGACTGGAACTTCGACTGTAGGAAAGGAATAAGGAACAGCAGGCAGGGAGACAGATAATAGGTGGTAGAGAGCAAGGGGCTGTAGACAGGGAACAATGCCTGCAACAGAGGAGCAGGGATGCAATGCAGGAAGCTCAGCAGGGCAGAAAGCAGAGGGGAGTAGCAGGCTGCAAGGCAGGGAGCCCAGAGGAACAGGGCTGAAGGCAGAGGAGAGTTGCAGGCTGCAAGGCAGGGAGCCCAGAGGAGCAGGGCAGAAGGCAGAGGAGAGTAGCAGGCTGCAAGGCAGGGAGCCCATAGGAGCAGAGCAGAAGGCAGAGGAGAGTTGCAGGCTGCAAGGCAGGGAGCCCAGAGGAGCAGGGTAGAAGGCAGAGGAGAGTAGCAGGCTGCAAGGCAGGGAGCCCACAGGAGCAGGGCAGAAGGCAGAGGAGAGTAGCAGGCTGCAAGGCAGGGAGCCCAGAAAGCAGAGGAGAGTAGCAGGCTGCAAGGCAGGGAGCCCAGAGGAGCAGGGCAGAAGACAGAGGTGAGTAGCAGGCTGCAAGACAGGGAGCACAGAGTAGCAGGGCAGAAGGCAGAGGAGAGTAGCAGGGCTGCAAGGCAGGAAGCTCAGCAGAGCGGGACAGTAGGCAGAGGGGAGTAGCAGGCTGCAAGGCGGGAAACTCAGCAGAGCGTGGCAGTAGGCATAGGAAATTGGCAGGCTGCAAGGCACGGAGCCAAGAGGAGCAGGGCAGAAGGCAGAGGAGATTGGCAGGGCTGCCAGGCAGGGAGCACTGGGCACTCGAACAGGAGCAGGATCTGACAGCAACAGGAAACAGCAGAATATCGTGGCTCAAGGTAAAAAGGGCTGGAAGCAAACTCAATGCAAAAGACCTGTGCTCCTACAGGCACCTGCTTAAATACTGCCCTCCCCTGTGCTGAAGCCGCTAATTGGCAGCATCTGGAGCAGCACACCTGAAGGAAATCTGCCTTCTCCCTCTCTGGTCCTGGGAAGGTGAAAGTAGCACTGATCTCTAGGGCTTCTGGGGATTGTGGTTCCAACTCTGATGCATAGGAATAACCAGGAAGTGAGAACTGCCACAAGGTGCATTATGGGAATTGAAGTCCATGTTTTTGAAAAAACTGATTTCGGAAAGGAAATGGTGAATAATGATTTAGGGGCTTCTCTGAAGATGGTAGGAAACACCCTGTGGGTCTGAAGACAGTGCCGCCCAGAGGCAGAGATGCAGAAGCACGACACCTGGCCTAGTAAGATCGTTGTCTCTGTCTTCCCTCTGGTCCCCCTCCTTTGCCTCGTCGCTCCTTCAAACACTTGTGTATAGGCACGTTAAAAATGCCATATCACATCATATCATCCAGCATCACCTGCTCAGCATCCTCCAGGACAGTGGCATAAGAGAGCCTGTACACTCAGGAGCCCAGCATTACCTTCTCTGCGCCATCCAGCATCACCGCTCTGCACTCCCTGGCATCGCCTGCTCTGTACTCTCCAGCATCCCCTGCTCTGCACTCACCAGGACAGTGGCATAAGAGAGTCTGCAAACTCAGAAGCCCAGCATCACCTGCTCTGCACTCTCCAAGACAGTGGCATGAGTGAGTCTGTAAACCCAGAAGCCCAGCATCAACAACTCTGCACCATCCAGCATCACCTGCTCTGCACTATCCATCATCACCTGCTCTGCACCATCCAGCATCACCCGCTGTGCACCCTCCAGAATCCCCTGCTCCCCACTCTCCAACATCACCTGCTCTGCACTTTCCAGCATCACCTGCTCTGCACTCTCCAGCATTACCTGCTCATCACTCTCCAGGACAGTGTCATAAGAGAGTCTGTAAACCCAGAAGCCCAGTATCACCTGCTGTGCGCCATCCAGCATCACCTGCTCTGCACCATCCATTATCACCTGCTCCGCACCCTCCAGAATCCTCTGCTCCCCACTCTCCAGCATCCCCTGCTCCCCACTCTCCAGCATCCCCTGCTACCCACTCTCCAGCATCACCTGCTCTGCACTCTCCAGCATCACCTGCTTTGCACTCCCCAGGACAGTGGCATAAGAGAGTCTTTGAACCCAGAAGCCCAGCATCACCTGCTCTCCACTTTCCAGCATCACCTGCTCTGCACTCTCCAAGACAGTGGCCTAAGAGAGTCTGTAAACCCAGAAGCCCAGCATCAACTACTCTGCGCCATCCAGCATCACCTGCTCTGCACTCTCCAGCATCACCTGCTGTGCGCCATTGTGAGAAACCTGAATGGGTCTCCCAAGCTAGTCCCCGGGATCTGTCATCTATGTGGCCAGAACATGGCCATGGCTATTGGATCCAGTTCCTGGGGGTGGACCAGTGAGGGAGGATCACCTGGATGGGGGGTCCTCAGGGAGTGGGAGTGGGACACTGACGGGTGAGACGCAGTATCCCTGTTCCTTTAACACCTTGTGCCCATCCTCTCATGTAGGATATTCCAAACCGCTGCCCCCCCTTTCTAACTTTAACACTTACACACAACACAAATGATAACAGACTAACACCAGAGCCATTTACCTGACATGTCCCAATACAAGGGTCAGGCAAAGTCAGGCAATTGATCATAATCGCACAAACCTTGACGGCCCTTTCCCTTCGCCACACAGATAAAAAGTGAAGCCAGAAAGCACACTACGAGCGAGGCAAGCGTGGCAGACAGCACGACGAGACGGCTAATCCAGTGCAGCAGTTCAAGGGAAGGAGAAAGGTGTCTGGAGCGAAAGGGTGGCGAGTAGAGAAGTGACCTTGCCCTTTTCGGCCCAGGCCCGCAGAACCTTTGTCGAAGAGAGCCTAAGACCGCGAATAATAGCATGAGTGTCATGCGGCAGATGTCAACGGTACACAGGGCAAGCCTATGCCATTAAGCATGAGCGAGGGAAGCAACCACGCCTGTGGTACCGGCCTTGACTCCAGAGAAGCCCAAAAGCCAAGAGGTTCATCACAGCCGGTGAGTCGAGGGAAGAGCCGATAAGAACCGGGCTGTGCTGAATGATAATTGCAGAAGTGGCAAGTGTGAACCCTGTTCAAAGAACTTTGAATGAACTGTAAGAGTATTAAGTGGAGACCAGCTATAGAGGGAGACCGGCACCACGTGGGTGCTAAACTCAAGAGACTCTGGTCGATATCCCCATTCGAAGGAAACTACAGATACCAGAAGGCTGTTGGAAGGCCGCCCAGTTAAGTCAAAGTGGTCATACGTGAGGTCAAGCAAAATCCCTGTACAAGACTTTGATCTACAATCGGTTCGGTGAAAGAAAGGGAAGTGAATCCCCTAGTAAGAAAAGGCAAGGGAAACAAATCCCAAGAGGAGCAAAGTCTAAAGTGCCAAGAAACAGTGTGTTTAAAAGAACTGATATAAAATTAAGGATAACAATTGAGATGGGTCAGCCCAGGAGAGGTGTGCCCAGGGGGAAACCCATCACCCAGCAAATATTGGGAACGAACCGTTCATTTCATAAAGGAACTTTTGTGTTGTTTGAACATATCAGGCCCGAAGGTGAGATACTTTCTAAAGGAAATGAGACTTGGCCATCGACGGTCCTGAGAACTGCCATCTGAACTGTCGTATTGTGCTGGAGAAGCCGAGATTTTACTGTGCTCCAAGCTCCCATTTTACCCTGTGTCCAAAATGTGGGGGAGGGAGACCCAGGCCTGCATCCTGACATATTATTTGAGAACACTTCTTTATTTTCTTGAGAACTATCCCACACACTGTTTTGTATTAGTTATGAGGTTTGGATTTAGGTTTCTTAGTGTAGGCCCTTTAGATATGACAGGACACCAATAGGACTGCCTTATTTTTCATTTGATGGTTGATGCTTTCTCCCATCTTAGATTTAGGTTTAGATTAGGCATTTTTTCCACCCTACATACAGCACTTACTGTTCAATAAACACGCTAGAACTGTGATCACTTGCGTCTGTCTTACTTCTTGTCACCATGAGTTCCTCACATATGGTGTCAGGGATGGGATGGATCCCAATTGAAACAAATTGGGGAACCCTACAGTTTCAAAATCTTAGTCACAGAGCCTCCAACCCTTCCAATGTCACAAAAGAATGAATAGGTTTTGATATCTACAGCAGTAGGGAAGCCATTTTTCCCCATGGGAAAAGAGAAATGATGCCTATGGATTTAGTTTTGATTCCCCCTCAGGGATGTTACATCCGATTAGCCCCAAAATCTGGCTTAGCATGAAAGTTCCGGATAGACGTCTTAGCGGGCGTTATTTACCTGGACATCCGAGGAGACGTAAAAGTTCTCTTACAGAATCATGGCGAAGTCCCTTTTGAGGTACATCGGGGAGACCAAATTGCACAGGGAATTTCGGAGAGAGCTCTGTTCCAGCTTGGACCTCATTTCCAAGAAAGTGAACCAGATGAAACAGACAGAGGTAACTTAGGCTTTGGAGAAGCAGATAAAACTGCTACCATCAAAGAGGGGAAAGTAGAGGAACCCACCATCTATCCCGACTTAGCCTTTGCTCAGTGAAATGATCCAGCCCTCGCTAAAGCTTTTTTACAAGCCATCCCTGAAGAAGAAGGCCGAGAGAAGGGAAGTTCCCTTTTCTTCTTAAAACTAGGGTTACTTTACGGAAAAGAAACCTCCCCTGAAGGGTTAATAAAAACTCAACTGCTAATGCCTAAAAGTTACTGAAAACTCGTTCTAGTGATCGCACATTCTCATTTTACGAGAGGACATTTGGGCCAAGCCAAAACCCATGCATATATTAGTGGAAGGTTTTGCTGGCCAGGTATATACGCTGACATCAAACCATTCATACAAACCTGCGAGATATGTCAAAAGACCAACCCGCACGTTCCATTACCTGACCCTCTGAACGCGTTGCCAATTATAGAAGTCCCCTTTTCGCAAATTGGCATGGACATAATAGGACCTCTGGAAACATCTAAATTGGGCAACAAATATGTCCTGGTGATCATGGATTATGCGACCCGAAACCCAGAGGCATTCCCAATGCGAAATACCACTCGGCAAATCTTGAAACATCTTCTACCGTATTTCTCTAGGGTTGACTTTCCCAAGGGAATACTAACCGATCAGGGTTCAAATGTTATGAGTAAGCTTATGGCCGAAGTCAAAGAGCTACTCCATATTAGAAACCTTGCGAACGTTTGTGTACCATCCCAAAACCGATGGTCTAGTAGAAAGATTCAATAAGACCTTGAAATTAAATTTAAAAAAATTGGTAGGCAAAGACGGGAAGGACTGGGACCGAAAGATCCCATGGGCACTATTTGCAGTGAGGAAAACCCCCAAGCTTCCACAGGGTTCTCTCCCTTTGAGCTACTCTATGGAAGAGAACCAAGGGATGTCCTGGACATGCTCCAGGAAACCTTGGAAGAACACGAGAAAGCCCCCATTCCAATATCCCAATCCGCCACTAGAATGCAACAACACATGAAAGTATTCTGGGACTTTGTTTGTACTCACATAGGAAAGGCCCAAAACCAGCAAAAGGCCAGTTATGCTAAGAAAGTCCTGTTACAATATTTTTCTATCGGACAGAAAGTACTGATCCTCTTACCCATCTCAGAAAACAAGCTTGTCTCCAAGTGGCACAGACCTTATGGAATAATAGAGAGAACGGGAACATGCATGTATAAAATAGCCCAGCCCGATCGAAAACAGTCCCCCTCAGGCCAAGCCAACTCAAACACTGCCACCTACCTTCTCAGTCATCCGACCCATGAAGCGTGTGTCAGTTGAGGCTTTCGCTGCCACTTTCTCTCCCCTTCTTCCTCCTCTGGCTGACTCACATCCTGACACAGCCCTTTCCATGCTGCACTCTTCTATCTCTGATACTCTTGATGTTCTTGCCCCTATCATGAGGATCTGCTTGAAGCCCAAAGCCAAGTGCAACTCCTGGTATGACTCTGACCTCATCACACTTAAACACAAGTGCAGGGTGGCTGAGAGGAAATGGCTAGCTTCTTGTGCATCCTCTGACAAACTGGCCTGCTGCCTGCTCCAAAGGAAATACCTGCTCTCTGTCCACACTAAGAAGAGAGCCGACATCCAAGCCTGCGTCTCTGCAGCATCTAACAACTTGGCCGAACTCTTTCAAATCTGCAAGGAGCTGGCCAATCCTGCTGCAATCTCTTCCTCTTCTGTCCCCTTCCAGGCCCTCTGCATGGGCCAGGCTTCTCATTTCATCTCTAAAACACAGGATATTCTGTCCACCCTCTCATCCTCTCCTCTTCCTCCTACTCTTTCCTCTACGTACGGCCCCCCTGTGGCCACCTCTCCTCCTTCTTTCTCTTGCTTTCCTCTGTTCTCCTCTGATGAAGTTTCCAGACAAGTCCGATATGAAAGTCTCGTCAAAACAGGTTCTTCCCTGTTCTTCCAAAACCATCAATGACCACATTGACACCCTCCCTCCTGCCTTTGCTGACTTCTGCAACCACTCCTTTGCCACTGGAGCCTTCCCTTCCACCCTGAAGCACTCTCGTGTGCACCCTCTTCTCAGGAAGCCCTAAGCCGACCCCTCCTGCCCAGCTAACTATTCCCGATCGCCTTCACTCCTTTCCTGGGCAAACTCTTGAAAAAGCTGGCCATCTTCCCGCTTAATCTTCACACTGAATCTGTTGGTTGTCTCTATGACCATCAGTCTGGATGTCATTCACCGACTAGGATAGATGTAGAACCCAATAAGAGGTGAGTTGTCCTCCTGGCCCGATCAGCTTGATTGAAGAGCCTGGATTATTCCTTAACCCAGGCCTCCTCACCTGAGGGAGCTCTTCCTCTCGATACACGCCTCTGCTGTGGTCAAATGAATGCCAGACAGAGGATTTGATCAAGCGAAAGAGCGGGTAGAAAACACTGCTCAGGACCCAAGCTGTAAGGAAAGAAAGAACAAGGTTACTGACAGCCAGCTATGAAGCAGAAAATACAACTCTTGGTGTGGCTATTAACCTGTTAGATGGAGCTTGGTGTGGTAAGAATAAGGAACTGGTGAGCTGTTCTGGGGTACCTAAGGTGAGGCACGAACAAACAGAAAAACCATTAGTATGGATGCCCTTTGCCTTCCTTCCTCTCCTCTATCTCTATCTCTAGCTGTGGTGTTACCCAGGGGTCTAACCTCTCTCCCTGGCTGTTCAAGCAATACCTGCAACTCTTGCCCACTGCATTGCCGCTCTCTGCCCCAACATTCAGTGCAATGCGGATGACACTCAACTCATTTTCAGGCACCCCTCTGCCACCTCTTCTCCTTCTCTCATCTCATACTATCTGTCCGCCATCCAGGAGTGGTGTGCTGCCAATGATCTCTGCCTTAATGCCAGTAAGACTGAGATTCCTCTCATCGGCACACCTGCTCCCTCCTTTCTTGTCACTCTCTGGCCGCCTCCCTTAGCCCTCTTCCTGCTCCCACCTGTGAGGCTAAAAACCTTGGCGTCATCTTTGACTCTGCAATTTCCTTCTCTCCTCACATCTCTGACGTCTCTAAGAAGTCACACTACCAGATGTACCTCCTCCGAGGTATTCTTCCCTTCCTCTCCTTCTCCCAGAAGCTCACTGTCTCCAGAGCTCTGGTTATCTCTAGGCTGGACTACTGCAACAGCCTCTTTCTAAATCTACCTGCCTCTACGCTCCACCCTCTGCAACTTATCCAAAACAGGACTGCAAGACTTGTCCTTGGCCTCAAGGTCAGGGATCGTATCTCTCCAGGGCTGGAATCTGTGCACTGACTCCCAGTGGCGGAGAGGATTAAGTTCAAAACCCTCTGCATTGTCCACAAGGCCTTCTGGAGCCTGGGACCTCAAAACCTTCAACTCTCTCTTGCTAAATATCTTCCTTCTCGAGCTCTTCGCTCATCCGCCTCCAACTCCCTCAGGGTTAGTTGCTTCTCCAAGCAGCGGGTTGGTGGTAGATCTCCTTTTCCTGCTGGGGCCTCCCTCTGGAACAGCCTCCCTGCCTCACTGAAACTTGAGGAAAACCCTCTCCAGTTCCAGAAGCACCTGAAGACCTTCCTCTTTGCTTCTGCTTTCTCTCCTCCTCTCCCCTGCTGACGTCCTGTCTGGATCTGAACTTGCGCTGGTTACCTGGCTACCCTCTGATTTCGGGCCCAGGTCCCCTCCCCGCCAGTTGCACACCTGCACTGCCCCCCTGGCATCCCTGGCACTCAGGGACTGTTTCTGTATCGCTACAGCCCCTACTAGCACTTGACACCTGATGTCTGCACTTACCCTTGCACTTGCCACCAGCTGGCCGCACTTTTATTTATTGTTTGATTTATTGTTTAATTTATTGATTGTCTTACTTATTTTACTATTTATCTTATGTACTGCACTGCTCCCTCCCCCCTCCCCTGCACTTGAGTGATCTCAATGTCACCTGGTAGCAAGGACCTTCCTTACTAGGCAGCACAGGATGAGAACAGCGGAGTAACAGGGAGCCCAGGAAGGGAGCAGGAGTCTGGGGTAGAGTAAAACAAAAGGGTAAAATAACAAACAGGAAGGTTAGTAGAGGGAACTGACCCAGAGCTGGGTTGGTGCACAACTTAAACTGCAGGGCGTCCTGAAGTGTACAGACAACAAAAGTTCCGTATAAAGTTCACCGGAGCCTGAGAGGACCCTATGGAAATCTTAGTTAAGCAGGTTTAAGCAGACGAAGAAATCCGTGAGGCGGTTTATGGTTAAAGTTACACAATGCGGAAGTCAGTACCTGATAGAAGGTTGAGGAATCTGAAATGGTACGCTGCACTGAAGTAACGTGCAACACAGCGAGGATACACACAGCTGTTCGGCAGCAGCGCCTCCGGGAGGCGAAGCCACAAAAACTTCAACGTGAGGCAAAAGGCAGTCCGATACAAAGCAGGGTTTGGCAGCATGTATGTATCCAAGGAACAAAACAGCAGGCAAAAGACAGTCCGATAGAAGGCAGGGTTCGGCAGCGTGCTTGTAATCCACGGAAATTGGCAGACAAAATACAGTCTGGTGTAACAGGCTGGATTCGGCAGGATGGAGATCAGATAAGTATGGGAAACAAAGTAGAGCTACTAGAGAGAACGGGGTCAATCAGAAGCACCCGGCATTAGGCTAGAACACTATTTATGCATCCTCTGGAGGCGTTTCCTGCCACGCACAACAGCTGACCTGATCACGTGAGTGCCCCACGTGGTGCGGCTATTAGCAAGGTGTAAAGCGGCTTAGGACCAGGGCAACCGCCAACGCCTCAAGAAAGGGGCTGCCATATTTCGATTCCGCAATGACAGAGGCCTCCGGGGGGAGGATGAAGAGGTCAAGAGCGGGCATATGAACCCGAAATCCTAACATTATCCACCCCCAAAGGCAGAGCAACCCCCCCTGGAGGCATGGAAAGCACGCAATATCTTGGGGGCATGGATATTGGACAGTGGCTCCCACGTCCTGTCGTCAGGACCGTAGCCTTTCCAATCCACAAGGTAATATGGAACGCCATTCCTCATGCGTAGATCCAATATTGCTGCCACTTCATATTCCTCAGTCCCATCCACCACTACAGGGGACGGTCGGGAAGGAACAGAGGTGTTGCTAGATCTGGCATAGATCTGGGGCTACTCTAATGTTGAGATGTTTGGGACGCGAAGCTAACTAGCCTTTTGGTTGTAGCTCCTGAGCATCTATCCGGGGCTACAACCAAAAGACCCGGGCTATAGCCCCCTCAGCCCTCCCTAGCAACGCCTCTGGGAAGGAAGATGAGTACTAAGAAGGCATGTCTTGAGCAACGACACGTGGAAAACCAGGTGTATCCACCAGGAGGTAGGTACGGAGCCTCATCAGAACTTTCAGCATCAACTACATCACCTGCAACTTAGTTCCCAACAGCCGTTAGTTGCCGTTGTTCGCCTCTGCATTCCCTGTTGCTAGGCAATGCCAACTATGGAGCCCGCGACTGCAGCGTGTCTACCTCTCCTGTCCCTTCCCAGGCCCTCTGCACGGCACTGGCTTCTCACTTCATTTCAAAAACTCAGGACATCTTGTCCTCACTCTCCTCCTCTCATCCCCCTCCCGCTATACCCTGCTCTTCCTCTGGCCCTTCTGCAGCCACCCCTCCTCCCTCCTTCTCTGCCTTTCCTCTTTTCTCTCCTGACGAGGTTTCTAGACAAGTCCGATCTATGAAAGTCTTGTCGAAACAGGTTCACCCCTGTTCCTCCAAAACTATCAAGGATCACATTGACTCCCTGGCTCCTGCCCTGGCGGATTTCTGCAATCACTCCTTCGCCACTGGAGTCTTCCCTTCCCCCCTGAAGCACTCCCTTGTGCAACCTCTTCTTAAGAAACCCTCTGCTGACCCCTCCTGCCCGGCTAACTATCGCCCAATCCCCATAACTCGCTTCCTGGGCCATCTCCTGGAGAACCGGGCTGTGCTGAATGATAATCGCAGAAGTGGCAAGTGTGAACCCTGTTCAAAGAACTTTGCATGAACTGTAAGAGTATTAAGTGGAGACCAGCTATAGAGGGAGACCGGCACCACGTGGGTGCTAAACTCAAGAAACTCTGGTCGATATCCCCATTCGAAGGAAACTACAGATACCAGAAGGCTGTTGGAAGGCCGCCCAGTTAAGTCAAAGTGGTCATACGTGAGGTCAAGCAAAATCCCTGTACAAGACTTTGATCTACAATCGGTTCGGTGAAAGAAAGGGAAGTGAATCCCCTAGTAAGAAAAGGCAAGGGAAACGAATCCCAAGAGGAGCAAAGTCTAAAGTTCCAAGAAACAGTGTGTTTAAAAGAACTGATATAAAATTAAGGATAACAATTGAGAAGGGTCAGCCCAGGAGAGGGGGATCCAGGGGGGAACCCATCACCCAGCGAATATTGGGAACGAACCGTTCATTTCATAAAGGAACTTTTGTGTTGTTTGAACATATCAGGTCCGAAGGTGAGATACTTTCTAAAGGAAATGAGTCTTGGCCCTCGACGGTCCTGAGAACTGCCATCTGAACTGTCGTATTGTGCTGGAGAAGCCAGAGACTGTACTGTGCTCCAAGCTCCCATTTTACCCTGTGTCCAAAACGTGGGGGAGGGAGACCCAGGCCTGCATCCTGACATATTATTTGAGAACACTTCTTTCTTTTCTTGAGAACTATCCCACACACTGTTTGGTATTAGTTATGAGGTTTGGATATAGGTTTCTTAGTGTAGGCCCTTTTTATTTGACAGGACACCAATAGGACTGCCTTATTTTTCATTTGATGGTTGATGCTTTCTCCCATCTTAGATTTAGGTTTCGATTAGGCATTTTTTCCACCCTACATACACCATTTACTGTTCAATAAACACGCTAGAACTGTGATCACTTGCGTCTGTCTTACTTCTTGTCACCATGAGTTCCTCACATATGGTGTCAGGGATGGGATGGATCCCAATTGAACCAAATTGGGGAACCCTACGATTTCTTAGTCACAGAGCCTCCAACCCTTCCATTGTCACAAAAGAATCAATAGGTTTTGATATCGACAGCAGTAGGGAAGCCATTATTCCCCCTGGGAAAAGAGAAATGATGCCTATGGATTTAGTTTTGATTCCCCCTCCGGGATGTTACATCCGATTAGCCCCAAAATCTGGCTTAGCATGGAAGTTCCGGATAGACGTCTTAGCGGGCGTTATTTATCTGGACATCCGAGGAGAAGTAAAGGTTCTCTTACAGAATCATGGCGAAGTCCCTTTTGAGGTACATCGGGGAGACCAAATTGCACAGGGAATTTCGGAGAGAGCTCTGTCCAGCTTGGACCTCATTTCCAAGAAAGTGAACCAGATGAAACAGACAGAGGTAACGCAGGCTTTGGAGAAGCAGATAAAACTGCTACCATCAAAGAGGGGAAAGTAGAGGAACCCACCATCTATCCCGACTTAGCCTTTGCTCAGTGAAATAACCCAGCCCTCGCTAAAGCTTTTTTACAAGCCATTCCTGAAGAATAAGGCAGAGAGAAGGGAAGTTCCCTTTTCTTCTTAAAACTAGGGTTACTTTACGGAAAAGAAACCTCCCCTGAAGGGTTAATAGAAACTCAACTGCTAATGCCTAAAAGTTACTGAAAGCTCGTTCTAGTGATCGCACATTCTCATTTTATGAGAGGACATTTGGGCCAAGCTAAAACCCATGCATATATTAGTGGAAGATTTTGCTGGCCAGGTATATACGCTGACATCAAACCATTCATACAAACCTGCGAGATATGTCAAAAGACCAACACGCACGTTCCATTACCTGACCCTCTGAAAACGTTGTCAATTATAGAAGTCCCCTTTTCGCAAATTGGCATGGACATAATAGGACCTCTGGAAACATCTAAATTGGGCAACAAATATGTCCTGGTGATCATGGATTATGCAACCCGAAACCCAGAGGCATTCCCAATGCGAAATACCACTCAGCAAATCTTGAAACATCTTCTACCGTATTTCTCTAGGGTTGACTTTCCCAAGGAAATACTAACCGATCAGGGTTCAAATCTTATGAGTAAGCTTATGGCCGAAGTCAAAGAGCTACTCCATATTATTAACCTTGCGAACGTCTGTGTACCATCCCAAAACCAATGGTCTAGTAGAAAGATTCAATAAGACCTTGAAATTAATTCTAAAAAAATTGGTAGACAAAGACGGGAAGGACTGGGACTGAAAGATCCTATGGGCACTATTTGCAGTGAGGAAAACCCCCCCAAGCTTCCACAGGGTTCTCTCCCTTTGAGCTACTCTATGGAAGAGAACCAAGGGATGTCCTGGACATGCTCCAGGAAACCTTGGAAGAACACGAGGAAGCCCCCATTCCAATATCCCAATCCGCCACTAGAATGCGACAACACATGAAAGTATTCTGGGACTTTGTTTGTACTCACATAGGAAAGGCCCAAAACCAGCAAAAGGCCAGTTACGCTAAGAAAGTCCTGTTACGATATTTTTCTATCGGACAGAAAGTACTGATCCTCTTACCCATCTCAGAAAACAAGCTTATCTCCAAGTGGCACAGACCTTATGGAATAATGGAGAGGACGGGAACATGCATGTATAAAATAGCCCATCACATTGACTCCCTGGCTCCTGCCCTGGCGGATGTCTGCAATCACTCCTTTGCCACGTGAGTCTTCCCTTCCCCCCTGAAGCACTCCCTTGTGCACCCTCTTCTTAGGAAACCCTCTGCTGACCCCTCCTGCCCGGCTAACTATCGCCCAATCTCCATAACTCCCCTCCTGAGCCATCTCCTGGAGAAACTGGCCATCTCCCAGCTCAATCTCCACACTGAATCTGTTGGTTGTCTTCACGACCATCAGTCTGGCTCCAGAGCTGCCAGAAGCACGGAAACTGCTCTCCTGAACATCCGTGAAGACCTGCTCACCAACCTCGACTCTAACACCCCTTGCGTTCTTATCTTGCTTGAATTTTCTTCTGCCTTTTGACACTGTCAACCATGCCATCCTGCTCAACCGTCTCCGTGATAATCTGGGTATCACTGGTCAGGCTCTGGCGTGGCTGATTTCTTTCCTCTCCGACCGACCCTCCCAGTTCCAACTTCGGTCCTTCCTCTCCGACATCTTTTTCTCTACCTGTGGTGTCCCCCAGGGATCTAACCTCTCTCCCTGGCTTTTCAACCAATACCGGGCACTCCTTGCCCACCACATCGCCGCTCTCTGTCACAACTTTCAGTGCTATGCGGATGATACCCAGCTAATTTTCAGTCTACCCTCGGCCTCCTCCTCCTCTCCTTCCCTCATCTCTGACTGTCTGTCTGCCATCCAGGAATGGTGTGCCGCCAACGACCTCTGCCTTAATGCCAGTAAGACTGAGATTCTACTCATCGGCACACCCACTCCCTCCTTCCCTGTAGCTCTCTGGCCGGCCTCTCTTGGCCCTCCTCCCACTCCCACCTGCAAGGCTAAAAACCTCAGGGTCATCTTCGACTCTACTCTCCTTCTCCCCTCACATCTCTGACGTCTCTAAGAAGTCACACTACTAGCTGCACCTCCTTAGAGGTATTCTTCCTCTCCTTCCCCCAGAAGCTCACTGTCTCCAGAGCCCTGGTCCTCTCCAAGCTGGACTACTGTAACAGCCTCTATCTGAATCTGCCTGCCTCCCCTCTCCGCCGTCTGCAACTTATCCAGAACAGGACTGCGAGACTTGTCCTTGGCCTCAAGCCCAGGGATCGCATCTCTCCAGGACTGAAATCTCAGACTGAAACACCTCAAAACCTTCCTCTTTGCTTCTGCTTTCTCTCCTCCCCTCCCCTGCTGAATTCCTGACTGAAATTGCACTGGTTGCCTGGCCACCCTTTCTGATCTCTGGCCCAGGCCCCGTCAATTGCCCACCTGCACTGCCTCCCTGGCAACCCCTGCACTTGGGAACCGTTTTTTCTGTATCCCTTCAGTCCCCCTACCAGCACTTATGTCTGCACTTCCTTGCACTTTCCACTAGCTGGCTGTTTTATTTGTCTTATTTATCTTATTTATTCCACTTTCCCATGTACTGCACTTTCCCCTCTCCCTTCCCCCTGCGCACTTTTCCTTTCCCCCTTCCCATGCACTTGCACGATCTGAATGACACCTGGCCTAGTAGGAACGCTGTCTGTCCTCCCTTTGTTCCCCCCCTTGCCTCGTTGCGCCTTGAAACACTTGTGTATAGGCATGTTATAAATGCCATATCATATCATATCATACCATGGCTCTGAACATATTCACTTCCTGCTTACTTTGAATAGCTAGCTCCGATTGGTCTGATGCATTGACTTCTACCAATCCACCAAACCGTCAGGCTGAAGCCGGTCCTATGCCTCAAGGGCCGTAGCTTAAGGGTCTGTCTGTGCTGCCTGATCCCCACTTGCAGCATTGTTGTCGTCAAAGCGAGAGGGCAGGAGCCCTCTCCCGCCAGCACCCAGGAGCCACTTGGTTTCTCAGCACCTTTTGCCATATTAGGTGTAACGCTTACCATATCTCTGCAGGAGCTTAAATGGCCTGAACACCCTTGTTTTCTTCAAATACTGGATATACAGGATCTTCCCCTGTCATGAAAGAGAGAAAAAAGGAGGGGGGCATGGAATTAATCTAATACAGGTCACTATACTATGGCTCTCCCCTTCCAACCTGCTGAGTGCCCTTATAATATCAAAATGTCCCGTGTCCCTTCTCACCTGTGTATTTTTATTAGGGAGCTCTCCGTCCTGCTTTCGTGCAGGGGTGCCTTGTTAATGAGGCACAAGAATACTCCAGACTGGAAAGCGTTGAAACCCTCAGGGAGGTAAGTGTCTTTATGGCTGGGGGAGCCTTTGCTGTAGTCAGTTGGGTGTTCTCTGAGGGAACATATTAACTGGAGAGATAGCTTCTCTTGGTGAAAGTCTAAAATTGTTCTCTTTCTTTGCAGGTTCGATGAGGAGAGAATCACACTTGAGGAAACAAGGGCGACGGCAAAGAAAAAACATGAAGTCTTCTCTTGAGGTAAGCATGCGCGCATAATTGGAAAGGCACGTGGTGATACGTGCCTTCGTGACCAAGCTGAAGATTCTCTCTCTGTGAGGGCAAGCTTTTGGAATGCTCGGAAAAGTTCATAGGAGTTTTGGGTAAGTAAGCGCCTAATGTTTTAAATGTTTTTCTTTAACTGTAATACCTTGTCTTGCAGGTTGAACAGAGGTTGAAGGATCTATGGTTAAGCCGCGGCTGAAGAAGGTAGTGGACTACACTGTGGAACTCAGAGGAAGACTCCACCTGCTGGAGGACTGCTGCTGCTGCGGAAATTCTTGTCAGGTACATTGAATCTTTGGTCTGTGAATTTTCTGTTAACTCGATAAGTTCATAACATGACTTTTCTATTGTCTTTACAGGTCTGTGAGCAGAGCCCTGGTGAGTGTTACATCGCTGTCAGCGGAACTAACGCAAAGCGCGTGTTACTGTGCGGGCGGGCCTTATATAGTCCTCCACGCCCAACTACTAGTTCCCTATTGCTACTCAGTCTGCGACCTGCAGGGCGACCATCTTAAGGGAATTAGTTAACCATTAGATCTCTATGGGAGCCCACTGTGAATCTGATACTGAGGATTGTGAAGAATGTCTGGTACGCCATGCTAGTAACCATCTAACCCCCATAGATCTGCACAAAGAACCCTTGCTAGCCTGCATACCTGGTCCCAAACCTTCAACCTTGGAGGTGATCATGACATTAGGCATAACGAGTGCGAGGAGTCTTGAAATCTAGCTTTTTGCCCTTCCACACCTCGGTGACCCACAGATCCTCATCAGAACTTTCAGCATCGATTACATCACCCGCAACATAGTTCCCAACAGCCGTTAGCCGCCGTTGTCCGCCTCTGCATTCCCTGTTGCTAGGTGACACCAACTACGGAGCCCAAAACCGCAACGTGACTCTGAACATATTCACTGCCTGCTTATTTTGAATAGCTAGCTCAGATTGGTCTGGCGCATTCACTTCTACCAATCCACCAAACCGTCAGGCGGAAGCCGGTTCTACGGCTCAATGGCCGTAGCTTAAGGGCCTACCTGTGCTGCCTGATTCCCCACTTGCAGCATTGTCGTCATTGAAGCGAGAGGGCAGGAGCCCTCTCTCTCCAGCACCCACGAGCCACGAGTGCGAGGAGTATTAGGCATGTTGGCAGTCCGCTCTGCACCTTATGTACACAGCTTCACAGGTGGAGTCAAGCAGAGTCTTTGAAGTCGCTGGTGCCTGGTGTCTGGAGCAGTAACTTTCCACTATCCATAGTGAAGTGGGCGTGCTCTGCTTAAAACCTGACTCAGAATCAAGCAGAGTCTTTGGAGTCGCTGGTGCCTGGTGTCTGGAGCAGTAACTTTCCACTATCCATAGTGAAGTGGGCGTGCTCTGCTTAAAACCTGACTCAGAATCAAGCAGAGGGTTTGGAGTCGCTGGTGCCTGGTGTCTGGAGCAGTAACTTTCCACTATCCATAGTGAAGTGGGCCTGCTCTGCTTAAAACCTGACTCAGAATCAAGCAGAGTCTTTGGAGTCGCTGGTGCCTGGTGTCTGGAGCAGTAACTTTACACTATCCATAGTGAAGTGGGCCTGCTCTGCTTAAAACCTGACTCAGAATCAAGCAGAGTCTTTGGAGTCGCTGGTGCCTGGTGTCTGGAGCAGTAACTTTCCACTATCCATAGTGAAGTGGGCCTGCTCTGCTTAAAACCTGACTCAGAATCAAGCAGAGGGTTTGGAGTCGCTGGTGCCTGGTGTCTGGAGCAGTAACTTTCCACTATCCATAGTGAAGTGGGCCTGCTCTGCTTAAAACCTGACTCAGAATCAAGCAGAGTCTTTGGAGTCGCTGGTGCCTGGTGTCTGGAGCAGTAACTTTCCACTATCCATAGTGAAGTGGGCGTGCTCTGCTTAAAACCTGACTCAGAATCAAGCAGAGTCTTTGGAGTCGCTGGTGCCTGGTGTCTGGAGCAGTAACTTTCCACTATCCATAGTGAAGTGGGCGTGCTCTGCTTAAAACCTGACTCAGAATCAAGCAGAGTCTTTGGAGTCGCTGGTGCCTGGTGTCTGGAGCAGTAACTTTCCACTATCCATAGTGAAGTGGGCGTGCTCTGCTTAAAACCTGACTCAGAATCAAGCAGAGTCTTTGGAGTCGCTGGTGCCTGGTGTCTGGAGCAGTAACTTTCCACTATCCATAGTGAAGTGGGCCTGCTCTGCTTAAAACCTGACTCAGAATCAAGCAGAGTCTTTGGAGTCGCTGGTGCCTGGTGTCTGGAGCAGTAACTTTTCACTATCCATAGTGAAGTGGGCCTGCTCTGCTTAAAACCTGACTCAGAATCAAGCAGAGTCTTTGGAGTCGCTGGTGCCTGGTGTCTGGAGCAGTAACTTTCCACTATCCATAGTGAAGTGGGCCTGCTCTGCTTAAAACCTGACTCAGAATCAAGCAGAGTCTTTGGAGTCGCTGGTGCCTGGTGTCTGGAGCAGTAACTTTCCACTATCCATAGTGAAGTGGGCCTGCTCTGCTTAAAACCTGACTCAGAATCAAGCAGAGTCTTTGGATTCGCTGGTGCCTGGTGTCTGGAGCAGTAACTTTCCACTATCCATAGTGAAGTGGGCCTGCTCTGCTTAAAACCTGACTCAGAATCAAGCAGAGTCTTTGGAGTCGCTGGTGCCTGGTGTCTGGAGCAGTAACTTTCCACTATCCATAGTGAAGTGGGCCTGCTCTGCTTAAAACCTGACTCAGAATCAAGCAGAGTCTTTGGAGTCGCTGGTGCCTGGTGTCTGGAGCAGTAACTTTCCACTATCCATAGTGAAGTGGGCCTGCTCTGCTTAAAACCTGACTCAGAATCAAGCAGAGTCTTTGGAGTCGCTGGTGCCTGGTGTCTGGAGCAGTAACTTTTCACTATCCATAGTGAAGTGGGCGTGCTCTGCTTAAAACCTGACTCAGAATCAAGCAGAGTCTTTGGAGTCGCTGGTGCCTGGTGTCTGGAGCAGTAACTTTCCACTATCCATAGTGAAGTGGGCCTGCTCTGCTTAAAACCTGACTCAGAATCAAGCAGAGTCTTTGGAGTCGCTGGTGCCTGGTGTCTGGAGCAGTAACTTTCCACTATCCATAGTGAAGTGGGCCTGCTCTGCTTAAAACCTGACTCAGAATCAAGCAGAGTCTTTGGAGTCGCTGGTGCCTGGTGTCTGGAGCAGTAACTTTCCACTATCCATAGTGAAGTGGGCCTGCTCTGCTTAAAACCTGACTCAGAATCAAGCAGAGTCTTTGGAGTCGCTGGTGCCTGGTGTCTGGAGCAGTAACTTTCCACTATCCATAGTGAAGTGGGCCTGCTCTGCTTAAAACCTGACTCAGAATCAAGCAGAGGGTTTGGAGTCGCTGGTGCCTGGTGTCTGGAGCAGTAACTTTCCACTATCCATAGTGAAGTGGGCGTGCTCTGCTTAAAACCTGACTCAGAATCAAGCAGAGTCTTTGGAGTCGCTGGTGCCTGGTGTCTGGAGCAGTAACTTTCCACTATCCATAGTGAAGTGGGCGTGCTCTGCTTAAAACTTGACTCAGAATCAAGCAGAGGGTTTGGAGTCGCTGGTGCCTGGTGTCTGGAGCAGTAACTTTCCACTATCCATAGTGAAGTGGGCCTGCTCTGCTTAAAACCTGACTCAGAATCAAGCAGAGTCTTTGGAGTCGCTGGTGCCTGGTGTCTGGAGCAGTAACTTTCCACTATCCATAGTGAAGTGGGCCCGCTCTGCTTAAAACCTGACTCAGAATCAAGCAGAGGGTTTGGAGTCGCTGGTGCCTGGTGTCTGGAGCAGTAACTTTCCACTATCCATAGTGAAGTGGGCCTGCTCTGCTTAAAACCTGACTCAGAATCAAGCAGAGTCTTTGGAGTCGCTGGTGCCTGGTGTCTGGAGCAGTAACTTTCCACTATCCATAGTGAAGTGGGCGTGCTCTGCTTAAAACCTGACTCAGAATCAAGCAGAGTCTTTGGAGTCGCTGGTGCCTGGTGTCTGGAGCAGTAACTTTCCACTATCCATAGTGAAGTGGGCGTGCTCTGCTTAAAACCTGACTCAGAATCAAGCAGAGTCTTTGGAGTCGCTGGTGCCTGGTGTCTGGAGCAGTAACTTTCCACTATCCATAGTGAAGTGGGCGTGCTCTGCTTAAAACCTGACTCAGAATCAAGCAGAGTCTTTGGAGTCGCTGGTGCCTGGTGTCTGGAGCAGTAACTTTCCACTATCCATAGTGAAGTGGGCGTGCTCTGCTTAAAACCTGACTCAGAATCAAGCAGAGTCTTTGGAGTCGCTGGTGCCTGGTGTCTGGAGCAGTAACTTTCCACTATCCATAGTGAAGTGGGCCTGCTCTGCTTAAAACCTGACTCAGAATCAAGCAGAGTCTTTGGAGTCGCTGGTGCCTGGTGTCTGGAGCAGTAACTTTTCACTATCCATAGTGAAGTGGGCGTGCTCTGCTTAAAACCTGACTCAGAATCAAGCAGAGTCTTTGGAGTCGCTGGTGCCTGGTGTCTGGAGCAGTAACTTTCCACTATCCATAGTGAAGTGGGCCTGCTCTGCTTAAAACCTGACTCAGAATCAAGCAGAGTCTTTGGAGTCGCTGGTGCCTGGTGTCTGGAGCAGTAACTTTCCACTATCCATAGTGAAGTGGGCCTGCTCTGCTTAAAACCTGACTCAGAATCAAGCAGAGTCTTTGGAGTCGCTGGTGCCTGGTGTCTGGAGCAGTAACTTTCCACTATCCATAGTGAAGTGGGCCTGCTCTGCTTAAAACCTGACTCAGAATCAAGCAGAGTCTTTGGAGTCGCTGGTGCCTGGTGTCTGGAGCAGTAACTTTTCACTATCCATAGTGAAGTGGGCGTGCTCTGCTTAAAACCTGACTCAGAATCAAGCAGAGTCTTTGGAGTCGCTGGTGCCTGGTGTCTGGAGCAGTAACTTTCCACTATCCATAGTGAAGTGGGCCTGCTCTGCTTAAAACCTGACTCAGAATCAAGCAGAGTCTTTGGAGTCGCTGGTGCCTGGTGTCTGGAGCAGTAACTTTCCACTATCCATAGTGAAGTGGGCCTGCTCTGCTTAAAACCTGACTCAGAATCAAGCAGAGTCTTTGGAGTCGCTGGTGCCTGGTGTCTGGAGCAGTAACTTTCCACTATCCATAGTGAAGTGGGTCTGCTCTGCTTAAAACCTGACTCAGAATCAAGCAGAGGGTTTGGAGTCGCTGGTGCCTGGTGTCTGGAGCAGTAACTTTCCACTATCCATAGTGAAGTGGGCGTGCTCTGCTTAAAACCTGACTCAGAATCAAGCAGAGTCTTTGGAGTTTCTGGAGACTCTGAGATCGGAGCCTGGAGCAAGGAACTTCAGTGCCCAACATGGCCACCCCCATGTTCATAATAAACAGAACAGCCTTCTTCATCCGATATCTGCTTCCACTCACATAAAGACGCGTGCCCAACCTCGTCGGGATCTCGTATTGGGAGAAGAAACACGGAGTTCGAGCGCAAACGAAACTGAAATGGAGGAAAATGCAAAGAGTTTTCTACAAGCGCCCTGGAGCAAGTGAAACTGCCAGTGCCAGCAGTGCTTGATGTTATCAGCATCACCTTCTCAGGATGTTCAAGTAAGTTTGTCCCGCTCTCTGAGTGCACCTCCTTGCGCCCGACCTAGGGCACTGAAATGTACCGTCGCTACTTTGTTTTCTTGTGATAAAGCTTGCGGTAAAGCTAATGAGTCTACTAACTCGGGAACAAACTCTGCGGACTAAGTGGCCCCTCTGTTGTCTTCCCACATTTCTACTCACTCTAATCTGTTGCCCGACTGCTCATCTGTGATGATCATAGACACTTCTAATGCTGCGTGTGGTCCAATGGACACTCAACATCACACTGGCTTGGTGGAAAGCATAGGGAATTATGAGACCGCACACGTAGATGACTTGACTCGAGTAGCCCAGATACACACAACTACGACCCAGCACAATGGTGGACACATTTTCGAAAGTACAAACACAATGAAAGGTACTCACCGAGTCCCCATGTTGCGTGTCCTTGGCTTGCGTGCTGGCGGACTGTTGACTGGTGTAGGCTCTGCAGTCACAAGGACACCTAATGACAAAATTGTGAACACTGGCCACCCTGCCCCTGTATACAGCCCTCAAGGTTCATTGCCCTTTACAGCTCGGAATTCTGCAACAACTATAGAACAGGAACCTTCGCGCACTTCTACCAAGATTACTCATGTGCAACGGGACATAGAGGCCGAAGGCGATGACGTCTTTCATGCACCCCTGCTCGATGCACTTGATCCTTTTATGCCCTTCGAAAACAATGCGCTGATTACTGAGAGCCTTACAATAGCCCATGTCTTGAATCTAATTGCGATAGAAGAAATTCACTTAATATAGTGAATAAGATTCTACAGGACCTTTCGCACTTAAATACAACAAACAAAACAGACAAACGCAAAGATTAGTGCTGTGATACTACAAAAGCAGCTAATGGAAACCGACCAAAAACTCATAAGGATGTTAGTCCTGAAAAATCACCCAAAATACGTTGGATAAGTGGTCTAAAAAAACGAAGAAGAGTCGACACAAGCTCTTCTCCCCAACTGACATGCTCACAAAGACGCTCAAGGACATCAATAACACATCCTATAAGATCTGTGTTCATAAAAGATCACCCAACCAGGCTTAGCGAAAGCTCCTCTAGTTCAACTTCTACTGACTCATCAATCATGGAGCACGATTATCTTAAGATATGAAAGACCACGTGCAGGGCTCGTACAAGGCAGACTGAACGAACAGATGACATAACAAAAAAGATCTTACACGACGTGCAACCAATCCTGATGTCCACCATGGCAATAACAATATCGCCATTTATTAAACTGTATGAACAAATAAATGACAATATCAAAGACCTGTCAACATTGGTGGCACTGATGAACTCTAAAGTGGTAAATCTTGAAAGTGATAACTACCACGAAATGAATGCCAGGATAGAAAATTTGCTGATCAGCCTAACGGACCAGAAAAAAAACTGCAATGTGGAAAAAAGATTGTTTGCTGAAGTGGCAAAAGAAGCCCTAACACTCCTTGGAATGAAAGAGCACGCAGTGGGAAACAAAAGCTAACAGATAAACCAAAAGATATCACCTCAGTTACAAAATAAAGAAATAACGTCACAAGAGGATCTGACAACAACAATTGTAAATGAACACACCCCAGCACTGCAAACATTAACCAACAAAGCTCAGGTCGCACGGACAACAAGTAGCCCTGTGGCTCTGACAATACAAACATCCAATGAGACGGTATCTGGCTCTAATGAAGATTATGACCTTTTAAAGAAAAACAAAGTTAAAGGTTTCATAAAAAACAAAATGAATGAGGCTGATGCTCTGTCACCATCTCAGATGAGACTGAGAGATTCAATCCAGATGGAACCAGCCTCCGACCCACTGGATGACTCAACTACAGCAACAGTCACCACTGAATCTTCATTTGCCAGTGCTGCTCAAAGCTGTAATAAGGCCACGAATCCTGCCTTACGCGACCATCAAACCTCAAACACCTCGGGAGACTTAGTGGGCCCTAACAAAACCAACCTTCAAGTCGACGGTTTGTGTATCTCTGAGGACAAAAATGCACCTGAAAATTATTCCATCTTTAACAAAAATGCCTCACTCTCAAAGCAAGTCGTGACAAAAAAGCCTGAACAAAAGAAAAACAAGAACCAACGCTCAAAAAATCATCGAAACTGTAACACCTCGAGGAAATTTTTGCGCAACTTAAAAGCCGTCAACCTAACGGTAAACACAAATGGGGATGTTACACATAAGGTTAAACAAACAGTTGACGCCGCAAAAACACTGGACAACTGTCCAAACGAGGAAATTGTCAATTGTGAAGACTCCACAAATGACTTGATGAATATGTCTATATATGATGACAACCGTTTGGACATTCAGGAAATACTGCCATTTGTTGAAACGACAAAAGCTGACTAGTAACTTCGAAACAATTGCTAACAGACCAATCGGAGACCTACAAAGGAGCCGAAGATGGAAGAATCTGTACCCTGACTCAACCAATGCTTTTTGCTTGTAATACCACTGCAAAATCTAACCTTACATTTTTGACGTTGAGTGAGAGATGGAATAAACTCAACCAACAGCATGGCTGAACACAACAGGAGGGTTCAAGAACTCGCTTCACTGCGGTCTCACCCAACATGGCAGCGAGCCCAACGTCCCCCTGTATAAACAGACCTAAAGTAAATTTCCACCATTACCCACAAAAGCCATCTCTAAAGCACGAAGTTGATGACCACCGAGCTGAAAGTGACGGCAAAAACCAAGATCCCGCACTTGTCAAAAAAGATTCAAGGAAATCAGAATCCAGGCAATACTCTACCTTAAAATTAGATTTGGAACGACTTGTGAGTACTGATAACCTTATTTTAAATCGACAGAATGTGTTACATCTATTTCATCACATCCCGAGCCCCAGAACGATTGTGTCTGATGACCTGAAAATAGTAGAATTCACTGGAGAGGCCGAAAGTGACAAAGTGATAATACACCTAAACTCTAAAATCGTCCATAACATACTGCTTGAGGCAACTGGGAGTCTACTATCATTGGGCTTTGATATCTTTGAATTCACTGACAGACCCTCCGGCTTGAAAGACTGTAAGAAAAACTTTCACACAGTGAGAAGCGACCTGAGTACAAGTCCCAAATCATTCACACAAATGAATTCGAAGAACTCAACAAACGTTGCTGCATCTAAGCCTGTATTCCTAACAGAAAATAAATGTCTAACAACCGAGGGCGTAAATACAACAAACAACGCCACAATCAAACAACAAATTAAAATAACGGTTGGGTGTGACATAAGACCCAAAGCAAGTTCCGAGCAAAAGCTTGATGACTGACTTTGGCTTGCTGAAGCCCTAAGAGTGAAGAATTCGAAAAAAAACTGTATCATAATGCAAAGCCTCTAGGGAAGAGTCTTTGCTCAAGTTTGGAACGTGGAATACAAGAGGTTTCAAACACCTTTTCCAAAACAACTGGACGCGCGAGATTGATTTAATGTGTCTGCAGGAAACATGGCTTCTGGAGAAGCCCCTGTCAGATGAATACGAGATTGCCTTTAATCCAGCGATGGGAAACTCTAAGGGCAGACCAATGGCTGGCCTACTAACATTAGTACGAAAGGCGTCTGGCTCTCGAATTATTAAATCAAGAAACGTATCTGCTTACATACAAGTTTCTGAGATTCTCCATCAAACACAGGGATCAATTTACATCATCAATCTATATTGGCACCATATAGCCGCAGGATCAACGTCCTTCATCGACCAAGTCGACACTCTGATCGATGAAGTTTACGAGGAATTATCCAATGCTGGAATCTTTGTCTGTGGTGACCCGAACATCAATTGCCTTAACTCAAAAAATAGAACTCTTGACAAACTTGCAGACAGTTGGTGTCTCGAAATGGACTCGAGAAATATTCACATGCTAAATGGCAACACTAAAGGCGACATGCCTGCTCAACACACCTGGAACCGACTAAATCAACGTTAATTTCTAGATTACATATTTGTGTCAGATAACATACACAGACAAGTTGTCAGCATGAGAGTCCTAAAAGGACTCCCGAGTGATCACAAGATGCTAAAAATGATCATGCAGGTTAGAACAATAACAAAGAACATCTCCTGGCATTGGAATGCCAACGTCGAATCGAACAGAGCGAGACTCCATCTTTCCGACAATGAGACAAAATCAATTGTAAGACAATTCCGTGTACAAAACATCGAAATCGAATACGAACCCTTGCTAACACAATACATTGAGAAGAAGTAAGGTTTGAAACATCACAAATTCTCATCGAAACACGTATTCGATCTAGAAATATGTAAACGCAAGAGATTGATGAGTCAAGACTTAAGGAAGCTCTACACAGAAGATCCAGCCGAACTCAAAACAAACAAAAAACTAGTGAAACAAAGGTATACAAATTGGTTGATCTCACATCGTCAGATCACGCTCCAAAATGACTCAGAACTCATGATGGCAAAATTAAAGAACAAAACCTCCCGTGATTTTTGGAACTTGATCAACAACGAAAGTGGAACACATGTCTCACTAAAGGCCAATAGACTGGGTCAAACACTATAGTTTGCTGTATAGCGAAAAAGGTGTTTTCCGAGAACCTGACTTGCCCGCTCTAACACATTAGAACCTCGAATTTAAAAAAACTGACATCATGGCCATTCTAAAAAATGTGAGTTCCTTGCGAGCACCAGGGCCTGAAAGCCTTACAAATCACACCCTCAAACAGAATCCCGAAGACTGGGCCGAAATATGTTCTATCTTATTTGACAGGATCAACTCTAAATGTGAGTCACCAACGTCATGGAAAAGTTCTGTGATAGTGCCCATATTTAAAAAAGGAAACAGGGCAAATCCTAACGATTACAGACCAATAGCACTCTTGGGTGTCTTAGGGAAGGTATATGCAACTATGCTACAAATAAAACTACTCAACTGGATCTCTGAGTCAAACCACATAGAGCTAAGACAAACTGGATTTGTGAAGGGAGTAGGATGCGGGTTAAACCTACTAATCTTAAACCTCCTGAAAATGGAGGCCATAAGAAGAAAAGGCAAAATGTACTTGGCACTGATTGACTTCTCTCATGCGTTTGACTGCATAGATAGAGAAATCTTATGGACGAAAATGAAGAGCTGGATCTGTCCACCTGACTTGTTGGCGGCCATTAAAGACCTGCACACCAGAACAAATGTCAGGATTCGATTAGATTAATCTGGTACACTGTCCAGGGCAATTCCCACATTTTGTGGCATCAAACAAGGGTGCCCGTTGGCATCAATCATTTTCAACATGTTTATATCAGACATTGGCCTTACCATCGAAGACGTGTGTTCATTTCCTCCTAAAATACACGGCAGCCATGTGAGCTGGCTGTTATATGCCGACGACTTGTTGCTTCTAGACGCCACTCCTATTGGTCTCCAACAAAAACTTGGTGCTTTAGAAAAATATGCCAAGAACAACAACCTTTGTTTCAATAAGAACAAGTGCGAGATATATATATATATGTATATATATATTTTTTTTTCTTTTTTTTATTAAAACGTCAGCACAGCGAACCCTAAAAGCAAGCTGACAGGACTCCAAACTTTTGTTACAGCAAATTCTCCTGACCTTTTTCCTCTTTCACAAAAAGAATGGTCAACAAATCATAAAACATCAGCCTCATTTATGAAGCTAAGAAAAGAAGACGGCATTGCCATGGAATAGATTAGATTAAGAAAATTCATTGTGAGGCAACATTCTCGTTTAGTTGTAAGGAATCCGCAAGAGTCCACGATAACATTCATTTAGAGGCAACATTCTCATTTAGTTGTAGAGAATCCAAGAAGTCCACTATTGCACAAGTTAATTTAAAATTGTGCCCTCAATGGTGTATGACCACCAGCTCTGATCGTCGGATTCCACGGGTACGAAGAGATTTTGGTCTTGCAGAATCTGAGAACAGAAACGAAAGGGAGAACATTTAAATGGTGCCTAGGACTGGAAGCCTTGAATATCGTAACCAACACCAGATACCTGGGGATGCAGATCAGTGCCCACATTGATGATAGACCCTGGGCGGAGAAAGCAAAAACAAAATGAAACAGCTTGCATGTCAAGCAATTATCATTAACAACAAATATGGAAAATTCTCACTAAAACCAGTGATACATTTCCATAACCAAAAAGCAACTCCGGCATTAATATTTGGTGCCAAATGCGCCTTGGGGTGTTCGTATGATCTCTGGGCATCCCTGGAAAACACATTTTGGTCAAAAGTCCTGAAAATTCCAAAAGGGACAGCCACAGTATGTATACGATATGAGCTGGATCTTCTTTCCATAAACACACAAATTTGTTGGAATACTCTTGCACTATACCGTAGGACCACAATGCAAGACGCTGCCCCCCAGTTCTCAATTTTTCTTTTTTTTTAAACTTTAGTTTTTATTTGCATTTTGATATAACAAACAACAAAAAGAACTGCTCAACCCCCCTTGCCCCCCCTCCCTTTGTAACCCCACCCCGAACCCCTCCCACCCCCCCTTTCCGTGTCCATTCCAGTGACTTCTTCATGGGAGACTCCCTACGTTGGCTCCGTCTCTTGAGCCTCGAAGGCGATGCGATTCGTGACAGTGTCGTCAGCTGACTTATTGCCGCCGTTCCCCAGGTCGTGGGGACCCCGCTCAGGGTGTCCTGTATACGGGGCTAAACCCGTTCCCTTATGGGTGGGCACCTTTCCTTGAGATCAATGAACGTCCCATCCCCAGGATTGCTGCACCGCGTACCAGTCCGTGAGGAATGAGCTAGTGTCATTATTCACCATGGCGGTTAGTTTGTCCATCAGAAACATGTTTTGTACTTTTTTCAGCCAGTCCTCCTTGGATGGGGCTTCCGGACTCTTCCATTTCTGGGCCAGAGCAACTCTGCCAGCTCTCAGCATGGTTTCCCACATCCTTGGATATCGGTGAAGCTCTGTTTCCTCCGGGGGGAGGCCCAGCAGAATCGTTAGGGGATCTAGTGGCAAGCGGTCTTCTGTTACTTCCACTATCCAGTCCCTCACCGACTCCTTTCGGGCAGAGCCACCACATGTGGCCTCTGGATCCTATCTGCCCACAACCTCTCGGGCACCTTGGTGACACCCCTGAGAACATTTTTGACAGTTTTACATGGTCTCTGTGCCACCCCTGTAATATCTTAAAGTTATGCTCCATGTCCAAGGTGAATAGGTTCCTGTGAAATGCTATCTTGAATATTTTGGCCCAGGCGTCCTCTGAAATTTCCTCGCCTGCCAGGTCGTTCCAGAACGAGCGGAAGCACCTTCTTCCTTGTAAATTGTAGGTATTTAATATTTTATACATAATAGACACCGCCCCCTTCCTGGAAGTCGCTGAGTCAAGGAGCTTCTCGAAGGGAGTCAACTGCCTCCTCAGGTTTGGGCCCCATGATTGGTCGCAGAGGATGCCCTTCAGGCGGAGGTATTCGAAGATGGAAAGTGATCCTTGTCCGAGAGCATCTCTCAGGTCCTCGTAAGACAGGAATTCGCCTTCTCTGAACATCTGCCCAGCCCACTCCAGTCCCCTGTCTGACCAGATCTGAGAGTGCCTGAACCCCTGCCCTCCCAGGTTGATAGGATGGCCCCAGGGAGAGATCATCGGAGACGGCCATGTGGTGAGGTAAGCGGTACGGGGGCCCTCTTTCCAGATGTCCCAGAGGACTCCCAGGGTCGGGTGGGATCGAAGGTGTTTCGGGATCGTCCTGCGTGGCGCCCATAGGAGGTCTCGGACCTTTAGGGGGTGGGCGTCCATATCCTCTAGATAAGACCAATACGTTCCCAGGCCCTCTTTCATGTGCTCCAGGAGGACGCGCAGTTGGGCCGCGCACAAGTAAAGATGGAAGTCCAGTAGCCCAAATCCACCCTCCTCCCATAGCAGAGTCAGCGTGGCCCTTCCAGTTCTAGGGGTTTTCCCCTGCCATACAAAGTCTCGTACCCCGTTCTGTAGATCTCTGAAGCTCTGTGCTGGGACTTTAGTCGGGAGTGCTGTAAAGAGGTACAGGAGCCGTGGCAGTATGTTCATTTTGACTGCAGTCATCCGGCCGTACCAAGAAAGGATCATCTTCCCCCATCTCCTCAAGTCTGAAGTGATCACCGCAATCATGGGGTCGTAATTGGCTGCTCCCAAGTTCGTAAGGTCCCTGGTGAGAAGTACCCCCATATACCTTATGGCGACCTTCCCCACCTTAATCCCGTGAAACCTGTCCAGAGGGTCTAGCACTGGGTCTGTTGTTCTCATTGGGAGCATGACAGATTTCCCGGTGTTTATTTTTACGCCAGAAAAGCGTCCAAATGCCGAAACCAGGGCCAGGAAGGGGGAGAGCGAGGAGCCCGGGTCCACCAGGTAGGCCAGGACATCGTCCGCAAACAGGGAGAGCTTGAATTCGACTTCACCCCTTTTAATACCCTTGATATCCGGGTGGGCTCTGACCGCTATTGCCAACGCCTCCATCGTTAGGACATATATCAGGGGAGAGAGTGGGCATCCCTGCCTCATCCCTCGGGAGAGGGGGAATGATTCGGACAATATCCCATTCACCTGTACCCTTGCCGTTGGGGCTCTCTAGAAAGCAGTTATCCAAAGCATGATGTGAGTTCCAAAGCCCATCCTGCGGAGGAGGAGTCCCATATAGCGGCACTCCACCCTGTCGAAGGCCTTCTCTGAGTCCAAGGAGAGGACACATGCGTCTAATTCCGACGACTGAGGGAAGTGGAGCAGGTCTATTGTTTTACGAATGTTATCTGACCCCTGCCTTCCTCTGATAAAGCCCACCTGGTCTCCCTGGACTAACTTCGGCATTATACCCTCCAGCCGCCTCCCCACCACCTTGGCCAAGATCTTAACGTCAATATTTAATAGTGATATGGGGCGATAGGAGGAACAATCCGCTGGATCCCTTCCCTCTTTGGGCAAAACCGCTATCACGGCCCCCATCATGGACTCAGGGAGGATGTCCCCCTCTAGCACTGCGTTGAAGACCCTCGCTAGATATGGGGCCAGAGAGGAGCGAAATCTCTTGTAAAAGAGAACTATGAAGCCGTCCTCCCCCGGGGAAGTTCCCACCTTCATCCCGCTAATCACCTTGTCCACCTCATCCTCGGTTATCGGGCCCTCCAACCCCTCTGTCATCTCCCTCGAGAGGGATGGAATCTGTATGGAGTTCAGAAAGTTTTCTATCTGGGTGTCGTCCCCATCGTATTCGGATGAGTAGAGGGTTCTGTAGTATTGGCGGAAAGCCTCTCCTATATGGGGAGAGTTGCAGCCAAGGAGCCCCCGGGCGTCCCTCACCTACTTCAACCTCCTGCTTCTCTGGACCTCCCTCAACTTCCAGGCTAGGATGCTATCCGCCTTGTCCCCTTTCTCATAATATTTTTGTTTAACCATATGAAGGCTCCTCTCTGTTTTGTGTAGGAGTAGATCTTTTAGCTGGAGCCTATAGTCCTCCAGTGCGGCCACCCAGTCGCGCTCTAGGAGTTGTGTCGGGGATCCACCCGGTTGGAGAGGGGCTATTTTTTCTCGCAGGGCTTTCTCCTGGACCTCTCTCTCCCTCTTCTTCAGAGCGCCTATTTTTCTCAGGACCCCTCATAGAGTTGCCTTGAAGGCGTCCCAGAGCGTATACGTGGCCACCTCCCTGTTATCATTAAGCTCAAAGAACTCTGTTGTGGAGTCCAAAACCTCCTGAGCAATTACCTCATCTTTTAACAGGGCGTTGTTGCATTTCCAGCGCCCTCTGCTTTTCCTGTTCCAACCCATTGCGATGGTGACTCGGGCCATGTCGTGGTCTGACCAGGGGACTGGGTCTATCCTGTAGCCTGCTACGTACGGACGAAGAATTTCGTCCATTAAAATGTAGTCTATCCTGGAAAACAAGTTATGTATGGCTGAGTAGTAGGTAAAGGAGGGGATCCCTGTTCTGGGGGTCGGGATTGTATCCATCAGGCCCAGGTCCTCATTCACTCTCCGGAAGCTCTGAGCCATGGCCTCTTCTGTGGGCCTGGGGTTGAGGGGGCCCATCCGCTTCCTATCTATGGAGGGGTCCAGGACCATGTTGAAGTCACCCCCTACCACCAGCGGACCTTGCATGAATAGCCTGAGCTTGTCCCTAACTTCCTCCCAGAATTGGGCCTGGCCCTCATTCGGGCCATACACCACTGCCAGGGTAAGGGGGGACCCCTGTAGGGAGCCCCGTATCAACAGGTAACGGCCTTCGGGATCTTTCAAGATCGCCTCCTTCTCGAACCCTACGTTCCTTCCTATCAATATGGCCACCCCCCTTTTCTTAGTCATGTGGGATGCATGGAAGACCTCCTCTATTCCTCCCCCCCGCAGCCTGGGTTCCTTCCCCCTTGCCCAGTGTGTTTCTTGCACGAATAGTAGGTCTAGTTTCGCCCGCTTGAACTCTCTGCAAATCAGAGATCTTTTCGTGGGGGTGTTCAGCCCCCGCGCATTCAGGGTACCCACTCCCAGGGCCGGGCGGCTGTCAGCCATAATCAATGTTTCGTGCCCTGATGGTCAACAACTTCGCATCGATTCTCCCTTCTTGCTCCCCTTGATTCACCGGTTGGACACTACTGGAATGTTCCCCCAACTGACCCCCAAACCCTTTCCCAAACAAACAAACCCCAACTAGTTCGTAAACTCCCACCCCGTGCCCTGGCGTCCAGCCAGATAGTTCCGCCATTTCTGGCATTTTGGCCGGACCACCAGCCTGCCCCTCTCGGCCAGGCGATCATTGCAAATCCCCTTCTTATGAGCCCCCCCCGATTTCATCCCCGCAATTGCCCCCACTTTACTTGCTGTTCAGTGGGATTCTGGCTTCAATCTTGCCTTCCGATGTTCCCCGGATTACCACCCTGTAGGTGATCAGCTAACTTTGGTCGTCCCAGAAGACCACACTTTTGCACCAGTGCTGGCTAGGACCCCTTGGTGATCATCCCTCTGAGTCATTCCGCTCTGCCTCTTTCGCTGGTGAGGGTGTGCTCATTTTCCTAAATTTCCGTGCCCCAGATTTCTTCCTTCTTTCGCCCGATGGGCACGGACCATTTGCTCCACCCGTAGCCGGCCCTGATGGCCGCCTTCGGGGGGATGTATCCACCACGTAATCCTGGATGGCTCCCTTGATGTCTTCCTCCGTTATCAACGTCGTCCGTTGGCCCTGGTATTCGAAGGTTAGGGAGAAGGGGAAGCCCCATCTGTATCGTACTCCCTTCTCTTTCAGCAGCTGTGTGAGGGGGCGGCACATCCTGCGTTTGGATAATGTGTATGCGGAGAGGTCCCTCCCGTCCCGACCTCCTGAGTTGGCGGGCCGTGGCTCTGTCTTCCGGCTTTGCGGCCGCTCGGGCCCTCTGCGGCGCTCCTGCTGAGTCTGCAGCGCCGGATCTCTGCTCTCCAGGGGTCCTCAGACCCCGCTGTTTCGCTCTGTGGGGGCCCCAGGGGTTCTCCCTGCACTCTGGCTCACTCTCTCGCCGCAGGAGGGTTTCGGGGGGGGCTCAGTCCCTTTTAAGACCTGGCCGTTGGAGGAGCATGGGAATCAGGTAGCCATTGCCTGCGCACCCCTGGTGGCCTCTCCCAGTTCTCAATTTTACATCAACCAGGAAACGGCAACCCATAATCTCTTTTATCTCAATGGTCCAAACGATGCGACAGCATACTGAATGATCTAGACATGGACCTCCTAACTCTACAATGTAATCCAGACATAGGGCCTCATCACGAGTCTGGCGGTAACCCTTTAATGTGGCGGTACCACTATTACCGCTGCATTTAAGGGTCCGCCAGATCATGGCTTTGGCGGATTTCCCCCCAGCTCTGAGCTGGGGGGAAATCTGCAGCAAAATTGCCAATTTTCGGCGTGATTACTGCCAGCGGGAAATCCGCCGGCGGTAATAGTGCACATTTTCCCCATTGGGCCCAATGGGGAATGAAGAATTCCCGAATGGGCCCATTGGGGAATGGGCAATAACCCTTCCGCCAAACCCATGATCCGGCACTAATAGCACCGGAGGGTTTGGCGGTAGGGCTAATAGCGCCGGCGTTACCGCCCAACTCGTGATGAGGCACTTAGTAAAAACAAAAACTATGGAGGCTTGACTGGATCATAACACAAGAACAGCGATCAAACCAAAGGCTGATGAAAGATGTTCCACTCGAAGCCAGAAGGTTCAACGAACGTTCACATTTTGTTGAACACTTTCCAAACTCTCATCACAGATCCACATTCTTGTGTTTTCGCCTAAACGCATTTAAAACCGAAGAAAGACTAATCGTCTGGACCAAAAACTACAATCAAGATCTAAGCTGTAGATTCTGTTCTCAACACGAAGAAACCATGAAACATCTGGTTCTGTTTTGTAATGCTATTCAAGACGTAAGAATACAACGTCTGTCGACATTTATTGAAAGTCAACAAACACTCAGCAGTGAGGATTGGTGGCAGATGTTGTTCTATGGACAAAACAGAAAACTAACCTATGCCCTATTGTTCTTTTTAGAGGATTTGAAAGAGCTACTGTCCAACACACCTAGTGGACTTGAATAACCAACAGGCTGGGAGGATGTTGTTATACCCCCACACAATCAACCAGAGGGGTGGATTCTCAGCACCTTAGTGTATTTTGATCTCCTGTACTCACGATAAAGTACAATCAAGACTTGGTGAAATGTTTGGACAAAAGAACAGATGTGTGTTCGTTTTTTTCTTTTTCCTCTTTTCTTTTATGTAATGATGATATGTTTTTTAAAGGTTTAATCAAACCAATAAAAATAAAAAATATATAAAAGTACACAGCTTCAATGCCGGTAAGACACTTGGATATGCTATCCTGCGGCCTCGCTCACATGCATGCGGCAATGCCACTAGTCTTAAATGCACCTCTCCCTGTAAGCCAATACCTGCATTCTAATTACCACTTGTGAAGCCTATTGTGCATTCAAATACTCGCCTAAGTGGTCTCATACCCAAGCGCTCCACACCCTCCTCGCACCTCCTGCCTCGATTATTGAAGTATCTACCTCCAAAACTGTCTAGTACCTCACTGCACTGCCATGCTGCACAGCAGACGCAACCCATTGCATTGTTCCTAGACCGACATAGTGCACACCTGCCCTCACTGCCACTAACTACATTTGCTGCAACTGCGACATCACTCGAGTACGTTTTACTTTTGTTTGTATATGCTTGTATATTATAGAGAGTTCTGCTTGCATTCCTTTCTGCAGTATTACAAGCTTGCAATACCCGCTGTTATGTCTTGGTCATCACTTGTCACCACACCCTTTGTAAATATAGTACTGTATAACAATTTGATTACGATCTGAACATTATTGAACACCCCAACCAGGTACCTGGCTCCAACAAAGATCGCAGCACTAACCTTAACAATCTGCCACCTTAGCTCCTTCATGCAAGTGGGACATACCTTCACCACCGCTGGTTGCTAACACAACCATCACCAACATGGATACCACCCTTCCAACTACATCTCGGCTATTACCTCACCCAGATCAAATCACACCTACCTACTTCCTGCCACCATTATTTCCCACAATGGTTAAACCCATTCCAGTGGACTGCATAACCACTTTACCATCGGACCCCATGCCCCCTGCCCAATGGATTGAACTATTTGCCACTAGAACCAAACCTAATCAACCCTGCCAGACCAGCCTCTGAAATTACAGGCTAAGATCTAGGTTTGCAGACAAAAGGCACTGCCATGGGTGCAGCTTTTGCCCCTAGTTTGGCAATCCTGTTCATGGCTAAATTCGAAAGGGACTTTGTACTTTCAAACCTTAACATGTGGCAGTCTCAGATCAGCCACTGGTACCGGTACATAGATGATGTTATTTTCATCTGGACCGGTACCACCTCTCAACTAACAGCATTCTGGACCTGGCTGAACACATGTAACACCGACATCCAGTTTACCATGGACCATAGTAGCTCTGAGATTAAATTCCTGGATCTATCTATTCGACTGAAAGATGGCAAACTACTATGTGACCTATACCGAAAACCTACATCCAGGAATACTTTATTACATTATGCCAGCAATCATCCTGCTCACACCAAGGACAACCTACCCTATGGTCAATATCTCCGAATACGTAGGCATTGCACCATGCCCGAAGACTTCAATCGACATGCTGAGAGCCTTACCACCCGATTACGAGTAAGAGGATACCCCAGAAAACAGTTGGAACAGGCCAAGAAGAGAGCCTGCAACAGTAACAGAGATACTCTCCTCCAATTACAACGGGACATCACTGACATCAAAGAAGACCGTCTCACCTGTGTTGTTACCTTCGGCACTCACACTTCACAAGTAAAGAAAATTATCAATAAACATTGGCACATAGCACGCCTGAAACTACTGGGTGAACCAACCCCTAGATTTGCCTACAAACGGGCCAAAAATATCAGAGAATACTTGGTGCACTCCCAATTTCAACCGAGTAGAAATTCCACGCAGACACTAAGACCACTACAAGGCCATCACCCTTGTGGCAGCTGCGTGGCATGCCAATTTACAAAAAAGATGAGCAGTTTTCAAATCGGACAACGGAAATGGACACTGAGGGACCTCACTAATTGTAAGAGTCAGAATGTGGTCTATTGTATTGAATGCCCTTGTGGCCTTCAGTACATAGGCCAAACCACAAGAGCAGTCAACATTAGGATCTCTGAACACAGGTCTAAAACCAGATGCAAAAACCTAACAGCGCCCCTAGTGGAACACTTCATAGTGGCCAACCACACACCGAATAACATCCTCTGGTGGGTAGTTGAGAAAATTAAGGGAAGCCCCGACACCCAACAAAGCCTTCTGAGAAAAGAATCCAGATGGATTCACCGGCTGGACACTTACCATCATGGTTTGAACGAAATTTTCCAACCGGTAGTATAACAACACCCCCTACATAGGTACCCCCATGGTGGACTTGCGCAACATCCCTGATACATCGCCAGCGCCACTGCAACGCTAAGGGAATAAGCTCCAGCTATTGAAATGCAACCCACTTGGGGGTACCCCTCCTATAGACCACGCACTACGGCAACAAGAGTGCTCTGTTCTATGACCAATTCCCACCATTTAATATCACAACATCCTCAGACAGAATGACACCTTGCTTCGCTTTGACCTAGCGCTGCTCTTGAGCCTTAGCCACCCTGATTTACAATCCCCTCTCCCCCATTAACATTGAGACCCTTCCACCAGTCAGCACCTTGCAAGCTACCTTTACTGCAAGCTTACCACCCGATAGGCTAGGTCAGTCCCCACACACCTTGGGTCCATGACCTCATGCCAACGAATATATGCCTTGTGCATCCCAATTTTTCTAAACCCAGCACTCCATACACTTTAGGCAGTACACGTTTAAGAGATTGATACTCCCACACACCCCATATTTGTCTTTCGGAAACACAGGGACACGCATCTCTCTCCACAAACACCCACCAATTTTAGCCCACTTAACCCACCGTGGCACTCAGCTGTCACAGGGAACCCTCCGAGAAGGGTGGAGATTGGTAAACACACTCGGCAGACGTTGACTTTTCTGATGCGCCCTGTGCACAGCCCCCCTTCTCCCCCTCTGTAACCTCGAGTGGCTTACACGTGTGATTGCCATGACAACGACTACAAACACGACTTTGACGCATGCGCGATCACCATAGTTACGGGCATATCATTATGCAGACGCTGAGCGCGCACACCTTTCAACCCAGTCAGCACGGACGTGACGGCGTGCCTCCCGCTTCTCCTCTGCACCAGTTCCTGCTGACTCATGCGGCAATGAACACGCTGAGCAAGAGGTAAGCCCTCTCCGGCGAATCCCGCCGAGCGCGCACACAAGCCCTCTCTCTTACTCTCTCCAGCCACATCACACTGGTCTGACAGCATGCTCACCCCTCTACTCGGCATGCTGCTCGGCACGCTGCTTTATGCGGCCGTCGTTTAACAGCAGCAAGAGACAAATGCCGGGCGTCGATGTATTTATGCACTGCAATGCCTCGTTATACTTTGTCTCCTGCAATGAAATTTGGCACCAGACTATCTATGCACGCATTGGTAATTTTTCAAAACTCAGCCCTATTACCCTAAATATATGTTTCTATTAAACACCAACCCCACATTGAAGCAACATTTACAGCTATCTAGCTGCTGTATCATATTACCAATCTGACCTTAAAGAGGTCCCGGTATTCTGCCTGTGCTCTCTCCCTGTAGGAGCCATTCGCAAGTCAGCACCGGTCCACAACCTATACCTGATGCCGACAGGATTGGAATATACCAAAGTAACGATACTGCATCCAAATCACATACAATAGAATTTCCTCTAATGTTACTTCTAAATTTTGAACCAACGGATGTACAGCATTAATTCTTCAATACCATCAGATGAGACACTGGCACTCTACTCATATAGTTTCACTTTCTTTAAATCTCTATAGAGACACCCAGATGTGATTTTGACTGAAAATCCTCACTGGTTACCTATGCGGTTGGTCCTGTTGCCTGGTATCCACCCCTGTGTGGCCTGAACCTGAGCACTTGGGATTTGAAGCACTGGCAGGTAAACCTCCCGACCGGTGCCGAGAGTTTTAATGATAACATTAGTGGCCTAATACTATGAGCACCCGCAGTACTACTCCACTCACTTGATATCCATATATTCTTTACAGGGTCCCTAAATAGGATCCCTGATGAAGGCGGACCTATTTCAATAGACTACCGCCGAAACGTGAGGAATACAGGGAACTGAACTGAACACACATATCCCTGTCCTCTGGAACCTTTTTTTGATCCAACCAACAATCCTCACGTTGGCAAGGATAAAGATATCTTGTACCTAATGACCCTGCAGCATTAACTGCTCTGTACAAATAATTGAAGGAGGGACAACTAAAAGCTCCCACCATGGGACCTATGATGCAATGTTTTCATTGAACCACTACCATGCATCTGATTTCTCTGCATCCCATCTTTTAATACATGTTTTTCTAGTGATTTAACTAAACAACATTGTCTTTTTGCTTTTTGTTTCTGTTTCTGCTATATGCATGTCTCACAATATTTCTCTGTACTTTTTGAACTCTCAACTATATGTACCATGTGGATGTATTTATTCTTTTTTATGCCCTTGGTTGAGATTATAACCATGTTGATTTTTTGTAATGCTTCTTGCTAAAAATACATGATTTATACCCTTTTGGAATTAGAAATGGACTGTTTGTTTTTCCTATCCATATAACAATTCCTTGTTAACCTTTGCAATAATTACCCAAACGCTTGTTTTTGAAACAAACAGCAATTTCACTAAGCGAGTGGAAATCTATGAATAGCGGATGATTCAGTCCTAGGATTTCCAGAATATGGAAACCTAATTCCCCTTCTAAATAAATTAATGCTAGTGGACAGATCCAGAGAATTAAATATCTGTTCACTTAATGTTTATGATTTGAAACAGTATCAGAAAGGGTACATTCTTTCGTTAAGATCTAGGTTTAACAAAACTCCCTCATCCACCTCCACCGCAGGCAATACGTTGTACTTACCAACACCCTGCAAAAGCAAGACCACACCTAAACCCAATGCAGATGCCATTGAGAAATCGATACCTAAACCACAAATCCTCTGCCCTGACCGCCAAGACAAGAAACTGCCAATGATCAAAGGTGCCCTTATCAATGCCAGATCGCTGGTTGCCCACGCCACGGACATCGCTGATCTCATCACGGCTAACCAGCTAGACTTCCTAGCCATTACAGAGACCTGGCTTTAGCTTGCAGCAGGACCTTCTCTCTCCTTAGCAATTTCGGAGAATTATTCCATTCTAAGAGCAGAGAGAGAAACCTCCAGAGGCGGTGGCGTTGCCATCATCGCCAAATCTAATCTGGGATTAAGGATCACACAGCACCCTTCATTCCCATCTGGCAACCTTTTGGCACTAAAACTACCTCTTTCAGCCTCTCGCACTATCAAAATACACCTAATATATAGGCCGCCCGGACCCATCTCGACATTTGAGGACACCAAACCAGGCTTGCAAATTATAATACTTGGAGACTTCAACCTTGGCCTGTATGACCCCAATGACGCCAATGCCACTACCCTTGGCAACGCCATCTTGGAGGAAGGCCTCACCCTCAGTATCAACACGCCCACTCACATCAAAGGTCGAATCTTAGATTGGATTGCCGACATTAATTGCTCTACCGCTATAACATCCATCGTACCATGTGCATGGACGGACCACCATTCCAATTCTACCACTCTAATGGCCCCTCCAGCCTTAACGAGAAACAAACGTAATATCACAGTCGATAAAATATTACCACTCCTTCATCCCATCACTAAAATGACAAATCTCTGCACAGACCCCGTAGCGTTAGTGGAGCTTTACAGCTCTACACTTAACCTAGACATTGGGCCTCATTCCGAGATTGGAGGCAGTCATGGTGCTATTTGCGCCATGACTGCCTCCAATAACGGTACTGGCACCGGTCTCTTTCCGACCGAAATGGGGGTTTTCCGGTGTAGTCCGACCCTGGCGGGACCGGTAAGTCCCCATTGAAAATTCCATTCCCCATTCCCATTTGAGCCCCCAAGGGGCTCAATGGGAATGGGGAAGTAGTTAATAACGGTACCGCAATTTGCAGTACCGTTATTAGCTCCTTAGTCCCTTAGCGGCTCCCGTTAAGGGCGCCTGGTAAAACCAGGCACCCATAGAGGGATCCGCTAAGGGACCTCGCAGTAGGGCGGTAAGAGAATACCGGCACCGGTCTCCTATCCGGTGCCCGGTATCCCTTACCGCCCTACTCGGAATGAGGGCCATTGACTCATAGCGCCGCTAAAACTCTGCAAACGGAAACCACAAGCTCACCAGAACTCCTGGCTCACTCCAAGCCTCAAAGCTACTCAAAACCAAACAAAAAAGACACACAGAATCCCTCTGGAAAAATAACCCAATCGGAGCAGAACAAGGAGAATCTCAATAATTTATCCGCTAGATACAAACAGGAGATCCTTAAAACTAAGAGAGATACCTACAATGAAAGAATCATGAAAGCCAACTCTAGCACTAGGGAACTTTTTACCATTCTAAGAGAACTAGAATCTCATCCCACCCCAATCGACATCAAAAACAAAACTTGGTGCACTAATATCCAAGATGCCCTCTGCAATAAAATCTCCATGCTACAAGATAAAATCCCTCCCACATAATGACCTACAGACACAGGAAGCCCCTGCTAAACTACTAAACCGACTAATCAGTTCAAATTCACACCTGTCTCCATCCTAGAAGTGGAGAACATAATAACTTCACTCAAACCAGCCAGATGCCTAGGGGACGCTTGCCCTGCACCTATAATCAAAGAGCCAGCCAAGGACCTACCGCCTTTTATTACTCTATTAATCAACTCTTCCTTCGAAACATGCACCGTCCCCACAAATCTCAAAGATGCATGGGTTGTTCCCCTTTTAAAGAAACCAAAACTTAGGGCCTCATTACGACCCTGGCGCTCCCGTAATGAAGGGGGCCGGTACGGGACCGGCCCCCTTCATTACGGGAGCGCCTATTACGAGCTTCCCTTTGCAGATCCCGGATCAATCGTCTGGTAAAACCAGACGTCTTTTCCGGGTCCCGCGAGGGGAAGAGGGAGGTAACAACGGGACACTTGTAATGTGCCCTTTGTTACCTCCCTCCCCATTCCCATTGAGCCCTATGGGGGCTCAAATGGGAATGGGGAATGGATCCTGCAAGGAGGACTTACCGGGTCCTCCTATGTCGGAATGACCCGGTAAGTCCCCATTGCAGGTACCCGGTAATGGAGCCCGGTTTGGAGGCAACCATGGAGCAGTGTTCCCTCTAAGCTGTGCGCATGTGCGCTTGCCCGGCTTCCTTCTGGGTGCCGCTCAGAAGATTTTTAGCAGCGCACACAGACAATTCTCACCTAGTCAAAAAGATGTAACAAGGCACAAGGCACAGCAATTATTTGAATTTTTCTTTCTCTTAAGATAAGCAACTAGTCTTGATATTCTGTTCATTTGCATTACACTAATATGCAAAGGTGACCGTAAATACCTAAAATCCCTAACAGCAAAATACACACAAGAGGTCAAAAACTAATATGAAAACAAACTCCATGAACAGAAGAATCTAACCAAGATATGCCTGCACACATGAACCAAATAATGTTCCCTCCGCACCCATGACTCCTAAGATTGATTCTACCACACTTTGACCTCCTGACTCGAACTTCTGCCCCAGGACACGTTTTTAAGATAGTATCGGACAACCGTGGCTCTTCCTCTCTTGGCTCTGCGAAAGGTTAGCAAACGTGTACCTACATCCACTGGTTTTATGTTTGTTGTAATATGATATGAATAACATGAATAACGTTCACGTGCCAGAATTTCTTTTACTCATTGTGCCTTACCAAAAGCTTCACCCACACGATAAACTCGAACTACCAGCTCAAATATCGGATACTGACTGTAAGTAAGCAGGCTACCTGGATGTGTAACCTTATCCCATACTTTCTCTACTTTGTACATATGTCACACAAGTGCTTTGAAGCGGCCTCCTTGCAAGTAAACGCATTATAAAAGCAATATTAATTTTCCCTTTAAGGATTTTGAGAAGACCAACGTGATGCTCCTACTGTTGCTTTACTAACCTTACCCCATCAGTGGAGAGCAGCATTGCAATATCATTTACTTTGCCTACAAGGGATAATGGCCATGGACTCTGCCTGGGATTACTCGTCCATAGTACCAAGACACCAGATATTCAGACGGAAGAATGCTTTTCAAACAAACTTTCTTGTTTCCAAGTGTTCAGAGTTCCTTTGGGCATAGACCGCCACACATTATATGGTAAATCGCTGCTATACAAAAACGGTTTCACTGAGCACTGTGTAATCCTACACAATGATGTACGGGTGGGGTATGTTGCAAACAATCTTGTATGCACTGCAAAAGAATTGCGTACATGCAGAGTCATGACATTCTTAAAATGCACAGATGTTGAAGCATTAAATATGCCTTGCTTGCAAAGTTTTATGGGTCTGCAATCATCCCAGTGAGTGTTTACTGCAACAATCTCTCACTTTTTACAGTGCTCTATCAAATAGTATTGGAGGCTAGCTCAGGGGCTGGGGAAGGGTATGGGTGGAACAGCACAGGTCATCACTCCTTGCGGGAGATTAACAAAGCAGCAAATTTAAAAAACCAAGTCAGACATTTCGGCAGTACACTGAAGGAAATGTGTTGCTTGTTTGCTAAAGGATAGGAAATTCTAGTACCCGTCTAGACAGCTTTTCAATATAACCATGTGTTCTGTGTGTATCGTCTCTAGCATCCCACTGCATCTTATTTAACAGATAACAAAGAATTACAGAAGAGGGATCCATAGTTACAGAAAAAGGAACTCAATCAGTTGTTTCCCTGATGAATTGATGCTATTAACTTAAAAGGCATATATATGTGATTTTCTTCAGCAGAGCTCCATAATAAACCTCAGTAAGGCACTTATTTAATTTTATCTAGGCTGCGGTGTGGAAGGGTGGGCAAAATTTAGACTTTATTAGGTGACCTGTCATTTAACTTCCTATGTTAGGGACATAGGCAGCGCTCTAATCAGATTTTGCTCCCTACTTTGAGTCAAATGTGTTTTTAGGGAGTAAAAAAGTAATTAGCTTTGCCAAAAGGGATACTTTCTGCTTATTAAAAGATGTTCTTCCCCTTGAAATTCCTGTTGAGATCAGGCATTAATATTATTAGAGCTCTACTTTCACTAATTTGAAAAAATATCAGTGGAGCTTTGTGGGTTGAAACAACAACATTTTCATTGTTTCTCGTTTTTGTTGGGCACATTTTCATTTTTTTAGGGAGTAAACATGGATTCTGTATATATCTCTTAGCTGTAAGGCTGGTTTTATCACTACCCACAGGACAACGTAATGTGGATACTAAGCAGAGGCGCAGGAATTTTTGATCATCATAGTCTGAGGTGCAGTTATTCTGATGCATTTATCCTTCTTACACAAATTATTAGAAGTATGGTATCCTGGCCCTTGAATTACTTCATTAAAGTGGCACTTGAACTCCTATCATCATGTTTTTTGACACATTGCTTTTAATTGCCATGAATCCATTGGCAAATGTTGAATTATGTCTGAATTTCTTGACAGCCACATCAGTTTATGACAAACGATATTTGTGTTTTGTAGTGCACATTAGTGATTTTTCAGTAGCATAAAACATGTGCAAGGTACTGTGGCAGATGTTGGAGTCTTGTTCTGGTTGATGAGTTTTCTGTTTAATCACATATGACATTTTATTTTAGCCTATGTGTTTGGAAAAGGTGTTGTAGGATTTGTCAAGAACTGCAGTGGCTCGGAATAGGAAATTCCTTTCCAAACTCTCTTCTGCACTAAATACGCGTGCTCACAAAGTGGCTTACCTCTTTAGTCAGTTGCGCACATGGAAAATAATGCGCGCACAGCAGCAAACCAGTTCCGCACATGGAGAAAAATATTTAAAGGGAACATTGCCATGGAGCTAATAGCTCCATGGCTGCCTCCAAACTCGTAATGAGGCCCTATGGCATTGACGTGGCTCTTATCAACAAAATCTACTTAATCTTACAAGCCTGGATGGCCACCCTTGGCCTTTGTCTCAATGACTTGAAGACTGAGCTCTTATTCATTGGGTCAGCCTACAGACTTGACAAACTTAAAAACCAATTCAAATCACTGGACATTGACGGCATAAACATCACCTATTCAGAAAAGAGATCAATGAACCCTGACTGCACCACTACTAGAACCCGTTCATCTGGCACACTCACTGAGTCTACATAACTATCTGGATAGCTATACTGCAATGCAACCTCAGTTATGTAACATTATGTTAAAATACTCTCTTACCAGTGACCTCCATTGTAAATATTGGTTCATTATCTGATATCATGTAAATGTTTCTGTATTATATGACTTATGATGTAAATAACTGCTTGCCCATCTGCTTTTATGTAAAATGTCTGTATTCTTGTAACATGCAATGCGCCCAGATACCCCAGGGATTCGGAGGGCTTTATAAATAAATAAATAAACACAACAAACAAACAAAACAAAGGAAAGGGTGAATGTCCATTATAAATGGACAGGTTTATTGGCCTCTGCACAGATCTTGGCTCAGCCACCCCCAGCTGCGGTATCGAGTGAATGTGCCATGCCTACATCCTTGCTTGTGAACCCCTGTCCATGTGGCAGTGGGAAGTCTGCGAAGCCTGGAAATCGAGGAAGTGCCCGGATTTAATATTGCTCAGTAGAGACCATTCAGGGTTGGCACCGGAGTAGAAAGGGCCTCTCTTGGGTCTGCTGATTCCAGAAAGAGACTGTGCCTGATCTGTTGGATGGATGGAGATCCACAAATCTGAAGCGTACTTTTAAGCGAACGCGGCATGGGAAAAAGAAGGCCTATAAGCACGCCCTGGTTAAAGCCCTGTCAGAGATTTTGGAAGTTCATGACATCACAAGTAGTATGTTTTGTGGGGGCTGCCATATCAGACTTGGGTTTGTAAACCCTTTTGGGGGGACATGCATGATTAACTGTAAGCCTTAGTGACTAAGGGGATCATGGTTTATGTGGATGCTGTTTTTAACATGTGTCACCTGCATGATTCCTGGCATGAGCATATAGACTCTACCTGCATTGGTATTATTACCTGTGATAATGAGGGGGGATTGTGATCGAGTTCCCCTTGATTAGCAGCTGATTTTGGATTGCCCTAGAGAATCCCTTGATCGTCCTTTGAAGGCCTCTATGTCACAAAGGAGTGTCATTATTTCCCAAGGTGCCTCTGAGAGTGTGTACCGCTGCCTGAAGCTTGTCCCCCCGCTGCAGGTTTAATAGCCCCTTGGGGACGGGGGATCAGAGCCATGTCTCCCACTGAATAGTGGTATTACGTTTCTCTCATGGAATATTAGGGGTGTTGGTTCTAATGTCAATGGTCCGGAGGGGAATCGGTTAATTTCCGATGCTCAGATCATCTTTCTCCAGGAGACGTGGAGTATATAGACTGGGTTATCAGACTTTCTTTTAACCAGCACTTATAGGTTCAAGCAGGTGCCCAAAGGGTGGTTTGATTATCTGGGTGCAAACATCTCTCGGGTCAGCTATCCAGTTCCCCCGGACCTGTTGGGGATTAGAATTCAATGGAAGGGTAACCAGGCATTTGTTATTCTGAATGCCCACTTGAGGCAGTCTTTGGAAGCAGTGAGGTTGATGGATAATGCTCTATTGTATAGAGGAGCCAGGCAGGTCTCACAAACTTTAGTTTATTCTTCAAGTAGCATCTGAAGTCCCACCAGCAGCACAGCGTCCCTCCTTTCAGTAGGCTCTCCATCAGTCAGTAATCCTTCCAATCTAGATCCCTCACTACCCAACATTCCCTACATAACATCATAGGCACTGTGCTGGCTGGGATCAAGATACTACAATAGGCTAGCTGTAGGCAAAGACCGGCTGGTTGTAGTAGTTGATCTTTTGTTAGTAGGGATCAGCGTGTAGAAGATGTACTTTGGGGAATCCCTGAATCATCCCTTGATGCCCCGCAGCAGAATTGTGCTTTTGGTCGTAATGTCACCAGTATCTTTTATAGACACGGCCTTGGGGCATGTGAAGGATATCCCGTCAAAATGTACTTTCTCGGTCTAGGTGAGCTCAGACGCATGTTGGTGGATCTTGCGTCTTGGCATTCAGTGATCTTTTTTGAGATCATTGTGAGATCGGAGAGTGATCGTGACTCCTTAAAGCTTACATACGATGTTTCGGCACGTTGGGAGAGGTAAGTTGTTTGCCAATCTTGGTAAAGTCCATGCAGCACTTGGCAATGGGGAAACCTGTAATATGGCACTCTTTGAATGAGGAATCTACATTGCCAGTTCTATACTCTGATTTCTTACCCCTCTTGAATGCTTATTTGAGAGGTGTATTGGATTGTAATCATTGGTTGTTGTATGATCAGTTAGTGAGTACTGTGAAGGGGTATGTTATCGTAAGTTACCATTAAATGGGCGTAGATGGTATGACAGAGTGTAGAGGGGCAACGGCTGCAGTGCCAGCAGCTTTCAGGAATTGGGATGATATTAGAAGCGAACACTTAGCCAGTAAGTCATTGCTTGCTGAGAAGAAGGACTAGCAGTCTGAGAAGCACTGGCGTGCTCTGATGTCTGTGGTGCAATCGCATTATCAGAGAGTTCAACACCATCTGTGCAGTCTCCTTTGATAAAAGGCCAGGTATGGCTCCATCACTATAGCTCTCTGGTTTATGCAGATACCGTGGGTGTAGGATTGATACAGAAGCAGACTAATTCAGCCATTCCTCACCTTTTTGAGGCTGGGTCGTGTTGGGTTGACGGTTGTACAACCCACATGTTCAACAGCTTTATGTATAACTTTGCAAGGGGTTGGAGACTTCCTAACTGGCCCTAAATCTAAAGTGGGAGTAAAAGTAAAACAGTCCTAGCCAGTACAGTCAAAACAAAAGGTTCTAAACGTAATGCCTGCGCTAATTCTAATACAAAAAGGTGCCAGGGAAATATACACACAATGAAAAGGATAGTGTTCTAAAAAAAAAGATCAGGGTGGCAAGGGGTTTGAAGCAATGATTAATTCTTCCCCGCGATTGCACCTTGAGACAGTGGGATCCGAGGGCATAGGGACTTAGGCAGCACAGTTTCCACGGTGTGGCGCACTCTGGCTTACTGGGGCGAGTCAACAGAATGTTCAGGCTTCTTTCATAATCAAATGTTAGTTTGGGCTTTCCAAAAACAAAGGTTGCAAAGGTTTTCCACAAATACACTTCTTTGTCTTGAAACAAAAACCTCAATAGTCACAATCTTTCCCAAAGGTCTCAGGGATACCCTTCCCCAGGCTTTCTTGGTCGAAGACTTTCGAGATGGCATAGGTTTGGCTTATGACTCTGCCTGACCGCTTTGACAACCATTACCTTCACTTTCTTCCAATGTTTTATGGTACTTGTAGTTGCAAGATTAGGGGCTTCCGTGCATCGGGCTTGAGCTACTCATCGTTCACATCAGCCTCCCCCAGTCGGGCTCAGGTCTTCAATACCTCGTTCCCACAAGCCTGCAGCAGTCAGGCTCAAGCTTGCCATGCGTTTCTCCAGCTCAAACAGGCTCCCATAGATCACGCGCAAGCTTCAATCCACGTTACCTTCTATTATCAACAATCCCTTTTGCCACAGGACTTTGTGCGCTACATTTATAATGCTTTCGCTTTTATCTTTACATAGTTCAATAGTTTCTTCTATTCAGGCATGTTACTACAGAGACTTTTGACAGTGCTGTATCCAAAAGCAGGACCACTTGTGTATATCGCACTGTCTCTTTAAAGCGTTTCACTTTCTTTACTCGCAGTTGCCGTATTATATGCAACCTTGTCTTGATACAGTTACTTTCGAGCAAAAACAATCGGGCCTTTGTTCTTTTCTTAAGTCACTGGCTGTGTTTAAACATTGTTCAATTGTCCAAGTTCAAGGTCCTTTACTCTTAGCTTTGTCGAACCTGCCCAATTCAATTATTCACCGGGAGGCAAGCAGGCTTCTCATCAAGGTTCCCCAGAAGGACGCTTTCCAGCTGAGGTTATCAGCTGCTTGTTGCAAGCGTGGTTCTTTTGCCTGGCTTACTTGAGACTCCTCCACAGCTCGTAAAGTCCTCTGGTCTTCTGCCCTCCACTCTTGCCTTCGTTGCAGCTCCTGGAGTCTGATCCCTTCTCGCTCCCAAGCTCGTTCCCAGCCTCGCTCAGAGTGTACCTGTGTTCTGTGCCTTTTATCACAGGTGGGGAAGTTAACAGGTTTCAGGTGGGGATGATTGGAATGGGAGGCCTGACCTTGCCTGGCCTCATTACCGGGACAGAGCCATTGGAAAGAGTCAGAGGTATTCTTCATGACTCTGTACCTGATCTTCCTCGGCCCAGTAGTACTTATAGAGTCGGGAGGGCGGGGAGCATGGGAGTTGTAGTGTCCTACAAAGTAGGTTGGGATGGGGATTTTGTCAACAACAAAAAAGGAAACAAAAACTGTCAGGTTGGCCTTTCCTTCTGTAGTAAGAAGAAGTTGATTTTTGAAATGTGTTTGATAAAGAAGGGGTCTTACTCCCCAGTGTTATGAGGAATAGCATTTGTTCCATCCTGGTTGGTATCCCAGTTTTGTTTTCCAGTAAGAGATAACGTTGTGGGGAGTTGGTATGACAGTAACCTACAAAAGCTGAGGGGGTAATGGGTAAGGAAGTTGAGGCAGGGAAGGTGGAAGATCATGTCTCACCTTTAGGTGTTCTCCCCAAGGTCCCCAGAGATCCTTTACCCAGGTGATCTTCCCTAGCTTGTCTGTCCCCAGGGATGGAATCCAAAAGCGATGGTCCGCCACAGGCCACCTGAGCATGGAATCCCTGGGATCCAGCAGTGAGAACACCTTCAGGTTTCTCACAAAGGAAATATAAACAAGAAAACCCATGAAGCACGAGTCAGGACACACATCTAAGGGCAAAGGTTCGGGCCACAAGCAGAGTACCCGGTCGTTCCCACCATATGCCTTCACTGGGAGATAAAATGGAATAGCAGCACACACGTGCACTGTAGGTACAGCTGTGCCAAAATATGTAAGACACCATGAACCAACAAGTATGCGCCAAAATTAAATGTGACGTGCACGTAGGGGTAGGTGCCAGTAAGTAGCACAATAGCGGCTAGAGCGAACATTTACTAGGAAAACAAGCTGTGATAGGTTTAGGTGACGAACATTATAAGCCAGTAGTAGGGATAGTAATTACAGAAACGTGGCTCATGTAACAGCCAGCCCCTCTCTGACCTTGGCCATCCCCGACAACTATTCCATACTCAGGTGTGACAGGACACTAATCAATCTAGGGAGGTGGATTAGCTTTCATATTTAAGAGCTCGCTTAACCTCAGAGCTGCCAACAGTCTGCAGCTGCCTTCAGCTGAGCTATTGTCTATTAAATTGCCAATCTCACCTAATCACACGGCCACCGTACATCTCATCTACAGGCCCTCTGACCCCACCTCCTCTTTCGTCGAGGAGGTCTCATCTATCCTAGCCACCAGCACTAAGCCCAACTCGCAAATCATTATATTGGGAGACTTCAATCTAGGATACCATGATACAAATGATTCCAAGGCCGCGGACATAGAAAGAGTCCTTGCCGACTTCGGTCTCACCCAACATATCAATGAGCCCACCCATATCAAGGGTCGCACCCTTGATTGGGTTTCTGACATGAACTGCGCGATTAACATCACCTCTGTGTCTCCGTGTGCATGGTCTGATCACAACATAATATCATTCTCCATCAAAGCCAGTCCACCCACAGATAAACCCAACCTTGCCCCTCCCACTTACACACATAACAAAAACGATATCACGGTTGAGAAATTACTCCCGCTTATCCTTCCTCTCTTGAATTTGGCGTCCATGGTGAACTGCTCGCACCCCACAGTGCTTGTAGACACCTACAACCAGGCCATGCTAAAAGCCCTCAACACCATCGCCCCCCTCAAACTACGCAAACAAAAACCACGGCTCCACATTAATTCTTGGGTGACCCCACACTTACGCGATTTGCGTAAAGAAAAAAGAAAAGCCGAGGCTCACTGGAAAAGCTCACCTTCTCCAGTCAACAAAAACAACCTTACAGCAGCCTCCCTTGCCTACAAAGAAGCCATCCCAGCTGCAAAAAAGGAAGTATACAATAATAGAATCACTCAAGCCCAATCAAATACCAAAGAACTCTTTAAGATCCTCAGGGAACTTGAGTGTCCTGTCGCCCCCATTGATACGTGCACCCCTGACACTGAATGGTGCTCCAAATTTCAAAAAGCTTTGCTCGACAAAATTGCCATGCTCCAAACCAAAATTAACTCTAAAAAAAGCCACCTATCACACTCTTCCCATAACCTCCCATCCTACAAATCCCCCCCTCCTAAACACTCCTTCAAACCCTTCAGTTTCTCCCCTCTTACCATCAAGGAGGTAGAAAATATCATAACCAAGCTTAAGCCTTCCAACTGCCAAGGTGACGCCTGCCCTGCACCGGTCATAAAGGAAGCGGCACATGATCTCGCTCCTTTCATTACTTCATTCAAATCGGGAACTGTACCTGACAAACTTAAGGATGCCTGGGTCATCCTATTAATCAAGAAACCCAATCTTGATCCCACTAATCCCTCTAATTACAGGCCCATCACCACAGTGCCATACCTTCTCAAAATTCTGGATCGAGCGGCATATCTCCAAATCATGGACTATCTTGAATCCAACAATCTATTAGGGCTCAGACAATCTGGCTTCCGTCCCTGACACGGTACGGAGACAGACTTAATTGATTTGAAAACCCAAATCGAGGAGCTGAAAGACAAGGGTAAACTGGCGTTACTGCTCCTCCTTGATCTTTCATCGGCCTTCGATTTGGTCGATCACCAAATCCTCTGCCACCACCTCAAAATTGCGGGCCATTTTTCTGACGCAGCCTCGTCCTGGATCAGCTCTTTCTTGGCTAACAGAACCATGAGGGTCTTCTCTCCCCTGGCCGCAGCTGATCCAGCCCACGTCCCATGCAGAGTTCCAAAAGGATCTTGTGTATCTCCCACGCTTTACAACGTATTTACCAAACCGCTCTTTGATATACTTGACTATCTGGGTGTCTCCTACACGGATTATGCAGATGACACCCAGATACTCATCCCTATCACTGGCGATTATGTAACAGATGCTAATGCACTCAATGTAGTTTACACTGTCATCCAGGCCTGGATGGCTCATCATGGGCTTTGCCTCAATGATGAAAAGACTGAGTTAATCATCCTCGGCTCACAATACAAACTTACTAAGCTTGACCCCAAATTCAATTCCTTCAACATTGATGGGAATGATATCAAAGTTTCTCACGTCACAAAAACCCTAGGAATATATCTAGACTCTACTCTGTCCCTCAATCGACTAACTAACTCAGTTGTCTCAGCGTCATCCTACACTTGCAAATTGATCACAGCATGTCGCCCCTTTCGGACTATGGAGAACTGCCTGATTCTCGCCAGAACCCTAATCATGTCCAAAATTGATTACTGCAACGCCCTCTACCTAGGGACCAGTCAAAGAAACATTGATAAACTCTAGGTCACGCAGAACAACGCCATAAGGGCAGCCCTCAACATTCCCAAGCGATCCCACATTTCCACTACAAGATGCAACCTGCACTGGCTACCCATCACTCACCGCATCTCCCTCAAAGCACTCCCTCTAACACACAAGGCCCAGAACAATGCAGCCCCGATTTTCACAACATTTGGTATCCAGACCACTAAGATCCTCACAGGTTCACACCCTGACGATTCCTCGCTTCAAGTTACAGACAACCGGAGGTTCGAGCTTCCCAGTCCTCGCGGCTAAGCTCTGGAACACCCTCCCTAATGCTCTTAGAAACATTCCTGCCTTCCACTCCTTCAAAACCAAAGCCAAATTGTGGTTACATGAACAGGATGCCTTTGCCTCTTCACTTTAAGTGATACATCTGTCTATCCTCACCGATTGATCTTTGTACATAGACTGCCATCTTTTGTATGCTCAGTTGCTTTCCTCCTTCGTTTGCTTGGTTCTTAAACGTGCTTCTTAAACGTGTAGCTGCCTTCCTAAACATGCGCCCAGATGCCCGTGGGCAAGGCGCGCACTACAAATAAAATAAATACAGATACAGATAGTTCTTGCTGTCACACGAGAAGACTGGCATCCAGAGAATGAACATACATAAGTAGAAACATGCGTAGATAGACTAAGCCATGCAAGTAATGGCAATGACAGAATAACATAGGGACAGCTGTTAGGCCCTAACCAAGCACATATACACACCATAGCATAAATAAGATGAACTAAGGAACATACTGGGTAGAAAGAAGTGTGATATAAAACACGATACATATGTACACACATATACAAGCACTCATCAACACTAAACTTCAGTAGGCCTCAGGATGAATGCAAAGCCTAAGCCATTCGAATAACAGGCCTCAAAGCATTGTTTTACACAGCAAAGGCGATCAGCTTAGGACATTGCAAAGGAATGCAGTGGCAAGGTCGATAGCCTTGAGCACAGTGTTAAGTCATGCAGCGATAGGTCAGAAGTATGAGGTGAAGCCCTTTCCCAGACTAAAGTACAAGGAAGCATGACTTCATCAAGTGTAGCTAAGAGAAGCAGGGCCTGCAAGGGGAAGGGGTAGAATGCCACGTAGTGATTGGCTGCAAAGGAGATTGTTCAGTCCGTTCCCACACATTCAGCAAGTGAAACGTAGAACAAATCGAAATTCTGCTCATGTTCCCAAAACTAGCCAAGAATGGTCACAGCCCTGGAGAGAATCAGATCACGTGCAAAGACAGGCACGGGACAAAGGCATTCAGACACACGGGAAACATCCACACAAGACTAAAACACATACAATGGGAAGTCAGCTTTCCGCACAGGTAGAAATTAATATACACAGGTTCCAAGACCCGAGATCAACACCAAGGATACCATGAAGATTATGCATCGAGTAGGGCAATTATAGGAATGACTTAAATTGCCATATCACTTGCTCATATACACAGTCTCGACAAGTGTTTGGCCCAGAGCAACGGGCCTAAGAGCGCAGCACATGAGGTCATGCACATCAGCCATGAGAAAGAAAGGAGCAGAGTTACACGTTTCCAATCAGAGGTTGCAATAATATGCTGCTGGTTGACATAGCTGGAAGGGGAAGAACGGTAAGATGGTGCCAGCGTTTAATTCCCATGAGACTAGGATGTAAAATATGCAACTGTTGCCACACTGACCACACCTCACAATGTCATTGGTTAGCGATGTGCGAAGTGGCCCACCCCAGGATGGCCACAGGAGCTCCACCAATTAAACAACAAGGACTGAATGAACCAATATTAAACTTAGTCTGTCCAATAGCAAATCTGGTCAAGTAGATAAGATGAATATGAAGCTGAACAGCATGGTCACGAGGGTTAGGATAAGCCAATAGGACTAGGAAGTGTAAAGATTCACCCTTAGAGCAGCCAATCAGGGGATGACATTGTCTACGTATTTTCTGGAAACATTGATGATACGAAGCTCCGCACTTCACTATAAAACTCCACCATTTTGTATTGATCGCAGAATGATTTCTTTGTAATGATTGCCGACCGCGGTTGCATGTAATACATTTTGTTTTTCTTGCTCCCGTGCAAATTATTGACTCATCTGAATTACTTTTATTGTTGTTTTTTTGGGTCTTACCCTACAGTCACATTGATTTCTGCTGAATATCTCTTTGTAGTTCTTTGGTTTTACCATTGAGCTGCTTGGGCTCTAGACCCAACCCCTGGCGAAATTTAGGGCTATGTTGACTCGACCGGGCTGACCGGCAGAGCAATGGCCGGACAGACAGAGGCATTAAACAGTGCCTGGGCTTTGTTGTTAACAAAGGCCCTGCAAACACTAACATGAAGCATTTCTCTGTCAGCACCTCCATTCATATGCACACATGTTTAGGGAATTGAAATTGTGATGTGGGATTAACAGGCGCCAGGCGAGTGATTGGAAGGGTTGGGGGGCGGTGGGCACTCATTCTCACAGCAGTGCTCAAGTGGGTGCTTCAGAGGTAAAGGGCAGAGGTTTCTGCTTTTAACACTGAAGCTTCACCAGAATAGTCTCATTGGAATACGGCTCTGCACTAGAAAGGTGTTTCTCCAAGTTCTCGCATCTTCTAGCAAATGACAAGATAGAAATTAATTAGTGATGCATGCTACCACAGTTCATATTATACTTAGAATAGCCACGTGCTTTGCACCATCAAATATTCAAATCCTGAAGGAGTATAATATGTTCTCGCGACTTTTGTTTACCCCGGCTCCTCCCCACCATCCAGTAAAGTATGTGGGAGCGTGGCCAACTCCCTGCGGTTAGGGAGATTGATGTTCACAGACTCTTCTGCCCCACCCCCCTGGTGGATGTGATCAGAAGACTCACTGCCACCACTGCAATCCCTTTCGACCACTACCCGTGACCCATCACATCGAAGACCCTGTGAAACCAGCCCTACTGTGACATGGCCACACATACCATGAAGAATCCAGGACTACACACTCAACCCGAGAAGATGGAGTAATGAGGCTCAGGCCTGGGTAGCCAAAAATCTCAGCTGATGGACAACATCTATCAGCAAGAAGAAGACAGACAGCTGTCACCGATAGTGGACTCTGTGGCCGACACCTTACTGGCAGGGCAATTTTAACCCAGTGCTAAGATGGAAGCAGGATGACAGAAGCAGATCTTTAACTCTCCGCATTATGCAAAACGCTCTCTTTGCAGATCATGGTATGCATTACTGCAGGTTTGCATTGATGGCACATGGGCTTATGCCAGAAGAGCCAGGAAGACACCGAGCTGAGCCCTGGCATCACATCGCTGTCTCAACTCAGCTACTGTGGAGCTAAAGCCTTTCAATTCAATGACATAGTGACTGGCAAGTAAAGGTGAAGGGTCATGGCCTTCTGGGAGGGGAAGTCTGCCATTCCAGTGCTGCTGCCCCTGGGGAGGGGCCTACCCTCAGGTTTCCACCGGGCTGTCTCAGTGCTTTGTGCTGTCGAGAACTCGAGTGCCATATTAATGGATATTAATAAAAAGGCCAGTGATAACAGGGGGTACGCAAGTAATCTGACAAGAAGTGCTTTACACAATTGTGTACTTTATAATAGACTATCTGGGGTACCCAGCGTTGCCTGTGTCCTGATCAAGTGGTGTCTCATGTGCCCTAGAGGATGTCGCTCTTGTCCTCATGTCAGCAAGCCTTGCTTCAGTTTGCTCCAGTGTCTCGTGTGCCCTGGAGGATGTTGCTCTTGTTGGCAAGTCTTGCTTCAGTTTGCTCTGGTGTCTCATATGCCCTGGAGGATGTTACTCTTGTCCTCGTGTAGGCAAGTCTTATTTCATTTTGCTCTAGTGTCTCATGTGCCCTAGAGGATGTTGCTCTTGTCCTCTTGTCAGCAGGTTTTGCTTCAGTTTGCTCTGGGGTCTCGTGTGCCCTGGAGGATGTTGCTCTTGTCCTCATGTCAGCAAGTCTTGCTTCAGTTTTCTCTGGTGTCTCATGTGCCCTGGAGGATGTTGCTTTTGCCTCATTTCAGCAAGTTTTGCTTCAGTTTGCTCTGGTGTCTCATGTGCCCTGGAGGATGTCGCTCTTGTCCTCTTGTTGGCAAGTCTTGCTTCAGTTTGCTCTGGGGTCTCGTGTGCCCGGGAGGATGTTGCTGTTGTCCTCTTGTTGCAAGTCTTGTTTCAGTTTGCTCTGGTGTCTCATGTGCCCTTGAGGATGTCCTTGTCCTTGTGTCGGCAAGTCTTACTTCAGTTTGCTCTAGTGTCTCATGTGTCCTGGAGGATGTTGCTTTTGTCCTCTTGTCGGCAGGTCTTGCTTCAGTTTTCTCTGGTGTCTCATATGCCTTGGAGGATGTTCCTCTTGTCCTCTTGTCAGAAAGTCTTGCTTCAGTTTGTTCTGGTGTCTCATGTGCCCTGGAGGATGTCGCTCTTGTCCTCTTGTTGGCAAGTCTTGCTTCAGTTTGCTCTGGGGTCTCGTGTGCCCGGGAGGATGTTGCTGTTGTCCTCTTGTTGGCAAGTCTTGCTTCAGTTTGCTCTGGTGTCTCATGAGCCCTAGAGGATGTCCTTGTCCTTGTGTCGGCAAGTCTTACTTCAGTTTGCTCTAGTGTCTCATGTGTCCTGGAGGATGTTGCTCTTGTCCTCTTGTCAGAAAGTCTTGCTTCAGTTTGCTCTGGTGTCTCATGTGCCCTGGAGGATGTCGCTCTTGTCCTCTTGTTGGCAAGTCTTGCTTCAGTTTGCTCCGGTGTATCATGTGCCCTGGAGGATGTTGCTCTTGTCCTCTTGTCAGCAGGTTTTGCTTCAGTTTGCTCTGGTGTCTCGTGTGCCCTGGAGGATGTTGCTCTTGTCCTCATGTCAGCAAGTCTTGCTTCAGTTTTCTCTGGTGACTCATGTGCCCTGGAGGATGTTGCTCTTGTCCTCATGTTGGCAAGTCTTGCTTCAGTTTGCTCTGGTGCCTCATGTGCCCTGGAGGATGTTGCTCTTGTCCTCTTGTCGGCAAGTCTTGCTTCAGTTTGCTCTGGTGTCTCATGTGCCCTGGAGGATGTCGCTCTTGTCCTCTTGTTGGCAAGTCTTGCTTCAGTTTGCTCTGGGGTCTCGTGTGCCCGGGAGGATGTTGCTCTTGTCCTCTTGTTGGCAAGTCTTGCTTTAGTTTGCTCTGGTGTCTCATGAGCCCTAGAGGATGTCCTTGTCCTTGTGTCGGCAAGTCTTATTTCAGTTTGCTCTAGTGTCTCATGTGTCCTGGAGGATGTTGCTTTTGTCCTCTTGTCGACAGGTCTTGCTTCAGTTTTCTCTGGTGTCTCATATGCCTTGGAGGATGTTCCTCTTGTCAGAAAGTCTTGCTTCAGTTTGCTCTGGTGTCTCATGTGCCCTGGAGGATGTTGCTCTTGTCCTCTTGTCGGCAAGTCTTGCTTCAGTTTGCTCTGGTGTCTCATGTGCCCTGGAGGATGTCGCTCTTGTCCTCTTGTTGGCAAGTCTTGCTTCAGTTTGCTCTGGGGTCTCGTGTGCCCAGGAGGATGTTGCTCTTGTCCTCTTGTTGGCAAGTCTTGCTTCAGTTTGCTCTGGTGTCTCATGTGCCCTGGAGGATGTCGCTCTTGTCCTCTTGTTGGCAAGTCTTGCTTCAGTTTTCTCTAGTGTCTCATATGCCCTGGAGGATGTTGCTCTTGTCCTCTTGTTGGCAAGTCTTGCTTCAGTTTGCTGTGGTGTCACATGTGCCCTGGAGGATGTTGCTCTTGTCCTCATGTCAGCAAGGTTTGCTTCAGTTTTCTCTGGTGTCTCATGTGCCCTGGAGGATGTTGCTCTTGTCCTCATGTTGGCAAGTCTTGCTTCAGTTTGCTCTGGTGTCTCATGTGCCCTGGAGGATGTTGCTCTTGTCCTCATGTTGGCAAGTCTTGCTTCAGTTTGCTCTGGTGTCTCATGTGCCCTGGAGGATGTCGCTCTTGTCCTCTTGTTGGCAAGTCTTGCTTCAGTTTGCTCTGGTGTCTCATGTGCCCTGGAGGATGTCGCTCTTGTCCTCTTGTTGACAAGTCTTGCTTCAGTTTGCTCTGGGGTCTCGTGTGCCCGGGAGGATGTTGCTGTTGTCCTCTTGTTGGCAAGTCTTGCTTCAGTTTGCTCTGGTGTCTCATGAGCCCTAGAGGATGTCCTTGTCCTTGTGTCGGCAAGTCTTACTTCAGTTTGCTCTAGTGTCTCATATGTCCTGGAGGATGTTGCTCTTGTCCTCTTGTCAGAAAGTCTTGCTTCAGTTTGCTCCGGTGTATCATGTGCCCTGGAGGATGTTGCTCTTGTCCTCTTGTCAGCAGGTTTTGCTTCAGTTTGCTCTGGTGTCTCGTGTGCCCTGGAGGATGTTGCTCTTGTCCTCATGTCAGCAAGTCTTGCTTCAGTTTTCTCTGGTGTCTCATGTGCCCTGGAGGATGTTGCTCTTGTCCTCATGTTGGCAAGTCTTGCTTCAGTTTGCTCTGGTGTCTCATGTGCCCTGGAGGATGTTGCTCTTGTCCTCTTGTCGGCTAGTCTTGCTTCAGTTTGCTCTGGTGTCTCATGTGCCCTGGAGGATGTTGCTCTTGTCCTCTTGTCGGCAAGTCTTGCTTCAGTTTGCTCTGGTGTCTCATGTGCCCTAGAGGATGTCCTTGTCCTTGTGTCGGCAAGTCTTACTTCTGTTTGCTGTGGTGTCTCATGTGTCCTGGAGGATGTTGCTTTTGTCCTCTTGTCGGCAGGTCTTGCTTCAGTTTTCTCTGGTGTCTCACATGCCCTGGAGGATGTTCCTCTTGTCCTCTTGTCAGAAAGTCTTGCTTCAGTTTGCTCTGGTGTCTCATGTGCCCTGGAGGATGTCGCTCTTGTCCTCTTGTTGGCAAGTCTTGCTTCAGTTTGCTCTGGGGTCTTGTGTGCCCGGGAGGATGTTGCTGTTGTCCTCTTGTTGGCAAGTCTTGCTTCAGTTTGCTCTGGTGTCTCATGTGCCCTAGAGGATGTCCTTGTCCTTGTGTCAGCAAGTCTTACTTCAGTTTGCTCTAGTGTCTCATGTGTCCTGGAGGATGTTGCTTTTGTCCTCTTGTCGGCAGGTCTTGCTTCAGTTTGCTCTGGTGTCTCATGTGCCCTGGAGGATGTCGCTCTTGTCCTCTTGTTGGCAAGTCTTGCTTCAGTTTGCTCTGGGGTCTCGTGTGTCCGGGAGGATGTTGCTGTTGTCCTCTTGTTGGCAAGTCTTGCTTCAGTTTGCTCTGGTGTCTCATGAGCCCTAGAGGATGTCCTTGTCCTTGTGTCGGCAAGTCTTACTTCAGTTTGCTCTAGTGTCTCATGTGTCCTGGAGGATGTTGCTTTTGTCCTCTTGTCGACAGGTCTTGCTTCAGTTTTCTCTGGTGTCTCATGTGCCCTGGAGGATGTTGCTCTTTTCCTCTTGTCAGCAGGTTTTGCTTCAGTTTGCTCTGGTGTCTCGTGTGCCCTGGAGGATGTTGCTCTTGTCCTCTTGTCGGCAAGTCTTGCTTCAGTTTGCTCTGGTGTCACATGTGCCCTGGAGGATGTTGCTCTTGTCCTCATGTCAGCAAGTCTTGCTTCAGTTTTCTCTGGTGTCTCATGTGCCCTGGAGGATGTTGCTCTTGTCCTCATGTTGGCAAGTCTTGCTTCAGTTTGCTCCGGTGTCTCACATGCCCTGGAGGATGTTGCTCTTGTCCTCTTGTCGGCAAGTCTTGCTTCAGTTTGCTCTGGTGTCTCATGTGTGCCCTGGAGGATGTTGCTCTTTTACTCTTGTTGGCAAGTCTTGCTTCAGTTTGCTCTAGTGTCTCGTGTGCCCTGGAGGATGTTGCTCTTGTCCTCATGTCAGCAAGGTTTGCTTCAGTTTGTTGTGGTGTCTCATGTGCCCTGGAGGATGTTGCTCTTGTCCTCAAGTCAGCAAGTCTTGCTTTTAGTTTGCTCTGGTGTCTCATGTGCTCTGGAGGATATTGCTTTTGTCCTCTTGTCGGCAAGTCTTGCTTCTGTTTGCTCTGGTGTCTCGTGTGCCCTGGAGGATGTTGCTCTTGTTCTCTTGTTGGGAAATCTTGCTTCAATTTGCTCTGGTGTCTCATGTGCCCTGGAGGATGTCGCTCTTGTCCTCTTGTTGGCAAGTCTTGCTTCAATTTGCTCTGGTGTCTCATGTGCCCTGGAGGATGTCGCTCTTGTCCTCTTGTTGGCAAGTCTTGCTTCAATTTGCTCTGGTGTCTCGTGTGCCCTGGAGGATTTTGCTCTTGTCCTTTTGTCAGCAAGTCTTGCTTCAGTTTGCTCTGGTTTCACATGTGCCCTGGAGGATGTTGCTCTTGTCCTCATGTTGGCAAGTCTTGCTTCAGTTTGCTGTGGTGTCTCATGTGCCCTGGAGGATGTCGCTCTTGTCCTCATGTCGGCAAGTCTTGCTTCAGTTTGCTGTGGTGTTGCATGTGCCCTGGAGGATGTTACTCTTGTCCTCATGTCAGCAAGTCTTGCTTCAGTTTCTCTGGTGTCTCGTGCCCTGGAGGATGTTGCTCTTGTCCTCATGTTGGCAAGTCTTGCTTCAGTTTGCTCCGGTGTCTCACATGCCCTGGAGGATGTTGCTCTTGTCCTCTTGTCGGCAAGTCTTGCTTCAGTTTGCTCTGGTGTCTCATGTGCCCTGGAGGATGTCGCTCTTGTCCTCTTGTTGGCAAGTCTTGCTTCAGTTTGCTCTGGGGTCTCGTGTGCCCGGGAGGATGTTGCTCTTGTCCTCTTGTCGGCAAGTCTTGCTTCAGTTTGCTCCGGTGTCTCACATGCCCTGGAGGATGTTGCTCTTGTCCTCTTGTCGGCAAGTCTTGCTTCAGTTTGCTCTGGTGTCTCATGTGCCCTGGAGGATGTCGCTCTTGTCCTCTTGTTGGCAAGTCTTGCTTCAGTTTGCTCTGGGGTCTCGTGTGCCCGGGAGGATGTTGCTGTTGTCCTCTTGTTGGCAAGTCTTGCTTCAATTTGCTCTGGTGTCTCATGTGCCCTGGAGGATGTCGCTCTTGTCCTCTTGTTGGCAAGTCTTGCTTCAATTTGCTCTGGTGTCTCGTGTGCCCTGGAGGATTTTGCTCTTGTCCTTTTGTCAGCAAGTCTTGCTTCAGTTTGCTCTGGTTTCACATGTGCCCTGGAGGATGTTGCTCTTGTCCTCATGTTGGCAAGTCTTGCTTCAGTTTGCTGTGGTGTCTCATGTGCCCTGGAGGATGTCGCTCTTGTCCTCATGTCGGCAAGTCTTGCTTCAGTTTGCTGTGGTGTCGCATGTGCCCTGGAGGATGTTACTCTTGTCCTCATGTCAGCAAGTCTTGCTTCAGTTTCTCTGGTGTCTCGTGCCCAGAGGATGTTGCTCTTGTCCTCATGTTGGCAAGTCTTGCTTCAGTTTGCTCCGGTGTCTCACATGCCCTGGAGGATGTTGCTCTTGTCCTCTTGTCGGCAAGTCTTGCTTCAGTTTGCTCTGGTGTCTCATGTGCCCTGGAGGATGTCGCTCTTGTCCTCTTGTTGGCAAGTCTTGCTTCAGTTTGCTCTGGGGTCTCGTGTGCCCGGGAGGATGTTGCTGTTGTCCTCTTGTTGGCAAGTCTTGCTTCAGTTTGCTCTAGTGTCTCATGTGTCCTGGAGGATGTTGCTTTTGTCCTCTTGTCAGCAGGTCTTGCTTCAGTTTGCTCCGGTGTCTCATGTGCCCTGGAGGATGTTGCTCTTGTCCTCTTGTCAGAAAGTCTTGCTTCAGTTTGCTCCGGTGTCTCATGTGCCCTGGAGGATGTTGCTCTTGTCCTCTTGTCAGCAGGTTTTGCTTCAGTTTGCTCTGGTGTCTCATATGCCCTGGAGGATGTTGCTCTTGTACTCTTGTCGGCAAGTCTTGCTTTAGTTTGCTCTGGTGTCTCATGTGCCCTGGCGGATGTTGCTCTTGTCCTCTTGTCGGCAAGTCTTGCTTCAGTTTTCTCTGGTGTCTCATGTGCCCTGGAGGATGTTGCTCTTGTCCTCTTGTCGGCAAGTCTTGCTTCAGTTTTCTCTGGTGTCTCATGTGCCCTGGAGGATGTTGCTCTTGTCCTCATGTTGGCAAGTCTTGCTTTAGTTTGCTCCGGTGTCTCACATGCCCTGGAGGATGTTGCTCTTGTCCTCTTGTCAGCAAGGTTTGCTTCAGTTTGTCGTGGTGTCTCATGTGCCCTGGAGGATGTTGCTCTTTTCCTCTTGTTGGCAAGTCTTGGTTCAGTTTGCTCTAGTGTCTCGTGTGCCCTGGAGGATGTTGCTCTTGTCCTCATGTCAGCAAGGTTTGCTTCAGTTTGTTGTGGTGTCTCATGTGCCCTGGAGGATGTTGCTCTTGTCCTCAAGTCAGCAAGTCTTGCTTTTAGTTTGCTCTGGTGTCTCATGTGCTCTGGAGGATATTGCTTTTGCCCTCTTGTCGGCAAGTCTTGCTTCAGGTTGCTCTGGTGTCTCATGTGTACTGGAGGATGTTGCTCTTGTCCTCTTGTTGGCAAGTCTTGCTTCAGTTTGCTCTGGTGTCTCGTGTGCCCTGGAGGATTTTGCTCTTGTCCTTTTGTCGGCAAGCCTTGCTTCAATTTGCTCTGGTGTCTCATTTGCCCTGGAGGATGTTGCTGTTGTCCTCATGTCGGCAAGTCTTGCTTCAGTTTGCTGTGGTGTCTCATGTGCCCTGGAGGATGTTGCTCTTATCCTCTTGTCGGCAAGTCTTGCTTCAGTTTTCTATGGTGTCTCGTGTGCCCTGGAGGATGTTACTCTTGTCCTCATGTCAGCAAGTCTTGCTTCAGTTTCTCTGGTGTCTCGTGCCCTGGAGGATGTTGCTCTTGTCCTCATGTTGGCAAGACATGCTTCAGTTTGCTCCGTCGTCTCACATGCCCTGGAGGATGTTGCTCTTGTCCTCTTGTCGGCAAGTCTTGCTTCAGTTTGCTCTGGTGTCTCATGTGTGCCCTGGAGGATGTTGCTCTTGTCCTCATGTCAGCAAGGTTTGCTTCAGTTTGTCGTGGTGTCTCATGTGCCCTGGAGGATGTTGCTCTTTTCCTCTTGTTGGCAAGTCTTGCTTCAGTTTGCTCTAGTGTCTCGTGTGCCCTGGAGGATGTTGCTCTTGTCCTCATGTCAGCAAGGTTTGCTTCAGTTTGTCGTGGTGTCTTATGTGCCCTGGAGGATGTTGCTCTTGACCTCTGGTTGGCAAGCCGTTTCCAAGCAGTGGTCGACAGGAATGGGAAGAACCTGCCATTGCCCCTGACTCAAGTAGGTCTTGTGCAAACCAGCAACTGACTGTTACTTGAACAATGTGCTTTTTTAGGCTGATAGATGATTCATCTATCTTTGAGCTGCTGACCCATAGACCAACTTATGCACCAGGACAAGAATCTTAAACTGTACTCTGGCCTTGACTGGGAGCTAGAGGAGCTTTTGACGATGCTCTGCGAGGTGCTCCCCACTGGCACATTTTTTATGATGTGTGTTAGGCAGAATCATATGCAGTACCCTTTGGGAACACCACACACAATTAAGACTACATGTGCAAGTACAAATTCACCTTTGGTACAATCCTGTACTACACAGTAAAGTGGTAGCGATGGCTGAGCAGCCAGACTTATCTCAAGAGTAAAGAGCAGTATCAGAAGTTACACAAAGGACAGCAATTACTATGGTTCAAACAAACACTGATTCAAGGTTTCTGACTAAAAGAATATGCATTTATTTACACCATCAGTTATAAAACAGTTCATTAATATAAAGCAGCAGAAAATCACAATCTATATACACTACACAACACCCAATCAATTCTGGACAAGTTAAGCTCAAAATGAAGTGTGAGGAAAATCGCACTCCAGCAATTTAAAAAGGAAGGGAAAGAACAAGGTTATCAAAAATCAACGCCACCAACAAGTGATAGGCAGGGCAATCTAGAAAAGGCTTACTACAACTAGGATTCAAATCAATAGGCCTGGGACAATGTTAATGGTTCAGAGGGCCTCATTACGAGGAGGGCGGTATGGGGTTAACAGTGCCGGTAAAGGTGCCGGAGCCGTTAACCCCATACTGCCCTATTACGAGGTCCCCTCGCGGGACGCGCTCTGGACGTCTGGTTTTACCAGACGTCCATTGCGGGTCCCGCAAGGGGACTAGCATGCTAACAACGGGCCTGTCATTAACGAGCCCATTGTTAGCATGCTTCTGTGCAGAAGCACGCCAAATGACGGCGAACAAAGGAACCAAACCTGGTTTGGTGTGCAGAGTAGACCTTTACAAAAAGAAATGGCGAATAAACCCAACCGGAACCAAATAAAATTAAAAGGGGTCCAGCGGATTAAAGTTTGAGGCTACCACCATAGCCTCTAACAGTACCAAGGCTATTTTCATAGCTCGCTGTAAAATAAAAATGGTAGATACCACTGCCACCAGCCAAATCTTATAGAAAAGGGAACAAAATAATGTTCCATGAGAAACAGACAAAAAGGGATAACTATTAACCCTTCCAGTACTCTATGGAAGATAGTTTGTACTGGGTCAGTAAATTGAAAAAGACCAGTAAAGTCAATGGCAACTTTAAATGTTCTGGGAGACAGTAGTCAGTCCCAGAAAATGGAGTTTAATAGTGGGAAGTCTAAAAAGACAACCCTGTGTCACTGCACTAAAGGTGCTGTGTGACACACAGTAAAAAGATGATGCCTATGGAGTAGGTGAGACTCCATAGTCCATGAGCACAAAATGTACAACACACAGCAAAAACACATGTAGGAGTGGGGAAAAAAAGGCTCACACTCTTACCAGGTGAAAATAAAAATCTTAGAAATCCAGCAAAGCTGCTCAGGGAGAATTCTCCCCAACACTCGCCCCCCCCCCGCCGCCAGACTAAGGGACTGGAGTATTTAATCCACTCCTGGCTGAATCTCTTCACTCTAGTCGGTTAACAACATCCTAGAGAGACCATCAGCATTTTGGTGGTGACATCCTGACCTGTGCTCAATGGTGAAATCAAACCCTTGCAGACAGATTGACCATCTTAGTAGTTTTGGGTGTTCCCCTTTCATTTGCATTAACCATCTCAGGGGTTGGTGGTCTGTCTGAATGACACAAGTAGAACCATACAAGTATGGCCTAAACTTCTTCAGAGCCCACACAATAGCAAAGCATTCACGCTCTATGGTTGCCCACCTTGTTTCTGGTTCCTTCAGCTTCCTGCTGATGAAGCACATGGGGTGCTCCCTACCTTTCTCATCCAGGCTGCACCTATACCTGTATTGGATGCATCTGTCTGCACAATGAAGGGTTGGTGATAATCAGGAGCTCTTAGGACTGGAGCTTGACAAATGGCTTTCTTCAAGTTTTCAAAGGCTTGAGTGCACCCCTCATTACATCTAACCTTTTTAGGGAATTTTGGAGAGGAGACTACATTCAAGGGAGAAGCTATGGTCCCATAGTTCTCTATGACATTCCTGTAGTACCCAGTGAGACCTAGGAAGGCTCTCACCTGGGTTTGAGCAGTAGGGGTGGCCCAGTTTTGTACAGCTTGTACCTTGCTAGGCAATGGCCTTATTTCACCTCCTCCTACCTCATGACCAAGGTAGACCACTTTGCTCGGACCAATTTGACATTTACTTGCCTTTATGGTCAGATGGGCCTGCTCAAGACCTTGCAATACATATCCTAAATGATCAATATGTTATTTCCAAGTAGGATATGACATCAAAGTATCCCATGCAGAAGTCATCCATCCCATTCAGAACTTGATTGACCATCCTCTGGAATGTAGCAGGTGTGATTTTTTTAATCCAAAAGGCATTACCTTAAACTGGTAGAGGCCTGCTGGGGTCGAAAATGCAGTTTCTCCTTGGCATGGTCTGTCAGGGCTATTTGCCAATAGCCTCATGTCAGATCAAATGTACTGCTGAGGTACTTGGCTGCACACAAGTTTATCCACCAGTTCATCTGTCCTTGGTAAAGGATGGGCATCAGTCTTTGTGACTGCATTTAGAGCTCTATAGTCGACACAGAATCTCAACTCCTTGGATCCTGCCTTTGGTACTAGAACAACTGGACTAGACTTGTAGATGGCTCTATAACCCCGAGATCAAGCATCTTGTTGACCTCCTCCTTTATGTGGGTTCTTACATGTTCTGACATTCTGTAACCTCTGCTTTTCACAGGTAAACAGTCACCAGTTAGAATTTCATGCTGGACCCAAGGGGTCAATCCTGGTGAAAGTGAAAAGAGGGGGGCAAACTGATTTAACAGAAACTTGCACTCCTCCTGTTGTTCAGATGTCGGATTAGAAGAGAGAATCACTCCTTCTATTTTCTCATCTAAAGGTTGGTCTCTGAGTAGGTCAGGTAGAGGTTCACTCTCCTCCTCCTCTTGAGCTGAAGCTAGAAGCAAAGCTCCCACTTCTGGTCTCGAGACATATGCCTTCAAACGGTTGGTGTGAAAGACTCTGGGAGCCTCCTTAGGTCTGCCTAAATCCACCAGATAGTTCACCTCTCCAAGTTTTCCCACAACCTTGAAGGGTCCTCTCCATTTGGCCTGCAAGGCCCTCTGCCTTGTTGATACCATAACTAGCACAATCTGGTCTTGAGCGAACTCAACCGTATTGGCCTTCTGGTCATGCCAATGTTTGACCAGAGCCTGACCTGCTTTCAAGTTATCACTAGCTTCTGCCATCATGTGTGACATTCTCCTCCGGAGACCTATCACATATTCAGTCAGTCTGACTGGCTTGGGTGAAGGAGCACTCTCCAACCCCTCCTTAATCATCAGGGCCAAAGTACCTCTGACTGGATGGCCATAAAGAAGTTCAAAGGGACTATATCCAACTCCCTCCTGAGGGACTTCTCTATAAACAAAGAGAAGGCATGGCAGTAGAAGGTCCCACTTTCTTTGAGGGGGTTCTTCTTAAGCACCTATCATGCTCTTCATAGTACGATTAAACCTCTCTACCAATCCATTGGTTTGTGGATGGTAAGCTGTAGAGAGCTTGTAAGTGACAGGTTACTCATTGGCCAACTCATTGGCCAACTGTAGGAACTGGAGTCTGTTTTCTGGGGCACTACAAGTATTTTGCAGTCCCCAGGGATAGACTCAGTCGGTTCACTGTAGAAGAGGCCATCTTCCCAGTGCAACCGATGTTTCCCAGGCCCATCGAGCCGAGAAGCTGCCTGTAGGCGAAGACCTTCAAGAGTAGGACACTCTCTCTGTCCCTTACTGAAGTCTGCCCTGTTGGGTCCACCTTCTGCCAGTAAAGACTGCTGCTCAGGATTGTCAACAGGATCCAGATCTCCAACTAGAGTAAGGTCCTCTTCCAGATCTGACTCTTCAGAAGCTAGCTCAACCACACAGGGTTGTACTTCACACTCAGCCTCAGCAGGTGGAGGAGTCACAGGAGTGACTTTGGACAATCTTGGGGATGTCCTTGTTGGTAGCACAGGGGTGCTATCTTCTTTCTTCTGTGAGGTCTTAGGTTTCCCCTTGCCTCTTTCTTACTTGAAATAGCAGTGAGCAAGTCCTGTGGACTGGGGGTGATAGTTTCCTCTACCAAGTCCCCTGGAGAGCCTCTCAAGGTTCTCTCCCTTGCAGGGCTAGTGAGCTCCTGTCTCCTTTTACTGGGAGGACTGGGGATGCTAGACACAACTCCAAGAGTTTCCGGTCATTACCCAACAGGACTCTCCCAGGTACTTCACTCTGCACACTAACAGGTATCTCGACAGTTATGTCATTGCACTGGATGAGAGCTCGTAACTGGGGAAGCATTTGCACAGGGACTCCAGCTAACTTGGTTAGGTGTTTGGGTGCCTTAGCAAAATCCTCTACCTTGAAAAATGATTCATCAACCACAGTTATGCTGGCTTCAGTGTCTCTGATGGCAAGGGTGTCCTGGCCATTCACAAGAACACTATCTTTATAATACTCTTTAGTATTATCTGGGATGGAATTATAGACATCTAAATTCTGTTCCCACAAATCCAGGGACACTAAAGAAACACTAGCTGAGACTCTCATGGGTTCATCAGCCAGTAGGAGAACATTTCCACTTGCCATAGGTACTTCTTCCTCTGGGGAGAAGGCTAAGGAGACAGTCTGGACCCCTGAAGGTTTACCCTTACATCTGGGATCCCCTATCACATGGTCAGTTGACCCACAAACATAACATTTCCAACATTTTCTGATTAATGGGGGCTTGTTCTGACCTCCTTCTGGTTTGGGTCCAGAAGGTACAGTAGCCTGATTCGGTTTCCCTGGTGGATTACCCTTATTCTGTTTGGGGCCCTATTTTGGATTGGAGGTATTAGAATTCTCCTTGTTATCTTTATTTGGCTGCTTTCCCTCATCCTTCTTCTGAGTTGCCCCAAAATCCTTGTGAGTAGCCCTGTTGGCAACCCGCAAGTCAGCTGCCTTAGCTAACTCCTTTGGATCTATATCCTTCAAATCAGCCAAGTGCTGTCTGAGCTCAGGAGAGCAGGCATCATAAATTGACTCCAGCGTAACACGATTTCTCATAACTTCATAAGTGTGAACTCTGTAACCCTTAACCCAACCATCTACGTTTTTCAAACATTCACATACCCAGGTATCTCAAGGGGTACCATCATGCTTTTTGAGGGTCCTAAACCTCTTAAGGTAATGGGAAGGGGTCTTCCCAAATCTAGCAATTAAAGCTGGCTTCGCACACTCATAATCCATCCTATCCACCTCCCCCAACTCCATCACAACATCAGATGCAACAGCGGGTAGCCTAGAGAAGAGCCAGGGAAGCAACTGATTCCCTGTAATGTCTTGAATCCCATTGTCAACCAATCCAAAATATTAAGCTTAGCCTGATACATACCCACAATTACTTTAGGCATACGTGGTCTCTTAGGCCTGGAAGACCTAGAAGACTCTGGGAGAGAAACATTCTCAATAGACAACTTTTTCATTCCTAGTGCATGTTCCATCTCCATTTCTCTGAGTTTCAGTTCTTGATGCTTTTGTTCAGTTTGAGCATTAATACGTTTGAATTCCAATTCAAGCCTAAACTTTTCTAGAGCAATGAATTCAGGACTGAGTATAGGACCTGATGGGGTCCCAGTGGACAAAGGTTGAGGTTGCTGAGCAGGTAGAGGAGCAGTGAGGACTACATTGTGAGACACATCTGCATCATCTAACTCATCAATAATAGACACATTATCAACCTCATTATTTTCCACATTTGCTGGAGGGTTAGATATTTCAGACCCACTCCCCAGACTTTGTTTCGCTAACAACTTTTCAATTAATTCTGACTTTTTGCCTTTAACAGAGATTCCTTTCTCTACACAGATTTCTCAACTGATCAATAGTGTAACTAAGGAGGGTCTCCTGACTGTATCTTTCCTTATCAAACATGATTAAAATTGCTTTTAGTGGTGTTTAGCCTTGTGGTTAGTTGAGCCAAGGTAATAGCAGCACTATACTTTATCCCACCGCCGCCACCAGTGTTAGGCAGAATCATATGCAGTACCTTTTGGGAACACCACACACAATTAAGACTACAAGTGCAAGTACAAATTCACCTCTGGTACAAGCCTGTACTACACAGTAAAGTGGTAGCGATGGCTGAGCAGCCAGACTTATCTCAAGAGTAAAGTGAGCAGTATCAATCATTACACAAAGGACAGCAATTACTATGATTCAAACAAACACTGACTCAAGGTTTCTGAGTAAAAGAATATACATTTATTTACACCATCAGTTATAAAACAGTTCACTAATATAAAGCAGCAGAAAATCACAATCTTAATATATTACATAACACCCAATCAATTCTGTACAAGTTAAGCTCAAAATGAAGTGTAAGCAAAATGGCACTCCAGTAATTTAAAAAAGAAGGGAAAGAACAAGGTTATCAAAAATCAACAGCACCAACAGGTGATAGGCAGGGCAATCTATAAAAGGCTTACTACAAGTAGGATTCAAATCAATAGGCCTGGGACAACATTAATGGTTCAGAGTCTTTGCAGAGGATCACACAGTTCAGAGTAGTTTGCGGTTAAGTCTTTGCCAAGAGTTGAAAACGAAGTTGGTCGTAGGAAAAGTTATTCACAAGAGTAGAGAAGGACAAGCCTTCGAAGAGGCGAAAGATTTAAAACACTTTCACCGTGGTCGGACGGAACGAACGAACGGATTTGAACAGTACCTTAGCTGAAGAAGAATGCTGTAGCTGAGGCGGTAGTTCCTGGCAGTTCCTGCAGGCTCACGGTTCCTGAAGCGACTGTCGGACTGACAAGAAGGAGGGAGACTGGAGGGTCCTGCGCTGCCCAGGCAAGAAGCCAGCAGCAGAGCAAAGCATCGAATAAAAGGTACGCTCCTTAAAAGCACAAATGGACTCTCTCTCACTGGCTATCCGGTTTCCTGTAGCACAGCAAACTCGACCAGGCTGAAGAGGGGGTCCAAGGGCTTTGTGAGCTGGTTGGTCCCACCAGGCTCAAGGAGAGAAGACTCCTTGTGGATCTCCTCTGTCGTCGAAGTTTCAGGCGATTCGGACATGCAGCAGGGCTTCACCGGGATGTCCAGTAGTTGCAGCAGTCGTCTTCCTTCAGCTCCTCATTGGTTCTCTCGTTCCAATGGCGACTCTGCCTTCCATGTCCCAGAGACCTGCTTTTAAGCAGTTTTCCCCCATTCACACAGCCTGGCTGTCAATCACAAAGCAGGATGGCTGTCCTAGCAGGACAGTCACCTAGCCAATCAAACTAGAGTGCGTCTTGGGTCTTCAAGGAGACCCTGTAGAGGGGGCCTCAAACCCCTCCCTCACATCCTGTCCACCCAGACACTCAGGCGCCTAAGGAGGGCTTCTAGGCAGAAGCCAGCCAAAGGACGGCGAACAAAGGAACCAAACCTGGTTTGACGCGCAGAGTAAAACACGAAAAAGACCTTTACAAAAAGAAATGGCAAATGGTAGAAAGGCATCGGCATTTTCGTGGGTGGGCCAGAAGCACGGCTCATTCTCCATTTCCATTTCCCTACTAGGGTAACGTTATTTACATAACGTACGTTCCGAGAATACTTTGTCAATTGGGAAAGTGCTTTGACTGCATTGTATTTGGGAATACTTTGTCATTTGAGAAAGACTTGTAACTACTTTGTGTGTTTAAGAGTTTTCCTTTTCACATTAGCGCAACGAGCAAGCACTCGTATTTTGTTTACTTTGCTATCTTGCTGCATTACGATTTGGAACTACTGTTCCCAGGTGCCCTTGCCGCCTACATCTTGATACGTCAGGCGCTTTCAGCGCCGCCGCTTTCAGGAGCAAGCCGGTCTACGCCGGTCCCGCCGGCCTCTTTATTAACCCCTTGTTAGGCAGAAACCTGTGCAGTTCCCTCTGGGACCACTGCAAAAAGTTTAAGACTACAGGAGTTAGCAGTAAACCCAATTGGTAGCAGTCTGCACCACCCAGATTTACCTGGTAGCTGTGGCTGAACAGTCAGACTTCTCTCAAGACGAATTAGGCAGTATATAGAGTATACAAGATAGGGCAATTTACACAGTAGAACATGCAGACATTGATCAGAGCTTGGGTGTAAAGATATATCATTATTTATTTAAAAACACAGCTATGAAAATCACACTGGCACTAATATGGCAAACAACTTCAATCACAGTTACTATAAGTATATCAATCCCCTAACAATATTTTGACAAGTCTAGGTTCAATGACACCACTTATTTGCAGACAGAGGTGAGTGCTTAACCTAGATGGCACTCTAGTATTGGTTAGAAAGGGAGAGAAAAAGGCAGGGTATGAAACCAACTCAGTACCAACGCTTTTACGAAACAAATGCAAGGCAAGCAAGGCAGGGTCTACTGTAGATCACAAAGTTCAGAGGCCAGGCCCACTCGGAGAGAGGCAAGGCGGTATGTCCCAAAAATACCACAGTGGAAATGCACTTCAAGTCTTTGTAGCAAAATGTCACAGAAAGGTTGGACCAGTTTTAGAACAAAGGTTAAGAAGGTCTGGAGGCGACCCAGTGGAAAGGTAAGGATTTAAGACACCTCACGCTAACCGTTACAAGGGAAGCCAGGCGGACACAGTACCTTGAAAGTGGAGAGACAGCTCCGGCGGGGGCAGTTGTTCCTGGTGGTGGATGCAAGTCGGGGTTTTGCCTGAAGAAGAGAGGATCTTGTCGTAGAGGAAAGTTGAAGATCGTTGCACCACCAGGGAAGAGACCAGCCACAGAGTGCTCAGTCACAAGGCACCACCTTTTGGTTGCAAGGCAGGTAAGTGGCTATCCGGTTGCCGGGGTGCTCAGCACGGGCAATTCGACCACTAGACGTCCTGGAAGCGAAGAAAAAGCAAGGGACTGGTTGTTCCTACCAGTCAAAGGGAAGAAGACTCTCCAGCAGGGAGAACTCCTCTGTCGTTGGGAAGTGGTGGGTCGGTTCAGCAGGGCTCCACCGGAGGTGTCGTCGTTGCAGGTTGGCTCAGCTTCTCCCTCTTCGGATTCTTAGGTCCTGTGGCGACTTCTGAAGTTCCAGTCCCAAAAGCCCTGCTTTTATGCAGAAAACCCCCATTCATTCAGCCTAGCTGTCACTCAAACACGCTTAGTGGTGAGCGGGGTGGCTCACCACTTGGGCCAATCACACCAGAGTGCGACTTGAGTTGGCAAGGCAACTCAGCCCAGGGTGCCTAAACCCCCTCCCACACCCCCTGTGGTACCCAGACAGAGTGGCACCACTCTGGAGAGCTTCTGTGCAGAAGCCCGCCAAAAGTGGAACAAAGGGCTCAACCTTTGGTTTGGATTTACAGAGGCGAACACATACGGCATTTACGAACCGAGTTCTCTCAGAAAATACGAACCGGTGAATTTATATTAATTTAATAAACCGGCGGTATGACCGAGGCTATATAGAAAAAGTATTAGCCTCGAACAATGGGAAAATCCCATAGGAATATATTCGCGGTCGAATATAAAAAGTAGTATCCACTGCCACCAGCCATAACTCGACGAGGGGGGATGGGACAGTGCCCCCTCGAACAACAGACCCAGGGGTAATCGAATTACCCCTACCAGTACATCCACAATAGGATGGTTTGTACTGGTTCTGTTAGTAAATTTAGGTCTAGTAAAGCCAATGGTGACTTTACATGCCCTGGGAGACAGTAGTCAGTCCCAGGGTATGGAGTCTATGGTGGGGGTCACCTAGGACACCCCTGTGTTACGGCACGGAGGGTGCTGTGTAACACACATAGTAAAAACACATGAGACCCTATGGAGTAAAAGACCCCATAGCCCATAGAACACATTAACATTCAAAGAAATACCACAAATCATGTCCAAGAGTGGGAGAAAAAGAGTCTCACTCTTGGCAAGAGAGAAAAAACAAACTCCAGAAATCCAGCAAAGCTGCTGGGGGACTCACTAGGTTAGGAAATTCAGCCTAAACAGAGAATTCTCCCTAACACCCCTAAGACACACGGTGCCTATTAGAAAGGTAACAGCATTTTCGTGGGTGGGCCAGAAGCACGGCTCATTCTCCATTTCCATTTCCCTACTAAGGTAACGTTATTTACATAACGTACATTCCGAGAATACTTTGTCAATTGGGAAAGTGCTTTGACTGCATTGTATTTGGGAATACTTTGCCATTTGAGAAAGACTTGTAACTACTTTGTGTGTTTAAGAGTTTTCCTTTTCACATTAGCGCAACGAGCAAGCACTCGTATTTTTTTACTTTGCTATCTTGCTGCATTACGATTTGGAACTACTGTTCCCAGGTGCCCTTGCCGCCTACATCTTGATACGTCAGGCGCTTTCAGAGCCGGCGCTTTCAGGGGCAAGCCAGTCTACGCCGGTCCTCGCCGTCTGCGGCGTCCAGGGCGGAAACCGCTGCCCGTTTTTGCACTAATCGTAAGTTACTTTTGCACAGGCAACTATGGGGATGCTCCCCTTTGACAAGCTTACATCAGACCTGAGTAAACATGCGCCCATCAATCTGGTCAAAAAAGCGGTGGATTCCGTCCTCGACCGTACCAGTCAGTACATTAGGGAATAACTTGCCATTAAAAGGCCCGCTAAGAAGGAAAAATTGACTACTCACCCCCCAACAGAACTCGACCTAACAATTTGCCTACTAAACACTCGCTCTCTCAATAAACATTCACAATGTGTTCTTGACAGGATTGTCGATGAACAAATAGACATCTTCTGCATTACTGAAACCTGGCTTAAGGACCCCATCGGCCCCACCTGTGACATCGCAGTACTGGAAGGCTACTCCATCTTCTACTCTAATAGAGAAGAAGGACAGGGGGGTGGTGTTGCAGTCATTGCTAGAGACCACATCCACATGTTCCCCAACAGCATAGCATGCACCGGCTGTGAAATACTGCACCTCAAACACACCCCCACGGCGAACAGTAGCCTAACTTGATCGTACTTTACAGGCCTCCCACGTCCACGCCAGACTTTAATGATGAAATAACACACCAACTTAACATGCTCAAAGGACCCAACACAGCCACATTAGTCATGGGAGATTTCAATCGCTGGTACGGCGATCCTAAAGACAAAGAAGCTGGTAAATTACAAAAATCCCTAAACAACATTGATTTTGAGATCAATAACCAAGAGCCACAATGGACAACGGTCATCTTCTTGACTGGGTCATCTCTAACAATCTAGAAAAACGAGAGTTTAAGACGGAAGCATGCATATGGTCTGACCACCACAGCATATCCTTTCACATCACCCTGCCTCTTCCCAAACCTAAAACCCCCAACAGCCCCATTCTCTCGTACTATCGAAACTACAAAAACATCGACACAAACCATCTCATACACTGCTTGGCTGAGGTGGAAAAAAACCAAGCTGAGAATGACACCTGTGAAACCATGCTAGCAAATTTACTTAGCCACATCGCTAAACTTATAGACCAAGTAGCTCCCCTCCAAACTAAGTCAACCAGATCCATCCAAAAAAACAAAGAACTAGCAGAACAAAAAAGAGATAAACGAAAGACCCTTCGTCAGCCAATAAAGCCCTCTGGAAAGAAAGTGAAACAAAATACAAACATATGATAATCATGGCCAAAAAAACCTTCTATAATGAACAGATTTCTACAGCAGCCAATTCCACCAGCAAACTGTTCAATATTCTCAAATCTATAGAAAAACCGAAAGCTATTACCCCTCCTTTCCTACCCTCACAAGAAGAATGAGACACTACTCAGATCGCCTTCTTCAACAAAATCGCTAAAGCTAGGGATACTATTATAAACTCATTGACCAACAAGCAAACGACAGTGACCCTGCCAGTCGAGACCATAACACCACGTATTGAAACTTTTAAATTCACAGAGATCAACAGCAGTGATATGATCAAGGTACTGACGACAATGAAACCTACGACATGTGCAGAAAACATCATCCCGCCCAAATTAATATTGGATAACATTGACATATTCGCCCCCTCCTTGACAAAGATCATAAATGCCTCTTTTAGAGATCAGAAAGTTCCCGATGCCATCAAAAAGTTTACAGTAACCCCCCTGGTAAAAAACCTAATCTGGACCAACGGGACCCGAATAACCTTAGACCCATAACAAATTGCAATTTCATCCTCAAAATCATGGACAAAATCGCCACCATGCAACTCCAGACACATGTGGAGGAATCAAACTCTCTCCACCCACAACAGTCTGGTTTCCGCCCCGCCCACAGTACCGAGACAGCCATGTTAGACCTCCAGACCAAAATGCTCGGTATTATTGACAAGGGTAAGACGGGCCTTCTTATCTTACTCTACCTCAGTGCCGCTTTCGACCTCCTTGACCACAACTTACTCCAGGATGTCTTGAAAAAGTCCACCAATTGCTCTGATGAAGCAATCAGCTCGATAATGTCCTTCTTAAAAAACAGAATATCCAGGGTGCACTGGGGGGACAAGTTCTCATTGGAAAAAGAAATCCTCTGTGCAGTCCCCCAAGGTGCTAGCATGTCACCATTGCTGTTTAACATCTACTTGAGGTACTTATGCCTTGTTCTCGACCATATCAAAACCTATTTCACTAACTATGCTGATAACACACAGCTAGTTTTTGAACTAAGTGGCAATTATCAGAAAGACAGCGAGCAACTCAACATGATTTATAACTACAAGGAGCAATGGATGGACTCCAATTGGATGTGCCTTAACGGGAAAAAAACGGAGCTCATGATTTTTGGCTCATCATCCGCCCGAGCTAAGTTATCTACTTCGTACACATCCTTTCAGATCAAAGACACACCTACACCAGTCTTAGGCAAGGTCAGAACCCTCGGTATGCTGCTTGAAGCATCCTTAGGGGCAGAGGCCCAAGCACAATACGTTAAGAAAAACTGTGCCTACCACCTTCGACTAATAAAAGCCATCAGACCCTTTATATCAGAGGTGAACTGCGCGACCATAGCTAGAGCCACCATATTGTCGCGCCTCGACTATGGCAATGCCCTAGTCTTGGGTGCCTTCAGGCAGTGCCTACAAAGCTACAAAGTTGTACAGAACAACGCTGTAAGAATTGTCAAACTTAAATCTAGAACAGAGCATATCAGCAACTCCAGAAGGGAGCTTCACTGGCTGAAAATTGAAGATAGGGTGCACTTTAAGACCTTAACCATTGTTCATAGATGCATCCACAGAAAGGCACCAACGTACCTAAAAACGAGGATCAGAGCATACGTCCCAAATAGAACACTGAGATCGTCCCAACTCGGCAAAATTGCAATAACCCCACACAAACTTAAAAGCGGCCTAGGCAGAGCCTTTCCGACCCTTGCTGCCAGTCTCTGGAACAACCTCCCGGATCATCTAAGACTGGAGCCTAATTACACCCGCTTCCGCAAATCGGTAAAAACCCATATTTTCAAATAAATTGCCACCTGTTCTACTTCCAGTTAGAGTAATCTCCGTGTGTTCATCCCGTCTCATCTGTCTATCCACCTGTCTGTCTGTCTATCGTGTTCTTGTCTCTGCACCCCGAGGCTCGCGAGCTACCGGCGCATTACAAATATTAAAATAAATAAATAAAATAAATAAACCCAACCGGAACCAAATAAAATCAAAAGGGTTCCAGCGGATTAAAGTTCGAGGCTACCACCATAGCCTCTAACAGTACGGAGGCTATTATCGCAGCTCGCGGTAAAATAAAAATGGTAGATACCACTGCCACCAGCCAAATAATGTTCCATGAGAAACAGACAAAAAGGGATAACTATTAACCCTTCCAGTACTCTATGGAAGATAGGTTGTACTGGGACTGTAAATTTAAAAAGACTAGTAAAGTCAATGGCAACTTTACATGTTCTGGGAGACAGTAGTCAGTCCCAGAAAAAGGAGTTTAATAGTGGGAAGTCTAAAAAGACAACCCGGTGTCACTGCACTAAAGGTGCTGTGTGACACACAGTAAAAAGATGATGCCTTTGGAGTAGGTGAAAAAAATAAATCCTAGAAATCTAGCAAAGCTGCTGAGGGACTCAGTAGGTAAGGGAAATTAGCCATTCTGGAGAATTCTCCCTATCAATGTGAATTGCATCATTCTGGACCACCTGGACTTCATGAATACACTTCTTAGATGCAGCCCCCAGGAGGGCATTACAATAGTCGATTCCGGATAGAATCGTGGCACTAGTCAGGGTGCCACAGCTCTTCTCAGAAATCAAGGGGCTCATATATCTGAGCAACTTCAAGTAGTAATGTGTGTTATATGCTATAACACTGGCCTGTGCTTCAGAGCTTGCACAGCAGTCCAGACATGTACCCAAAGTTTTTGGGGTCGTGATGTTGCAGCCATCCAACATAAAGGTTGCATCTCGAGAGTCCCACTTGGACGTCATATGAGTTGAGCCAAAAAATAACAATTCTGTTTTGGCATTATTGAGGCACATCCAGTGCTTGGTCACCCACTGTTATACAGTCTTAAAAATGGGGTTCAATTTCTTACAATCCAAGTTAAGCATATTTGGTGAAATAAGTACCCATACCTGCCGACAAATCACAGAGAGGTTTGGTATGAAGATGGAAAAGAGCCGGGTATAAACACGCTCCCTGAGGCACTCCAAATGTAAGGGTGCATATTCAGAAGAGGCATCCCCCCAACACACCGCTGAGACCCCGCCTGTTCAAAAAGACTGGATCCACATGATGGCTTTATGTGAACATTTACAAACTCTTACTCAGAGAGGTTAGAAGAAAATCATGGGCCACCAAATCAAAAGCTGCCGATAAATAGACCACAACCGCTTTTATCAACAATATCCAGCATGTCTGTCTGAAGATCAAGTAACGCACTCTGCGCGCTGTGGTGCGCTCTCAAACCAGATTGCCTTCCATGTCAAATTCTATTTTGATCTAAGAAGCCCAGGAATTCCCTGGCAGTGATTCTATCTACTATCTTCAACAGAAAGGATGAATTGGTGTTGGTCTAAGGTTTGAACTGTCGCTTGGACTCAGGCAAGCTTTTTTAACGAGCAGTGTGATTGTGACTTCCTTCATACTTTCAGGGACAGCATTATTTTGGAGAGAGGCATTGACAAAACGAGTAAGGAAAGGCTCAAAGAGCTCTCTACTATCCAAAATTACTCTCAATGGTAAAGTGTCTCCCGGAAAAGAGGTAGGATGCATGTCTCTTATCACTTCCATCAGTTCTGACACATTTATAGCCCTAAAAGAGAATTTCTGAGCCTCTTCCTCCATCTCTCTGGGCTGGTCAGACCCAGGAGTAGATGGGGTGAGGGGAACTAATGGAGTATAGGGCTCACTTATGAGTCAAATGCTAACCTTGTCTCTTCAACACAAGACAATCATCTATAGACGGCACAAAGGTAGAGGGTTGGACTCTAGGTTTCTCCAGCTTCTTTGAGATCTGAAAGAGCTGTTTAACACCATTATGTGCTTTGGCAATTCTTTGCCTCATAAATGGCACTTTTATCAGATCTCTCTGACTTCTTCCAAGCAGATTTATGAGCATCAGAATTGGTTCTCCACCAGAGACGTTCCGCTTGTCTGTTTGTTCTTTTTAATTCTTTCAATTCCGCAGAGAACCAATCATTTTAAGAGAGCTGTTCTCTCACTGTGATGGTACCACCCCATCCAACATTTGAACGCTGTCACTAAGGAATCGGATTATCCTCATCTCTCGTATGTTCCATTACTAGACTTATCCATTTAGTGAAATCAGGGATAATGATTTGCAAAGAATTCCTCATTACATTTTTCTTAAGTTGGTTAGCCTAATTTTTATGTTGTTGTATCAGATGTATTTGGGATCTGATGAAGGCACGCCCCTGAACGCTCACACCAGAGAGAATACAACCCGCTAGGGAAGAAAGGCCCAAGTCGATCTTGTAAGGATAACACGTTTAATCTCACACAGAGATGAGACCAAAAGCAAAGAATTCTTCTGCTAAGAACGTTCTGCCGAAGAGAAGTACAAGCAGAAACATTTAAGACAAAACATCGTCATAAGTGACGCAAAACATACAGTAAAAACCTGTGCGGCTGATTGGATGTACCCTATACATGTGCTGCCTTTATCCATATGTGAAGGCAATTTAATGGTCCCAGTCCGTCCGTCTTCCATTGGGTGCTGCAGGACCCATCTCCTTCTCATTTCAAAGGTCAGAAAACACATTATACTCCTACTATACAGCTTGTTTATCACTCATACTGTGTACTTGGCAGACCTTAAGACGGACACATAGGAGGTTCCAGGGCACTCTAACCTTCACACACAAATTTGACTCCCTCCCTCCGCGCCATCCGGCTCCAAGGTCTCGGCCCTCGTTTTTAACTATAATTTGTGCCTCCCAGTTCGTGGCAATACAAATCACACTATTGTCGCATCAACGATACACCTTGTCCATCCCCTTTGAACATTTCAGGACTTGTTACTTTGGGGTTGGTGGTCAAAGGGCATCTGGTGTCATGGAATTCAGGGATATTAGAGTTTAGTCAGTTATATGCTCGTGGTCAACTGGGAATGGGCCGAGGCATGCTTTGGCCAAAGTATGATAACATGCACGCCAAGTACCGGCCTCTGATCACGGCCTTGTAGGGCAAATTCCTCTTAGGTGAAAGAAACATCTTTTCAACACTTTTAAGAACAATGAATAAACAGTGTGGCGGATGGGGTGCAAACTGTCCTTGTGGGAGCTCGGGCATGACAAGAGATTTCTGTGGCCTCCTGGATTTGGGTCTAGTGCATGTAATGCCACATTTACCACGCATGGATTTTCTTCCATCTATGGTTATTAATATCTATGCAAAATGGCACTGCTGCCCTTGCCTTGAGCCACACCATATGGTTACACTATAATTGGTTATATTTGCATGGGGTCCTGCTGGACTGGAATGCATCCCCCTTCACAGTGCCCACTGGCTCATCACAGTGCTTTGAATGCATCTCGCCTTACTTTAAAGCGCATATGGGGGGACTGGGCTGCCCCCTTACCAACAGGTGATAGAATGATCAGACCAAATACAAGGTTTTATGTCTGCAGGTTCCCAGTGTAGTATTTTGCTTTTACATGTGTAGCATCAGTATTAAGAACTGTGAATCCAGTACTCACCAAATTCTGCTCCAAGTCGCTTGCTTCACAGTCTGCCCTATCACTACGACAACTGTTAAAGTCCCTGCGAAGAAGTCTTGCACTACCTGATTTGTTTGGAGGATGCAAGAGTTGTATAAGTTCCTTATTAAAATGGGGCATGTCCACAGGTGGCCGAAATACAAGGAGAAGATGAATGCAACTGGTACAATTTGGCTTGAATTCCTCCTTTACAATAATTGCCCCACCACCCCCTTCCCTTACTAGTCATCTGGTTTTTGGGAAAGAACTTATATTTTTCTGCTACTGCCAGATCCATTACGGGACCACTAGAATCTTGAAGCCAGGCTTCAGTGAGGTACATCAAGTCCAAATCATGTTCGATGATATAATCTTGTATATCAATTAAAGAATGCATTGATTTTATCGTGATATACAGTCCTCCCTCTCTCGTCTCAGACTTTAGTTGTGAAATCACCTAACAGCTGAATACACTGAAATCTACCAACTCTTCCTCAATTCTGGTGGGAGATCATAACAGGTGGCGTGGAAACCCCCTGGATAAAGAAGCAATCCGTCTTAAAAAGACGTTGAAAAACATTGACTACCTAGTCCAGAACAGTGAACCCACTACAATGAAAGGAAATCAGTTGGATTGGATTATTACACAGAATCTCAATATTCAGAATATAACAACCCAGCCGTGCATCTGGTCCGATCATTTTAAAGTTATTTTTGAAATACATCTGCAGGACATACTTAAACCTAAACATAGCCCCCATATCAGGACTCGGAGCAGAAATGTCAAAGGCCTAGGCCCGGAGCAATTGGAACCATGCTTACGTCAAATAGCAGATAGCTTCCAAACTGGGGACTCCTGTGAGCAATTGTTGAAGCACTATACTAACCATATACTTGATATAGTGGAACAGTATGCTCCTCTTAAATCCCAAATGGTCAGGAAGACCAACAACCACCAGAGTTGGTTTAATAGCACACTTTGCAAACTCAAGATTGCGAAAAGACGATTGGAAAGGATCTGGCAAAAGGATTCATCATTAGAAAACAAAGAGCATTGGAACCAGGCCAACTCTAAATATAGAAGGGGTATTAGAAAGGCCAAAGCGGAACATTACGATGAGCTGATCGAAGCTGCTCCTAACTTGACAAGTAAGCTCTTCGATATTCTCAACTCGGTTGAGAAACTCAAAGCCCTGTCCCCTCCATACACTCCAACGGAGGAGGATTGGAGGAGGATTGCGAACTCATGAAAAAGGCATTTGCAGATAAAATACAAAAAGCCAGAGAATCCATCATTCAGGCTAGAGCAACCTCAAAAGAGATTTACCTTCCCAACGCTGCCGAATTGCAGCCTTACGAGCTGGAGAATTTTAACTTCCAATCAACCTCTGAAGAAGAGATGGTGAATGTGTTATCTAAGATTAAACCATCCTCTTGTGCAGAAAATGTAATCCCTCCTAAAATAATTGTAGAAAATAAGGAACTGTTAGCCCCAGTCCTGTCAAATATAATCAATGCTTCCTTCCATGACGGCATGATACCCCAAGACATAAAAAAGGTGACCATCACACCTCTGCTTAGAAAACCGGGTCTGGATCCTAAGGACCCTGGTAGCATGCACCCGATTACCAATACTAATTTTATCCTGAAAATCATGGATAAAATTGCCACGTAACAACTGCAATCCCATGTGGAAGTCAACAACATATTGCACGTGCAGCAATCGGGCTTCCGTGCCGCGCATAGCACGGAAACCGCGATGCTTGACCTACAATCACAAATGCTATCCATAGTGGATAAAGGTAAGACAGGGATGCTAATTCTATTGGATCTAAGCGCGGCATTCGATCTTGTGGATCACCAACTACTACAGCAGCTCTTGGAGAAAACAGCAGGATGCTCCAAAGCGGCATTGGCCTGGCTGGCATCTTTCCTCACAGATCGAGTAGCCAGAGTACAATGGGAAGAGATGTTTTTGACTCCTGCCCACATAAGTGCAGGGGTTCCACAGGGAGCCAGTATATCCCCTCTTCTCTTTAATCTCTTTATAAAATACTTATGTGTACTCTTAGAAACCATCGGCGTATATTTTACAAACTACGCCGATGATATGCAGTTGGTGTTAGAATTAGGGGGTGATTACCAAACAGATAAGGTTAAGATCATGGCATTGTATGACCTAATTGACAAGTGGCTGGAAGAAAACTGGATGTGTTTAAACAGCAAAAAAAAGAGCTGCTGATATTTGGCTCCCGACAAGTGAGAGACAAGCGAGGAGTAGAATACGAGGAGTTTGTGGTCAAAGATTCATGTATTAAGGTAGTCACCCAAGTGAAAACTCTTGGGATGATGATGGAAGCCACTCTGGGTACAGAGGCTCAGACCAACTACCTCCACAAAAACAACGCCTACTACATGAGGCTCTTGAGAGCGATCCGCCCGCTCCTGAGCGAAAACAACTCGGCCACAATCGCCAGGGCCATCATACTATCGTGCCTTGATTATGACAATTCACTATTACTGGGAGCATCTAAAAAATGCATTAAGAAATGCCAGATAATGGAAAATAATGCGGTTCGGGTTGTTAAAGGGATCAACAGAAGAGATCATGTGGCAGAAGGAAATAGAGTACTTCACTGGCTCAGGGTTGAGGAGAGAATTCTCTTTAAATCCATGACGCTAGGGCATAGATGCCTGTATGGAGTGGCCCGTTGTATCTCAGATCTAAGTTCACTAGATACATTCCTAAAAGGACCCTGAGATCAGAAGCACACGGCAAGCTGCAGGTGCCACCGGCAAATCGAGCCATGGGCTCCGGAAAAATCTTTCCAGTTGAAGCGGCCCTGCAGTGGAACAATCTCCCTGTGGCTATGCGATTAGAACCAAACCATAGAACATTCTGGAAGCACCTGAAGACCCACCTTTTTAAGTAATTTCCCACTTAAACAGACTTTCCATCAGTATTTCGACTGTCTATCTACTGGACCCTGCTCTATGTCTCTGCACCCTGATGCCTGCGGGCTTTCGTCACATTATAAACGCATACATAAATAAAATTTAAAAATATTGCATGGGCTCTAAGTGACCTCGTATTCAGTAGAGCAGCCTTGATAATATGCTAACCCTACCCCTTAATCATCTGGCCACGTTTATTTTGAGGCTCAGAGAATAAGTGGCTAGTCTGTTTAGTCAATGGTCCACTGATTGTGGCGTTAGGGGTTAAAGGAAGTGTTGTTATAGTGTCATGAGCAATAGGTCCTGGGTTAGCAACCGCAGAGCCAAGGTGTTCGGCTTCATTCAGGTATCTATTGACTATAGTCTCATGTGAGGCTTTTTTAGCGGCCAAGGGTATCAGGGTTGTTGTTAGGTGCAGTAAATGTGCTAAGGTGATTTATTATCTCTCTACTAGGAGAACACGGAGAAACAAGAGACCCGTTGTCATCCACCTTCAAGAGCTTCATTGCTTCCTCCCTGTGCGTGGCGTGTGATGCGGCCATCTCCTGGCCGGGTCACAGTTCAAGAGTTTCATTGCTTCCTCCCTGTGCGTGGCGTGCGAAGCGGCCAGCTCCTGGCCGGGTCACAGTTCAAGAGCTTCATTGCTCCTTCCCTGTGCATGGCGTGTGATGCAGCCAGCTCCTGGCCGGGTCCCAGTTCAGGAACTCCACTGATTCCTCCCTGTGTGTGGCATGTGATATGGCCAGCTCCTGGCCGGGTCACAGTTCAAGAGCTTCATTGCTTCCTCCCTGTGCGTGACGTGCGATGCGGCCAGCTCCAGGCCGGGTCACAGTTCAAGAGGTTCATTGCTTCCTCCCTGTGCGTGGCGTGTGATGTGGCCAGCTCCTGGCCGGGTCACAGTTCAAGAGCTTCATTGCTTCCTCCCTGTGTGTGGCGTGCGATGTGGCCAGCTCCTGGCCGGATCACAGTTCAAGAGCTTCATTGCTTCCTCCCTGTGTGTGGCATGCGATGCGGCCAGCTCCTTAGTGGATCCCAGTTCAGGAACTCCACTGCTTCCTCCATGTGCGTGGCACGTGATGTGGCCAGCTCCTGGGCAGGTCACAGTTCAAAAATGTGCAGCAATGGTAGACCTGGGTGCTTTAGAATCTGTTTATGAAGATTGTTTGAGAAGCACATTTGAGTGATGTGTCGTCTCAGTCAGGGAATGCACACGTGGTTGCCAGGTGGCACGGGCTTGTGTAGAATGCATCTTAGGATTTGGCGGGCCTTGCACGGCCTGCCGCAGCTGAAATCGCTCATAGTCAATGTTCACCATGGGCATTAAATAGTTTGAGAGAGCACTACCAGCCTCGCCATATGAACCATTGCCCTGCGGCAGTGTCTTAAACAACTAATGTATATCACTACAGGCACAGAAGTGCAGCATAGACTTCTTCCGTGCATCGTCAGACATCCCATGTCCAGTCTTTCCTTCCATAACACCTATTTAGGGCCTAGATAGGCAAGAGAGGCGGACATGTCAAACTCCGGAAGAGGGTGTCACAAACATAACGTAACTGCAAACTCTTAGGTCAGAAACAGAAGGCCTCCTAATATAGGGTGACTTTCATCCAGAGAGCTCAGGCTTAGTAAAGCATAAACAAGACACAATGGTGAAAATGTAGCAGGGAGATAGCCTGACCCTCTCCCCAGATAAGGTAAGGAAAAGGAACACATGAGATGAAGAACCTGTATCTTTTAACAGCAGAGTCCACACTATGGTTCCCACCTTCCCAATCCATATCTGATGAATCTATAGAGGAAACTCCTACCATCAGAATACGCAGTCCACAGACCAGCAAAACCACCCGACGAGGAGGTGCCGGGCGGACGAAAGAAGAAACAATGGGTCTCATTATGGTGGTGCGGCCATAAACGAGTTACCACTGCATTACCGCACCGCCGAACTATGGGTTTGGAGCTAAGGGGGAGGAAAAACCTCTAGCAGAATGCTGGGGCTAATTGCTCTGTCTGAAGCTGGGCGTGGCACCTCTCCCTGCCACAGCTCCTTGGGCCTTTGCCTCCTGGCACTTTTCTAAAATGTATTCACATAGACTGGGACCATTGCAGGCTTTGACCACTCCCAAAACCCTGACTTTGAAATTGCTCTGGTAAGCAGCATGTATCGTATTGGCGTGGACCAGTCACCCCTCCGGGACACTCTGTTTGCTTTTGGCTGTTTCCTGCTCCGTTCCCCTCCTGCCTGACTATAGCCTCCAATCTCTGCACCAATTGCAATATTCATCGTGCTGTGCCACTTACTGTATGCTCTCTGCTGTTCTCTTAATGCCCTGCATCATAAACAAATAAAAAAATCTTTAACTCTAGGTCGATTCTCTAGTTTGCTTTTCCAACTGTGCATTTTCCTTTTCGTACCGCTTTTTAGTGCTTTCTGGCTAATTTGAATTTAGGTGTGCTTTTACATGTGTTAATGATCTTTGAATCTGGGCATTTCTTGTGTGCTCATTGATTTTGTCTGCTTGGCCGCCTTGGGAGGTTCTACTGTGGCATAGTGCTTCTAACCTCTCCCCTGCTATCCCCCGACCCTCCCTCCTCTTATCTCTGCCCCATGGTGCTCTCCATCTCTATTTATTCTAATTGCTTCTCCATCACCTATCCTCCCTCTCTCACAAAGTCTGGAAGGGAGACATTTAAAAAGGGTCTACTGAGTTGCAACCCCGGTCTGCTCATTGCAGACACCTACATCAATGCTTCCTCCAGGCAGACTATCACTGGCATCCTCTTTGCTGTTCCTTCATCTGACTTATGGAGTCCCCATATGTTTCTCTCCTCTCCCCTTTCTCCTCCTCTCCCATTATTGGCAGTACCCGGAGGGAAGTGCTCTTGGCGCACTTCACCTCTTCCAAATGCACCATTAATGCCTATCACAGTGGCACTATCATTGCCCAGGGCTCCCAGCCCAACCTCCTGCTTCTTGACAGGTGTGATGCTGGAAATGCATCGGAGGGACAGGGCCTCCGTATCCTTGTCCTTTACTGCTTTTTATCGTGTGGCTTGTCATGTTTTCCGCGCAGGGGTTCATGTGGGACTCCTGGCGGTGCAGCTCTCTCTCTTTTGGTTTGGTGAACAGATCCATGGGATACCCTTATGGCACCCATGGGTAGGGGTACAACCCTGTGCCCCTAGTGTATGATTTTGGGCACCTGTGTGTGACCCACAGAGCAGGGTACATGCTGGTGGCAGCTCTGTGCTGAAATGACTGGTGCCCTGAGCGTCCTCCATTTTGGGATGCCCAGGCCCTGTCATTGGGAATCGGTAGATTCCGGATGGAGACAAAATTGCTCCCATGGCCTCTTGCCTTCCATCACCTTTTACCTTGATATTCCCGAAGTCCCGGGAAGCTCTGCCTCTGTCCCTTCCAGCTGACTGGCTGTTGGGTGGAAGGTCCGTATATGGTAGTGTGGGGAAGGGTTCATAGTCATAATACCGAACTTATAAATCGCGAAAAAAAAAATCTCGAAAAAAAAGGCTGAAAAAAATATATCAAATTTTTTTTATGCCGTTTTTTTTTCGAAATGGGGGGGGGTTCCCTCGGGGGTTCCCTCCCCAACACCCCTTTTTTCTATTTTTTTTATTTTAACCCTTTTTTGTACTTACCTGACCCAAAAAAGACATATATAAAAAAAAAACATTCGATATTTTTTTTTTCGGCCTTTTTTTGTTCGAGATTTTTGTTATTCGAGATTTTTTTTTCGCCCTTTTGACCGACCACCGTGGGGAAGTGCCGACCAGACTGGCTGGAGCCTTCTCAACGACCGTATGTTGTGGGTACGCCTGTGGGTGGGACCTGGGTGAATGGAGTGTGTGACGAATATACATTCTGTGTTGTGGCTGTCTAGTATCTGGTGGTTGACACAATGGTTGAGACAGCCCTGCCCGAAACCGGTATGAATGCAGCTTGGAGTGTTGAATGGCTTGGTACTTGTCCCAATACACATAACTTGTTGTGAGTGTCTGGAGAGAAGTGAATGGCATGAATACCTCGTGTGCCTGATTGGCTGCCTGCCTGTATGAATGACCGTAGTTGTGATTGGATGCTTGAGTGTGACCCAGCGGAATGAATGGGAGATCAACAGTATATCTGGGGACCTCTCACTGCAAGGAATCATGTTATTCAGAAACTGAAGTCCACTACGACGAGTAACTGGAGTAACTGAAGCTTGAACCTGAAGCCCTGCTGGACGAAAAGAATTGCTGTTGCTCTCCTTCGCAATCTGAAAGCTGTTGTGCTTCAAGAACTGACCCAGAGAGGACCTGGTAAGGCGCCCTCTTCCTGAGCTACAAGGGACCATTGTGCACAGCTGATCTTTGCCTAAGCTCCCTGGTAGACAGACCTTCGACAGGCTGCCGACCCGATATGGGGACTGCTGCAGAACTCCAAGGAGAAGCGCCCGGACTGTTGTCCACCACTGTCGCCGACCGCCGTCGCCGACTGGAGCGGCCGTGCTCCAGTTGCCTATGAACTTCATTGATCCAAGGACGCTCTCGTCCACATCGTCACCGCTGTATCCTGCTGGAGAAGGCCTGACTGTCGACGTGCAGAGGAGCATCCACCGGTGGGTTTCCCGCCACCCAAAGACCACAGACACACAGATGACTCGACGCCCATGCTGGGCCACAGTTCTTCTACTCTTTGTGGTCCAGAACTATCGATACTGAGGTGCCCCGCACGCCTCTTCCTTGCAGGACGTTTACGCTTCCCCGTCAACGAGCACCGCTAGGAACGATGCGGCCACTTCACCGTCATAGCTCGACCTGTTCTCCGTCAGACGTTCGACGACCCGGGACTCCTGCCTGAAAGGGAGGACACTCAAGAAGAGTTGTCTATTTCCCCGACGAGGAACGCTACAACGCCAGGTACTTTGGGGTTGCAGAACTATTGGAAAGTCTAAGTGTGAACAATATATGGACTGGGCTTGTATCTTTCTTCTACAGGTTGCCCAGGTGGGGGGATCTCCACACAGAACTGTGTCTAGTGGTACGGGGCCAGTATTCTGACAATTGTTCAACCATCTTGCTTTCCTTCCTCTCTCTACTGCTGGTTTCCTCTTTATTTTGATCTGTGTGTCATTCTGACCGTATGCACTTTAAGGAGATCTAATAACGTTAGTGGTACCACTTTAGAATTGTATATATTTACCATTGTTGATTTTCGGAGTACAAAGTGAGTTATCATAATTGTGTATATGACCTTAAATATGAATTATATAAAGACTGTGTTGTAACCGATACAGTGTGTGGACATTCCTTTGTGGGTGCTTGGGACTACACTGTACTTAAGAACCAGCTTGCATCACCTCCTGAGAAGCTAGGCCTTGATTGCTCGACCACGATACCAATAATAGAGAATCTTGGCAGGGGTCTCTGTGCCTCCCCTCTACCATATAGAGAGCAGATGTGCAGACCCCCCCTCCGGTCTTTACAGCTGGTGGCAGCGGTGGGATGCCTATGGTTTTAAGACTCAGTGTATAACCGTGCCACTTACGAAGGATATCTGCACTTTGTTAAATTAAGGTTTAGTCGTGTACAAGATAACTGCATTACAAGCAATGGAATCTATTGCGAATGGTAAATTGACTCGGATGAGCTTAGAGGCTCTCCTGAGTGCTTGTGAAGCCAGGGAATTAGACTTTGTGGATAAGTCTAGGGCTGAGCTGATAGCTGCCCTGGTGGACTACCAGATCGATTGTGAAACTCTTGACGTGGGGGATGCAACCAATGAGAACTCTACCCCGGGGGTTGTCGCCGAAACTGATTCTGGGAATGCCACCATTCCTGCTGCCTCTGTTCCGAACCCCAGCAATTCTTTAGAGCTTGAGTTATTAAGGATGAAGTTAGCCTTTGAATATCACAAGTTGGAACTAGATGCTGAGCTTAAGAAAGAGGAGTTGGCACAGCAAGTGGAACTCAAAAATAGGGATCTTGAACTCAAAGACAAGGACACTGAATTTCAGCGAATCCAGCTAGAGAAAGCTTGAGTGGAGAATTCAGCGAAACCAGTTGAGAGTGTCAGGTCCCCAGCAGCCAAGTTTATGAAAGATTTGGTTGGTGTGTATGCGGAGGGTTCTGATATCCTCCAATGGATTGAAGCGTTTGAAATGGCTTGTGCAATTCACGATGTTGATAAGAGAGATTGGGCTAAGTGTTTGTTAAGCAGAGTGCCTCAAACTGGACCGTATTCTGAAACTGAGTGTGGAAGAAAGGGGTCAGAATGAGTGCATGAAGTCTGCCTTAATTGCCAAGTTTGGCAAGACGCCTACCCAATATCTTAAACGGTTCAGGGATTTTAAGAAACGAGAGAATGGGCCTCATTACACGGATGGCGGTAAGGATTTACCGGTACCGGTCAAATACCGGTACCGGTAAATCCTTACCGCCTTACTACGAGGTCCCTTTGCGGGTTGGGGGATTTAACGCCTGCTTTTTGCCGGCGTTAAAAACCAACCCACAAAGGGACCCAGGGAGCTAATTACGGTACCGCAATTTGCGGTACCGTAATTAGCGCCTTCCCCATTCCCATTGAGCCCTATGGGGCAAAAATGGGAATGGGGAAGGGCAATGGTGGAAGGGGGAATTACCGCCCCACCAACCTTGGAATGGGGCGGTAATTCCCCTTTCCGCCAAGGCGGTGCCGGTATTTTACCGGCATGAACCATGGCGCTAATAGCGCCATGGTTCTCCGCCATCCGTGTAATGAGGCCCAATGTGTCTTGGGTTGACTGGGTGAGTGCTGCGCACATGAACATGATGGGGTGGATTGATGGTTACAAAGTGAAAACGTTTGTTGAATTGTCTCACCTGAGCATTTTTCGGAAGCCTGTTCACCAGAGCTGCATCAGTATGTTGCTGACCAGAACATTTTGGACCCCTTTAAGCTGGCTAGGTTGGCTGACAAGTGGGTCTCCCACCGGGTGTCCCCTAAGAACTCCAGTGGGAAGGACAAGGACAAAGAAAAGGGGGCCTCTCAGAAAGCTGAGGAGTCCCAAAAGCAGTCACAGTCGGGTAAACCAAAACCTTCCTCTCCGAAGAACCAAAAACCTAGTGGGGATAAGTCTGTTGTGGGTGGGAGTAAGAATAGTGGTCCGCCTGCTGCAAAGCAGAGTCCCAGTGGTTCCAGTACCATACCCTGCACGCCTGGCACATGCTGGGATTGTGGGGCTCTGGATCACCGAAGGGGTGACCCCAAGTGTAAGGGTAAGGCACTTGGAGTCCAGGCTGTCAGCCTGACCTATCCCTACTCTGTACCTGAGGTGGAGGCCACCGTCCTCCCCTCCTCTACTGGAATCACCTTCGGTGCTCCCGTAGAGATTTCCTTAGTGTCCCTTGGGGCCTGGGACAGTACGCAGAAGTACTGGCGACTATCCCGCAAAACACTCTTAGGTTTTTGAGAAGTGTCCTCTTGAATGGCCAGCCTTCTACTGGTTTGAGAGACACTGGGGCAAGCATGACAGTGGTGGACAGGACCCTGCTCAAGCCAGAGGACTATGTAGGTGCTCCTCTGAGAACCACCAGGTTAGCTGGTGGGCCTCCCAAATTATCGCCTGTAGCCTTAGTCAACATTACGATTGGAGACAAGACAGCAACGCTTTCAGTCCTGGATCAGGACAACGTGCCTGCGAACATTTTGTTGGGAAACGATTTGGTTGAATTGGGGATGATCACGGATGGTCTACCCATGGCTGCTGTGGCAGTCACCTGATCGCAGGTCACACAGGGTCTGGCTGCGAGCCCGGTACCCTTGCCAACGGGGAAACCCAAGGCACAAAAGAAACAGAGGAGTAACAAGGCCGTCTCTGTGGAGGGAGCCCCTGCTCTTTCCGCTGTTCCGACAGCACCCATTGGGATCCATGCTCCGGACGGGCTGGGTCCAGTGGTAAATCCCGTCTCGACTCCTGTGAGAGAAGAGCCTGAAGACTTTCCTGTGGGAGAGGCTCTTTACCCGCAGGATCAACCCGACCTTCAATGCTTGTTGGCTGAAGGGGGATCCTCCCGGGCGGACTTCTGTAAGGGACAGAGAGAGTGCCACTCTCTCGAGGGTCTGAGGACACAGGCCCTGTCCCAGGCACAAGGAGAAGTGCCTAGGACATTTCGGATTTATTGGGAAGGTGAGCTCCTTGTTAGTGAGCCCACTAAGCCTGAACCTGGTGCCCTCAAGAAGCTGGTGGTACCCCAGGTTTACCGGCCCTTCCTGCTGCAGTTGGCACATGAGGTGCCCTTGGCTGGTCATCTTGGTACCAAGAAGACTAAGCAGAGGCTCTCTGCCCATTTCTACTGGCCACGGATGGGAGCATAAGTGGAGTCCCACTGCAGGACCTGCCCAACTTGTCAGTTGTCTGGCAAGACTGGAGGCAGAGTCATCACCCTTCTGCAACCATTGGCAGTGGTTGGCACACCATTTGAGAGAGTGGGCATCGACATCGTCAGTCCGCTTGACGCTCCCACGTCGGGTGGACATCGGTTCATCCTAGTCTTGGTGGATCATGCCACCAGGTACCCTGAGGCTATACCCATTCGGACGGTTACGGCCAAGGTGGTTGCTAGGGCTCTCCTGGGCATTTTCACCCATGTTGGATTCCCTAAGGAGGTTGTCTCTGATAGAGGATCCAACTTCCCCGTCAACGAGCACCGCTAGGAACGATGCGGCCACTTCACCGTCATAGCTCGACCTGTTCTCCGTCAGACGTTCGACGACCCGGGACTCCTGCCTGAAAGGGAGGACACTCAAGAAGAGTTGTCTATTTCCCCGACGAGGAACGCTACAACGCCAGGTACTTTGGGGTTGCAGAACTATTGGAAAGTCTAAGTGTGAACAATATATGGACTGGGCTTGTATCTTTCTTCTACAGGTTGCCCAGGTGGGGGGATCTCCACACAGAACTGTGTCTAGTGGTACGGGGCCAGTATTCTGACTATTGTTCAACCATCTTGCTTTCCTTCCTCTCTCTACTGCTGGTTTCCTCTTTATTTTGATCTGTGTGTCATTCTGACCGTATGCACTTTAAGGAGATCTAATAACGTTAGTGGTACCACTTTAGAATTGTATATATTTACCATTGTTGATTTTCGGAGTACAAAGTGAGTTATCATAATTGTGTATATGACCTTAAATATGAATTATATAAAGACTGTGTTGTAACCGATACAGTGTGTGGACATTCCTTTGTGGGTGCTTGGGACTACACTGTACTTAAGAACCAGCTTGCATCACCTCCTGAGAAGCTAGGCCTTGATTGCTCGACCACGATACCAATAATAGAGAATCTTGGCAGGGGTCTCTGTGCCTCCCCTCTACCATATAGAGAGCAGATGTGCAGACCCCCCCTCCGGTCTTTACAGCTGGTGGCAGCGGTGGGATGCCTATGGTTTTAAGACTCAGTGTATAACCGTGCCACTTACGAAGGATATCTGCACTTTGTTAAATTAAGGTTTAGTCGTGTACAAGATAACTGCATTACAAGCAATGGAATCTATTGCGAATGGTAAATTGACTCGGATGAGCTTAGAGGCTCTCCTGAGTGCTTGTGAAGCCAGGGAATTAGACTTTGTGGATAAGTCTAGGGCTGAGCTGATAGCTGCCCTGGTGGACTACCAGATCGATTGTGAAACTCTTGACGTGGGGGATGCAACCAATGAGAACTCTACCCCGGGGGTTGTCGCCGAAACTGATTCTGGGAATGCCACCATTCCTGCTGCCTCTGTTCCGAACCCCAGCAATTCTTTAGAGCTTGAGTTATTAAGGATGAAGTTAGCCTTTGAATATCACAAGTTGGAACTAGATGCTGAGCTTAAGAAAGAGGAGTTGGCACAGCAAGTGGAACTCAAAAATAGGGATCTTGAACTCAAAGACAAGGACACTGAATTTCAGCGAATCCAGCTAGAGAAAGCTTGAGTGGAGATTTCAGCGAAACCAGTTGAGAGTGTCAGGTCCCCAGCAGCCAAGTTTATGAAAGATTTGGTTGGTGTGTATGCGGAGGGTTCTGATATCCTCCAATGGATTGAAGCGTTTGAAATGGCTTGTGCAATTCACGATGTTGATAAGAGAGATTGGGCTAAGTGTTTGTTAAGCAGAGTGCCTCAAACTGGACCGTATTCTGAAACTGAGTGTGGAAGAAAGGGGTCAGAATGAGTGCATGAAGTCTGCCTTAATTGCCAAGTTTGGCAAGACGCCTACCCAATATCTTAAACGGTTCAGGGATTTTAAGAAACGAGAGAATGGGCCTCATTACACGGATGGCGGTAAGGATTTACCGGTACCGGTCAAATACCGGTACCGGTAAATCCTTACCGCCTTACTACGAGGTCCCTTTGCGGGTTGGGGGATTTAACGCCTGCTTTTTGCCGGCGTTAAAAACCAACCCACAAAGGGACCCAGGGAGCTAATTACGGTACCGCAATTTGCGGTACCGTAATTAGCGCCTTCCCCATTCCCATTGAGCCCTATGGGGCAAAAATGGGAATGGGGAAGGGCAATGGTGGAAGGGGGAATTACCGCCCCACCAACCTTGGAATGGGGCGGTAATTCCCCTTTCCGCCAAGGCGGTGCCGGTATTTTACCGGCATGAACCATGGCGCTAATAGCGCCATGGTTCTCCGCCATCCGTGTAATGAGGCCCAATGTGTCTTGGGTTGACTGGGTGAGTGCTGCGCACATGAACATGATGGGGTGGATTGATGGTTACAAAGTGAAAACGTTTGTTGAATTGTCTCACCTGAGCATTTTTCGGAAGCCTGTTCACCAGAGCTGCATCAGTATGTTGCTGACCAGAACATTTTGGACCCCTTTAAGCTGGCTAGGTTGGCTGACAAGTGGGTCTCCCACCGGGTGTCCCCTAAGAACTCCAGTGGGAAGGACAAGGACAAAGAAAAGGGGGCCTCTCAGAAAGCTGAGGAGTCCCAAAAGCAGTCACAGTCGGGTAAACCAAAACCTTCCTCTCCGAAGAACCAAAAACCTAGTGGGGATAAGTCTGTTGTGGGTGGGAGTAAGAATAGTGGTCCGCCTGCTGCAAAGCAGAGTCCCAGTGGTTCCAGTACCATACCCTGCACGCCTGGCACATGCTGGGATTGTGGGGCTCTGGATCACCGAAGGGGTGACCCCAAGTGTAAGGGTAAGGCACTTGGAGTCCAGGCTGTCAGCCTGACCTATCCCTACTCTGTACCTGAGGTGGAGGCCACCGTCCTCCCCTCCTCTACTGGAATCACCTTCGGTGCTCCCGTAGAGATTTCCTTAGTGTCCCTTGGGGCCTGGGACAGTACGCAGAAGTACTGGCGACTATCCCGCAAAACACTCTTAGGTTTTTGAGAAGTGTCCTCTTGAATGGCCAGCCTTCTACTGGTTTGAGAGACACTGGGGCAAGCATGACAGTGGTGGACAGGACCCTGCTCAAGCCAGAGGACTATGTAGGTGCTCCTCTGAGAACCACCAGGTTAGCTGGTGGGCCTCCCAAATTATCGCCTGTAGCCTTAGTCAACATTACGATTGGAGACAAGACAGCAACGCTTTCAGTCCTGGATCAGGACAACGTGCCTGCGAACATTTTGTTGGGAAACGATTTGGTTGAATTGGGGATGATCACGGATGGTCTACCCATGGCTGCTGTGGCAGTCACCTGATCGCAGGTCACACAGGGTCTGGCTGCGAGCCCGGTACCCTTGCCAACGGGGAAACCCAAGGCACAAAAGAAACAGAGGAGTAACAAGGCCGTCTCTGTGGAGGGAGCCCCTGCTCTTTCCGCTGTTCCGACAGCACCCATTGGGATCCATGCTCCGGACGGGCTGGGTCCAGTGGTAAATCCCGTCTCGACTCCTGTGAGAGAAGAGCCTGAAGACTTTCCTGTGGGAGAGGCTCTTTACCCGCAGGATCAACCCGACCTTCAATGCTTGTTGGCTGAAGGGGGATCCTCCCGGGCGGACTTCTGTAAGGGACAGAGAGAGTGCCACTCTCTCGAGGGTCTGAGGACACAGGCCCTGTCCCAGGCACAAGGAGAAGTGCCTAGGACATTTCGGATTTATTGGGAAGGTGAGCTCCTTGTTAGTGAGCCCACTAAGCCTGAACCTGGTGCCCTCAAGAAGCTGGTGGTACCCCAGGTTTACCGGCCCTTCCTGCTGCAGTTGGCACATGAGGTGCCCTTGGCTGGTCATCTTGGTACCAAGAAGACTAAGCAGAGGCTCTCTGCCCATTTCTACTGGCCACGGATGGGAGCATAAGTGGAGTCCCACTGCAGGACCTGCCCAACTTGTCAGTTGTCTGGCAAGACTGGAGGCAGAGTCATCACCCTTCTGCAACCATTGGCAGTGGTTGGCACACCATTTGAGAGAGTGGGCATCGACATCGTCAGTCCGCTTGACGCTCCCACGTCGGGTGGACATCGGTTCATCCTAGTCTTGGTGGATCATGCCACCAGGTACCCTGAGGCTATACCCATTCGGACGGTTACGGCCAAGGTGGTTGCTAGGGCTCTCCTGGGCATTTTCACCCATGTTGGATTCCCTAAGGAGGTTGTCTCTGATAGAGGATCCAACTTCATGTCGAGTTACATGAAAACCACGTGGAAAGAATGCGGAGTAACTTACAAAGTCTCCACCTCTTACCACCCAGACCAACGGTTTGGTTGAGAGATTTAATAAAACTCTCAAAGGCATGCTGGGTGCTTTGGAAGAGCCCCTCAGGAAGAAGTGGGATCTTCTCCTGCCATGCATGCCGTTTGCTTACCGAGAGGTACCTCAAGAGGGTGTTGGTTTCAGCCCCTTTGAGTTACTCTTTGGGCACCCCGTGAGGGGGCCCCTCGCCTTGATCCGAGAAGGTTGGGAGGCCACCCCTCCAGGTCCCGCCAAGCAAGTGGGGGACTATGTGTTAGGCCTCAGACGGAGGATGACACAGATGATGGGTCAAGCAACAGCAAATCTTATGGCCAGCCAGGAATTGAATAAGTACTGGCAGCACTTTAAGCATCGCAAGTGGATTAGACTCCGGGATAGGAGGTCCTCTTGATGGAGCTTACCAAGCCTCGGGCTTTGGCAGATAAGTGGACTGGACCCTTCAGGATAATGTCCAAGATGGGCAAGGTCAATTATCTGGTTGACATGGGAGCCTCTGGGGTAGCCCCTCAGATATTCCATGTTAACAGGCTCAAGCCTTTCCACAGGCGGGCCGAAGTCTCATGTCTCTTGCTAGTTTCAGGGCAAGAAGAGGATGAGAGTGAGCCCCTTCCTGATTTGCTGCATAGCAACCCTCAGGATGGCTCAGTGGAGGGAGTACATCTCTCTCCCGATCTGACACCAGAGCAGCAGAAGGCCTGCAGGACTTTGCTCCGGCAGTACGCCTCTCTGTTCCCACTGACACCAGGCCTTACACCGTGGTGTAGGCACGAGATTGACACTGGTGACAGTGTGCCTGTCAAAAGCAGGTGCTACCGTATGTCAGATACCGTCAGGAACCACATCCAGGCTGAGGTCGGCAAGATGTTGGATCTGGGTGTTATTGAGCCCTCAACCAGTCCCTGGTCCAGTCCCGTGATCCTTGTCCCCAAGGCAAGTTCCCAGGCAGGTACCAAGGATTGGAGGTTCTGTGTGGACTACCGAGGAGTCAATGCCGTCACCAAAACTGACACGCACCCTTTGCCCCGGGCTGATGAGCTCGTGGACACCATAGGTGCTGCCAACTTTGTGCGCACCTTCGACCTTACCTCAGGCTATTGGCAAATAGCTCTGACGGACCATGCCAAGGAAAAGACGGCGCTCTCAACACCAGAGGGACTCAACCAGTTTAGAGTCATGCCTTTCGGGCTGAAGAACGCCCCTGCCGCTTTCCAGAGATTAGTCAACCATGCGCTCAGTGGGCTGGAAGCCTTTTGTGTGGCTTACTTAGACGACATTGCCATCTACAGTTCCACCTGGGAAGAGCATTTGACTCATCTGGATAAAGTGTTGCAGGCGTTAAAAATGGCTAACCTCACTATCAAGGCCACCAAGTGCCAGATAGCTCAGGGGAAAGTCACGTATCTTGGTCATGAGGTAGGAGGGGGTCGAAGCCAACCTCTCCCCAGTAAGGTACTGGATGTACAGGACTGGGAGACTCCCACTACTCAAACCCAGGTGAGAGCCTTTTTGGGCCTCACTGGGTATTATCGCAATTTCATGGCAGACTATGGAACCATAGCTGCACCCCTGACAGCGTTGACTTCGCCCAAACAACCTAGGAAGGTTAATTGGACCGAAGACTGTCAGAGGGCCTTTGATGGCTTGAAAGGAAGTCTGTGTCGGGCACCCGTGCTGTGTGCGCCTGATTACAGCAAGCCCTTTATCGTTCAAACTGACGCCTGCGACACCGGAATTGGATCTGTCTTGTCCCAGTTAGATGACAAAGGAAGAGAACATCCGATCATATTCATCAGTAGACAACTTAAGGGTAGGGAACATAGGTGGGCTACTGTTGAAAAGGAATGTTTTAGTATTGTTTTAGACCCTACCTTACCGGGTCTACCTTCAAGGTCCAAACCGATCATAAGCCCCTGAAGTGGCTTATGCAGATGAAGGGTGAGAACCCGAAACTGTTCAGGTGGTCCATTAGTCTGCAAGGACCAGACTTTACCATTGAGCACAGACCAGGGAAGAGTCACAATAATGCAGATGGCCTTTCCAGAAGGTATGTTGACCGTCTGGATGAGGGTGTCTATCCCGTGGGAGATTAGGCACCCTCCACCTCAGTCTGGGGGGGGCGACTGTGATGCTTGAAATGCATCGGAGGGACAGGGCCTCCGTATCCTTGTCCTTTACTGCTTTTTATCGTGTTGCCTGTCATGTTTTCCGCGCTGGGGTTCATGTGGATCTCCTGGCGGTGCAGCTCTCTCTCTTTTGGTTTGGTGAACAGACCCGTGGGATACCCTTATGGCACCCATGGGTAGGGTTGCAACCCTGTGCCCCTAGTGTATGTTTTTGGGCACCTGTGTGTGACCCACAGAGCAGGATACGGGCTGGTGGCAGCTCCATTCTGAAATGACTGGTGCCCTGAGCGTCCTCCATTTTGGGATGCCCAGGCCCTGTAATTGGGAATCGGTAGATTCCGGATGGAGACAAAATGGTCCCCATGGCCTCTTGCCTTCCATCACCTGTTACCTTGATCTTCCCGAACTCCCGGGAAGCCCTGCCTTTGTCCCTTCCCCCTGACTGGCTGTTGTGTGGAAGGTCCGTATATGGTACTGTGGGGATGTGCCGACCAGACTGGCTGGAGCCTTCTCAACTACCGTATGTTGTGGGTACACCTGTGGGTGGGACCTGGGTGAATGGAGTGTGTGACGAATATGCATTCTATGTTGTGGCTGTCTAGTATCTGGTGGTTGACACAATGGTTGAGACAGCCCTGCCCGAAACCGGTATGAATGCAGCTTGGAGTGTTGAATGGCTCAGTACTTGTCCCAATACACAAAACTTGTTGTGAGTGTCTGGAGAGAAGTGAATGTCCTGAATACCTCGTGTGCCTGATTGGCTGCCTGCCTGTATGAATGACCGTAGTCGTGATTGGATGCTTGAGTGTGACCCAGCGGAATGAATGGGAGGTCAACAGTATATCTGGGGACCTCTCACTGCTAGGAATCGTGTTCAGAAGCTGAAGTCCACTACGACGAATAACTGGAGTAACTGAAGCTTGATCCTGAAGCCCTGCTGGACGAGAAGAATTTCTGTTGCTCTCCTTCGCAATCTGAAAGCTGCTGTGCTTCAAGAATTGACCCTGAGAGGACCTGGTAAGGCGCCCTCTTCCCGAGCTACCGAGGGACCATCGTGCACAGCTGATCTTTGCCTAAACTCCCTGGTAGACAGACCTTCGACAGGCTGCCGACCCGATACGGGGAATGCTGCGGAACTCCAAGGAGAAGCGCCCAGACTGTTGTCCGCCACTGTCGCCGACCGCCGTCGCTGACTGGAGCCGCTGTGCTCCCGTTGCCAAAGAACTTCATTGATCCAAGGACGCTCTCGTCTGCATCGTCGCCTCTGTATCCTGCTGGAGAAGGCCTCACCGTCAACGTGCCGAGGTGCATCCACCGGTGGGTTTCCCGCCACCCAAAGACCACAGACCCTGATGACTCGACGCCCTTGCTGGGCCACAGTTCTTCAACTCTTTGTGGTCCAGAACTATCAACACCGAGGTGCCCCGCACCCCTCTTCCTTGCAGGACATTTACGCTTCCCCGTCAACGAGCACCGCTAGGAATGACGCGGCCACTTCACCGTCGTAGCTCGACCTGTTCTCCGTCAGACATTCGATGACCCGTGACTCCTGCCTGAAAGGGAGGACACTCAAGAAGGGTTGTCGATTTCCCCGATGCGGAATGCTACAATGCCAGGTACTTTGGGGTTGCAGAACTATTGGAAAGTCTAAGTGTGAACAATATATGGACTGGGCTTGTATCTTTCTTCTACAGGTTGCCCATGTGGGGGGATCTCCACACAGAACTGTGTTTAGTGGTACGGGGCCAGTATTCTGCCAATTGTTCAACCATCTTACTTTCCTTCCTCTCTCTACTTCTGGTTTCCTCTTTATTTTGATCTGTGTATCATTCTGACCGTATGCACTTTAAGGAAATCTAATAACGTTAGTGGTACCACTTTAGAATTGTACATATTTACCATTGTTGATTTTCGGAGTACAAAGTGAGTTATCGTGATTGTGTATATGACCTTAAATATTAATTATATAAAGACTGTGTTGAAACCGATACAGTGTGTGGACATTCCTTTGTGGGGGCTTGGGGACTACACTGTACTTAAGAACCAGCTCGCATCACCTCCTGAGAAGCTAGGCCTTGATTGCTTGACCACGATACCAATAATAGAGAATCTTGGCAGGGGTCTCTGTGCCTCCTCTCTACCATATAGAGAGCGGACGTGCAGACTCCCCTCCGGTCTTTACAACAGGCATCTTCCATCTCCCTTCAACTTACCCCCTCTCTTGCCACCCCTTCTTCCCTCATCCCCCCAGTGCTGGCACCCCACCCCTGTGCCCCCCCAAGTCATTTAAAGGGGGAAACTAGCTTCACTTAACTACCCTCAATTCCCACTTTGCTATCAAACACTCGTCGGACATCGGTCTCCTCCTTGAATACCTTGACCTTGATGTCCTCTGTCTTACTGAGACATGGTTCAAGGCCAGCTCCGTCACTGCTTTTGACACTCTTCTCCCTGAGGGCTACAAGAGGCTATCGAATCCCAGGCTCTCCCGGCCTTGCAGCGCAGTGGCTCTTATCTTCACTGAGTTGGTGCCTGCCTCCATCATCCCCACTCAAACCTACTCATCCTTTGAAAGCCTAGTCTGCAGGCTTTCTGTCTCGCCAACCCCCAAACTTATCTTCCTTGGGGACTTTAACATCCATCTTGACTCTCTGAATGTGGCTACTGCACTCTTTCGCGACCTCTCTTCCCCTCAGCATCCTTCCCTCTGGCCCAACCCACTCTGTGGGACACACCTTGGATGCTCTCATCTCAAGAGACACCACACACTCCAACCCTCTTACTACTCCACTGTCCTGGTCTGTCCACTCTCTCCTCTCTTCCCAACTTGACCTCCCCGGTCCCCAGACAATGCCCCCACCCACACTGCCAGTCTCCTCCTTCATTAGACCGATGAAGTGGCTGCCAGGCGCTGCTTTTGCCTCTTCCTTCATCCATCCCCGTCCCCTTCTTTGGACTCTCCTTCTGACTCTGTTCCAGCTAACCTCCATCTCTCTATCTCCAACACCCTGGACATCCTTGCCCCTGTCATGAAGCCTGCCTCGAAATGCAACTCCTGGTATTATTCTTACTTGGCAGCTCTGGAATGGAAGTGCAAAGCTGCAGAACAGAAGTGGCAGACATCTAGCTCATCCTCTGACAAACTGGCCTGCCACCTACTCCACAGGCAATATCGTCTCACCATCTGGTGTCTCGTGTCCAAGCCTGCATCTCTGAAGCCACCAAAAACACGGCTGAGCTCTTTAAAATCTGCAAGGAACCTGCTAATCCTACTGCAGTCTACTCCTCTCCTCCTCCCTCCCAGGCCCTCTTCACTGCACTGCCCACCCACTTCCCCTACAACACTCTGGACATTCAGTGCTCTCTGTCATTTGTTCCCACCCCCACCCCCTTCTCTTGCCTCCATTGACCACCATCTACCCCGCCATAGTCTTCTCCTTCTCTCCCATTGCACCAGACGAGATCTCTAGCGTGGTCCGCTCTATGAAAATCTCCTCCAAACAGGTGCCCCCCCACGCTCCTCCAGTACCATCAAGGACAACATTGCCTCTCTCGCCCCAGCCTTGGCAGACCTCTGCAAGCACTGCTTTGCCATTAGCTCCTTCCCACAACCCCTTAAGCAATCTCTTGTGCACACTCTCCTAAAAAGCCATCTGCTGACCCTTCTTGCCCGCCTAACTATCCCCCTATATCTGTCACCCCTTTTTTGGGAAAACTCATGGAGAAACTGGTCATCCCCCAACTGACCCACCACAACGAAAAGCCTGGCTGCCTCCTTGGCCACCAGTCCGGTTTCTGGGTATCCAGAGGCACAGAAACATTTCTCCTGAACACCCATGAAGACCTGCTCTCTAACCTGGAGTCTAACACTCCCTCCGTTCTGATCCGCCTCAATCTCTCTTTGCCTTTGACACAGTCAACCACTCCATCCTCATAAACCGTTGCCATGATATCCTAGGCATCACGGACAGGGCACTGCGGTAGCTGACCTCCTTCCTTTCAAACAGACCCTCTCAAGTGCAAATGGGTCCTTTTCTCTCCTCCACCTCACTCTCTACCTGTGGCGTCCCTCAGGGTTCCATCCTATCAGCATGGATTTTCAGCATCTACCTGGCCCCTCTGGCCCACTTGATCTCCACCATCTCCCCCCATTTTCAGTGTTATGCAGATGACACACAGACCTCCTTCAAGCTGCCTTCCTCTTCCTCCTCCCCCTCATCCCTCATACCTGACTGTCTGACTGCTATTCAGGCATGGTGCTCTACCAATGATCTCTGTACTAATGCCAGTGAGAGGGGGATCCTTCTCATTGGGACGCCTGCTCCTTGTTCCCCCTCTACTCTCTGGCCAGCCTCCTTGGGCCCCTTCCCTTCACCCACTTGTGAGACAAAAAACTGTGGGCCTCATTACACGGATGGCGCTAGGGGATTACCAGCACTGGTAAGGGCACCGATGCCGGTAATCCCTTAGCGCCATACTAGGAGGTCCCTCAGTGGGTCCCGTCCTTAACCTGTGGCCAGACCACACGTTAAGGAAGGGACCCGGTGAGGGACTTCACTGTACCATTATTTGCTCCTTCCCCATTCCCATTGAGCCCTATGGGGGCTCAAATGGGAATGGGAAAGGGCCTTGGTGAATGGGGAATTACCGCCCCGCAAACCTTGGAATGGGGCGGTAATTCCCCCATTCACCAAGGCGGAATCGGTAAAATACCAGCGGCAATCATGGCGCTAATAGCGCCATGGTTACCGCCGTCTGTGTAATGAGGCCCTGTGGGATCATCTTTGACTCCTCTCTCTCGTTCTCTTCACACATCATGGACCTTGACAAGAAGTCCAACTTTCAGCTCCACCTCCTCAGGGGCATTCTATCTCTACGTCTCCAGAGCCCTGGTTCTATCTAGGCTGGACGACTGCAACAGCCTCTTCCTCAATCTGCCAATCTGCCTCTTTCCTCCCTTGGCCCCCTTCAACTAATCCAGTATAGGACTGCCAGACTTATCCTTGGCCTCAAGCCCAGAGACCGCATCTCTCCAGCGCTAAAATCTCTCCACTGGCTCCTGGTGACTGCAAGGATCCAATTCAAGACGCTTTGCATCATCCACAAGGTGGTCTGGGGCCTGGGACCTCTATACATCCAGCTTTCCCTCCCTAAATACCTCCCTGCCAGAGTCCTTCAGTCCTCTGGCTCCAACTCTGCAGGTCAAAGGCTTCTCCAAGCAGAGAGTGGGAGGTAGACTCCTTTCCTCGGCTGGCTCCTCCCTCTGGAACGACCTCCCTGTCCACCTCACACTTGAGCCATGTAAGGGATTTCAATCAGGCACACACCCAAGTCTCGCCTAGCATGTAGTGCGCAAATGAAACCCTTATTTTATTTTTGTCTATAAGTTCAATATTCTGAATGATACCACTCATATCACACCCTTCTCAAAATACCTCCCAGGTCACACTGGACCAGGAATCAGGCTAGTGTGTAAAGGTAAATATTTATTTATTTATTTTAATATTCAAATCACACATAGGTTTACTATATATATATATATATATATATATATATATATATATATATATATATATATATATATATATATGGGGCAGTAATCACCCAAAGGGTGACAATACAATTCAGAAATAAGCAAAGCAATTGAATTCACTTATAATGAGGCAAAATAGAAACACAAGAAAAACAACAGTTTTGTTTTGCGCACAGATAGCGTTTAGGTTAATGTTCCCCCTGCAAAGTTTTGTTTAAATACAAATGAGCAGTCCTACACCAATGTGAGTAACCAGCAAGTATTCAGGAGTAAAATACAATGGGCCTCATCACGACTTGGGCGTTACCGCCGGCGGCATTACTGCCGGAGGTATTATCCCTACCGCCGAACTCCCCGGCGCTAATAGCGCCGGATCACGAGTTCGGCGGTAATGTAATTCCCCATTCCCCATTGAGCCCATTCGGGAATGCCCCATTCCCCATTGGGCTCAATGGGGAAAATTCGTGCTCTTACCGCCGACGGATTTCCCGCCGACGGTAATAGCGCACATTTTCAGCAGATTTCCCCCCAGCCAAGAGCTGGGGTGAAATCCGCCGAAGTCCTGATTTGGCGGACCCTTAAATCCGGCGGTAATAGCGCGACCGTCGGATTTAAGGGTTACCGCCAAAGTCGTGATGAGGCCCAATGTCTAGAGTTATAGGCAATCTTCCCTCCCTAAACAAGAGAGGAAAACCATTTTGGCAAATGACACTTTTAAACTGGCAGATGAAAAATTGCTTTGTAAAATACTGCAAAAGGTGCAAAATGCTTAAATGGTTAGCAATTCTAAGGAAAGCAACACTAATCAGGTCCTAACATACATGAGCTATAATATAAACAACACACACTTCAGATCAGGATGGGATGGAAACAGCACTTTGAAATGGGGAAATGACACGTGTAAACTTGTGAATTTTGCAAATTTGCAGCAAACTTTTACTATGCGATATTGAAGAAAACCGGGTCAAATACGAATCAGAGTTAAATCCCTTCAAGTTTGGGATGTTTGCAATTGGGTCAGGCTAGCATTAATTTAGCAATGCTAGAGTCTGGATTCTGCAAAGAAATCTGGATCTTTCAAAGAATTCTGGAGTCAGCTACAAGTTGAAGAGTTCTGGAACAAGGTGCTGCGCGAACATCTGGATGGGTTCTGGAAGCAGTGTGTTCTGGAAGCAGTGTGTGTATGTATCTGGAAGCTGTCTTTCTATGTGTATTGAAACTCCTATATTTATCCATTACAAGGTTTATGGCATGGGCAGAACTTCAAAACACATCCCCATGGTTGTGAGTGGCTACAGGCATGTGTTTTGTTTTGGTTGGCAGCCTGAACAGAGCTGTCATTTTATGGCAGGATTTAGGAACTCCCACCTGGATTTTTACCCAAATCATACTTTCAAATTAGACACATAGGGACTCATTACATGGTAGGGGGTAAACCATGGTGCTATTAGCACCATTTTTGCCGCTGGTACCATACCGGTACCACCATGGAGGAAAGGGGAATTACCACCCTATTCCAAGGTTGGCTGGGTAGTATTTCCCCCTTTCTCCATGGCCCTTCCCCATTCCCATTTTTGCCCCATAGGGCTCAATGGGAATGGGAAGGGGCTAATTACAGTACCGCAAATTGCGGCACCGTAATTAGCACCAAGGTCCCTTTGCGGGTCCCAACTTTAACGGCTGGTCTACACCAGCCGTTAAGGTCGGGTTCGGCAAAGGGACCTCGTAGTAAGGCGGTAAGAGTTTACCGGTACCGGTGCCCTTACCGGTAACGGTAAACCCTTACCGCCTACCGTGTAATGAGGCCCATATACTTCATATTTGATTGTCTACATTTACATTCACTTCCCATTTTTGTGAGAGCTGTATTGGTTATTCTATGGATTTTTATCAATTTTACCCATAACACTTTGGATTAATCATTTCTAATTTGATACATCGCTGGGCGCTCATCAGTGGATCCTGTATATACTATTGTAGGTTTGCAACAATAATAGTTTTGCCACAATCAGACATTTTTCATAACTTTGGTTCCTGAAATGGTATGAGTTTCCTCAATGTCTTCAAATCACAAGGCTGAAACTAGTTTAGTGTCTACCAAGTTTCAGATTTAGCCCTTTTTAGGTTGCTCAGTTAAAGAGTTTTAAAATGTAATGAAAAATAAAGATTTCACACCAAAGTCCTCCTGTGTAACCTCCACTTTTCAGGCAGCAGCTGTCCAGTCCTTTGAAGTTCACTGAGAAACCTCCTCCACATCCTGCCCCTCCTTGTAGAGGTCAATGCTCAACCTGTCCTTTGTTCTTTGGTCAGCCAGCAGACGAATGTGTAATGCGGCCCCATTGTGTTGTTTGCTGGCATTATGCGGGAACCATTAACAGCCATTAGCCTTCCTGTTCTCAAGGAAGTGTCAAGCAGAGATATCAGTTTTCCCAGGCCAGGCTGTCAGATCAGAATTAAATAGTGGATTGGCCCCAGACTGGGCTCCTTGACATTAAAGTCTTTTCATTTCAAATAAAAAATATAAGCACACTTTATAAAGGATTTAAACATTTTAAAAGAATTAACCCTTCACAAACATGCTTGAAATAGTGGATTTTGCAATTTTTCAGGAAAAAGAAAATACATTTAAACTGGGTTTGACAGTCAATTTCCTTAGGCAGCTGTCAGACAGTGATGCCTGGATTCCTCTGACTGGCTGGAGAATGCATGGTTTCAGCACACTTTCCTTTCCATAATTCTCTGGGAAAGAAACAGAAGTTTTAAGGGCATTTTCGGATTAGGCCCTTCTGTGGCCTTGTTTCAGCTGATAGATGACAGATGACAGCAGTGATTCCTGTTTTTACACCACTTTGCCTGTGTATGTGGCAGGGCATGCAGCTCTTTTGGTGGTTTATGAACTCTGTGTAATTTTGCAGATTTAGTGCACACAGGGGTTATTGCCTCTATTTTTGGCAGTTTTCTTTCCCCATTTGCAAAGGGGTGCAGAGCGGCGCAGTGGCGTGGATAAAAATACTCCACAGCCGGGCCTTAAAAAGTTCCAGAAACTACTCAAGACTTTCCTTTTCTCCTCTTCCTTCCCTCTACCCCTCCCGTTCTAACATTCCCTCTGCTGCTGCGACTGGTGCCTGTTCGATTCAGAGTCACACAGGGGCCAGACTACCCCCTTACAAGTCCCCCCATCATCCCTTGCAAGTGCTTGCCCTCGGGCTCCCATCCCAGGAAGAGCCCTAAACTGGCCCCCTCTGTCCAATGCACTCATCCTCCCCTCCAACCTCTTTTGCCTTCACACTTGCCCCCTTGCTCCACCCTGCATGTGCCCACCCCACCTCCCCTTGGGACCCTACTCCTGCACTTCTCTCTCTACCCCCTCCTCCTGCACCTACCCCCTTGTCTTGCACTTGCACAATAGAATTGTCTGAAGGCCAATATAACTGTTTGTTGTACTACTTCTTTCCCATGCCCCCCCCACCTTTTCTTGTGGCGCCTGGAAACACTTGTGTATAGGTGCCATACAAATATCCAATAAAAAAAAGACTTGGGGCCTCATTATGACCCTGGCGGAACGGGTTAAACGGCGCCATAAGAGGTGACGGCGCCATTCAACCCGTTCCGCCACATTACGAGGTCCCCTCGCGGGACACGGTGCGCACGCCTGGGAAAACCAGGTGTGCTTACCGGGTCCCGCGAGGGGAAGAAGGAGCAAACAACGGGCCATCTCGTAATGGCCCGTTGTTTACTCCCTCTCCCATTGCCATTCAGCCCTATGGGGGCTGAAATGGGAATGGGGAAGGACCGTGTCCGGGTCCTTGAGGGAGGAATTACCGGGCCATCCGAACTCGGAATGGCCTGGTAAATCCTCATTCCGAGGACCCGGACACGATCTCGGCGGCAGCCATGCCGCCAATAGCGGCATGGCTACTGGCTGGACTCGTAATGAGGGCCTCTGTCTTACTGACAAAAAACAGCTAAATCGTCACACTCAATTAATTACAGTGGCGGTATGGCGAGTGGATCTCTTTTCCAAAGGTGGTGTGGGTGTGGTTCCACCCTGGAGGTATGGTCCCACAAGCACCAGCTCTTGGGCAGGCAGCAACCAGGAGCGGACAGCTTGGGCATGTCGTGGATCCTCATAATGGTGCCCAAATGCCTCTGGAAGAGCCTGGCTGCACGAGTATGTGAGAATGATCCCTAATGTAGTTCGATGAACATCCATTGACTCCAGCATGGTCTCTAAAGTCATCCTTTTAGATCAGGGCAGCGAGTGCCGCTGGTGATGTCAGAGGCTGTGGAGGCCACGTCTGTAGATTCGGAAGCAGTGTCTGATAAACCTCCTTCTTGCTGGTGTGGGTTTGGACGTCGCCTGCGGATTCAGCAGGACCTAGGGCAGCGTCATCAGAAGAATGCGCACAGTGGTCCGTTGTGCCGGAGCAGCGACCTCCTTGTTGCCAATTGTGTGCTGTGGTGTGCTAGCAGCGTGGTACTGCATAGAGACAATATCCATACATGCCAACCCTCCCAATTTCAGTGGGAGACGCCTGATTTTTCTCGCCCAAAAAATTGGCAGTTTTTTGCTGTTTCCTTCTTAAAATAGTATGAACCCCAATTCAACCCAATGGGAAAAATCACTTCTCCCGATTTCTGTTACGAAATTGTTGCAGGCTACTGTGCCTTAAAGCAGAGCCCGTACACAAGGCGGGAAGAGGGAGGAGGAGAAAGGGGTGGGGAGCACGGGAACGGCAATCGGTGTATGTACTACGAGGAAGGAGGTAATAAAAGGAAGGAGTTCCTCGACTTCGGTGTCGCGTCCTTTTATTGTGAAGAAGTTTAACAGACATCTCTCTCCCAGCTGTGGCAAAATGGTGACCTGTATGAATATCAGACGCAACAATATTGAACGTTTCACTCCTACAGGGGATACTTGTGTAGCTCCTGCATGAATAAACAGCCCCTGTTGAAGGGCTGAGTAGATGCTCTCAGTGGAATTCTCCAGTACGTTTTGGGGAATGTACCAGGTTTGAAAAGGTTTCAGCATACTTACCAACCCTAGAGATTTAAGCAGTAGGCTACTGCTTTTTAAGCAGTCCTAATGCCTACAGATTTCAGTGACAGATCCTACTGCTTTTTACAGCGGCAAGTAATTTATGTGACTCTAAGGCAGGCTCCAGGACAGAGCATGAAACACATTAATTAGTCTGTCTGTACAGTGGGCTGGTAGGTGAATACTTTGATTTGGCTCAGACCAATCCACTGACCTGACAGCTACGCGACTCTGTCCTGCACTCTTGCCGGGACAACCCTTAGGTGAACCACCAGTGAAGGCAAGTGGCAGAGTGTTACACCATCACACAGCATCTGCCTATCAGACTGGGGGAGTATCAGTCGCCGAATCCAAGTGATTAGACCTAATGTCAAATTATCGAAAATGAAATGACCGAAAACAAAGTGTTTGAATGACCAAAAGTTCAAACACTTTGTTTTCGGTCATTTCAGACCCGATAATTCCGAAAAACACACACACACACACACACACACACACACACACACACACACACACACACACACACCATACCCATAACACCCCCACCCCACCCCATCCACACCCTCAGCACACCCCCACCCACACCACCAACATAAACAAACCCCACTTACCTTCTTCTTCACGCTGGGTCCTGCAGCTCCAGTTCCCTTTCACTTCTGTGAAAGGGAACCAGCGCTGCAGGGTCCTTTTCTTTTTTTTTTTTTAACACGGATGGCTGCGGGTGTGTGTGTCCCCCGCAGCCCCCGCTCACTATACCATAAAGTATAGTGAGCGGGGAAATGCGGGGGACACCCCCGCAGCCCCCGTTTTTTTTTTTTACACGGAAGGTTGCGGGGGTGTCCCCCGCAGCCCCCGCTCACTATACCATAGAGTATAGTGAGCGGGGGAATGCGGGGGACGCCCCCGTTTTTTTTTTTAATGCTACCACAAAAGGATCGAACTTTTGGTGTTCGATCCTTTGGTGGCAGCATTTTTAGAGCTTTTGGTCGTTTCGACCTTTTATTTTCGGTCATTTCGACCTAAACCTCAGTCGCCATGTCAGACAGCCATGATAGGAGGACACTAAAGACTGCATACATAGGCAGACCAAGTGCTAGTACTAGGACGATCCATCATCAGCACATTGTCCCCAGACCATACCCATGCTCCAACAGGCCCATGTCACAATAGATAGCAAGAGAATAGGGAGCACCCAACCTCAGCTCCTACACCAGAGGAAGAGAAATAGACATACCCTATCACATTATATAATGCTCATTAGTACCCGGCGAGAGTCAAGCAGAATGCAACACGCATTCTGATTGGCTCTCGCTGGGTCATTACCCGGCCAAGAATCCCTCGATTCTCAGCCGGGATTCCAGCTGCCTTGTCCACGGCGGGGGGCGTGGCAGCCCCTCAGCCAATGAGGAGGCTCGAAGTGGGGCCATCCCCGCTCCGAGCCTGCCCGCGGCTGAGAAGCTGCCTTTGCCCCCGCTGGGCTCTTTTTTTTTCTCCCACCTCCCTGCCCTCCCCACCCCACTTAGCTTCTGCCTCCTTTGTCCACGGTGGGTGGTGTGGCAGCCTCCAGCCGTGTGGTGGCTCGAAGCGAGGCCATCCCCGCTCCGCGCCTCCACACAGCTGGAGGCTACCATCGCCCCCCGGCGGGGATTCTGGTGGGTCTTCTTTTTTCTTTTTTTCTTTCTTTTCCCTCTCCCAGCTCGACACACACCCCCACCCCCACTTACCTTCTTCTCTGTCGTCTTTCGGGAGCGGACGTGCTGGGAACACTTCTGTTCCCAGCGTGTCTGCTCCCGATTGCCGATTGCCGCCATGGAAAGGGAAAACAGACTCTGTTTTCCCTTTCCCGGTGGCCATTTTCTGCCTTTAGTGCCCCAGTCACGCAGATCTTGCGGGCCGGGGGTACTAATAGCAATATGCCTTGTGGCGGGGGCATTACCTTACTCAGTAATGCCCCCGCTGTTCGGGACATATTGCTTAATAAGGATACAACTGGGAGTGCGCAGCGCCATCACACACCACAGTCAGACGTCCATTAAAGGAAATCAGAACCAACCCCACCCACATGAATAAAACGCAAATGGAAGAAGTCGTATTTGAACCAGGACCCAGACCCCACTAACCGAACTTTCTAATCTCTGCATACCAAACCCACCCAAAACCTCACACAACCATATCTCGCCCACCAAACCGCACATACTTTACCACACTGCACCAACAACAAATAAACAACACATAAACAGCACCTACAACACTCAAGTTCTTGCACGGTCTGATACTCTTACCAAAAGCTCAGTGCACGGTGTATACTGAACTGAAGCCGCCAACAGCACACCACTTTTCCCACTCTCCTACTCCCCCTCCACCCAACTAACCGTACCCGCCCTCATTCTTGTTTACAGATCCGCCACAGCACCCGGGGACAAATTCCGTTGGTGACGGTGCGCTAACATTGACATTAACATAACATTAACATGTCATTCAGTGTTCAACTTGCAATAAGCTCTGTGTGATTAACTTCTGTGAAGTAAGGTAGTTGAATTTGGTGTTAAGTTACCATTCAGAATAATACACGAACATTTGAGTATCTTTCATTGTTGTGCTGTTTGATGGGTAGTGTCTTTTAGAGTGCTCCAGTGGTGCCAACAATGTGTTTTGCATTTTCCTATAATGTCATTGTTATGGGAATTATTATTTTTGAAACTTGACAAATCCTACATCTTTTTGGTCACATAATGTTGGCAAGTATAGTTCAGAACAGTAGCAGGTCCAGAGTGTTAACTGGGGAGAGTAGCGTCTCCACTGCCTGGAGAATGGTGGGTGTACAGTGCGCATGCTCAGTAGTCTCTACGGCACGAGAGTAGTAACAGATCACTGCGCATGTTTAGTAGTCTGGGCAGGGAGCGTATCGGAACAATACGCATGCGCAGCAGCAACTGCCCTGGAACACGAAAAGTGTCTGAGACGCGCGCATGCTCAGTACCCTCAGGCAGTAGGGAGAGTAGTGTCTGCTCGGCGGCCATGTTCTACGGGGAGAGTAGTGTCTGCTCGGCGGCCATGTTCTACGGGGAGGGTAGCGTCTCATCTACGCAGAGAGTCGAATCTTTGTGGCCACCACAGACCCTCCTGTAGCGCCCCCCCGCGGGCTACACGCCGTCCCCTGGGGCTAGATGTGCGTCTCCACTTCTATCCCAGCGAGGAGGAGACCTGGAATAAGTCACAGACCGGTAAGAGGGGGGCGGGGAAGTGTCTTTCTGCCCCAACCAGGAGTGGGGCCTTTACAGTAGCGCCTAGTGTGCGGGCGTGGGCCTCTAGGCGCTGCAGATCAGCCTCAGTGAGCGGAAATGAGATGCCCAGGAGCACACACTTTAGTTAGTTAAGTGCTGAAGCCGGGGTTCGAGGCCAGGCTGCAGCTCAGGCTCTTGGGCACATCTGCCCAGCTGCAGTCAGGCATTCTATTTGGGACAGGTCTTACAGTCACTTTGGCTTTAAAACAACACCTGACTCGGGAGTAAGGGGCAAGCTTGTGCCAATTTTGCTAACTGAAGTAAATTGTTACTCTTTTAGCAGTTTCATGATTGCTTTTTATGTTTTATGCCATTTGGTCCAAACTAGCAATCTGCTTTTAATTCAAAAGCTACAGGTGAGGCTTCTTTTTCCTGTAGAAAGATTTACATTTCATAAGGGGAGAGACATGCACATGTCTCTGCTGTGGCCGCAGGCCCCAAGGACCTCGGGGCAGGGATTGCACCTGGGCCAGACCAGCCAAAGGGCCTCAACTTCTGCATTGCCTCAGAGCTCCCTCAAAGTAGAGCTTCTGCACCTCTTGAGTCACGAGGCAGTGACCACATTGCTGCAGGTCTTTAAATGTGAATGGAAATAGCAGAGAATTGGGGCAAACAGCCTCTGCAGTCTCTAGGCAAGCAACCACTCTTCTCGTATCTTTGGCAAATCATCACCACTCACTTGCCCTCTCCTGACCCCTACGTTTCCTCTCCTGACCCCTACGTTTCCTCTCCTGACCCCCACGTTTCCTTTCAATGATACAGTTTTATAAAGATGAATTCCCAGATCATCAAGTACTATAACTTGGAATTGATATATAGGGTCCCCCTCCCCCACATCTTGAATGGGATATTACAGACCAGATTGCAACCCAGTGGCTGCAATAACAGGGCCTGTGGTTTTAGTAAATGCACTTTCATGGCTTGAAGACTCCCAGCAAAAGATGTGTGAAAAAGTAACCTGGGTGTTTTTCATTGTGTGACGTCAAGAATATATAACCACCTAATAAAAAAAGTTAACATGTTTCACTGTATCAAATAAGAATACAGGAAAATAAGCAAGAGAGTTTAACCATGTTTTGACATAATGAAGGCATACATTCGGGCGGCTGACTGGTAGTTTGGATGTGTTATCAGAATAACAATGCCCCTTTTGCAGTTCTTTTTACTGAAACATATAAAGCTGTCCAAGAGACCCATCATTCGTATCTTCCACTTGGAGCGCTCCACCAAACAGAGCGGGATAAGTAGTGAGTATTTCAGGCCCCAGTGTGGAGTGTTTGTCTGCAGAGCGTCAAATAGGGTTGGGAGGCGACTACATGGCATAGCTGGGGCAATCAGAAAAAAGACCCTCATTCCATCAAGAAGCACACCCCTCTAGAATATAACCATGTTACTTTGTATGCGTGCGGCAGCTTGTTGGTGTGAACCTTGTACTCTGCATGCACGTGGCATCTGGTTGCTGTGAACAGCACGCTATGCAAATACTGGCCACGCCTAAGGCCAGTCATGACTAGCAAGACCCACAAAATGATTTACAGTGACCAATATGATTTGCATTGACAGATTGTAATTGTTTATTCTTAAAGCGCTTATATACAAGTGAACAAAAATAAGTAGCATACCAGGCCTAAGGCTTCTACTAGTGCAAGTGCATGACCGGAAGGAATGAGTGAAGGGGGGCGAGGAAAAGAGCATACAATCAGTAAACTACTGTACTGTGTCTAAGGACTTGTCAGATAGTGCAAGTGCATTACACAGAGTGGGGAGAGAAGGGGGGGGGGAAAGAACATACAAAACAATAAACTACCGTACTAGGCCTGGCAACAGGTCAGATTGGTTGGTCATCACTAATGCACAAGTGTTTCAGGCACAACCAAGCTAGGGAGGGGAGACAGAGGGAGGACAGGACAAACGATTTTGCTAGGCCTAGTACATTCAAGGTTGTGTAAGTGCCTATACAGGAAGTGTGCGGGAGGGGGAGCGAGACAAGTGCGCCCAGTCCAGCAGGGGCCTGGGTTAAGTGCAGAGAGGTTGCCCCTCTCTTGAAACGTATTCTGAGTCGAGTAGTGCCAAGCAGAGGCCCTGAGGCAAATGCAGGACTGGTGGGGGAGCCTGGGACCCCTGAGGCTCTGGAGGTCCACCAGGCGACCAATCAGCAAAACTGTGCAAGTTGGGAAGGAGAAGGAGGAGGAAAGCAGGAGAGAAGAGAAAGGAGGTTAGCTGAGGAGAGGGGGCGAGAGATAGAGGAAGAGAAAAGGAAGGTCTTGAGGAGTTTCCGGCACTTAAGGTGCTCTGACTGAAGACAGAGGCAGGGAGGCTGTTCCAGAGGGAGGCCCCTGCAGAAGATAAAGATCTACCCCCAAATCTCTGTTTGGAAAGTGGCTCACCCGCAGAGCGTTGAAGAAGGCTGAGTGTAGAGCTCCGGAAGGAGAGTATTTTGGAAGAGAGCGTTGTAAATTATGCGGGCCCGGCCTCAGAAAGCCTTGTGGACTATACAGAGGGACTTGAACTAAATCCTTGCAGCCACGGAGAGCCAGTGGAGGGATTTCAGGCTCCCTTCCGCCACTTCTTTTCCTTCTCTCATCTCCGACTGTCTGTCTACTATCCAGGAGTGGACGCCGCCAGTGATCTCTGCTTTAATGCCAGTAAGACTGAGATTCTCCTCATCGGCACACCTGCTCCCTCCTTTCCTGTCACTCTCTGGCCGGCCTCTCTTGGCCCTCTTCCTGCTCCCACCTGTGAGGCTAAAAACCTCAGGGTCATCTTCGCCTCCACCCTTTCCTTCTCTCCTCAAATATCTGACGTCTCTAAGAAGTCACACTACCAGCTGCTCTCCTCAGAGGTATTCTTCCTTTCCTCTACTTCGCCCAGAAGCTCACTGTCTCCAGAGCTCTGGTTCTCTCCAAACAGCCTCTTTCTAAATCTGCCTGCTCCTACTCTCCGTCCTCTGCAACTCATCCAGAACAGGACTGCGAGACTTGTCCTTGGCCTCAAGCCCAGGGATCGTATCTCTCCAGGACTGAAATCTCTGCACTGGCTCCCAGTGGTTGCGAGGATTAAGTTCAAAACCCTCTGCATTGTCCACAAGGCATTTTGGGGACTGGGTCCTCAATACCTTCAACTCTCTCATCATAAATATCATCATCCTTGAGCTCTTCGCTCATCTGCCTCCAACTCCCTCAGGGTCAGTCGCTTCTCCAAGCAACGAGTTGGTGGTAGATCTCTCTCTTCGGCTGGGTCCTCCCTCTGGAACAGCCTCCCTGCCTCTCGGAAACTTGAGGAGAACCATCTCCAGTTCCCGGAAGCACCTCAAAACCTTCCTCTTTGCTTCTGCTTTCTCTCATCCTCTCCCCTGCTGAACTCCTGACTGAAACTGAATCTGCACTGGTCACCTGGCTACCCTCTGATCTCGGGCTCCGGTCCTTTCCCCTACCAGTTGTACCCCTGCACTGCCTTCCTGGCATCCCCCGCACTTGCACTGTTTTCTGTATGCCTACAGCCCGCTACCTGCAGTTGACACCTGATGTCTGCACTTACCCTTGCACTTGCCACCAGCTGGCTGCACTTTTACATATTGCTCTTAATTATTATATTTATTTTTACTGTCATTCCCATGTACTATGCTACCCCCTCCCCTTTCCCCCGCACTTCTCCCCTTCCCCTGCAGTTGCGCAATCTCAATGTCACCTGGCCTAGTAAGATCATTGTCTCTGTCTTCCCCCTGTTACCCCTCCCTTGCCTCGTCGCGCCTTGAAACACTTGTGTATAGGCACGTTATAAATGCCATATCGTATCATATCATTTCAACGCCGGAGAGATGCGGTCCCCGGGCTTGAGGCAGAGTAGAAGTAGGAAGATTGAGAAAGGGACTGTGCAGTAGTCCACATTGTGGACGCAGCCTCTTATCAGGGTACTGGCCTTGTGGAGGCCAGGGCCTGTTTAAAGGACCGCAGAGCGCACCAGCTTGATGTTCGAGGAACTTTGGAAACTTTAAGGTTCCAGTGATTAATGCTTCATCCTACAGTGCTTTCTCTGCCTGGTGAAATACCGGATCTCTTGGTGTTTATTTTTTCCTTCCCTGATCCCGAACACAGTAACAGTAAACTTCCACTTTCTGTTCATGCCCGTTCATCACATTGTCCCACTTTGATTCTGTGAGCAGATGCGTAAAAGGCAAGGCATTTTGGCTTGGAAGGCAGAGTCGACCACTGGGCAAAGGAACCGAAGAAGAGCTTGAAGAGGTCGCCCCCTGCAACTCCTGGACCGTTGGTTTGTCTGGTGAAGCCCTGCAGCTGTGCTGAAGGTCTGAATTCACCTCGACTAGCGAAGCCCTACAAGGACGACTTCTCCCCTTGAGTTGGTTGCACCAATCAACTCCAAAGTAAGTCACCTGGATATCATCTCGGAGCTGATTGAATTTCCACTGCAGTCGCTGCTGGAACCAAATAGCCAGCGAGAGGAACACCAGATCATGTGCGTTGCTTTTAAGTTGGCCAAGAGCTCCAGGAAGATCCTCCAGACTCCCAGAAAGCAGGATTGAACGAGCCTGAGCCACCTCAACAGAATGCTGGACCCCAGAAGCAAGGAAAGTCAGGAACCGCAGTGTTGCTGTTTGCGGTAGACGCGAGGAGCTGAAACACTGAAGTGCCACTTATTTGAAGATTGCTGGTTGCTGTCGGTGACTGTCGCATTGTAGTGCAGGAGTCCCCAGAAGTCCTCCCTCTTGTTCCCACGACTGAGGCCGAGGAACACCAGGATCTGCAGAGCTGCACAGGAACAGATGTCATCTGCTGCATTTTATTTCTAACCAAAGGTACTGTACAGTCTAAGAGAACTTACCTCCTGTTGTAGAGTTGCTTGCATCTTCTACTCACACAAGCCTAACAGCTTGTGGCCCTACATTTGATTCTTCCTTTTCTTCAAAGACTTCTAAAACATTGGGCAAAGACTTTTACTTACCTTCAAGAAGTGTGTCAGCCAAATAGACGTTTGCCCATTGACATTGGCTTAGCCTGGTTCAATGAATGACTCTTCTCTCCTCTGACATTGGGCCTCATTAGGAGGCTGGAGGTAACCATGGCGCTATTAGCGCCATGGCTGCCTCCAAAACCCTTCCGACTCCGCCCTGGTGAATGGAGCAATTACCGGTCCATTCCAAGGTTGGCAGGACTGGTAATTCCCCATTCACCAGGGCCCTTCCCCATTCCCATTTGAGCCCCTATAGGGCTCAATGGGAATGGGGGAGGCACTAATAACGGTACCGCAAATTGCGGTACCGTTATTAGCTCCAGAGTCCCTTTGCGGGTCCCGTCCTAAACGCCTGGAAAAACCATGCGTTAAGGGAGGACCCGCAAAGGGAACCCGCAGTAGGGCGGTAAGGTATTACCGGCACCGGTGCCCTTACCGGTGCCGGTAATCCCTTGCCGCCCACCTCGTAATGAGGCCCATTGTGTTACACCTGTCCTTCCAGGAAGGGGTTTACTTGCTCTGCATTGGGGAGTCCAAAAGTATTTGCCTGCTCAAGAATATTTGTGATCTCTTGTTTGTTCTAATAACTCTTTCCTTTGACACTCTCATAAACCTACTCTGAATGCAACAGTGATATATTAATGTTCACAGTGTCCTAACGATTTAAGTCACCTGAGGGTGTAGGAAATGTCTGTGTGCCATCCCCAATGGGTATTTGCTGATTCTGAGAAACCTAAGAGTGTGTTTTCTTTGCAATGTATTTGAGTGTTGCTATTATATTGCTCCCTTCTGAAGAAAGCTTAGATTAACTGACTGGTAAATAAATTAATAATTGTTTTATCAAGAAACCTTGAGTAACAGTGTTTATTTGGATACTTGTCACTGTGAATCTCTGTGTAACTCCCCTACTGCTCAAATTGACCCCTCTTGAGATAAGCCTGGCTGCTCAGCCACACTACCAACCTGTGTAGTACAGACTTATACCAACGGTTGGGTCCCTATTGCCAGGAGGCTAAGGTTGTTGTAGTGCACCCAAAGGGCATTACCCCAAATCTTACCTAACACTGGTCTGCGTTACAAATGTTCCCTCCGGGGTGGGATGTGGACTTTACTGCAGCTCCCTAGGACCGCCGCTGTGCTTTGGGATGGTCAACCCACATGGGAGACAGGCAGCCAGGAGCAACACCCCCAGCCTTCCTGGACCTCTGGCTGGGCATCGTTACAGCTTTTCCCTTCAGTGAGGGCTGGGGACCCTGCTGGGGCTCCCTGGGACAGCCGCTGACCACCCCAAGCCAAATCCAGTCTTTTCCAGGGCGTTTGATGTACCAGTGGTTTAGACTTTTCCCTTTGTCCCCAGGGAGGGGCACCCGTACATGTGAGGTACCATTTTCGTCAGGACACCTATGGGAATGTGGAAAGGTAGAACATGTATTGTTGCCGGTCCGTTTCAGTGGTTTCCGGTTGGCAAATGTCAGAAACTTTTGTTTCCCCCCCCCCTACATTTTGGACTTTTCCGGGCCTTGTGGGTAATAGATTCTAGGGTGATTAGCGCAAGCCAGACCATTTTGGTTTCCCACAGGTGTCCTCTTTTAAAGAAATGCATGGGGTTCCCAGTTTTCCTTGGTGGCTGTGACACCCCAGGCCCAAATCTGTGGGTTGTCCACAAAGTCATATCCAGTCTTCCCCAGGACGTTTGCTGTACCAGTGGTTTAGCCTTTTTCCGTTTGCACCCAGGTCAGTGCACCCACACCTGTGAGGTACCATTTTTATCAGGACACCTGTCGGAATGTGGGAAGGTAGGACATTTGTTGTTTTCTCTTAGTTTTGATATTGATTTCATATATTTCCTGCTGCACTTTGTTACACAACCCTTTCGTTTCCCAAATATGACCTACATTTAGTAGCTGCACTGTACGCTTTTGTAACTTGCGCAAGCCACCTGTCCTTCAAATGGTCTGCCTGTGCCCTTCCAAAATATGTATGCTTGCCATTCCTCACCACATTAGTTTTCCTTATTTTCAATTGCTAAATACGTCTCTTTAGCCCATCAGTATAAAAACCCTGTGTATCATGGCTCAGTTTTTGACTCGTGGTATTGCTTGTTTTGTAAAACATTACAAAAATGTGTGATTTCCTAACTAGAAGAGTCAGGGCACTGTAGTGGTGCATTGCTTTTCTCAATATTCACAGAAGCCATTACCTTACAAGTGCAAACATGTCCAGCACTTGGGGTTGGTCACCGTAAGTTACCTGGGGGCAACCAGACGTGGACTCCCTGCTCACTGTGCTCAGAGAGGTGCAGCTTCACCTCACTGATGAGCCCCAACAAGGCTGAAACACGTGTATGGGGTTGCTGTTCGTACTCTTGTTCAGAGAGGAATTGCCATAGCATTTCGGTGCTGGACTGCCCATGTGGGTGGGGACAAAGACTGATATGCAAATGAGAATTTCCCATCTGTGAAAGGTACAGTGAGCAAAAAGCGTGTGCTGCAAACTCTCATCTCAGAACAGGTTATCATGCCATGTTCTTTCTGGAGAGGAGCGCCTGCTACCTTTTTTGAAAGAAATGTCCAGCACATACTTTTATTTTCTGTCACTTTTCCAATTTTCTTCTCCCAAACTATGGGAATTGTAGGTACATAGTTATTGCCTGACCTGCGTAAATGAACTTGGACTAGTATCTAATTTTCAGAAATGTATGCCTTTCTGTCTTGCCCTTCAGCTTTCCTACCCTCCTCTTCCATTCCGTCCAAGCATGACCTATTAAAAACAAAAAATGGAAGAATCATCTATCACTCACAAAACGGATGGTAACCTTATGAAAATATATTTTTTTTGTTTCCACTCAAATGGAGAATTCAGAACTACAAACCATTTGTTCCTAGCACTTACAAGAAAGAAACCACAGGCTTCTTTATACATCATTTTATTGCCATTTTTTGAAAAAATAAATTTGGTCACTTTTGTGTTACTTCCTCAAACCCCCCTACAGCAAACGACTAATCCTTGGGGGCATTATTATCGCCTATATGTGGGAAAAAAACAGTGGAAATCTGGCCAGGATTTCACTTGTAACAAAAAGGTTACAAGGGATGGATGCGACATACCAGAATGTCCAAAAAAGGGCTCAGCACTGTGAGCGAAAACCATCAGCAGTTAAGGGGTTAATGGTACGTTTCATCATGTGGCATACCCTTCATGTGTGCTGTGGGGCCACCCTAGTAACATGGACCTGCTTACCCTGGCCCCACCTCCCTACTCATAAAAGGGGGGGGGGGGCTCCCTCTGGGGGAGAGGTGATAAACTCCTTGAATTAGTCACAGCTCCAACATATAATATTGACATCTGCATTCCCTGCCGCTCAGATGCTATTGGTTGATTAGTTTCTGATTAATGGCATGTTGTGTTTTATGATAGAGCTGTGCTCTGGGCCTTTTACTGTAAGAACAGGCCACATCTACAAGCCTCCAACTGCACTGACCATTTTAAAGTGATATTCAAACGGAAAGCAATGTTATGGTATAATGTAGGCCTTATCAACAAATGTTGACCCCATTTCATGCACATTTCTCTGGGGTGAATGTTAAGGTTTATAGAATCCCCATCACCCGCTAAGTCCACTCACTGCTCATTATAGTTTTCGGGCTCTGGGTGGAGTGAATGTCTTGTCCATACTTATCCATCTGTGGTTTATTTGGGTTCTCAGTTTGAGCCTGCCTATCTTTTGTATCCGGGAGAGTCATTCCTGCCCCAATAGAAACCCTCATCATTGCGCTGTTCGGAATAGTCTTGGTACAACATTGAAGCATCCTCTGTTATGTCCAAAACACCAGGAGGAGCACAATCGGACCCAGTATCTTCACCAGTGCCCCAAGCCGGGATGGTGCCCATGAAAACAACATATCAAACCAATCTTCGGCCTGTACATCTGCTTCACCTTCCATGCCAGTCTTGAGCTCAGGGAGCCGTTCTCTGAGTCATTTGGGGGTGTGTACATGCAGCAGGATAACCCTATTTTCTTGCACACACACCCTTACATCGCCGTCAGGAGATCTAGGATGTACCGGTTTTGAAGTGTCCTCTTCAGGATCACCCTCAGCTCACTCTTGATAGCGTTCGGGCCCTGCTCTGTATCATTTGGCAACTGGATCACTTCCCACCCACAATCTGCAACCGCTTTGCATTCACTGCGGGCTGGATCCCTGGTGTTAATAGACGTGAAGAACACCTCTGTCTTGTTGTACAGCCAGTATTTGTCTGAGATCGCCTTGGGCAGTTTGGATGATTCTTCCGAAAGATCATTTGATCTCTTCCCCCTCAACTTCACTGATTGCTTCTTCTTCCTTATTTCGGAGAGTTGGGTGGAGGCTGGGATACATTGGGACACCCCATGCTTGGAGGCTAGTGTCAAGTGTGCTTCAGGCACCACCAGGATAGCAGAAAGCAATGTTGTTAACGCATACGTGCCACGCTAGGAAGACAGAAGATGCAGATATGCTTATTGACCACATACCCAGTACAGTTCCATCAGTGCTGCTGTTCCTTTTGAAAGGTCTGGAAGGAACATTGGTCCTCATTACGAATTTTCCAGTCCAGTAACAATGGTGCCGGTAAGCCAACCGGCACCGTTGTTACCAGACCAGCACACTATGAATCTCTGTCCCGCTCAGGACAGCACCCACCTGCAGACTTTCTTGGAAGCACTGGCACCGTTGTTAACGGTGCCAGTGCTTCCATCATCCCCATTCCATCATCCCCATTCCCATTGAGTCCTATGGGGGTTTACAATTGCCGCCACCTGACTTACCGGACCGTCGGGGCTGTAATGCCACAGTTATTCTGGCAAGTCAGGTGGCGGTCATTCATTACGGGTCCGGCCGCTACCTGCAGGTTTTACCCGCACGGTTACCGGCGGACTAGTAATGAAGGCCATTGTCTTGTTGCACTTAGGGCCTCATTACAAGATCCAGAAGTGGCGCGGGCAGGAGCCCCCACCAGCAGCCACCCACGCGCTCCAACTCCTGGAGGCAGCGCAGCGACCGCGACCGCAACGGGCCATCCCCCCCAGGCACGGAGGTGAAATCACCAGCCCTGCCAGGGCCCCTCCATCTGCCCACACTGCCCCCACATCAAGGACAAGCACCGGTGACCCATCTGGGCACGCACCGCGCCGACATTTCTTCCTGAAACAAAATGTTGGGCGCGATGCGGCATGAAGTCGAGGCTCGGCTTCCCTCGGTCGCCTAGCAATGAGTGCATTTAAACTCGAACTTCCGCCGGCAGGCGGAATAGCCGGCGGCCAGTCGAAGGCCAGTATAAGGCCCTGTTTTGCCCCTGTAGGGGCTACACGAGATCCAGAAGTGGCGCGGGCAAGAGTCCCCACCAGCAGCCACCCACGCGCTCCAACTCCTGGAGGCAGCGCAGCGACCGCAACCACGACCGCGGCCGCAACGGGCCATCCCCCCCAGGCTCGGAGGTGAAACCACCAGCCCTGCCAGGGCCCCTCCATCTGCCCACACTGCCCCCACATCAAGGACAAGCACCGGTGACCCATCTGGGCACGCACCGCGCCGACATTTCTTCCTGAAACAAAATGTTGGGCGCGATGCGGCATGAAGTCGAGGCTCTGCTTCCCCCGGTCGCATAGCAACGAGTGCATTTAAACTCGAACTTCCGCTGGCAGGCGGAATAGCCGCGGCCAGTCGAAGGCCAGTATAAGGCCCTGTTTTGCCCCTGTTTAGCGCATGTGAGCACAACACCAATCTACAATCTGGACCAAAACCATTCTGTTGTGTTGGAGCCCTCATACCCGGAAGCATCTCCGACTGCACCAAGGAGGAGTAGGAGCTCTCCTCACTCACTACAGAAGCAGCAGGCGATAGGATCGAGACCGGGTTCCTTTCCATATTCAAGGTAGGCCAGCTGCCTCTCTCTGCTGCACTTTAGATCTCGGCAAAACGTCTGTTTTCCCTACCTTAGATAATTGAACCTTAGCATTCTAACCTGCCAGCATGTACCGATAAATTTGCGCTCTGTCACACTATTACCGTCTTCACTCATGGCACTTCTAGCTCATCAGCCTCAGGCACGTCTCGGAACCCAACTGCTGCCCTACGGCTTTTGCGGCCTAAGTGTCCTACCCGAACCCAGGCGCTGCCCAACCTAGCCTATGTTCTATTCTGGACTCAGACGCTGCCTCATTGCATCACGTGATGCACCTAGGGTCTACAACATACCACACCTTATCTATGCTGTGCCTTATGGTTGCCAATAGACCACAATTGTTTTGCGCTGTGCCTCTGATTTGTGTTGTGCCTTATGGTTGTCAATAGACCACAATTGTTTTGCGCTGTGCCTCTGATTTGTGTTGTGCCTTATGGTCGCCAATAGACCACAATTGTTTTGCGCTGTGCCTCTGATCTGTGTTGTGCCTTATGGTCGCCAATAGACCACAATTGTTTTGCGCTGTGCCTCTGATTTGTGTTGTGCCTTATGGTCGCCAATAGACCACAATTGTTTTGCGCTGTGCCTCTGATTTGTGTTGTGCCTTATGGTCGCCAATAGACCACAATTGTTTTGCGCTGTGCCTCTGATTTGTGTTGTGCCTTATGGTCGCCAATAGGCCACAATTGTTTTGCGCTGTGCCTCTGATTTGTGTTGTGCCTTATGGTCGCCAATAGACTACAATTGATTTGCGCTGTGCCTCTGATTTGTGTTATGCCTTATGGTCGCCAATAGACCACACCTGATTTGCGCTGTGCCGCTGATTTGTGCTAGGCCTTACGGCGGTCAATAGGCGAAACTAGCTACCTCATGTATCCCAATGTGTTTTTGGGCTGCACTATGACTCTCGCATTTAGGTGGTACACTGCCATAGCTAGATCATCCTTACCTGCCTAGTCTGCCTCTACCTGCACTTGCCTAGTTTGCCATTACCTATACCTGTACTAGCGATGATAACATGCTGCACTCTATGCTGCACTCAGCCCGCCTATGATAGCTACATTTAGCCTGCCTACTGAAAGATGTACTTATCAACTGTACTGCAGAATTTACTCTAGTCAACTGCCACCGTCCCAAACTTAGACCCCATCTACTATACCTGAGCTATCTGCCTTATCTGGACAGGCCCCAACCCTGATCAGGCCGGATTACATAGCCTCACTCTAGTTCTATCTGCCACCCTCCACCGTGAAGTCACAAGATGCAAACCCTACAAGCCACACTAGCCCTTCTCACTCTAACTATACTCCTTGTCCACATACCTAGACTCATTCCCACCACTGAACACACCACCCCCCAACGCTCAGCTCACTCCCCGGCCATGACACAGACTCCACCTCAACCATTATTGAGTCGGAACTGCCTAACCGAAGAACCTCAACCACATAGAACCCTCGAATCTAAACCATGCAACACCATATCTAGAAATGCCAGACTCCGAGCCAGACTTGCAAAACTATACGAACCACGTGCCAGAACACTGACCACATCTAACCGTAGCAAACCCTTACCTAATAAGGGCATAGAAAAACCACACAGCTCACACCCAAAGACACAGAATGCACGTATGCACACTTCTGCCACAACCCATGAAAAGACATGCACTCCCCCATCCACCAGCTCAGCTCTAAAAGGCGCACTAGTTAATGCTAGGTCCTTGACTGCTCATGCCATTGAGATTGCTGATCTTATCCAGACCGAAAATTTTGACTTTCTGGCCATCACGGAATCCTGGCTACATGCCGCCGCAGGACCAGCCATTATGCTAGCAACCCCCAACGGCTACACCATCCTAAGGGCAGACAGAGGTGAAGCCCGCGGAGGGGGCATAGCCCTTATCATTAAATCCAACCTATCCATCTGTCACTGCCCAAGGCTCCTTTCCCAGGGATCGCCTCACTTGGATCTTCACTGTGGCTGAGTACCTTCTGCCTCCTTCTCCGGTCCTTTGGAGGTTTCTCTTCTTCCCCTTCCTTCTTTAGAGATCCTTTCCCCTTCTTACGTTCAAAGAGATAGGGGCGGTCTCCTCCCGAGGCCACTTTGACCGTTAATAAAACAAACAGTCAAGTGAACCCTGGGGAGCCCGCTCCTTCAAACAGGGAAAAAGCCTGAAAGGCAGAAAAAACCCTGTGTAGCTGCAGATGACGATGGCCGGGTAGATTAGAAGGTCCAGAGGCAGGTGAGGACTTTCTACAATGATCTTGGTTGTAACTCCAAAGGATAGCGGCACTGATGCGGAGCTTTTCTGGATGAAGGAGCCCGGGAAGAAGAGGTAAGGAAGAGTCGCTGAAGAGGACTTCCGCAATACACACGGAAGCGGACAAAGAAAGGTAAGCATGGGAATAGTACTACTGGAGAAACAGGTAAGATCAGAGAGAGCCAGAAGTCAGAACGAGAAAGAGCACAAGAGAGAATGAGTGAGTGAGAGCGAGAGAGCGCGAGTGAGTCTGAGTTAGAGAGAGTGAGAGAGAACGAGTGAGCTTGAGTGCGAGAGAGTGAGAGAGCGAGAGAACGGAGATGTAGTGAAAGTAACCCCGAGCGGGTGGGAGCCGACAAGTCGGAACCCGGCCGCCGGGGAAGGCAGGTCTGCGGCAGCGCGAAGCAGATAGCAGAAACAGAACTAGACAAAGCCGGAAAACGTAAACAGAATGATATGCAAGGAAGGCAAAGGAAGAGAACCAAGATCCGGCGAGCAGGATAGGGCAGCAGAGGAAATATATAGCAGCAAAAGGGGAAATGCTGAGACGGGAGGAAATCTAGGAAGGCACTGGTAAGGAACAAAACAAAAGTCAGCGAAAGCGAGTTGCAACGCGACTCGCAGGGGGCGTGGCTTCCATATATGCCTGTAGCAAAAAAAAGGCTAGACCGCTAACAGACAAGCCGTAGAGTCCTAATAGCGCCTCCATCTTGCCCATAGCTTCCATGGCTGCATCGGTGTGACACCATCAGGCTACTGCCCCCGAACAACACTAATTCATGTGAAAGCCTAACAGCTAAACTAGCCATTAACAACTCCCAAACCCTTACTATTCAACTTATTTATAGACCTCCAGGCCCTATTGGAACCTTTGAGGAGGACATCTCTACCATCCTATCGTACAACCTAAAACAATCATCACAAGTCCTCCTGCTAGGGGATCTTAACCTAGGCTTCAACGACCAAAATGACCCACAGGCAACTAGAGTAGCCAACCTACTCTCTGAACTAGGCTTCTCACAAAAAGTACTTCACCCTACCCACAACAAGGGTAGAATACTCGATTGGGTGGCAGACCACAACTGCAATGCCTCCATCCTATCGATCTCCCCACTAATTTGGACAGACCACTGCCTTATAACATTTGCTCTAGATACAATCAGACCTACGACCTCCCCAGTCCAGCCAGCACCATCCATCCCAACCAGAAACAAGAAAAACATCACCCCGGACAACCTTCTCCCGCTCATCCTCCCCACACTTAACTCACTACCAGACAATCTGGACCCTGAAACACTAGTGAGCATGTACAACAAAGTCATGTCCTCTGCCTTGGACACTATTGCACCACTCAAAGTGAGACGCAGCAAACCTAAAGCCCATCTCAGCTCCTGGTACACCCCCCACCTAAAAACTCTTCGCTCCAAAAAAAGACAAAGCGAGGTCGCATGGAAATCACAACCATCTGAAGAAAATAAAAGCACCCTGAGAGATATATCCACCCTCTACAAACAGGAAATACTGGCGGCCAAACGGGAAACATACAACACTAGAATAGCCCAAGCTAACTCTAGCATGAAAGAACTCTTCATCATCCTAAAGGAAATAGAATCCCCCATCCCAGTGCCTGACAACTGTGTCAAAGATAAAACTTGGTGCACCAACATTCAACAAGCCCTTGCCAACAAAGTAACTACTCTCCAATCAAAAATTGCCACGAAAAAATCCTCGCTCAGTCTCAACACTAAGCCCAAAACAGCTATCACCCCTCCCAAAAATAACACCAACTACCCTCGCTTTAAGTTCTCTAAAGTATCGACTATTGAAACAGAAAAAATCATACTGTCACTCAAACCTTCCAATTGCCAGGGGGATCAATGTCCACCTCAACTGATAAAGGACGCAGCCAGAGATCTGGCTCCCTTTATCTCAAAACTTATCTTGGGTACTCCCATTGCTTAAAAAACAGACACTAGACCCTGCCATACCCACGAACTACCGCCCAATCACCACCGTACCATTCCTCTTAAAAATCATAGATAAAGTGGCGTACTCACAAATACAGAAACACCTTGAAAACAACAATTTACTAGGAGTACGACAGTCTGGGTTCCGTCCCCAACATGGAACCGAAACTGCCCTCTTAGACCTAAAAGCGCAAATTGATGAGCTAAGGGATCAAGGCAAACTAGCCTTACTCCTCCTCCTGGACTTATCAGCCGCATTTGACCTTGTTGACCACAAGGTCCTTTGCAGACACCTAGATATAGCCGCGCAATTCTCAGAAGAAGCCACAAATTGGATCCAATCCTTCCTCAATAACAGGACAATGAGAGTCTTCTCCACCACTGCGGCAGCAGACTCTATCCCCATCACATGTGGAGTGCCCCAGGGATCCTGTGTTTCGCCTACACTCTACAACATCTTCACTAAGCCCCTTTTCGATAATCTGGACCTTCTTGGCATCACCTACACTAATCATGCAGATGATACCCAGATTCTCCTACCACTTACCGGTGATTACGACAAGGATTTGGCCTTGGTGAACAGAGTATCTCATCATCCAGGCATGGATGACCACACACGGTCTATGCCTGAATGATGACAAAACTGAAATCATCATCCTGGGTACACCCTCCACCCTCAAAAAACTGGGCCCCAACTACTCCTCCTTTAATATCGACAACAACCAAATCACAACCGCCCATGCGGTTAAAACCCTGGGTTTCTACCTGGATTCCACCCTTTCTTTCAACAAGCAGGTCAATGCGATGGCTTCAGCAACCGCCTACACCTGCAAATTGATAAGAGCAGGCAAACCCTTCCTATCAAACGATAGCTGCATCACACTTGCGAGAGCGCTCGTGCTATCAAAACTGGACTACTGCAACTCACTCTACATTGGGGCTAACAAGGAAGTCATCAAAAGAATCCAAATTCTGCAGAACAACGCGCTCAGAGCAGCACTTCGCATTCCTAGGAGAGCCCACATCACCGCACTCAGACGAGCTAACAACTGGCTCTCTACGCAGGAAAAAATCCAACTAAAAGTTGCCTCTTTGGTCCACAAATGCCTTAACAACGCTGCACCGCAGTAACTATCTGCCAGATTCACCAAACTAAAACCAACAAGACTTACTAGATATGCTAACTCCAATAACCTATCCATACCTAGAGTCAAACTGACTAAAGTCGGTGGCTGCAGCTTTCAGGTTAAGGCAGCTCAACTCTGGAACGCCCTACCATCCACCTTAAAGTCTGACCAACCCTACCCCACCTTCAGACACAACCTTATAACGTGGATCAAAAACGCAGACACACCTTAGATCTTCTACTGCCTGGACCTACCCAAGCCTAGGAACTCCTGTTTATGACTGTAAATACATGCTTCTACATTCTTTACATGCTGTATATTTTTGTATATTTTTGCGTATATTTCTGTATATTTTGCATATAAACCTGTATTTTTTGTTGTATATTATTCTTGCTGCTCTATTTGACCATGTAATCCTGTAACAAAGCTTTGAGCTGTCTTATAAAATGCGCCCGGTTACCCTTGGGTCTGGTGCGCAGTATAAATAATAAAAACAAACAAACAAACATTACACGGATGGCGGAGAACCATGGCGCTAGCGCCATGGTTCATGCCGGTAAAATCCCGGCACCGCCTTGGCGGAAATGGGAATTACCGTCCCATTCCAAGGTTGGCGGCGCGGTAATTCCCCCTTCCACCATTGCCCTTCCCCATTCCCATTTTTGCCCCATAGGGCATAATGGGAATGGGGAAGGTGCTAATTACGGTACCGCAAATTGCGGTACCGTAATTAGCTCCCTGGGTGCCTTTGCGGGTTGGTTTTTAACGCCTGCAAAAAGCAGGCGTTACATCCGCCAACCCGCAAAGGGACCTCGAGGTAAGGCGGTAAGGATTTACCGGTACCGGTATTTTACCGGTACCGGTAAATCCTTACCGCCATCCGTGTAATGAGGCCGTTAGTGTTGGTGCCTACAGGAACCGTGCCATGCCCTTGAAAGCAAAACTGATATTTATCTGCTTGTTGGACCTTTACCAGAGTTTCAAGTGCTTCGATCCGTGTTAGTTTAGATATTTATGCAGTCCATATCGTGAAACAGTTCCATATAACTTCTTCTCCACCCTTCCAACCCCCCTGCTGCACAGCTCACCACTGCCTTCTCCCATCTGTTCGACACGAACAACACTCCAATTTTAACATGGGACGCTTCTTTTATGTACTTATTTATTTATTTCTATTGCGCATCATACAGAGACAAGGACGAACACAGGAACAGGACAGGAGTCACCATGGTGAAGAAGGGACGTTAGACATGGCAGGTGATTATTTAAACAGCAAAGTTTTCAGCTTTTTTCTGAACCGTTGATAATTGTGCTCTTAGGTAACTTGGAAGGTAATTTCACTTGGTGGCTACTTTAAAAGGGAAAGCGTCCTTATTAGTTATTTAAGGAGTTGTCTCCTCACACTGTGATTCCCATCAGTCTCTTCCTGACTTGAGTCTGAGGTGTTAACCGATTAGTTTAACTCAAGATTGTTAGGTGTTATGTTCTCTGGATATTCGAAGCTCATATTAGGTGATTTACTTAATGATGGACTCGGATTATTATTCTCATTGTGTCCAACTTCCTCTCGCTTCTTGTTGTGTTTACCTTTTGACTCACTTTTGTCTGTTTCTATGGTGGGGTTTCTGGGCAGCTCCTCCAATGACATAGTAAGTTCATTCTCACAGAGCCTATTTGAATTGAGGCTAAGCTCTTCCTCTTTTGCGTGGAAATTCTTTCTGTTAAAACTGAAAGATCTTTTACTAGTTGCGCTGCAGGTTCAGAGTCCTTATATTTCAGAGATAGATCTGAAGACTCACTTGCACTTTCTCTTGTCGTTGAGCCAGGCTCTGCCATTTGTTGGTTCAAGAGTTGACGCCCTCGTGCGGCATCTGGTGTATCTGTTTCCGTTTGGGGGGCCACCTCGTACGTCACTGCAAGGACTCCAAAGAGCCCAAGGCCCTTAAGCTCAGTGAAGACCTCGTCCGGTATGATTCCGCTCACTCCTGGATTGAATTCTTTTTATTTCTTTATTTACGGCTATTTGTCTTATTTCCTCCTCTGTCAGTTGAAAAGGCTTGTGTTCTACTTCATGCGAGGGTTTCAGTTCGCTTAAATGTATTTCTTTCATTTGTAAACTCCTACTTCCGTTGCCATGCATCACGTTATTCTCCTGCAATTGTATCGCATTTACTCTCAGCATTGGAGACTTTCTATTTGATTGGTTCTGAATGTTCTGAGAGGTCTTTGCATGTTCTGGGACTTGATCTCCTTTAGAGTCTCCTTCAGAAGCAAACTGAGCACTAGCGCCTTCCTTAATTGGCAGGTTTTCATTTTCACTTATCGCTGCGGGATAGTTGACAACTTGTGATCGGCTTGTAGTCACGTGTTAGTATTAGAATAATCTGCGCTCAATGACACGCTACCCCAGCCTACGTCTGACTTAAGTATAAGATTACAGTTTTAGTAGCTGTGATTTACTGACTTGTGGTTATTTACATCTCAATTGACATTCGGATGTTGAGCCGTTCACTGTCAGTAAGTTATATTCCTTCCCGTCCTTCAAGGCCAATGTTAAACAATGGCTTATTGCACATGATCAATGATCAAACTCTCCCCTCAAACCCGCCACTATCAGCCTAGCCCTGACTAGTTCTATCCAGAATGTTCAAAATGTATAGATATCCTCTTGGTTGCTGACAATGTATATAATGTATAGATATCCCTTCAGCGTACCCTAGCCACTTGTTACACTCCTTAACTGGAACTGTAATGTAACTTGCATTGCTTTTTGTCTCCTCACTCCCACACCTGATCTGTATATGCAAACTGTCGATCTTTTGCCACTCAATAAATGTAACAAAATGTCATCTGTCATGTATGTAACCGAATTCTTGCTCAGCGCCCTGATGCCCCAGCGCCCGGCGCGCTATATAAATAAATAAACAAATCCAAACAAATACAAATGACCACACAGCTTCAGGGATCAAAGGGCCCTGCCCTGCAGTCTCCTTGAAGGCTTAAGGCTTTAATACAATCCAATAGCAAGCGATAGTGGGCGCTCACGCGGCTTCAGAAGCTGCGTTATATGGTACTTACAGTTTGTCAAGAGGTTAAGCGGTAGCAGTTACACAATTTTCTCGGGATTGCACTGTGTAATGGCGATTAGCTGGCAGTCTCAGGGGGTCCACACTGCGACCGCTCCCTGCTAACTGCCAACTGTCACTTGACTGACTTTGCTTCGCTCCGCGGTTCTAGCAGGTTTTAACTCTGGTTGGAGGGTTGGAGCACTTACGCCCACACAGCGTCCCCTGTAGTTAAAGTGAGCGTGTCTTTTTCACTTCTTTCTCCAGCCGTATTCAGTATACACAGCGTTCCAAGGGAATGCTATACACATAGTATGATATGAAAGGTTATTTATAACGCGCTTAATACCCAGAGGTTTCTAAGCCCGGACCCGGGGATCGAACCTGTGTTGCTCCGTGTCGTCTTGCTTCCAAGGCGAGCACAGTGCCGCTGAGCTATCCTCCCGAGACAACACACAGCGAGTTCGGACAGTCTTCAGTCCTGCCAACAGTCACTTGACTCACTTCGATGGAACATAAATGCACAGTCCTGATAAGTAAAGTATCCTCTTACAATGTTTTGTTTTCCAGTTTTTTTTTTTTACATTAATGCTTTTACTCTGCGCACAATCTTGGATATTAAAAGTGAGATATAACTATAAATAAAACGTTAATTTCCAGCTGCCGTCACATCTGCTCCGTTAGTGTTGCATAACTTCACTACCACCCCTTGAGATACTTGTCCCCATTAGATGGGACACCCAAGTCCTATCAGTTACTACATGAAGCCAATTAACTGCATGTGTCACTAGTACTGAGAACCAGTGTACCTAGAAAATGTTATGCCAGTGGTCTTGAACCTGTATTCATTAATAATGTGAATCTTCTTTTAATTCTATAGGTGATTGATGGCCAGAAAAAAACGGCAGCAATTCTGTTACTTTCTCTGATGGACTAATATAGTGCAACGCTTCATTGAGAGACTATACACAATCTGCACACATCTAGAAGCATAGACGTCTAGGAGTTAGTTGACTTTTCAAAGTAACGAGACACTGGCATTGGAGACGCCTATTGAACACCTGAAGGTTTTCTGCAAACACCCTTGTGGTAACATTGAGGATCCTACGGCCTAGATACGAGTGAACATATGCAATGGTAGACTAATCATAAGAACAGTATATCATTTTCTGCGAGAAAAGCCTGTTGCTTAGCCGATTATTCATGATAGAACACTTGTGACATTTTATATATTGTCTGAAGGTGGTTTATTTAAATGATTGTGTAAATCATCTATGAATGGAAAAGGACAAATGGTATCCATGCACTGAACGTGCATAAACCGTGTTCATCACCAGAAAAATCGACACACAAGAAACGTCATTTGAGCCCTGAATACACAAAAAGGTACAGTATGGAGAGAGTTCATATTTACCAAGCGAGGAAAAAATTGCATCAGTGCCCTGAATGCGGGAAAAGGTTCAGTGAGAAGGGAGCTCTTATTCCCCACCTGAGAACACATACTGGAGAGAAACCTCATCAGTGCATTGAATGCGGAAAAAGGTTCATCCAGAAGGGAGCTCTTATTCGTCACCTGAGCACACATACTGGAGAGAAAGCTCATCAGTGCATTGAATGTGGGAAAATGTTCATCCTTAAGAGCGAACTTGCTTTTCATCAGAGAACACATATAGGTGAAAAACCTCATCAGTGTACTGAATGCGGGAAATCCTTCACTCGCAAGGCAGATCTTAAAAATCACCTAAGAACACATACTGGTGAAAAGCCACATCAGTGCACTGAATGTGGGAAAAGGTTCAGTCGGAAGGGACATCTTGTAATCCATTGGATATCACATACAGGTGAAAAACCCCATCAGTGTACTGAATGCCGGAAATGCTTCACTGTCAGTGGAGATCTTAATCATCACCTAAGAACACATACTGGTGAAAAACCTCATCAGTGCATTGAATGCGGGAAATCCTTCACTCGCAAGGCAGATCTTAAAAATCACCTAAGAACACATACTGGTGAAAAACCTTATCAGTGCACTGAATGTGGGAAAAGGTTCAGTCAGAAGGGACATCTTATTCCCCACCTAAGAACACATACAGGTGAAAAACCTCATCAGTGCACTGAATGCGGGAAATGCTTCACTGGCAAGGAAGGTCTTATTAATCACTTAAGAACACATACAGGTGAAAAGCCTTATCAGTGCACTGAATGCGGGAAAAGGTTCAGTCGAAAGAGATATCTAACTATCCACCAGCGAACACATACAGGTGAAAAGCCTTATCAGTGCACTGAATGCAGGAAAAGGTACAGCAGTAAGGAAGGTCTTCTTTACCACCTGAACACACATATAGGTGAGAAACCTCATCAGTGCACTGAATGTGGGAAATGCTTCAGTGTGAAGGGATCTCTAACTATCCACCAGAGAAGACACACAGGTGAAAAACCTCATCAGTGCACTGAATGCGGGAAATGCTTCACTGTCAAGGGAGATCTTAATAATCACCTGAGAACACATACTGGTGAAAAACCTCATCAGTGCACTGAATAAGGGAACATTTTCGTTCATAAGAGCAATCTTGTTTCCCACCTCCGAACACATACAGTCGAGAATCCTCATCTACACTTACCATTTTGAAAGCACAGCAGAATAATCTGACTGAGGTGCATGGCTATTTATGAACTATGAAGGCCATATCTCCTCAGCTGCTAGCCTTTAATTTGCAATGAAATCCGTGTGTATCGCACAGTGAGCTTAGTAAACAAATTGATGGTTATGATTGCTGGAGACACCAGTGTTTCGTCGATCCTGGAATATTAGAATGGGAGAGCTGCCTTCTGCAGAAAGATACCCATCCTATGAAGCACTGTTTGAAGGCCTATAGCAAATTAACAGCCACTTGACATTTTGAAAATGCCTAAAGGCTTTGCTATTAAACCAGTAGTCATAGACTCTGGTCCCCTACTGTGAGGCGCCGTCAAACTAATTTAGTACCAAGATGTCTCTTTGCACTGAATCAGTAGTCACCTGGCTCTAGAGAGCATATACCTGTATAGACTAACTATATAGACTAGGAGGCATCTGGGACACCCCAACTCCTGCTTACAGTTCCTGTGGGCTGATGGTCATATGCCATGATGATGCCTTCTAAGCCTCTGCCTACAGGAGGTGGCATGCCTCAGGGCTTCTATATACCCCTCTATATTATGATGCCTTCTAAGCCTCTGCCTACAGGGTGTGGCATGCCTCAGGGCTTCTATATACCGTTCTATATAGACTAAGAGGCATCTGGGACAACCGCATCTCCTGCTTACAGTTCCTGTGGGCTATGGGCATATGCCATTATGATGCCTTCTGAGCCTCTGCCCACAGGATGTGGCATGCCTTGGGGCTTCTATATACACTTCTATATAGACTAAGGGGCATCTGGGACACCCCAACTCCTGCTTACAGTTCCTGTGGGCTATGGGCATATGCCATTATGATGCCTTCTGAGCCTCTGCCCACAGGATGTGGCATGCCTTGGGGCTTCTATATACCCTTCTATATAGACTAAGGGGCATCTGGGACACCCCAACTCCTGCTTACAGTTCCTGTGGGCTACGGGCATATGCCATTATGATGCCTTCTGAGCCTCTGCCCACAGGATGTGGCATGCCTTGGGGCTTCTATATACCCTTCTATATAGACTAAGGGGCATCTGGGACACCCCAACTCCTGCTTACAGTTCCTGTGGGCTGATGGGCATATGCCATGATGATGCCTTCTAAGCCTCTGCCCACAGGATGTGGCATGCCTCATGACTTCTATATGCCCTTCCATATAGACTAAGAGGCAGGCATCTGGGACACCCCCAATTCCTGTTTACAGTTCCTGTGGGCTGATGGGTCATATGCCATTATGATGCCTTCTAAGCCTCTGCCCACAGGATGTGGCATGCCTCAGGGCTTCTATATACCCTTCTATATAGACTAAGGGGCATCTGGGACACCCCAACTCCTGCTTACAGTTCCTGTGAGCTGATGGGCATATGCCATTATAATGCCTTCTTTAGCCCCGAAGCCTCTGCCTACAGGATGTGGCATGCCTCAGGGCTTCTATATGCCCTTCCATAGGGCATCATTACACGGTAGGCGGTGGACCAAGGTGCTGTTAGCACCTTGGTCCATGCCGGTAAAATACCGGCACCGCCTCGGAGGAAAGGGGAATTAACGCCCTATTCCAAGGTTGGCGGGCGGAATTTCCATCTTCCCCCATTGCCCTTCCCCATTCCCATTTTTGCCCAATAGGGCATAATGGGAATGGGGAAGGTACTAATTAGCACCCTGGGCCTTTGCGGGGTTGGTTTTTAACGCCTGCTAAAAAGCAGACGTTAAAGTACCAACCCGCAAAGGGACCTCGTAATCAGGCGGTAAGGGTTAACGGTCACCGGTTTCATTACCGGTGACCGTTAACCCTTACCGCCTTCCATAAAATGAGGCCCTAAGAAGCCTCTGGGACACCTGCATCTCCTGCTTACCGTTCCAGTAGGCTGATGGAACGTATACCTTTTAAAATGCCTTCTTTAGTCCCGAAGCCTCTGCCTACAGGATGTGGCATGCCTCAGGGCTGCTCCTTCTTAACCTATTCTACTATTGGCAGAGCTCATCCGCTTGTATGACTTTGGGTTCTGTTGCTATGCCGATGCCTCAGATCCTGATCCATTTCTTTGGCGGCGTAGCATTGGTGTGGCTGTATGTTCAGAGCCGTAAGCCATTACCAAGAGGATGGGGCCACACGGGCTAAAGTTGGCCTCTGAGAAAACTGTCCAGCATGTAGTCTTCTGTCCCCCTTCTGAGATCTGCCCACACTGCTTATCTGCAGGTCCATATTGACTTTCTGCTTTTCTTTCACCTAGCCCTGAATAAATGCTCTGGATGACCAATGTTCTTTCTGCCTTAAGGTTTTGCAAAGAATCCTCCTTTCCTTATGCCCCCTACTCTGCCATCAGTGGTTACAACCCTAACATGTTCCACGCTGTACTGCAGCAGTGCCCTTTATCTTGGCTTTTTATCTTGTGTTACTGAATGTCTTCGAGCAGCGGCTAATGTTGCTGCCCTCCTCCTCTCGGGTGTTGGGAATTTGTGGCATGTCACCAGTTCCTTGCTATTGGCATCGGCTGCCAGTGACCTCTGATTGTTAACTGTTCTTTGCTAAAAATGCTTTTTATGACCAAGGGACTCCTTTCTGCAGTCCAACCTTCAGCCCTAGTGCCCTCCCTGTGCCCTTACATCTACCTCGCCTCTCCCCATTGGGGTATCCCATTTCAGAAGCTTATTTATATCTAGTAATGCAGTTCATTGGGCCTCATTACACGGACGGCGGTAAGGGTTAACGGTCACCGTTAATGGCAACGGTGACCGTTAACCCTTACCGCCGTACTACGAGGTCCCTTTGCGGGTTGGAGGATTTAACGCCTGCTTCTTGCAGGCCTTAAAATCCAACCCGCTAAGGGACCTCGGAGCTAATTACGGCACCGCAAAATTGCGGTGCCGTAATTAGCGCCTTCCCCATTTCCATAGAGCCCTATGGGGCAGAAATGGGAATGGGGAAGGGCAATGGCGGAAAGGGGATTTACCGCCCCTCCAACCTTGGAATGGGGCAGTAAATCCCCTTTCCGCCAAGGCGGTGCCGGTATTTTACCGGCATGAGCCATGGCGCTAATAGCGCCATGGCTCACCGCCTACCGTGTAATGAGGCCCATTGTGTCTGAAATGCCCACTCTCTGAGATGGCAAAGAAAGTAACAATACGTCCAACCAGACGAATAGCGCCCCAATACATTGGGCCTCATTCCGAGTACGGCGCTAACCAATGGCGCTATTAACGCCTTGGTTGACGCCGTACCCGGACCGGCAGCGCCTTGGTGGATGGCGGAATTACCGCCCCATTCCAAGGTTGGCGGGGCGGTAATTCCCCATTCACCAAGGCTCTTCCCCATTCCCAAATGAGCCCCCATAGGGCTCAATGGGAATGGGGAAGATGCAAATAACGGTGACCGTTCATTACGGTCACCGTTATTGGCTTGGAGTCCCCTTTGCGCCCTCGACTTTAACACCTGCTCAAAGCAGGCGTTAAGGGCGAGGGCGCAAAGGGAATTTGGAGTATGGCGGTAAGGGATTACCGCCACCGGTCTCGTTACCGGTGGCCGCTATCCCTTACCGCCATACTCGGAATGAGGCCCATTGCCTGCTCCCTTCTTCTCACCCCATAGCGTTCCATATATATGGCATATCTGTGGTGCCATCAGTGCTGTGCCAGAGAAAGGAGGGAGCTATACAGCTGTGACTACCTGATCTGAAGATCAACTCTGAGCTAAAAAGCATCCCTTGCTATTCGTGAATTACTAGGTGCAAGATTCTTTTTCTACTCCCAACTTTAAAAAACTGGAGTAAAAATCTGCAACCTCAAAACATCTCCGGTCGTACTTGATACAATTGCTTTTGTTCACAGCAGGGCTGAGCCAGGCCCTGGGCAGTTCATAAGCCTGGAATCTCCAGTTAGGCTGCAGATGTAAAGCAGTGCTCTCGATTTCCCAGGAAAGCGTGTCTTCTAACTGACCTCTGCAGCCTTTCCCCTTTTGTGGAGAATTCTTCAACTCTAGTCTCCCCCTACCACCAGGATCCAGAAAAATGTCCAACACCATTGCCTCCTGCGATTGGACCACTTGAGATGAGGAGACACTGGCGCATTACAGGAGCAATGGAGAATGGGTGCAATGCCCACTATCTAAGCATTATTTTACAGGAACTTTGTTGTTGTGATGAGCAAGCTGAAGATCCCACTGGTTTTCCATTGTACGATATGTAAATGTCTTTAAAAAGGTACCTTTTGTGAATATGGTAGGAACAGCAAATTCAATAGAAATATCGCTGTGCTCTGATGAAATCCAATTCCTGCAAATTTGGAAATCAAATGGTATCTTTTCTTGATAAAATGATGGCTAGTTGTTGGCTTGCCAATGTCAAAGGGGTTCTACATTAATTTAAATAAGAAATGTTGGACAAAATGTTGTGTGCGTAGTGAAATGTCACACCAGTTAAGCTGACCAATTCCACATTTAAACAGTCACTGCCAGCGTTCATAAAAAGAATTACATGAAATGTTGATGGAAATTGTACTGAAATTCAGCTGCTATGTAATAACATTAATAAGCCGATTTTATTAGAGCCTCCATTGTATGTTTTTATCAGTTTCTATTGTCTGTCTTTGCTCAGGTGCAGGCCACTTCCTGGAACAGGAGCACATTTGTTTTTAACTAGTTGGGTAAGATATCCGAGTTAGACTTCAGATCTCAGTTTTATGTTGGAATGGGGACCACTGGTTATTTGTAATTATTACATATTTATGTTCTCCCAATTATTTTTGATTTAGGCCCTCTGGGTGTGATTTTGTCTGGTCAGTCACCCCACCTAAATTCCCAAAAAGTGCATTCCTCTTTTAGGCATAACATTTCTAGGGGAGTTCCTTGTGGACCCCCATCATTGTGTGCTGGTCTCTTCATAAGGAACGTTTACCTTTTTTTCCATTTATATTTTTAGTTTGATTTTCAACCCGGGTAACAATCCTTGGCCTGAGGAGCTGCTTTCAATTCTTTTCTAAATTTTTGGAGTTAAACATTTGTCACACAGCATTTTCCTCTGAAATTGTTTCATGGCTAAATGTCCCTCTAGTTTCAATTTGCCTGAATTTTTCTTTGAGGTCACACAGCTTTGATGGCCTCCAGAGTTGTGATTAATGTGAAACATCTTAATTATGTGTTTAAAATGTTATCACCTTATGTTGGTGCCAGCGTTATTTCTGTTAGTGCCCACCATTACTGTGTGGTGAAGAAAATGCCAAAGACCCTCTGGAGGAAAATAAATACCTTGAGGGCTGCGACTGAGTTGAATGGACCGGCCACACAGGTGCTTAGTAAACCCGTGGGAAAATGATTGTGTGACCTGCTGCCAGCGCACCCCAGCGCCCCTAGAAAAACACACACCTCGTGGAAGGAATGACAAAAAAAGAAATAATGGGTGTGGCACAGTGGGGAAAAGAAAATTACAAATACACGGGACCACTGGATGCTAAGGAACACAGGTTTATACTAACAGAGTCACCCCTTGTTCCCTATTATCTGATTGGATACTATCAAGAAAGCGGTCGTTAATGCACATATTAAACTTGAACAGCCGGGGGCGTGGCTAGGCACGTACGTCATCATCAAGATGGCTTCCTAAGGCATCCGGCGATGTGAAGGCAAACAGAGAACTGTGCCCCCCTCCCAACCCCCATCCCGGCACATTAACAGGGTTGTGATCTTCCTCCGACCTGGGGCTGCTGGTGGGGGCTTCTCTGAGCCCCGAAGATCAGGCTCTGAGGTTTTGCACAGTGACTTCCCGCTGCTGCTCCAGGCGATGATGGGGGTGAGCAGGAAAGATCCTGGTTTGGGAGGATAGCAGCAGTGAAGATGAGTCCTCGCTTATTATACCATGGCTTAGCGCTGTCGGTCAGGGTCCCGGATGCCGAGCCTCACACATTGCAGGGGAAGATCCTCAAATTCATATGGGAAATACCTGGGCACGAATCTCTAGGCCAGTGTTACTAAGACCGGCAAAGGTGGGAGGTGGGGGAGTCTCTAGGCCAGCGTTACTGAGACCGGCAAGGGTGGGAGGTGGCGGAGTCTCTAGGCCAGCGTTACTGAGACCTGCAAAGGTGGGAGGTGGGGGAGTCTCTAGGCCTGCAAGGGTGGGAGGTGGGGGAGTCTCTAGGCCAGCAAGGGTGGGAGGTGGGGGAGTCTAGGCCAGTGTTACTGAGACCTGCAAGGGTGGGAGGTGGGGGAATCTCTATGCCAGCGTTACTGAGACCTGCAAGGGTGGGAGGTGGGGGAGTCTCTAGGCGAGTGTTACTGAGAGCTGCAAGGGTGGGAGGTGGGGGAATCTCTATGCCAGTGTTACTGAGACCTGCAAGGGTGGGAGGTGGGGGAGTCTCTAGGCGAGTGTTACTGAGACCTGCAAGGGTGGGAGGTGCGGGTGTTTCTAGGCGAGCGTTACTGAGACCTGCAAGGGTGGGAGGTGGGGGAAGTCTCTAGGCGAGCGTTACTGAGACCTGCAAGGGTCGGAGGTGGGGAAGTCTCTAGGCGAGCGTTACTGAGACCTGCAAGGGTGGGGGGTGGGAGGTGGGGGAGTCTCTAGGCCAGCGTTACTGAGACCTGCAAGGGTGGGAGGTGGGGGAGTCTCTAGGCCAGCGTTACTGAGACCGGCAAGGGTGGGAGGTGGCGGAGTCTCTAGGCCAGCGTTACTGAGACCTGCAAAGGTGGGAGGTGGGGGAGTCTCTAGGCCTGCAAGGGTGGGAGGTGGGGGAGTCTAGGCCAGTGTTACTGAGACCTGCAAGGGTGGGAGGTGGGGGAGTCTCTAGGCGAGTGTTACTGAGACCGGCAAGGGTGGGAAGTGGGGGAGTCTCTAGGTGAGTGTTACTGAGACCTGCAAGGGTGGGAGGTGGAGGAGTCTCTAGTCGAGTGTTACTGAGACCTGCAAGGGTGGGTGGTGGGGGAGTCTCTAGGCCTGCAAGGGTGGGGGGAGTCTCTAGGCGAGCGTTACTGAGACCTGCAAGGGTGGGAGGTGCGGGTGTTTCTAGGCGAGCGTTACTGAGACCTGCAAGGGTGGGAGGTGGGGGAAGTCTCTAGGCGAGCGTTACTGAGACCTGCAAGGGTGGGAGGTGGGGAAATCTCTAGGCGAGCGTTACTGAGACCTGCAAGGGTGGGGGGTAGGAGGTGGGGGAGTCTCTAGGCCAGCGTTACTGAGACCTGCAAGGGTGGGAGATGGGGGAGTCTCTAGGCCAGCGTTACTGAGACCGGCAAGGGTGGGAGGTGGCGGAGTCTCTAGGCCAGCGTTACTGAGAATTGCAAGGGTGGTAGGTGGGGAAATCTCTAGGCCAGCGTTACTGAGACCAGCAAGGGTGGGAGGTGGGGGAGTCTCTAGGCCAGCGTTACTGAGACCTGCAAGGGTGGGAGGTGGGGGAGTCTCTAGGCCAGAGTTACTGAGACCTGCAAGGGTGGGAGGTGGGGGAGTTTCTAGGCCAGCGTTACTGAGACCGGCAAGGGTGGGAGGTGGGGGAGTCTCTAGGTGAGTGTTACTGAGACCTGCAAGGGTAGGAGGTGGGGGAGTCTCTAGGCCAGTGTTACTAAGACCTGCAAGGGTGGGAGGTGGGGGAGTCTCTAGGCCAGTGTTACTGAGACCTGCAAGGGTGGGAGGTGCGGGGATCTCTAGGCCAGTGTTACTGAGACCTGCAAGGGTGGGAGGTGGGGGAGTCTCTAGGCCAGTGTTACTGAGACCTGCAAGGGTGGGAGGTGGGGGAGTCTCTAGGCCAGTGTTACTGAGACCTGCAAGGGTGGGAGGTGGGGGAGTCTCTAGGCCAGTGTTACTGAGACCTGCAAGGGTGGGAGGTGGGGGAATCTCTATGCCAGTGTTACTGAGACCTGCAAGGGTGGGAGGTGGGGGAATCTCTAGGCGAGTGTTACTGAGACCGGAGTATCTAGGCCAGTGTTACTGAGACCGGAAAGGGTGGGAGGTGGGGGAATCTCTAGGCCAGTGTTACTGACACCTGCAAGGGTGGGGGAATCTCTAGGCGAGTGGTACTGAGACCTGCAAGGGTGGGAGGTGGGGGAGTCTCTAGGCCAGTGTTACTGAGACTTGCAAGGGTTGGAGGTGGGGGAGTCTCTAGGCCAGTGTAACTGAGACCTGCAAGGGTGGGAGGTGGGGGAGTCTCTAGGCGAGTGTTACTGAGACCTGCAAGGGTGGGAGGTGGGGGAGTCTCTAGGCCTGTGCTACAGAGACCTGCAAGGGTGGGAGGTGGGGGAGTCTTTAGGCCAGTGTTAGTGAGACCTGCAAGGGTGGGAGGTGGTGGAGTCTCTAGTCGGGTGTTATTGAGACCTGCAAGGGTGGGAGGTGGGGGAGTCTCTAGGCCAGTGCTACTGAGACCTGCAAGCGTGGGAGGTGGGGGGAGTCTCTAGGCCAGTGCTACTGAGACCTGCAAGGGTGGGAGGTGGGGGAGTCTCTAGGAGGGTGTTACTGAGAACTGCAAGGGTGGGAGGTGGGGGAGTCTCTAGGTGAGTGTTACTGATACCTGCAAGGGTGGGAAGGGGGGCTGAGGGGAGTCCCCAATGTATTTCGCTATAACTTAGCTGTGCAGATTTTACACATGGTCGTCTGTGGTGGCGCCACTGTGCGACCGGTATGGAAAGCAATTGGGCAAGCCCAATTAGCGGTGAGGCCGAGTCACCTCCCGTATGTTGAGAAGAGATCTCTGGTGTCGGCCCACGGATTCTCGCTCCTGACCACCACTAGGAATACATTGCATTATATGGGAGGGCTCTTTGCAGGTGTGGCATGACTCTGGGGGTGGGTCCACTTACATCCATATGGAGCGACCCGGGTTTTCACCCTGGGTGTGATAGTATGAGATTTGAGACCAGTGGGTTTGAATCTCTGCAGCAATAGTACAAGGGGAAGGGGCACCCACTCACCTTCCAAGTATGTAAAGAAACCTTTGCCTTACCATACAGGGGACGGGGGGCACCCACTCACCTTCCAAGCATGTAAAGAAACCTTTGCCTTACCATACAGGGGGCGGGGGCACCCACTCACCTTCCAAGCATGTAAAGAAACCTTTGCCTTACCATACAGGGGGTGGGGGGCACCCACTCACCTTCAAATCATGTAAAGAAACCTTTGCTTTACCATACAGGGGGTGGGGGGCACCCACTCACCTTGCAAGCATGTAAAGAAACCTTTGCCTTACCATACGGGGGGGGGGAAGGGGTACTCACTCACCTTGCAAGCATGTAAAGAAACCTTTGCCTTACCATACAGGGGGTGGGGGGCACCCACTCACCTTGCAAGCATGTAAAGAAACCTTTGCCTTACCATACGGGGGGGGGGGGAAGGGGTACTCACTCACCATGCAAGCATGTAAAGAAACCTTTGCCTTACCATACAGAGGGCGGGGGGCACCCACTCACCTTGCAAGCATGTAAAGAAACCTTTCCCTTACCATATGGGGGGGGGAAGGGGTACTCACTCACCTTGCAAGCATGTAAAGAAACCTTTGCCTTACCATACAGAGGGCGGGGGGCACCCACTCACCTTCCAAGCATGTAAAGAAACCTTTGCCTTACCATACGGGGGGGGGGAAGGGGTACTCACTCACCTTGCAAGCATGTAAAGAAACCTTTGCCTTACCATACAGAGGGCGGGGGGCACCCACTCACCTTCCAAGCATGTAAAGAAACCTTTCCCTTACCATACAGGGGGCGGGGGGCACCCACTCACCTTCAAATCATGTAAAGGAACCTTTGCTTTACCATACAGGGGGTGGGGGGCACCCACTCACCTTGCAAGCATGTAAAGAAACCTTTGCCTTACCATACGGGGGGGGGGAAGGGGTACTCACTCACCTTGCAAGCATGTAAAGAAACCTTTGCCTTACCATACAGGGGGTGGGGGGCACCCACTCACCTTCAAAGCATGTAAAGAAACCTTTGCCTTACCATACGGGGAGGGGAAGGGGTACTCACTCACCTTGCAAGCATGTAAAGAAACCTTTGCCTTACCATACAGAGGGCGGGGGGCACCCACTCACCTTCAAAGCATGTAAAGAAACCTTTGCCTTACCATACGGGGGGGAGGGGTACTCACTCACCTTGCAAGCATGTAAAGAAACCTTTGCCTTACCATACAGGGGGCGGGGGCACCCACTCACCTTCAAAGCATGTAAAGAAACCTTTGCTTTACCATACAGGGGGTGGGGGGCACCCACTCACCTTCCAAGCATGTAAAGAAACCTTTGCCTTACCATACGGGGGGGGGGGGAGGGGTACTCACTCACCTTGCAAGCATGTAAAGAAACCTTTGCCTTACCATACAGGGGGCGGGGGGCACCCACTCACCTTCAAAGCATGTAAAGAAACCTTTGCTTTACCATACAGGGGGTGGGGGGCACCCACTCACCTTCCAAGCATGTAAAGAAACCTTTGCCTTACCATACAGGGGGGAGGTGTACCCACTCACGTTCAAAGCATGTAAAGAAACCTTTGCCTTACCATACAGGGGGCGGGGGGCACCCACTCACCTTCAAAGCATGTAAAGAAACCTTTGCTTTACCATACAGGGGGTGGGGGGCACCCACTCACCTTCCAAGCATGTAAAGAAACCTTTGCCTTACCATACAGGGGGGAGGTGTACCCACTCACGTTCAAAGCATGTAAAGAAACCTTTGACTTACCATACAGGGGGAGGTGTACCCACTCACCTTCAAAGCATGTAATGAAACCTTTGCCTTACCATACGGGGGGGGTCACTTTCTGCATGTTACTTTTTACATGTTACTTTGGGTCTATGCAGGACACCTAAGCAGTGTTGTCTGTTATGTTATGTGCTTGCTTATTTCGCGCTGGTCTGGGGCTGTGCCTTCTTTTGTGTTCTTTGTTGTATATTTTTCAGTTTGCAGAAAGGTTTTTATCGTATTCCTTCGACAGGACCCCGCATGTATAGCAGCCCTTCGACCCATTAGTTGTTGCGATCATCTTTTGTGGTTCATGAACCTTTTTAATTTAATTTGTGTCTCTCGGAGCCACTGCGGTTGCTGAATAGTGTTGGCAGGACTGTATTTTACGCAAGCTTTGTCATTTTTCTACCTGTGGCTACTACTAATGTGCAGCAATGTCAATTCTTTGGGCTTAAAAAGACAATGGGCCTCATCACAGCCTTGGTGGTATCCCGGCGGTAATCATGCTGCGATACCGCCAACGCAAATAGCGTTACCTCAACTCGGTCCAGCGCTATTATCACCGCATCCAGAGTTGTGTTAAGGCTGTAATTCCCCATTTTGTTAAGAGTCCATAGGAATCTATGGGTCTTTTCGGCGGTAATAGCGCTGAAAATGGGCAGGAAGCTGGAGGTAAATCTCCAGCTTTCTGGGCAAACTCAGGATTGGGCGCAGCGGTAATGCAGCGGTAATGCAGCGGTAATAGCGTTACTGCCACCCAACCTGTGATGAGGCCCAATATCTCAGGTTTGGCTGATCCAATTTTACAAATATTTGCAGCATACACACATGGCCAATTTCATATTAAGGAATTTTGAAAGAAGTTTTTTGCATTGGGTTTTCAAAAAAACCCCAAAAACACAAGTTTGAGATTTTGGCATATCTTAAAATTGTTCACTTCGGTTTTTGAGATTTCCATCATTAACTAGCACATGCCACAATCATTTTTAGAAACCAGCTCAGTCAAACCTGAGCGATTCCCTTTTTAAGTTTAAAAAAATATGTATATAATTCAGACCTGACCTGCACAGTTGGTTGGGAGTTTAAAGCCATCTGCGAATGCGCCATTCCATCCCATTCATCAGCTAATCATCTGCAGGTTATCTGTCATGATAAAGGTGTCAGATTAAGGGGGAAGAGGGTGAAGGTGCCCATAGGGGACCTTCGCGTAGTGGAAACAAGGCAAATCACCACACACGAACTGATATGCCAGACACAAGGTTGTAATCCCAAAAGCTAGAGTTTATTGCAAAGCAAATAGTCTCAGTTGGTCAACTCGGTCTCACGCCCCGCGACGTGTGTCTCCAGACCTTGAGGGACGCAAGAGAGTGAATAACGTACATCAGTTACATATATACAAAAAGGACATCTTACAATCAGCCACGACATGTTTAACACCGCCCATTGTATAGTTTCTTTGAACTGGATCTGATGATTGACCATTTCGACAAATATGACACCTTCAAATATCTATTTTAGCAACAATATGCAACATTGCAAGTTTGGAGACATATTTCTTTGTTGAACAGAACACAGTGCTTCTGTTCTTGCGAGCAAGCTGCTTACGGAGGAAGAGTCGCATTCCAGACCTTGCTATCTCCTATTTGCTATTCGTGTCCTGGGAGTCAGCACGCTCTGCTGGGCTTAGGAAAGGGGGGCCGTAAGAAAAGCATAATTCAAGCCTTTAGCTGTTCCTTTCCAGCATTTCTACCATATTTAACGAGACGAGCTGGCATCAGTGAAACAACAACAAAGTAACAGTGAAGCAGAATAAGCTTTCGGCCAAGCAGTTTTGAACACAAAGCAATGAGCAAACGTTAGAGAACAAAATGGGGATTCTAGTTACATCAAAATGGCTGCACATTGGTCAAACTTATGAGTCTGTATTTCTGGCATTCAGTACATGAGGCGGTTGGTCTTCGGCCAATATGATACATTGCCATTGATTCTGTGGTATCTATTTTCCTAGACTGACAAGGGAACATGGACAGCCTGCACTAGGTCTAGAATCCCCATTCCACCCCATTCCACCCCATTCATCAGCTAATCATCTGCATGTTATCTGTCCTAATAAATGCGTTCAATTAAGGGTGGAAGAGGGAAAATGGACAGCCTGCATAAGGTCTAGAATCACCATTCAATCAGACAGAAAGAAAGATACAGACAGACTGATACACCTGCAGACAGAAGGGCGAATAGATGAACAGGAAGTCAGCTAGATGGACAGGCATATTGATAGGTATACAAAGATGGATAGACGGGTGGAAAGTCACAATTTGCCATGCATGCCTACATAATTTCTACTGATGAAGGGAAAGGTCGAAAGTATGACAAAGTACACTGCCTTACTTTGAGGACTGTTGGGGTTGCCTCATGGGTTGGGTGCCTGCCAATGCCAACAGATGATGGGCCTGTGGGTGTTGATCCTAGGTTACTCGCACTGTGTCGCTTGGCAGGGCAGGGGGGAGTCATCTTCGGGAACACACCTAGATCCTTTCCAGTGTACATACCTGCACAACAGCAGCTCACAGGCTTGTTCAACCCACAGACACCTCTCCCTGATGCAGCATACACATACAGAAAATCCAAGATCACTGTCAGGGTTGATTAGACTTGGGCCAGCACCCTGAGCCTCAATCTGGCCCAAAGGAAGAAGGAAGCTACTTCAAATCCAAGCCCCCAACAGTTAGAGCCTCTTGTGCAAACCCTCAGAGTCCCATTCAAGGAGAGGGAGGATTCTCCTGTACAATACAAAGCAGACCGCCCAGTCTAGCAGTGTGGGTTGTTGGAGCAGGTTTGGGGTGGTGGTTGAAAGTCTAGGAGCATGATATAAGCTCTATGGAGGAGTGTTGGTACAGAGGGGCTGGCGGTGTTTGGAGGAGGTGATCACATCAGAAGCAGGTTTGGAGAATTTGGAGGAGGAGGTAACATCAGAAGGTATTGAAGCATTGGAGGCTTTGGTAACAGGTGGAGGAGTGTTCTGACTTGAGTGTCGTGTAGACCGATGAGACCTCCGTCCCCAAGTGACGTACAGGGGAACTAAAAGAAACCCGCTGTACGACCTTTGAGGCCACAGGTGGGAGATGACTTCCCAGATCCACGGAACCTCTGGAACACCGATGCTGCTGTCAAAGAGGAACGAGGTTAAGTACCAGGCAATTACAATACATATTAAGTAAACCAAAGGATCTAAAAGGTCTTACCTATCGGGTGTTAGGAAAACCCAGGAAACCTAGTAGAGGTTCGAGACTCAGATGATGCGGCGGTCCCTGAAATAGTAGAACCGTAGGTTAGCGTGGATGTAGGATCAGCCACCTGTAGGAGTGAAGGCGTGACTTGAATCCCCAGAAGGGAAATGGCGTAGGAGTTCAGTGAGGTACCAAGGGATGATCCAAAGACAAGTCAGGATCTAGTCCAAAATCCGGCAACAGGTAAACAGTTCCAAGCAAAGGTACAAAGGGGTATGCGAAGGAGTCTGAGGTAGAGTTCCGTGATCAAAGGTAACAATGGAGCAATACGTAACGCCAAACAGAGTCTGAAGACAGCTGAGAAGCAATGAGTGTTCTGTCTCTCAGACCTTTATACTATGCGTCTCTGGGTCATGTGACGTCTCTGGGTCATATGACGTCCACCAGGGTCACGTGAGGAACGCCACTCTGGATCACGTGATCGACATGGAGACGTAACATCGCCCCTTCTGCTATATGTTCTCCAAGGCAATTGCCAATGCAGAAAGGGTTGCAATCGAGCCGTACACCATAGCTGGCACGGAGTTTTCGGTCCTTTGGGTTCACCGAATCACTTGAGCCTCGAACCGTGGGAGGAGATGTTGGGGAAATGTGAGCAGTGTTCTGGTGTGTAGTGGACTGGTGTGCAGAGGATCGCCTAACATAGCCCCCCCCAACGGCCCACGACCCCGTGGGCAGGACGGATGATCCTTATGGAAGCGGGCTACCAACCGAGGGACGTCTAGATCCAAGGCGGAAACCCAAGAACGCTCCTCCGGGCCGTAACCCTTCCAATCCACTAGATACTGGAGCCTACCCCTAAACCATCGGGACCCCAAAATGGCCGACACCTCTAAGACATCAGGAGAGGCCAGGGACACCGGCGCAACAGGGGCTCGGAGACGGACAGAATCAGGACAAGGCTTGAGGAGGGAGACATGGAATACAGGATGGATACGCCAAGAACTAGGAAGCACTAGACGAAAAGCCACCGGGTTCACAACCTGAGAGATCACATACGGGCCGACAAAGCGAGGCAGCAATTTCCGGCAACCCACTAGGCGAAGATGACGTGAAGACAACCAGACCCTAGAACCCACCACCAAAGGCGGAGCAGCTAGACGTTTGCCATCCACACGGGCCTTCATAGAAGCCTTTGCTTCAGTGAGATGGACCACAGTACTAGCATGTACAGCAGACAGATCCCTAAGACATGTCGTGGCCGCAGGATTCGAAGAAATAGAAGCATCAGGGACCGGCAAGACCTTGGGATGTTGGCCGTAGAGGGCGTAGAAAGGCGAATAACCTGTAGCTGAATGAGCCGCGTTATTGGATGCGAACTCAGCAAGCCGTAAAACGGCCAACCAGGAGGTCTGGTGTTGCAATATAAGGCAGCGAAGATACTGCTCCATGGATTGATTCGTCCTTTCTGTCTGCCCATCAGACTCAGGATGATAGGCCGAGGAATACCTGGTATCAATGCCCAACAATTTAGTCAACAACCTCCAAAAACGAGAGGTGAACTGTGATCCTCGATCGGATATAATGACCGAAGGGAGTCCAAATAACATGAACACGTGTTCAAAAAACAAGTCCGCCAAGACCGGAGCCGAAGGAATACCTTTACAAGGAACAAAACGAGCCATTTTTGTGAACGTGTCCACCACTACCCAGATGGAGTCAAAACCTTGTGACTTGGGGAGATCGGTAACGAAATCCATAGTCAGTGTATGCCAAGGTCTGGGAGGTACCGGAAGCGGAAGTAGTAACCCAACCGGTCGGCCTCTCCGATGTTTAGCCTGAGCACACACTGCGCACGAATTGACATAACACTCCACATCGCGCTTCATAGAGGGCCACCAACACCAGCACTTGAGAAGATCTAAAGTGCGCTCCTGACCGGGATGGGCATTAAAAGGAGCATCATGAGACCACTCAAGGGCCAGATTACGAGTGTCAGGTGTGGGAAGAAACAGGCGTTCATGCACGAAAGGCAAACCATCAGAATACACGGGGTCCCATTCTCGCAACTGTTCGGAATGAATGCTAGTCCAGGATCGGACCGAGTCTAATAATGACAATGAGGGTGTACAGAGACAAATTACATGACTCTTTCCGAGAACAGTGTCAGGGAAGGTTGGCAACTCGACCCCACCCGGGGAACGTGACAAGGCGTCTGCTTTACCATGTGAAGTTCCAGGACGATGCATAATATGAAAATCAAAAGAGGAAAAGAAAAGATGCCACCGAACCTGTCTGCTATTAATGCACTTCAATGAAGCCAGATCCTGTAAATTTCGATGATCTGAGTATACAGTGATTGGATGTTTAGCTCCCAGAAGATGATGGCGCCAAACACGGAAGGCGTCCATGACAGCCAGGAGTTCCTTCTCCGTAACGGTGTAGTGAGTCTCAGTACTGGAGAACTTACGGGAATGGTATGCCACTGGGTGTAATTTGCCTGTTGTAGGACATGATTGAGACAATACCGCACCGAGAGCAAAGGAAGAGGCATCCGCCTCAACTATGAACGGAAGATCAGGATTGGGGTGCTGGAGCACCGGTGCGGTAGTGAAAGCGGTTTTCAAAGCCTCAAAAGCCTCCTGATGTTCCCTTTGCCAACGATAGGGTACCTGAGGGCTGGTCAGGGCCGTGAGTGGGGCAACGATTGTGGAAAAGGAGGAAATGAAACGCCTATAAAAGTTGGCAAAGCCCAAAAAGGCCTGCAAGGACTTGAGTGTTTGAGGTACTGGCCACTCTAAGACTGCTTTGACCTTGGAATCGTTCATGGATAACGCTCCCGGAGTAATGTGAAATCCCAGAAACTCAACAGACGTTTTATGAAACTGACATTTCTCAGGTTTGACAAATAAGGAATGTTCTCTGAGACGGGATAGTACTTCTCGGACATGTTTACCATGGTCATCAAGATTACGAGAAAAGATCAAGATGTCGTCCAAGTACACAACCATGTATACATCCAAAATATCCCTGAATATGTCATTCATAAAGCGTTGGAATGTGGCCGGGGCATTACACAGACCGAAGGGCATGACTAGGTATTCATACAAGCCGTAACGAGTACAGAAAGCAGTTTTCCACTCATCACCCTCGCGAACGCGTACTAGATTGTATGCGCCGCGCAGATCAAGCTTGGTGAAAACAGAAGCATGTGATAAGTGGTCCAGAAGGGGTGTGATTAACGGAATTGGATACCTATCCTTTTTTGTGATGGCATTAAGACGCCGATAATCCACACAAGGACGTAAATCCCCCTCTTTCTTAGGTACAAAAAATATAGGGCTTGCAGCTGGTGAAGTAGAGGGGCGGATATGTCCTAAACGAAGGGCGTTCTGTACATACTCTTTCAATGCTTGTTCCTCCGAAGGAGATAAAGAATAAATCCTGCCCGAAGGAATAGTGGAATCAGGGATTAATTCGATTGGGCAGTCATATGGTCTATGTGGAGGTAGTACCTCGGAAGAGCCACGATCAAAAACTGATTCGAATGCTTTGTACTCAGACGGAATCTCAGACACCAACCCCCCAACGGTATGAGGAATCACAAGCTCAGATCCATCAACACTCAGCGTGAGTTGGGCTAAGGCTCCCAAGGCCCGAGAAGGGGTATCAGTTGTTTGATGGGTCGGGAGACAATAATTCTGACAGATCTCGGATTCGAAGAGCACAGTGCCTGATTGCCAATTAATCAGCGGATTGTGTTCACGTAACCATGGTATCCCTAATATGATACCGAATTGAGGTGTGGTGATTAAGTCAAAACTTAAGGTTTCTGTGTGAATATCTTGTATGGTCAACAAGAGAGGTGCAGTTTGGTGTCTAACAGGACCAGAAACTAATGCAGAGCCATCTACGGCTTGAACAGGTTCAGGTCGGGTTTTTACCACTAAAGGTAGATTGAGGGAATGGGCTAAAGCAATGTCTATGTAGTTTCCAGTAGCACCTGAATCAATGATGATTGTGACTGCATGAAGAAGGCCTGTAGAGGGACACAGAGTAGCGTTTACAGAGACGGGTTGAACACGAGCAAAGGCAAGAGGGGTACCCGGAGATGGAGACTGAACACTCGACCTGCTCTCCGGATCTAAGGTCGAGCTGTCCGAAAAACCTGGCTCTTCTTGGGACGTCGAGGACACTCTTTCACATAATGTCCCGTGGTGCCACAATAAAAGCATGCATTATCCACCCTTCTACGTTCCCTCTCCGATGTTGTAATAGGGCTACGTAAACCTCCCACTTGCATAGGTTCTTCCGTACTGGAAGCAGGAGTACTGGCAAGTGTAGGATGGGAAGAAACCCCCAACTCGGCTCTACGCTCCGATCGCCGTGCATCTACTTGCAGGGCAAGATCAACTAGTTCCTGGTACTGAGTGGGCATAGAAGGGATCACTGCTAAAGCATCTTTCATTATGTTACTCAACCCTCTATAAAAGACAACTGCCCGCTTGCTTTCTGGCCATGATGTTTCAGCAACTAATTGATTGAACCGGGTGATGTATTCTATCAAAGTCCTTCTACCCTGAGTTAGTTCTAACAACTCCAAATCCCTAGACTGTGCCTTGTGTCGGGTATCAAATACTCGAGACATTTCTAGAACCAACAGATCAAAGTCATAAAGGACTGGGTTATTATTCTCCAACAGAGGATTAGCCCAAGCGGCAGCTGTCCTGGCTAAATGGGAAAGGGCAAAGGCGGCTTTAGCAGTGGAAGTAGGAAAGGCCAAAGATCTGCACAAGAAATGTAACTTGCACTGATTAATGAAGGTCCTGAATTTCTTGGGGTCACCTTGATAACGTTCAGGAGCGGCCAGGGGGGAAGGGGTTGGGAGGATCACCGGAGTTGGGACTGTAGTATTAGCCAAGGGAGGAGGTGTGGTTGAGGAGCTAGCATCTCCGAACTCAGGGTCTGCAGGAAGGGAATGCTGAACACTCTGTATGGAGTCTAACCTTTGGTGGATCACCGTATTCGCGGCGGCCATATCTGCCCTTAATACTGTAATCGCCTGGACTAAAGCAGCTATGGGTTCTTCCGTGGATCCCTGCATTGTCTAACACGACTATACGGCTTCTCAGTCTGTTCTGACTTGAGTGTCGTGTAGACCGATGAGACCTCCATCCCCAAGTGACGCACAGGGGAACTAAAAGAAACCCACTGTGCGACCTTTGAGGCCACAGGTGGGAGATGACTTCCCAGATCCACGGAACCTCTGGAACACCGATGCTGCTGTCAAAGAGGAACGAGGTTAAGTACCAGGCAATTACAATACATATTAAGTAAACCAAAGGATCTAAAAGGTCTTACCTATCGGGTGTTAGGAAAACCCAGGAAACCTAGTAGAGGTTTGAGACTCAGATGATGCGGCGGTCCCTGAAATAGTAGAACCGTAGGTTAGCGTGGATGTAGGATCAGCCACCTGTAGGAGTGAAGGCGTGACTTGAATCCCCAGAAGGGAAATGGCGTAGGAGTTCAGTGAGGTACCAAGGGATGATCCAAAGACAAGTCAGGATCTAGTCCAAAATCTGGCAACAGGTAAACAGTTCCAAGCAAAGGTACAAAGGGGTATCCGAAGGAGTCCGAGGTAGAGTTCCGTGATCAAAGGTAACAGTGGAGCAATACGTAACGCCAAACAGAGTCTGAAGACAGCTGAGAAGCAATGAGTGTTCTGTCTCTCAGACCTTTATACTATGCGTCTCTGGGTCATGTGACGTCTCTGGGTCATGTGACGTCCACCAGGGTCACGTGAGGAACACCACTCTGGATCACGTGATCGACGTGGAGACGTAACACCGCCCCTTCTGCTATATGTTCTCCAAGGCAATTGCCAATGCAGAAAGGGTTGCAATCGAGCCCGTACACCATAGCTGGCACAGAGTTTTCGGTCCTTTGGGTTCACCGAATCACTTGAGCCTCGAACCGTGGGAGGAGATGTTGGGAGAATTGTGAGCAGTGTTCTGGTGTGTAGTGGACTGGTGTGCAGAGGATCGCCTAACAAGGAGGCAGCACCAAGAGCAGGAAGGAACAAGGAGGCCACCGTGGGATATGCCTAGATACTCTGAACACTACTTGCAAGGTCAAGCATGAGCTTGGGGTCTAGCGAGTGGTAGCAAAAACTCCTGGCCCCATCTCCCAACCATTGAGAACCCCAAGAACTACTTGCAATCGGAGAAGGTGACGCAAAAGTGCATCGAATGTGTGGCCATGGAGCTGATTCAGTTTATTGACGCTCACTTGTGAGGAAGCTGTGGGTGCAGAACCCCGGAAACCTTGCATCTAGGTAGCTAGCCGAAAAGCAGCTACCACCCCCCCGGGACAAGAAGATGAGAGACTTGTCATGATTTCTATCACACCCTGCATGCCAGAGTCTCACATCCGCCCCCTAGGCGGTCTTAATACCCACTCTGTCAAAAAGCCCATGGCATCTAGTTAACTAAGAACAACCTAAAAACTGTCTAGAGCCATGGATCAAAGGAAATTACCAGTAAATCATTTCAAATCTCCTTTAAAGGATTCTGAAGGAAATAGGAACACCAGGTAAGGAATAAACATAGGTTTATTTGTGCAAACGGACCCCATGGCTGCACCGCCACCAAGCCCCCACCAACTGTAAAGGAATCTGGATCCCTGGCTGAAGAACTAGACGCCAGTGTTCCACTACAACACTTCTCCCCCGCTCAATAACCCACAACGAACAGAAATAAAAGGGTAAAAGCAAAAACAAAATACCAATGACATGACACAATGCAGGTAGACTGTGTCAGATGGCATGCTAAATTGAAACATGGCAAAATAACAAAAGATCAATGGGAAACATTTGGCTGTAAAACAGACACACTAATATTACATTGCATTGCATTTATAATGCACGCTATAGAGTAGGTTGTACATGAAATACATAAAGGGGCATTCAGATATAGAAATATCTGAATCAGGAACACAGAGGAGTCAAGCTGAAGAGGCTGTTATGGTTACGGTAGAAAGCTCAGGTTAGTCGAGATCTTAAGAAAACAGCAACGTTTTCAAGTCTTTCTTGAAGGCTTGAAGGGAGTTATGGCTGCGCATATATTCCGGCAGTTTATTCCACAGATTAGGAGCTTTTAAGAAGAAAGCTCAATTTTTGGCTTTTGCAGTTTTGCATCTAGGTTGCACTAAAAGATTTTGCTTCCTAGACCTCAATATTCTGGTGTTGGTTTTATCCTTGATATAACACTGCAGCTATGGAGGCATGATTTGTAGTTTGCATTTAAATGTTATAAGCAGGACTCTAAATGTAATCCTCGATTCGATGGGTAACCAGTGAAGCGAGCGCCTGGCGTCTGATACATGGTCTTGGCAAGATAGTCTAAGAACGACTGACGGCCCAGTTCTGTACCACTTGCAGCCTATGCAATTCTTGCTAGCTAATGCCCAGCAGTAGGCTGCACCAATAATCAATTTTAGCTCCAATTATTGCTTGAGCAATAGTTTCCGCACTTTCTTGGGAGATCATAGGTCTCAAGTGCGATAACAATTTAACATAACAGACTGATCCGGAGGCAACTGTTGTAACGTGTGCCTTCATCTTTAATGTCTGGTCTAGAGTCACTTTGAGAATGTTAGTTTTGGATAGGGGCGATATAATCTCGTCTCCCAATTTATAGGAGCTATAAGCAAGATGGAGTTTACTTAGCGCATATGAGCTGCCTACAATCGTAAGTTCTGTCTCGCTCCGGTTGAGTGCAAGATAGTTGTCCAGCATCCACTTTTCAATTAGTGAAAAAATTCGATTCACTTCTTGCTCATCCTTCTCATGGTGCCCGGTTAGCGTGATAACACATTAAGTATCATCTGCATAGTTTGAAAACACGACCCCCTCCTCTTCTAACATAAAGAAGAAGGGGGCCATGAAGAGATTATATAGACACGACGAGGTGCTGGCACCTTGTGGGCTCCATATAATACAGGGAATGGTGTTGCTTCAGCTAAATCAGAGCACACTCTGCTGCTTCTATGCTCGAGAAAGGAGGAATCCAGGATGCTGCAGTATCGGAGAAATTGGCAACCTCCTTTATGGAATGAGGATGGTATGTCCGCCTAAATCGAAAGCTGCAGATTGATCTAAAGAGATGACAAGAGACAACCCACTCTTGTCCATCTGGGCTAGGAGTTTAGATTTCAGCTCCAAAAGTGAGGTCTCTGTACCATATTGTTTCCTAAAACCCGACTAATGAGAGTGGAGGATGGGATGTTGATCCAGATGCTCCGCAATCCGACTACAGGCACCCGATTACGTATCTTAATACCATGGAATAGATGGTAAAGTCAGTCCAGAAAAACATAGACTGGTACACTGCACTCACATCCTACCAAACATAATCTCTCAATTTCACAGGCGGTAACCTGATCCTTGAGGCCCGCCCCTGGACACCAGTGCCGGGTGCCACTCCGGTACTGCCACTCTGGATGACTGGTCCCGACTCTGTCACACCACTGCCACTGCCATCGCCAGCAGCCACACCGTCCCTGCACACTTTATCACCCACACTACCGCTCCCCATCAAATTGTCAACCCCCAGAGGAACTTGAATTGGCCAAAAGGAAAGCACACACGTGTCGTAGGGCACCAGGCACCTTGTTCTGAACCTTATTCTTCACCACGATTCTCTTCTTGCTCTACGGTGAACCATCATCCAGAACCACATAGCCTGACCCCCCCTTTGCCACTGCCTGGGGTGCCATGAACATGCCCCCCTCTTTGGCAGAAATCTGGGGTTCCTCGCCTGCACACAATCGCCTACCTTCACCTCGGTGGGACGTCTGTTCACCTGCCGAGACGTCACCCGCGCCTGGCGAAAACGTACTCTCTCCAGCACATTGGACATACTGACCTCCATGAGCACCCCTCAACCGAGGCCGGCCGTCCTCAATTTAGAGCCCGCTTTCCTACCCCTCATGAGCTCAAACGGAGAGCGTCCTGTAAGGGCAGACTGTGTGCGCCTATTAGCTGTCAATGCCTCTGAAAACCATTATCCACCGCCAATTGGATGGCCCCATTCACAAACTTGGTCATCCTCCTGACCAAACCATTCACAGAAGGGTTGTATAAGGCAGTCCTGTGATGCCTGATACCAAGGGAGTGAGTTGGAGTGTTCTGTGTGTTCATGTGGACACTTTATATCCTGTTCTCTGGGCTGGTGTAAGAAGGAGTCTTTCTCACTGATATTGTTTCCAGGAGGTGGAGGCGGCGGCTACACCACAAATACTCATTCCACGAGCGGAGTGAGTTGGAGTGTTCTGTGTGTTCTCGGATGTCAAGGATTTACTGAACTGACCAATCATTTAAATCAACATGCCCGCTGCCCTTTGCACCAAGTATCGGGCCGCTAACCCTCCTTCAGCTAGATGTTTGTCCATTGATTTACCGGCATGCCAAATTATATCACGCTGCCGGCGCTGTACTCCAATTGTGTGGCCTTATCTGAATCCTTGAATTTAAATAAAGTTGACTCTGCAGTATCGAAGCTTGAATCTAAAAATAAGGGCCACTTGTTCAACCTTGCTGTGGTTACCACTGCGGTCTCATGGGGAGTTACTTATGCGCAGGTCTTATGTTCAGAGGAACAAGCTAATAATGTTTTATCCTCTCCACAAGCGGATCAGTTCACTAACAATGCGGATGTGGTTGACCATATGGGCACTACGTCAGGACCATCAGGTGTTGGTTTGGAGACATCCCACTCCCTCTGGATAGCTCTTTAATTTCGAACAAATCATTTATTAGGTTGTGTAACGCAATGGATGTTACAAACATGGCCAATGCGGTTACGTACTGTGTTGGTGCAACCAACACTGACCCCTTGTTGCTACCAGGGTTGTCGCGGGGTGCACCTTTCTCGCCGCGATTTCGCGACACACACGTTCATTTGAGGAGGAAATGGGAAATATTCACGAGAGGGGATTCTTTGGGGCCTTGATTTCAGCATTGCACTTGGCTTTGGAGTTGTTACGCAGAGTGTACAACAACATCAAAGATGCAGTTACTGTGAATGCTGCTAAACTCAACACGATGGAGGAGAATGTTCACTCACCATTGTAGGTTATAAATCTGCCCTCTAGCCAACAGGCTTACTCTGTCCCGTTGGAAACATGTGAATTTATCTCTGGAGGGCCCAATGTTGTATTCAGGGCAAGGAGGTCCGGACATTTTGGCTTTGGCTGTTAATAGCCAAACCCTGAATAGTCCTACAGCTTTCTTGGAAAGTATCTCCAGACTAAGTATCTCGCTGGTGTTCTTTCATTCACCCCAATCCTTGAGAAACAATAACATTGAGAAGGATATGTCTACGGTGAATGTGGTCTCCCATATTAATCATCGAAACCCAAAGGGGAAGAAAGCCAATAGGAACAATACAAGAAAATCTACAAATATGCTGGCAGCAAAGCTGAATGGGCACCATTCATCCTTAAAATGCTTGCGAGGGTTACCTGGGGATGACCACATTAAAGACTTTCATTAAAGACATCCATTGGGACTCTCCTGACTCCTCAGGACCGTTCCTCAACCTATGTGATTCTCTCTCCCTCTCTATCTTACCCTCTGGCTCCATGCACTCAGCAAGCCACACTTTGCATGCTTTCATATCTACTGACATCCCTCTATCCCTCTCACTACCTCTCTCTCTTGGACAGACCCAAGACATCCTTTCCACCCTCTCTTCCACACCACATCATAGACCAACACCTCTGGAGCCTACCTTCACCCCTCCACCACTTCTCCTCTCTTCTCTCACTCCTGTCACACCTGATGAGGTCACCAGACAAGTCTGTCTATGAAGGCTTCATCCAAACAGGTGGCCCCTCCCCCTCCAAAACTATTAAGAACAACATTGGCTGATCTCTGCAACCTCTCCTTCACCACTGGAGATTTCCCTACTTCTATACCGCCCTATCTCTATCCCCCCTTTCCTGGGCAAACTCCCGGAGAAGCTGGCTATCTCTCAGCTCACCCTGCACACTGACAATGCTGGTTGCTTCCATTACCATCAGTCTTGCTTTGGAGCATCCAGAGGCATGGAAATTGCTCTTCTGAACAACCGTGAAGACCTGCCCTCAAATCTCGATACTAACAGTCCCTCCATCCTCATTCTTCTTGACCTCTCCTCTGCCTTTGACACAGTAAAGTACAACATCCTGATTGCACATCTGCATGACATCCTGGGAATCACAGGTCAGGCTCTGGCGTGGTTAACCTCCTTCCTTTCCGACCGCCCATCCCAGGTGGAACTTGGGTCCTTTCTCTCTACTGTTACTCTTTCAACCTCTGTGGTTCCCCAGTGTTCTAACCTATCCCCTTAGTTCTTAAATGTCTACATGGCTGCCCTTGCACGCATGATTTCCACCTTCATCTCTAACTTCCAGTGCTATGCGGATGACACACAACTCTCCTTCAAGCTACCCTCAGCCGCCTCCTCCTCTACGTCGCTCATATCTGACTGTCTGTCCGCAATCCAGTCCTGGTGTGCTGCAAACAACCTCTGCCTCAACGCCAGTAAGACTGAGATCGTTTGCATTGGGACCCCTGCTGCCACTTTCCCACTCTCACTCTGGCAGCCTCCCTTTTCCCTGTGCTGGCACCCACCTGCGAGGCAAACAAACGTGGGGTCATCTTCGACTCCTTCTCCACTCACATTTTGGACATCTCTAAAAAGTCCAACTACCAGCTGCACCTCCTCAGAGGTACTCTTCCTTTTCTCACCTTCCCCCAGAAGCTCACCGTATCCAGAGCCCTGGTTCTCTCAGGGCTGGACTACTGCAATAGTCTCTTTCTCAAACTCCCTGCCTTTGTTCAGCGCCCACTGCAACTCATCCAGAGAACCGCAAGACTTCTCCTTGGCCTCAAGCCCAGGGACCGCATCTCTCTGGCGCTGAAATCGCTCCACTGGCTCCCTGTGTCTGCAAGGATCAAGTTCAAGACCCTCTGCATTGTCCACAAGGCTTTCTGGGGCCTGGGATCTACCTACCTGCAATGTTGCCTACCTAAATACCGTCCCTCTCAAGCCCTCCGCTCATCTACCTTCAACCTTCTGCGAGTGAGCCGGTTCTTCAAGCAGAGATTTGGAGGGAGATCTTTCCTCCCTGCCCCACTCCGTTTTGAGCCTGATCTCCTTAAATTCCGGAAACGTCTTAAGACATTCCTCTTCTCCTCTTCCTCCTCTCTCCCTCTACCCTGCTAACCTTTCTCTCCGCTCTATCCCTCTCTCCCTCCTTTTTCGCCCAGCCTGCTGATGGTCGCCTGCTGTTCCTCAGAGTCTCGCAGGTCCCTGGCACCCTCGCCAGTCCCCTCGCACTTGCCTCCGGGCATTGCACTTGCCTCATCGTTACTGCACTTGGAAAATTACCCTTGAGAATGGAATCTCACAGAATTTACCCCAGCTGCTGACTGACTCAGTACACTTGGGCCCTTCCCCCACCGACTGCACTTGTCCCACCGTCCCCTCTCCTGCAGCTGTCTGCGCGTTTGCACGATCTGAATGCACCATGCCGTGAAAATTGTCTATCTGTTTTTCCCTTGTCTCCCTTGTCTCCCTCCTGCAGAATCGTCGTCAGACCTATTTGCTGTTATTTACACCGTTAATTGTATTATATACACTTGTTCCATACACCCACTCTGCCTGTGCAAACTTGTATCGTTCAGAAATTCACAGGCTCTGAATGACTGTTGGTTTTTTTCTCCCCTTTTTCCCTCCCTCCTTGAGCGCTTTGAAACACTTGCTTTGTGTATAGGTGCCTTACAAATAAACCATACCGTAATTCTCAAGTTGAGAAGGAGGGGGCTGTTGCTTGTGAACCAGGGGGTCATAGGCAAGGGCAGGATTTGGGCACCACATGTGTGGGTAATGTGAGAGTCCAGGTTCATCCTAACATTATATCTACGGAGGATGCATTGATTGCTACTATTTCCATCTCTGTGCGAGACACGGGTACAGATCCGTGCTTCGCTCCATTGGAGAGGGTTGAAGGGATGGATCCCCTAATCATTGCAATATCTCCTCCTGTTTCCTCTCTCTTGCAGACAGGTCCTGTTGTAGAGGCCCTGGGACGCCCTCAAAAACAACAAACAAAAATGACCTCCTTCCTCCAGCCTGTAAATAAAATCAATTCTGCAATGACGGTCTCTAACCAGTCCATAAGGAAGGAGGGTGATGGTGGTCCTGGTATTGTTCATATCTCCAGTCCCTCCTTAATTAATGATAGACGGTCAACTGAGGTATTAGATCAGGCAAATACCGGGAGGTTGGGTATTGGGGCGGGAGGCTTGTGTCATGCCAAAGGGGAGAAAGACTTTAAACTCTGAACGATATACTTCAAAGATTTAGCATTTATTTCAGCGCACAAAGCTCTGAGGCATCTAGGCGCCAGTTACAGAAAGTGCATAGTACAGTTAGGGAAGTGTAAGAGCACGCATAGGGGTTACAGACAAAACTGTGTGTCTCTGCAGACTGGGAAAGCCTCACCTCATGGTAAGAGGGCTACATCAGGCATGTGGACAGGTATGTGAGACACGATAGGTGTGTGTGCTGTAAGGAAGGCATGATATCAAACAGTAAGACGCCACAAGTGACCACAGTTCAAGGGTGTTTATTGAACTTCAATTGGGTTTGGAAAACGGCTATCTAATCCTAAATCTAAAGATCAGAGCAAGCTACGACCATCAAATAATAATAATGCAGTCCTAGTCGAATCTGTCAAAATTAAAGGGCCTATACTAATAAACCTATTGCCAATCCTTACCTCGAATGGATTGTGTCCTCCAACGTATTCCTCATCTTTGACATGTAATGTACACAGCTGTGCTGCTTCTGAATTTTTTTAGCCAGAGTGCGCCCTGCGTCTATAGCATCTGTTCGATGTCCCTCGAAGGCCTCTGTCGAGGGTGACGTCATTGGATGTTATTAGTAGCACGCACAGCGACCATAGCCTCAATTCCGTTTTTTCCACAAGCATGTTTGCTTCGTTAAACTCGGCGCCATGGGTGTAATTATAGGGGGGGGGCAGAGGGTTTTGTCCCCCCAATTTTTGGAGGGAGGGCAGGGGGGCCGCAATCATCAATTATGTAATTGGACAGTGCGAGCCCGGCTGGGGGGTGCCCAGCAAAGCTTGCGCTGTCTCATTACATAATGCTGAAATGCCTGGCAGCTGTGCTGCAACACATTCAGGGCCGGAATGCCCTGTATGGCTCAGTCCCTCACCCTGGCTGGCCTGACTCAAGTCAGCAGCCAGGATGCTGGACTGGGTGTTGCAGGGCCCGGCGCCTGTGCTGCCACGCTAGCAGCAGCACCTCCAGGGGCTGCGGCGCAGAGAATCACTTTCTGGCTTTGTGTTCGTGTAACACACAGACAGGAACTAGGAAGCTCATTCAGCTTGCTGGTATCTGTCTGGAGGTGCGTGAGTGCGAAGAGGTTAGGTCGGTGTAACATGAGACGTGGCCTGGGTGCATTTGAAAGCAGAGCAGCAGTTTTTTTAAAAAAAATAATTTTTAATTGTGTTTGTGTATGTTTGTTGGGGGGCTGGGCTGCGGGCTGACCCTAGTGAGGGCGTGTGTCACATTCGGACAATGTGAGCAGAGCTCACAGTACACATTAAGGCCCCAGGTATGAACACACTAACAATAACAAATGGTGCATTCTCTGTGGCAAGCCACAGCTCTGCAACGCCTCTAAAATGAGTCTTGTCGCTTTTCAGATACTACTAAAGCACCACAATCGTAATTTCAAAAAGAAGTTGGCGGAAGGTGCACCCCTTCCCAAATAGAGTGGAAGGAGTCAAACTGAGAAAACCTGTGACCCAAAACTGTGGTACTCTGCCAATTTGTGAAATTAATTTGAGTGCTATACGCATTCCAAACATGCTGAACCTTTTGTTAAGCAGTTTTTGCTCTTGGTGCGCAGAAGGAACGATATGGAATTTTGTGTTAAAAGCACACTTTTAGGAGCCCTGTTTAACTTTTCCCCCATGCCGCCAAAAATAATCTTCACCAAAGTGGCAATAAGTATTTCTAGTTTTGCATCACTTACCAAACTAAGCAGGGGAGTATCCAGCATTGTAAGAGTGGGGGGAAGGGGGGAGCAATGAATTGCAGTGTGTGGAATTCCACATGGTCTCATTGGTGCCCCCAAACCGCCCGCCCCTGCCCCAATCTACTTTTTTGGTAACATTAGTGGAAGATGGCATTTTAACACACAACAACAAAAATAAAACTACAGGATCATTCCAGATGCAGGAAACTCACCTATTAGAGCTCTGTCCAAACCCTCTGAGGCAAAATACATGCAAACTTCCTAATAATTATATGGATTGCACCAACAGAGTGACTTCACAGAAAAGGACATCGCAAGGAGCAGCATCAGTCTTTGATACTTGGAGGCACCATGGAAGTGAGTTTAGAATAAGTTTCAATAAATAAGCCAAGTGGCAAATAGCTTTGTGGAGCAAAATACCTAAATTGCACTTTTGTTATAGGTGGAGCAACTCTATAGTCATTCAGCTTTTCCATTATAATACCATGATACATTAACATGAGCTTCGAAGTGAACCAGAGTCACTTGTAGAACTGCAGATAAGGCACAGAAAAGGCATACATGATTGGCTCAGGATCACACACTTGGTTAAATGGTGAAACTGGGATGTGGACAGTTTAAGCGACCGTGCACATCTTTCCAGTTTTAGTTGATAGAGCTATTTATTAAGGTTTTGCTTTACATTTCATGTACTTGTATACTTATTTAAACCAATGCCTTGAAAGCAAACCACATTACATAATAAACTAGCCTTTCATAGTAAACTAACCATACACTATATACATTGTCATAGAAATATGTTGAGAAATGGGAGTATGACTTTAGTTTTATTCTCCCCATTCTGCATGCAAAGTCACAATAGCATCATGTAGATTAATGTGAGCCTAACAAATCCCCCTTGGATTTTAAAGCCATAGGGCCTCATTACGACCCAGGCGGTAAGTGGTTTACCGCCCCATTCCAACCTTGGCGGGGCGGTAAATCCCCATTTTCCCATTTACCCTTCCCCATTCCCATTTTGCCCCATAGGGCATAATGGGAGTGGGGAAGGCGTTAATTACGCCACCGTAAATTACGGTGGCGTAATTAACTCCATGGTCCCTTAGCGCCATGGATTTTAACACCTGCTAAAAGCAGGTGTTAAGACCTCCATGGCGCTAAGGGACCTCGTACTCAGGCGGTAAGGGTCGGCGCTGTTTACGCCGCCGTAAAACCCTTACCGCCTGAGTTGTAATGAGGCCCATAGTCATTATTTCATAAAGCATGCAACATTATGCACCCTTCTCACTTCTTATCACTCCCTCCCATTCACATTTCTGAAGAGACAAAAGTCCCTGCTAATAGTACCCCCCCTCCTCCCGATCAGCGCTCACATTGTAATGCTCTGTTGATACAGAGCAACGTGAGGACCCTCTGCTGCCCGAAGCTCCTTGGGACATTGTCCTGGCAGCAGGACACCTTTACCATTCGGAAAGGGTAAGGTGTCCTGCTACAAGGACAATGAGCGTGCTGAGCAGGAATTGCTCAGGTCACATTTTCCAGCCAGCGGGACACCTTTGCCGTTGGGCACCCTCTTTGATGTGCCAAACGGGAGAGGTGTCCCAATGACAAATGTCCCGGTCTGGCTCTTAAAAGAGCTTGGAGCACACACAGGAAAACATACCTTAATTTTAATCAGTCAGAATCTTGTAGAAAAAATCTATCAGCACGTACGCATATAAGGTGCTCTGCAGAACCCACGTTTGGAGATAAATGGAATTGATAACCACGTATAATTGGTCACGCACTGCACTGCATTAACCGATGGCTTCTGCCTTTTGAATGAAAGGAAAAATCAGGGAAATTTGCTGACATTCCAGTGAATCTGTTCCTTTCGGCCATGGCTTTCAAGTTCAGCTAGGTCAAGTTAACATAGCCCAAAATTTCAGGGGTGAAAAGGTCTAGTCTGCTCAATGGACGCTGTGCCACTATTTCTATGTGTTATTGTATATGTACATATAAATGTTGTGTGCATACAGTGTATGTCAATGGAGGTGCTGGGTGCATTGTGTGTGAGTGAGAGTGTATGCAAGCATATGTGTGTTGACTTTTGTGTCTGAATGAATGATAAATAATGCATTGTTTGTATGTTCTATTGGAATTAAATTTGTGAAAGTTATGTTGGGTCACTGGGTGCATGGCAGGCTGGCTTGAGATGTGTGGGGGCCCAATTGAATTTTAAAGATAGGCCACCAGTCTTATGAGAGTTATAACAGAGCGTCAGCAATGGACTCTTGTGGTGTAGTAGTCTAGTGTTATCCCTCAGGGATTTAGGTTGTTTGACTGAGGTCCAAATTCACGGCGAAATTGACCGTAGTCATTTTTTCTGCGAATACGTTTTTACCTCGGTACAACAAACCGCCAGTACACCCATAAACCCCCCCCCACTTACCTTTTCTCCATTTGCCGCCTCTCCTGTACCCTGCAGCGTCCGAACCATCCATCTAAAAAGGGTCGGATCTGACACTGCAGGGACCCTTTTCTTCTTTTTTTTTTTTGTTGAGTCCCTTGCCACCAATGCTAAGGAAGCGGGGGACAACCCTGCAACCGCCAAAGTAAAAAATACTGAACCTGGGGTGGGGGGCCACCCCCGCAACTCCAGCTCTTAATGTTCGGTATCTTCGGCTTCGAACTAATGGTGGTGACCGAATTCAGTCAAACCTATCATTCAACCAAATTTTCCGGCCACTAATGACTGACAGCATTTTCTCCTTGTTTGTGTCATTTTTCCCTTTTTACACGACCTCCTCCTCAGGTCACTCAAACCTTTTTTTGTTGTTTTTTTACAAGCTCCTGCTCAGGTCTCTTGCAATATTCCCCAATGCCACCTCGTTAGGCTTAGTCTCTCCTGGTCACCTCCTTAGACCGATTATTGGTTCCTTTCAGCCACCTCCATAGGCTCATTATTCTCCTTTCAGCCACCTCTATAGGCTGATCATTAGTTTCTTTTTCTGGCCCCCTCCCTGGGCAATAATTCCTTTGCCCCCCCCTTGGGCAATAATTCCTTTGTCCCCCCCTTGGGCAATAATTCCTTTGCCCCCCCCACCTTGGGCAATAATTCCTTTTTCTTCTTTTTTTCTTTCATCAGATGCGTGGGTCAGTCATCTCCTCGTCACCAATTGTTGTGACCCAAATTTCATACATATAATCCATAATGTCAATGATGACATTAAAGGAATGGTTCGCCCAAAAATTTCTATTTCAAAAATAGATAGCCAATATAAAAAAAAAAGATTAGCATTTTTTTTTTCGATGTCCCTATGTAAAGTTTTGAGCAATTCCAGCTCAAAGATAGCACATGGGGGCATCCATTTTGTGAAATGGATGCCCGCCGCTGTGTTGGCTTTGGCTTTTGCGGCACTAATGAAGGAAAAGCCAGCCAGCTGTAGTAAACAAAATCTACCACTGGGTGGCTTTTCCTTCATTGGTGCCAGGACTCGGAGGACGCGGACCGGAGACTACAGGCAGAAAAGCTGCAGCTGCATCTCGGTAAGTGCTATTTTTTTTTTAAAATAAGCACTAGCTGCTGTCAAAGTTATTGTAGCTTGCTTTGCAGTACAATCATTCATCAGCAGTTCAACTTCATTTGCATCTCTTATCACACGCATTTGAACAATATTCGTTCCAGCGCGCACCATACAATGTTGCTGCTTGCAACCTCGGCTTCAACACAGACCGGTCTTGTATCGGTCTCACCAACTCACCGACTATGTTGAGTTCACTGATGCTGCTTTTTTCTTGAAGCCAGGGTCGGAACCGTGATGGCTTGTTATTCCCCCCACCTTGATTATTGATGCGGAAGGGCCCTGCATTCCTCCTACACACAATGCAGGATTCTTCAGCCATGCTTTCTGGTCTTACGCTTTCTATTCTCAAGGTTTGATGAAAGTACGGTTCCTTGTCGAAAAGGTCAAGAGAACTTCCCTCCTTGCGATTCCCTTCTGTTTGGTCGTCTTTCATCTCTCATTAAACTGCCATCTTGGAACTGCTGTTTCCTTGTGTGCTTTGACTCGCTCAGAGTGTGCTCTCGTGCTCCGCCTTTTATCCGTGTGGGGAAGCTTAATGGAAGTCAGGTGTGTGTGATGGTCAGTAATTGCCTGACCTTGCCTGACCATTGTATTGGGACACATCAGGTATACGGCTTGTGTGTTAGTCTTTTTCCTCTCATAGAGGGCAGCCCAGGAGAAAGTGTTTGTGTTGTAAAAGGGGGGTGGGGGGGACACTTCCTAAATATCCTACCGGGTAGGATGGGGTAAACGTGTTACAAGGAAGGGGATACCGCGTCTCACCGTTTGGTGTCCCACTCCCCGAAGACCCCTCACCCAGGTAATCCTCCCGCACTGGTCCACCCCCATGAACTGTATCCAATAGCGATGGCCATGTCCTGGCCGCCTGGATGACAGATTGTTAGGGAGAATTCTCTGTTAAGGCTAATTTCCCAAACCTAGTGAGTCCCCCAGCAGCTTTGCTGGATTTTTGGGGTTTGTTTTTTTCTCCTGCTAAGAGTGAGACTCTTTTTCCTCACACTCTTAGGCATGATTTGAGAGGTACCTTTGACTTTGAATGTGTTTTATGGGCTATGGGTTCTTTTACTCCATAGGGCTTCATGTGTTTTTGGTAGGTGTGTTACACAGCACCCTCAGTGCAGTAACACAGGGGTGTCATAGTGACCCCCAAACATAGACTTCATACCCTGGGACTGACTACTGTCCCCCAGGGCATGTAAAGTCACCATTAGCTTTACTAGTCTCCAATTGTGAACAGAACCAGTACAAACCATCATATTGTGGAAGTACTGGTAGGGGTAATTCGATTGCCCCTGGGTCTGATTTCCAAGGGGGCACTGTCCAGTCTCACCTTGTCGAGTTTCTGGCTGGTGGCAGTGGATACCATGCGGAATATTCCACCGGAATATTTCTTATGGGATTTTCCCATTGATTTTAAACGCACCACTTTTTGGTGCAATGTTAAAGATACCGCCAGGTTATTTATTTAATATAAATTCCCTGGTTGGGTCTTTTTGCCAGGACTCGGTTTTAAAATGGCGTTTGTGTTCGCCTCTGAAACTCTAACCCAAGTCGAGCCCTTTGTTCCACTTTTTGGCGGGCTTCTGCACAGAAGCCCTCCAAATGGTGCCACTCTGTCTGGGGTCTACAGGATGTGTGGGAGGGGGATTAGGCACCCTGGACTGAGTTGCCTTGGCAACTCAAGTCGCACTGTTGTGTGATTGGCCAGGTGGTGAGCCGCCCAGCTCACCACTTAGCATGTTTGAGTGACAGCTAGGCTGTTGAATGGGTGTTTTTCTGCATAAAAGCAGGGCTTTGGGGACTGGAACTTCGGAAGTCGCCACAGGAGCTAAAGAATCCGAAGAGGGGAGAAGCTGAGCCATCTACAACGACGACACCACCGGTGGAGCCCTGCTGTACAAACTCACCACTTCCCTGACGACAGAGGAGATCTTCTTCCAGGAGAGTCTTCTTCCCTTTGAGCTGGCGGGACCAACCAGTTTGCCTTTTTTGCCTTCCTGGACGTGTCGTGGTCGAATCGCCCGTGCTAAGTACCCCGGCGGCTGGATAGCCACGCTTCAGCACTAACCACGAATAAAAATATCGTACCTTTTAAACAGGAACTCCGTGGCTGGTGTCTTCCCTGGCAGTGCAACAACCTCCAGCTTTCTTCCTCGTAGAGATCATCTCTTCCTCTGGTCAAAGCCATGGCTTGCACCCGCTGCCAGGAACAACTGCCACCACTGGAGCTTTTTCACCATTTCAGGTACTGTGTCCTGCCTGGTCTCCCTTTCAACGGATTGTCCAAGGTGTCCCGTAAATCCTTGACCTTCCAACTGGGTTGACCTCAGACCTGCTAACTTTGCCTCTCTGAACTGTTCCAACCTCTTTTTGACTTTTCTGCAAAGACTTTGAGTGCATTCCCACTGTGTGATCTTGGGCACATTCCGCCTTGCTCTCTCCAAGAGTGGGCCTGGCCTATGAACATTTTGCTCCACAGTAGACCCTGCCTTTCTTGACTTGCTGTGGGTTCTTAAAAGTGTTGGCACTGTGTTATTTCCATACTGTGCCTTTTATCTCCCTTTTTAAACAAATTATTGGAGTGCCATCTAAGGTTACGCGCTCACCTCTGTTTTGCTAATAAGTGGTGTCTTAACTTAGACTTGTCGAATAATTAACTAGGGAGGTGTATATACTTCTAGTGACTGTGTTTGAACTTGCTTGATGTATTAGTGCCAGTGTATTTTCATAAGTGTGTTTTTAAATAAATAATTATATACTTTTATACCAAAGCTCTGGTTAGTGTTTGCTTGTTCTACTGTTTGTTTGTTTGTTTTATTATTTATAATGCACAGATATACCCAGGGGTATCAGGGTGCAGCATTTACAAGAATATGTGAAGCTTAGTTACAAAGTGAAGAATGTACATGATGGCAGAAGGGAGTAAATACAAGGCAGAGTAGGAGAGCAGGCAAAATATACAGCATATACAAAGTACAAAGGTGGGCCCACATGGTGACACAGTGTGCACATAGCAAGAGGGTAGCCTTGGCACTTGGCTATCTTAGTGGTCCTTCAGTTTCAGCCACTGTATTTTTGGCCCTATCGTGTATGCTTTATATACCCCCTTACTCTTCTTGAGAGAAGTCTGACTGCTCAGCCACAGCTACCAGGTAAATCTGGGTGGTGCAGACTGCTACCAATTGGGTTTACTGCTTACTCCTGTGGTCCTAAACTTTTTGCAGTGGTCCCTATGGGAACTGTACAGGTGAACAGCGGTGGCATTTGTATTGAGTATACATTTTAGTGTGCTTTCAAATACCTTAGTGCAACTAACCACAAAGCTTAGCACTAAAAAGTTTATTTTTCTAACCTGTCAACTATGGAAACTTATAGTCAAGAGTCCCTTGCTACAAAAACTGCTGATTGTTTAAGAGTTCTCTGTCAGCATAAGAATCTCCTGACTAGAGGCAGGAAAATGGAGCTAATAGAAAGATTGTTAGCTAACCAAAGTCTGGATGGTGGTTCAGAGGAACCTACCACTGCAGCAACTGTAGATAACAGCAATGATATTGATATGAATGTTAGTATTGATAACTTTGAGTCAGAAGCAGACGAGGAGGTGGAAGATGATAGAGTTGTCTCCCCTGGGCCTCTACCTGCCCTGACAGCTGTACCTACTGGACCTTTATCAGGTCCCACATTTAGTCCTCAATTTTTTGAACTAGAGAAAATGAAGCTTGAATTAGAGTTTAAGATACTTAATGCTCAAGCAGAACAAAGGCACCAAGAACTAAACGAAGAACTAAGGCTCAGAGAAATGGAGCTCAAGCATGAGCTAGAGATGAAGAAATTGTCTATTGAAAATGCTTCTCTCTCTGGCTCCTCTAGGAGTTCCAGTCCCAAAAGACCCCGGAAGCCTAAAGGGATTGTGGGTATGTATGAGCCTAATTTGGATGTGTTAGATTGGTTGGCTATGTTCGAGTATAATCATGGGCTCCAGGACATCTCAGGGAATGAGTTACGTCCCTGGTTGTTCTCTAGGCTTCCCCCTGTTGCATCTGATGTGGTAATGGAATTGGGGGAGGTGGATAAGAAGGATTGTGAATGTGTGAAGCTAGCTTTGATAGCTAGATTTGGGAAGACCCCTTCCCAGTACCTTTGGAGGTTTAGGACCCTCAAAAGGCATGATGGTACCCCTTGGACTACCTCGGTGAGTGAAAGTTTGAAGAACATAGAGGGATGGATTAAGGGTTACAGGGTGAACACTTATGAGGGAATGAAGAATCTTGTGATGTTGGAGTCAATTTATGATGCCTGCTCTCCTGGGCTCAGACAGCACTTGGCTGATTCAAAGTAATTAGATTCCAGGAAGTTAACTAAGGCTGCTGACTTGTGGGTTGCAAACAGGGCTACTCACAAGGACTCTGGGGCAACTTAGAAAAAGGATGAGGGGAAACAGCCTAAAAAGGACTCCAACGAGAATTCTAATAATTCCAATCCCAAAGAGGGCCCCAAACAAAACAATAAGGGTAAGCCACAAGGGAAACCAAATAAGAATAGTGCACCTTCTGGTCCCAGACCAGAAGGAGGTCAGAGCAAGCCACCATTCCAGAAGGCATTTGGTAAATTCTATGTTTGTGGCTCTACTGACCATGTGAAAGGAGATCCCAGATGTAAGGGTAAACCTTCAGAGGTCCAGCTTGTCTCCCTATCCTTCGCTCCTGAGGAGGAAGTACCAATGACAAGTGAAAACTTTCTACTACTAGCTGATGATCCCTTTGGAGTCTCAGCTAGTGTTTCTTTAGTGTCCCTGGGGTTGTGGGAACAACAGAATTTAGATGTCTATAATTCTATCCCAGATAATACTAAAGAGTATTATAAGGACAGTGTCCAGGTGAATGATCAGGAGACTCCTGCCATTAGGGACACTGGAGCCAGCATAACTGTGGTGGATGAATCTTTTTTCAAGCCAGAGGAGGTTGCTAGGGCACCCACATGCCTCACCAAGTTAGCTGGAGGGCCTGTGCAGATGTGTCCCCAGTTACCAGTTCTCATCCAGTGCAATGATATGACTGTGAAGATACCTGTCGGTGTACAATGTGAGGTACCAGGAAGGGTTCTGTTGGGAAATGACCTGACAACTCTTGGAGTTGTGTCACACACCCCCAGGCCTCCTAGTAAAAGGTTACAGGAGGTAACCAGACCTGCAAGAGAGAAAACCTTGAGAGGTTCTTCTCAGGAGATGATAGAAGACATCACTCCTACCCCACTGGAGCTACTTACTGCTATAGCTGAAAAGTCAGAAGCGAGGGGGAAACCCAAGACTTCTAAAAGGAAACCAGCAGCAAGCACTCCAGTGCTTCCACCAAGGACTTCCCCTAGGTGTCCAAAGTTACACCTGTAACTCCACCTCCAGCTGAGGCTGAGAGGGAGGTACAATCCTGTGTGGTTGAACCAGACTCTGAAGAAGAGCTAGTAGGAGGCCAAGAACTTATTGGAGATCTGGATCCTGCTGACCATCCTGAGCTGCAGTCTTTACTGGCAGAAGGTGGACCCAGCAGGACAGCTTTTCGTAAGGGACAACGAGAATGTCTAACTCTGGAAGGTCTCCGCCACCAGGCAGCTTCTCAGGCAGATGGGAATGAGCCTGGGAAGTATAGGTTGCACTGGGAAGTTGGCCTCTTCTACAGTGAACCATCCGAGTCTACACCTGGAGACTGCAAACGACTTGTAGTTCCTCAAGAGAACAGACTCCAGTTCTTGCAACTAGCCCATGAGATTCATTTGGCTGGTCACTTGAGTTTCAAGAAGACCAAGGAAAGGCTCTCACTCTTCTTTTATTGGCCACAGATGGGGGCTGAGGTAGATAAGTCTTGCAAGAGCTGCCACACCTGCCAAACTTCTGGTAAGAGTGGTTCCAAGAATGTGGCACCTTTAGTGCCTCTCCCAGTGGTGGGAGTCCCATTTGAGAGAGTAGGGATTGACATTGTTGGTCCCCTTGATCCTCCAACCTCCTCAGGCAACAGGTTTATCCTTATTGTAGTAGACCATGCTACTAGGTACCCTGAGGCGATTCCTATGAGGACTGTTGCAGCTCAGGCTGTGGCTAAGGCCCTCCTTGGTATTTTTACCAGGGTTGGGTTTCCTAAGGAGGTAATCTCTGACAGGGGGTCAAATTTTATGTCCCACTACATGAAAGCCATGTGGAAAAACTGTGGAGTTACCTACATGTTCTCTACCGCCTACCACCCTCAGACAAACGGGTTTGTTGAAAGGTTTAATAGGACAATGAAGAGCATGGGCCTCATTACGACCCAGGCGCTGGACTATGGTGCTATTAGCACCATGGTCTATGCCGGTCTCTGGCATGGTGGATGGCGGAATTACCACCCCCATCAAAGGTTGGCGGGGGCGGTAATTCCCCATTCACCATTTGCCCTTCCCCATTCCCATTTTGCCCCATAGGGCATAATGGGGATGGGGAAGGCGCTAATTACGGCACCGTAAATTACGGTTGCCGTAATTAGCTCCAAGGTCCCTTAGAGTTTGGATTTTAACGCCTGCATAAAGCAGGTGTTAAAGCCTCCAACCCGCTAAGGGACCTTGTAATCAGGCGCGAATGGTTTAACGGCGCTGACGCTCTTTACGGCGCTGTTAAACCATTAGCGCCAGGGTCGTAATGAGGCCCCATGATAGGTGCTTTAGAAGAACCCCTTAAGAAAAAGTGGGATCTTCTACTGCCATGACTTCTCTTTGCTTATAGAGAAGTCCCTCAGGATGGAGTAGGTTATAGTCCCTTTGAACATCTTTATGGCCATCCAGTCAGAGGTCCATTGACCCTAATTAAGGAGGGGTTGGAGAGTGCTCCTTCCCCCAAGCCAGTCAGAGTGACTGACTATGTGATAGGTCTCCGGAGGAGAATGTCATACATGGTGGCAGAAGCTAGTGATAACCTGAAAGCTGATGAAGCATTGGCATGATCAAAAGGCTAACATGGTTTAGTTTACTCAAGACCAGCTAGTTCTCGTTATGATCCCAACAAGGCAGAGGGCCTTGCAAGACAAATGGATGGGACCCTTCAAGATTGTGGGAAAACTTGGAAAGGTGAACTATCTGGTGGACTTGGGCAATCCCAAGGAGGCTCCCAGAGTCTTCCACACCAACAGACTAAAGGCATATGTCTCCAGACCTGATGTAGGAGCCTTGCTTCTAACTTCAGCAGTAGAGGAAGAAGAGAGTGAACCTCTCCATGATCTCCTCAGAGGCCTACCTTTGGATGAAAATATTGAAGGAGTTAATCTCTCTTCAAATCTGACACCTGAGCAACTAGAAGAGTGCAAATCTATGTTAAATCAGTTTGCCTCTCTGTTCTCACTTTCACCAGGCTTGACCCCTTGGGGACAGCATGATATACTCACTGGTGACTGCCAGTCAAAAACAGAGGGTACAGAATGTCAGAACATGTGAGATCCCACATCAAAGGAGAGGTCAACAAGATGCTGGACCTCAGGGTAATAGAGCCCTCTACTAGTCCATGGTCTAGCCCAGTTGTGTTAGTACCAAAGGCAGGATCCAAAGAGTTGAGATTCTGTGTGGATTATAGAGCTATTAATGCAGTCACCAGGACTGATGGCCATCCTTTGCCAAGGATAGGTGAGCTGGTGGATACACTTGGTGCAGCCAATTTCCTCAGCACATTCGATCTGACATCAGGCTATTGGCAAATAGCCCTGACAGACCATGCCAAGGAGAAAACTGCATTTTCTACCCCAGTTGGTTTATACCAGTTTAAGGTTATGCCTTTTGGATTGAAAAATGCACCTGCTACATTCCAAAGGATGGTAAATCAGGTTCTGGCTGGGATGGAGGACTTCTGCATGGCATACTTGGATGACATTGCAATGTTCAGCCACTCCTGGGATGAGCATGTTAACCACCTAGGACATGTTTTGCAGGCTCTTGAGAAGGCCAATCTGACCATAAAGGCAAGTAAATGCCAGATTGGACAGAGTAAAGTGGTCTACCGTGGATATGAGGTAGGAGGTGGAGAAATAAGGCCTTTGCTCAGTAAGATTGAAGCTGTGCAAAATTTGACAACACCTACTACTCAGACCCAAGTGAGAGCCTTCTTAGGCCTCACTGGGTACTACAGGAATTTCATTGAGAACTATGGGACCATAGCTTCTCCACTGAATGTGATCTCCTCTCCAAAATTCCCTAAGAAGGTGAGATGGAATGAGGAGTGCAACCAGGCCTTTGAAAACCTGAAGAAAGCTCTTTGCCAAGCTCCAGTACTGAGAGATCCTGACTATCACCAAACTTTCATTGTACAGACAGATGCTTCAAATGTAGGTATAGGTGCAGTCCTTAGCCAACTGGATGGGAAAGGTAGGGAACACCCCATTTGCTTCATCAGTAGAAAACTGAAGGATCCTGAAACAAGGTGGGCAACAATTGAAAGAGAATGTTTTGCCATTGTGTGGGCTCTGAAGAAGTTTATGCCATACTTGTATGGTTCTACTTTTGTCATTCAGACTGACCACCAACCCTTGAGATGGTTAATGCAAATGAAAGGGGAAAATCCAAAACTATTGAGATGGTCAATCTGCCTTCAGGGGTTTGATTTCACCATTGAGCACAGGTCAGGGTGTCACCACCAACATGCTAGATGGTCTCTCTAGGATGTTTATAATCGACTAGAGGTATGAGATTTATCCAGGAGCGGATTCAATCCTCGTGTCCCTTAGTCTGGGGGGGGGGGCGAGTGTTAAGGAGAAGGCTAATTTCCCAAACCTAGTGAGTCCCCCCCAGCAGCTTTGCTGGATTTTTGGCGTTTGTTTTTTTCTCCTGCTAAGAGTGAGACTCTTTTTCCTCCCACTCTTAGGCATGATTTGAGAGGTACCTTTGACTTTGAATGTGTTTTATGGGCTATTGGGTCTTTTACTTCATAGGGCTTCATGTGTTTTTGGTATGTGTGTTACACAGCACCCTCAGTGCAGTAACACAGGGGTGTCATAGTGAACCCCCAAACATAGAAATGTTAAAGACACCGCCAGGTTATTTATTTAATATTAATTCCCCGGTTGGGTCTTTTTGCCAGAACTTGGTTTTAAAATGGCGTTTGTGTTCGCCTCTAAAACTCTAACCCAAGTCGAGTCCTTTGTTTCACTTTTTGGCGGGCTTCTGCACAGAAGCCCTCCAAATGGTGCCACTCTGTCTGGGGTCAACAGGATGTGTAGGAGGGGATTAGGCATCCTGGACTGAGTTGCCTTGGCAACTCATATCGCACTCTTGTGTGATTGGCCCAGTGGTGAGCCGCCCGGCTCACCACTTAGCATGTTTGAGTGACAGCTAGGCTGTTGAACGGGGGGTTTTCTGCATAAAAGCAGGGCTTTGGGGACTGCAATTTCGGAAGTTGCCACAGGAGCTAAAGAATCCGAAGAGGGGAAAAGCTGAGCCATCTACAACCGATGGAGCCCTGCTGTACGAACTCACCATTTCCCTGACGACAGAGGAGATCTTCTTCCAGGAGAGTCTTCTTCCCTTTGAGCTGGTGGGACCCACCAGTTTGCCTTTTTCGCATTCCTGGCCGTCTCGTGGTCGAATCACCCGTGCCAAGCACCCCGGCGGTCGGATAGCCACGCTTCCCACGAACCGTGAATAAAAGAATTGTACCTTTTAATCAGGAACTCCGCGGCTGGTTTCTTCCCTGGCAGTGCAACGACTTCCAGCTTTCTTCCTCGTCGAGATCATCTCTTCCTCTGGTCGAAGCCACGACTTGCACCCGCTGCCAGGAACAACTGGCACTGCTGGAGCTTTTTCACCATTTCAGGTACTGGGCTCCATGGGAATGGGGACAGTGGAAACACTGGCACCGTAAGTACCGGTGCCAGTGTTTCCATTTCCGTCTGCAGGCAGGTAGTGTTAATCCCGCCAGGTCAGACCTGCAGAACTCGGAGTTAGCCGATCCGGAAATAACGCCAGCGGCAGGTTTACCACCACCGTTGTTTCCAGACCGGCTACCTCATAATGAGGCCCTATGTCAGTAGTTTCATTAATTTATTTCTCCAATACAATACTCAGGCCAGCCTTCTAATATCTCGAGAGTTTATCAGTTGTCCCCAAAAGGGAACCATGGATTTCGCCACATCCTTAATATTTGGAGAGGGGCGTTGTCAACGATCCCCCTCCTAGGGTGATGTTTCAATATTTCTGCAGTTGAAGTTATGTAATCCACTGGCAACAGTATCCCCAAGTAACATGTTCCCTGCCAACCCTTGGGTAACCATGGAGAAGCTTGTTTCCCACAGACAAAGTAAATAGACCCCCGATGTATAAGGGCCTTGTCCCATTCACCAAAACCGCAGTGTGCATACATTTGTCATATGTACCCATATACCGAAAACCTTCTTTACTTAAACACAATGGTACTGTATCAGGATTATGGTTGATAGTGTAAGATGGGGGGAGTTGCTTCCCTATTTCCTATGGTGACATTCAAAATGATATCATTGATTGGTATGGTCTAGATCTTCTATCTGTATGTTTGGTAGAGGCGACATTGGTAGTGCTTTTATTAGCAAAGACAGAGTATCCCAGAAGCAGCAATACCTGCTGATCAAATTCATTGATGTTTGTCCCATCAAAGTTTACCAGTGGTACATATCATTCCATTTACCAAACAACAGAGCCCTAAAAGAAGCATAGCAAGCAGTTGATAATGGGAGTGGATATATGTACCAACCTAAACCTTTCTCACCGTGTTGTGGGAGGTGAGAACATACCCAGCAATTTGTTCTGTTCAGGATCGCATGAATGTCATTCATAATTTTTATGAGGGTGTTGTTGAGATACCCTTCTCTGTGTTCGAGATCAAGGGGACGAAGAATATGTGTCCATTAACCCTTACCGCCCAACTCAGAATGACCCCCATAGTCTTTTAGTGTCCGTTAAGAAGTTTTATTGAAACAGGCTTTATAAGTTCATCTGTGGGTGGCACCTGACCACGTGGCCAATCTTGCTTGTAGTCTTCCTTTCCCTGCCCCCCTCTACCTCCAGACATCTTTAGACGGAATAGAGGGAATATAGTTGGTTTCTTGAGGGGGCAGTGTTTTTACCACACTTTCCTACCTACCAAATGTCATTTTCTTGCTATTTCTGTGGTCAATGGTTATATCTAGACACTCCAGGCACAGAGTGATCCGTGAACAAAGGGTCAGTATCAAGCAGAAGGGGTGAACAATCGGGCTGCTTAGGCTCAGGATCAGAGCATGTGCCGTCACTGAAAGGCACACACTTGGTTCAGAATCTCCTACCCCTCCTTTTCCCACTTGTCGTAGGGTAAAGGCAAGGGCACACGTTTTAGATGTGCTGCATGGATCCAATGCTTCTTCCTGTCCACTCGAACAGCCGTCTGAGTGGCCAGTAGCACCAGGTAGAGTCCTTTCCAGCGAGCTGCAAGACTGGACTTTCTTTCAAAGTCCTTCATGAGGGCATAATTTCCTGGTCGAATGCGGTGATCAGTACCCTCATATTTATCAGGAAGTTCTGCACGAACTGAATCGAAGGCAAATTTTGAATCAACTGGTCACAGTTATCAATCAATAATGGGTATTCAATGTCAGACAGTTTCTTAGGCCTGGGTACGTGCCAAACATTAGCAGGTATCCCCATTACTATCTCATAGGGAGAAAGTCCTATTTTTCCCTGGGCAGTGGTTCTCAAGGATAACAGAGCTAGTGGTAGGGCGTCGGGCTATGTCAGTTTGCTGTATGCACACACCTTTGCTAGCTTGTTCTTAAGGATACCGTTATGGCGTTCAATTAAACCGGCACTCTGAGGCTGTCCGCAGGAGTGGAATCTCTTCTTAATCTGTAGCCCCTCACATACCTGTAGTATGATAGCGGCAATAAAATGAGGTCCATTTTCAGACCGTATTACTCTAGATAACCCAAATCTAGGGAAGTACTCTTTTAGCATGACTTTTGCAGTGGACATAGCAGTATTATCCTTCAAAGGGAAAGCCTCAATCCATTTGCTGAATGCACATATAACTTCTAACACATATTTATAATCTTGCCATTGTTCCATTTCAATAAAGTCAAAATGAATCACTTTGAATGGCATGGGAGGAGATCCAAAACTACCCTTAGGTGCTGGTGTTCCCTTCCCAAGGTTGTGTTGTAGACAGATCATACAGTTCTGAACTAGTCACTCTGCAATGTTGTGAATGTTGTCATTTCTCCATACTGGGTCTAAATATTTACCAATACCTTTCACACTAATGTGAGCTAGCCCATGTGCCATACTAACTGCAGCTGCTACATAAGCGTTGGGCAGCATCCATCTTTGTTTATCATGATCAACCCTTCATCATCCAACCCTGCTGGTAAAGAACCCCATTGTTCAATTTCTTCGGCTGTGGCTTCAGCCTGAATTTCTTTCACACTACTAATGCCCTCTTCCCTCATCCCACTCTCAGCAACCCACGTGGCGGAGTCCAATACATACATTCCTGATTGTCGCTCTGTGGCCTTTTGCTTGGCTATTTTGTCTGCGAATGCATTCCATTTCCCAATATCATCAGTTACTCTCTGGTGTGCTGCACATTTCATTATGGACAGTTGCTTAGGGAGAGCCAATGCTGATAATAGTTGCTCTATAAAGGGACCGTCTTGAATCTTAGTACCATGGGATGTTAAAAATCCCCTCTCGGCCCATAGTCTCCCAAAGTTGTGAGCTACTCCAAAGGCATACTGACTGTAAATATAAACATTCACTCCAGGCCCTTGGGATATCTCACAAGCTCTAGTCAATGCAATTATTTCTGCAGCCTGTGCAGTATTGTGTGGAATTCTCCTGCTTTCGATTATGGTGTCTAAGGTGGTGATTGCATAGGCAGCGGTATAAGTGCCATCTGGGAGTTTGAAACAAGAACCATCACAAAAGATTTCCCGGTCCGGGGATGGCAAGTGTGTGTCACTCAAATCAATCCTCCCTTTTGTGTCTTGTTCAGTGACATAGAGGCAATCATGATTGGTGTCATTAGTACCGTCCTCGTTTAGCGGAGGTAAAAGTTAGGCCATATTCAAAGACTGCATCTCTTAATTTTGATGTGGGGTGCAAATAGATCGGTTAAGGAGTGACCCAAAACCATGCCTTCACTTTGTTTTACTGAGGCGGCGGCAGCAGCCGCAGCCTTGAGACATTTTGGCAAAGCACAAGCAACAGGGTCCAACGTGGAGAAAAAATAGCTGCATGCCCTGTTCCTTCCTCCATGTTCCTGTGTCAAAACATCCAAAGCACAACAATCTCTTTCGTGCACGAATAATACCAATTCCTTGACATAATTTGGTGTGCCCAATACTGGTGCAGAACATAGAGCAGTTCTGAGCAGGTCAAAAGTGTCCTGGCAAGCTATATCCCAAGGTAGAGGTAAAGCTACATCTTTTCTTGTCAGTGTCAACAAAGGCTTCATTATGAGGGAAAAATGTAGAATCCCTGCAATAGGGATTGCCTGCCCAGCAATTGCCTGTAATAGGAAGTCATCCCGATCAATGCCCTAATCTCTTTCTGTGTATTTGGTACCGCCATGTCAGAGATGCTTTGTATCCTTTTAGGCACAAGGCGCCTTCCCTCCTTCGACAGGAGATAGCCTATGTAATGCATGTGTCTCCCCCCACTCCCCTTGGTCACCTGTGGGTAGTGCGTGTATCTCCCGCACCCCTCGGTCATGTGTATGTAATGTGTGTGTGTGTGTGTGTCTCCCCCCACTCCCCTTGGTCGCCGGTGAGTTGGGGAGACTTATACCAGACCGGTCTATGTGGAAACCAAGGTTGCAAGCGGCAACATTGTATAAAGAAGATTATTAAAACAGCAGATGAGTGAATGAACTTTGAAGCTAAATATTGTGAATAGAGTGGTCCGATGCCACGTGGGTGCTCATTCGAAAGTCTGTGTTAGGTATTCAACTGAAAGGATGCAAACATGAGAGAATTGTGAAATTGAAGTGGTCCTGTGACTCGTAAAGCCAAACCCTGTGCACATTCGAAGGTCTTCAATGCTTGATGTAAATGTCATGCCCCCATCCACGCTACCCTCAGACACACCCCGAAACCCGACTTCCACCACCACAAAAACACGGCAGGCACATAAAGCACACCAGGTCCCCACACATGTCAGGACACACTCTCACCTGCAGGCCTGCCGGCAAGGGGTTGGCCAGGAACATCAACACCGACTTCTGCCTCATTTCCCGTTTCGGCGTTGGCAGTTGCCGTGGAGACGCGCCACAGGCGTCTTACAACATTTCCGTCTCTGACGCCTGGGGAACCCTTCTCAACACGTTTGATCACGTGACGGGTGACGGAATCACGGTCACGTGATCGCAGATCAGCATTCAAAAGCGACGCGCTGACTGCCATTCAGCACTTCACAGCTGATTTCCTGTTTGGCATTTTACAGACTACGGACTAACCTTGCTACCTCGACCTCGGATTGATTTTTGGATACTGATTTGGTTCTTCCCCTCATTGTACGTTTGCCTGGAACTGGCTACCTCCTGGATACGACCTCGGCTCCTCTCTCGGATTGATTTGGATTTTCCTTTTGTACTTTTGCCTGGAACTTGCTACCTCTTGGATATGACCTCGGTTTACCCATCGGACTGCTGTGGATTTCCCCTTTGTTACAGCTTTTGACTCTGTTCTTTGGATCGCATACTATTCAGGACTCCTCTACCTGATTGGCTCATAGTTTCAAGTTTCCTGCATCAGGTGGTGACTACACCTTCTCAAGTGCCTTGCCAGGCTGCCACCCTGTCGTCAACCTCTGCCGGCTGCCTCAGACAACATTCCCTACACCAACATTGGGTTCCAACCAACTACTCAGGGTAAGCCCTCTTGTAGATTCATTAAGTATTTGGGTCTGGGTTTGTGTTTATTATCTAACCCACTTGTTTGCCTTACAGTGGTCGGGGGGGCATCTTCCGGCATTCCTGGTTCCGGCTGACGACATTCACCACCTGTGGCCTCAAGGATCGCTCGGGCAGTAATTTATTGTTTGCTCGAATGGTACTTGGGGACGGGGGTATCATCGTCTACACGGCCAGCAAGTCTTGACAGACTGTGAAGCCTTTTGGGCGTCCAGACGATGGAACCCACTGCCGGGGATCCTTTGGCCGCTCTAATGCAAGCTGTTGCATCCCTTAGAACCGAAGTGGTGGCTGCTACCACCGCGATACATCATCGTTTAGACAATATCCAAAGCACCCGCAACCTGCTACCGGCTGATGCCGAATTTGGTGACCAGGCACCCCCAACCACCGGCTCCCGTGGTACTGCCTACCCAGTTTCATTTGGCACAACCTGAGAAGTTCCGGGGAGACCCCAGGAAATATCGTACATTCATCAATCAGTGTAAGCTTCATTTCCTTTGTCGACCATTGGTGTTCCATGACTCCACCACAAAAGCCGCTTTCCTACTCTGCCACCTGGCCAGTGTTGCTGCTACTTGGGCTAATCCTTTCCTTGAGAACGATCACCCGGCCCTTTACGATTTTGATCTCCTGGTGAGCGAGTTGGCCAAGGTATTTGACACCAGGTATAAAGCCCAGTCTCGAGATCTAGAGTTACTAGAATTATCTCAAGGTAGACAGACCTTAATAGAGTACATCACACGGTTCAACCAATTGTCAGCCGAGACTTCATGGCCTGAAAACAAGAAAGCCGTGGTATTCTACAAGGGTCTGTGTAACACTATGAAGGACGCTCTTTCTGTCGTCCCTCCCCTTCCAGATGCATATTCTGACCTAGTAGACCTAACCCTCCAAGTAGACGCTCGGAAGTCCGAACGTCGGGCGGAGTCTGGTTTTTTAGCAAAACCATTGCCCTCATCGCCAGGTGGTGCAGGTGAACCCATGCAAATAGGGGGTCTACGAAGTCCCATCACCCAGACCGAAAGAGAACGCCGGAGAACCGACAATGCATGTTTCTATTGTGGCCTCAATGGTCATTTTGTCAAAGAGTGTCCACGGCGCCCGAAGAATAAGACTTCGGGTTTTCAGAAAGCTCGTCCTTGAGTACGGAGGACAAGACGAGCCTGGTTCACAACCCCGGGGTTCCTACCTTCGGCCCAGTAAGACCAGTGGTCATTCAGGCAGTGCTTCACCCTGCTAGAGAATGTTCACACACAGTCCATATTGTCATTGATTCAGGGGCTACCGGTTGCTTCATTGATATTTCTTTGGCCAAAGCAATGAACCTTCCACTGGTGACCAAGACACATCCCGAACCTGTCCAGACTGTGGACGGGTCCTCTCTCATTTCCGGTCCGATCAAACAACAGACCGTTCAGATGGACGTGATCATCCAGGGCAATCATAAAGAACAGCTGTCCTTCGACCTGATATCAACCCCACAGTTCGGGATAATCCTTGGCCTTCCCTGGTTGAAAAAGCATAACCCACTCATCAATTGGGGTACGGGTCAGGTGTCCTTTGAATCAGAAGTTTGCCAACACTTTTGTTTACTGGAAGATGAAGACATTAACAACCCGGAAAGGGCACTTGGGGGGCTACACTTGGTCCCTGTAGTGGAGAGTGGTCCTCCCGAAATAACGCATACGGTTGGAGCCACTATGTCGGGAGTACCCCCAGAGTATCATGATTTTCAATTAAGTTTTTGATAAAGCATCTGCCGAGGTGCTGCCCCCTCACAGGCCATATGATTGTCCCATTGATTTGATTGACGGGGCATCGCTTCCCAAGGGACGCATTTATTCTTTATCACCCTCAGAAGAAACGGCCCTGAAGGAATACATTCACCAAGCTCTACAGTTAGGTCATATCAGGTCTTATTCTTCACCCGTGGCCAGTCCAATTTTCTTTGTACCAAAAAAGGAGGGAGATCTCCGCCCTTGTGTTGACTACAGGCGTCTGAATGCGATCAGTATAAAAAACCGTTACCCCATCCCGCTCATCTCTGCCCTGCTAGACAAACTGACCAATGCTTCAATATATACTAAGTTGGACCTCCGGGGAACATACAATCTAGTGCGTATGCACGCTGGCGACGAGTGGAAAACAGCTCTCTGCTCTCGCCAGGGGTTATATGAGTACATGGTGATGCCTTTTGGCCTCTGCAATACCCCAGCCACTTTCCAACGGTTTGTAAATGATATATTCAGTGATATTCTGGACATTTATGTCGTGGTGTATCTGGACGACATATTGATATTCTCCCAAACACTTGCTGAACATGTCCTTCATGTCAGAGAAGTTCTCACCAGACTCAGAAAGAACTCGTTAAATGCTAAGCCCGAGAAATGTCTGTTTCACACAGCCGAAGTCGAATTCTTGGGTTTTCACATCTCACCTGGGGGGCTAACAATGAATCGGTCCAAAGTCCAAGCCATCACAGATTGGCCGGTCCCTGTCACATTGAAGCAACTGCAATCTTTTTTAGGGTTTGCTAATTTTTACAGAAGATTCATCGCAAACTTCTCCTCCATTGTGGCCCCCTTAACCGCATTGACCAGTCCCGCAGCATTGTTTGACTGGACCGCTACACATCAAGCAGCTTTCGACACCCTCAAAACCTCATTCACCACAGCTCCAGTCCTGCAACATCCGGATCCGGAGCTCCCGTATGTCGTAGAAGCGGATGCTTCTTCGTTTGCTTTAGGTGCCGTCTTGTCCCAACCATGTCCCACCACTGGGGCACTACACCCGGTGGCTTACCATTCCAGGAAATTCACAACGGCCGAAACACATTATACGGTCACTGAAAAGGAACTCCTAGCCATCAGAGACGCGTTTGTAGTCTGGAGACACCATCTTCTGGGGGCAAAACATCAGACTACTGTCTACACTGACCACAAAAACCTACAGGACCTAGCATCACTGAAGTGTGTCAATAGTCGACAGGTCCGTTGGCACCTTTTTTTTTGCCGCCTATGACTTTCCTGTCAAGCATAGACCTGGGATGATCCATGGTAAGGCTGATGCCCTTTCCCGTTCACCTGGGGGGGGTTCCTCTTCCGTTATATCCTGAAACACTCCTGGGTAAAGGCCATGTTGTGTGTGCTTGCACTCCACCCCCTCCTATGTTAACGGCTATACGCCAATGGGTTACACATCATCCCCAGGTATTGACTGATTGGGATCCCGTCATGCAGGATGGGTTACCCTTTGTTCAAGGAAAACTGTTCCTGCCCACCAGTGACACTCGCAACCAAGCTTTAGAATGGTCCCACAATGCTCTTATCAATGGCCACCCAGGTCAGCGACGTACCCTAGAATTGTTAAAAGGCTGGTGCTGGTGGCCATCGATGCGACGAGACGTGGAGATGTATGTTAACACCTGCTCTACATGCGCACAATGCAAGACTCGGAGGGGTCGTCCACTGGGACTACTACAACTGTTACCCATACCCCCGAAACCCTAGCATACGGTGTCAATGGACCTAATAACAGACTTACTCCGTATACAAGGTTACGATACGATTTGGGTAGTGGTAGACTCGTACACGAAGATGGCCCGTTTTGTACCCTGCAAAGGCATTCCTACTGCTCCCTCATTGGCTCGGATGTTCTTTAAGTCTGTTTTTTGTCTGTTCGGTTTGCCATGTGTTATTGTGTCAGACCGGGGGTCTCAGTTCACGTCACGTTTCTGGGTGGCCCTTACCAAACTACTAGGCATAGATGCCCGTTTCTCTTCGGCCTACCATCCAGAGAGCGATGGTCAGACCTAGAGAGTAAACCAGGCCTTGGAACAGTACTTACGTTGTTTGGCTTTGCAATTCCAATATACCTGGCTTGATTCACTGCATTTAGCGGAATTTGCTTATAACAATGCCTTGCATTCGTCCACTGGTTTTTCTCCATTTTTCTCGCTCTATGGCCAACATCCACGTACCCTGCTCTTTTCTGATTCTGACCTTACCAGTGCCCCTGCAGTACGTACCGGAACCCCTGCGGCAAACCATTTAAGTCCGAGATCTCGCATCCGTACATGCCCAAACCCTTGTCCATCTCCAAGAAAACTAAGTGTCGATGAGGACTGCCGCTAATAAAAGAAGGAAAGATGCCCCAGTTTACAAACAGGGTGATCGGGTATGGTTGTCTACACATCATCTACATATACCTGGTTGTCGTAAACTGCTGCCCCGCTTTGTCGGCCCATATAAGATCTCCAAGGTCCTAAATCCGGTGGCCTATCGCCTCAATGTCCCTGCTTCATAGAGGCTGCACCCTGTTTTCCATACATCTCTCCTCAAACCTTGTCCTGATACCACACGCATTGTTTCCACTCCCGGTCCTGTCTCTGTGGTTTCCCAAGAGGAATACGAGGTTAGCACTGTTCTGGGTTCCCGGGTTGTTATGGGGCAGTTGCAATATTTGGTGGACTGGCTGGGTTATGGTCCTGAGCAGCGGTCCTGGGTTCCATCTCCTGATGTTCATGCTCTGTTGTTGGTGGCTCAGTTCCACAGGGAACACCCTTCCAGCCCACGGGGTCGTGGGCCCTTGAGGGTGGGCTCTGTCACGCCCCCATCCACGCTACCCTCGGACACACCCCGAAACCCGACTTCCACCACCAGGAAAACATGGCAGGCTCATAAAGCACACCAGGTCCCCACACGTGTCAGGACACGCTCTCACCTGCAGGCCTGCCGGCAAGGGGTTGGCCAGGAACATCAACGCCGACTTCTGCCTCGTTTCCTGTTTCGGCGTTGGCAGTTGCCGTGGAGACGTGCCACAGGCATCTTACAACATTTCCGTCTCCGACGCCTGGGGAACCCTTCTCAACACGTTCGATCACGTGACGGGTGACGGAATCACGGTCACGTGATCGCAGATCAGCATTCAAAAGCGACGCGCTGACTGCCATTCAGCGCTTCACAGCTGATTTCCTCTTTGGCATTTTACGGACTACGGACTAACCTTGCTACCTCGGATTGATTTTTGGATACTGATTTGGTTCTTCCCCTCATTGTACTTTTGCCTGGAATTTGCTACCTCCTGGATACGACCTCGGCTCCTCTCTCGGATTGGTTTGGATTTTCCTTTTGTACTTTTGCCTGGAACTTGCTTCCTCTTGGATATGACCTCGGTTTACCCATCGGACTGCTGTGGATTTCCCCTTTGTTACAGCTTTTGACTCTGTTCTTTGGATCGCATACTATTCAGGACTCCTCTACCTGATTGGCTCATAGTTTCAAGTTTCCTGCATCAGGTGGTGACTACACCTTCTCAAGTGCCTTGCCAGGCGGCCACCCTGTCGTCAACCTCTGCCGGCTGCCTCAGACAACATTCCCTACACCAACATTGGGTTCTGACCAACTACTCAGGGTAAGCCCCCTTGTAGATTCATTAAGAATTCGGGTCTGGGTTTGCGTTTATTATCTAACCCCTTGTTTGCCTTACAGTGGTCGGGGGGGCATCTTCCGGCATTCCTGGTTCCGCCTGACGACATTCACCACCTGTGGCCTCAAGGATCGCTCGGGCAGTAATTTATTGTTTGCTTGAGTGGTACTTGGGGACGGAGGTATCATCGTCTACACGACCAGCAAGTCTTGACAGTAAAGTTGACATTGATCCGAGCCCCGCTGAGGGAGACTAATTGTGTGAAAGGGATCGGAGTCTGTCTGAGGGGGATCCAGGGTGAATCGTGAGTTACCCAAAAAAGAATAACCTCCAAACATTGTATAAAAAGGATCTGAGCCCGATGAGGGGGATATAAGGTGACTAACTTTATGCTTGAAGGGATCTGAGCCCGATGAGTGGGATTTAAGGTGACTAACTTTATGCTTGAAGGAATCTGAGCCCGATGAGGGGGATTTAAGGTGACTAACTTTATGCTTGAAGGGATCTGAGCCCGATGAGGGGGATTTAAGGTGACTAACTCTATGCTTGAAGGGATCTGAGCCCGGCTGAGGGGGCTCCGGGGTGAATACTTGTGAAAATCTAAAGAGGAAAAGAACTCTTTGTTTATTTGCTTGCACTGGGCCCTTTGAGTGAAGAGACATTGGGCCTCATTCCGAGTATGGCGGTAAGGGGTTTACGGCGGCATAAACAGCGCCGACCCTTACCGCCTGATTCCGAGGTCCCTTAGCGCCATGGAGGATTTAACACCTGCTTTTAGCAGGTGTTAAAATCCATGGCGCTAAGGGACCTTGATGTTAATTACGCCACCGTAATTTATGGTGGCGTAATTAACGCCTTCCCCACTCCCATTATGCCCTATGGGGCAAAAATGGGAATGGGGAAGGGTAAATGGGGATTGGGGACTTACCGCCCCGCCAACCTCGGAATGGGGCGGTAAGTCCGCCAACCACCATGGCGTAAACGTAGTTTACGCCATGGTGGTAAAGGTACGACCCAGGCGGTAACTTACCGCCTGGGTCGTAATGAGGCCCATTGAGAAGCAAGGAAACGTATGCTCCGAAGGGGTATCCAGTCATTATTTCGAATGCAATAATTTCGAAAGACAAAATGTCGAAATTATTTATTCGAAAACAAAAATGTCGAATTACAAAAATGTCGATTTTTTTTCGATTTTTCGAATTGAAGTTAATACAAGGTAAGTGTTTAAATGTGTTTTATTATTATTTATTATTATTTCTAAACATCTTTTATTTAGTTTTCTTTAATAGTAATAGCATTAAAAATCTTGAATAAAAATAGCAATTAAATAGCATGTACTATGTAATATTTTAAATAAAATAGTTAAATAAATATATATTTAATGTAAACTGCAATTTTAAATAAATAATTAACAATTGCAAACTGTAACGTTAAACATTTAGTATATTTTTTCGTCAATAGATGGCGCTATTGTTTTACAAATGAGAGATTGTCCATTTGTTTACATATGGTAATAGCATGCTACGTGAGGTTGCGTTGCGCTACGTATACGTAGGCGCCATTTTTAAAGTTCATTCTCGCCGCGGTTTCATCGTGTTCGGGTCTCCCTGCGTTCCTGTGGATTTTATTTTGGATCTTGGATTTTTTTTTACCCCTTCAAATGGATGCAATGTGGTTTTTTTTTCTGGATTCGATGGATGTTCTGCTTGGATCGAGGATTTTTTCGCAAGGACTTTCTTGGGACGTTTATATTTTACTTTCTGGATTCGATGGATGTTTCGGTCGGATCGTGGATTTTTTAGCAAGGACTTTCTTGGGACGTTTATATTTTACTTTCCTGGATTTCATTCTTTTGGATCGCAATCGTGGATTTATCGTTGGATGGTGTTTTTCATTGTGTTACTTTTTGCATTTTGGGTTCCTTGGATGTTGCTTCGTGGTGATTGTTACGGGTTTTCCCTGGAATTCTCATGGTGCAGTGGATATTTCGCAAAAAACGTGAGTATTTTTAACATTTTAAATTGTAAGCTATTGAATCAAGGTAATTGTCTTTGTCATTTTCATTAAAATTTCGTACTATTTGCTCTAGGCGTTGTTCATAGTCTCTGTATTTTTTCTTTTTTAACTCTGTGTTTGCTAGTGAAATTGCTTGAGAGATTCGAAATTCCTGATGTGATTGTTCATGATTTAATTCCTTCAAAAAATGCCACAAATTGGGATTACTTGTGTTGAACGTTTTGTTAATACGGCTGTGCCATCCCTCAAGTGCATTGTTCGTCCTAGGTCGCCCTTCCAAGGTTGCCTTGTAACAATTCCACAAATTTATAGTGTATTTTGGCCTTCTTCTGGTTCCATTTCTTGTTAGTTGTCCAATCCATGTATTTTCCATGTAATCTAACAGGTCTGTATTTTCTTCTTCATGATTTTTAAAATAGTCAGTGTCAATCAAATGTTCATAGAAATTTATAACCTGATTTTCTTTCACAAATGCCAATCCGAATATTTTTTTTACGTGATGTTGAAATATGCTGTCCTCTGTGTATTTGCTACTTAGTCCAATTTTTTGTAGTTTTTTCCATATCGACTGAGTAAAATGAAAGAAGCAGCCTTGTATGTTAGAATCAGGGTAAATTGAAGAAAATGCCTTAATCTGCGCTAATTCAAAATCCATGATTATGTTTTTTGGTTTAGAATTGGGCACAGTGTCCTTGATTTTGTTTAACATGATTCTGTAGGTTTCCTCATTTTTTTTGGGCATTAAAACATAAACAAGTGGAATCAGTTTATTATTTATTGTTCCATGTATCGAATATAATTGTTGGAAGGGGTTTGGGCAGGCTTTGAAAGTTGCATCACCTTGCCACTGGGCACTTTCACTCAGATGCTTTAAATTGGTTTCAGTAGAAAATATCAACATTTTTTCATCTCGTATATCAACTGTGGAATGGTGGAAATTTTCTCCTTTAGCTGTCACTGCAAACACTTCTGGTATGTCTATTTCATTGTACGTTGTAGGTGCCGGTGGTAGATTTTCTTTTTGCTGCTGTGTGCGATTTACTGTGCGTTGCATATCTTTTTCGCTAGGCATCTGTGCAGATATGTGTGTGGGTAACGTGTCACATACCGTCGATATGACCAAACCGCTTGCTTGACCGGGGTTTTCTGTTGCCTTTCTTTTGAGCTCTTGGAGAGTCTGTTTTATTTCTATTTTTGTTTTGTCCGGTAGATGATTGTGTTCCCCCTTTATTTTCGTATTGGCACTGGCAACTATAACACGCGCGGCACATTTTGACCGCCCATATTCGATGCACTTCCAGTACGAGCGGTAATTTTTCTCCAATTCTTTATTATAAATGTATCCGTTCCATATCAGCTGTTTTCCGCCTTTTTGTGAGGCTATGTACTCAACCCTTTCTGTCATGTTCAATCTAAAGTAACAGAAAAAAACGATTTACTATCTTTTCCATACACTAATAATAATATATTTTACAATTTAAATATCGTGTCACATCATTTTTTTTTATATTACCTTATTGTTTGCCTGACGTAGCCGAATCGAATATACTTCAGTTCGCTCTGACTCTGGTTCTGTCAGCTAATGACAGTTGTCCACAACCGTCATCTGTCCCTTTGGTGTTTAGGCAAGGTTCTTTACTCGTGGGTGTCACACATTGGTTTAACCCCTATGACCCTTGATTCTATGTGGTATTCGTTAGTCATAATGTACTTTATTTTCAGATTGGCAAACTGTTATGTTTGGTGGTGGAGAGGGTGGTGGGAGAGTTTCGGCGTAGAGGTAACGGGGGGTTGGGGGGGGGTAACCCCCCCCATAAAAATGGACGATTAGTATCACCTCACTTCGCTCTGTTAGTATTATCGTTCGACTTTTTTTTCGACATTTTTGTTTCGACTATTTGACATTTTCTATTAGATATATATATTTTCGACATTTTTGTTTTCGACATTTTTTTTTCGACATTTTTGTATTTCGGTATTATTTTTTCGACATTATGACTATGAACCTCCGAAGGCCCTGATGCTTATGACAGAACTGTAACCTCGTTCTAGGGAAGCCAGAGACTGCAGCGCCCGTGTGAACCGCCTTATCCCGTGCTGAAAAAGTGGGAAAGGGAGGCCAATGGCCGAAACATCCTGACATATAATTTTGAACACTTCTTTCTTTTTCATAAAGTTATTCCCCACACTATTTGTATTTAGAGGTAAGGATTGGCAATAGGTTTTTTAGTATAGGCCCTTTTATTTGACAAGACAGCAATAGGAGGGTGTTATTATTATTTGATGGCTGTATAGTGCTCCCATATGTAGATTTAGGATTAGATGGGCATTTATCATACCCTTTTTGAAGTTCAATAAATAACCTTGAACTTTGGTCACTTGTGTCCGTCTTACTGTTGATGCCATGCCTTCCTTACAAGAGACATAGGAGGTCCCCTGTTCCCATAATCCGGGCTTTCAGAAGTGGCGGGACACCAGCTGATAGTTTTCCATTGTGCCTCTATGTCAGCTATACAGGAATCGTGTAGTCTGTGTAATAAGGCCTTACGCTGTTCTGTCGATGATGCAACATATAACCGTTGGTTGTAAAACAGTCCATCGATCATTTTGCTCTAGGGGTGTTTAAAAAGACGAGGGACCAGCAGGTCGGTCATAGTAGCTTGGTGGATGTGTTCCAGGTAAGACTTTAGGGCTCCCATGAAATGTTTTGCAGGGAGTAGGTGCTCTGGGGGGAGGACAGCAGTCCTCTCAATAGCTAAAGAACGTGAAAGAGCATCAGACTTCTTGTTAGCTGTCCCAGGTATGTAGGTCAAGAGAAACTCGTACTGTCAAAAAAAGAATGCCCAACAGGCTTGGTGGCTTTTCCGACACTGCAGTTTCTGAAGACATTGGCCCTCATTAGGACCCTGGTGTTAAGGGTTTAACGGCGCCGGAAAAGGTGTCGGTGCCGTTAAAGCCTTAACGCCTGATTACGAGGTCCCTTTGCGGCTCCCGACCTTAACGGCTGTTGTGGATTACGGTGGTCGGTTCGTACAGTGCATGGTTTGCGGACTCCTTCCATATGATGTTGTTCAAACGCCCGTTTGATAGCCAATAGGTATTTTTCTATCACAGCGTAGTGAAGTGGGAGAATGGAAAAACAGGCTCCCGTCCTTACCCTCTCGCGCCTGGCCTAAAGGATCACGGCCCAGGCACCCACCACGAGAAGAGTTTGCCCATCTACCAGACGACCAAATACCCTGGTACAGGAACATACGGATGTGTCCATCTGCCTGCCCAACAGCACGCCCTGTCCATGTTGACACCTGCGGCATGGATCAACTAGACTAAAACCAACACGTCGTTAGAGATGCCATAACGACCTAGCCAACGATCAGCACACCTGTGCAACTATACACACTGGACACTCCCGCACCAATCTACACGAAGAATATACTCAGTGCTATGACGTAGGCGACAGACATACTCACGGACGCGCATCTTTATTATTTTCCACATAGGCTCTCAAAATGCAGAAACGCAAGACGCATCATGAACTCATCTAAAGAGCTTGCTTACGCTTCTCTTAAACCCAGGTGCCATAATGAGAAATATAACGAAGACATGATACTGGTCATAAGACAATATGTTACTATAACCTAAAGCGCCTGTGCACCAAATGGTTCCACCTATACACCAGGCCTAAGTAGGCCGCAAGCAAGAGCTCCCATGGACGTTAAAAGAACAAGAGTCAGGTTTCTGATCCTGCAGAATGAGCCCGGCGAGAGCAGACAGCCAAGGTCGTAATGTTGCAAACCCACATTCCGAAAGCAGACCATCAAGGGCACGATGTTGCAACTTCGCAACGCCGCGCACCAACGTTAAAGTCACACCTGCAAAATTAAACCAGGCGCACAGTAGAAAAACAATATTAATGGTGCAAAGTCTGCCTCAGACACGGTCCCACCTCACGTGACCAAGCCGAACCTGACAGGATGCCAAGTCCAGGAGAAAGAAGGCGTCTGGATCCCTCAGTACAAGACACAGGCAGATACACTTAAAAGGCTCAATGGACATCTGCGACAGTGGGAGTAGTCGGCCTTCCAGCTCATGAATAAGTCCTCACATTGTCTGCACGTACTCATAGTGAAACATTGTTGCAAATGACAGGTGCACCGCGAGCTGGGAACAGCGATGGTCCCAGACTGGGAGGCTCACGAGCGCACCAATCAGAACATGGGGCTCTTATCACTGACGCCATTAGCATTGACCAATCATCAGTAGTCTTCATGTAACAATTCTCATGTATCTAATTGTAGGGATATATCACCTGACTCTCCCTTGTCCACTAATATTGTTCTCTATACGTATGCTATACTAACCCTACCACTCGAGCAACCAATCCAGAGTGGAGATAGGTTTTTTGCTAACTTTTCGAGGTGACGCAAGTAGTGCGTCATACTAAAGTAAAAAGGGCCTGCGAGCCCACGATTGTGTGTGTGTCAGGACGGACGCGTACGCTCCTTGACCCATCCCTGCCGTTTTTGTTTAATAAACAGCAGAGTCACCTTGCTTCTTGTGTGTGTCTCATACTCTATCTCATCTGGGATATACGGGAGGAGTTGGGGCCTCCCTGCCCGGAGGTCTGCGGACGGCCCGGCCGACCCCGGCAGAATTTCCCCCCGACAAGTTGGAGGCACTGGTGAGATCTGTTTAAGATCCGCCTTTTTTATTTTTTACTTTTTCCAGGCACTCCGGTTGCGAGGAGGCCCGGCGGCACGGCCCCCTCTGCCGTCGCCCCCTTCTGAGGACTACAGGACCATCGCGGAGCTGCGAGAAGACAGGACAGCGCAATCCGGATATTGGCCCTCGGGAGCCGGTTGAGAAGTATCCCGCCCGCGGTTGGCGAGTGTCCAGACGTGGTCCAGACGAGGGGAGGTGACGAGCCGCTTGGAGGGGTGAACGCAGTCGAGCGGCCCCGCATCAAGAGAACTTGGTGAGCATGCCACGCACAACAAGCAATGTGAAATTGTGAGGGAGGGGGGAGGAGTTAAATAAGGGAGGCGGGAGGTGTTACACAGGTGCGCGGCGAAGGTTTGAGAATTTAGTGTTGGAAATGGAATGAATGGTAGCCGAACAAGTGCGAGGGCAGTCGGCTACGTTACGCGAAGGGAGGAGGCGGAGCACGAAACATCACGTGCGGCCGCTCGTAGAGACTGATTGGCCTAGGTCTCGACTACGTGTAAGGGTGTGTGGGTGTGCGTGGTTTCCTACGATTTGGCATTTATTGATCAATGAGTAGATGAGGATCCCTATTGTTCGAGCAAGAAACTCGATAGGTAGATGACGTTTCCCTGTAGGCGGTAGCTAGGTAGTTGCCTAATACGGAAGATAATTGGCTGGTTAAGCCCTCCTGTCGAGGGGCGTATCACACGCGAGGCGACGCAGCGTGCGCAGTCCGATTATATTATTGATTTGATTACCTTGTTCCAGGAGTGACAGGAAGACAGCTGTAGGGTTAACGGGGGTAGATTGAAAGTGTATTTTGAACTTAAAGAATATATGAAGAACTTATCAGTAGCTCGAAGAGATCGGTGACGTCACCAGTAGGGCTTTCATAGGATATCCCGAGCACAAGGCATCTTCCATCCTGAGATTGGTGGGGAAGAGAATTGTGGTAAGGAAGTGGAAACGGAGATAAACGGCAATGAGTTGATCGGGGAAAGGCGAAAAGGGGGAACGTGGCTGCGCACGGAGAACGCCGGCCACGGCCAGTGTAGAAGGGGGAGGAGCACGTGGAAATAGGACGACTGTATAAGAACGTCATAAGGGGTACGCAGCCGCAGGGGGCTACGTGCGCCTCAGCCGCAGGGGGCCGTAAGGGTGACAGAAGGAAATATACAAATGTAACATACCATATTTTTTATAATTTTTCTTAGCGGACTATCGTAAGTCCCCAAACTTACGGGGCCAGGTAAGCGGTATAAGGCTGTATATTGTAAACTGCTAGTGAGATAAACTGCTACCAGATAGGGGAAGGGTAAAAAGTGGAGCGCTACCATGTCATACGGGGCAGGATCGGGAGGGTGGGGGAACACACTCGCTACCCCACTACAACACATCTGCACAACACTGCCACCCCATAGGGAGAAACTGATTAAATATAGCATAGAATGGACCCAGGGGACGGATAACAAGATGCTAACACCGTGGCCGCCTAATGGTAGCTTCGATCGATATGTCCAACATTCATTATTAAACCATCTGCACAATACATATAAAGGGAAGAATTTGGCGAACCATGTGGAGGTGTTTAACTTATGGAGGATGTTCCAGGGGTCCCGACCAGGACCAAATGGAATGTTCACTATGGGGGAAATACCGGAAGAAAAAGAGATTAAGGAGGGAGGAGAGGATGGGAAAAAGGGGAGTGAGGACCCAAAGAACACGGGGAACCGAGGAGAGGGAGGAGAAAAGAATAATAAAACAGATGAGATAAAAAAGGAACAGAGCAACGAGATACCCATAGCAAAGGGGGTGAAAACAGAGGGAGGGGGGTTGTACCCTTTAAGAGAACTAGGAGAAATAGAAAGAGGACAGTTAAGGGCGGCTGAGGGATACTCGAACCCGGCATACAGCCCTCCACCATATGTGGCTCATAGGAAGATGCCAGCAGGGGAGGGGAGGACTGGAGAAAACCAGACTGTGGAAATAGGAAACGATGAGTGGGTAGCTGCACAGATATTATTAAAATTACCGGGTTCATTAACAGGAGAGGAGAAGGAGGTAGTTAAGAAAACAGATGAGGATAATGCCAGGGATAGTGAAATGAGGGGAGAAGAGCTGTTAGGACAACAGGAAGAGATTTTGGAGGAACGACTAGCAAAATTAAGGGATGAGCAGAATGAATTGATCAAGCAGCTTGAAAGGGAGGAGAAAGAGAGAGCGAGGAAAAGGAAAGAAGGTAAGAACGAATTGGAAAAAATACGGGAACGAACGGAGGAGCAAAAGAGAGAAGCCGAAAGGGTAAAAGCAGCAGCAGAAAGGGTATCAAGAGTAGTACTGCGAGAAAAGAAAAGGGAAGAAGAAGAAAAAGAAAAAGAAATGGCAATGTGGAAGAGGAGAGTACTATCAGAAACAACTAAGAAATACGAAGAAGGGAGGGTGATAGAGAGTATAGTAGAAAGAGAAAGGATGAAATGGGAAAGGAAGAAGGAGGATGAAAGAATATTAGAAAAGATGAAAAGTGAAGTGATGGAGGAATTAAAAAGGAAAAGGGAGGAAAATAGTAGGGAGATGGAGGAGAGAGATGAAGGAGAAAGAGAAGATAGGAGTAGGGAGAGTGGAGAATGGGGGAATGTATATAGAAACACAGAAGTAGCCACAACATCAGCACAAAGGGGAGTGGTTGATAAAGGAGAAACAAGAGAACTGGACCTAATAGATTTACAAACAGTAACGATCAAGGGGAAAAAGACCGAGTGGGGGTTGCCGTTTATGACTGACTTTTGCAGTGGGGAAGAAGAAGGAGTGGAGAAAGAAGGAAGTAACAGTGAAAGGGAAAGTCTAGATAAACTATACATCACCCGAACCAACACAGACTCACCATGGATCAGTAGGAGAATGGATGAACTGGAAAGAAGTGAGGAGGGAGAGCGAGGAATAGTGGAAAGACAAACACATGAAGCCGCACCATCCCCATCCCCATCCCCATCACACCCTCCCCCATTGCACCCTACATGCTCAACCACCTCACGCTCGTTACGCAAAATAAAACTCGTGCCCTTCACAGAAGAATTGACACCCTATGCATATCGGCTTAGAAACCTCCCTAGTCGCAGGCAAGAAAGACGAATAAACATGCCCACATTAAACACAGGAAAAAATGTAGAAGAAAAAGTTACGAGCAGGGGAAATACGGACGAAATTGAAGATGTAAAAGAAAGGGAAGAGGAGGAAGGGTGTGAGGACTCGGTATTATGGAACACAATGGGTGAAACGAGACATAACTTGATGCCACTTTTAGAGAGAGGAGGGGTTAGACCGCAGTATGTCCCTTGGAAGCATACCGATAAAGAAAATATAAAATGCAGGCTCCCATCATTGAGTGGAGGTGCGGGTAAGTGGATATATGAAATGGAAAAACACACCGCAGGACAGAAACTAGCAGTAGGAGATGTAAAGGGCCTGTTAATATCAATATTAGGGGATAGAGCGGATGACATTTGGAAGAGAGCGGGATTCCATGGGGTAACAATAACAAACACATCGCACGATGGGGCACCATTCGCAAACTGCAGACATGCACTATGGCAGGCACTGAGGGTACAGTACCCAGACACATCAGACATAGGAGCAATTACCTCTCGTAAGATGCGTGAGAATGAAGATCCTGTTGATTATATCCAGGAGATCCAAGAGAAGTGGCGCATGGAAACGAGGGAGCAATGGGATAAAACACCAGCAATATTCTATCATATACTAGTACAAGGGCTCCCAGAAGGAGTTCAGAAACAACTAAAGAAAGTAGTGGGAATGGAAGCAAAACCATGGCCAGAAATACAACTTACTATAGCGCATCATTGCAGAACATGGCAAGGTAAAATGAAACAAAAGGAAGAGGACAGGAAAACGGAAGAGGCTAAACTAGTACAGAAAAAACTTACTAAGTATACAATGGAAGGTGCACTAATAACTACGCCCACAACAATGACCCAAAGCCCCACACAAGTAGTGGCTGCACAAGATTCCGCCCAAATACCACCTTCACAGACTGTAACACAACAGGCGCCGCCAATACAACCATACATGACCAACATGGGAGGTGGACATACGATGGCAGGAGCTGGGTATTATAATTATAACAGGGGGAGAGGAGGATTTATGAGAGGGAGAGGATACGGATATAACACCCAACAACAGGTGGGAGGATTTAGAAACCCCTACCCCACAGGGCAACCAGCATACCAGGACAACACAGGGAGCTTTCCATGGCAAAGTAGGGAACCGCCGGTGTGTTGGAGTTGTGGACTATTAGGACACATGTCACGCACGTGTAGAGTTAGACCAGGTATACCATCATGGAGTGAACGGGGACAACAAAGGCCCTCACAGGAACAGCAGGGCCTACAGAAACAGCAGACGTTGCAACAGGGAAATGAACAACAACCACAATTAACACAACAGCCACAGACGTATTCGCTGCCACAGCAACAGGTAGCGATGACACAACAACCCCAAGCACAACAAACACAACTGGGTAGGGTGACGGTCTTGGGACACAACCCTTACACAGGAAATGGCCAATCATTGTACCCTCAATAGGACAGCCCACAGACGGCCTTGGTGTGTCCCATCCTGTCAGTAACACCTAATAGTGCGGAGGAGCCAAGCATAGAGGTAACGATAGGTGACAAAAAATTATCATTCCTTGTTGACACCGGGGCAACCCGGTCTTGCATAAGGGAAGGTAAATTTAAGATGTCAGGCGAAGCCATGAACACCCAAGGATTCTCTGGGGCTAGAGGGTTGGTTCCCTTTACTGATAACATTCCCTTATCTATTGGAGATTATGATCTGTCAGTTCCACTTTTATATTATAGTGCCTCACCAGTAAATATACTGGGGAGAGACATAATGAACAGGTTGAATATGACGATCTCCTTTACTGAGGACGGCATAATTTGCTCTACTCCAGGGATTAACATGCTCACAGCACAACAAATTATGCAAGCATACTGCGGACAGACAGCGATTAGGGCGGAGCCAGTAGATGGCGAACTATTCCAGTATGGAACAGATATGGCAATTGCATGGATGCCAGGGATAGAAGGGAAAATATGGAGGAGGCCAGCAACCTATCTGTTCAGACCAGAAACACCTGTTAATGAACTAGAAGGAAAGGTGATCTTAATGGACATTGAGAGCATTATTGCAACAGCTGACTACATTGCTGTACATGCCCAAGACAAAGAAGGAAGAGCATGGAGGGCCGTGATAGCATTAGCAGAAGGATGTAGGCTCACCCAGGTGTCAGATGAGGAGCTGTTCTCAGATGAAAAGGAAGAAGGTGAAATGGTGTTTATGATGAGTGTGGAAATATGGCTAAGAGTGGCGTACAAACAAGTAGCACAGAAAATTGCAATGGCACTTGAGGCACCCGCATGCACCCCAGTCCCCTTCTTTAAGAAGGATATGTCAAAGGTACCCAAATCATTGTGGACTACTGGCCCCTATGACGTGGGGTGCATAAAAAGTATAGGGGGAGTAAGGATAAAATTGAAAAAAGGTGCAATACTCCCCAGAGTAAAACAGTACCCACTATCAAAAGAGGCAGATGAGGGTATATATGAAACCATAACGGCCCTTGTAAATAATGGCATATTGGTCCCCTCGGAATCACCTTGCAACACGGCTGTGTACCCAGTGCGCAAGGCTAAAGGGGGGTCTTGGCGCTTCATACAGGACCTCAGGCCCTTGAACAACATAGTAGAAGCGGAATATCCCGTAGCAGCAAACCCGGCCACGATATTGTGTGGCATTCCAGCAGAGGCATCACGATTTACAGTGATCGACCTTAAAAATGCTTTTTTCTCAATACCATTACACCCAGACTCACAAGATCTGACGAGCTTCACTTACAGAAACACAAAGTGGAAACACACTAGATTGCCACAAGGGTATTGCGAATCACCCTCAATTTTCAATAGAGTAATGCAGATGGATTTGGGTAACATTGAAGTGGAAAGCACAGTGTTGCAGTATGTGGATGACATAATAATATGCAGCACGAAGGAAAGAACATGCAGAGAGGACTCCTTAAAGATGTTGACAATATTGGCTGAAAAAGGTTACAAGGTAGACATGGAAAAGATACAGTACTGTCAAGAACAGGTACTTTACATTGGTCAACTTACATCCCAACATGGAAGAAAGATTGCACCACAAAGAGCACAGGCCATTTCAAACACTCCAATGCCACAAACTGTGAGGGAACTGCAGCAGTTCCTGGGGCTGTGCAACTATTGTAGAGCATGGGTGTTTGATTACAGCTCGTACATAGGACCCCTGCTTGAGGCGTTGAGGGAAGCTAATAAAGGGGAGAAAAAGCTGGGGTGGACAATGGAAATGAAAGAGGCTTTTGGTGAATTGAAAGATGCGATATCAACTGCTCCAGTGCTGGCATCCCCAGACTATGAGAGACGATTTTTTATATTCTCACACTGCGACTCAGCAGTAATGAAAGCAGTGTTGGCTCAAAAAACAAGCATGGGCTACAAACCAGTAGCATTTTACAGCGGCCACTTAGATCCTGTGATGTTAGGTCACTTCCCTTGCGAACAAGGTCTCGCCGCAGCTGCTTTTGCAGTGGAAAAGGCATCAGCAATCACCATGGGGTGCCCAACTACCTTGTTTGTGGAGCATGCACTATTTGCGATATTGAATAAACCTAAGTCCACCCTAACCACGCAGAGAGCATCAGGTTATGAGATCATTTTATCAAGAGCTGAACTATCAATTGTCAGATGTAGCACGGTCAACCCTGCAAGGTTCATAGCAGAAGTAATTGAGGAGGGAGATTATGCCCATGACTGTACGGAAATAACTGAAATGTACTCATGTACTAGAAAGGTTGAAGAAAACGCACTGGAGGGTGGTGAGCTCTTATTTATTGATGGGTCATCAACTATCGATCAAGGGGATGGTATAAGGAGAACTGGGGCAGCAGTGGTAAAAATGATGGAGGTACCGGTGTGTGTGGCAATAAAATGTGTACGATTACCACAGCATTTCTCCGCTCAAGCAGTGGAGCTAGTTGCACTGATCTTGGCATTGAAGGAAAGCTTTCACAAATGAGTGACCATATACTCCGACAGCGCATATGTTACATCCACTGTCCACTCAGGGCTGTCGAAATGGAGAAGAAGAGGGTTTAGGAGAGCTGATGGCACTCCAGTGCAACATGCTCTCTTATTGGCTGAACTAATTGAAGTAATAAATGACCCCCAAGAATTAGCTTTAGTAAAATGCACCGCACACACCAATGGTGAAGATCACGTCTCGAAGGGGAATGCAGCAGCAGACGCACATGCGAAGTATGCTGCATACTTTGGTGAGATATGGAACCCCCCAGAGTCACAGAGAGGGAGAGGGAGGGGAATAGCTAAGGAGATGTTGATAAGAGAAGGGTACACCCATCTCCCAGCCACGCAGATTATGGAGCTACAAGCGGCTGCACCAATGGCCGAAAAAGAAATATGGGTAAAAAGAGGATGCACAATGTCACCAACTGACGCACTATGGTGCCAGGGTGGCACTGGAAAAGTTGTAATACCATTGGCACTTTTGGACACTGCCCTGACACTGCCCTGAGCCAACTACATCATCCAGCCCACACAGGCAAGGAAGTAATTGCAGCACGAATTAGGGAAGACTGGTTCTGCCCCGAGCTAAATTCTCATGTGTCAAACTTTATCAGTAATTGTCTCACATGTCAACAGTTTACGGCCGGCCATACTCTAAAGGTGGTAAGAGGTACTATACCCCGGCCAGAGGGACCTTTCCGGCATCTCCATATTGATTATGTTGATATGATCAATATATGTCAAGGAAATAGGTATATGATTGTAGTAGTATGCCCATTCTCTAGGTGGATTGAAGCACCCAGATGCATTTAGAGCAGCTAAATTCCTAGTGAGGGAGGTCTTCCCAAGATGGGGAGTGTGCGAGGTGTTAAGGTCAGACAATGGCCCACATTTCGCAAACGAAATGTTCCAGCACATTACATCCTTGCTGAACATAAAGCATAAATTTGCATGTGCATACCACCCACAGGCCAACGGTGTATGTGAACGCCTGAATGGCCTATTAAAGGAGGCAATCGCAAAGATACAGCAAGCAACAAACAAGAGTTGGTTATATTGCCTTCCATTAGCCCTATTCGAGCTAAGGAATAGACCAGGGTCCGACCACCACCTCACCCCACACGAGGTGGTTACCGGACGTCAAATGCGCCTTCCCCTAACGCCAACATCAAGAGCATTTACCGACAACGAAAGCACAGCAAGTGTTTTTGGTGATGAAATGTACCAATATGTGTCTTCTTTGATTACTAGTGTAGTGTTTGTGTCTCAACAGCTCGAGCGCACACGGGGCGGGTCTAACAGCAATCAACAAGAAGACGCGGATAAAGAATTGGAAAAAGAAAGACTGTGTAAAGTTGCTAAAGGTGACCACGTACTACTTCGCAATTTCAATAGGAAGTGGAACAGTCCGCGATTTATTGGCCCCCATCTAGTAGAGGAGGTATCAACGAGAGCAGTAAAGCTACAGGATAAGCGCGCCTGGAATCACCTACACGATGTAAAGATCTACAAACCCCAGACCAGCCCCAGCGCCACCGACAGGTCTGTTGGAAGAACAACAACAACATCACCAACGGAGGAAGAGAGTTCTATCACAGCCAACGACCCAAGTGTTCCCATACCCTGTCACTCCCCAGATTCCCCAGAGACAATAACTAAAGAAGAAAAGGGTGATCCCCATACTGCCCACCCCATGGTCACACGCTCAAAGAGTAAAACTACTTCCGCCAATTGAGCCCAAACCCCCCTGCCCATTGACCCCTACCCCCACTACGAGTAATAACTGTACTAAAGGACATTGTATTGCACGAGTACACATGTAAACACGTGAATGCTTTCTTTTCTTTTCTCTCGCACATGCAGGAACTGCGTATTATTGTACTGCTAAGAAATAGATAACTAACAAATTCATTGCCCAGGAGTAGATGGTACCCCCAGACGATTACTACCCAGAAGAATTGTCGCACCAATTTGTATATGAAATAAAAAGGCCAACGTACCTGAAAAAGAGAAGGGTACGTGTGTACTACACAGCATTCCTCTTGGCCATAGAACACTCAATGCCCCACCTCCACCCATACCTGCCTGCCCTAAGAGATAGGTCGCTTAGATTGGCGTGGGAAAAACTCTTCGCCTGGGCACTGAATGACTACCTGATAGGGAGAGCTTAAACAACAACAACTAACATTTAATAATCAGCATATTGAGAATTTTCAGGCGGGCAACTTTAACGTCGCAAGAATACGCTGCCGGACCGCAGCAAGGTAAGAGCAAAAATGCCGGTGAAATTAGCATATGTAATAAAAATAATAGGGATTTTGATGATCACCGGGTTCTTGGCTGCCTCTGTATGGCAGTACAGCTGTGCTATCAATATTATTGCTGTACCCAAACCTAATACACCCCCATCCCCAGCTGCAACAGGTGTTACGTCAGGTGATACTAGTAAAATTATACACAAGCAAAATAGAGTTCAACGCAGCACATACTCAGATAATGAAGGTATTGATAATTATATCCAAGATTCAGCACACGTCTCAAACAACATATGGTACCAACACATGACCCGCATTGGTAAGCAGACAACAGAAGACAGCTGCTACGTTTGCTCATTAATACCATACGCCATGAGCGCTTCCCGAACATTTGTTGCCACAGAAATAGATGAAAAGACAGCACGATGCATTATATACTTGGCACTGTTCCAAACGAAAGGAAGGTTTCAAGGGACAGTGGTGCACATGGTGTGGAAAACACGAGATTCAAACCCATACGAAAACAACTTCCTCAAGACCTATTTGAGTTACCACAAGAGCAGTTTACATGCTGAAGCATTCAGATACATAACAAGTGGTCCTGCAAAAGGGGAAACAAAGAAAGTAACATTGCAGTATTTGCCATGTGATTGGTATGCCACTGAAGTTCCTGGTAAACTAGGATGCTGGGAGAGGCCACTGGTGACGATAACGGGGAAGGTGTACCTGGATAACAATTGGGAGATAGGAGTGATTGGAAGCAACATGGTGACAAAGGAAACTATCTCAACTATCGAGGCACACAACCACAGATGTTGGACGACTTGGATCAAGTACGTACCAATGCTCACATGGGTAGAGACGGATGAAGACCCAATAACAATACTGCCGCTGACTGCGCCTAAGGTATGCTACCAACATAAAGGAAAAGTGGACGTAGGATACAACACCAATTGTGCCAGCGTGATGGAGTTGCCTGAGGGAGGAGCAGGAACAGCAGTAATAATGGACCATTACTGGGCCTGCGGAGAAAAAGCATACCACACAGTGCCCCCTCTGTGGAATGGTGTATGCACGATGGTGCACGTCAATGTACCGTCACTAGTGGTACCCAAGAAGCATGTGAATGTGGCGAGCTTTCCCAAAATGGATGAAGGGGACAAGAAAAAGAAGAGATCTGCACCACCTCAGGAGGAGCAAGGGAACAGGACCAACGGTAACAATACCGTCCTAAATAGAAGAAAAAGACAAGGAGAACCTCTGACTGGAAATTACCTATGGGGAAGGTCGGAAACGGCCCTCACTTCAATTCCGCCAGAACACAGACTATTCAGCAGAGCAGCAATGTTCTTCTCTTCAATAATCCATCCAGGACTGCAGGCTTACGCAAACGCAAAATGGCTCCAGATAACTAGATGGGAACTAATGATGACCATCAATTCTACAGTAAATGGATTCAACGCAATAAAAGAGGAGTTGCGAGCTGTAAGGATGGTAGCACTCCAGAACAGATATGTATTGGACCTCCTCACAGCCATGGAAGGAGGAGTATGCGCAAAGATAGGACAATCATGCTGCACGTTCATTCCTGCCAACGATGCTGACAACGGTACACTGACAGAAGCAGTTTTACAACTGGCCCAGATGCACTCCAAAATGATGGATGAAAGCAAAGGTGTCAAAAAGGATGAGAGCTGGTTTTCACTATTATGGTCATGGATGCCATCTTGGCTGTCAGATGGACTAAAAATTATAGTTGTTTGTACTATTTTGGCTGGAGCTACACTGATCATAATAAGATTTTGGAAGGCCCGGAAGGCACGCACCACTGACGAGTTGCTTGAAATTGTCGGTATGCACCCCTTGATGCCAGCAGATGACGGCCAACACGCAGGCATAATAATACAAGAGAGGGAGAAGCTGCGAAACCAGATCATCACCAACCATCTGGACCCACCCTCAGTGAAGATCGAGAACCCAAGAAACCCCAGGAGTTACATAGGGAAAGGTGTATACTGTACTCCTGGAGGAACCTGTGAATATATGTATTGGTCATTTGAAGATCATGTTACCCACTATGGACATCTAGGAGGAATAACTAAAATATGGAGAGTAAGAGGTGATAACGAAAAAGATATGTTTGTGGTCGACAAGTCGACCAGAGGGGGGACTGAAGTGGGAGAATGGAAAAACAGGCTCCCGTCCTTACCCTCTTGCGCCTGGCCTAAAGGATCACGGCCCAGGCACCCGCCACGAGAAGAGTTTGCCCATCTACCAGACGACCAAATACCCTGGTACAGGAACATACGGATGTGTCCATCTGCCTGCCCAACAGCACGCCCTGTCCATGTTGACACCTGCGGCACGGATCAACTAGGCTAAAACCAAAACGTCGTTAGAGATGCCATGACGACCTAGCCAACGATCAGCACACCTGTGCAACTATACACACTGGACACTCCCGCACCAATCTACACGAAGAATATACTCAGTGCTATGACGTAGGCGACAGACATACTCACGGACGCGCATCTTTATTATTTTCCACATAGGCTCTCAAAATGCAGAAACGCAAGACGCATCATGAACTCATCTAAAGAGCTTGCTTACGCTTCTCTTAAACCCAGGTGCCATAATGAGAAATATAACGAAGACATGATACTGGTCATAAGACAATATGTTACTATAACCTAAAGCGCTTGTGCACCAAATGGTTCCACCTATACACCAGGCCTAAGTAGGCCGCAAGCAAGAGCTCCCATGGACGTTAAAAGAACAAGAGTCAGGTTGCTGATCCTGCAGAATGAGCCCGGCGAGAGCAGACAGCCAAGGTCGTAATGTTGCAAACCCACATTCCGAAAGCAGACCATCAAGGGCACGATGTTGCAACTTCGCACGCCGCGCACCAACGTTAAAGTCACACCTGCAAAATTAAACCAGGCGCACAGTAGAAAAACAATATTAATGGTGCAAAGTCTGCCTCAAACACGGTCCCACCTCACGTGACCAAGCCGAACCTGACAGGATGCCAAGTCCAGGAGAAAGAAGGCGTCTGGATCCCTCAGTACAAGACACAGGTAGATACACTTAAAATGCTCAATGGAGATCTGCGACAGTGGGAGTAGTCGGCCTTCCAGCTCATGAATAAGTGCTCACATTGTCTGCACGTACTCATAGTGAAACATTGTTGCAAATGACAGGTGCACCGCGAGCTGGGAACAGCGATGGTCCCAGACTGGGAGGCTCACGAGCGCACCAATCAGAACATGGGGCTCTTATCACTGACGCCATTAGCATTGACCAATCATCAGTAGTCTTCATGTAACAATTCTCATGTATCTAATTGTAGGGACAAGCCAGATATATCACCTGACTCTCCCTTGTCCACTAATATTGTTCTCTATACGTATGCTATACTAACCCTACCACTCGAGCAACCAATCCAGAGTAGAGGTACATATGACCTAATCTAATGGCTTACTCATCTATATAGAATGTGGTGCTTTGTAGTATCCTCTTACCATTGGTCCTGAAAGAATGGACTTAGTACGCACCACCCTTATATAAATTTAACAATTTTTATTTATCCTCAAAGTAAAAGGAAAACACTTCTAATTTTTTTTTTCTAAAACCACAAGACCCAAGATTTCACCCACATGGTGGGTATAACATAAACCTATTGGGATGAATTACAACAACAAATTCAAAACACGTAATACGTAAACTGACAACAGCCAATTATAACACACTATGGGCCTCATTACACGGTAGGCGGTAAACCATGGTGCTATAAGCACCATGGTTGCCGCCGGTATCATACCGGTACTACCATGGAGGAAAGGGGAATTACCACCCCATTCCAAGGTTGGTGGGGCGGTAATTCCCCCTTCCTCCATGGCCCTTCCCCATTCCCATTTTTGCCCTAAAGGGCTCAATGGGAATGGGGAAGGGGCGAATTACGGTACCGCAAATTGCGGTACCGTAATTAGCACCAAGGTCCCTTTGCGGGTCCCAAATTTAATGGCTGGTCTACACCAGCCGTTAAGTTCGGGTCCCGCAAAGGGACCTCGTAGTAAGGTGGTAAGGGTTTACCAGTACCGGTACTGGTAAACCCTTACCACCTACCGTGTAATGAGGCCCTATACGTTTTAAAAAATGTCATTTCACAGAAAACACATATCCCGACATGTTTCAGTTCTTATCAGCTTTGGATGCATGAACTTTCTTCAGGGGAACTCAAGGGGCCTCATTACGACCCTGGCGGTAAGGGGTTTACGCCAGCGTTAGCTGCGCCGACCCCTTACCGCCAATTACGAGGTCCCTTAGCGCCATGGAGCTTTTAACACCCGCTTTTAGCGGGTGTTAAAATCCATGGCGCTAAGGGACCATGGAGTTAATTACGCCACCGTAATTTACGGTGGCGTAATTAACGCCTTCCCCACTCCCATTATGCCCTATGGGGCAAAAATGGGAATGGGGAAGGGTAAATGGGGATTGGGGACTTACCGCCCCGCCAAGGTCGGAATGGGGCGGTAAGTCCGCCAACCACCATGGCGTAAACGTAGTTTACGCCATGGTGGTAAAGTGACGGCCCAGGCGGTAACTTACCGCCTGGGTCGTAATGAGGCCCAAGGTTTCTAAGTAAAAGAATATATATTTATTTACTTATCAGTTGTATAACAGTTCACCTTTCTAAGCAAGTTAAAAAATCACAATCATAAATACACCACACCACTTCCCTTAAATTCTAGACAAGTTAGGCTCACAATTGAAGTGGGACCAAAATGGCACTCCAGCAATTTAAAAGGGAGGGAAAGACAAAGTTATCAACAATTAGGTCAAACCAACAGGTAAGTATTCTGAGCAGTTGAACAAGAGAGACTACAGTGAGGAGATCAAATAGAAAAGGTTTTGGGCCAAAGTCAATAGTTCAAAAGTCTTTTGCTCAAGATCACACAGTTCATGGTAGTTCGCTGTAAAGTTCGTGGCACAGATCCCGGACGAGGTTGGTTGGTAGAAAAATAGCTCAAAGAGGAGAGAAGGACAAGCCCTCGGATTAGAGAAAGATTTCAAACACTTTCACCGCGGTTGAACGAAAAGGACAACCGGATTTGCACAGTACCTTAAAACAGAGAGGGAGCTGTAGATGAGGCAGACGTTCCTGGCGGTTCCTGCAGGCTCACGGTTCCTGAAGCGACTGTAGGACTGATCAGAAGTAGGAAGACTGGAGGGTCCTGCGCCACCCAGGGAAGAAGCCAGCAGCAGAGCAAAACAATGAATAAAAGGTGCACTCCTTGAAACCCAAGCAGGGTCAGACCTTCCTGGCTATCCGGCCCACTGTAGCTCTGTACAGCGAATTCGACCAGAGGAGGGGTCCTGGCTTGATGTTTGGACGAACTGGTTGGTCCCACGAGCTCAAGGGAAGAAGTTTCCTGGAGGATCTTCTCTGTCATCGGATTTGGAGATACAGACCTGCAGCAGGGCTTCACCGGGCGGTTCAGTCATTGTAGGGGTCCTCTTCTTCCAGTTCCTCGTTGGTTCTTTCGTTCCAGTGGCAACTCTGCTCTTCCAGTCCCAGAGACCTGCTTTTTATGCAGTTTTCCCCCATTCATACAGCCTGGCTGTCAACCACACAGCAGGGTGGCTGGCCTGGCAAGGCCAGTCCCCTTAGCCAATCAGAAAAGAGTGTGACTTGGGTTACTACGGCATCCCATGGCAGGGGTCCGAAGATCCCTCCCTCACATCCTCCCTACCTAGACTATCAGGCGCCTTAAGGAGGGCTTCTCTGCAGACATAAAGGGATAGGAGTTAACCCTTTCCAATACTCCATGGAAGATGGGGTGTACTGGGTCTGTGGTTTAAAGTGACTATGGGCCTCATTACACGGATGGCGGTGAACCAAGGTGCTATTAGCACCTTGGTCCATGCTGGTAAAATACCGGCACCGCCTTGGTGGAAAGGGGAATTACCGCCCTATTCCAAGGTTGGTGGGGCGGTAATTCCCCCTTCCCCCATTGCCCTTCCCCATTCCCATTTTTGCCCCATAGGGCATAATGGGAATGGGGAAGGTGCTAATTACGGCACCGAAAAATTGCGGTAACGTAATTAGCTTTGCGGGTTGGTTTTTAATGCCTGCAAAAAGCAGGCGTTAAATTCTCCAACCCGCAAAGAGACCTCGTAATAAGGCGGTAAGGGTTTACCGGTACCGGTAAAATACCAGTACCGGTAAACCCTTACCGCCTACCGTGTAATGGGGCCCTATATAAAGTTAATGGCAACTTTACCTGTTTCTGGGGGACAGTAGTCAGCCCCAGAAGAATGGAGTCAGTGGGAAGTCTCAAAGACAACCATGTGTCACTGCACTGAAGGTGCTGTGTAACACACACAAGAAGTGGTGCACATGGAGTAGGTGAGGCTCCAGTGCCCAATATCACACAAACAGTAGAAATACACATAGCAAAACACATGTAAAAGTGGGGAAAAAGGCTCACACTCTTACCAGGTGAATAAATACATCCCAGAAATCCAGCAAAGCTGCTGGGGGACTCTTTAGGTAAGGGAAATCAACCATTTATGAGAATTCTCCCTAACACACGTTGTGGAGGGAGCAGAATATCCTTGGGTTCAGAGAACACCTTCCTGAAGGCAGAGTGTTGGGGGGGGGACTTGAAGTGCAGAACAGATGTGTAATTCAGGGTTGACATTGGTCACTGGAAGAAACATGGGCCCTCATTACGACCCAGGCGGTAAGTTACCGCCCCATTCCAAGGTGAGTGGGGCGGTAAATCCCCATTTCCCATTTTACCCTTCCCCATTCCCATTTTCGCCCCATAGGGCATAATGGGAATGGGGAAAGGCGATAATTACGGCACGGTAAATTGGTGCCGTAATTATCGCCAAGGTCCCTTTGCGGCATGGATTTTAACGGCTGCAAAAAAGCAGCCATTAAAAGCCATCCCGCAAAGGGAACCTTGTAATCAGGCGTTAAGGGTCGGCGCCGTTTATGGCGCCGTAAACCCCTTAACGCCTGAGTCAGAATGAGGGCCATGGTACTGACATTGTGAGCACAGCAGTGCGTGGTACAAAGAAGGGAACCGAACATCAACGTCTGGGTAGCGTAATTAATCGGGGGATGTGATGTTTCAACCAAGGAAGTCCCAACACCAAAGAGTACGAGGGTGTCTGAATAACATTGACTGTCAAGTGGTCGATATTCTGATTGATGGCGATCTTGAGTGGAACCGAATGTTGTTTAATACGACCTGAAGCCAGGGCAGTCCAATGGATGAGTTCACCTTTGCTGGGACTTCTTTCTTGGACAATGGTATTGCATGTTGAAAGGGAAAAAGAAATAAATCCATATAGTTGCCTGAAGCACCTGAATCCAGCATCGATAGGGTGGGAATACCAGTTTGTGAAATAGGATATCACAATTGTATTTCCAGCACCAATTAATGTGTGGCCGGTATGAGTCCTGGACGTTTTGTGGGAAGAACAGGGGCTCCCAATAGGCTTGTTGTTTTCTTCCCTCCGGACAACAAGCCTATTAGTTTTCCATGACCTGCGTGGATGGGATAGGCACGTTCCCAAGAAATGGTCTGCTCTGCCACAGTATAAGCACAAACGATGTGTCCGTTGTCTGTTTCTCTTCATCAGAGAGTGGCCCCCGGATTGCGCCCAACTGCATAGGTTCTCGTCCCATTTGTGCCCTGATGCCTGCGGGCTCCAGTGCATTATAAGAAAATAAATTGTTAAATCTGAGACGTCTCAACCGGATCAGATGGTACGGGAGTCGGTGTCTTATCCATGGATTGATTCAGCGCATGCTGCTTTTTTCTGCCCTTGCATTCCGCCAGAGGACGATCAGTCTGGACAACTAGCTCAATCAGGGATGGTAGATCCACAGGTTCAGGAGTATGCACCAATTCCTCCTTTTATATTTCTCGAAGACCTCGCCGGAAGAGTGTCCGTTGTGTAATCTCAGGCCATTGAGCATCGACTGCTAATTGGCAGAAACGGTTGGTGTACTGAACCAGATCTTGTGTTCCTATGTTTTATGTCCACTAGCAGATTCAGTAACTGAAAGGTCTCCAGGAAGGCTTTTTCAAAGTCCTGGAAGGAATTTAATCTTGGACTGTTAGCAAACACATCCGGGACTACCTAAACCACTGTGTTCCCAGTCAGGTTGCTTAGGATATATCAGATTCTAGCTTGTCTTGGGCAAAGAGAGCTGGTCGAAGCATAAATTGGATCTTGCAATGATTGCAGAACTCAGACAACTTGCGCAGATCACTGTCATACTTCGAAGAGGATGTATGAGCCAAACCATGTTCAGAAGCAGAAGCCATGAGATCCTGGGCTAAAGCGCTCCTAAGTGTGGTGTTCATCTCAAATTTCTTGTAGGGCTTCCATATCGGACTCATTCAGTAGGTGTCTTTGAAAAGCACCGGAGGGGGGTGTCGGAACTCCTGCTCTCTATGTGGCAGAGGAGAGGCACAGAGGACCCCAGCGAAGGTTCTCTATTTTGGTAAAACGTGGTGAGCAACCAAGGCTTAGCTCTCAGGAGGTGATGCAGGCTGGTTCCTGAGTACAGTGTAGTCCCCAAGCACCCACAAAGGAATGTCCACATAGTGTATTAGTGAAAACATAGGGCCTCATTACACGGAAGGCGGTGAGCCATGGCGCTATTAGCGCCATGGCTCATGCCGGTAAAATACCGGCACCGCCTTGGCGGAAAGGGGATTTACCGCCCCATTCCAAGGTTGGTGGGGCGGTAAATCCCCCTTCCGCCATTGCCCTTCCCCATTCCCATTTCTGCCCCATAGGGCTCTATGGGAATGGGGAAGGCGCTAATTACGGCACCGCAATTTTGCGGTGCCGTAATTAGCTTCGAGGTCCCTTAGCGGGTTGGTTATTAACGCCTGCAAAAAGCAGGCGTTAAATCACCAACCCGCTAAGGGACCTCGTAGTAAGGCGGTACTGGTTAACGGTCACCGTTACCATTAATGGTGGCCGTTAACCATTACCGCCTTCCGTGTAATGAGGCTCACAGTCTTTATATGAATAAGGTTCAAAGTTATATACACAATCACAATAACACACTTTGTACTCTGGCAATACTATAGTGGAAAATATATACAGTTCTTTGTGGTACCACTCTTAACTGCCGGTCTGGTCCGATAGCACATCGAGTAGAGCGCTCGCTTTGACATCCGTGCAGAGCCTGCTGACTGAGGGTCGAATCCCGCAGGGCCAAACTCAGCCTTTCATCCTTCAGAGGTCGATAAATGAGCACCACACCCTGTGGGTAATAATAAGCAGCGCTCAGATACCTGAGGATTCATAGCACTATATAAATGCTAAATTATTATTATTATTATTATTATTATAACTATCGATTCCTTTGAAATGCATCAACGGCTAACAGTTCAAAAGGGTATACGAATCAGATTGTAAGATGAATCAACAATAGACACAGAAAGAATGCAAGTTAAATCAAGCAATGGCCGACCAGTCCATCCCAATACCATAAGACGGTTCTGGGTGATTATCCCCCCACCTGGGCAACCTGTAAATAAGGCGTATTTGACAAGGCCAGTCCAATTATGCTCAATATAGGGCCTCATTACACGGAAGGCGGTAAGGGTTAACGGTCACCGGAAACGGTGACCGTTAACCCTTACCGCCTGATTACGAGGTCCCTTTGCGGGTTGGTACTTTAACGCCTGCTTTTTAGCAGGCATTAAAAACCAACCCGAAAGGGACCAGTGTGCTAATTACGGTACCGCAATTTGTGGTACCGTAATTAGCACCTTCCCCATCCCATTATGCCCTATCACCTTATGATGGTCTGGGGGAACCTGAATGTTGGTAATTAATAGTAAGACCGGTCCTTCACAGCCCAGGACCAGGCCCAGGCCCAGGCGCCTCAATGAGGCTTCACCGTATGATGGTCTGCAGGAACCAAAATGTTGGAAATTAATAGTAAGACCGGTCCTTCACAGCCCAGGACCAAGACCAGGCCCAGGCACCTCAATGAGGCATCACATTATGATGGTCTGCGGGAACCCAAATGTTGGTAATCAATAGTAAGACCGGTCCTTCACAGCCCAGGACCAGGCCCAGGTACCCAAAGAGGCTTCACCGTATGATGGTCTAGGGCAACCTGAATGTTGGTAATCAATAGTAAGACCGGTCCTTCACAGCCCAGAACCAGGCCCAGGCGCCTCAATGAGGCTTCACCTTATGATGGTCTGCGGGAACCCAAATGTTGGTAATTAATAGTAAGACCAGTCCTTCACAGCCCAGGACCAGGCCCAGGTACCCCAAAGAGGCTTCACCTTATGATGGTCTAGGGCAACCTGAATGTTGGTAATCAATAGTAAGACCGGCCCTTCACAGCCCAAGACCAGGCCCAGGCGCCTCAATGAGGCTTCACCTTATGATGGTCTGGGAGAACCTGATTGTTGGTAATCAATAGTAAGAACGATCCGTCACAGCCCAGGCCCAGTCACCCCAATGAGGCTTCACCTCATGATGGTCTGGGGGAACCTGATTGTTGGTAATCAATAGTAAGACCAGTCCTTCACAGCCCAGTTCCAGGCCCAGGCAACCCAATGAGGCTTCACCTTATGATGGTCTGGGGGAACCTGAATGTTGGTAATCAATAGTAAGACCGGTCCATCACAGCCCAGGCCCAGGCACCCCAATGAGGCTTCACCTCATGATGGTCTGGGGGAACACGAATGTTGTTAATCAATAGTAAGACCGGTCCTTCACATGCCAGGACCAGGCCGAGGCACCTCAATGGAGCGTCACCTTATGATGGTCTGGGGGAACCTGAATGTTGTTAATCAATAGTAAGACCGGTCCTTCACAGCATAGGACCAGGCCCAATGAGGCTTCACCTTATGATGGTCTGGGGGAACCTCAATGTTGGTAATCAATAGTAAGACCGGTCCTTCACAGCCCAAGACCAGGCCCAGGCACCTCAATGAGGCTTCACCTTATGATGGTCTGGGAGAACCTGAATGTTGGTAATCAATAGTAAGACTGGTCCTTCACATAAATAGGGAGTTGTGTCTACTTTTCATGACTGTTTTAACTTGCTTTAAGGATAGTGATTTGTGTGTGAATTTAAGAGTGTGTAAAATAAATATACATATTCTTTTTGATGCAAAGCTTTGGTCAGTGTTTCATTGTCCCATAGTATTGTAGTCCTATTGTGTAAACCCTGAATACTGCTCATCTCCCTATTGAGATAAGTCGGACTGCTTAGCCACAGCTACCAACTAAATCTTTGTGGTACAGACTGATACCAAAGGGCATTTATTGCATATACCTGTATTCTTAATCTTCTGTAGTGTTCACTAAGGGAACTGCACAGGATTCTGCCACACGACCGGTCCTTCACAGCCCAGGACCAGGCCCAGGCACCCCAATGAGGCTTCACCTTATGATGGTCTGGGGGAACCTGAATGTTGGTAATCAATAGTAAGACCGGTCCTTCACAGCCCAAGACCAGGCCCTGGCACCTCGATGAGGCGTCACCTTATGATGGTCTGGGGGAACCTGAATGTTGGTAATCAATAGTAAGACCAGTCCTTCACAGCCCAGGACTAGGCCCAGGCTCCTCAATGAGAATTCACCTTATGATGGTCTGGGGGAACCTGAATGTTGGTAATCAATAGTAAGACCGGTCCTTCACAGCCCAGGACCAGTGTAGTGGAACGGAGGGTGCAATTTCGCGGGTGCAGTAGCCTGCTGAGCTAACCATATCACATATTAGGTCCTTAGAGGGCTGCATTAACAGTTAAGACTAATAGCTTATTTAAAGTATGTGCTAAATGCTGAAACAGATCTTTGTAGATTAATTGGTAATGTGTTGTTAGTAGTGCCTACATTAGTAGCATAAGGAGCCACATTGAATGTGCAGGCCTCAAAGGGGTGAAAGGTTACATTGTGCATAGTAAGGCAGGGCAGAAGCCCAAGTTTAGTAGCTAACAGAGACCTGTATTTGAGTGTTTGAAGCATTATGACACTAGCTAGCAAAGCGCAGGGCCGGTAAAGCTTGCCCACTAGGGGTTAATGGCAATGCATATTATTACAAGCTTCTCTTGGAATATACTTTCCTTACAACGTAGCGCTGCCAGCCTTGGTAAACAGGCCGTCTTTCACATGAGAAGGACCGGTACGGCCTTGTACGCACTGATAGCAAACATTCATGAATTTGCAGATGGGCGCTGGGGGAAGGAGCATTTTGGAGTGAGAGCAAGTTGCGTTTTTTCCATCGGTAAACATGTTTGCGCTGAGCAATGGTCTAGAATGTTGCGTCACACTGACTGACGGCACGAAGGTACAAGAATGCATGCACACATGACTCAGTGGGGGATTCTTCTGTGGACTCGCTTCGAGCAAGTGCCCAGAGCGTGGTGATGCCCCAGGTGGCTCCTTGTGGCACTGTCATCTACAGAGCTGACTGAGGAATGCTGAGCAGCAGTTCGTTTTAGATGACCTGGGTCCCTCAGTGCTAATAATAACATACAAGGAACGTAAGACTGTGTTTTGATGATGTGTGATTTCTCTAACTTGAATTCCATTATTTCCATGTTACTGCTAAATTCACTGTTCTGTTATATTATACTTTATGCCTAATAAATCCTACATTTATGCTGAAGGTGTTATATTTCCAGTGGTGAGTTCATGGCCGTCGCATGGGGAACCTGTATAGGGGTGTGATAGGTGTTATTGCAAAATGGGCTGGTCTCAGGGAGTGCAAATACCCTTTTAATACATTTGGTGTCAGAGGGGGGATCGTGCCATGCTGGAGAAATGACAACTGTGTAAGATCACACAGTGCATATTGAGGGGTAGGCTGTCACACTTCAATTGTTGCCTCAATGCAGCTCCGAGTCAACAAAATGATAGTACTTGTGTGTCGGTTTGCCGCGATCGATAGCTGGGGTAGTTGAGATTTCCCTATCAGTAAATCAGTAAATGCTTGGCTGGCTGACTGTCTGGGAATGAAGCCAGGGGGCAGAAAGCTATGAGCAGAGTGGGAGATGGCTCTTGTAAGGCAGAATCATATGCGGTACCCTTTGGGAACACCACCCACAATTAAGACTACAAGTGTAAGTACAAATTCACCTTTGGTACAAGCCTGTACTACACAGTAAAGTACACAGTAAAGTGGTAGCAATGGCTGAGCAGCCAGACTTATCTCAAGAGTAAAGTGAGCAGTATCAGAAGTTACACAAAGGACAGCAATTGCTATGGTTCAAACAAACACTGACTCAAGGTTTCTGAGTAAAAGAATATACATTTATTTACACCATCAGTTGTAAAACAGTTCACTGATATAAAGCAGCAGAAAATCACAATCTTAATACACTACACACCACCCAATGAATTCTGGACAAGTTAAGCTCAAAATGAAGTGTGAGCAAAATAGCACTCCAGCAATTTAAAAAGGGAAAGACAAGGTTATTCAAAATCAAGCAGCACCAACAAGTAAGTAGGTAGGGCAATCTAGAAAGGGCTTACTACAACTACGATTCAAATCAATAGGCCTGGGCCAATGTTAATGGTTCAGAGGGCCTCATTACAACCCTGGCATTAAGGTTTTTATCTCTTAACTCTTTTTATTGAATTTTACAACAAATCAAGGTCAGATAGAGATGGGGCATTTCCACCAAATGTGATCTGCAGTTCCCACCTGGCCACACCCCCTCCAACAGTCACCCGATCTTGTGGGAAACATCCTATGAAGCCGGGCAGGAGTATAATGCCACCCGACTAGAACCTTAAACCATGCCTCTTGTAGTTGGGTCGCTTTTGCCAGTTTGGGTAACCTCCTCCACAGTCTTCCCCCATTCCTCCATGCTGATGTCTCTACCAAGTATCCGCTCCCATTTCTGCATATAGGGCCACCGAGGATCAGTATGTGCATCATTCAAAATCCTATAAAGGTTAGAAATGAGGCCCTTCTTTCCATCGTTAGAAAGTAAAAAAAGCCTCAAATCGCGTTGGGGCTCTAGTAGCCGCCCTCTTGACCTCTGGTTGAAGCGCCCAATGCCTCAACTGTGCGTATCTGAGCCTTTAACTCTCTTGTATTGCGAATTCCCGCTTACATTCTATAAAGGTTAGCAGGTCCCCGCCTCTAAACAGATCACAAAGCTTCCCACATCCTCCCTCCAACCAGCTCTTATACGCCCCTTTCTCCAAGCCAGGGGTAAAGTCCCCATTATCAAAGAGGGGGGTAAATGGGGATGGGTACGAAGTGATGCCCTTGGTGCTCACCATCCTATCCCAGGTATCTGCTATTAGCTTGGTTATTGTACTCTCATAAAGGTGGCGCGGTCTACGCTCTTTAGGCAACCACAACACTTCTGATATGTTACGATGGGCCACTGCCCTATCCATTCTCACCCAAAGTTTATTTTCCTGAGCCTCTTCGGCCTGCAGCCACTCTCTAATGATCCGAAGCTGAGTAGCCTCGTAATAGCATCTAAAGTGTGGTAGCGCTAAGCCTCCTGCACTCCTGGGGCCATTAATAGGCCACCGCTCACTCTAGGCCTCTTACGTTCCCAAATAAAGTCCTTGGTTAAAATCCCCAATTCCTTAAAGAAGCTGGCGGGGACAGGCTGTGGGATCGCCTGAAAGAGGTACAGCAACCACGGAAGCGCCACCATCTTGACCGCCGCGACCCGCCCAAACCATGAGACCCGCAGGCCCCTCCATTTTTGGTAGTCCCTCTTAATTATTTCAAGAAGAGGGGGAAAGTTTGCAGCACACCACCCCTCCAGTTTAGCAGTGATGCGTACCCCCAAGTATGTTATCCCACCCGGGCTCCAGAGAAGGCGAGTGCCCCCTTTCATCTCCTCCCGTTCCCTTCCCCTTAAAGTTAGATTTAAGACTTCCGACTTGGTGGAGTTGATTTTTAACCCTGATGCCTCCCCAAATTTTTCCAGCAAGGCTATGCCCGCTAGGAGCGATTCTCTCGGGGCCGTGAGCATTAGTAACATGTCATCTGCCAAAGCAGCCACCTTCTGTTGTTCCCCCCCAAACGGGATACCCTGAATCCCCTCCGCTTCTCTTATCGCTTGCAGCAAAGGTTCTAAGTAAATCGCATAGAGGAGTGGGGACAGCGGACAGCCCTGTTTTGTCCTCCGCTGTAAGAGGACCCTTCTAGAAGCCACCCCGTTTACCATTATTCTGATGGATGGATCTCGGTAATTCGCTTTCACCATAGTCATGAATTCCCCCTGTATGCCCATCTTTTCCATTACCCGGAACAAGAATGGCCACTCCACGCGGTCAAAAGCTTTTTCCGCATCAAGCGCCACCAATACCACGGGAGTGTCCGTTCTCTGCACCTTTTCGACTAAATGGGCCACCCTTCTGATATTGTCAGCCATTTGTCGGCCTTTAACAAAGCCTGCCTGATCGGGGTGTATCAGTAAAGGGAGAATACCCTCCAATCTATGAGCTAATATTTTTGTGTAAATCTTGGCATCTGTATTAATTAATGCAATGGGTCGGTAGGCCGCTCTCTCCTCTGGGTCTTTATTTGGTTTTAAGACCAGGGTCACTTTCGCTTCCTCCATGGATGGGGCTATTCTACCCGACTGCCGGAACGAGTTAAATAAAGAGGTCAATTGAGGGGCCAACTGCGTGACAAACAGCTTGTAAAATGCTGCGGTAAAGCCATCAGGCCCCGGGGCTTTATTTGTAGGGAGGGCTCTGATTACCCCTCGAACTTCCTCTTCCGTAATTTCCCGGTTAAGGTCTGCCTGCATCTCCCTATCAATTCCCCTTAACTGTACCGACTGCAAGAACCTTACCTGCTTTTCGCTATAGGGATTCTGGGACGCATACAGAGAGTCATAGTACTCTGCCAAGGCTTCCTGAACTTCCTCCCTCTTTGTTACCCTTTTCCCGGAGCCCACCTTTAATGCTGTGATAGAATTCCTCACCCTCCAACCCCTCAGAAGCCTCGCCAACAGCGTACCCGCTTTGTTCGCCTTAGCATAGAATTTCTGTCTCACTGCCAGTAATGTCCCCTCCGCCTTTTTAGTTTGCAGTAGTTCTAACTGCCCCAGCACCTTCCTATAAGCCCGCATGGCTGCCCGAGAGGGAACCATGCCCGCTGCCTGTCTGGCTGCCTCTACCTCCGACTCCAGTCGGGTCTCCAAAGCCCTCAATTGCTTCGCGTGAAAGGCAGTTGCCGCAATTAGATCACCCCTTATAGTAGCTTTAAAAGCATCCCACCTAACCCCCTCACCAGTGTCCTCTTTTCTGTTAACTGCAAAAAAAGCCTGGATCTTCTCTTCGATGTCCCCCGTATCACCGGATTCCTCAGGACCGCCCTTGGGAATTTCCAGCACCATATCCCCCTCACCCTCTCAGGGCAAAGACAGCGGAGACAATCTTATGATCAGCTATCCCTATCGGCCCCGTAGCGACTTCCCGAATAGCTCCCACTAGATCCGCCGAGACCCATATGTAGTCTATTCTAGATTGTGACCCGTGGACCCCAGATAGGAAGGTGTAACCCTCCTCCTCTCCCTTTAGCTCCCTCCAAACATCCCTTAGCACCAGCTCCCTAAACCTCTCCTTCAATCCCGCTGACATCACTGCTCCCCCTCCTCCCACGCGAGTGCTATTCCGATTTCTCTCTCTATCCCAAGCGATATTCAGATCTCCCAAGATCACTAACTGCCCCCACGGTTGGTCTTCTAAAGCTTTCAAGATCCGTAACAGAAACTGTTCCTGGCCCGTCTTGGGGGCATACACCACTGCAATTGCATAAGCGGCCTCCTGGTATCTCCCCTTTACCACTATAAACCTTCCTTCCTTGTCCCTAATAACAGTTTCAACTCTAAAATCCACTGAACTTCTTATGGCTAGCGCTACCCCTCGTGCTTTACTGGGACCTGAGGCATGTAGAATCTTCTCGAACCCCCGTAGCTTCAACCGACCCTGGTCCTTGAGCAAAAGGTGCGTTTCTTGTAGCCCCATGATATCGGGTCTCACCTTTCTCGTAAATTGCTCCAGCTTTTTCCTCTTTAAAGGGGAGTTCAGCCCCCTCACATTATGGGCCTCATTACGACCCAGGCGGTAAGTTACCGCCTGGGTCGTACCTTTACCACCATGGCGTAAACTGCGTTTACGCCATGGTGGTTGGCGGACTTACCGCCCCATTCCGAGGTTGGCGGGGCGGTAAGTCCCCAATCCCCATTTACCCTTCCCCATTCCCATTTTTGCCCCATAGGGCATAATGGGAGTGGGGAAGGCGTTAATTACGCCACCGTAGATTACGGTGGCGTAATTAACATCAAGGTCCCTTAGCGCCATGGATTTTAACACCAGGTGTTAAAACCTCCATGGTGCTAAGGGACCTCGGAATCAGGCGGTAAGGGTCGGCGCTGTTTACGCCACCGTAAACCCCTTACCGCCTGAGTCGTAATGAGGCCTATGTGTTAACCACCTAAGAGGTCAGAGTTATAACTTGAATCTCACCATAAACTCCTGTCCACCTTGCCCGCCCCTTGTAGAATGGCTCGTTCCCCCCCTGAGTCCCTCCCTCCTCCCCCCCCTTGCCCCCTCACCCTCCCTGGAAGGCTCTCCCCTCCCCGCATTCGTGCCCCTCCCAACTCGGGCATGACCGCCCTTTCTGTTTCCAAAATGGTCGCTCCTCCGACAACCCAACAGCTCAAGTCTCCTTTTTGGGGCCCACCTCCCCCTTACTACGAACCGTGTTCATGAGACAGTTGGGGTGCTATCTTGATCCTCGTTCGGCTGTGACTTTCTCAGCTTCTTGCCTTCCCTGCCCCCTCTTCTCCTTTGCTCGCCCACCGTGGACCATTCCCAGGGCTTCCTCCCGGGGCGTGCATTGGCCCCCTGCACCCTCGAGCTCGAGGGGGTCTCCTCCAGATCCAATTGGAGAAGGTCAGCTCCTTCCTGGAGGGACGTGATGCGTTTTTGGGCTCCGTCCCACTCAAACAAGAGGCCAAACGGGAATGTCCATTTGTATCTAATATCCTTCTCTTTTAGCACTTTCAGAAGAGGGCCCATTTGCCTTCTTTTTGTGAGCGTGCTACCCGCTAGATCCTGAAACAATGCAATTTGGTGCCCGTTGTACCTAACAGGCTCCCGCTGCCGAGCTGCTCGAAGTACTGCCTCCTTTTGGGCATATCTGGCAAACGCTGCCAGAACATCTCGGGGTCTCATCATTTGTCCATTAGGCACTCGGCCAGTTCTATGTACTCGGTCTAGTTCGACCTTCTCCGGGTGTAGTTCGTTCAGGAGCTCCGCTAATATGCCTTGCACCACCGCCCTCAAATCTTTATCGAGCACGGTTTCCGGCAACGCCTTCACCCTAATATTGACCCTTCGGGATCAATTTTCCAGATCTTCCATCTGAATTTCCAGATTCCGTGTTGCCACATCCAACCTCTCAATGGCCTCACTTTGGGCTGTGTTTTCTTCCTCAACCTCTTGGAGGCCCTTCTCCAAAGAGTCTGTCCTTTCACCCAGTTGCCTCAGGTCCTGCTTAATTTCCCCTGAGGCTTCATTCAGGTCCGCTCGCATCAACTGAAACTGGTCTTGAAAAGTTTTGGCCAAGTTCGACTGCAGGGCGGGCAGCTCACCCAGAAATTCCTGTCTAGACATCCCGGGCTGTTCCTCTGCGCTCTCCTTATCGTACGACCTCCCTGAAGACTCGCGTGGCAGTCCCAGGCCCTCCTTCGGGGTGTGCGCCGGCCAAATGGCAGTAAGCGTTCCCAATGTGTCTCCTGCGGATTGGCCCACTCTTCCTCCTTTACCTTTAGGTTTTGCGGCCATGTCGCACGTCGCCCACTCCCCTGAGTGTCTCTTATATTCCTGTTGGGTAGCGCCTCGAGATCAGCAGTAGCACCAAACCTTTGTTGTGCTCGCCGGGTCTGAGCGCAGAATTCCCACCACTGCGGGATACCACTCCTTCAAGAACTCTCGCCCGTATTGAAACCAGCCCCGCTTCACCCCGGCGGGGGGGGAGGCATGGAAATGGTGGCACACAAATCCCCCTCACTTCTCTGGGACAGAGCCCCACTACCTCGAGAGCACTTTCTCCTTTGAAGCACCACCTCTCCCCCACATGGCCTCCTCACAGTTCAGGACCACGATCCAGGCCAGGAGCCCAAATCCTTCTCACCCGCCCCCGCCACCACTCGGGACCTGGTTCACACTCTCACCTCTCGCTGCCGTCATGGTCCGGGAACAGCAGCGCAAGGCCTCCTTCTCCAAGCCTATCTCCACAGGCTAGCGCTGCAGACCACGGCGCCACTGCTCTTTGCCTGTAATCCGGGGGGCGGGCCGCTCCCGCCCGTTGTTCCACTCGAGTCTGGCTCCTAAGCTTCAGCCCCTGCTGCTTTCAGGTGTCCCTCCTGGGCCTACAGGCAGCCCTCTGTATGCGGGGGGCAGGGGGCGCCGGGCCCACAGGCACCAACCTCCAACGTCCCTGTCTCCCCTCTCCCCAACCCCGCCGCTCTGTCGATCGATCGGTGCCTCTCAGGAGCCCCGGAGCTCGCGGCGCTCCACACACTGGTACAGCAGGGGGCGAGGGGGAGGGGCAGCCGGGACACCCACGCAGTGCCGCAGGCGCACTCGTCCGTACCACCGGCTACCAGCAACCCCCTCCGCCGACCCCGTCAAGAGTCTCTTCACTCCTCCGATCTTCTTGGACCCCATACCAGGAGTCCGCGGCTCTCCCTCGCCTGCGCTCCCTTCAGGATCTGTCGCAGCCCCAGCACAGTTCACTCCGACGTTGCTTCCGTCGGCCGCCAAGCACCGGCTGATCGCGGAATTCGTTTCGGCTCCGTCGCCTCACACCACTAGATGAGCATCCGATGCCCCAAAATCGCTCTGGAACGGGTGGTGGGCAGCCTAAGTCACTGGGGTTTCAGGGAGCGCCGTCGGAGGTTGGAGGGGTAATCAGAGCCCTCCCTACAAATAAAGCCCCGGGGCCTGATGGCTTTACCGCAGCATTTTACAAGCTGTTTGTCACGCAGTTGGCCCCTCTTGGAATCCCGGCGTTAAGGGTTTAACGGCACCGTAAAAGGTGTCAGCGCCGTTAAACTCTTAACGCCTGATTACGAGTTCCCTTTGCGGGACCCGACTGACTGCTTTTAGCAGGCTGTAAAGTAGGGTGTCGCAAAGGGACCGTGGTGCTAAGTACGGTGCCGCAATTTGCGGCACCGTACTTAGCGCCTTCCCCATTCCCATTGAGCCCTATGGGGCAAAAATGGGAATGGGGCAGGGCCCATGGTGAAGGGGGAATTACCGCCCCGCCAACCTTGGAATGGGGCGGTAATTCCGCCATTCACCATGCTAATAGCACCATCGTTTAGCGCCGGGGTCGTAATGAGGCCCAGAGTCTTTGCAGAGGATCACACAGTTCAGAGTAGTTCGCGGTTAAGTCTTTGCCAAGAGTTCGAAACGAAGTTTGTCAGAAGAAAAGTTATTTAAAAGAGTAGAGAAGGACAAGCCTTCGGATTAGCGAAAGATTTCAAACATTTTCACTGCGGTCGGACGGAACGAACAACCGGATTTGAACAGTACCTTAGTAGAAGAAGAATGCTGTAGCTGAGGCAGAAGTTCCTGGCAGGTCCTGCAGGCTCACGGTTCCTGAAGCGACTGTCAGACTGACAAGAAGGAGGAAGACTGGAGGGACCTGCACTGCCCAGGGAAGAATCCAGCAGCAGAGCAAAGCGACGAATAAAAGGTGCGCTCCTTAAAACCCAAACAGGGTCCGACCTTCCTGGCTATCTGGTTCACTGCAGCGATGCACAGCAAATTCGACCAGAGGAGGGAGGCCTTGCTTGGTGTTTGGTGAACTGATTGGTCCCGCCAGCTCAAGGGAAGAAGATTCCTTGCAGATATTCTCTGTCGTCGAAGTGTAGGCGATTCAGACCCACAGCGGGGCTTCACCGGGAGGTTCAGTAGTTGCAGTAGTCCCCTTCCTTCAGCTTCTCTTCGGTTCTCTCGATCCAGTGGCGACTCTGCTTTCCAAGTCCCAGAGACCTGCTTTTTATGCAGTTTTCCCCCATTCACACAGCCTGGCTGTCCATCACACAGCAAGGTGGCTGTCCTGGCGGGACAGTCACCTAACCAATCAAACAAGAGTTAAACAAGAGTGCGATTTGGGTCTCCAAGGAGACCCTGTGAAGGTGGCCTAAAACCCCTCCCTCAAATCCTGTCTACCCAGACACTCAGGCGCCTAAGCAGGGATTCTGTGCAGAAGCCCGCTAAAGGACCGTGAACAAAGGAACCAAACCTGGTTTGGCGCGCAGAGTAAAACACGAGAAAGACCTTTACAAAAATAAATGGCTAATAAGCCCAGCCAGAACCAAATAAAATTAAAAGGGGGTCCAGCGGATTAAAGTTCAAGGATACTAACATAGCCTAAAACAGTACCAAGGCTATTTTCATAGTCCGCGGTAGGAGAAAAATGGTAGATACCACTGCCACCAGCCAAATCTTAAAGAAAGGGGAACAAAATAATGTTCCATGAGAAACAGACAAAAAGGGATTAACTATTAACCCTTTCCAGTACTCTACGGAAGATAGTTTATACTGGGTCTGTGAATTTAAAAAGACTAATAAAGTCAATGGCAACTTTACATGTTCTGGGAGACAGTAGTCAGTCCCAGAAAATGGAGTTTAAAGTGGGAAGCCTGAAAAAGACAACCCTGTGTCACTGCACTAAAGGTTCTGTGTAACACACAGTAAACAGATGATGCCTGTGGAGTAGGTGAGACTCCACAGTCTATGAACACAAAAATGTACACCACACAGCAAAACACATGTAAGAGTGGGGATAAAAGGCTCACACTCTTACCCAGTGGAAAATAAAATCCTAGAAATCCAGCAAAGCTGCTGAGGGACTCGTTCGGTAAGGGAAATTAGCCATTCTGGAGAATTCTCCCTAACAGCTCTTTTCGAAGCGATCCGATGAACGTTGACGAAGGATTTATTGCTTTGATTAGGAAAGAATTTTTCATGCGGTTCTTCTTTAAAAGGTTTAGATTTCGATTGCAAAGTGAAACAAAGTTCTCGCCCTATTTTGGCATAAGGAGCAGAAAAAGTTGCAACAGTATTTGAAATGTAAATTGTGAATGGTGATTCAAACATTGTGATTTAGCCCCAATGTACTAGCGAATTAGTGTGGGGGGCTGAAATATAGACTGGTGAGGGTTCGCCTTTTGAAACTGATGCTTTAAGTGTTGACATTCCTGAATCCAACGTGGGAATGGTCGAGTTGTTAGGAAAAATTAGAGTAACATCTGTGTTGAGAGACTTGAGAGGCTTTGTTTTTGACAACTGTAAAATCCATGTGACAGTGGTGAATTCTGTTTTAATTGAACACACTAAATTGGCTTCATTGCATTTAGCTGTGCCAGACATGGTTACCATGGGTGAGAAACTCACTAAAGAAGTGGGTGAATGGCATATGATTATTGACTTGTGCATTGATTTGGAATTGCAGGATCAATTTGCAGTGGTTTGGGGGAACAGACAATTTAAATTTACTAAATTGCCCCAAGAGTATTTGAAAGTTCCCACTCTATGCCATGGATTGGTTGCTAAAGACATAGAAATGTTGCAATTGAGTGATGTATGCATTGACCAAGACATTTTTGATATACTGTTAACTGGAACACACGTTGAAAAAGTTGTTGACAAATTGACAGCCCACGAGCAGAACAGAGGGTGAGCAATTCATGCAGAGAACGTGCAGGGATCTGCACAAAAAGTAAATTGTTTAAGTGCAATGTGGTTTGGCTCAGTACAGAAAATTAGTTGTTTTATTGTGGCAATGGTACCACATATTGAGACATCTCTGCGTGATAAGGATGCGCAAAGATTCAGTGGGTTGAGGGTTCTTTGGAAAGATCACACACTGCATCAGAGTCTAATTGTAAGGCCAAACTGGGACATGTTTTTGAATGGGACATTGCTTTTGAATGGGACATTGATCAGCAGACTGACTTTCAACAGGCTAAGGACGCTTTGCAGAATTATAGTGAGTTGAATCTGATGACAAAAAGGGCCTCTTTTGACTTGAAAGTTCATGTCGGCAATGATTTTGCTGTATAGAGCTTGTGGCTTGAGAAGACAAATTGCACAGAAATTTCTGTCATAGTCTGGGTGTGTGAAATGACTGTGGGAGGAAGAAGTGAGAAAAGCACACAATGCCGCTTGTATCCAGTAGAAGTGGTGTTTACAACAGCGCACAAAGGCTGGCAGTACGGGGGTTTCCGAGTTGCTGAAACAAATGCTAAAAGCAGTAAATCTGAAGGAACTGTCTGAAACAAGTGTCTCCCTTTGAAGTCGCACCCGTCTATGATTTCATGGCAGAAGAAGCAAAGAAACAGGCTTGCATCGCGAACGGCACTGCCATGCACGAGAAAGAACAGAAACACTGGCCAGCAGTTGCATTCCATCCCCATCGAGAAACACTATCAGTGAGAGAAGAAGGGGGTGGGAGGTGCAAGCCAGAATGCTGAACTGAAAGCGGGGGCTATTGTAATTGTGTCATGCCCGCGCCGCTGGCACAAGCATTGGCAACCATCATGGACTACTTGGTACTCATTTATCCTCCTAATACTCTTTGAACAACTTCTATTCACGCCTTGGTCTTTAATTTCCATTTGCTCGACTTTGGTTCTTTCTTATTTTATTCAACTAACTACATTTACCACAATGCACCTTGCTACAGTCCTCAATTCCTGGCTATTCTCATTCATCATTATTGGGACCACAATACCCAGAAGCCCTAGCGCCCAGTACTGCTTCCACCTGCTCAGGACCAGAGAGGGAGGAGGCAGATTGTCTTCAAGTGTGCTGCTCCAGGTGCTGTCAATTAGCCTGCCTCAGAACAGGGCAGGGCTGTATATAAGCAGCTGCCTGCAGGAGCACAATGGGCCTCATTACACGGATGGCGGTAAGGATTTACCGGGTACCGGTAAATCCTTACCGCCTTACTACGAGGTCCATTTGCGGGTTGGGGGATTTAACGCCTGCTTTTTGCAGGTGTTAAAAACCAACCCGCAAAGGGACCCAGGGAGCTAATTACGGTACTGCAATTTGCGGTACCGTAATTAGCGCCTTCCCCATTCCCATTAAGCCCTATGGGGCAAAAATGGGTATGGGGAAGGGTAATGGGGGAAGGGGGAATTACCGCCCCGCCAACCTTGGAATGGGGCGGTAATTCCCCTTTCCGCCAAGGCGGTGCCGGTATTTTACCGGCATGAACCATGGCGCTAATAGCGCCATGGTTCTCCGCCATCCGTGTAATGAGGCCCAATGTCTTGCATCTTGAGTTCTCCCCACTCCTGTTTGCCTTGACCCTTTACTTTGAATGCTGTTCCTGTTGCTGCATTATCCTGTTTTGATCCAGTGCCCTTTCCGGGCTCCCTGCCTTGCAGCCGATCACGCTCCGCTGCCTTCTACCTACAGCCCTTGTCCTCTGGGCTTCCTGCCTTGCAGCCTATTACAGTCCTCTGCAGCCCTCTAAAGTCAGCGGCCCTGCTCCTCTGGGCTCAATCCTTGCTGCCCTGCTCCTCTGGGCTCCTTGCCTTGCAGCCTGCCTCACTCCGGCTGCCTACAGTCCTTGTCCTCTGGGCTTCCTGCCCTGCAGCCTGCCTCACTCCGGCTGCCTACAGTCCTTGTCCTCTGGGCTCCCTGCCCTGCAGCCTGCCTCACTCCGGCTGCCTACAGTCCTTGTCCTCTGGGCTCCCTGCCCTGCAGTCTGCCTCACTCCGGCTGCCTACAGTCCTTGTCTTCTGGGCTCCCTGCCCTGCAGCCTGCCTCACTCCGGCTGCCTACAGTCCTTGTCCTCTGGGTTCCCTGCAGCCTGCAGCCTGCCTCACTCCGGCTGCCTACAGCCCTTGTCCTCTGGGCTCCCTACCTTGCAGCTTGCAACCCTCTGCTGTCTCCAAGCCCTTGTCCTCTGGGTTCCCTACCTTGCATCCTGCACCTCTTCGCTGCCTACAGCCCTTGTCCTCTGGACTCCTTCCTTGCAGCCTGCTCCCTCCGCTGCCTACAGCCCGTGTCCTCTGGGCTTCTTCCTTGCAGCCTGTCTCCCTCCACTGCCTACAGCCCTTGTCCTCTGGGCTCCCTGCCTTGCAGCTTGCTACACTCCTCTGCCTTACAGCCTGTTTTACACTTAGCTGCCTACAGCCCTGCTCCTCTGGGCTCCCTACCTCGTGGCCCTATTCTTTTTGGCTCTATGTCTGTCGCCTACTACTAATCTTTCTCTGTCCTGTTCTGGACTCCCTGCCTTGCAGCCTACTACAGTCCTCCGCAGTCCACTACAGTTTGCCTGCGCCTAGTCCCACTCTTGACTGCAGACCTGCTTCCTACTTTGCAGCCCTTCTGTTTTCCTGACTGCTGCTCCCTTGTTCTCTTCCTTGAGTCCTCTGTACTCCACCTTAGGTTATCTACTTCAGTCTAACTGCCTTTTCTTCATTTCCTTCTGCTAGATTGCTCATTGACTTCCTTTTCACTGGATATATCTGTTCTTATCTTCTCATGTGTCTTATGTAATCCCTTTGTACAGAGCTTGCCTGTTGGTTTCCGGCAGGCAACCTCTGCCCCTTCCCTTGTCGCGTTTTCAATGTTACAGACACCCACTGCTGTTGTTCCCAGCCATGAGCATACAGCGTGGGCCTCTGTTATAGCAATCTGTGCAGAAGGCTGGAGTTTCCTAAGGTTTGTGGAACACTCTTTCTCATTTCAGCATACACCCCAAGAGGGAATCCAGTTTGTTTGTACCTTTGTATCTTTTGCCCCTTTTGGCTCACAGCTACAGTTTCCTACTCTTCTTTCTTGTTGAACTTCCTGCTGTGTGTGCTTATCTGCTACCTTACTTCAGCACAGCCACCCAAAACCTACCTGGGTACCCTGTGCCACTCTTGACAGAGTGCCGTTCCTGACAAATTGAGAAGGTGAAAAGAGCACAATTTACCTTGAGCATGCCGATGCACGCATGCTTTCTGAAATGTTCAGTAATGGAGCTAATCAGATGGCAAAGGATTCGCCCAGTGACAACACTGGAAGAGAAAGAAATGCTGCATGAAATGGCAGGCTGGGCGCAACAAGCATCTAGACATTTGGGGAAAACGGGGAATCTGTGAATGGGCTAAGAAATGGCAAGTGCCTGTTACAGTGGACATTGCCATGCAAGCTGCACCCCAGTGCCCATATGCTGTGGAATAAAGCGCTGTGCACTAGAAAAGAAACCTTTGAAGAGAAGTGACAAAAAACAGCCAGCATTAGCGAGCTACATTGCAAGGGCTGGAGTAACTGATGAGACATTATGGCTTTCCAGATGAAATAAAATCTGACGAAGGTAGCCATTTTGCAAGACACAACATGCAAAACTGGGCTTAGGAGTATAACATGAGCAATGCACATTAGCCATGATCCAGAAGCCTCTAGGCTTAGTGCAAGTATATGAATGAATGATTGGTTGAAGCAAATAAAGAAACTGACTCAGACTAACGCTCTCAAGGGGTGGCCCAAGAAATCAGCAGACACCCTTTGGGAAACTGACAAGTGAAAAACCAGAGGCTTTAAAGACACTAGCTTTATGGAGAACTGGAAAAAGAAGCAAGACTGCGTGTGCAAGCAACTGCAGGCAGTATTGGACTAAAAGACTTTGGGCCTCATTACACGGATGGCGGTAAGGATGTACCGGTACCGGTAAAATACCAGTACCGGTAAATCCTTACCGCCTTACTACGAGGTCCCTTTGCGGGTTGGGGGATTTAACGCCTGCTTTTTGCAGGCGTTAAAAACCAACCCGCAAAGGGACCCAGGGAGCTAATTACGGTACCGCAATTTGCGGTACCGCAATTAGCGCCTTCCCCATTCCCATTTTGCCCTATGGGGCAAAAATGGGAATGGGGAAGGGCAATGGTGGAAGGGGGAATTACCGCCCCGCCAACCTTGGAATGGGGCAGTAATTCCCCTTTCCGCCAAGGCGGTGCCAGTATTTTACCGGCATGAACCATGGCGCTAATAGCGCCATGGTTCTCCGCCATTCGTGTAATGAGGCCTTTTACCTTTGAAAAAGGGGTAATGCCAGCAGGGCAAACCAAATCGAGATCTTGAGACACTGGAAGCAAATTGCCGGCTGGCACCTATGGACGCTTTGGTGAAAAGAAAATCATTGATCTATTGAGAAATGTGATCTACTGGGGTACTTATAATATGCTTTTGCAAACAACACAGGTCCATCTGAGGTACCATTGACCAACTATGATCGCATTTCACTAATGATTTGTGATTAGGCAGTTACACCCTTAATGTTTGAAGGAAAATAAGCCCCTGATAACAACAGAAGGGTGAAAATGGTTGAGGTAGCACTGATATGAAAGTGCGTAATCACCAGATAAGACTTCTGAAGGCGGGGGAGGTATTAAGCGAAGGGGTTGATAACACTGATATTGTACTTTTGTGAAATTCTAACATTTCTGTTTGTTTCTGCTATTAGGCAAAATAAACCTGGGGTTAGACGTGTGCAATTTTTGGGTGCTTCTGATCAGTCAAGCAGACGCATTCTCAGAGAAAGCGGGTCATTGCGGGGTGCCATGTGAACGTTTCCTGCACGGCACTCAATGCTAGTGACGTGCGTGAGGACGTGTGTTCTACAACCTGCGAGAAGCGACCCGCAGAGTAATCACTGTGGGACACTTGATGCTGCACATTCTCAAATGATTCGATGTGGTTTTAATAGCCTGGTTGATATGTTTTGCCTTTTTTGTCTAAAGGACTTTGGAGAAAGCAACTGGAAAGGGTTGTGGATTATGACATAATAGGAAACAAACAGCTGCGTGAAACAGCACTTGAATGCCAAAATGCTGCGAAATGGTTTTATTATTGGTGAAATGCAATGAGAGATGGATTTATGAAGACAAAGGGCCTCATTACGAGAGTGGCAGAATGGGTTAACGGGTGCTGCAAAAGGATGCGGACCCGTTAACACCATTCCGCCACATTACGAGGTCCCCTTGCGGGACCCGCTCTGCACGTCTGGTAAAACCAGACGTGCAGAGCGGGTCCCGCGAGGGGAAGAGGGAGCTAACAACGAGCCGGTCGTAAATGGCCCGTTGTTAGCTCCCTCCGCCATTCCCATTCAGCCCTATGGGGGCTGAAATGGGAATGGGGAAGATCCAGGCCCGGGTTCCTGGAGGGAGGAATTACCGGGCCCTCCGAACTCGGAATGGCCCGGTAATTCCCCATTCTGGGAACCCGGACCCGGCCACGATTTTGGCGGCAGCCATGCCGCCAATAGCGGCATGGATACCGCCAAAATCGTAATGAGGCCCAAAATGTTTTGCTCTTCCAACTCAGCTGCTTTAACCAGAGTTGTGATTTTTAGACAATTACTACGTTGCACGTAGCCAGGAGAATGATTTATGAATTGTGGGGGCAGCGGGGTTGTGCGAGCAGGAGCGTTAAATGCTTTGAGATAATGTGAGTGCGCACACAAGCTATCTGTGCGTATGTTAAAGCTTTGCTTTGAAGAAATGCTTCCAAGAGTATGCGTTCTAATTGGAGATGGTAAAATTTAGCTACGAGGATATTTTGTGCAGCCTTAAGGCAGATAAATGAAACCATGATGGACTTTATACACATTTTATGACACGGTTTTGTTGAACCAGCAAGTTTAATTTTTCGTGGGGACAGCTGTCTCCAGCACACTTATACAAAGAGTTACATTTACCTGCAAATGTTTAGATTAAGCCATTTGATTTTGAGTGTTAGAGCAATAATTTGAGTTTTGATGCATATTAGTAGAACTGTTTTTTTAAAACCTGGTGCCCATGTGTTAATCTTGTTCATGAAATTAGATGGTTTTGGTTGTGTGCCACTAACATGGGGGAAGTGTCTACCCACACAGCCCATAGTCACGCGTGTAGGCCCTGGGAACAGGGGGGTGGGTAGGCCCTCTGAGTCGAAGGATGCAAGGTTTAGAGCTGGTGACCGTGCATAAATGCAATAGCGCATTTTTGAATAACCAACACCAGATTGCCCTGTTTTAATCACATGCTGCTTATTAACAAGATCAGTTAGAAGATCATTTTTAGGTATTTTGGGTAGGCCAGGTGATGGCTAGAGTATATGTCACTATTCACGTTGTATACATTTTTTGTTTAGGTGGGTCTATATTAACCTTGCATGCTACCATGACTAACAGCTAGAAAACAGTTTGCTTATACCTCTTGTATAGCTCCATGATCTTTAAGTACCTCTGGTATCACTGCATGACATGCTAAGAAGATAGACATAGGCCAGCATTGTCGCCCACACTTTGAAAAGGGGTGGAATGTAGTGGAACGGAAGGTGCAATTTTGCTGGTGCAGTAGCCTTCTGAGCTAACCATATCACATATTAGATCCTTAGAGGGCTGCATTAACAGCTAAGACTAATGGCTTATTTAAAGTATGTGCTGAATGCTGAAACAGATCTTTATGGATGAATTAGAAATGTGTTGTGTTAGTAGCGCCTATATTAGTAGCATAAGGTGCTACATTGAATGTGCAGGCCTCAAAGGGGTGGAAGATTACATTGTGCATAGTAAGGCAGGGCAGAAGCCCAAGTTTAGTAGCTAACAGATACCTGTATTTGAGTGTTTGAAGCATTAGCACACTAGGTAGCAAAGTGCAGGGCCGGGAAAGCGTGCCCACTAGGGGTTAATGGCAATGCATATTACTTCAAGCTTCTCTTGGAATATTCTTTCCTTACAACCGTGACGCTGCCAGCCTTGGTAAACAGGCCCTCTTTTGCATGAGAAGGAATGGTACGGCCTTGTACGCACTGATAACAAACATTCCTGAATTTGCAGATGGGCGCTGGGGGAAGGAGCATTTTGGAGTGAGAGCAAGTTGGGTTTTTTCCATAGGTAAACATGTTTGCACTGACCAATGGTCTAGAATGTTGCGTCACACTGACTGACCAATGGTCTAGAATGTTGCGTCACACTGACTGACGACACGAAAGGTACAAGAATGCATGCACACATGACTCAGTGGGGGATTCTTCCGTGGACTTGCTTTGAGCAAGTGACCAGAGCGTGGTGATGCCCCAGGTGGCTCCTTGTGGCACTGTCATCTACAGAGCTGACTGAAGAATGCTGAGCAGCAGTTCGTTTTAGATGCCCTGGGTCCCTCAGTGCTAATAATAGCATACAAAGAACGTAAGACTGTGGGCCTCATTACACGGTAGGCGGAGAACCATGGCGCTATTAGCGCCATGGTTCATGCCAGTAAAATACCGGCACCGCCTTGGTGGAAAGGGGAATTACCGCCCCATTCCAAGGTTGGCGGGGCGGTAATTCCCCCTTCCACCATTGCCCTTCCCCATTCCCATTTTTGCCCCATAGGGCTCTATGGGAATGGGGAAGGCACTAATTACGGTACCGCAAATTGCGGTACCGTAATTAGCTCCACTGGTCCCTTAGCGGTTTGGTTTTTAACGCCTGCAAAAAGCAGGCGTTAAATTCCCCAACCCGCAAAGGGACCTCGTAGTAAGGCGGTAAGGATTTACCGGTACCGGTAAAATACCGGTACCGGTAAACCCTTACCGCCTACCGTGTAATGAGGCCCTTTTCTAATGATGTGTGATTTCTCTAACTTGAATTCCATTATTTCCAAATTACTGCTACAGTTACTGTTCTGTTATATTGTACTTTATGTCTAATGAATGCTACATTTATGCTGAAGGTGTTATATCTCCAGTGGTGAGTTCATGGCCGTCGCATGGGGAACCTGTATGGGGTGTGATAGGTGTTACTGCAAAATGGGCTGGTCCCAGGGGGTGCAAATACCCTTTTCAATACAATCAGGCACCGCAATTAGGCTTAACCTTATGATTGTCTGGGGGAACCTGAATGTTGTTAATCAATAGTAAAACCGGTCCTTCACAGCACAGGACCAGGCCCAGGCCCAATGAGGCTTCACCTTATGATGGTCTGGGGGAACCTGAATGTTGGAAATCAATAGTAAGACCGGTCCTTCACAGCCCAAGACCAGGCCAAGGCACCTCAATGAGGCGTCACCTTATGGTGGCCTGGGGGAACCTAAATGTTGGTAATCAGTAGTAAGACCAGTCCTTCACAGCCCAAGACCAGGCCAAGGCACCTCAATGAGGAGTCACCTTATGGTGGTCTGGGGGAACCTAAATGTTGGTAATCAGTAGTAAGACCGGTCCTTCACAGCACATGACCTTGCCCAGGCCCCTCAATGAGGCTTCACCTTATGATGGTCTGGGGGAACCTGAATGTTGGAAATCAATAGTAAAACCGGTCCTTCACAGCACAGGACCAGGCCCAGGCCCAGGCCCAATGAGGCTTCACCTTATGATGGTCTGGGGGAACCCGAATGTTGGTAATCAATAGTAAGACCGGTCCTTCACAGCACAGGACCAGGCCCAGGCCCAATGAGGCTTCACCTTATGATGGTCTGGGGGAACCTGAATGTTGGAAATCAATAGTAAGACCGGTCCTTCACAGCCCAAGACCAGGCCAAGGCACCTCAATGAGGCGTCACCTTATGGTGGTCTGGGGAACCTAAATGTTGGTAATCAGTAGTAAGACCGGTCCTTCACAGCACATGACCTTGCCCAGGCCCCTCAATGAGGCGTCACCTTATGGTGGTCTGGGGAACCTAAATGTTGGTAATCAGTAGTAAGACCGGTCCTTCACAGCACATGACCTTGCCCAGGCCCCTCAATGAGGCGTCACCTTATGGTGGTCTGGGGGAACCTAAATGTTGGTAATCAGTAGTAAGACCGGTCCTTCACAGCACATGACCTTGCCCAGGCCCCTCAATGAGGCTTCACCTTATGATGGTCTGGGGGAACCTGAATGTTGGTAATCAATAGTAAGACTGAAGGCCGGTCCTTCACCGCACAGACGGGAGCAGGTTCTCTCATCTTAGCACTTCACACAGAGCATATAATAAAATTCACTTTTCGTGTGGATAATGTGCAGACTAACAGGATTAATGCCCAAAGAATTGCTGATTATACACTATTAACTGACCTCCCTGGGTTCCAAATAGACCATGAGGAAAATAATGAAGAGTGAACTATCTGCAACCAGTGGTGCAGGAACAGAGAGATAAATGAACTTTCCTTAGACTCAAGCGATGGGTAGAGAGATATTCACAGGGCCTTGTATATAATCAGTATCACCCTGGCTCAAAACACTCACAGCAGATGTTCATGTCTTGTGATTAATAGAAGGTGTGATGCAATGTGTGCTGTGCCCAGAGTTCAAGAAGGACAAACTCAAATTAAGGTTGGATCAAATTAATGTGAGAAGCGCAACAACAGCACAACATTGTAAATAATCTCACCAACCTAAACCTTTGCGGGTTGAATGTGGGCAAGGGTATTTGGAAAATCAGTCTTGATTACGTAAATATTGTAATATATTTTACCTCATTTAGGTGTAAACAAGGTGGAACGAAGCACGCCGGGGTCAGAGATTTGATCATCCATGTGGATATTTTAGAATTGTGAGGTGCCAGAAGGTTTTGGAATAAAGCACGCCGAGGTCAGCTATTTGATAATCCATGTGGATATTTTAGAATTGTGAGGTGCCAGAAGGTTTTGGAACAAATCACGCTCAGGTCAGATATTTGATAATCCATGTGGATATTTTAGAATTGTGAGGTGCCAGAAGGTTTTGGAACAAATCACGCTCAGGTGAGTTATTTGATAATCCATGTGGATATTTTAGAATTATGAGGTGCCAGAGGTTTTGGAACGAAGCACGCTGAGGTCAGCTATTTAATAATAGCTAACTCTCAAATTTAGGTGTGTTTTCTTCTGTTTTTGAAAATTGCTTTGTGATAGTATTTATATCTAAGCGCCATTCGTCTTGCCCTATTGTCAACTTGTTTTGTCTGCTCTGGCTGTCTTGTCTGCTTGCACTCTGCCTTGTGTCCTTCCCTAGTGTCCTCCCCTTCCCACTCCCTTCCTCATACCTACTCTATGGTGCTCTCTGTCCCTCCCATCTTTTCTAACTGCTTCTCTATCGACCATCCCGCTCTCCTCTCTAAATCTGGTAGGAAGAAGTTTAAAAAGGACATCCTGGTCTCCAACCTAGGCCTCCCTACCAGTGCCTCCTCTAGGCAAACCATCACTGATATCCTCTTTGTCATTCCCTCGCCAGACCTATGGACTCTCCATATGGTCGCTGTGCTCTCTCCCTTCTCGTCATCTCCCATTAATGGTGGCACCCGGTGGAAGACCCCTCTTGGCCTCCTTCCACCTCTCTAAGGTCATCATTAATGTTTACTTGAATGGTACCATCTAAGGCCCTCAGGCCAATCTTCTCCACTTCGATAGACGCTTCCCGCGCCTCATCAATTTCTTTTCCTCTCCTGCTGTCCCCTCTTCCATCTTCACAGCTTCCTCGCCTCCACCTGCTGTCTCCTCCTTGGCTACCTTGACCTCTCCTCTTTCCTCTTCTGCCCCCCCTCGGGCGTCTTCTACACCTCCGCAGGGCATACCTCTGATTTGTACCCCTCCCTGGTAGTAGTCTTTCAAGGACGGCAACCTTCTCCACATTGCCACTCTCAACTCTCGCGCTGCTATTAATCTGTTACGCTCGCATGGTCTCTGTGGAGGTGTTGGGGCACGGTTGCAGCCCTCCCAGGGGTGAGGTCGCTCGAGTCTGACTTCGCCCTTTTTGCTTCTGTGGTGACTGGTGGTAATAGATGATGCTGCTCAGGACTGCTCTTGCGTGGAGAATAGGGGGCGTGAGTATGCCAGCTTGTGCACCTGATCCCCTTCCAGACCCCTTCTCCCAAACCGTGGTACCCGTGGGATGCCCTGTCCCTGGAAAGCTCACCTGTTGATTAGTTTTGGTGAACACTCCGTCCTGCTGCTTCTGGCAGGGGCGCTTGTATGATCTGGACCGAGTTCCTTCACTGGTCCCTTGCATGTGGTAGTCCAGTCCTACTGCGACTAAGCCACTATACTTCAGGTAAGTGTTCCTGTTTGCCTTTGTCTTTCCTCGTCTGTTTTTGTTTTATTGTAAAGTTTGTTGCCTTGTATTTCTGTCCGTTCCACTTTTGATGTTTGCTCTTTTGCTTTCTTCCCTTGCAGGTGATGTTGCCGGCACAGCAGAAGCTGCAGAGCTCGAGGCGACAGCCGGAGGGAATGAGGAACGAAGCATCAGCGGTACAGTTACTGGTAAGTTAACTAGGGGCTCACGGGGTTCAAATGCGGCACGGCCCTAGGACGGATGTACTAACCTTGTCTTTCTTCTTCTTCACAGGGTCCAAGTTCGTGGATATGGAGTGCGGTGCTGCAGCGTCGGGATCAAGATCACTGGATATCAGGAGATAAGTCTGCAGATGAAGCGATGAAGCACCCATTTCCTGGAGGTGAGTATGCAGGAGAACGCCTGGTTTCAAAGGTAAGTAAACTGGTCCAAGCAGCAGTGAGCGTCACGTTGCATGCGAGTGCACAGTAACACGAAGCACCAGCCTTAAGGATAGAGCAGCTTATATAACTGAGCTTCTGAAGCCACGCCCACCAGGTTCAGCCTGCCTGCCACACCCTGCCACACCCGATGAGTCAGCACGTGAAGACCATGCCTAGGGAGTCACACCCGATGAGTCAGCACATGAGGATGTTCTCTGGAATAAAGGCTTTCAGCTCCTGGAAAGTTCTTGTAAAATAAAAGCACTCCTGCACTGAAATAAAATGGTCCTGCCCACATCTCTGTATGACCCTGGCGCGTAAGGCACCAGGACTGAGTACAGCCAGGGCCCCTGTGTTTATAGGTCCCAAAGGGGCATAAGTGAGTCAAGTGACCCTGTCTTGATATTGGGCAAATCTTCCTCGGGACCAGCCCTTGGGAGCAAAAATTACCCAATTCAGCCCAAAATACAGGTTCTATTGTGCCGAGCAGTGAACTCATGCTAGTGACAAATGACACCTTCAATAAGTTTTAGTATTTTATTCTAAACAGTGAATTTCAGCAACATCTTGGGATTCAAGTTAGAGAAGATTACAAAGCACAAAACTTAGAGAAATGCAAAATATAGAGAAACATAGAACTTAGAAAAACATAGAGAAACACAGTCTTACGCCCCTTCAATCAGCACTGGTAGACCCTGGCCCTCATAAGCTAGCTTTAACAAGCCCCGCTCAGAGGACAGCGCTTCAGGGTGCCGACAGAGCCACAAATTCCGGACACTTGATCTTGCTCGAACCAAGTCCACAGATCGATCTCCCACCTGAGTCATGTGGGCATGCATTTTTATAATCTCGTGCTGTCAGTCCATGACGCACAGTTCCAGAACTTTCCCTGTGCAAAATATAGGCTTGCTCATGGAAAAACCCAACTCTGTGAATTTCCACTGTGCTCCTTTTCTGTGCCCCTCCCTGCTTGGAGCCCATCTGCGCGAAAGCTCAGGAATGTCTTATCAGTGCCTTCCCAGAGAAAGGAAGATTAGTTTACGAAGCCATGCAGGGCTACAGTTAGAAAGGCAGAATATTCTAAGAGAAGCCGAGATGAATTAACCCCATGTGAGCAAGCTCTAAAAGGCATGCACTCATAGCTTAGTGTTCATAGCACTTAATATTGGCTATCTAAGCGCTATATAGGTGCCATAATGTTCCAAACACTCCAATAATGTCTATTAGCTACAGAGCTGGGGCCTTCGCCCTGCCTGTTTATCTACAATGCATAATGTGACCTACCACCCCTACTAGGCCTGCATATTCCTTGTAGCTCACTACTGCATAATGGAAGTGCTACAACAGACTACTGTCAGCATTTTTGGCACATACTTTGAATAAACTATTGGCTTTCAGCGGCTAATGCTGTCATCTAAAGCCCTGATTGGCAAATTTGCAATTTTGTGTATCACTACACTCCACCCCTATTCAAAGTGTGTGCGACAATGCTGATTAATACCCATCAACATAGTATGTAGTGCAGTGATAAAGACTTTGGGGCTTTGCAAGAGGTTTAAGCAAACTATCTTCTAGCGGTTAGTCAGCGTGGCATGCAAGGTTAGTAAAAACACTACCTAAACAAAAATGTACACAAAGTGAACAGTGACATATACCCTTGCCAAAACCTGGCCTACACAAAAATACCTACACAAAGTGAACATGGACATTTACTCTAGCCAAAACCTGGCCTACACAAAAATACCTAAATAATTATTGTATAACTGATTGTCAGTTAAAAAGCAGCATGCAGTTAGAATGTCAAGGCAATCCGGTGTAGTCTAATCTGCAATGCACTATTGCATTTATATATGGTTACCAATTCTAAACCTGGCAGCCTTTCACTCTAAGGGCCTACCCTCCCCCTGTTCCCAGGGCATTGAAACGTGACTATGGGCTGTGTGATTAGACACTTCCCCCATGTATGTGGAACCCAACCAGAAACCATCTAATTTCATGAGCAAGGTGAACCCATGGGCACCAGGTTGTCAAAATAAAAACAATTCTACTAACTTGCATTAAAGCATGGCATGTGTTATTCATGCAATCAAAATCAAGTGATTTGATCCATATGTTTGCTGGTAACTGTAGCTCTGTGTGCCAGTGTGTTGAGGAAGGTCGCCCCCACTCAGTTAAAAGCCAACACCTGCTGATTAAACAATGTTTGCCATACAATGCATCGTGTGTATTTAGCAGTCTTGTTGACCTGCCCTATGGCATAAAAAATGTCTTCATACCTAAAATTCTGCCATCTCCAGTGGTTGCCAATACTTGTAGCAGTGTTGGGCGTATCAATGGGCCCCAGTAGGCCAGAAGTTCTATAGCAGAGCTGGCATCAGAACCAATAGTGGCTAGCTTATTGCGCACAGTTTCTATATCAAAAGCGTATTAAGCTCCTGTTACTCCCCGCTGCTCCCGCAATTAATGAATCTAGCTCCCTAGCTACGCGCACTCTGGTGATGGGCCATAGAAATGGACTCCATTTGTAGCAGCTTGGTAGTACTAAGGAAACATTGCCTCGTGATAAATCTATGTCTAAGTGTATCACTGTAATAATAGAGGTGTGCATTACCAGCCTACAATTTAAATGTTGCCTTACTACTGGAAAATCTAACATGTTCACAGTTTCTACCTTGTGTGACTTGGAGAATACCCTTCTCCAAGTGGGATGCCTATCATATACAATATTAGTTTTAGATACAAACACCATACTACCATCCGGCAGTGGCTGTTTCATCACACCATTGTGTGAAATGCATTTAGTCAAATTATAGTCCATAAAATCTTGGCGAGAACACTTGCTGCAGTTCTTGGTCAGAAAAACATAAAACAAACAAATTGTTGGATCCATTCACTGAAACATTTGGGCCTAGGATCTCATAAACACCAGTCATATGAGTCAGTGACAAAAGATGCCCGACAATGTGCCAGGCCAGTACGCTAGCAATTCCATGTGGATACTCATTTGTAGCGCTTTTCCAAAGAATTATTCTAAATGTCTACAATCAAAAGGTGACTCTTTGCATTAGTGTGCTGGAGACAGCTGTTCCCACAAAAACATGAAACTGGTTGGTTTAACAAACACCGCGTCACACTATGGGCCTCATTACACGGAAGGCGGTGAGCCATGGCGCTATTAGCGCCATGGCTCATGCCGGTAAAATACCGGCACCGCCTTGGCGGAAAGGGGATTTACCGCCCCATTCCAAGGTTGGAGGGGCGGTAAATCCCCCTTCCGCCATTGCCCTTCCCCATTCCCATTTCTGCCCCATAGGGCTCTATGGGAATGGGGAAGGCGCTAATTACGGCACCGCAATTTTGCGGTGCCGTAATTAGCTCCGAGGTCCCTTAGCAGGTTGGTTTTTAACGCCTGCAAAAAGCAGGCGTTAAAGCACCAACCCGCTAAGGGACCTCGTAGTAAGGCGGTAATGGTTAACGGTCATCGTTACCATTAACGGTGGCCGTTAACCATTACCGCCTTCCGTGTAATGAGGCCCTATGTGTCATAAAATCAAACATCAAGTCAGTCATGGTTTCATTTTACCCGCCTTAAGGCTGGCTGTAAAAGTATCCAGTGTTTCAAAGGTTACCATCTCAAATTAGAGCTCACACACTTGGCAGCATTACTTCCAATTAAGAACCTTAACCTACGCACAGCTGACTTTGGTGTGCGCACTCATTTTATCTCAAAATAAATTACGCTCCTGCTTGCATAATCCTGCTGCCCCAACAATTCATAAATCATTTTCCTGGCTACGCGCAACGTAGTAGTTTTAGAAAAGGCAAAACATCTCTGGTTAAAGCAATTCAGTTGGAAGAGCAAAACATTTCGTTTTTTCAGATTCATCTCAAAAAGTGCATTTAAAAACCATTTTTCAATGTGTTAGCATTCAAGTGCTGTGTTACACAGCTGTTTGTGGTGCATGATGTCACAGTCCACAACCCATTGTCCACAGTCCTTTAAACAAGAAAGGCAAAACATATCAACCAAGTTATTTCCAGCAACTGAATCATTTGAATGTGCAGCATCAAATGTTTGATAACTAGCCAAGTCTGCACCGTGCCAGTTCAGCAAAGTTATTACTCTGTTGGACACCTTTAGCAGGTTGCAGAACAGATGTCCTCATACGTCATGCATGTTAGCAGCATTGAGTGCGGTGCAGGACAGGTTCAAAGTTCACATATCATCTCTCAGTGACTCGCTTTCTCTGAGAATGCGTCTGCTTGACTGATCAGTGTCACCCGCAAATTGCACACATCTACCCCAATCATGGCACACAACTGTCTTGGTTTTTTGCCTAGGCAAAATACAAACAGAAATGTTAGGATTTCATCAAAAGTACAATGTCATTGTTCTTCACGTTAGGATGTCATCAGAACTACAATATCAGCGTTATCCACCCCTTCCCTTAACACCACCCCCACCTTCAGAAGTCTCATCAGGTAACTACACACTTTATCATTGCTACCACAATTATTGGTCACCCTTCTGCATGTTACTGGGGGCTTATTTGCACTCAACCATACGGGGTGTAACTGCCTAATCACAAACTCATTTGTGCAATGCGATCATAGTTGGTCAATGGTACTTCAGACTGATCTGTGATTTTACAAAAGCCATATAATAAGTACCCAGGTCGCACTTCTCAATGGATCAATGCTTTTCTTTGTCACCAGAGCGATCATGAATGCCAGGTGCCAACTTGCTTCCAGTGTTTCATGATCTTGATTCAGGTTGCCCTGCTGGCATCACTCCATTTTTCAAAGGTAAAGTCTTTCAGTCCCATACCGCCTGCAGTTGCACAAGCAGCTTTGTTTATTTTTCTCCATACAGCTAGTGTCTTTCAAGCCTCTGGTTTTCCACTTGTCATTTTCCCAAAGGGCGTCTGCTGATTTCTTGGGCCACCCCTTTGAGCGCGATAGTCTAAGTCAGTTTCTTTATTTGCTTCAACAAATCATTCATTCTTGAACTAAGCCGTGAGGCTTCTGGATCATGGCTAATGTGCAGTGTTCATGTTATACTCCAAAGCCCCGCTCTGCATGTTGTCTCTTGCAAAACGGCTACCTCTGTCAGTTTTGCTTCCATCTGGAACACCATAATGTCTTTGTCAGTTACTCCAGCCCTGGCAATGTAGCTTGCATTTTTGCCAGCTGTGTATTTTCACTTCTCAAAGCGCCTAGAGGTTTCTTCTCCAGTGCACAGCGCTTTACTTCAGTTCACATCACATGGAGCACTGGGATGCAGCTTGCACGGCAATGTCGCTTTACTTCACTTCACATCACATCACATGGCGCATGGGGATGCAGCTTGCACGGCAATGTCTCTTGAAATGGGCAGCTGTCTTTTCTTAGCCCATTCACAGATGCACAGGTTCCCCAAATGTTCAGATGCGATGTGCCCATTCTGCCATTCTGCATGTAGCATTTGTTTTCCTTCCAGTGTTGATACTGGGCTAATTCTTTATTTCTGATCAGCTCTGTTATTGCATGCCGGTGTCAGCATGCGTACATCATCATGTGTACGGTAGATTGCACTCTTTTTCAATTTCTCACTCACAGCAATTTTTGCCTTCAGTTCTGCTTCAGCATTCTGTCTTTGCACCCCCCTCCTCAGTTTTTGCTCACACTGACTGTGTCTCTCACAGGGGATGGAATGCAGGAATGTCATTGGCCCTCATTCTGACTCAGGCGTTAAGGGGTTTACGGCGCCGTAAACGGCGCCGACCCTTAACGCCTGATTACAAGGTTCCCTTTGCGGGATGGCTTTTAACGGCTGCTTTTTTGCAGCCGTTAAAATCCATGCCGCAAAGGGACCTTGGCAATAATTACGGCACTGTTATTTACGGTGCCGTAATTATCGCCTTTCCCCATTCCCATTATGCCCTATGGGGCGAAAATGGGAATGGGGAAGGGTAAAATGGGAAATGGGGATTTACCGCCCCACTCACCTTGGAATGGGGCGTTAAATCCGCCAACCACCATGGCGTAAACGTAGTTTACGCCATGGTGGAAAGGGTACGACCCAGGTGGTAACTTACCACCTGGGTCGTAATGAGGGCCATTGTTTATCTTTCATGTGCACATGGCAGTGCCATGAGCACGCAGCAAACTTATCTCTTTGCCTATAACTCATAAACTGGGGCGGCTTCAATGCAAGGCACTCGTTTCAGACAGTTCACCCAGATTAACTATTTCCTGCACTGCTTCCAGCAACTCAGAAAAGCTCCCATATCTGCCAGCTTCTGTAAACACCATTTCACTGAACAGGAGCGCAGTATTCTGCTTTTCTGCCTTCCTCCAACAGTTTTTTTTTTCTCGCGCACCTCGCCCAAGACAGTGCAAGTTATCTTCAAGGCACAAGCTCTACACAGCAAGACTCTTATTTTCAAAAGAGGCACTTTTTCTTGTCATCAGATTCTACTCCATGGGCCTCATTACGACCCAGGCGGTAAGTTACCACCTGGGCCGTGACTTTACCACCATGGCGTAAACTACGTTTACGCCATGGTGGTAGGCGGACTTACCGCCCCATTTCAACCTTGGCGGGGCGGTAAATCCCCATTTTCCCATTTTCCCTTCCCCATTCCCATTTTGCCCCATAGGGCATAATGGGAGTGGGGAAGGCGTTAATTACGCCACCGTAAATTACGGTGGCGTAATTAACTCCATGGTCCCTTAGCGCCATGGATTTTAACACCTGCTAAAAGCAGGTGTTAAATCCGCCATGGCGCTAAGGGACCTCGTACTCAGGCGGTAAGGGTCGGCGCTGTTTTTGCCGCCGTAAAACCCTTACCGCCTGAGTCGTAATGAGGCCCCATGTAATTTAGCAAAATGTCAAAGCGTCTTTTAGCCTGTTTTGAACTGATCAATGTTCCATTTAAAGGCATACATTTTTTTTTTCCTCATAACCTTGTAGTTTGGCTTCACAAACTCACTCCAATGCAATGTGCGATCTTTCAAAAGAACCCGCAACCCACTAAATCTTTGTGCTGTCTTATCACACACAGATTTTTCATTCTGTTGTACCATTGCCAGAATATAACCACTTATTTCAGTGCATTTAAAACATGCCATGTGTAGTGCAGCTCCCTGCACATTTTTTTTTTCCTGCAAGAGCAACCCACACTCTATATTGCTTGTGGGCTGTTAATGTGTCAACAACATTTTTCACCATGTATCACAGTCAACAGGTCACTATTTCCAAAACATACATCACTTATAACGCAACAGTACAAATCCATGGCATAGCGTGGGAACAGTTACATACTCCAGGGGCAATTTAGGGGCAATTTAGAAAAATATAAATTGTCTTTTCCCCCCAAACCATTGCAAACTGATTCTGCAATTCCAAATCAATACACAAAAATCGAAAATCCAAATACCATTCACTCACTTTCTTTTTTAAGTGAGTCTCTCACCCATTGTAAGCATGGCACAGCTAAAATGCAATGTAGCCATTTTAGTGTGTTTCCTTTAAACAGAATGCACCACCAGCACATGGAATTTACAGTTGCCCAAAAAACAAACCCTTTAGGCTCTCAACACAGATGTTACTCTTTCTCCTAAACACGGCTCATTCCCACGTTATCTTCAGGAATGTCAACACTTCAAAAGCATACATTTAAAAAAGCGAACCTTCACCTCTGTACATTACAGCCCCCCACTCGCTAGCACACTGGGGCTGAGTCAATGGTTGAATTACTATTCACAATTTACATGTCAAATCCTTGCAACTATTTTCCTGCCCTCATGACAGAATAGAGTTGAGAACTCAGTCTCACTTTGCATTTCAAATTACAACTTTAAACTGGGGAAACCGCATGATAAAATTCTTTCCTAATTGAACATAAATCTTTCTTGACCATTCATCGGAGCGCTTTAAACATAGCCATTTCCCGCTTGTTTATCGCCATGTGCTCCCTGGCACCATTCCCAAACAATAAGTCAGTCACGACTGATTTACTGAAGGGAGTCTTAACCACACAAGCTATCGGCCACGGCAAGCCGACACAACGTTGCTGTCTTTTGTGTCTCAGAGCTGCAGTGAGACCACCAAGGAAATGCAACAGCCTGCTCATCACTCTGCACTGTGTTCTCTCACACAATTTGTCATTTCACAGCAAGGCACTGCTCTGCACAAATCCCCATGTTGCCACCAAATGTCTTGATATTGGCCAAATCTTCCTCGGGACCGGCCCTTGGGAGCAAAAATTACCCAATTCAGCCCAAAATACAGGTTCTATTGTGCCGAGCAGTGAACTCATGCTAGTGACAAATGACACCTTCAATAAGTTTTAGTATTTTATTCTAAACAGTGAATTTCAGCAACATCTTGGGATTCAGGTTAGAGAAGATTACAAACACAAAACTTAGAGAAATGCAAAATAGAGAGAAACATAGAACTTAAAAAAACATAGAGAAACACAGTCTTATGCCCCTTCAATCAGCACTGGGAGACCCTGGCCCTCATAAGCTAGCTGTAACAAGCCCCGCTCAGAGGACAGCGCTGCAGGGTGCCGACAGAGCCACAAATTCCGGACACTTGATCTTGCTCGAACCAAGTCCACAGATCGATCTCCCACCTGAGTCATGTGGGCATGCATTTTTATAATCTCGTGCTGTCAGTCCATGACGAACAGTTCCAGAACTTTCCCTGTGCAAAATATAGGCTTGCTCATGGAAAAACCCAACTCTGTGAATTTCCACTGTGCTCCTTTTCTGTGCCCCTCCCTACTTGGAGCCCATCTGCGCGAAAGCTCAGGAATGTCTTATCAGTGCCTTCCCAGAGAAAGGAAGATTAGTTTACGAAGCCATGCAGGGCTACAGTTAGAAAGGCAGAATATTAAGAGAAGCCAAGATGAATTAACCCCATGTGAGCAAGCTCTAAAAGGCATGCACTCATAGCTTAGTGTTCATAGCACTTAATATTGGCTATCTAAGCGCTATATAGGTGCCATAATGTTCCAAACACTCCAATAATGTCTATTAGCTACAGAGCTGGGGCCTTCGCCCTGCCTGTTTATCTACAATGCATAATGTGACCTACCACCCCTACTAGGCCTGCATATTCCTTGTAGCTCACTACTGCATAATGGAAGTGCTACAACAGACTACTGTCAGCATTTTTGGCACACACTTTGAATAAACTATTGGCTTTCAGCGGCTAATGCTGTCATCTAAAGCCCTGATTGGCAAATTTGCAATTTTGTGTATCACTACAGACCCATTGCCCCCATCACTAGATGGTGTGGGTTTTGTGTTCTGGGGCATGTGACCATGACAGCACTCCCCCTCAAGGCCCCCCTCATAGGTGATTTTCCCCCCTGGCCCTGGTTTTGGGGGGTTATTGCGGTGTAACTGCCTGATTAATCGTGGAGCGTGGACATGCTCACTGGGTTTCCAAGTCCGATCTTGGGGTCCATAACCTTTCCAGTCTATAAGGTAGTATAACTTTGACTGGACCATTTTAGAGTCCATATTCTGTTTCTCCTTCAACTATTTCAGGATCCGGTGGAGTATCGATCCGCGTACCTGGTCTCAATGGTTTTAGGAGGGAGACATGAAACACCGGGTGGATCCTCATGTGGGCCAGTAATTCTAATTTCATTGCTGCAGGGTTGATCACAGCCTTGATAGTGTAGGGTCCCAGATATCTGGGACAGAACGCCTGTGCTCCTTTCAAGGGGAAGTTTTTGGATGCCAACCAAACCTTTTCTCCGACTTGGTAGTCGGGGGCTTCTCTTCGATGTCGATCTGCAAACTGCTTCGGTTTCTCTTTGGCTCTGGCAAGATGTTCTGCTGCTTCCTTAAAAACCTGGGTGATGGTTTTGTGTAAGGTCGTTACAGCGGGCATTTCTAATGATTTGAGTGGGTCGAAAACGGATGTCCGTGGATGTCAACCGTACACTATGTAGAATGGGCTTTGTCCCGTACTGGTGTGAATGGAGTTGTAATATGCGTATTCTGCTAACCAAAGTATGTCCTTCCAGGTATCCTCAGTTTGTTGCAGCATTCACCTTATGCATTGCTCGAGGGTCTGGGTAGTCCATTCCGTCTTGCCATTGGTTTGGGGGTGATGGCTTGTAGATAACCGGAGGTCGATTTTGGCACTTTTACATCACCTTTTCCAGAACGCAGAGACAAACTGAGTTCCACGGTCTGATGTCAATATTGATGGGAACACGTGTAGCCGGACAATCTGTTCCAAAAACACGGTAGCCAGAGTAGAAGTAGTTGGGAGACCTTTCAGGGGAATAAAGTGGGCCATTTTGGAAAACAGATCTACGACAACTAAGATGGTATTGTATCTGTTATAGGAGGGAGGGTCTGTAATCAAATCCATTGACATCATATGCCAAGGTGCTGGGGGTACTTCTAAAGGATGTAGCAGACCTGCAGGACTTTGTTTTTGGGACTTGTGTTGTGCACAGGTGCCACAGGTTGCGATGAACTGGACAATGGGCCTCATTACGACCCAGGCGTTAAGGGTTAACGCCGTTGTTAACCCTTAACGCCTATTCTGATTTTAACGGCTGCTTTTAGCAGCCGTTAAAATCCATGGCGCTAACCTGCCATGATGCTAATTACGCCACCGTCATTTACGGTGGCGTAATTAGCGCCTTCCCCACTCCCATTATGCCCTATGGGGCAAAAATGGGAATGGGGAAGGGAAAATGGGAAATGGGGATTTACCGCCCCACTCACCTTGGAATGGGGCGGTAAATCCGCCATCCACCATGGTGTAAACTTAGTTTACACCATGGTGGTAAAGTTGGCGCAATTAGCGCCTGGGTTGTAATGACCCCCAATGTCCTTTTGCCAAGTTGGCCACCAGTAATTTATTTTTATTTTAGCTTGGGTTTTGGCTATTCCCGGATACCCTTCTACTAATGAATCATGATAGTTTGCGATGATTTGATTCTGTAATTTCTTATCCGGGTTGTACAATCATCCTTGGTAGTATGGTAGGTTGTCCACGATCATATACTGGTCTCCCTTCCCTAGCCATTCCTGTTGCGCTGGTGGACTCATCAAGTGTTGCAGGTCAGATTTTAAGTTGTCTAGAATGGTGGTTGCGGCAATCATGCCTTGGATTCATACTTCAGGGATGATGGTCACGGGGACTGGTGTAGTGAATGCCTCTTCTCCCTCACTCATGCGAGACAGGGCGTCCCCTTTTCCATTGCTTACTCCAGGTCTATAGGTGATGACAAAGTCGTATTCCGCAAAGAAGAGAGCCCAGCAGAGTTGGCGTAATGATTGCGCTTTAGCGGTCTTCAGATATTGTAGATTGCGATGATCAGTGACGACGGTGACTGTGGGCCTCATTACGACCCAGGCGGTAAGTTACCGCCTGGGCCGTGACTTTACCACCATGGCGTAAACTACGTTTACACCATGGTGGTTGGCGGACTTACCGCCCCATTCCGACCTTGGCGGGGCGGTAAGTCCCCAATCCCCATTTACCCTTCCCCATTCCCATTTTTGCCCCATAGGGCATAATGAGAGTGGGGAAGGCGTTAATTACGCCACCGTAAATTACGGTGGCGTAATTAACTCCATGGTCCCTTAGCGCCATGGATTTTAACACCTGCTAAAAGCAGGTGTTAAAAGCGCCATGGTGCTAAGGGACCTCGTAATTGGCGGTAAGGGGTCGGCGCAGCTAACGCTGGCGTTAACCCCTTACCGCCAGGGTCGTAATGAGGCCCTGTATGTCTAGCTCCAAGAAGATAATGGCCCTCATTACGAGTGCGGCGGTAAGGGGTTAACAGCACCGGTAATATAGGGGCTCGAATGGGAATGGGGAATGGTTTTCAGAATGGGGATTTACCGGGTCCTCCAAGGTTGGAATGACCAGGTAAGTACCCATTCCGAGAACCCGGACCCGACATTGGAGGCAGCCATGGTGCTAATAGCACCATGGCTGCCTCCAAAGTCGTAATGAGGCCCAATGTCTACAGGCTTTGAACGCTGCCTTAATTGCTAGCAGTTCTTTATCAGTGATTGCATAATTCAATTCAGGGGCAAAAAACCTGCGAGACCAGAATGCCACGGGATGCAACGGACCTGTTTCTCTGGGTCTCGTTGTGACAGGACTGCTCCCATTGCTATGTTGGAAGCATCAGTTACGACCAGGTATGGTATGTCTGGTCTAGGGTGCCGTAGAATTAATGCTATGGTAAATGCTTGTTTTAGCTCCTGGAAGGCTTTCTCTGCCTCTGCGGACCAATTAAATTGTTTATTTATCCGTAGTAAAGAGGTGATTGGGTGGATGATCTGGGAGAACCCAGGAATGAACCGGCGATAAAAGTTTGCGAACCTAAGTACACGCTGTACTCCCTTTATGGATGACAGTGAGGTCCAGTTAAGGATAGCGTCTACCTTGCGTGTGTCAATGCGTACACCCCGTGGTGTGAGAATAAAGCTGAGGAATTCTACCTCTGTCACATGAAAGAAGCGTTTCTCCAATTTGGCATATAGCCGGTGATGCCGCAGTTTCTCCAAAACTGCCCGGACATGGTTGACGTGGTCCTCCTTGGTGGTTGAATAGATAAGAATGTCATCAATATAGACAAGAGCGCAGACGTCCAACAGTTTGCGGAGCATGTCATTCATGAAAAATTGAAACGCCGCCGGGGCATTATATAGTCCAAAGGGCATGACCTGATATTCATAAAGGCCATATTTCGTGCTGTCTTCCACTCATCTCCTTTTTTTACTCTTACTAGATGGTAGACCCCTCGTAAGTCTAGTTTTGTAAGTCTAGTTTTGTATATATCTGAGTGTTTTTGACTTGATCCAAGATCTCGGGGATAAGCGATAACGGGTATTGTTTTTTTACAGTGATCTCGTTAAGTGCTCTGTAGTCAATGCAAGTTCTCAGGTCTCCCTCCTTTTTAGGCACAAAAAAGAGGGGCAAGTGTTGGGCAGAAACCTGTGCAGTTCCCTTAGGGACCACTGCAAAAGGTTTAGGACTACAGGTGGTTGGCAGTAAACCCAATTGGTAGCAGTCTGTACCCCCAGATTTACCTGGTAGCTGTGGCTGAGCAGTCAGACTTCTCTGAAGATGAGTTAGGCAGTATATAGAATATACACAATAGGTACAGAGATACAGTAGCACAAGCAAACACTGACCAGAGCTTTGGTGTAAAAGTATATAATTATGTATTTAAAGACACACTTGTAATTTACACTAGCACAAAAAGAGGTAAGTAAAGTCAAAACACACAGGGCCTCATTACGAGTCGGCCGTGCCGGAATCCGGTGGTTCCGTGACGACGGTTACTCCACTTCCGCGACCGCAAGGTTACGGAAATAAGGGCCGATTACGGCACTTGGGTCGCGCGCAACACACCGAGGTGGAAACGGAGTCACCGCCGTCATGTAAACACCCACGCACATGGACTTTACGCCACAGAAAACGGTGCTAAACCCGTGTCCGCCCCCGCCGACACGGAAACACTGGAAGCGGAAACAGCATGACCGCGGGAAAAAAACGGAAACAGAGAGGCGGCCATTATACAAAGCACAATCCACTGCCATCCTCAGACACCACAGGTCAGATTACCTCCCTGAGACTGACAACTCATCGAATGGCATCCAGGATGCCAGCACGCAGACAGCGAAAGCCGCGCTTTAGTGAGGCTGAGCTCACAGTTCTGGTGGACCACATTGTTGAGCATGCGGAAATGCTCTTTAGTGCAGACCAGCGGCGCGCTACTCAGCAATGGTGCAGGGAGGTATGGGCGGAGGCAGCACGCAAGTGCACAGCGGTCGGTGTGACCACACGCTCTGTGAAGGACTGCCATAAGAGGTGGGATGACCTCAGGTTCCGGGTGCGCAACCTCATGACTGCACACCGGCAACACAGCACTGGCACTGGCGGAGGCCCTGCATCCCCTCTCAAGTTGCAACCGTGGGAGGAGTGCTGCAGCAGTGTCATGCACCTCGAGGGCATCCACGGCATAGGAGAGGCAGAGGCAGGAGTGAGCCCACCTGCACATGCTGGTAAGTGCACATAGTACAAAGCCATAAGTGTGAATGGGAGTGACCCAATGGACCCACTCACAATGCCCCCCCCCAACAGTGCAGGAGTGACTCAATGGACCCACTCACAATGCCCCCCCCCAACAGGGCAGGAGTGACCCAATGGACGCACTGACTGGCCAGATGACAAGTAACACATCCCCAAAGCATGAACCCTGGAAATGTACACAGTGCGTGCCTGACTGAAAGGAGACACACACACACCTGAGTGCATCAATAGTCACAAGTGTGTACATGCAAGTGGTCATGGATTATCATGTTGGATGCATGTGATGGACACATCTAGTAACATCACACAACTAACAGCATGCCCTCTGTATCCGCACAGTCGACACAAGTGACAGCGATGGCCAAGAGGCAACGCAGCGGCCACCTGCACGCGCTCAACTCAGCACTTCTGCCCAGGAGGATGATGCTAGCTGCTCCAGCACACAAGGACCGGCTGCTTCAGGCTCACCGGCTACATCAGGCACACCGGCTACATCAAGCACACCGGCTACATCATACGCCGCCATCCCCATGCAGGCACCCACCCTAGCCCCGGATGATGATTCGCAGCCCATCTGCACAGCTGAGGAGGCTGCATCAAGTGATGGAAGTGGCCTGGCCATGCAGGCCGAAGCAGTACAACAGGGAGAGGGGGACAAAATGGATGAGGTGTCACCCATCCATGGCCTACAGTTCAGCCCCGAAGAACTGCACAGCCCCATGCGCTCCCCAACTCCCTCCATGGCTGAGCTCAGTACACACTTGCAGCACTTTGAGCAACAACAGGCCACCCTGACGCAGCTGGTGGAAAGTCAGCTAGAGGAGGCCAGGCTGCAGCGTGAGGAGGCCGTGCATCAGCGGGAGGAGGCCAGGCTGCAGCGTGAGAGCAATGCTACATCGGTGCGGCGGCTCTCCAGGTCGATTGGACGATTTGCGGCCACCATTGTCACCCTGGCACGCCATGTCAGGGAAGGGAATAGTGTGCAATCCAGCATTGCTCAGTCAATGTTGGTAGCCCAGCAGGCGTTTCAAGGGTGCTTGCCCACAGTCCCACCGACAGTCACCTCAGCCAGCACCACCCCATCCAGCTCTGCCACTGCCAGGACGCGGAGGCGTTCTAGTCGGGTGACTGGAGCCGCCAGCAAGGACACGGCACTGCATAAGCGCACCCGCAAATAGTGGCATGTGGGGATGCCAGTCAACATGACATTTGGGGACACCATAGGTGTAGGGGGGTGGGTAAGTTTGGGTGGTGGGGGAGATCCATTAGGGGGTTAGTTGTTTGGGGCCTAGTTGGGGGTGTGTACGTTTGGGTGGTGGGTGGGCACGGGTGTACAGCTTACCTACCCAATGCACTTTCTTACCTGGTTTATCGAAAATACAACACCTTTGAAAAGTACCATAATGAGTGGGCATCTGTCATTTCATATGCAGTACAATTAAATGGTATTTCCGGTCCTAAATTTTTATTGTCTCCACGGGTCGGCCATGTGTTCTTAAACATTAATCGGTCGATCGTAGTAAAATTTGCTATGGACCTGACCCAACCTTTCGTCCACTAAACAAACGATAAATCTCACTTTTACATAAATAGACAATTATCTCCATATGTATGGTTCTCTAGGGCTGCAAAGCACGTGGGCAATATACAAAGATGGAGTGTAGAATTCAAGTTCTCAGGGATGGCTTTACACAGAATGTTGCAAAGTAAGAATGTATGCACGTTCACAGTGAAGGTCAGCTGCTTTGATTTATTGCCCGCGGGCCGGAGTGGCCCACGACTCGCAGTATAAGGTTCTATTGTTTTTTGACCTTGACAGACAGGCCTAAAGACTTCTTTTGAAGGAGGGGTGCAATAACGTAATTGATGATAAGGATGAAATTTCAGAAACGAGACCGATTTTCATGTTTGTTCACTATAAGAAAGATCGTTGGCACAGACGGAGTGGTATTTAGGGACTGCATTACGCCTAGACAATGGAAAATGCAAATCTAATGTAAGTAACCCTTTAGATGATTTTATCCCGGAATATATTAACAATAGCGTAGCGTTAAAGGCCGGTTAAGTTGGACTTGTTCGTTCAATGTTGCATTTTGTACCGCGCACTATCAATGCCGAAGTGGTCCCCTGGCACTCAGGCGGCTCTGAAAAAGGCGGAGGAGAGGGGGTGGGTTAGTGGGAATAAGGTAACATACTCCGTTGCACTATCCTCGCTAGCAAATAGATTCAGGCCCAATAAATGAAATGAATAATTTTAATGAAGATCGGCTGGAGAGACTAATTTTTGTTTTCAATACAGGTACATCCTTCCCTACTGCCAATGCCATCATTTCCAGACCCCGGCTGATGGGTTCTTCAGCTGCCAGGTGCAGCTCCATGTCATCAACTTCATCACCCTGACCATTTTATAGGACGATCAGCAAGGACCAATATGCCCTTACGCGGTACTAGCGGCTAGAAGCAACATACCAACCGTTACGGTGGGGTAGTGCCTCGTTGTTGGAACAGCCTTGCGATTATCAGTGCGACCATAGTGCTTCTTTTATCGTAAACCAACACCCTGTGTACAACAAAGGAACAGCACGTGACTCAAGATGAACTTTTGCGGATCGTGAGCAAAGACAAATGCGAATCGCTGAATATTCTCTAAACATTTGACATCAAATAAATTTCCTTTACCAATTGTACAATCTTGCTGTTTGCTTTTAAACCACAGTTTCATATTCCGAATTGTGGCGCGCTGTGTTGTGAGATGATCTGTGTTGTTTTACGGGTTCTGTGTGAAGTTGCGTAGAAGTCGACTGGGCGCGTTTGGCTACGCAGCCCAGTAACGTCACGGAGAGAGGCGGGGAATATGAATGCTTTGTTGATGTCAGGCTCACGGGCGGGGGATATGATTTAGTGCCGCAAAAGCAGGTCAGCCAGGGTGATGCGGCAAGTGATAGGATTATCACAAAATGCTGGCGCCCAGCAGCCTGATTTATCGTTTGTTTAGTGGACGAAAAGTCAGGTAAGGTCATAGGAAATTTTTCTACGATCGACAGATCCATGCCTGAAAATGCATGGCCGACCCGTAGGGACAATTACAATTTGGTCACGGAAATACCCTTTATTCATTTAGTGGCATCACCATATCCCTGAAATGCTGTGGATGTGCTGTCTCTCAAAAGTAAATGCGAATCAGAGCATCCCGTGCTCGTTGTCCATCTAGTGGACCCCCAGGAGGTGGTTGTGCCATCCCATCCCCATCCCCGTCCCCATCTCCGTCTCCATCACCATCTCCGTCTCCGTCTCCGTCTCCATCTCCGTCTCCGTCTCCGTCACCATCCCCATCCTCATCATCATCATCTCCGTCTGGGGGCATTGGAATGTTCCTGTGCAGGCACAGATTGTGCAGCATGGCACAAACGAGCCTAATTTTACCTGTCTTCACTGGGCTGTACAGCAGTGCTCCGCCAGATCTGCTCAAGCAGCGGAACCGGGCCTTCAGTAGTCCAAATGTCCTCTCAATCATGCCACGTGTGCGGACATATGTCCTGTTGTACGCATACTCATGCCTATTCCTTGGCTTCCGTACAGGCGTCATCAGCCATGGCGTGAGTGCATATCTGGCATCTCCTACATGGGATGTAGATGTGGGAGACATGTCAGTGTTTGTAGTATCATGTCTTCATCAGATGCAGTGCAATCTTGTGTCATTGTTCATTCATGCGTATGTGTCATGCAGTGTTTTCACTGATGGGTGTTAATCTTCTATGGCCATCATAATGGGGGTTGGCAGCTGGACATTGACCAATGCATTGGTGTGCATGTGGCTTGTGAGTATGGCATTGTGCAGTGATGTGCACACATGGCAGGGTCACTCCACAGTGATGATATAGTAGATGCAGGACGTCTCATGTACAGCCATCATGTGCATTGTGAGTGCTGTGTTGCATATTATGGGGGGGGTGTTTGCTGTGGCTCCAGGTGTGTATGCCAGCGGGAGTTCAGGCTGTGTGTGTCAGGTGGCAGGGTGTGTACGGCCACACTGTGGCTACCTGTCATGTGTTGCTTTGTGAAGTTTGGGTTCTGCTGTATATTAAGTGGATGGGCGGGGGGTGATGCATGTGCAGTCGCAGCAGCCCATTCACGTAGCTCATTGCCCTGGTCACACACACACACCCCACTTACACAGGTCCAGAGCATTGGCAGCTGTACTCACCCAATAGCCATGTGCTTTGTCCAGCATAGCATTCCATGTACCGTGGCAATGTTGAATTCCGCAGTACCATTGAGTCATGGGTTGAGCCCGGGAAACGTGCGCAGCAATGTGTAATCACTAGCGTCGCATCACATACCATCTGTACATTCAGTGAGTGGTACTGTTTCCTATTGCGTAACACCATTTAAATTGCACGTGGTACTGTCAGCTCAATGTGGGTGCAGTCGAGTGCACCTATGCAATTTGGCATGCCTGCTATGGCATGGAAGGCCAACTTGGTGGCAATCACCTGGGGGAGGGTACGGGGTAGGGCAATCTGTTCAGACACATGGCGCAACAGGGCATCCAGTACCTGAACCAGGATTATTGAGAAACAGGGTTGTGATAGGCTGTGCAGCTCACCGACTGTGGGCCTCATTACGACCTCGGCGGTAGCCATGCTGCTATTGGCGGCATGGCTGCCGCCGAAATCGCGTCCGGGCCATTCCGAGTCCGGGCCAGCCAGAGGGCTGAATGGGAATGGGAGAGGGAGCAAACAACGGGCCATTAGGAGTTGGCCTGTTGTTTTCTCCCTCTTCCCCTCGCGGGACCCTGTAAGCACGCCTGTTTTGACCAGGCGTTGCTTCCTGGGTCCCGCGAGGGGACCTCGTAATGAGGCGGTATGGGGTAAACGGCGCCGGCACCTTTTACGGTGCCGTTTACCCCGTACCACCAGGGTCGTAATGAGGCCCTGTGTTTTGATAGGTACTGGTGCCAAGAAAGTGCAGTACAGACACGACCTTCAGGAGGGGGGGGATGGCAGTGGGGGTGTCTATGTGGCTGCTGATGTCGCCCTCTATCAGGCCAGTGATGTACAGGATTGTTGGACGGTCCAGCCGGTATAATGTGTGGATCTGTCCTGGGGTGAGGTTCCAGGGTGAGACCCTGATGCGTGGTATTGCAGGCTGCCTGCGGGGTGCTGCCGGCTGGACAATGGGGTTTGCCATGGGTAGAGGGTTAGCTGGTTGCTGCCTGCGCCTCCTACGCCTCTGCCTCCTCCTCTGCAACATTACTGCCATCATGTGCAGTGCTGCCTGTTGGTTGAGTAGGCCCAGTCCCAATGCTACTAGAGCTGCTGCCTGCATGGTTCTGTTTGGAGTTGGGCTGGGTGTGGCCCTTTTGTACGCACCCAGTGGCCTGCTGGGTCCAGCTGGGCTGATTTGGTGCACCTGTGGCCTGATTCAGGACACCAGGCACAGTTTAACGTCATGTTCACTGTGGCGGCGGTACCGCCACCGTGATCATGGTTTTACCGCCATTTTGTTGTCGGTGTTTCCATGTCCGTGCTAGTTGTGATGCTCGCGGTGTTTCGTATTGCCGGCAACGGAGGAGTTTCAGTGCAGGCAGAGTTTGTGGGAGCTTGAACTCCGTGGTGGCGGTTGGAGGTGGTGCTATTTCCGGGTTCACAGGTCATGATTAGGCAGACGAGGAAACGGTGCTGGAATGGTTATACCGGCTGCGTTAATTCCAGACCGGAGCACTTGTAATGAGGCCCACAGTCACTATTATATACATACAACCCTAATCACTTATTAGACAAGTCTTACTGAGAAACACCACTTATTTTCAGACACAGGTGAGCGCTTAACATAAGATGGCACTCTAATAAGTTATAGAAGAAGGGAGGGAAAAGGCAAAGTTATGAAAGCACACACATTTCAATACTTTTCGAAGAACCACAGTGAGGCAGGTTAGGCAAAGTCTACTGGAGAGCAAGGAAGTTAAAATGCCAGGCCCACTCTTAGAGAGAGCAAGCGAAATGTCCAGGATCACACAGTGGGGTTATGCCCAAAGAGTCTTTGTAAATAGTTCACAAAAGATTTAGATCAAGTCAGGAAAAGTTAGTTAACAGGCCCCAGGCTAACCCAGGCTAGAAAGTCGAGGATTTACTGTCACCCCGAACGATCTGTCGCAAGGGAAGCCAGGCGGGACACAGTACCTGAAAATGGGAAGCACGCTCCAGCGGGGGCAGATGTTCCTGGCAGCGGGTGCAAGTTGGTGTTTCGTCCAGAGGAAGACGAGGAGGAAAGATGAAGGTTGTTGCATTGCCAGGGAAGAAACCAGCCGTGGAGTTTTCCGGTTACAAGGTACTACCCTTTTCTTCGTGGTAGTGGTAAATCATGGTATTCCGGTTGCCGGGGTGCTTGGCACGGGCAAGGCGGCCACGAGATGGTCCAGGAAAGGCGAAAAGACGGGCAAACTGGTTATCCCCACCAGTCAAAGGAAGAAGACTCTCCGGGTGGGAGATCTCCTCTGTCGTCGGGAAAAGTGGTGAGACGGTTCAGCAGGGCTCCACCGGTGGTGTTGTTGTTGCAGGTCGGCTCGGCTTCTCCCTCCTCGGATTCTTTAGGTCCTGCGGCAACTTCTGAAGTTCCAGTCCCCAAAGCCCTGTTTTTATGCAGAAAACCCCCATTGATCAATCCTAGCTGTCACTCAAACATGCTAAGTGGTGAGCCGGGCGGCTCACCACTGGGCCAATCACACCAGAGTGCGACTTGAGTTGCCAAGGCAACTCAGTCCAGGGTGCCTAAATCCCCTCCCACACCCCCTGTAGTACCCAGACAGAGTGGCATCACTTTTGGAGGCTTCTGTGGAGAAGCCCGCCAAAAAGTGGAACAAAGGGCTCAACTTGGGTTGGAGTCACAGATGCACACACAAACGCCATTTTGGAACCGAGTTTCGGCAAAAAATACCAACCAGTGAATTTATATTAATTTAATAAACCGGCGGTATGTTCGAGGCTATATTAAAAAGTGGTAGCCTCGAACAATGGGAAAATCCCATAGGAATATATTTGCGGTCGAATATAAAAAGTAGTATCCACTGCTACCAGCCAAAACTCGGTCGGGGGGGACCAGACAGTGCCCCCTCGAACAACAGACCCCGGGGCAATCGAATTGCCCTAACCAGTACGTCCACAATATGATGGTTTGTACTAGTTCTGTTCACAATTTAAGACTAGTAAAGCCAATGGTGACTTTACATGCCCTAGGAGACAGTAGTCAGTCCCAGGGTATGGAGTCTATGTTTGGGGGTCGCTACGACACCCCTGGGTTACTGCACGGAGGGTGCTGTGTAACCCCATATCAAAAACACATGAAGCCCTATGGGGTAAAGGACCCCATAGCCCATAAAACACATACAAAGTCAAAGGAACACCTCAAATCATGTCTAAGAGTGGGAGGAAAAGAGTCTCACTCTTAGCAGGAGAAAAAAATAAGCCCCATAAATCCAGCAAATCTGCTGGGGGACTCACTAGGTTTGGGAAATTAGCCTTTACAGAGAATTCTCCCTAAGACTCGCCCCCCCCCGACTAAAGGACAGGAGGATTTAATCCACTCCTGAATGAATCTAATACCTCTAGTAGATGACATACATCCTAGAGAGACCATCAGCATTTTGGTGGTGACACCCTGACTTATGTTCAGTGGTAGAGCCAAAGGTTTTCCTTTGTAAGCTATATGACCTACAAACCCTTTGAGGAACATCAGTCTTTTTAAAGTTATAGGGGATCTGGTTGCCCATGTCCCCCAGCACCCCCACCCCCCAGCAGTCAGGGGCACCGCTCATGTCCCACTCATGTCACCCAGCACCCCCGCCCCCCAGCAGTCAGGGGCACCTGCCAGCAGGCCCCCACTCATGTCCCCAGCACCCCCACCCCCAGTAGTGAGGGGCACCTGCCAGCAGGCCCCCACTCATGTCCCACACATGTCCCCCATCACCCCCCCAGCAGTCAGGGGCACCTGCCAGCAGGCCCCCACTCATGTCCCACACATGTCCACCAGCACCCCCAACCCCCAGCAGTCAGGGGCACCTGCCAGCAGGTCCCACTCATGTCCCCCAGCACCCCCACCCCCCAGCAGTGAGGGGCACCTGCCAGCAGGCCCCCACTCATGTCCCCCAGCACCCCCACCCCCCAGCAGTGAGGGGCACCTGCCAGCAGGCCCCCACTCATGTCCCCCAGCACCCCCACCCCCCAGCAGTGAGGGGCACCTGCCAGCAGATCCCACTCATGTCCCCCAGCACCCCCACCCCCCAGCAGTGAGGGGCACCTGCCAGCAGGCCCCCACTCATGTCCCACACATGTCCACCAGCACCCCCACCCCCCAGCAGTCAGGGGCACCTGCCAGCAGGCCCCCACTCATGTCCCTCTGCACCCCCAGCAGTCAGGGGCACCTGCCAGGAGGCCCGCACTCATGTCCCCCAGCACCCCCACCCCCCAGCAGTCAGGGACACCGCTCATGTCCCACTCATGTCACCCAGCACCCCCGCCCCCCAGCAGTCAGGGGCACCTGCCAGCAGGCCCCCACTCATGTCCCTAGAACCCCCACCCCCAGTAGTGAGGGGCACCTGACAGCAGGCCCCCACTCATGTCCCACACATGTCCCCCAGCACCCCCCCCAGCACCCCATATCAGCAGTCAGGGGCACCTGCCAGCAGGCCCCCGCTCATGTCCCACTCATGTCCCCCAGCACCCCCACCCCCCAGCAGTCAGGGGCACCTGCCAGCAGGCCTCCACTCATGTCCCACACCTGTCCCCCAGCACCCCCCAGCAGTCAGGGGCACCCGACAGCAGGCCCCCACTCATGTCCCACACATGTCCCCCAGCACCCCCACCCCCCCAGCAGTCAGGGTCACCTGCCAGCAGGCCCCCACTCATGTCCCACAGCACCACCACCCCCCAGCAGTCAGGGGCACCTGCCAGCAGGCCCCCACACATGTCTCCCAGCACCCCCACCCCCCAGAAGTCAGGGACACCTGCCAGCAGGCCCCCACACTTGTCCCACACATGTCCCCCAGCACCCCCACCCCCCAGCAGTCAGGGGCACCTCCCAGCAGGCCCCCCACTCATGTCTCCCAGCACCCCCACCCTCCAGCAGTGAGGGACACCTGCTAGCAGGCCCCCCACTCATGTCCCCCAGCACCCACGTCTTGACGATCCTCAATCGTGGAAAGAATCAATAATAATACCTCATGGCCACCCATATCACACCCCACGCCACCCCAGCCCAAAACCTAACCAAGTATTGCATCCACCCACAGAGAAATGGCCATTACATGATACAACCCGAATGGCAAGTATGTACATGAACACATGTCCGTCACACACACACACAATAGGTGCATGTGAATGTGAAAACCCATATCATGACATGCATGAAACCAATGAGAGAAGCTGTTCGTTCCTATTTTTTTGGATTATGCTACAACCTTGTGCCTAGGCTAAAGAGTGAGCTCCCATACAAAGTGTGAGAAATAACTGAATTGGTGAACTACCTAAAAGACTCAGCGGTGCCCACCCGACCCCAAAATTATGTTAATGATTATACCATTCAGGCCGATGGAGTACTGGGCTTCAGACATTTTTTATTAGGGTCTGTTTGCATGTGGAACATGACAGATGTTTCCTGTAATGTTAAAGTGACCAACCATTGATCAGCCCACAATGACTGTGTTATTGGACACTGGATGTGTTGCAGTGTGTGGCACATGCATATTTAGCAACACTATTCAGCATTAATCTTCGCATCATGTCGATGTGACATGGATGTGTGACAGTACTCATTCACTGACGTATTGCTGTAGTTTTGTAATTTAACGTGGCTATGCTACATGACATCTGTGTGGTGGTATGTGTCATGTATGTGCATTGGACATGCCACTCACAGCCTGATGTGTGTTGCCAGTGCTACCCAACATGCTGCAAATGTGTTGCTTTTCCATCTTGCTCTCCCCAGTGTCTGCCTTTTTGACTCCACTTCCAACTCTTTGACAGTGCATGCATGGCAGAGTTATAGTCATGTGGGACATGTGTAAATCATGTACTGAATCTCTGGCTTGTCACGGCCTATGTGTGTGCTATGGTGCTCATGCCTGTTTCCATTTGTTGTCTTTCATGTTTTTGCAGGTGATGACGCACTTGATGCTGTAGAGGTGGAGGAGATGGTGCAGACCCAGGAGGAATCTCAGGCACGACCGGGCACCAGTGGAGGACGTGGAGTGGTGGTGGTTGAAAACCCAATATTACTGCAGACCATACTGTCCAGGGGTGTCTCTGGGTGCACCTCCGCAGACCTCTATTAAGGTGCTGAATCGGATGATGAGACTTATGTGCCGTCGCAGGTAAGTGTTTCTGGCACGGATTCTGTTCTGTCCAACCCACCTGCACCAGGCATAGAACCCTCTATGGGGATGTCAGTGTTGGTAGGTCCGCCTTTGGCGGTTACGGGTGCAGGGTCACACTCCACAGCATCTGATCCTGTTCCTGGGCCAGCAGAAAAAAGGGGGAATGCAGTCCTGCAGTCTCAGGCAGTGCCAGCACAGCAAGGTGCAGATCGCCTTGCCCCAAACAGGTGTGGTGCCCGTCGAAGCGGTGGCCGTGTGCCACCAGGCAATACGGCATGGGAACAATCCATGTACGGTATGGCAACCCAACAGGCAGCATCAGTAGAAATGATGGCTCAGGCAATGGAGAGGGTGGCCACTTCCATTTTCCCCCTTGAAAGGCAGATGGAGCAACAACAGCAGGCAACAGACTCCATTTGCCAATCACACAGGGAAGACATTTTGGTGTCCAACAGGGACCGAAGAACAGCACTGGAGACTCTGCGCGAATCCATATCAATAGAGTCCCAGGCCCACAGGGAAGCCCTGAGAGTAGAACTACATAACCTCAGACAGACTCTGGTTGAACTTGAGGCTTCCAGTAATTTAAGGGCAGAACAGCAGCTGGAGCAGCTCACACGTTCGCTCTCAGCTGAGCTGCATGCAACACATGAGGAGATCCAGGCACCACACGAGGCCATGCGTGCAGAAATGCAGGTAACCCGTGATGTGCTGCATGGCGATCTCCGCACTTTAATCCTCCAGAATCAGACCTTCCAGTCCCGCATGCTTGCTGCCATGGAGGACCATAAAAGGGCTTTGCGTGGGCTGCCTCCCATAGTGCTACCACCTCCTGATGCAGCAGCAGAGGATGAGCAGAGCGACAGCAGTTCTCCCACAATGGCATAGCCGTGCAGGCCATGAGCTCAAGGAGGTATTTTTTTTTCTGCAACATCCACGCAGGTGGGTGTTGGTGTGCACCCTGTCCTTGAACCTCCTGGGTGTCCTCCCCCAACCCCCTGGCCCCCACTTGGCCATTTTTGATTTTTGATATTTGATATTTTTTTTTACAGTGTGTTGTCTTGTGTGGCTCCCGTGGACATCCACTGTATTCTGGCTGGGCACATGCAGGCTTGTCCTGAGTTTGGGTTAGATGCTTGGGTTTGTGAGACACACACCCCTCCTGCTTCCCGTTTCCATGGGCTTGCAAAGGGTGTGACCAAGTGACAGTGAATTACACAGTGACGTTGGGTTCCCATGAGCTGTGTGGGCAGTCTGTAGTCAATACTGTGTAGACATCCCTAGTGGATATTGTTGTTGTATTGTACACTGCATGGTGTATTGATATGTGCTTGTGCATCCATGTCTTCCTCCTAATTTGCAGGTTCCTTCCTCAAGTCTTCACAAGGCCGTCTACTTTGCAGATGCAGTTCATGTTGTATGCAGTACACTCAGTACACTGAGACATTTGCATGGCAGCAACAATCTACAGTTGGAAGGGGTCGATGTGCTGGCATATTCAGGTTGTAAGATTACCACTACTTGAACTTAGTACTGTCATGTTTTTGCATTTTTCCATGGTGTGTTGCAGCATTGTGTTGGTGGTAAGTATTTGGTAATGTGTGTTGTTAGTTATACATTACTGGGAGCATCTTGTGTGTGGGCAGTTTCCATTAGGGACAGTGTACTTTGTGACACTTGTGTCAGGTCTTGCGCATTGCTTTGTTTGCTTTCACATTGCATGACATGCCATGGTGTGTTTGGTGGTGGAGCTCGGGAGGGGTTGGGTGAAATGGCGCCGTTCCTATGTTGTATTTAGCAAGGGAGTAATGCATTAGATGTATGTCTTTTGATGACACAGCATTGGTGGCGTTTGGGTAGGTAGGGATGCACACGATGTAACACTTCCAGGTGACCAATCTCAGGCTGGTATGGTTGTGACAGTTGACTGTCCCTTATGTCATCATCATTGATTGTCAGCTGGTATGTTCCAGGGCTGTGTGCTCTCCACAGGGTTGTGATTTTATGTGAAGTAATTAGCCACCAGCTGCGTACGGGCTGCCTCACCACGTGCCCTTTCCCCTCCCATGCGCAGCGGGCGTGAATGTGGTTGGGGATGTGGGGGCACCACTGTTAGGGAGAATTCTCTGTTTAGGCTGAATTTCCTAACCTAGTGAGTCCCCCAGCAGCTTTGCTGGATTTCTGGAGTTTGTTTTTTTCTCCTGCCAAGAATGAGACTCTTTTTTCTCTCACTCTTGGACATGATTTATGGTGTTCCTTTGAATGTTAATGTGTTTCATGGGCTATGGGGTCTTTTACTCTATAGGGTCTCATATGTTTTTGTTATGTGTGTTACACAGCACCCTCCGTGCAGTAACACAGGGGTGTCATAGTGACCCCCCACCATAGACTCCATACCCTGGGACTGACTACTGTCTCCCAGGGCATGTAAAGTCACCATTGGCTTTACTAGTCCCAAATTACTAACAGAGCAAAGTACAAACCATCATATTGTGGACATACTGGTAGGGGCAATTTGATTTCCCCTGGGTCTGTTATTCGAGGGGGCACTGTCCCATCCCTCCTCGTTGAGTTTTGGCTGGTGGCAGTGGATACTACTTTTTATATTCAACCGCGAATATATCTCTATGGGATTTTCCCATTGTTCGAGGCTAATACTTTTTAACATAGCCTCTAACATACCGCCGGTTTATTTATTTAATACTAATTCACCAGTTGGTATTTTCTACCACAACTCGGTTTTAAAATGGCATTTGTGTTTGCCTCTGTACCTCCAAACCAAAGGTCGAGCCCTTTGTTCCACTTTTTGGCGGGCTTCTCCACAGAAGCCTCCAAAAGTGGTGCCACTCTGTCCGGGTACCACAGGGGGTGTGGGAGGGGGTTTAGGCACCCTGGACTGAGTTACCTTGGTAACTCAAGTCACACTCTTGTGTGATTGGCCCAAGTGGTGAGCCGGCTGGCTCACCACTTAGCATGTTTGATTGACAGCTAGGCTGAGTGAATGGGGGTGTACTGCATAAAAGCAGGGCTTTTGGGACTGGAACTTCAGAAGTCGCCACAGGACCTGAAAATCCAACGAGGGAGAAGCTGAGCCGACCTGCTACGATGACACCACCGGTGGAGCCCTGCTGAACCGACTCACCACTTCCCAACGACAGAGGAGATCTCCCGGCTGGAGAGTCTTCTTCCCCTGACTGGTGGGCACAACCAGTTTACTTTCTTTTTTCGCATCCCAGGACGTCTTGTGGTTGAATTGCCCGTGCCAAGCATCCCAGCAACCGGATAGCCACTTACCACTGGACCGTGAATAAAAGGACCGCTCCTTTTAATTGAGAACTCCGTGGCTGTTTTCTTCCCTGGCAGTGCAACGGACTCCAGCTTTCTTCCCCGACGAGATCCTCTCTTCCCCCGGAGGAAGCGCTGACTTGCACCCGCTGCCAGGAACAACTGCCCCCGCTGGAGTGTTCCCACCATTTCAAGGTACCGTGTCCGCCAGGCCTCCCTTTCTAAAGATTGCTACAAGGTAATAATAATCCCTTAACCTTCTGGACTGGGCTGACCGCCTTGACCATCTAACTGGTCCCTTTCTTTTTGGCCCAACTCCTTCTGAATTTATTGCAAGACTTTTGGGCACTTTGAACCGTGTGACCTTGGACACATTTCGACCGGAGCCTCTTAAAGTGGGTCCGGCCTTGTTAACTTTGACTTTACGGTTTTAACCTGCCTTATTCTCCTACTGTGTTCTTCCGAAAGTGTTGGGATCTGTTTCTATCTTTGCTCTGCCTTTCTCTCCCTTTTAAACCGATTGATTAGAGTGCCATCTTCGTTAAGCGCTCACCGTTGTCTGAAAATAAATGTTGCTTTACTTAAGACTTGTCTAACTAATCGTTGAGGGGAGTGTATATCTTTTAGTGACCGTGTTTTTGAACTGCTTGGTATTAGTGCCAGTGTGTTTTATTAGATGTGTTTTTAAATAAATAATTATATCTCTTTTACACCAAGCTCTGGTCAGTGTTTGCTTGTTCTACTGTGTTCTTTTGACCTATTGTGAATACTCTGTGTACAACCTAACTCTTCTTGAGAGAAGTCTGACTGCTCAGCCACAGTTACTAGGGAAATCTGGGTGGTACAGACTGCTACCAATTGGGTTTACTGCCAACCACCTGTAGTCTTAAATCTTTTGCAGTGGTCCCAGAGGGAACTGCACAGGTTTCTGCCTAACCACCATGTCCACTGGCAGCCCCCGGCGTGCTGCAACGTTGTGCAGGACACATACTGCCACTATGATCCTGCACACTACTGGGGGAGCGTATAACAGCTGCCCACCAGAACGGTCAAGGGAGCAAAAGCGTGACTTGAGCACTCCGAATGTGCGCTCCACTATGCCCCGGGTTGCAATATGGGCTGTGTTGTATCTTACCTAGGGTGGCGTGGTTGGGTTCCGAATTGGCGTCATCATGTGGGTGCTCAGAGGGTAGGCACTGTCCCCTGGGAAGGTGGAGATGGGTATCATTAGTGGGGTTGTGACATTACTCAGTATCTGACATGCATGCATGTGCTGTGGCATTTATACTCACCAATCACCCATGTATCGCCATGCCGACCAGCTTCTAGGTCCCGGTTTAGGGTTGACATTCTGTAAATGAAATTGTTGTGGGTGGACCCTGGATAGTTGGCATATACTGAGGTGATGATTCCCTTGGCATCGCATACTACCTGGACGTTGATGGAATGCCAGTGCTTGCGGTTTCTATAGATGTGCTCAGATGCCCTGGGGGGGACGTAGAGCCACATGGGTGCAATCAATGGCACCTAGCACTTTGGGGAATTGTGCCACCCCGTAGAAATCCTGGACGGCAGCCTGCCTTTCTGCAGGTGTTCTGGGCAGATATATGTGCCTGCGGACTGATGGGCGTGCAGTCATGATGGCCAACACCTGGTGTAGGCAGCGTGACTGCGTGGCCTGTGACACCCCCCCCACTATAGCACTTGTTCGCTGAAATGATCCAGTGGTAAAGAAGTGCAGTACATTGAGGACCTTCTCCAGGGGGATGAGTGCTTGGGAGCACAGGGTGGGTGATGTGAGGTCATCCTCCCACTCACTCACCAGGTCGAGTATTATGTGAGGTGAAAACCTGTACCTCCCATACACCTGGTCATCAGGCATCCCAAAAAGGCTGGTTCTGGGTGTAAAGATTCTGGGCCTGACTATCCACCTCCTCCTGCGGTATCCCACGACCACTGCTGCTAGGAATGGTATGTTCATCTTGGCATCTGAGCTTGTTTGTTGTTTGCACGCACTTTTATGCTGTGCGGGTCCACGTATGCCTGCTTCCTGCTGGCGTACGTGTTTCCGGATTAGCGCGTCTCTTTTGGCGCGCGCATTAGCCCCGTTCGATTCCATGAATACGTGTTGTAGACGCGCGTGTGGGCGTTCCGCGCATTTGCCTCCTGTACTTCCCCCTTGAAGCCCACATTTTCATGTGTTGCTCCCCATTCCGCGTGTTACGCCCCCTGTTACGCCTACTTTTGTTGTGTGCGCTGCGCTATGTGCGCTTTCGCTGTGCGCTTAGCGCATGCTGTTTGGAGACGTGTGCGCCAGCGTGCGCCATGCAGAATTTTAGCGCACATCCAGGGATTTACACATGCACGGACTTACATGAATCGCTGTGCGCGGGTTTCGCTGTGATTTTCGCACTTGCGTTGCGATTTGCACGCTTTCGCACACTTGCGCTGAAAATTTCAGCGCACATTAATTCCATGAATCGGCATGTTAATGTCTCCGCAGAAGTCGGGATCTACAACGCCTGCCAGAACGTCTAGACCGAACTTCCAGGCCAGGCCAGATTTTGGGGCCAATCTTATATAACACCCAGGAGGGGGATTAATACTATGGGCCTGATTCACAGAAGTGTTTTATAATGGCAGAACCCCATAGGAAAATGCTCTGTGAATCAGATCCTAAGTCTGTGGGAATCATTCCTCTCTTCCCTGGAGGGATAGTAGCTTCTCTGCTGCTACAGATATCAAAACCTATTGACTCTTTCGTGGCAACATAGGAGTTGGAGGCTCTATGACTAAGCTTCTGGAATTTTAGGGTTCCACAATTTGTTTCAATTGAGTCACATCCCACTACTGACACCACATGCAAGGAAGGTATGGTATCAACAGTAAGACAGACGCACGTGACTATAGTTCAAGGGTTTTTATTGAACTTCAACAAAGGGTTTGATAAACGCCCATCTTAACCTAAATCTATCGATGGGAGCAAGCTACGACCATCAAATAATAACGCAGACTTAGTGGTGTCTTGTCAAAATAAAAGTGCCTATACTATAAAAAAAACGATTGCCAATCCTTACCTCTAAATACAAATAGTGTAGGGAACAATGTTATGAAAAGAAAGAAGTGTTAAAAATTATATGTCAGGTTGTTAGAGCCGTTGGCCTCCCTTCCCCACGTTTTCAGCACGGAACAAGGCAGTTCACTTGAGCGTAGCGCAGTCTCTGATGGCTTTAACATGAGGGTACTGTTCAAAACAATACGTTCTTCTCCTTTGCACAAGTATTCACTTTGGGTGACTCAATATTCACCCCGGGTGACTCACTATTCACCCCGGATCCCCCTCAGCTGGGCTTGGATCCCATTTCACAATGTTTGTCACCTTAGATCCCCCTCATTCTGGCTGAGATGTTCGTAGTATATTTTCTTTCTCAGGCAAATCTCAGGCAAATCACACTTCACCCCAGATCCCCCTCAGCTGGGCTCAGATCCCTTTTCCATACAATCAGTCTCCCTAAATCAGGCTCGGACCAATGTGCCTTTTACATCAAATATCGAAGACTTTTGAATGTGCACAGGGTTTGGCTTGACCTGTTGCAGGACCACTTCAATTTCACAATTTAACCTTTGTCACCTTTTCGTTGGATACCTAACAGAGACTTTCAAATGAGCATCCACGTGGTACCGGACCACTCAGTCTATGGTATCGTATCTTGGCTTCAAAATTTGCAACCTTGGTTTCCACACAGACCGGTTTGATACCAGTCTCCCCAACTCAACGGCTGTGCTGGCTTCACTGGTGCTGCTTTGTTGTAGGAGTCAAGGACAGTACCACAGCGGCAATCGATTCTGCCCGCCTTGACTGTCGAAGCAGGAGCGCCCCAGGTACCTCCGACACAGAATACAGGATTCTACAGCTTTGATTCCAGGTCTTATGTTTCTTATTCTCGAAGGCTCAGTAAAGTTACAGGTTTTTGGAGAAAAGGTCAAGGGCACTTCCCTCCTTGCAATCCTCTTCGGTCTTGCTGTCTTCCGCCTAGTATTAAACTTGCATCTTTGAACTGCTACTTCCTGGTGTGATTTGCCTTGCTGAGAGTGTGCTTTCCTGCTTCGGCTTTTATCCATGTGGGGAAGTGTGACGAAGTCAGATGTGTGTAATGATCAGTAATTGCTGAACCCTGCCTTACCATTGTAGTGGGACACGTAAGCTATATGGCTCGGGTGTCAGTCTGTTTTCTTTCACAGTGAGCTGTCCGTGGGAAAATGTTTGTGCTGGAAAAGGGGGAGGAGGGTTGAGTTCCCAAGTATCCTACCAGGTAGGATGGGTTAAAGGTGTTACAGGGAAGGTGATACCGCGACTCGACATCCGGTGTCCCACTTCCACTCTCCGAAGACCCCTCTTCAGGTGATCCTCCCACACTGGTCTACCCCCAGCAACTGAATCCAAAAGCTATGGCTGTGTCCACCTGGATCAAAGATCCCCGGGGACTAGCGGGTGAGACACCTTCAGGTTTCTCACATAAAGTTCAACTTAATAGTTTGTCTGTGTCCTAAGCCTTTACTTGCCCTTTCAACTAATGTGTAAGGATGTGTGAGAGATCAAAGGGGGTCTCTCCTGCTAGTCCTCCAGGACTTGTCATCCAGGTCGCCAAGACACAGCCATAGCTTTTGGATCCAGTTCCTGAGGGTGGACCAGTGCGGGAGGATCACCTGGGTGAGGTGTCTTTGGGGAGTGGGGGGGAGACAACTGAGAGCAAGACGCGGTATTCCCCCCTATTTTGTTTATTCAACCCATCATTTATTTTAGGATGCTCCGCGGTCCCAACACCCCCCTTTTTACACAAACACTGGGTCGAAGAAGATGGTGACTGAGAGTAACAACATTAACTTTCACACATCGTAATGGCCATGTCCCGGCAAAGTCAGGCACTTAATTCTAAGTACATACACATGATACCAATTAGCTCTCCTCACATGAATAAAAGGCAGAACCCAAAGGCACACTCTGAGAAAGGCAGAACATGAGAACAAGCAAGGCTTCCGGGATGAAGGCAAACCTAATGGAGCAGAGCAACAGACACAGGGTGAGAGCAGAGGGTTAGAAAACCCCAGAGTTCCCTACTGGAGGTCGTTGCCTCTGAAAGGCCGCAAGAGACACGTGGAGGAGGTCAGATCCCGCAGGTGAAAACTGCATTGTGTTTCCAGGATGCCAGCAACCCTCCCTGGTGAACGGCAGAGTTGGGGGGGGGGGTGAAGCCAAGCCTGTGGTCCTAACCTTGACTCGTGAATTGGAAAGCGTAAAGCAAAGCGGAAACGCACACAGACAGTGAGTTGGCAAGCGACCTGAAAGACCGGTGTGTGTTAAAGTTTGAAATAGCAAAATTTTATCAAAATTGAAGGCTGCACACGAGTGAATGAAATGCAAGAAAAGGCAGACCTGTGAATGAAGTAAAAGGCAGCTGTGCGTTCAGCGATACTAAATAACGGAGTGGGCCGGCGAAAGTCTCTGTGAAAGGTAAATTGTTCGAAGCAAGAAAGCAAATATACAGCAAAAGTGATATGGAAAAGTTTAACTGCTAGAAAGGGGAAAGTTAAAGTTGAACTTTACATTTTGAGTCGAAGTGCTCCTGCAGTGGTCTGAAATGTTAGCCATACACATTCAAAAGCCTTCGACATCCAAAAGTGGTCCGAGCCCGACACAGGGAGACATGAAGTGAAGTAAGCCCGGCAGAGGGGGACCTACAAGAACTGTGTGGTGAAAGGTCTGAGTCCGACAGAGGGGGACCTTTGTGACATTTTTGGTTGAAGCATTATTTTTGGAAGACGAGAAAAGACACTTAAACATGGAAGGCCAAATGGGCCTCAATCCATGTTGCGGAACTGTATTTGTGTTGAAGCGAGCCAGAGTGTGTCATCTAGCCTACAGGGACAGCCTTACTCTGTGAGGTCTAACGTAAGGAGAGCTGGTTCAACCACATTTAATTCATTTGAACACTGATCTTTCCTTTTGCATACATTTCTCCTTTATTCATTTTTCTATACAAGAGATAGGGCAGGCATTAGGTTTTGTTACCATAGGCCATTTTGATTTGACAGACTGCACTAGGACTGCGTTATTTATTATTTGATAGTCAAGACTACTCCCATCTTAGTAATAGGGCAGACTAGGAGTTTCTCCAGCCCCAACAAATTCAATAAAGGTTTTACAAATTGTACCCATTATTTCAGTGTCATATTTGTGATACCATGCCTCCCCTACAGATGTCAGCAACCAAAGAAACAGTGTTCAAAATAAAAGTTCTGAGCTCTTCCAGCTCCTGGTCTGCTTTTAGACTCTCTCCCCCAACACAATTCCAAAATGGCCTAGGGGTTCCCTTCCCATGTTCAACACAGTACCAAAGGATCTCAGGTTTACATTCCCCAAGTAGGCAGCTCTCCTGGCTTTCAAATTCACAATCAGTTCAACTTTCAAAGCTCTCAATACTGATTTCAAATCCACTGTATAACCCTCTAAGCTTTCAGAACTTCACTTGAACTCTGAACTCTCGTAGGCCATAAATTCAGACGTATTTGTATTAAAATTCTAGCATGTTTGACATTAAGGAATTTAAATAGGTACATTGGTACTACATGCAAAAATATCAGCAAAGGTTTTCCGGTTTTGAATGTTGAATACAAATCACAGTTTCCCATGTTACACACCAATCCCAATGCCATAGTTTTAGTTCTGCCTTATCTGGAAAGTCTAGGAGAAGCTGCTCTGTGATATCTGTAATAAGATTGCCATGTATTTAGCGTGGCACGTATGAAAGAGATTACAGTCTGGTCATGGCCTTGTAGAGTTAGACATTTCCTCAGTAGGGCCAGAGTTTGCCAAGCTACTATAGCACTCAATGACACCAATCCCAATTCATAGCGCAGGATCCCAATTGGGACGCACTGGGGAAGCTATAGAACTTTTTTGCAAAATAAACCTTCTAATAGGTCCCATTGTGGTTGATTTTCTGGATGTTATACCCGTGCTCCTTAGGTAATCATTGGAACAACCTTTTGCTAATAGAATGAAGCACCCTGATGCCTAATGCTTAGGCGCTTTACACATGTAAATATAAAGAATAAAAATAATTAGAGCATATGTACATTTCCCAAATTTGCCATGAATTATTTTGCCTTGAGAAGATTTTGAGTTTTAGTTCAAGACTATACGGTTGATCAGTTAGCTTATTGTTAAGGTTTTGTCCTAAATATCTATATTCATTAACAATATTAACCACTGAATTATTAAGTGTCCATGTGAACTTATTAATAGTTCTCCTATTATTATAATGTGATATCATCATACTGCATTTTTGCATATTTATCAACAATCCGTTCTTATGTGCAAAGTCGTCCAGGGCTTTAAGTTTTCTTTTCAGACCTATCTGCGTTTGGGCGATTATAACTAGGTCATCAGCATATTGCAGCCAAGATACCACCCCGTTACCAACCTTTGGAGGGAGGTCTAGAAAGATGTTCATATTCTTAATGTAAAAATTAAAAAGCATAGAAGCTAAAATACAGCCTTGTCTGAGTCCTGTGTCAGTTGTAATGGGGTTAGTGAGTAATCCATTTTGATTAAGTTTTATTTTTATCGAAGTATCTGAATAAAATTGATGTATCCAATATAGGATGTGTGCAGGACAGCCTGCATCCATCAGTTTGTTCCACAATATATCCCTTAATACCGAATCGAAAGCTTGTTTAAAATCAATAAAAGCTAAAAACATCGGTTTGGTACAAATAGCTTGTTGATTTATAATTGCTAATAGAAATAAATTGATTGTAGTTCCTAGTCCTTTAACAAAAGCCGATTGATGGCAATCCAACAATTTAGCATTTTTCAGCCAAACCATAAGGTCTCTAAATATTAGTCTGGCAAAAATCTTCCCTGGTATGTCCAGGAGGGCAGTGGGTTGATAGTTGGATGGTTTGTTTCTAATACCTTTTTTAAATATCGGTATTATTATTGATTCTTTCCACGATTGCGGAATCCGTCCTTTCTTACAAAATACATCTTCTACGATGTTTGCCTATTGTTCAGTGTACGCTTTAAGCATTGCGTTTGACAAGCCATCAGGGCCCAGAGCTCTCGAGGATAAGAATATCAAGCTGGTCAAAGACGAGGTTGCTAAACTCTCTTTGGGTAACAGGTGAAAGTATAACCAGAGGGCTTCTTTTAAAAAATAAAGCCAAAAAATGTGCAGTCCAAGCCTGTTCATTTACCTTATTTAAGAGTTAGGAAGAGGAAGCATTAGGATTGATGTCATTCAAAAGGTGCCACATGTGTGCACTTGATTTATGAGCTATAAATGATAACATCCTTTTGCCATCTTTCTATTTTTTTTGGACATTGTGTTGCTTAATTGTCTTTTTGTATTGCGTATACTGCTAGGTTTTTACTTGTTTTCTTTCGCATATACAATCATTTTTAACATATTTGAGGGCAAGTGTGCTTTCAGATTATGAGTAAACGGATCATATGTGTGTTTATGTTTAAATATTGGATGATTATTTACAGTGGGAATGTCCGTTATTAGATTGAGGTCATCCGTATACTCCTATTTCTTGCTCAACGATGAGCACTTAAAGTGCTTGTCTAAATGAGATCTGAAAGAGTTAAGTTTTTGGACTGACCATTTTATCCTATTTTTACCCTGATTAAGAGAAATAGTTTCTTTAAAATATTCTTGGCCTTGAGGGTTGTGAATTGTGAATACCATTTTTAGGATATTATGGTCACTATTTAGAGGTGGAGTAACTGAGAAAGGTTAGATGGTGTTAACTGCATGGGATGACCCTCTTTTCCAAGTTGGTGCCGGAGGAATATCTCCGGGCACTGTCCCATTTAGAACTGTGAGATTCCTCTTATTCATCAGAAACATTCATTTTTTAGCTCTCAACGTGAAAGGTTGAGACCCATTGGGGATACATCTCATATTGAAATCACTGATGAGCATGGTTGAATAGATTTGCTTGTCGTCGGAAATAAGATCTAACATTTGGACTATTCATTCGATAAATTTATCGTCTACCATAGCCACTAGGTTCCAATAGATGTTCAAAATCACCACTTTGGAGCACAGTGGAAATTGGGGATTACATGTTGACAGCTTGGTTAATTGAATGCCGGGATGCAGCGATGCCCAAGTTTCTAGGTGGACATCTAAATCGAGTTGTACTGCCGTTAACAGCCCCACAGACGGACAACCTTTGGCTTTCTATATTGCTGGAATCCAGGTTATTTCAAAATTGAGCCATATTGGCTGTGTAGTAATCCATGTTTCTTGTAAAATTAAAATGTCAGCTGTGATTAAAGGATTATTAGCCTTTGATCTGAATAAGTGTAAAAAGCCTCTAGTGTTCCATATTGATATGGCTAAACTCCGAGAAGATGATAAGGCCTGGCATTAATGATTTGTACTATGGTTGTTTCCCTGCTGGCTTTTGTTAGCCATGACCAGTTTCTGGGATGTGTTGGGTCGTCCTTTTAATACACCTCACGTGATTTCTGGCCTCTTTCCCCCTCACAGCTAATATACAGGGGTTCAAATTTACTTTGTATGTGGACCTTGCTATTATTCCTTAGAGTTGTTAGCTTTGAGATGGATCAACTCCGATCTCTTTGATAAGGTGTTACGACTGGAGAATTTGCCGCGTAAGAAACATGCCTTGTTTTAACTCTTGACCTATCTATATATATTTGCATATCAAAACCATAATGCCCAACCTTATCTTTTGTGAGCCATATCAATTCTTTTTCAATCTGTGATGGAATATCTAGCTCTACTGTATCTAACTTGTGGCTCTTAATGAATTGTATTGCTTTTATGTCATGAGATTGTATATTCTTTAAAGATGGAATTGATTTAAAAGCAGCAAACAGCATTGACCTATTTGGAAATGGGTCTGATGAGTGTCTCTTAATCATTGTTATCCAGAGGTTATCCAAGTAATTTAAAACCAACTTAGAGGCCTTATTTTTGTCGGGGCTAGTAGTATGTTTATCATTATCATGCGCTACACGAGATCTCAAGCTGGAAGAAGGTTGGGGATGGTCATCATCTTTCCGATGATTCTCATTTACTCCACGCCGGGGTGGAATTTGCATTCTCTTTTGTTTTCAAGTGAGAACATTTGGAAAGTCATCATTCACATTAGCAATTATTACCTCTTGTGTAATACTAGTTCTCTCAGGGGGGTCTGTCGTCGCTTTTAGATGAAAATTCAATATAATGGGCCTCATTACGAGTCAGGCGTTAAGGGGTTAACGGTGCCGTAAATGGCGCTGACCCTTAATGCCTGATTCCAAGGTCCCTTTGCGCCATGGTGAGTTTAACACCTGCTTTTTGCAGGCGTTAAAATCCATGGCGCTAAGGGACCATGGTGCTAATTACGCCACCGTAATTTACGGTGGCGTAATTAGCGCCTTCCCCACTCCCATTATGCCCTATGGGGAAAAAATGGGAATGGGGAAGGGTAAATGGGAAATGGGGATTTACCGCCCCACTCACCTTGGAATGGGGCGGTAAATCCGCCATCCACCATGGTGTAAACATAGTTTACACCTTGGTGGTAAGGGTACGACCCAGGCGGTAACTTACCGCCTGGGCCGTAATGAGGCCCAATATGTAGAAAGATTTAAGGGCTGGTCATCAAGTTCATTAGATTTTTGTACTAAAGTACCACAGACATCGGAAATACCATGGACTTTATTCCTCTCTGTTTGGAGTCTGTCGGATCGTGCTCCCTTACAATTTACTCTATTCGCTTTTTGAAGTAAAGATCTGGTTGTGATTGGGGTTGTTAAACCTTCAATACATTTCTTTGCTTTGTTATTACTTATTCTTGATGGCGGCAGTTGACTTTTAGTTTGTTTTTATTTCCTGAGTTGCTTTGCTTTCATATTTTTTTGTTTTTTTCTTACGTTGAATTGGATGAAATAGATCAAATAAGGGTTGTTGTTCCGAGACAGAACTTGGAATGTCATTTATTATACATACTGCTAGATCATTTTTCGCAGCGTCCACAATTCTGAGGCCTGCAGGTTCTCTTCTATCGGCCACATCATCTGGGTGACAGCCCCCCAGTGCTCATCGGAGGGGAAGGTAATTCCACTGGTTGTTTGGTCACCTTTATTGAACTAGTGGTTTCATCCTCCTTAGTCCAGGGTTCAGCTTTTCGGATGGTATTGAAAGCTATCCAATCAACTTTAGCAACTAAGAAATTCAGTAGCATATAATGCAGCTCGTATTTCATTTCCATGGCTTCATAGATTTGTATAAGGCTATATATGCCTGTGTTGACGGTAGCCAAACTGGTTTCGAGCAGAGAATTTGGTGGATGACTTATCCTGAATGATGGTCTAAGGGTGGGTTTAGCAAAGGACATGGCCAATGAATTAGAGGAATTTTCAGAGTCGAGATAAAATATAGGCAGGTTTGATAAATTCAAAGAGGAGTTAGGTGTACACATTACAATTTGAGTTTCCCCAATAATACTGGGGCCAGCCCTTGACGGGCTAGGCCGCTGATCTAAAGTAAACATATCACAAGGCGAGTTCGCAGTAGATAACCTTAGTGAATCCACTAACATCTCACCATGTTGGACTGGTAATTTAGTAACTTGTCAATATAAAAGTGGAAATTTCAACTGATCACTAGCATGCACAATCACATCCCCCAGGTGATGTGGCAGGCTGGGTGCCTTTCTCTAAACCAAACTGGTGTCCACCTCAACAGGATAAATCGGGGGTTGCATTGGGCATGCAAGTAAAACGCTATCCGATACCTCGGATATCAGAACATGTGAGCAAGAGCCGCCATTTTCCTTAGTCTTTTCCGGACGGACTAGGGATTCCGGGAGGGCAGCCACTGAGGTCTGTGTGACCGCGACAGTCAGTATCATAATTTGATCCTTCTGGGCATGATAGAAATGCCTAATATCACAAACTCTTTCAATCATTTCGATTTTACTTGCCTTTGAATAGTAGCTGCCTTTGAATGTTCAAGGGGAACTAGCAGGGTATTAGTGTTTTCAATTCCAAACAGGTCAGTGACTTTCTCTGGCAGGTTAGAAGTTAGAGAATAAAAGGGCCATGAATTTTGTGTTTGGAGCTAGATATCATAATGTTGCGCACCTCTGAATAGCACTCTAAGAAGTACTCACACGATGCGTGCGTGCGATACATGCGCGCACTCCTGCTTATATGGGCACGCTGGGAAAAGGGGGCGTGGCTTGACACACTGTAAACAGAAGGTGGGGACAAAAAGGAATGATATTAGCGTTATTGATACTCTGCTACTTCACAATCCAAATAAACGGTCATAATGGTCCTTATGCTTCGTACCGCTTCCACAATCCAAAAGGTATAATCCTCAGCACAGGTTTCAGAGCTGAACATGCAGACCCAACAAAACCGTGGAGTGTAGGAGACCAGAGGGTAGCGCCAGCGGAACAGCACTCGCACAATCTGTCCTTTGTGACATTAGTCTATATGCCCTTCTGTTTCACTTTGACAACCTCTTGACTCTGCCAACATGTGACTTTCACACATTTCAATTTGTGGTATTTCTCAGCACCTTGCTTTCACACTGTCCAATAGAGTCTAATATCTGCTTTCCATTTGCTTTACCAACTCTCATTACTGGCTTTCACTTGGTTTGCATTTTCCCCATTGTGACAATAGCTTTTCACTGGTTCCCACTTCGTTCATAAATGCATATTACTTTCTTTTCACTCATGCGGTATTCCATATATCTCTTATATAATTTCCTAAGTTTGGTATTCAATAAATGATCATGTACTTGTTCGGTATTCAATAGAGTCTGTGTGGTCTCCAGATCCATTCATCACACACGTTCACTCGATCAGCATCTTCCTTTGCCCACGCCAAGCCCCTGGAGCTCCTGGCTCCATGTGATCCCTCTCTGTCTCTCACTGGTGTACGGCCGCTCCTCCAGGTACTTTCGCCTTCCGCTCCGGCTCTCACTTGCTCCCTTCTCTCTTTCCAGGAGCTCCAGCGAGCAGCATTTGCTGCTTCCGAACTTTCCTGGTGCTGCCAGTTGCTTGCAGGAGACTTCTGTGTTCCCCAGCTCCAGCAGGGAACACGCAGCTCAGGATTCTGCAGGTCTTCTGACTCCCTTGCGGGCCGCTCTGGCCACGGCGTCTTTATTGCTCTCCTGCAGCAGTCGACATCCTTTTCACCGGCTCCTCTCCTGTCTGCTGTGCATCAGGTTGCCACCTACTCCTTCCACGGTTGAACTCTCCCCTTCCCAGCCGGAGCTCCCTTTCTAAATTGCAGATCTCTCCTTATATCCACCTGTAGCCCCTCAATTGGCTCCAGGTGCAAGTCTTTTGCCAGACTCTTGTCAATGGGTCATGCCTGACCGTTATAGTGGTGTTCCACAATCCTCTTCCTCGTCCCAGTACCAGAGTGGTGTACAGATGGAAGTGTGCATTACTCCTCGTAGTCTCTACCTCATCCCAATCTTCAAGAGATATGAATATGGGACAATTGGTGTGTGTAACAATGGGGAAGACTGGTACTACCCTAGAAAGGCAGAGGGAGGGTTGGGTGTATTCTGACGAGGGGGTGTAATGCTTATGCAAAATTGAAACAATATGGCGTTGGTGCGCATCCATCTTGGACATTCATCTCCCAGCACCGTAGTGAGAGCCTAGAATAAACGCGCATCCAGGCAGTGAAGCCAAAGCAAGGTCACATAAATATTGTTGCTGAGTGGACTACTATGGGGAATATTGTATTCTCCGCTGAAGGACGAGACTGAGAGTGAGTCGGAGCGCACTGCAGGTGCAGTGATAAGGGGTCCTGGGAGAATGTGAGGAGAGGAAATCTGGGTTTTACCACTTTTGGCTGTTTTTTTCCACTCTTGCCCCCCTTCCACTTGTGATATGCTCTTCAGCCGAGGGCAGTCATAACCGAGACGGGGGGGTCATGCCCCATAAAGAGAAGAGGTTGTTATTTCCTCAGTAAAGACAGTTAGAATTTGGACCCCGGGTGATGTATTTGCACTGAGAGGCAGGATGCTCCGCTCCAGACCCCGTTAGTGCATGTGATCTCTTTGCCTACCTGCTCTGGGACTAAGCAGTGTTGTACGGGCCAAGATGAAGGTGTCTTCTGCTACATTGCTAACGGTGATAAACTTTCTTTCTATATTCTTATATATCTGAGTATATGTGTATTTTGTGTTTGGTGTATCTATATATATATATCTATATATATATATATAGTGAATAAAGGGCCTATAAGGAGCCATTTACATGCTTTACCATATCTAATGGTCTATGTGTGATTTTTTGCCTGAGTCCAGTCACTCATTTTGCCAGGGGCCCGGGAGCAGTAAGTCTAAGATTCTCCCTACATGGCCAAGCAAACACAAAACAGGGGGATACCATGCCTCACCTAAAGGCACCTTTTGCCACTCCATAAAACCCCTCCAGCCAGGTAATGCACTCTCCCATAACCACCCCCGGGGTCGGGAACCAAAAGCAATGGCCCTTCCCTGGCCACCTGACCAGAGGCTATTGGGGGGAAAAGGAAGTGAGAATACCATCAGGTTTCTCACAGAGGGGCAAGGGCATATAAGGGGTATGGTGGAGTGGGGAATAGGGAATAAATAATAGGGCAGGGGGGAATTTGGAGTGATCCACCACCAAAACAAATGAACCCAAGCAGAGTTTCATATAACGAGCACCTTTCCAGAGAAGGCAGCTCTCCCATTCTAATATTCTAGGATCGATAAAACATCAGTGTTTCCAGCAGTCATAACCAGCAACTTGTTTAATAAGCTGACTGTGCAATACACAGGGATTTAGTTGCAAATTAAAACTGATGAGCTGAGGAGATATGGCCTTCATAGTTCATAAACGGCCATGCATCTCAGTCAGATTTATTTTTAAAATAACTTTCCCCGCTGACGTTTTAAAAGAAATAGTGGGTGTACATGAGGTTTTTCAACTGTATGTGTTCTCCAGTGGGAAACAGGCTGTACCTTCAGACGGAAACATTTCCTGCATTAACTGCACTGATGATGTTGCCCACCTGTGTGTGTGCTCAGTTGGTGAATAAGAAATCCCTTGAAACTGAACCTTTTCCCGCATTCAGTGCACTCATGAGGTTACTCACAAGTATGTGTTCTCCCATGGATAATAAGCGCTCCCTTGTGTCTGAATCTTTTCCCGCATTCAGTGCACTGATGAGGCTTTTCACCGGTATGTGTTCTCCCATGGATAATAAGAGATCCTGTCTGTCTAAACCTTTTCCCGCATTCAGTGCACTCATGAGGTTACTCACAAGTATGTGTTCTCCCATGGATAATAAGCGCTCCCTTGTGATTGAATCTTTTCCTGCATTCAGTGCACTGATGAGGCTTTTCACCTGTATGTGTTCTCCCATGGATAATAAGAGATCCTGTCTGTCTAAACCTTTTTCCGCATTCAGTGCACTGATGAGGTTTTTTACCTGTATGTATTCTCCCATGGATAATAAGAGCTCCCTTGTGTCTGAAACTTTTCCTGCATTCAGTGCACTGATGAGGTTTTTCACCTGTATGTGTTCTCCCATGGATAATAAGAACTCCCTTGTGACTGAACCTTTTCCCGCATTCAGTGCACTGATGAGGTTTTTCACCTGTATGTGTTCTCCCATGGATAGTAAGAGCGCCATTATTGCTGAACCTTTTCCCGCATTCAGTGCACTGATGAGGTTTTTCACCTGTATGTGTTCTCAGGTGATTATTCAGATCTCCTTTGACAATGAAGGATTTCCCGCATTCAGTGCACTGATGAGGTTTTTCACCTGTATGTATTTTCCAGTGGCTAATAAGATGTCCCTTCTGGCGGAACCTTTTACCACATTCAGTGCACTGATGAGGTTTTTCACCAGTATGTGTTTTTAGGTGATTTTTAAGATCTCCCTTGACAGTGAAGCATTTCTCACATTCAGTGCACTGATGAGGTTTTTCACCAGTATGTGTTTTTAGGTGATTTTTAAGATCTCCTTTGACAGTGAAGCATTTCCCACATTCAGTGCACTGATAAGGTTTTTCACCTGTGTGTGTTCTCTGGTGGATAGTTAGAGATCCCTTCACACTGAAGCATTTACCACATTCATTGCACTGATGAGGTTTCTCGCCCGTATGTGTTCTCAGGTGACGAATAAGATGACTCTTATTGCTGAACCTTTTCCTGCATTCAGTGCACTGATGAGGTTTTTCACCTGTATGTGTTCTCCCATGGATAATAAGAGCTCCCTTGTGACTAAACCTTTTTCCGCATTCAGTGCACTGATGAGGTTTCTCACCTGTATGTGTTCTCAGGTGACGAATAAGATGACTCTTACTGCTGAACCTTTTCCTGCATTCAGTGCACTTGTGCAATTTTTCTCTTGCCTGGTGAATATGAACTTTCTCCATACTGTAACCTTTTCCTGCATTCAGGGCACAAATGAAGTTTCTCATGTGTCGATGGACTCTGGTGATAAACACGGTTTATGCACATTCAGTGCATGGATACTATTTGTCCATTTCAGCTCATAGATGATTTACACAAATAAACTGCCATGAGACTATATATAAAATGCCACAAGTGTTCTATCATGAATAATCGGCTAAGCAGCAGGCTTTTCTTGCATAAAAGAATACACTGTTCTTATGATCAGTCTACCATTGCATAAATTCACTCGTATCTACGCCGTAGGCTCCTCAATGGTAGCGTGACATTGTTTGATAGAAAACCTTCAGGTATTCAGTAGACGTCTCCAATGCAGAGTCTCCTTACTTTGAACAGCCAACTAGCTCCTAGACGTGTATGCTTCTAGATGTGTAGATAGAGCATAGTCTCTCAATGAAGCGTTGCACTATATTAGTCCATCAGAGAAATTAAGAGAATTGCTGCAGTCTTTTTCTGGCCATTAATCACCTATAGAATTAAAAGGAGATTCACATTAATAAGGAATACATTTGAAAATCACCAACATGACATTTACCAAGTAGACTGGCTCTCAGTATTAGTGACGCATGCTAGTTAATTGCCTTCATGTAGTAAGAATGGAAAGAGTCTAAGCCAAAAGGGTGCATGTCAGGATGTCATACAAAAGGTAAAAAAGTTAAAGGTGTCCCCCCCTTCAGAAACATATCTAGCCTGATTCTAACCTGACCACAACAAACTAACAAACAAATGAAAGTACTTAAGGGCCACTTGCCAGATTGGCTGACCTCTGACCCACACTGTGCTGTCTCAGCTTGTTACAGGTCAGGGTTCGAAACTGAGGGAAGCTGGGAGCTATTGAGCTCCTGCTTCTAGCATAGTAGAGCCTGGTTAGCTTAAAACCAACATCTACCAGAAGCTCCTTTTTGCTCCTAAGGCCAACTGGTGCCTTCCAAACATGGAAGCGTGAGATTAACTGAGTATTTGAGCATGTAAATAAAGAAGGATTTGAACACATCTAAACACAATGGTTCATACAAAATGGACAAAAGGTTAAAGAAACATCTCTGGTAGCTCCTGGTTCCCCCGTGATAGATACTGCCTACTGGGTGATGTCCGATACCCAGGAGCTGTTTTAGCTTCTGCTCAATGAATCTTAATTACAAACCCTGTGGGTAATGCCTCTGACCTACTCACAGTTCAAACGCATACTTTCCCAAGGGCTCATGCCCATGGCATAAGAGAAAACCAATGTCTCTAGTTTATTGGTCATGCAGTTCAGTGCTGTCTTAAATAAAGTCAATCTTCAATTGTCCTTGGATGGCCGGGCCTCTCCTAGCTTCGTCTGGAACACCTTAGGTTTCCGCTCTTTCCGGGGGTCTCAGGTTTTATATCCCCATTGTATTCATTCTCTCAACCCTGCTTAGGCTGTTTGCCCTCTCGGCCTCTTTGGTCTCTTCACCATTCTCACTGTTTCTAGTATCTCGTCCCAGTGTGGGGTATTCAAGTTCTTTTCCTAACTGGCCTGCCAGCCTCTCTTGGGCCTTTTTCTTCCTAACCCTGGTGGGTGTATATGGGTTCTTGCCCATCTCAGGCTATATGGTGGCTCGGCCTGTCTTGGGCCTTTCGTTCTCTCACCCCAGTTTGGGAGTTCTCTGGATCGGTCCACCCACATCCCTGATTCCTTAGAGTACCGCATACCTGTCTTGCAGCGGGGATATTCCCTGGGGAAGGCGGCAGCGTGTCTCCTTTCTCTCTCTGTTTTACTGCATCGGTATGTGGGGTTTGGTTCTGGATAGGAATTTAGAATCAGTTCCAGTGTCAGACAACCAAGTCTCTGGCGGTCAGGTCTCTTTGAGATGGTGGGGCCAAGCTCCTCCAGCTCTTGACCTGGTTGTCGGGATGTGAGAAACCAGAGGGTGTCTCACCCACTAGTCCCTGGGGGTCTCTCTCAGGTGGCCAGGGCATGGCCATCGCCTTTGGATCCAGACCCTGGGGGTGGACCAGTGCTGGAGGATCACCTGGGTGAGGGGTTTTCGAGGGGTGGGGGGTGATATAGCTGATGATGAGACGCAGTATTCCACCCTTTTTTGTTAATCTCCCCCATCCTATTTTCCAAATTCCCAACCCCCCGCACCCCTAGGCCGAGGAAGAGGGTAACTGAGAGTAACCAGACTAACTCTCTCACATCGTACTGCACATGTCCAGTTAATCGGGTCAGGCAAAGTCAGGCACCTTACACTAAGTGCATACACCTGATAACAGTTAGATCTCATACGAATAAAAGTCAACACCTAAAGACACACTTTGAGCAAGTCGGAACGCGAGTAAGAGCAGAACTTCAGGGATCAAGACACACCTATTGGAGCAGAGCAACGGACCAAGGGGCGAGAGCAGCAGGCCGAAAACCCCAAGAGTTCCCTACTGGAGATCGTTGCCTCTGACAGACTGCGAAAGACACGTGGAGAAAGCCAGATCCCACAAGAGAAGATTGCATTTTGTTTCAAGGACACCAGCGACCCTCCCGGGACAAACGACAGAGTTTGGGAGGCGAGGCTAAGCCTGTGGTACTAACCTTGACTCGTGAACTGGAAATAGCAAAACAAGAAAGAAGCACACACAGCCGTTGAGTTGGCAAGCAACCTGCGAGACCGTGTATGTTAAAGCGAATGAAGTAGCAACATTTTATCACAAGTGAAGGGTGCATGGGTCTGGATGAGATATGAAAAAAGGCAGACCAGACGACCATGAGTAGGCTATACTGTATCTGCACTATGTCAATGAGAGTGGACCAGATGACCCTAACTAGGCTATACTGAATATGCAATATGTCAATGAGAGTGGACCAGACGACCATGACTAAGCTATACTGTTTCTGCAATATGTCAATGAGAGTGGACCAGATGACCATGACTAGGCTATACTGTATCTGCAATATGCCAATGAGAGTGGACCGGAAGACCATGACTAGGCTATACTGTATCTGCACTATGTCAATGAGAGTGGACCAGATGACCCTAACTAGGCTATGCTGAATCTGCAATATGTCAATGAGAGTGGACAAGACAACCATGAGTAGGCTATACTGTATCTGCAATATGCCAATGAGAGAGGACCGACGACCATGACTAGGCTATACTGTAACTGCAATATGCCAATGAGAATGGACCGGACAACCATGACTAGGCTATACTCTATTTGCACTATGTCAATGAGAGTGGACCAGATGACCCTAACTAGGCTATACTGAATCCGCAATATGTAAATGTGAGGGAACCAGACGACCATGACTAGGCTATACTGTATCTGCAATATGCCAATGAGAGTGGACCGGACGACCATGACTAGGCTATACTGTATCTGCAATATGCCAATGAGAGTGGACCAGACGGCCATGACCACGCTATACTGTATCTGCAATATGCCAATGAGAGTGGACCGATGACCATGACTAGGCTATACTGTATCTGCAATACGTCAATGAGAGTGGACCAGATGACTCTGACTAGGCTATACTGTATCTGCAATATGCCAATGAGAGTGGACCGGACAACCATGACTAGGCTATACTCTATCTGCACTATGTCAATGAGAGTGGACCAGATGACCCTAGCTAGGCTATACTGAATCCGCAATATGTCAATGAGAGGGGACCAGACGACCATGACTAGGCTATACTGTATCTGCAATATGCCAATGAGAGTGGACCGGACGACCATGACTAGGCTATACTGTATCTGCAATATGCCAATGAGAGTGGACCAGACGGCCATGACTAGGCTATACTGTATCTGCAATATGCCAATGAGAGTGAACCACACGGCCATGACTAGCCTATACTGTATCTGCAATATTTCTTTCATTTATGTATTGTTCATGTGTACAGCCAAATGGTGTTTGAAGGTGCATCAGTAAAGAAGCCAACCTCATGGGGCAGAGGGGCCCTGTATCCAAAACGCGAATGAACGTTAAAGCGAATGAAGTAGCAACATTATATCCACACCAGATGACCCTAACTAGGCTATACTGTATCTGCACTATGTCAATGAGAGGGGACTAGACGACCATGACATACTGTATCTGCAATATTTATTTTATTTATGTATTGTTTATGTGTAATGCCTATACAGCCAAATGATGTTTGAAGGTGTATCAGTAAAGAAGCCAACCTCATGGGGCAGAGGGGCCCTGTATCCAAAACGCGAATGAACGTTAAAGCGAATGAAGTAGCAACATTATATCACAAGTGAAGGGTGCATGCGTCTGGATGCGATGTGAAAAAAGGCAGACCAGACGACCATGAGTAGGCTATACTGTATCTGCACTATGTCAATGAGAGTGGACCGGGTGACCCTAACTAGGCTATACTGAATCCGCAATATGTCAATGAGAGTGGACCAGACGACCATGAGTAGGCTATACTGTATCTGCAATATGTCAATGAGAGTGGACCAGATGCCCATGACTAGATATACTGTATCTGCAATATGCCAATCAGAGTCGACTGGGCGACCGTGACTAGGCTATACTGTATCTGCACTATGTCAATGAGAGTGGACCAGATGACCCTAACTAGGCTATAGTGTATCTGCACTATGTCAATGAGAGTGGACCAGACGACCATGACTAGGCTATACTGTATCTGCACTATGTCAATGAGAGTGGACCAGATGACCCTAACTAGGCTATAGTGTATCTGCACTATGTCAATGAGAGTGGACCAGATGACCCTAACTAGGCTATACTGTATCTGCAATATGCCAATGTGAAGCAGAATCCAGTGCAGTTCCCTTAGGGAGCACTACACCAGATTAGGACTACAGGTGAGAGCAATAAATCCCCTTTGGTATCAGTCTGTTCCACAAAGATTTAGTTGCTAGCTGTGGCTGAGCAGTCAGATTTATCTCAAGAGGGAGATGAGCAGTATTCAGGGTTTACACAATAGGTAGTACAGTACTATGGAGCAAGGAAACACTGACCAAAGATTTGTATCAAAAAGAGAATATATTTATTTTATACACTTCTAAGTCAACACATAATCACAATTGGTAAAGTAAGTAAAAATTCAGTCAAGGAAAAGTATATACAGCTCCCTATTCAATTGTAGACAAGTTTGCGGTAGAGTGAAAACTAAGCCAAACGGCACCGTGAAAACCAACTACAAATGGCACTCTAGCAATTTAACGAAAGGGAGGGAAAGCACAAGTCGAACCAAAATACTTTCAGACCCCCCTAGCAACACTTCCCTGAAGTTTTGTGAACAAGTAATGCACAGCAACACTTTAGCAGAAAGATAAGTGAATGAAAACTGAGCAAAATGGCACTCCACAAATTAAAACAGTTGGAAGGAAGAGGGGTTTAGAAGATTTAGGTGCATCAACACATTTCTCATAGAGAATCAATCTAGTGAGAGCAGATATAACAAATCAGCCAGAGTCAATAGGCCTGAGCCAGAGTCAGTGGTACAGGACCAAGAGCTTAGGAGCAAAATGTTCTTGTAGCTGCAGTCAAGTCTTTAGTAGAAAAATATTGAAGCGGTAGATGCAAGGCGAAAGACAATGTTAGGAGAGAGGGCGGCCGATCCCACAAGTAGTTAAAGGATTTAAAACACCTTTAGGGCTACCACGGAGAAAGGGTGGCCTGGCGGAACAATGTACCTTAAACGTGAAGAAGTGGCTCCTGTGGTGGCGGTTGTTCCTGGTAGTTCCTGCAGGTCGAGGGGTCCAACAGAGGAAGAGAGGCTCTCGTCATGGAGGAAGGTTCGAGTCGCTGCACTACCCAGGGTTGAAACCAGCTGCGGTGCTGCCAAACAAAGTTTAAAAAGTATGCTCCTTTTAATCGCGGTCCGGGTCGATAGCTGCATGGCTATCCGGTCTCCAAGTGCTGGGCACTGTCGATACGACCAAGGCAAGTCCGAGGAAGCGATAGGTGAACTGGTTGAACCCACCAGCTCAAGGGAAGGAGGCTCTTACACTGATGATCTCCTCTCGTCGTGTGGAAGAAAAGTGGTGAGACGATCCGGCAGGGCTTCACCGGTGGTGTAGATGCTGAAGATGTCTGTGACTTCTCTCCCCTTCGGTTCCGTAGTTCCAGTGGCGACATCTTGCTCTTCCAGTCCTCAGGACCCTGCTTTTATGCAGAAAGAAACCCATTCATGCAGCCTAGCTGTCACTCATACAGTGGAGTGGTCTTCCTGGCGGGATACCCTTCAGCCTATCAGGTTAGAGTGCGACCTGAGTTGCTGCGGCAACTCTGTCCAGGGGTTCTACTCCCCCTCCCAAACAAGAGACCCACACCAGACTCAGAGGCGCCGAAAGGAAGGCTTCTCGGCAGAAGCCCGCCAGTAGAGCGAACAAAGGATCCCCGACCTGGGTTAGGAGTTTAGAGTAAGACACAAGAAAGATTTTATATCAATGTTCTGCCAAATAAAACCTACCGGATTAAAGTTAATAATAAAATAAACCGGCGGTATGTTAGAAGCTGTCAGTAAAAGTGGTAGCCTCGAACAATGGGCAAATCCCATAGGAAAATATTTGCAGTCGAATATAAAAGGTAGTAACCACTGCCACCATCCAGAAACTTTGCAGAGAAGGACTTTAAGGTACCCCCTCGAAAATGAACATAGGGGAAAAACTATGAACCCCTTCCAGTACTTCCATATTAAGATGGGTTGTACTGGTTTAGTTCATAGAGATTGACTCGTAAAGTCAATGGGGACTTTACATGCCCTGGGAGACAGTAGTCAGTCCCAGGGTATGGAGTCTATGTTTGGGGATCGCTACGACACCCCTGTGTCACTGCACTGAGGGTGCTGTGTAACACATGTGCATAAAGATGGTTCCTATGGGTGGGAGAAAATCCCATAGGCATTAAACACAAACATAGCCTAGAACACACATAGCAAAAATGCCAAAGAGTGGGAAAGAGAGTCTCACTCTTAGCAGGTAAAAAGAAACAAACCCTTCAAATCCAGCAAAGCTGCTGGGGGACTCTATAGGTAAGGGAAATAAGCCATGAAGTGAGAATTCTCCCTAACAGCCAATGAGAGTGGACCAGACGGCCGTGACTAGGCTATACTGTATCTGCAATATGCCAATGAGAGTGGACCGGAAGACCATGACTAGGCTATACTGTATCTGCAATATGCCAATGAGAGTGGACCAGACGACCATGACTAGGCTATACTGTATCTGCAATATGCCAATGAGAGTGGACCGGGCGACCGTGACTAGGCTATACTGTATCTGCAATATGCCAATGAGAGTGGACCGGACAACCATGACTAGGCTATACTGTATCTGCAATATGCCAATGAGAGTGGACCAGATGACCGTGACTAGGCTATACTGTATCTGCAATATGTCAATGAGAGTGGACCAGACGGCCGTGACTAGGCTATACTGTATATGCAATATGCCAATGAGAGTGGACCGGAAGACCGTGACTAGGCTATACTGTATCTGCAATATGCCAATGAGAGTGGACCGGGCGACCGTGACTAGGCTATACTGTATCCCAGGGCATGTAAATATGCCCTGGGATACAGTAATATGCAATATGCCAATGAGAGTGGACTGGGCGACCGTGACTAGGCTATAGTGTATCTGCACTATGTCAATGAGAGTGGACCAGATGACCCTAACTAGCCTATACTGTATCTGCAATATGCCAATGAGAGTGGACCGGGCGACCGTGACTAGGCTATACTGTATCTGCAATATGCCAAAGAGAGTGGACTGGGCGACCGTGACTAGGCTATACTGTATCTGCAATATGCCAATGAGAGTGGACCAGACGGCCGTGACTAGGCTATACTGTATCTGCAATATGCCAATGAGAGTGGACCGGGCGACCGTGACTAGGCTATAGTGTATCTGCACTATGTCAATGAGAGTGGACCAGACGACCGTAACTAGGCTATACTGTATCTGCAATATGCCAATGAGAGTGGACCGGGCGACCGTGACTAGGCTATACTGTATCTGCAATATGCCAATGAGAGTGGACCCGGCGACCGTGACTAGACTACACTGTATCTGCAATATGCCAATGAGAGTGGACCGGGCGACCGTGATTAGGCTATACTGTATCTGCAATATGCCAATGAGAGTGGACCGGGCGGCCATGACTAGGCTATACTGTATCTGCAATATGCCAATGAGAGTGGACCGGATGACCCTAACTAGGCTATACTGTATCTGCAATATGCCAATGAGAGTGGACCGGGCGACTGTGACTAGGCTATACTGTATCTGCAATATGCCAATGAGAGTGGACCGGGCGGCCATGACTAGGCTATACTGTATCTGCAATATGCCAATGAGAGTGGACCGGGCGACCGTGACTAGGCTATACTGTATCTGCAATATGCCAATGAGAGTGGACCGGGCGGCCATGACTAGGCTATACTGTATCCCAGGGCATGTAAATATGCCCTGGGATACAGTAATATGCAATATGCCAATGAGAGTGGACCGGGCGACCATGACTAGGCTATAGTGTATCTGCACTATGTCAATGAGAGTGGACCAGATGACCCTAACTAGGCTTTACTGTATCTGCAATATGCCAATGAGAGTGGACCGGGCGACCGTGCCTAGGCTATACTGTATCTGCAATATGCCAATGAGAGTGGACCGGGCGACCGTAACTAGGCTATACTGTATCTGCAATATGCCAATGAGAGTGGACCGGGCGGCCGTGACTAGGCTATACTGTATCTGCAATATGCCAATGAGAGTGGACCGGGCGACCGTGACTAGGCTATACTGTATCTGCAATATGCCAATGAGAGTGGACCAGGCGACCGTGACTAGGCTATACTGTATCTGCAATATGCCAATGAGAGTGGACCCGGCGACCGTGACTAGACTACACTGTATCTGCAATATGCCAATGAGAGTGGACCGGGCGACCGTGATTAGGCTATACTGTATCTGCAATATGCCAATGAGAGTGGACCAGACGGCCGTGACTAGGCTATACTGTATCTGCAATATGCCAATGAGAGTGGACCGGGCGACCGTGACTAGGCTATACTGTATCCCAGGGCATGTAAATATGCCCTGGGATACAGTAATATGCAATATGCCAATGAGAGTGGACCGGGCGACCGTGACTAGGCTATAGTGTATCTGCACTATGTCAATGAGAGTGGACCAGATGACCCTAACTAGGCTATACTGTATCTGCAATATGCCAATGAGAGTGGACCGGGCAACCGTGAATAGGCTATACTGTATCTGCAATATGCCAATGAGAGTGGACCGGGCGGCCATGACTAGGCTATACTGTATCTGCAATATGCCAATGAGAGTGGACCGGGCGACCGTGACTAGGCTATACTGTATCTGCAATATGCCAATGAGAGTGGACCGGGCGGCCATGACTAGGCTATACTGTATCCCAGGGCATGTAAATATGCCCTGGGATACAGTAATATGCAATATGCCAATGAGAGTGGACCAGATGACCCTAACTAGGCTATACTGTATCTGCAATATGCCAATGAGAGTGGACCGGGCGACCTTGACTAGGCTATACTGTATCTGCAATATGCCAATGAGAGTGGACCAGGCGGCCATGACTAGGCTATACTGTATCTGCAATATGCCAATGAGAGTGGACCGGGCGACCGTGACTAGGCTATACTGTATCTGCAATATGCCAATGAGAGTGGACCGGGCGGCCATGACTAGGCTATACTGTATCCCAGGGCATGTAAATATGCCCTGGGATACAGTAATATGCAATATGCCAATGAGAGTGGACCGGGCGACCGTGACTAGGCTATAGTGTATCTGCACTATGTCAATGAGAGTGGACCAGATGACCCTAACTAGGCTATACTGTATCTGCAATATGCCAATGAGAGTGTACCGGGCGACCGTGACTAGGCTATACTGTATCTGCAATATGCCAATGAGAGTGGACCGGGCGACCGTGACTAGGCTATACTGTATCTGCAATATGCCAATGAGAGTGGACCGGGCGGCCATGACTAGGCTATACTGTATCTGCAATATGCCAATGAGAGTGGACCGGGCGACCGTGACTAGGCTATACTGTATCTGCAATATGCCAATGAGAGTGGACCGGGCGGCCATGACTAGGCTATACTGTATCCCAGGGCATGTAAATATGCCCTGGGATACAGTAATATGCAATATGCCAATGAGAGTGGACCGGGCGACCGTGACTAGGCTATAGTGTATCTGCACTATGTCAATGAGAGTGGACCAGATGACCCTAACTAGGCTATACTGTATCTGCAATATGCCAATGAGAGTGGACCGGGCGACCGTGACTAGGCTATACTGTATCTGCAATATGCCAATGAGAGTGGACCGGGCGACCATGACTAGGCTATACTGTATCTGCAATATGCCAATGAGAGTGGACCGGGCGGCCATGACTAGGCTATACTGTATCTGCAATATGCCAATGAGAGTGGACCGGGCGACCGTGACTAGGCTATACTGTATCTGCAATATGCCAATGAGAGTGGACCGGGCGGCCATGACTAGGCTATACTGTATCCCAGGGCATGTAAATATGCCCTGGCATACAGTAATATGCAATATGCCAATGAGAGTGGACCAGATGACCCTAACTAGGCTATACTGTATCTGCAATATGCCAATGAGAGTGGACCGGGCGACCGTGACTAGGCTATACTGTATCTGCAATATGCCAATGAGAGTGGACCGGGCGGCCATGACTAGGCTATACTGTATCTGCAATATGCCAATGAGAGTGGACCGGGCGACCGTGACTAGGCTATACTGTATCTGCAATATGCCAATGAGAGTGGACCGGGCGGCCATGACTAGGCTATACTGTATCCCAGGGCATGTAAATATGCCCTGGGATACAGTAATATGCAATATGCCAATGAGAGTGGACCGGGCGACCATGACTAGGCTATAGTGTATCTGCACTATGTCAATGAGAGTGGACCAGATGACCCTAACTAGGCTATACTGTATCTGCAATATGCCAATGAGTGTGGACCGGGCGACCGTGCCTAGGCTATACTGTATCTGCAATATGCCAATGAGAGTGGACCGGGCGACCGTAACTAGGCTATACTGTATCTGCAATATGCCAATGAGAGTGGACCGGGCGGCCATGACTAGGCTATACTGTATCTGCAATATGCCAATGAGAGTGGACCGGGCGACCGTGACTAGGCTATACTGTATCTGCAATATGCCAATGAGAGTGGACCGGGCGGCCATGACTAGGCTATACTGTATCCCAGGGCATGTAAATATGCCCTGGGATACAGTAATATGCAATATGCCAATGAGAGTGGACCGGGCGACAGTGACTAGGCTACAGTGTATCTGCACTATGTCAATGAGAGTGGACCAGATGACCCTAACTAGGCTATACTGTATCTGCAATATGCCAATGAGAGTGGACCGGGCGACCGTGACTAGGCTATACTGTATCTGCAATATGCCAATGAGAGTGGACCGGGCGACCGTGACTAGGCTATACTGTATCTGCAATATGCCAATGAGAGTGGACCGGGCGGCCATGACTAGGCTATACTGTATCTGCAATATGCCAATGAGAGTGGACCGGGCGACCGTGACTAGGCTATACTGTATCTGCAATATGCCAATGAGAGTGGACCGGGCGGCCATGACTAGGCTATACTGTATCCCAGGGCATGTAAATATGCCCTGGGATACAGTAATATGCAATATGCCAATGAGAGTGGACCAGATGACCCTAACTAGGCTATACTGTATCTGCAATATGCCAATGAGAGTGGACCGGGCGACCGTGACTAGGCTATACTGTATCTGCAATATGCCAATGAGAGTGGACCGGGCGGCCATGACTAGGCTATACTGTATCTGCAATATGCCAATGAGAGTGGACCGGGCGACCGTGACTAGGCTATACTGTATCTGCAATATGCCAATGAGCGTGGACCGGGCGGCCATGACTAGGCTATACTGTATCCCAGGGCATGTAAATATGCCCTGGGATACAGTAATATGCAATATGCCAATGAGAGTGGACCGGGCGACCGTGACTAGGCTATAGTGTATCTGCACTATGTCAATGAGAGTGGACCAGATGACCCTAACTAGGCTATACTGTATCTGCAATATGCCAATGAGAGTGGACCGGGCGACCGTGACTAGGCTATACTGTATCTGCAATATGCCAATGAGAGTGGACCGGGCGACCGTGACTAGGCTATACTGTATCTGCAATATGCCAATGAGAGTGGACCGGGCGGCCATGACTAGGCTATACTGTATCTGCAATATGCCAATGAGAGTGGACCCGGCGACCGTGACTATGCTATACTGTATCTGCAATATGCCAATGAGAGTGGACCGGGCGGCCATGACTAGGCTATACTGTATCTGCAATATGCCAATGAGAGTGGACCAGATGGCCGTGACTAGGCTATACTGTATCTGCAATATGCCAATGAGAGTGGACCGGGCGGCCATGACTAGGCTATACTGTATCCCAGGGCATGTAAATATGCCCTGGGATACAGTAATATGCAATATGCCAATGAGAGTGGACCGGGCGACCGTGACTAGGCTATAGTGTATCTGCACTATGTCAATGAGAGTGGACCGGGCGGCCATGACTAGGCTATACTGTATCCCAGGGCATGTAAATATGCCCTGGGATACAGTAATATGCAATATGCCAATGAGAGTGGACCGGACGACCATGACTAGGCTATACTGTATCTGCAATATGCCAATGAGAGTGGACCAGACGGCCATGACTAGGCTATACTGTATCTGCAATATGCCAATGAGAGTGGACCGGGCGGCCATGATTAGGCTATACTGTATCTGCAATATGCCAATGAGAGTGGACCGGGCAGCCATGACTAGGCTATACTGTATCTGCAATATGCCAATGAGAGTGGACCGGGCGACCGTGACTAGGCTATAGTGTATCCCAGGGCATGTAAATATGCCCTGGGATACAGCAATATGCAATATGCCAATGAGAGTGGACCGGGCGACCGTGACTAGGCTATACTGTATCTGCAATATGCCAATGAGAGTGGACCGGGCGGCCATGACTAGGCTATACTGTATCTGCAATATGCCAATGAGAGTGGACCGGGCGACCGTGACTAGGCTATAGTGTATCCCAGGGCATGTAAATATGCCCTGGGATACAGCAATATGCAATATGCCAATGAGAGTGGACCGGGCGACCGTGACTAGGCTATAGTGTATCTGCACTATGTCAATGAGAGTGGACCAGATGACCCTAACTAGGCTATACTGTATCTGCAATATGCCAATGAGAGTGGACCGGGCGGCCATGACTAGGCTATACTGTATCTGCAATATGCCAATGAGAGTGGACCGGGCGGCCATGACTAGGCTATACTGTATCCCAGGGCATGTAAATATGCCCTGGGATACAGTAATATGCAATATGCCAATGAGAGTGGACCGGGCGACCGTGACTAGGCTATAGTGTATCTGCACTATGTCAATGAGAGTGGACCAGATGACCCTAACTAGGCTATACTGTATCTGCAATATGCCAATGAGAGTGGACCGGGCGACCGTGACTAGGCTATACTGTATCTGCAATATGCCAATGAGAGTGGACCGGGCGACCGTGACTAGGCTATACTGTATCTGCAATATGCCAATGAGAGTGGACCGGGCGGCCATGACTAGGCTATACTGTATCTGCAATATGCCAATGAGAGTGGACAGGGCGACCGTGACTAGGCTATACTGTATCTGCAATATGCCAATGAGAGTGGACCGGGCGGCCATGACTAGGCTATACTGTATCTGCAATATGCCAATGAGAGTGGACCAGATGGCCGTGACTAGGCTATACTGTATCTGCAATATGCCAATGAGAGTGGACCGGGCGGCCATGACTAGGCTATACTGTATCCCAGGGCATGTAAACATGCCCTGGGATACAGTAATATGCAATATGCCAATGAGAGTGGACCGGGCGACCGTGACTAGGCTATAGTGTATCTGCACTATGTCAATGAGAGTGGACCGGGCGGCCATGACTAGGCTATACTGTATCCCAGGGCATGTAAATATGCCCTGGGATACAGTAATATGCAATATGCCAATGAGAGTGGACCGGACGACCATGACTAGGCTATACTGTATCTGCAATATGCCAATGAGAGTGGACCAGACGGCCATGACTAGGCTATACTGTATCTGCAATATGCCAATGAGAGTGGACCGGGCGGCCATGACTAGGCTATACTGTATCTGCAATATGCCAATGAGAGTGGACCAGGCGGCCATGACTAGGCTATACTGTATCTGCAATATGCCAATGAGAGTGGACCGGGCGACCGTGACTAGGCTATAGTGTATCCCAGGGCATGTAAATATGCCCTGGGATACAGCAATATGCAATATGCCAATGAGAGTGGACCGGGCGACCGTGACTAGGCTATACTGTATCTGCAATATGCCAATGAGAGTGGACCGGGCGGCCATGACTAGGCTATACTGTATCTGCAATATGCCAATGAGAGTGGACCGGGCGACCGTGACTAGGCTATAGTGTATCCCAGGGCATGTAAATATGCCCTGGGATACAGCAATATGCAATATGCCAATGAGAGTGGACCGGGCGACCGTGACTAGGCTATACTGTATCTGCAATATGCCAATGAGAGTGGACCGGGCGGCCATGACTAGGCTATACTGTATCTGCAATATGCCAATGAGAGTGGACCGGGCGACCGTGACTAGGCTATACTGTATATGCAATATGCCAATGAGAGTGGACCGGGCGGCTGTGACTAGGCTATACTGTATCTGCAATATGCCAATGAGAGTGGACCGGGCGACCGTAACTAGGCTATACTGTATCTGCAATATGCCAATGAGAGTGGACCGGGCGACCGTGACTAGGCTATACTGTATATGCAATATGCCAATGAGAGTGGACCGGGCGACCGTGACTAGGCTATACTGTATCCCAGGGCATGTAAATATGCCCTGGGATACAGTAATATGCAATATGCCAATGAGAGTGGACCGGGCGACCGTGACTAGGCTATAGTGTATCTGCAATATGTCAATGAGAGTGGACCGGGCGGCCATGACTAGGCTATACTGTATCTGCAATATGCCAATGAGAGTGGACCGGGCGACCGTGACTAGGCTATAGTGTATCCCAGGGCATGTAAATATGCCCTGGGATACAGTAATATGCAATATGCCAATGAGAGTGGACCGGGCGACCGTGACTAGGCTATACTGTATCCCAGGGCATGTAAATATGCCCTGGGATACAGTAATATGCAATATGCCAATGAGAGTGGACCGGGCGACCGTGACTAGGCTATAGTGTATCTGCAATATGCCAATGAGAGTGGACCGGGCGACCGTGACTAGGCTATACTGTATCTGCAATATGCCAATGAGAGTGGACCGGGCGGCCATGACTAGGCTATACTGTATCTGCAATATGCCAATGAGAGTGGACCGGGCGACCGTGACTAGGCTATACTGTATCTGCAATATGCCAATGAGAGTGGACCGGGCGACCGTGACTAGGCTATACTGTATCTGCAATATGCCAATGAGAGTGGACCGGGCGACCGTGACTAGGCTATAGTGTATCTGCAATATTTATTTTATTTATGTATTGCTTATGTGTACAGCCTATAAAGCCAAATGGTGTTTGAAGGTGCATCAGTAAAGAAGCCAACCTCATGGGGCAGAGGGGCCCTGTATCCAAAACCAGCGGCGGGTGGATGAGTAGATATGAAAGCCACATGGCAGATTGTAAATGGAATACAGCAAAAAACATAACCAGGGTTAAAAACAGTGGGGTCGAGAGGGATCACAGGGGCAAAGTAGGCATGTATGCAATGAGAGTCGCGGAGGGAAAAGCTATCACAGATTGAAAGTACCACGAGGTCAGCCACAGCCTCCACCGAAGGATTATGCAGTTAACTCAGCCCAGCAAGTGCTGCTAGAAGAGCAGGAGAGGTGCCTCATTAGCACATCTGTACAGCAGCAGCTGATCCTGGCCAGACAAGACTGCTGTAACTAAAGATGCGAGCGGAGCGGACACGCCGTTAATGAACTGCATTTGGTTAGTTCAGACATTCACACATTAAGTAGAACAGCGCAAAAACAAGTAACTGCAGTGGCGATCAGCACTCCTTTCAGATTGAACGATTCCTGCGGACATGACCAACTTCCCGCTACCATGTGAACAAGGCAAAAGGGGTCGCTAAGGCAATGGTCATTACCTCCCTATCCCTTGGGGAAAGAATGGGAGTACTCCCTTCTAAGCACTACTATGATGGTACCGACGGATGACACACCTGACAGCAACAGTTCCTATGCCACCGATTAAGCGGGGCAGAATAAGTAGCATGCAGGACTATGACTAGTGGTGGAGACGCCCCTGCCACGGTGTCCCCCCTTCCACCCTGAGGGAGTTGTGGAATGGGAAAGAGGCAACCCCCAAGGTGTAGCTCATGACAGCAAAGCCTTTACTTCTGTCAAGTTCATTTAATACACATGTAGTGTATTTCATTAAATAAGGTGCATAGTGTGTTTGGCTTGTATATCCCTATAATGTTATTTCTCTAAAGTCTCAGTGCAAAAGGTGATCTTTGAGAAGCCATGTTACACAAATGACCCATAAAATGGATTCGAATATTCTGTGAGAAATCGATACGTAAAATGTACCATACATGCAGGTGGAGTCACATTTGTTGATAAGGCCTACATTACACCATAACATTGCTTTCCATTTGAATATCACTTTAAAATGGTCAGTGCAGTTGGAGGCTTGTAGATGTGGCCTGTTCTTACAGTAAAAGGCCCAGAGCACAGCTCTATGGTAAAACAGGGTACCCCATTAATCAGAAACGAATCAAATTGAGCTGAAGACACCCCGGAAGATCAATCTGCCCCTCGTGTCCTCATTGTTAGGGAGATCATCGTTTTCCTTTTTCAGTGTCCCCTGGTTCGAGTGCTTTTTGCTTCACGGCAAGGTGGTTCGGAATGCAGCATAACAGCACAGTCTACCACACCTGTGCAGGTATTGTGGTGTGCTCCATAGGAGTGCAACAGTGTTGTTTTGGGTGTTCTGCTATGGAATTGGCTGGAAGGCGAGGGCGAGGTGGGGTTGTCGCAGTCATCTCATACTGTATAGGATGTAGAAAAGGCGTGTGCAACTACAGTATGAAAGCACAGGCACTGCTAATAGCAGCGTTAGCAAACCAATAGCATCTGAGCGGCAAGGAAGGCAGATGTCAATATTATATGTGGGAGCTGTGACTAACTCAAGGAGTTTATCACCTCTCCCTCAGAGGGTCCCACCCCTTTTATGAGTTATGAGTAGGGAGGTGAGCCTGCTATGCTTTACTCCCCCTAGGGTCCAGGGTAAGCAGGTGGATGTTACTGGGGTGGCCCCACAGAACACATGATGGGTATGCCACATCAGGGAACCTACCACTAAATACCAGTGTGCCGCCACCTACCTTTATGATGGAAAAAGCTGGATAAAAGCTTTGCGTAAATTAATCCATACACCCAGTCCCTAAAATGAAACCATAATTAGAATGCAACCAACACCCCTACAGTAGATATATGAATGGCAACACTCTTCATTTAACTTCCGCCAAGACAAGCGCTTTACCACTGAGCTATCCACAGTGCTATCCACAGTGCTATCCACAGTGCCTCCAGTTCTACCCTGTGGCTATGACAACTCAGTTCCTTGTCCATGCACCAAACTACATGTCCCAGAATGCATCTGCTCACAGAATCAAAGTGCTGGAGAACAGGCATGAACAGCAAGGGGAGGTTTCCTGCTACTGTGTCTGGGACCAGGGAAGGAAAAAATAATCACCCACCACTACAGTATTTCACCAGGCAGAGAAAACACTGTAGGATGAAGCGTTAATCACTGGCCCCTTAATGTTTGCTACGTTCCTCGTGCATCAAACTGGTGTGCTCCGTGGTCCCTTAAACAGGCCCTGGCCTCCATAAGGCCAGTACCCTGATAAGAGGCTGCAAATAATATGTGTCCCTGTAATTCATTGCGTGGGGTTTAGGCTGCCCCTGAGCCCACAAAGCAGTACTGCTACTCATGACTGGCCTGTGGCCCCACAGCAACCAGCTGCCACATGCGTGCAAAGTAACATGCTTATATTCTAGAGGGGCTGTGCTGTTTTTAGGCATAAGGGGCTGTTTTTCTGATTGTCTCAGCTATGCCATGTAGTACTATTTGATACAGCAACATATTTTACATTTTTTGTCGGTGGTCACATTTTCCTCACATCACACATGTATCACGACTGTCACACAATGAAAAACACCCAGGTCACTTTTTCACACATATTTTGCTGCGAGTCGTCAAGCCATGAAAGTGCATGCACTAAACCCACAGGCCGTGTTATTGTAGCGCCCACTGAGTTGCAATCTGGTCTGTAATATCCCATTCAAGATGTGGGGGAGGGGGATACTATATATCAATTCCAAGTTATAGTACTTGATGATTTGAGAATTCATCTTTAGAAAACAGTGTCATTGAAAGGAAACGTGGGGGTCAGGAGAGGAAACGTGGGGGTCCGGAGAGGAAACGTGGGGGTCAGGAGAGGAAACGTGGGGGTCAGGAGAGGAAACGTGGGGGTCAGGAGAGGGCAAGTGAGTGGTGATGATTTGCCAAAGATACGGGAAGAGTGGTTGCTTGCCTAGAGACTGCAGAGGTTGTTTGCCCCAATTCTTTGCTAATTCTGTTCACATTTAAAGACCTGCAGCAATGTGGTCACTGCCTCGTGACTCAAGAGGTGCAGAAGCTCTACTTTGAGGGAGCTCTGAGGCAATGCAGAAGTTGAGGCCCTTTGGCTGGTCTGGCCCAGGTGCAATCCCTGCCCCGAGGTCCTTGGGGCCTGCGGCCACAGCAGAGACATGTGCATGTCTCTCCCCTTATGAAATGTAAATCTTTCTACAGGAAAAAGAATCCTCACCTGTAGCTTTTGAATTAAAAGCAGATTGCTAGTTTGGACCAAATGGCATAAAACATAAAAAGCAATCATGAAACTGCTACAAGAGCAACAATTTACTTCAGTTAGCAAAATTGGCACAAGCTTGCCCCTTATTCCCGAGTCAGGTGTTGTTTTAAAGCCAAAGTGACTGTAAGACCTGTCCCAAATAGAATGCCTGACTGCAGCTGGGCAGATGTGCCCAAGAGCCTGAGCTGCAGCCTGGCCTCGAACCCCGGCTTCAGCACTTAACTAACTAAAGTGTCTGCTCCTGGGCATCTCATTTCCCCTCACTGAGGCTGATCTGCAGCGCCTAGAGGCCCACGCCCGCACACTAGGCGCTACTGTAAAGGCCCCACTCATGGTTGGGGCGGAAAGACACTTCCCCGCCCCCCTCTTACCGGTCTGTGACTTATTCCAGGTCTCCTCCTCGCTGGGATAGAAGTGGACACGTAAACATACTCCCAGGGGCCGCAATGTAGCCTGAGGGGCGCTTCAGGAGGGTCTGTGATGGCCACGAAGTCCCGACTCACCCCGTTGATGAGACGCTACTCTCCCTCCTGCTGCCCAAGGCTACTGAGCATGCGCACGTCCCAGACACTACTCACAGATCCGGGCAGATGCTACTACGCGTGCGCACGTCCCAGACACTACTCACAGATCCGGGCAGATGCTACTACGCGTGCGCACGTCCCAGACACTACTCACAGATCCGGGCAGATGCTACTACGCGTGCGCACGTCCCAGACACTACTCACAGATCCGGGCAGATGCTACTACGCGTGCGCACCTCCCAGACACTACTCACAGAGCTTTGCTACATAGCAATATCCTATAAAAGGTATAACAACCTGCATCTTGGGCCTCATTACGACCCAGGCGGTAAGTTACCGCCTGGGCCGTGACTTTACCACCATGGCGTAAACTACGTTTACGCCATGGTGGTAGGCGGACTTACCGCCCCATTCCGAGGTCGGCGGGGCGGTAAGTCCCCAATCCCCATTTACCCTTCCCCATTCCCATTTTTGCCCCATAGGGCATAATGGGAGTGGGGAAGGCGTTAATTACGCCACCGTAAATTACGGTGGCGTAATTAACTCCATGGTCCCTTAGCGCCATGGATTTTAACACCTGCTAAAAGCAGGTGTTAAAAGCGCCATGGCGCTAAGGGACCTCGTACTCAGGCGGTAAGGGTCGGCGCTGTTTACGCTGCCGTAAACCCCTTACCGCCTGGGTCGTAATGAGGCCCCTTGTGTGATTTACTGAGGTCGCGGAGCCAAGCCAATACACGCTTCACGGTGACACGCGCTCATCAGGACGTTGTGTTATGTCATCCAATATTTAAACTGCACCCACCACCGCCACAGTGGTCTTATTGCACCTGGCCTTATCTGAAAGGTGGCATATTGTGACCCTGCCAGGGTGTCCCCAGACCTTTATCTGTAGAACGGAAGGGGAGGGGGATGTCTTGAAAAGTCTGCGACTATTACATGCACAATCAAAAAACAAATATCACAGGCTGGTCAAATATTTGAAATGGACATGAAGCGTTCTGGTGGGGCTTCAATTAAAGGCATTTAATGCCTCCTTTGGATTTGGCCTGAAGAGGGATGGCTCCAAGGCCTTCTAACCGTTTCAAATGAAAGGGCCCTCAAGTGTCAGGAGGCCCCAGCAACTCCCCCAATATATTCCATTAAATATCACAGTTTGCTGGAGCCCATCCGGCTCTCACTTCTCTATGGGAACACAGAACTGTTATCACCTTGTTGCCTTCTAACACTGGTTCCTTCACATTAGCCACTTGCTGACCAATGAACATTTAAGGCTTTCAAGTGGGCATTTAGTGTTTCAGCTCCCTACTGACTCGCCACCTCGTGATAATCAACGGCTATTAACTCCTGCTGCGTAGCTCTCAACCATTTGTCTCGCGGAATGAATGGGCGTGCAGGAGGCTTGGCGGGTGAGTCAGCCCTTTGCAAGGCGGGTGACACCTGCCAAAAGCGGGTGAGTTGTGAGCTATGCCTGCTGTATTTGTCTCCATTATAATGTATGCACCCTTCAGGTGCCTGAGACTGTTTTCTGCTCTAAGAAAGGGGGGGGGGCAACCATCATGTTGAAATGGACTGCCACACATGTTCAGCCAGGTCTGAACTTAGACATGTGCAAAGAGCAATACATATTGTGTAAATCTATTTTTACATGTTCCCGAGTGTGTCCTCAAAGGACATTGGTTGTACAACCAGAGAGGGAACACCAGTTGATGTGTAGAAAAGGGATTTCTATTATTGTTTTGCTTCCTCGAAGTGGAAAGGGCTAATGCACAGTGCTACTACTCAGGGTGTGATCCAACTTAATTTTGAATTTACCTTAAAGTGGAAGTCATGCAGTCCTCCTTTTATGAAGTTGAATTCTCGTAGTTGGTCAATGTTGAAAATATTGGAATCTGGAATGTAAATATAGTGGAGCTGCATTTAAAGAGAGTCTTATCAACATCGATGGAGTGTTGCACTTAGATGGACTGTTGCAGCAGGAAATGGGCTGCACTTACATTGAGTGTTGCGGGCAGGAAATGGGATGCACTTAGATGGAGTGTTGCGGGCAGGAAATATGCTGCACTTAGATGGAGTGTTGTGGGCAGGAAATGTGCTGCACTTAGATGGAGTGTTGCGGGCAGGAAATGTGCTGCACTTAGATGGAGTGTTGCAAGCAGGAAATGTGATGCACTTAGATGGAGTGCTGGAGGTAGGAAGTGTATTGCACTTAGATGGTTTGCTGGGGGAAGGAAATGTGTTTCTCCTAACTAACCATACTAAAAACTCACCATTCTGCATACTCACCCTCAAACTCGGAACTGAACACAACCATACCTCTACTTCACCACAAACCATGTGCACTTCACAACACCCAATAAAACCAAACCATGCACAATCATACCTCAACACCACATGACGGCCACCAACTGAAAACGCACCTACACTCAGTGACCTCTTTTTCTGAACTGAAGCTGGCAACTGTACATCAAAGCTCTCCTGCTCTTCTCCCTCTCAATCCCACTAACAAACCCCAATCATCCTTCCTTTGCAGATCCGCCATAGCGCCAAGAGACCATGCAAGTGGCAACAGTGCATGGTACAAGACCCATTAACATTAAATAAAAAGAGCTCTGCTGGCAAGTGAAGAGCAGTGCAGCAGAGCCTGAGGAAGCGGCAACTCGTGTCTGTGGTCTTATTTGTGTATTTGCTGCCACGTGATCGCGGACTGGTCTGGCAGCCCGGCCTGGGTGCCATATCCGAGGCTGCCACTGCTGAGGTGACTCTCAGCCCCAAGGTCTCCTGTCCGGTGATCCGGACGAAGCAGGGTATCCCCTGCCCACTGCATGCCCGCAGCATCCTTGCAGAGTCGGGTGGTCCAGACATGTGGAGTGGCCTGCCCGGCTGATCCGTGGCGGGCCACCACATTGGCGACGAGGGCAGTCTGGACCCCGTGTGCAGAAATGTGTGGGCTGCTGGAGGCCTGTTTGTGGAGGCAGCAGCGCAGGTGGCCTGGGGCCCTGTGCTGTATGTTGCACGGGCCGCCTGGTGCCCGCGAGTGGAGCCGAGGGGCCGCCGAACAAAAGATCAGCTGATGCCCTGAGGCAGCCACATGCGTGAGAGCAGCAGCTGCAGAATTAACAAAGCAGCATTGGCCGCGTGTGGAAGTGGGCGTAGCCTGCACTTGCACCGCCGAACAAAGGCGTGCAGGAGGCCGTGGCCCACGAATATCGCGGGCCGCGGTGGTGAGGGGAGGATTAATCCTACCGAACAAACATCGTGTCAGTCCCGACAAAAGGGGTGGGCGTGAACTCCTGGTCCGCTAATGGAAGGTGCTGCAGTGCCCGAGTGCCCAAGTGCGCTGGGTACTAAAGTATTATTTGACCCATTTGAACATTTCTATCTTCGCCAAACTCCCCGGAGCGTAGCAGCTCCTCAAGAAGTGCTTGTGCGCCCTCAGTGACCATCATGAAGGACGAGGAAAATGAGGTGGTCTGTCAACAAAGTGGTTAGCTGGCGTCCCTGTATCCCTTTGATGTTATGGGTGCACCTGGCAGTTTAGGACCCAGGTGGACAGCGTGGGTAGAAAACCTGGAACTGTATTTTGAGGCAGTGGGTGTCAAAGACAGGGCGAAACGTCCAACCCTCCTGTACAGAGCTGGCCCGACCATCCAGAGGCTGTTTAGGACGCTGCAGCCCAGAGACCAGTCATATGGCGCAGCCATTGCAGCACTGAACGAGTACTTCAGGCCCATGGTCAACAGGGACTATGAACGGTTCAGGATGAGGCGCGAGACAAGAGGAAGGAGAGAGCCTCAATGCATTTCATGGTAAACTGTGTGGTATGGTATTGTATGGTATGGTATGGTAAGCGTTGTCCTGTGCTCTCGGTAACTTTGAGGAGGATGAGATCAGGGCACAGATCATCTATGGCTGTATGATATGATATGCTATGGCATTTATAACGCGCCTATACACAAGTGTTTCATGGTGCGACAAGGCAAGGGTGGGAAAACAGAGGGAAGACAGACAGCAATCCTACTAGGTCAGGTGACATTGAGATTGCGCAAGTGCAGGGGGAAAGGAAGGGGTGGGGGCAGTGCAGTACGTAGGGTAACATGAAATAAATAAGACAAATAAAAGTAGGGCTAGCTGGTGACAAGTGCAAGGGTAAGAACAGACATCAGGGATCAAGTGCTAGTACGGGCTGTAGGGATACAGAAACAGCTCCCAGTGTGCAAGGGTTGCCAGAGGGCAGTGCAGGTGTGCAACTGGCGGGGAGGGGACCTGGGCCCGAGATCAGAGAGTACCGGGGTAACCAGTGCACTTTCAGATTCAGCCAGGAGATCAGCAGGGGAGAGAAGGAGAGAAAGCAGAAGCAAACAGGAAGGTCTTGAGGTGCTTCCAGAACTGGAGATGGTTCTCCTCAAGTTTCAGAGAGGCAGGAAGACTGTTCCAGAGGGAGGCCCCAGCAGAAGAAAGAGATCTACCACCAGCTCGCTGCTTGGAGAAGCGACTGACCCTGAGGGAGTTGGAGGCGGATGAAAGAAGAGCTTGAGAGGGAAGATATTTAGGAAGAGAGAGTTGAAGGTATTGAGGTCCTAGGCCCCAGAAGGGCTTGTGGATGATGCATAGGGTTTTGAACTTAATCCTCGTCCCCACTGGGAGCCAGTGAAGATATTTAAGTCCTGGAGAAGTACGATCCCTGGGCTTGAGGCCATGGACAAGTCTTGCAGTCCTGTTTTGGATGAGTTGCAGAGGGCGGAGAGTAGCTCCTCTAAGCTGCGGAAACAAGTCCTCAGGGACCCAGCGCTAACCCTTGACCGAATACTAGAACTCGGTTGCACCCAAGAACTGGTGGAGGTGCGTGCTTCGGCCATGGACCTCTACCGGCAACAGCCCAAGCTGGAAGCCCCCATGCAATGGGTCAAGTTGGAGGAGGTATCAGCCATCAGCAAGTGGCAAGGAGGTAGGCCAACAAGAAGAGGAGATTGGCCATGGGGTCACTCAGGTGAAACCATATGCTATCAGTGTGGGTGGGACCTCCCGCACATGCAGGAGTGCCCAGCCCCAACACCGGCCAGCATGGTGGGTTTAACAGCCGGGAGTGGGTCAAAGGGGGGCGCAGGGAGGAAGCCCCCCAGAGTGGCAGCAGTCCAGGTGGTGGAAGAGCATAGGAGGGGATTGCATGATTTTGCAGAGGAAGATGAGTAAAATGTGTTCTTCTTGTCCTGCAGCAGCACAAGCGGCCAGTTTAATCCAGGCATTTTCTGAGCCCCAGCATCCGCCATTGGATCCCACTGTGGTGTGCGGACTGGAATGCACCACTGTTTGTAGTGATTTGGTAGTATAGTAGTGGTATGTGGACTCGAATGCACCATAATTCTGGACCCCAGTAGAGGGTCGCTGTTCTTTGTGTGCTGTGGGTTTTCTTTTGTTATAATGAAGGAGGGATATGGTGTGTGGTCCATTTGAGTGTGGGCATGTTGCCCCTTTAAGGAAAAGTGTCATGACATTGTCATGATGCTCCTCAAATAAAAGGGGCTCTGTTGGCACATGAAGGGTAGTGCAGCAGAGCCCCAGGAAGCGGCAACTCGTGTCTGTGGTCTTTGTGTGTTTGCTGCCACGTGATCGCGGCCTGGTCTGGCAGCCCCGGCCTGGGTGCCCCCATAGTGGAGGCTGCCACTGCTGAGGTGACCCTCAGCCCCAGGGTGATCCGGATGAGGCAGGGTATTCCCTGCCCGCTGTCCGCTGCATGCCCGCAGCATCCTTGCAGAATCGAGTGGTCCCGACACATGGAGTGGCCCGCCCGGGTGATCCATGGCAGGCCACCACACTTACCAGACATGCTTAGCCTGTAGAACTCAACATTGCGAGGGTGCTTGACGAAGTGTGTAAGGTAAATGGCACTACTCCTTTCACTAATTTCAGGATGTTCTGCCAACTTTACGACATTTTGAGACAGTTATAAAAATGTAATCAGTACATTTCTGGCGCAAATCTGCTAAACGTCCTCGAAAATGTCAAAACGACTGCAAAAAATGATAATTACTGCATGCAAAGTGGCATCTCTGACTTTTCTAACTATTTTGCCGTTAGGAAATGTGAAATGAGCTATTGCTGCTGAAGGCACAACACAAAACTGCAAATTCATAGGGGCTGATTCATGGAATTATTTGCGCCGAAAGATGGGGTTTTGTGCGCCATTCATCCCGCAAATCCCTGTTTAACAAATGGGGATTTGGAGGCAGAATGGCGCACAAAACCCTGTTTTTTGGGGCAAATAATTCCATGAATCAGCCCCATAATTTCTTGAAGTGAAAAAACGGTAGCCTTAAAAGCCTTTTGTAAATCAATGAATTTTTGGCTGATCGTGCCTTAGACTAGAGCCCGTCCGATGGTCGCATACTGCAGACTTTCACTAGAGGTTCTCTTTGGCCACAGGTGTAATGTCGGAAAATGCTTATCGTCAGAAAATGATTTCCCTGTTTACTGCCCATGCGTAGTGTGTCTGTGCATGCTCAGTAATGTATTACCAGGATTGCATTTTCCAGATCCAGATGTTGTTTCCAAGCCAAAGTGACTAGTAGACCTGTCCCAAATATAATGCCTGAGTGCAGCTGGGCAGATGTGTCCAAGCGCCTGAGCTGCAGACTGGCCTCGAATCCCGGCTTCACCACTTAACTAAAGTGTCTGCTCCTGGGTGTGATGGGTGAGCCCGTGCCTCGGGCCTCCCCGTACTAGCACTCGCATGCATACATTCGGAGACACAATGATACACACATACGTACGTTCCAGGGTCCCGGCAGCAACTGCTGCACGGACCGTCTTTATTACAATCGCGCATGCGCGGCCAGAACGAGGCTCGCGCATGCGCACAATTCACTTCAAGACGTAACATCCCTTTTTTTCTTTAAACAAAACAAATGCAACAACCAACAACTTTAACTTTCCCAAACGTGGGCTGCTGACCTGCACCAGTCGCCTGCTCAGTCTCCTGAGTCCAGGACATAGTCCTTGAACCGAACAGGTGGGTTGCGACTCTGTCGCACAGGATACCGCCTGCCGCTCCTCGGGGTTGGTGGCGGGGTCACTCCACACGGTGGCTGGTCCATGGGTGTATCCCCTTCGGGGATCTCGACACTGTCCTCCGGCGGAGCAGCTTCACCAACTCAGTCTCTCAGGGCCGGACATCTACTTTTTTGAAGAATTACCTGTTGCGGGTGACGGCATAGCTCTCAACTCACACGCTTTTGGCGGGTGTCACCCGCCTTGTTAACAGCTGACTCACCCGCCAAGCCTCCTGCACGCCCATTCGTTTCAATGGGCCTCTCACCCGCCAAAAATAAAATCTGGTGTTTTCACCCGCCTTTGCGACGTAAATGGTTGAGAGCTATGGGTGACGGTCCCCCTTTCGCTCGCAGCAGTTACCATAGACCCATTTACATAGGTGACTGTCCAGGGTTGTGGTTCGTATGGCAACGACATCTTCCCTTCGGGTCGGCAGTTGCGGACCAGCACAGAGACTCCCACGGCTACCTCCTTGTCTTGCAGGCCTCGCCTTCCACTTTCTCTCTCGTTGTGGGCCTCTCTCTCTTGTCTCACTCGGTCATTGTCTATGACCCCCGGCTTGCGGCCCTCAACAGGGCTTCAGCTGGTGCAACTCCTGTCGACTGGTGGGGCGTTGTTCTGTACTCCCTGAGAAACTTAAAGAGGTTTCTCTTCAGTACCCCTCCGCCGTTTGCCGCTATGCAGAACAACTTGTTGAGCGTCCTCATGAGCCTCTCAGCTTTTCCATTTGCTCAGGGCCAGAGTGGTGATACCTTTCTGTGTTGGTTCCCCTTCTCCCTCATATATTGCACAAACTGGTTTTCGGTGAACGGTGGCCCATTGTCCGAACATAGGAAGCCATGCGTGGCAAACATCTTTTCCAGGGACAGGATCGTATGGTCGCTTGCTGTTGAATCGACTATTTCCACCTCCGGATACCTCGACCACTGGTCAACCACTGCTAAAAAGTACATGTGCCCCCCCCCGGTTGACCTGAACCGTACCCCACGCCCTTTCACTCCTCTCCATGGAGTTGATCGGTGGCGCTCTCTCAAGGGGGCTTGCTGCTTGGCATGGCAGGCACCTTTTCACGTGTGATTCTACCAGGCACTCTAGGTCCGGAAACCATACTTTTGCTTGCAGTCTCACCTTTGTTTTTGCCACCCCCTGGTGACCTGTATGGGCCAGCTCCAGGACTCTGGCCCTTAGCGATTGAGGGACGACTATCTGTCGCCCACGTAGCAACAGCCCATCATCCGAAATCGACAGTTCATCACGAACTTTCCATAGCGCCTGAAGGTCCTTCTGGGCTCTGTCTTCCCGCCTGGTGTTGTTCTGTAGTACATCTCTCCATTCCCCGCTACGAATCGCAGCCTGGATGATCTTAAACACCTCATCGTTCGACGACTCGAGGGCCACGACATCCCTGGCCAGCACCACCGGCATTGCACTTTCTACAATGTTGTGGATGAATTCTTGGCACTCCACCAGCTCTCCGTGTCCTAGTCTTCTTTCCTTGTTCGGGTGGCGGGACAGGTAATCTGCTGGATTGTTCGTTCCTGGGCGGTACAACAATTTGACACCGTATTCAATGAGGACGAGCATCCAGTGCTCAATCCGCGCAGGGGGCTTCGAGGATATACCTGCTAGGATCGGCAGAAGTGGCTTGTGGTCCGTCACGACAGTCACCGGCTTTCCGAGAATATATAGTCTAAAGTGCCTACAGCCCCACAGGATAGCCAGCGCCTCCCTCTCGATCTGCTAGTATCGTCTTTCGGTCTCCGTGAGGGCCTTGCTCGCATATGCAATGGGTAGCATGTCGCCTCTAGCGTCCGCCTGCATGAGAATTGCCCCTAGACCCACCGGACTGGCATCCACAACGATCTCTGATTCCGCAGTGGGGTCAAAGTACGCCATCGTATCTTGATCGGAGAGTGCTCTCTTGATTGCCAGAAATGCCTCTTGTTCTCTCTTGTCCCAGACCCAGGTAGCATCGTTCTTTGTCAGGGCCCGGAGGGGTTCAGAGAGAGATGCCAGACCTTTAATGAACCTGCCGCAATAATTAACCATCCCCAGAAAACTGCGTACCTCAGTAGGCGACGGGGGGGCGGTAGCCTCGCGGATGTCCTTGATCTTTTCCGGGTCTGGAGACACCCCACTCGCAAGGAAAACGAACCCAAAGAACCCAATGCAGTCCTTGAAGAATTTGCATTTTTCTCGATGCAGGGTGAGCCTAGGTCTTTCAGTCTCTGTAGGGTTGCCTCCAACCCCTTCATGTGCTCAGCGTGGGATGTGGCGAAAATGAGAATGTCGTCACTCATATTGAGTACTCCTTTAAGTCCCGCCAAGGCACCCCTGATGGTATTTTGGAAAACCTCTGCGGCAGAGGACACGCCAAAACTGAGGCGCTTGAACTGGTATAGACCCTCGTGCGTGGTAAAGGTGGTAATGTACCTCGAGTCCGGATGCAGCTCAAGCTGGTGGTATTCTGCCCTCAGATCCAACTTAGAGAATATCTTGGCCCCCTGCAGCTCACCAATGATGTCGTCTAGCGTAGGTGTTATGTGGCGTTCTCGCTTGATAGCCACGTTCGGAAGCCGCATGTCTACGCAGATGCGGACAGCACCAGGTTGTTTGGGCTTTGGCGCCACGACAATCGGCGAGATCCATGGAGTCGGCCCCTCAACTCTTTCAATAATATCCATTCTGATGTGTGACTGAAGTTCCTCTTCAACTTGGGACCGGAGGTGGAACGGTATCCGACGGTGTTTTAGTGGCGTGGGCCGAATGGTCTCATCAATGTGCAGCCGCACTGCTTCCACCTTTAGTTTGCCTATCCCCTGAAAGGTACTGGCGAACTTTTCCAGAAACAGGTCGACGTCCCCTTGGTACACCTCCAGCGCGAAGTGCACAATGTCCAATGCTTCCGAAGCGGCGCAGCTTAGCAGGGAATGCGTGCTGACGTCGGTGACGAAGAATCTCGCTTTAATGACTTTGGCTCCACGGGACACGGGCGCCACAAACACCCCTCTGATAGGTAGGGGAGTGTCGCCTCCAAACGTGAATATTTTGGCTCTTGACTTGTCCAGGGGTGGCGGGCCCAGGATGGCCTCGTAATGTTCTGTGGCCAGCACACACACTGAGGCCCCTGTGTCTATTAGCACTTATGTGGGAGCACCCTGAATGTCCACGACACATGTCGGTTGCCTACGTTTCTTTGCCCCTGTAGCCAGATTCGAGATGAAAAAGATCTCTTCGTCTTCCTCCTCCTCCTCTGCAATGTTGAGCCTCTAGGTGTCCTGCTCCAGCGCGGCAACACTGCGTTGCCTCCTAAAACCGCCACCTGACCTCGCCAGCCCTTTCTGCGTGGTAACCGGGGCAGCGGCCCGACACATTCTGGCATAGTGTCCCGGCGTGTTACATCTCCCACAGAATCTCGCTTTTGCTGGACAGTCTTCGAGTGCGGCAGATCATAACCACAATACTGGCATATGGCAGGGGCGACATGCGTGGGTGCTGCTTCTTGTCGTTTTTGGTTCCAGCGGGGTTTCAATGGGGCTTGTCTCCCCACTGCGAAGGCCTCCTCACTTTTGCACGGGCGTACTGCGGCATCCATTTTCTCCCCTCTACTCTCGGCGAGCTTGTACACCCTGCCATTGTCCAATATCTGCGTAAGAGTCATGCCTGGTTCCCTCAGAATCTGCCTCCGCAGATTGCCGGAGCTACAGCCTTGGATCAGCTGATTGCAAATCATTACCTCTGCGTCATTCCACCTGCAGGTACTCACCAGCTGCCTTTGGCGTGCGCAAAACTGGTCTAAAGATTCGTCGTCATGCTGCCTCTCCCCGCACATGACAAACCTGTCAAAGTCAACATTCGATAAAGGAATAAAGTGATCGTGGAGTGCTGTTTTGACAGCTGCGTAGGTCACTGATGGCAAGTTGAAGGATTCATAAATTTGCAGAACTTCTGTACCTGCTGAGTAGAGCAGTGTCGCCACCTTCGCATTATCGTCGGTTTTGCCTTTAGCAGCGAAAAACATATCAAGTTTTTTGATCCACAGGAGCCATCTTGGGCCCAGTATCGGGGGGGGCCTGATGTGTCAAACTCTTGCATGGGTTGTAATGATCCATGCTGCCTCCTCACCACCCTTGCTGTCGTGGGTGCTTCCCCATTGCTGTCCGTCATCTTTACAGGTCGCACAGGCACCTCAGTCTATGATAGAGGCCGCAAACCTGGCTGGAACCGGCTATGACGTACCTGGACACGTGGGCTGTGGCACTGTGGTGGTGTTCTCTGGCACCTGGTCACCCAGAACCTGTCTTCCCAGGTCAGAAATGCAGTCCTCCGGGCTGCAGAAGGTCCAAAAATGTTGGCAATATGTTCTCCTCAACACGTGGGCAGCGCACGAGCACCCTCGCGGGCCACTACTGCCTCACGTGCTGAAAACAAAATGGCCGCCATCATTCGTGTCGAGTTCGGGATACACACTAAGAAAAAATGCCCATAAATGACACTTTTTACGTGTCAAACGCTTCTCTCTCCGCGTCCCACCTTCGTCGCCAATGCAGACATGCCAACATTCTGAAGGCCCTGAGAGGGAGATTTCAGCACCTAAATCGGGAGAATGCGTTTTCCCCATTGGAATGCATTGGGGATATTGTTATTTTAGGCGGGAGACAGTAACAAATAGTACTGTTTTTAATGAAAAAATCGGGAGTCTACCGCCTAAAACGGGAGGGTTGGCATGTATGCCAATGCATACATGCCAACCCTCCCGATTTAGTCGGGAGAGTCCCGATTTTTCAGTGAAAAATATTGCTGTTTTTCACGCTCTCTTGTCTAAAATAACCATAGCCCTAATGCATTCCTATGGGAAAATGCATGTCTCCCGATTTCCTTGGGGAAATCTCCCTCCCAGGTGTGTCGCAATGTTGGCATGTATGCCAATGTGAGAGGCGAGCCCGTACCTCGGGCCGCCCTGTACTAGCACTCGCATGCATACATTCGCCGACACAATGATACACACGTCCGTATGTTCCAGGGTCCAGGCAGCAACTGCCGCACGGACCGTCTTTCTTACAATCGCACATGCGTGGCCAGAACGAGGCTCGCACATGCACACAATTCACTTCAAGACGTAACACTGGGCATATCATTTCATCTCACTGAGGTGTATCTGCAGTGCCTAGAAGCCCACGCCCACACTAGGCGCTACTGTAAAGGCCCCACTCCTGGTTGGGGGGTAGATTTTGGGCCCCCAAAGGACCCAGAAAGACACTTCACCCTCCCCTCTTACCGGTGTGAATTACTCCAGTTCTCCTCCTCAATGAGATAGACGTGGAAACGCACATCTAGTCCCAGGCGCCGGAATATAGCCCAGGGGCCTCCTCAGGGGGAGGTGGGGAGTGATGGCCACAAACACTTGACTCGCCCCGTAGATGAGACGCTACTCTCCCTCTAGAACATGGCCGCCCAGCAGACGCTACTCTCCCTCTAGAACATGGCCGTCCAGCAGACGCTACTCTCCCTCTAGAACATGGCCGCCCAGCAGACGCTACTCTCCCTCTAGAACATGGCCGCCCAGCAGACGCTACTCTCCCTCTAGAACATGGCCGCCCAGCAGACGCTACTCTCCCTCTAGAACATGGCCGCCCAGCAGACGCTACTCTCCCTCTAGAACATGGCCGCCCAGCAGACGTTACTCTCCCTCTAGAACATGGCCGCCCAGCAGACGCTACTCTCCCTACTGGCCGAGGATAATGTGCATGCGCACTTCTCAGACAGCGTAGGTCCGGGCAGATGATAATACGCATGCGCATTGCTCAGATATTACTTTACTTTCTGACTGAGACTAGTAAGCATGTGCATTCATCAGATACTAGTATCATCCATCGGGTACTACTGAGCATGCGCACTGCACGGATACAACTCTCCAGGACACGGAGACGCGACTCTCCTTCCCAGGTTATAATCATTAGACTTTCTCCTGCTCTGCAGGGGTGGAAATGGAAAGAAATTGGTGGGGGATCCCACAAGGGCCGGGGTGGGGGCGGAGTTTGGGGGACGGTGCACGAGAAAGCAGGGCTTGGTGGGAATGGGGGCTGGCAGTTGACCTCCGATCAAAGGAAATGTCCAAAACAATAGTTTAAAGCAGTGTTATTTCTTTCATGCTGCTTCTTTTCCAAACTATGGGCCTCATTACGAGTTTGGAGGTAGCCATGCCCTTAATAAGGGCATGGTTGCTTCCAAACTTGGGACCAGGGGCCTCATTACACGGATGGCGGTAAGGATTTACCGGTACCAGTAAATCCTTACCGCCTTACTACGAGGTCCCTTTGCGGGTTGGGGGATTTAACGCCTGCTTTTTGCAGGCGTTAAAAACCAACCCGCAAAGGGACCCAGGAAGCTAATTACGGTACCTCAATTTGCGGAACCGTAATTAGCGCCTTCCCCATTCCCATTGAGCCCTATGGGGCAAAAATGGGAATGGGGAAGGGCAATGGTGGAAGGGGGAATTACCGCCCAGCCAACCTTGGAATGGGGCGGTAATTCCCCTTTCCGCCAAGGCGGTGCCGGTATTTTACCGGCATGAACCATGGCGCTAATAGCGCCATGGTTCTCCGCCATCCGTGTAATGAGGCCCCAGGTCTGGGTTCCCTGAATGGGGAAATACCGGGCCATTCTGACCTTGGAGGGCCCGGTATTTCCACATTCAGGAAACCCGGACCCGGTACATCCCCATTCCCATTCGGGCCCCCATAGGGCTCAATGGGAATGGGGAGCATGCTGACAATGGGCCCGTTAATGACGGGCCCGTTAGCATGCTGGCCGGCTCACGGGACCCTCTAGGGACGGCTGGTAAAACCAGGCGTCCAGAGCGGGTCCCGCGAGGGAACCTCGTAATGGGGCAGAATGGGGTTAACGGCTCCAGCAACTATACCTGTGCCGTTAACCCCTTACCGCCCCTCTCGTAATGAGACCCATAGACTGGAGTAACTTCTTGAAGACACTCCCTTTGCTCACTGCAAGGGTGGGGAAGTGGTTCTATCCATTAGAGAAACACACTACCATGTTGTTCAAAAACCTTGGCTTGGAAGGTTTGGTCTAACTTGGCGACATCTTATAGTGGTGAACAATGAAAGTAGTTGGTACAATCAGTACATTAAGTCCATGGAGTCGCGTCTCACCAGGTCTGGGGTTTAGCCAAGTACAAGACCCCTTGCAAAATAGTGTAAAGTATATGTAACCTGGATAGAGACTGCGCCTGATTTTTGCAAAATATTTTTATTTCTCAGAGAATTGCCCTTAAAGTTGATGACACGTGTTTCGGTCCTCCAAGGACCTTTTTCAAATCAGGGCTATTGATTAGTCTTGTAGTCATGTAAGATGCCCCTGTCATATAATGTGAAAAATGAGCTTCCATATGTCAAAGGGGTAAATCCCTGCTGTTCAGAATAAGCGCGTACGATCGCAAGGTTGCTACAAGTCTCGAGGGGGCGCCTCATTTTTCACATTATGTGACAGGGGCATCTTGCATGACTACAAGACTAATCAATAGCCCTGATTTGAAAAAGGTCCTTGGAGGACCGAAACACGTGTCATCAACTTTAAGGGCAATTCTCTGAGAAATAAAAATATTTTGCAAAAATCAGGCGCAGTCTCTATCCAGGTTACGTATACTTTACACTACCATGTTGGCCATAGGGGACATGAAAAGCTTGTTCATGGCTCTAATGGGGGAACAATCAGATGTACTTTGGAGGCGAGCAAAGTCTCTGGGAGCTCAGTTGAACACAAACAAACAAGATGGGGCAGCATTCAATAATTACAGGGCACAGCTATGGGGGCCCTGCGGGTTATGTATCCTGATAGGCCAGATATAAACTCTATTCTGGCCAAGACAATGGGCCTCATTACACGGAAGGCGGTGGACCAAGGTGCTATTAGCACCTTGGTCCATGCCGGTAAAATACCGGCACCGCCTTGGCGGAAAGGGGATTTACCGCCCCATTCCAAGGTTGGAGGGGCGCTAAATCCCCTTTCCGCCATTGACCTTCCCCATTCCCATTTCTGCCCCATAGGGCTCTATGGAAATGGGGAAGGCGCTAATTACGGCACCGCAATTTTGCGGTGCCGTAATTAGCTCCGAGGTCCCTTAGCGGGTTGGATTTTAACGCCTGCAAGAAGCAGGCGTTAAATCCTCCAACCCGCAAAGGGACCTCGTAGTACGGCGGTAAGGGTTAACGGTCACCGTTGCCATTAACGGTGACCGTTAACCCTTACCGCCGTCCGTGTAATGAGGCCCAATGAAGTCAGATGAGGATCCTGCTGCACATATCCTGTTAATTCAGGAGATGTGGAGGGCAGAGTCGGGAGAAGCATGGGATAATAATGTAGCAATTATTTACCACATGCTGAAAAAGGGACTTCCTAAGGATGTCCAACATGTTCCAGATAAAGTAGTAGGGATGGAGGCCAAGAGTTGGCTTAAAATTCAGGCACATATTGTGCATTTTTGCAAAAAGGAGACAGGAGAAGGAACAGGAGAGTACAGAGCATGCACAAAAGGCAGAGGCCAAGCTTATTCAGAAAAACAAGCTAAGATCTGTTTAAAAGGAGTAGTGATTACCAGCTCCATGGAGGGACAGCAGGGACAATTGAGGGAAAACAGGGACAAAGTGAATTGGGTATGACACAAGGTTGGATGAATGGGTATGCTCCAGGTCCAAGGCAGATGAGAGGGTTTCTGAGGTGTAGGGGGATGATTTTCACAAAGAAATGGGTAATTTGGTGGGATTGGAGGAATGGGGGCCCAGTTTAATGGGCCGATGGGAAATAATTGTGGAGCATTGTATGAAATACAGTGTTGGTCTTGCGGAAGGAAGGATGGGACACGTGGAACGAGATTGCTGGAGCAGGCCATAGTACTTTGACATAAGTGCTCAGCAGATGCAACCCCAGACCATGCCATATGTCCGAGATTCTGTGTAATCATAGCAGGCCTGGGTTGAACAGAACCCAGCGACTGGGGCTGCACAGACCGATGTGATTCAACCGACCGTGCCAACCCAGGAACCGGTACAGACATGGGAGAAAAATAATTTATCCAAAGGAACGGTCCTTCACTACACTGGAGCAAGTATTTTTGGAGGGAGTCCATTCCCGCTCCCCGGTTCTAACACGTACCCAGATTAGGACCATCCACAGGGATCTCTGATGTGTCCAGTCATTTCTGGTACTGTCGATCTGGAAGAGGAGCCCCGGATCATTGAGCATTGCCAAGAGTCAAGCAGATGTTATTGCACATTACTGAGAGAAATTAATGGTTAAGAAAAGGAAACCTGTATGCAAGAGAAAGCTGGCCAAAGGGCATCATAGGTTGTGAATCACAGAAGACTATAAGCATTGAATACGTTTCCTAACAGGAGAGTATACTGGCAAGCTTATGATGAATTGAGAAAAAGAACTATAAACTGAGTTTCCTAATAGAAGAGTACATTTAGAAGCCTATGTTGATCACAAAAAGCCAAACAGTGGATATGTTTCCTAGCAGGAGATTGTACTGGGAAGCGTATGATGGCTTATGCAAAAAGGACTTTAAGCTGAGTTTCCTAGCAGGAGAGTGCACCTGGAAGCTTATGTTGGTTGTTGCAAATGAAAGCTACTATACCAGTGAATGGTGATTAAAGAAGAAACAATAAAGCTTCAAGGGCAAGTGAAAGGAATAGGTCAAGTGTTACTGTGAAGCTAGAACTGTGGCAAAATATCTATGAAGCGGATGCAAGTAAGGTGTGCTTGTTGCGTGACCTTTAGTGGGTGGACCATGTGGTCTGACGACTGCGCCTAGACCGAATACACCCACCTAAGGAAAAGTCACTTTGTGCTTGAATGAAGGAAAACCTGTGCAAGTTGAAACTGAGGAACTGATCTTTATAAACTGGTGAAAGGTAACCAAACTGTAGAGTTGGGAAGTGTCCCAAAGAATTGTGTTATTTTGGAACATTGAATATCCTGAAGAAATGTGTTGTTTTGGAACTTTGATAGACTTGAAAGCTAGGGGAAGGAAACCCCTCTTTTGGACAGTGGACTGTTTGAACCGTGGGAAGGGAAAACCCTTTTCTGTGTAAGAGCTGGATGAAGTTCTGAATTTTCATTTGACCTCTTCTTATTTGATGCTGATATCCCTACACATTGGGGGTCATTACGACCCCGGCGTTAAGGGGTTAATGGCGCCGTAAAAGGCTGCCGTGCCATTAACCCCTTAACGCCTTACTATGAGGTCCCTTTGCGGCTCCCCACCTCAACGGCTGGTCTGGACCAGCCGTTAAAGTAGGGACCCGCAAAGGGACCTTGATGGCAATTACAGTACCGCAATTTGCCGTACCGTAATTGCCGCCTTCCCCATTACCATTGAGCCCTATGGGGCAAAAATGGGAATGGGGAAGGGCCATGGAGAAAGGGGAAATTACTGCCCCACCAACCTTGGAATGGGGTGGTAATTCCCCCTTTCTCCATGGCGGACTCCGGCATGGACCATGGTGCTAATAGCACAATGGTTTAGCGCCGGAGTATGAAGTTATATGTGAGGGCAAGTATAGGTTTTGGACACAGGGCCTCATTACACGGAAGGTGGTAAGGGTTAACGGTCACCGGTAATGCTACCGGTGACCGTTAACCCTTACCGCCTTATTACGAGGTCCCTTTGCGGGTTGGTACTTTAACGCCTGCTTTTAGCAGGCGTTAAAAAACGAACCCGCAAAGGGACCTTGGTGTTAATTACGGTACCGCAATTTGCGGTACCGTAATTAGCGCCTTCCCCATTCCCATTATGCCCTATGGGGGCAAAAATGGGAATGGGGAAGGGCCTTGGTGAATGGGGAATTACCGCCCCCGCTCACCTTGGAGTAGTGCGGTAATTCCGCCATCCACCATGGCGGACATGGTAAAATACCGGCGGCAACCATGGCGCTAATAGCGCCATGGTTACCGCCTTCCGTGTAATGAGGCCCATTGTTACGCTCACCTGATTCCCACGGGGGCGTCGATCTGGACTGGCCTGGTGCCACGTAGAGCCGAGATGACTGACTGGACAGACCCACTTAACTTCGTTTGTCGGCTCGTATGAGTATCTTTCTGCAAAGGAGAAAGGGGGATTAACCACCTGTAATTTGAGCGTTAACCCACCTTCCACTCCCGTTGTCTGCCCACTGACCACTCCTGATGTTCCCTCTTAATCTCACCTGATGGTTTGGAAAGATGAGCACTCCATCCTGCATCGAGCGCAGGGGCGCGTAGACGACCAGTTACTTCACTGGCGTGGAGGAATTGGTGAGTTCTAGTATTGACTCTAGAATCCAATAGTTTGTAAGAGTTCAAATGTCTGATCTTCACTCTTTCCGATTCCTTGTAGGTTGCCGGTTTAACCACCACGAAGAGTCCAAATGGCAGTTGGTGAGAGTCAGGTAAGTCTATAGTGGTTTTCCCTTTAGGGGCCGGGGTACGGCGATGATGCAGAGTTAACTGCGCCGACCCGAGATGAGGTGAGTACTCCCCTGCGGTAAATCAGGTAAGTCTTTGGGGGGTAGCTTGTAATGTCCAGTGGTTTCCCCTTAGGGTCCGGGGTGCGGCGGTGATGCAGAGTTAACTGCGCCGACCCGAGATGAGGGGAGTACCCCCCTGTGGTAATCCTGTAAGTCTTTGGGGGTAGCTTGTATTGCCCTTTTGCATTCCTTGCTCACCTGGCTTTTCTTGTCCCCTTAGATATCGGAGAGCGGTCTGTGCAGAGTTCGCGATGGAGTGAGGAAAAGCTGCACTGGATGGTGAGTTCAGTGCGGCGCTGCGAGGTGCGTGGCGGCGCGCGTGCGATGACTTCTTCTTCTTCAAGATCGACGGCGCGATGGATCAAGAATTCAGGTAAGGTTTCAAGTTTAAATCCCTTCTCCTTCTTTCTTTTCGTTTCCAGGTGGTCCAGGACTGAAGCGGGCGTGGCTGAAGACTGGAAGCTGCTGAAGGCACGGTGAGCGTTACGCTGCTGAATGCAGAATAACGCAAAGCATGTGCGGCTGTTCGGGCGTGGTTTAAATAGCCTTGAAAGAAGTCCCAGGTAAGTATTCTTCCACAGCCCCCACCCGAGTAGAAAGTAGTCCCTTAGGTAAAATAGTCACTCCTAAGCCCCATTTGGCTTGTGGCTTCGTGCAGCATGGTCTGCACCAGGTAAGTATGCGGCATGGTCTGCATTAGGTAGGTTTTCTGTAATGAGCCTGGCGCCCATGGCCTCTGAATAACATTGTTGAGGCAGAGTTCCCAGTGGTACTGATTACTGCTACCATTCTCTGTATAATCCCTACTGGGCCGACCCACTTCACAGTGATTAATTTAAAGAATGCATTTTTCTTGGTCCCCTTACAACCCGATTCTCAGTACCTCTCAGCGTTTACATATCGTGGTCAGAGATCCGAGCACACAAGGTTGCGCCAGGGGTACTGTGAATCTCTGGGTGTTTTCAATAGGGTGATCCAAATGGATTTGGAGAATTTACATGTGTCCAGTACAGATTCAGTATGTGGATGACTTACTAGTGTGTAGCACTTCAGAAGATCAGTGTTGAAGAAATTCAATAAGGCTCCTCATCCTGCTTGCGGAGGAGGGGTATAAATGGACAAAGAAAAATTATCAGACAGGGGTTGTATATTTGGGGTAAGTGATAGCGCCCGCAGTAAGGAAGGTAATGCCAGAGAGAGCCACCGCATTTCAGAATACGCCCCAGCCAGTCATGCTGAAACAAATGCAGCAGTTTTGGGGACTCTGTAACTATTGCAGATCATGGATTATTTACTACTCTAGTTACATAAGGCCCTTATTGAAGGGGTGTAAGGAAGCACAAAAGGTGAAGGGTTCAATAGAATGATCTGAGGAGATGGTGACTTGCTTCCGGGAACTCAAGGCTGCAATCAGAAATGCTCCGGTCTTGGCGACCCCAAATTACAAGAAATGATTTGATCTGTTTTCCAACTCATACGGGCAAGTAATTACAATGGTCCTCCTGGCCCAGCAAACATTGTTAGGCCATAAACCTTTAGCATACTATAGCGGACTACTAGAGCCCGTGATGCAAGGACAGATCACTTGTGAACACGTTTTATGGACAGCAGCTTTTGCTATTCAAAAGACTTCAATCATTACTATGGGTTGCCCAGTGACATTGTACATGGAGCATGCAGTCTTTGCGATCTTGAAAAAATCCAGGTAGACTTTGATGACATCGAGAGTGTTGTGATATGAGGTAATTCTATCAAATGAATCCATACATCCTGTACTGTCACCTAGTCAATCCTGTGAAATTTGTAACCTAGCCGGTGAAACCTGATGACATTTTCCACAATTTTGCGAAACATATGAAGGAGAAGAGGAAGAGAGGACGAGTCTTAAGGAGGATGCCTTGGAGGGAGGTGAGGTATCTTGTGTTGATGGATCATTGACAATCCATCAGGACACCGGTGAGAGGCATATGGGTGCGACTGCTGTTGGCCTTGTTGATGAGGAATACCAGGACAGACTGAAGAAACTGATCCCTTCGCATTACTCCGCACAAGCAGCAAAACTAGTGGCACTTATAGAGGCACTAGAAATGAGTAAGGGGAAGGCAGTCACTATTTATACTGACTCTGCATATGTAACCTCCACTGTGGAGGGACCTCTGTCCAGTGCTTGGAAATGATGCCGCAGACAGGGCAGTGGAAGAAGCTGCATATTTTCCATTCCCAGATCCCCAGAAAAGGTAAACCGTGTCCCAGCAGGTACAGTTGACAGCCCCATGCACTGCAGTCCCTTTGCTTCAAATTATAGAGAGGCAGGGAAAAGCACATAAGGTGTAAAAGGAGCTCTGGGCAAAGAGAGGATGTGCCCTCTGGCTCACGGATTCGCTGTGGAGGCAGGAGCTTACAGGTAAGGTAGTAATGCCAGTAGGACTGCTTCTTGTGGCTCTAGAGTAACTACATTGCCCATCTCAAACTTCTCAGTGACAAATGTGGTAGAGCTCCAGGAGGAATGGTTCTTACCAAACCTCCAAGAACAGGTAAATAGATTTGTAGGGAATTGTACAGTTTGCAGAGAATGTAATCCTGTTAACACCATGAGGACGATAAGAGGAGTTTTGCCCAGACCCTCTGGGCTATTCCAAGAGTTCCACATAGACTTAATCGACATTATTAAAAAATGTAACAATTTTTGCTATCTTATTTTCATAGTCTGCCCATTTTCCTGTTGGCTCATGGCTGGTCCCTGCATATGCCCTGATGCTAAATCTGCAGCAACATTTCTGGTGAGGGAGGTATTTCCATGATGAGGAATTTGTGAGATCCTGAAATCTGACAATGGGGCCCACTTTTTTAATGCCTTGTTCGCATAGATTACTTCATTCTTGGGGATTAAGCACAGGCTGTGTTCAGTGTACCACCCCCAGACCAATGAAATAGTAGAAAATCTAAATGGTGTACTAAAAGTTCAATTATCTAAGTTATGTAATGATATGATATGATATGATATGGCATTTGTAACGCGCCTATACACAGGTGTTTCAAGGCGCGACGAGGCAGGGAGGGGAGGAAACAAGGGGAGACAGACAACGATCCTACTAGGCCAGGTGTCATTCAGATCGCGCAAGTGCAGGGGTGGGGGAGGGGGAAAAGTGCAAGGGGAAGGGGAGGGGGGGAAGTGCAGTACAAGGTAAGTGGCGTAAAGTAATAAATAAATAGGGCCAGCTGGTGGCAAGTGCAAGGTAAGTGCAGAACAAGTGCTGGAAAAGGGGGGGGCTGTAGGGATACAGAGACAGTCCCGCAGTGCAGAGGGGTTCCAGGGCATCAGTGCAAGTGGAGAGTGGCTGGGCCCAGGACTGAGGCCGTTAAGAGTGGTCCAGTTGCAGAATCAGTGCAGTTTCAGTGAAGAATATTAGCTGTTCAGCAGGGGAGAGGGAGAGAGAAAGCAGAGGCAAAGAGGAAGGTTTTGAGGTGCTTCCGGAACCGGAGATGGTTCTCCTCAAGTTTCAGGGAGGCAGGAAGGCTGTTCCAGAGGGAGATGCTTTGAATATAAATTGTACGTGTTCTGTTTAATTTGAGGAATCAGCCAGGGATAGATTGTGACTGGGCATAGGTTACATACACCTCTCTCACCTGCACTCACAGCATCAGATGCACATGAATCAGCAGAGGTTCTGTGCGAGGAGTTTCGGGAGTATTTTAGGGCTTTAACCAAAAGTGTTAGACTTATATCTTCACAGGTTGTGTCTTCTCATCAACATTCTACAGGAGAGAGTGGCAAAGAATCTGATGATTTACACCAGCCACAATTGTTCACCAGGGATCTCATCTCGGTCCGCACATTCATCAGGTGTTGGAATGAGCAATGTTTCCATGGGCCACACCACGTGATTTTCACGGCTCCATCTGCAGAGAAGGTGGAGGGTTGCAAGAGCTGGGTCCAATTTAGGGACTTGCAAAGGGATAAATGCGCCCCTCCACCAGCACAGGGGCAGGAGCAGGCTCCAAGTTAAGTATGCCCTAAAGAATTGCATTTCATTCTGGTAGAAAAGGGGGGAGTGAACATAGACCAGTAACTGTTATTTATAAGGATAAAGGGAAAAGTTGTCGTTAAAATGAATATTAGGATGATTGATTCTATGTAATTTTCGTTTTTCTTGTTGTTATGTTTAAAGATGGCAAACAGTATGGATATGAATGTTTCAGATGTATCTAGTTATATCTGTGTCTTGGTCTTGTATGCATGTCTTGGTGAGCGGTGATGTCAGTGTGGAATGTCAGCGTGTAACCCTGTGTGTCTGAAGCGAATGTTGTGAGGCTGGAGTTAGCCTGGGTGGTGCTGGGAACCAGTGGGCTCTCTACAAGTAGCTCTCTTGATATAACCTGATTAACCTGATGTAACTTGAAGAAATAAACCTAAGAACTATACCACTGAGCCAGCTGGTCATTATGGAAGCTGCGTCAAAACAGTATTATGGAATTTGATCAAATATTATTGAGGTCAACAAGGAGTGTGGACAATTATGATGTAAATTCAGATTCAATAATGGTTACACATGGTTTTGCAGCAGATAATGTATGATATAGCCATATGAAGAGAGTGGGAAGACAGAGATCTGTAGGAGTTTGCTACATTTGCGTTCTCATCCCCCATGCTTCTGGTGTCCCTAGTGTCTTTATCCCAGACAAGATAGAGTTAGCGGAGGCACTGGGCCTCATTACGATTTTGGTGGTAGCCATGCCGCTATTGGCGGCATGGCTGCCGCCAAAATTGGGTCCGGGTTCCCAGAATGGGGAATTACCGGGCCATTCCGAGTTCGGAGGGCCTGGTAATTCCTCCCTCCATGAACCCGGCGGGACCTTCCCCATTCCCATTTCAGCCCCCATAGGGCTGAATGGGAATGGGGGAGGGAGCTAACAACGGGCCGATTACGAGCGGCCCGGTTGTTAGCTTCCTCTTTCCCTCATGCGACCCGCTCTGCACGTCTGGTGAAACCAGACGTTCAGAGCGGGTCCCGCGAGGGGACCTCGTAATGAGGCAGAATGGTGTTAACTGGGCGGCATCCTTTTGCGTCATCCATTAACCCATTCTGCCACTCTTGTAATGAGGCCCACTGTGTCTAGTGCTCCTAGCTCTGTGCAGGGTCTGAAGCCAGTTTCAAGGGCAACCAGTCAAAGCATCTATTTTACCTGTTCACTAAGAATGGTCAGCAACAGATCACAAGGAGCAGAAGAATGTGCATTGTACCCAAAGTGTCCAGTTGAATTAAAAGGGGCCATCATAATAAACAAACAATGGGAGCAAGGGGTGAAGAGTTGCAGAGCTGGAGGGATGAGGAGATGTTCTGAAGAAGGGGTGGCACAAGTAAACCAAGAAAGTGGAAATGCATGGTAGAAGTATTCAAAATATCTGACATGTCTCATGGAGCCATAAAAACTTGTTAAGATACAGATACTTACACATTTCTCTCTGTGTTTAACGGGTGACAACACAATGTCTGTCTGCACTTATGGGAACAGCAGCCGCACGCTTCACATCACTAATCTGGCTGGAGGTACAGCGGCCCTTCCTGATGTGTTTTGGTCTTGTCAGTACAGTTATAGACAATTGCCTCCATCCTGGTGAGGTGTGTGCAGTCTCACTTCGCCACATGTGCCTGTCCTTGTTATTCCTGCAGAACATATGGTCCTTGTCCACCCGATACTCAAAGCCACATCTGTGCCCCCTTTGCCCCCTGTGTCCCTTGCGTCCCCTGTATCATCATACATGGACACCCCAATGACTTTGTGTGATAGTGGAAAGGAGGAGCCATTGTGACGGACCAAGCGGTCGAATTACACCTCAGCGGCATCTTCAAAAGCTCTAATGGACATTCTGGAGCAGTATTGTCTGTTCAGCTGGACCTAAACATTGTTTACCTCTCTCCTGGACCTTGCTGCCCAAGCTGCTGTGAATGAGAAGTGGCTCCAGGTGACCCAGTAAGAAATCCTGTTGTTTGTGAATTCCTCCGAGTCAGCTTTTAGTTCCATTAAAGATGAACTACAGTCCATGAGGCTCATCGCCTTACAGAACTGATATATCCTCAACCTCCTACCAGCTATGAAGGGGCGAGTCTGCCAAAAAATAGGGAGCACTTGCTGTATATTTGTGCCACATAATGATTCCGAGAATGGTATTCTAACTCCGACAAATGCCACTTTGCACAAGCTTAGGGTAGTCATGGAGAATGAGGCAGGCATCACAAATTGCCCTTGGTTGGACCTTTTTATTGGATGCCATCTTGGATGAGCCTGGCTGTCAAAATCTTAATGCCAATTTTTGTCTTTTTTCTTGTTATCTTTTGTTCCTGTCAAATTCTCTTACAATGTTTTTCTGCCCAGGTACCGAAAGCAGCTTCCATGATTGTGACCCTGTCCAAAGCTAGGACCTCTACCTTTTGATCGCACATGGGTACTCAGACTGAAGCTGCTTTGTGTCCTCCACCAAATTGGGATGATTGTGTGGAGCAGTGGGTAGATTGCAGAAATGGTGGGGAGACGAGTTGGGTTTGTTCAGTGGATATGTATGCCCACAGTGGGACCGATGAGAGAGATGGTCGTAGAAGTGTATTTCCCTGAGAAGATGGTTTTGAAGAACTGTACCTCAGAGTGTCGCAACTGCGAAACACGAGGGCATCCACTACCAGCTCATACAGATCCAGAATGTAAACTTGGAACAGTGGGCTCATAAGAATAAACCATCCACTCCAGACACTCACCTCTCCTACCACTATGCTTACTCTCTACTTTACACCAACACACAATAGAGCGCAGCTATACCCCTCGTTCAATTTCGGCCTAGGTGCTCACATACGAACAATACTCCATGAACACCTCAACATCTTGCTAGAACACAGCTATACCCCACGAAAAAATTGGCCTAGCTGCACACATAAACATCCTACAGAGGCCTAATGCTGCCAGAATGCAGTCTCGGAGACCAACCACCTGACTGCACACATTCAACTGATCTCTCACTGCCATCGTACCTATTGTTAGGATGCAGCTACCATCAGGCAAATCACTTTAGCTGCACAAATATAATATACAGATATAATACAGTTCACGTTCAATCACACAGCAGGTATATACATATGGTAAGCAAATTGGAGGATAATTACATAGGAAGAGGAGAAGAGCAAGATATAGGGCCTCATTACGAGGCAGGCACTCCTGTAATGAAGGGTGCCGGTATGGGACCGGCACCCTTCATTACGTGACGCCCTATTACGGGGTTCCCTTTGTGCGACCCCGTAAGGACGCCTGGTAAAAACCAGGCGTCCTTAGCGGGTACCGCGAGGGGACCTGGGAGCTAATAACGGGCCTGTTATTAACGGGCCTGTTATTAGCGCCCTCCCCATTCCCATTGAGCCCTATGGGGGCTCAAATGGGAATGGGGATGGGTTTTTCGAATGAGGACTTACCGGGTCCTCCAAGGTTGGAATAGCCCGGTAAATCCTCACCGAAACCCGGTATGGAGGCAGCCATCCCCTTATTAAGGGCATGGCTACCTCCATACTCGTAATGAGGCCCATAGTCTATTACAAGCTAATGTCAATTATCTATTTAGAGTGCGATGAATAAGGATAGTAGGACTGTGTCTGGTGTAACTTTAGTGGTCATTTTCTTTGAACCAGTTGATGATGTTGTGTATGAAAATAGGATATGGTTGGTCGGCCCTCAGGGGGGGAGGTAAGGAATTCCAAAACTGAGCAGCTTTGACAGGGAAGCTCCTGCCTCCAGCTTTGTTCAGTTTAAACATAGGTACAAGCAGACAGTTAGGGCCTCATTACACGGATGGCGGTGGACCAAGGTGCTATTAGCACCTTGGTCCATGCCGGTAAAATACCGGCACCACCTTGGAGGAAAGGGGAATTACCGCCCTATTCCAAGGTTGGTGGGGCGGTAATTCCCCCTTCCCCCATTGCCCTTCACCATTCCCATTTTTGCCCCATAGGGCATAATGGGAACGTGGAAGGTGCTAATTACGGCACCGCAAATTGCGGTACCGTAATTAGCTCCCTGGTCCCTTTGCGGGTTGGTTTTTAACGCCTGCAAAAAGCAGGCGTTAAATATTCTCCAACCCGCAAAGGGACCTCGTAGTAAGGCGGTAAGGGTTAACGGTCACCGGTACCATTAACGGTGACCGTTAACCCTTACCGCCGTCCGTGTAATGAGGCCCAGTTAGTGTTAGCAGTTTTGGGGGGTCGGTTGGATGATTTTCTATTAATTCTGTCTATGAGATAGCGGGGTGCCGTGTTGTTTAGGCACTTGCGAGTGAGTGAGGCAGTTTTTACAAGGATTTTGTCACTTGTGGAGAGCCAGTTATTCTGGCTCCTTATTTCAGAGATGTGCTCTTTCCTGGCTATGCCCAGTGCTGCTCTAAGAGCATTGTTCTGTAGAGTTTGGATTTTTCTGACCATGGCCCTCATTACGACCCAGGCGTTGGACCATGGTGCTAATAGCACCATGGTCCATGCCGGTAATTTACCGACTCCGCCATAGCGGAATGGGGAATTACTGCCCCATTCCGAGGTTGGCGGGGCGGTAATTCCCCATGCCACCATGGCCTTTCCCCATTCCCATTTTTGCCCCATAGGGCTCAATGGGACTGGGAAAGGCGCTAATTACGGCACCGTAAATTACGGTGCCGTAATTAGCTCGTAGGTCCCTTTGCGGGTTGGTTTTTTAACGCCTTCTAAAAGCAGGCGTTAAAGTGCCACCCGCAAAGGGACCTCGTAATCAGGCGTTAAGGGTTTAACGGCGCCGCCACCTTTTACGGCGCCGTTAACCCCTTAACGCCTGGGTTGTAATGAGAGCCCATGTATTTATTAGCGCCTATATATGGGGCGTTACATTAGTCCAATTTGGATAAGATTAGAACTCTGGCCAGAGTGGTGCAACTGTTTTTTGATAGGAATGGTTTGTCTGCTCTAATTAATTTACAAGTATAGGCCATGGTCGAGGCCATGGAATAGAATCCAGGTAAAAGCCTAATGTTTTTACCTCTTTGGCTACCTTATTGGTGTTACCGTCAATATTAAAGGAGGTATATTTGTGACCAAATTTGTTGAGATTAGGTGTAGTGCCCAGGATGATGAGTTCAGTTTTGTCATCATTCAGGCATAGACCCTGCACTGCCATCCATGCCTGGATGATCAGGTATATTTTATTTACCAAGGCCAAACCCTTATCATAATCCCCAGTAAGTGGTATGAGAATCTGGGTGTCATCTTCATAATTAGTGTAAGTGACACGGAGATAATCCAGATCATCAAAAAGAGGCTTGGTGAATGTATTATACATTCTAGGTGATACACATGAGCCCTGGGGATGGGGTCTGCTGCTGCTGAGGGCGAGAAGATTCTCATTGTCTTGTTGCTTATAAAGAATTGGATCCAGACTATGGCCTTCTGTGAGAAGTGTGCTGCTGAATCAAGCTGGGTGCAGAGGGCTTTGTGGTTCACCAAATCGAATGCCGCTGAGAGATCAAGAAGGAGCAGTAGGGCTGATTTCCTTTTGTCTCTCAGCTCGTCGATCTGGACCTTAAGGTCAATCAGTGCTGTCCCGTTGCCATGTTTGGGCCTGAATCGAGATTTCCGTGATCCTAATAACTGGTTGTGCTCCAAGTAGTCCTGTACTTGGAGGTAGGCCACCCTGTCTAACATTTTTAGTAGAAAAGGCACTGTTATTGTGGGCCTATAGTTGGTGGGTATGGCATGATCAAAGGATTGTTTTTTAAGGATCGGGAGTACCCAGGACTCCTTTAGATTGCTTGGGATGGTGCTGGTAGTGAATGAGGCATTGATTAGCTTTGAGATGAAGGGTGCTAAGTCTCTAGCCGCATCTTTAATGATTTGGGCAGGGCAGTTGTCTCCCTGGCAGTTAGATGGCTTAAGAGAGAGAATGATTTTTTCAACCTCAAGAATTGAGACTTTGGCAAAATTGAAGCGTTGTACTGGTTTGGGTGGAAGCTGTGAGGTGCTAGCCTGTGTGGTGATATTGGGTATATTTAGTTTTTTGTTGGCAATTTTATCCTGGAGAGTGTTGATTTTGTTCGCAAGGGCTTTCTATATGTCGGAGCACCACGTTTTGTTCTTAACACAGTTGTCAGGCACAGGGATTGGGTTTTCAAGTTCTTTTAGTATAACAAAAAGTTCCTTAGTGCTTGAATTAGCTTGCAGGATCCTATAGTTGTACAGGGTAGATATATTGATTAGGTTGGCTCTGTTTGTGTCGGATGGCATTTGCCTCCAGGTAACTTCACTTTTTCATTTTTCCTTTCTCAGAGTTTTGAGATGTGGGGTGAACCAATAATTCAGATGTGCTCTTAGTTTGCTTTCTCTCACCTTTAGAGGGGCAACGGTGTCCAAGGCTTTGTTCAGTGATTTATTGTATTCATTAACTAGGACGGCGGGGTCGGTAGTGTCTAGTAAAGAGTTAAGGATGGGTAATATCAGGGGTAGCAGTTTTTCTGCAGTTATGTTCTTTTTGTTCCTCGTTAGGGTGGGAGGAGTGATTGGGTTGCTTTTGTTAGAGAGGATTTTAGCATCTAGTGTAAATGCTTTGAGATGGTGCTCAGTCGATAACTGAGGGGTTATGGTGCTAATAGATGTGTTGCCACCCAGTCAAGTGTTCTACCTTAGTCATTGGCCTCACTCACTCCTCGAGTGAGTGAGGCCAAGTTCAGTAAGGACATAAGCAATGTTTACTGCCTGCTTGTCTTTGGGGTCGTTGAAACCCAGGTTAAGATCCCTGAGCAGGAGTATTTGAGAGGTATTTTTTAGGTTTTCTGATAGGATAGTGGGGATGTCCTCCTCGAAGGCACTGATGGGGCCTGGGGGGTCTGTAAATCAGATGAATCGTGATTGTTTGGGAGTCAGAAATAGGAAGTTTGTGAGGAATTCACACAAATTGAACTCAGGAGAGGCAATTAGTCTTAATGCTAGGTTGGATTTGGCTGTAATGGCTATGCCTCCTCTACGGGTCTCCGTTCTATCTGCTCTGAGAATGGTATAGTTGTCTGGTATTGCGAGTATAAGGGCTGTGCCTGCTGCTGCATGTAGCCAAGATTCAGTGATGGCAAGGAAGTTGAGGATTTCTGCCTGTATTAGGTCAGCTACCTCAGTGCATGCGCTACTAAGGACCTGGAGTTTATTAAGGTCCCTTAAGGTTTGGGATATCAGTTCGAGTTAGTGGAACAGGTGAGGTGCTGATATCACTTTCTTCTGTTAGTGTTGGTTTAGGCTGCTTATATTTTCTGTGTGTGGGAGTGTCTGATTGGGGCAAGATGACTGGATTAGAGGGATTAATAATTTTCATCAAGAAAGCTAGTTTGTCATAGGGCCTCATTCCGAGTCGGGCGGTAGGGGATACCGGGCACCGGTAAGGAGACCGGTGCCGGTAATCCCCTACTGGCCGATTCCGAGGTCCCCTAATGGGAACCATAAGGGACGTGTGGTCAGACCACACGTCCCTTACGGGTACCGTTAGGGGACCAGGCCGATAATTACAGGCCTGCCATTAGCAGGCCCGTAAATAGCGCCTTCCCCATTCCCATTCAGCCCTGTGGGGGCTCAAATGGGAATGGGGAATGGCATGTTCAATGGGGACTTAACGGTCCCGCAAGGGTCGGACTACAGTGGTAAGTCCCCATTGAACTACACAGGTGCCGGACCCGTTATTGGTTGCAGTCATGGCGCAAATAGCGCCATGACTACCACCAATCTCGGAATGAGGACCATAGAGTCCTTTCCTGCTAATGTTGATATTGGTAGTTGAACTGGCAGGTGGTTCATATAATTTCACCAGTCTAGAACGTAGTCTAATATTTCTGGATAAATAGTGGCAAGGAGTGTTGATTCTAGGTGGACTCTGGGTGAGATTCGAGATGACTGGCAGTTGGCTTGGATTACTTGGTGCCATTAGTGTGCCTGCATCACCTAGTGAGGCTGTCATGGAGGTCATTACGACCCAGGCGTTAACCATGGCTCTATTAGAGCCATGGTTGACGCTGGTATTTTAACGATTGCGCCATGGTGGATGGCAGAATTACCACCCCATTCCAAGGTTGGTGGGCGGTAATTCTCCATTCACCATTGGCCCTTCCCCATTCCCATTTTTGCCCCCATAGGGCTCAATGGGAATGGGGAAGGCGGTAATTACGGTACCACAAATTGCGGTACCGTAATTACCTCCAAGGTCCCTTTGCGGGTCCAATCCTTAACGGCTGGTCAAGACCAGCCGTTAAGGTAGGGACCCGCAAAGGGACCTCGTAATTAGACGGTATGGAGTTAACGGCGCCGCAACCTTTCACGGCGCCGTTAACCCCTTACCGCCTGGGTCGTAATGAGGCCAGTATTTGTTTCCCTAAAGTTTTGGGCAGGATTACTGGTGGAGTCTTTAAAGTCTAGGACTACTGCTAGTGTGGCCCACAGTAGGATTGGCTGTGAAGTAGCGTCCATGGTAAGGATAGGGCGGAATGGCTGGTAAGTTGCCTAGTGGTCTGGCATATCCAGCTTTGGTTTGTAATAGGCTAGTTAGCAGTGGGGTTCATCTAAGCTACAGTGCATACCAGATGGGTGGGCCAGTTCAAATAAACTCAAGATTCCTGCCAGATGGTAAAGGTTTGCTCCACAAATCGTGGTAGGCAGGTTCAGGTCCTATAAATGCATGGAAGGTGGAAAGGGCTAATATCATTCAAAATGGCTTGCAAGCTGGCCTGGATGCATCAAAGTGGGGTGGGTTTAAAAGCATACAAAAGGCGTAGGCAAATTCAGGTCGGCTAGAATGCATAGAAAATAGGCTAGTCCAGATAGGATAGGTAGCTACAGGGTGCCAAGGGCACATTCAAGTCAGCTGAAAATACGTAAGGAATGAGTTACAATAAACTCGATGTGCATACAAGGCAGTCTTTGCTGGTTCCTGTGGATTCAGCTGGATACAAGATAAGCTAGGCTACTTGGGGTAGGCTCACGAGCACACAAACACAGTAGACTAGTTAGGCTAGACTCAGGTGCGTAAAAGATGCAGTGGGCTCATCGGAGCTCGATCCTCATGGCAGGTTAGGCATAGGTGCATAACGGGTTGGGAGCACAGAAGTGAGGACCATAGATACAACTATTAGAAGATGGAATCAAGCAGTTCAAACAGGAGCTGTGACTGCTCTGGCATTAAATCCTTAACTAAAGGTACAGATGAGCATGTGGGATACTTTGCAAGCAGCGGATCATCACTGCAAAGGCACCGCGCCGCGGTACAAGTGGGTCAGCGGATGGACACTCGGTTCTAGTAAATCGGCCATGCTCAGGCAGGCGTATTCAGCTGCGGGGCGTTTTGTGGGAACACGTGGCAATTAGCGTGTTAGAGATATGGCAGTAGGGTAGCGCAGACAGCAATAGCAAAGTGTGTGATGCGTTGATGGTAATGGTGGCGCAGGATGGCAGGAAACGTTCAATCGATTGGGCTAGGCATTGAAGTTGTAAAAGTTTGCCGGGCGTCGGACTGAGTGAATAGACATAGGGCCTCATTACACGGTAGGCGGTGAACCATGGCACCATGGTTCATGCCGGTAAAATACCGGCACCGCCTTGGTGGAAAGGGGAATTACCGCCCCATTCCAAGGTTGGAGGCGCAGTAATTCCCCCTTCCACCATTGCCCTTCCCCATTCCCATTTTTGCTCCATAGGGCATAATGGCAATGGGGAAGGCGCTAATTACGGCACCGCAAATTGCAGTACCGTAATTAGCTCCCTGGGTCCCTTTGCGGGTTGGTTTTTAACGCCTGCAAATAGCGCCATGACTACCACCAATCTCGGAATGAGGCCCATAGGGTCCTTTCCTGCTAATGTTGATATTGGTAGTTGAACTGGCAGGTGGTTCAAATAATTTCACCAGTCTAGAACGTAGTCTAATATTTCTGGATAAATAGTGGCACGGAGTGTTGATTCTAGGTGGACTCTAGGTGAGATTCGAGATGACTGGCAGTTGGCTTGGATTACTTGGTGCCATTAGTGTGCCTGCATCACCTAGTGAGGCTGTCATGGGGGTCATTACGACCCAGGCGTTAACCATGGTGCTATTAGAGCCATGGTTGACGCCGGTATTTTAACGATTGCGCCATGGTGGATGGCGGAATTACCACCCCATTCCAAGGTTGGTGGGCGGTAATTCTCCATTCACCATTGGCCCTTCCCCATTCCCATTTTTGCCCCCATAGGGCTCAATGGGAATGGGGAAGGCGGTAATTCCCCATTCCCATTGAGCCCTATGGGGGTAAAATACCGGTACAGGTAAACCCTTACCGCCTACCGTGTAATGAGGCCCATAGATTCAGTGATGGCGACGACGGAAGTGTTTGGGCTCGGGTAACAGGGTAGTGCGGCAGTGCGGAAAGCTTACCTTCCCTTGTTGTATGCCGTAGTTAGTAAAGGAATGGGCGCCACTGCACACCAGTGTACAAACAGGTGCAAAACAGGGCCTTGTCTGCTGCAGGCCTTAGCTGCGGAGGGCCGGCTTCCGCTTTGCCGGTGGATGTGGGTAGAAAATGTGTCTCTGTGCTCTCTGCCATCTGTTACCACCCCCACCCCCCTTCTCCTGCCTCCCTTGGCCGTCCTTTACCCCTCCATACTCTCCTCCTTCTCTCCCATTGCACCAGACGAGAAATCTAGTGTGGTCTGCTCTATGAAAGTCTCCTCCAAACAGGTGCCCCCCGCTCCTCCAGAACCATCAAGGACAACATTGCCTCTCTCGCACCAGCCTTGGATGACCTCTGCGACCATTCCTTTGCCACTAGCTCCTTCCCACAACCCCTTAAGCACTCTCTTGCGGACATTCTCCTAAAAAGCCATCTGCTGACCCTTCTTGCCCGGCTAACTATCGCCCTATATCTGTCACCCCTTTTTTGGGCAAACTCATGGAGAAGCTGGTCATCCCCCAACTGACCCACCACAACGAAAAACCTGGCTGCCTCCATGACCACCAGTCCGGTTTCTGGGTTCTCTCCTGAACACCCATGAAGAACTGCACCCTAACCTGGAGTCTAACACTCCCTCCGTTCTGATCCTCTTCAATCTCTCTTTTGCCTTTGACACAGTCAACCACAGTCAACCACTCCATCCTCATAAACTGTCTCCATGATACCCTAGACATCACGGTCATGGCACTGTGGTGGCTGACCTCCTTCCTTTCAAACAGACCCCCCCGTCCCCAAGTGCAAATGAGTCCTCTTCTCTACTCCACCTCACTCTCTACCTGTGGCATCCCTCAGGGCTCTATCCTATCACCATGGATTTTCAACATCTACCTGGCCCCTCTGGCCTACCTGATCTCCACCATCTCCCCCCATTCACAGTGTTATGCAGATGACACAAAGATCTCCTTCAAGCTGCCTTCCTCTTCCTCCTCCCCCTCCTTCCTCATACCTGACTGCCTGGCTGCTATTCAGGCATGGTGCTCTGCCAATGCTCTCTGCCTTAATGCCAGTAAGACGGAGATCCTTCTCATTGGGATGCCTGCTCCTTGTTTCCCCTCCACTCTCTGGCCAGACTCCGAAGGTCCCTTCTCTTCACCCACTTGTTAGACAAATAATCTTGGGATCATCTTTGACTCCTCTCTCTCGTTCTCTCCACACATCATGGACCTTGTCAAAATGTCCTACTTTCAGCTCCACCTCCTCTGGCGCATTCTACCTTTCTTCACCTTCCCCCAGAAGTTCAACATCTCCAGAGTCCTGGTTCTATCTAGGCTGGACTACTGCAACAGCCTCTTCCTCAATCTGCCTCTTTCCTCCCTTGGCCCCCTTCAACTAATTCAGAATAAAACTGCCAGACTTAGCCTTGGCCTCAAGCCCAGGGACCGCATGTCTCCAGTGCTAAAATCTCTCCACTGGCTCCTAGTGACTGCAAGGATCCAATTCAAGAGCCTTTGCAACATCCACAAGGTGGTCTGGGGCCTGGGATCTCTCTACATCCAGCTTTCCCTCCCTAAATACCTCCCTGCCAGAGTCCTTCAATCCTCTGGCTCCAACTCTCTGCAGGTCAAATGTTTCTCCAAGCAGAGAGTGGGAGGTAGACCCGTTTCCTCTGCTGGCTCCTCCCTCTGGACCGGCCTCCTTGTCCCCCTCACACTTGAGCCAGGCCTTCATAAATTCCAAAAACTTCTCAAGATTTTCCTTTTCTCCTCTTCCATCCCTCTCCCCCTCCCATTCTAATGTTCCCTCTGCCGCTGCGACTGGTGCCTGTTCCATTCAGAGTCACACAGGGGCCAGACTACTCCTTTACAAGTCCCCCCAGAATCCCTTGCCAGTGCTTGCCCTCGGGCTCCCAACCCAGGAAGAGCCCTAAACTGGTCCCCCATGTCCAATGCACTCATCCTCCCCTCCAACCTCTTTTGTCTTGGCACTTGCCCCTTTGCCTCCCCTGCATGTGCCAACCCCACCTCTTCTTGGGGACCCCCCTCCTGCACTTCTCCCTCTACCCCCTCCTCCTGCACTTACCCCCTTGTCTTGCACTTGCATGGCAGGATTGTCACAGGGCCAATGTAACCGTTTGTTGTACTACTTCTTTCCCATGTCCCCCGCCCCCCAACTTTTCTTGTGGCGCCTGGAAATACTTGTGTATAGGTGCCATACAAATATCCAATAAAAAAAGACTCCACCTTACTGCCAAAAAACACCTAAATCGTCGGAATCCCCATGGAGTGCTATGGACTCCAATTAATGCCGGCCTGCCTACCACCACCAATAGTAATTCTGCAAGACCAGTGGTGGTAATGGTCATTTCGTTTGGTGGTATCTCAGCAGATTTACAGCTGAAATACCACCAAATGTCTTCTTCATCCTCTCTCCCATTGAAGACAAATCTTCTGTCCCTGCACATCATGCAGTGGAAGTAGTTAGGCACGTACACACAGTAAATTAATTACTGTGGCGGTATGGCAAGTGGATCCCTTATCCAAAGGTGGTGTGGGTGTGGTTCCACCCTGGAGGTATGGTCCCACAAGCACCAGCTCTTGGGCAGGCAGCAACCAGGAGCGGACAGCTTGGGCATGTCGCATAGCTCTCAACCATTTGTCTCGCAAAGGCGGGTGAAATCACCCGATTTTGTTTTTGGCGGGTGAGTCGCCCATTGGAATGAATGGGCGTGCAGACGGCTTGGTGGGTGAATCAGCCCTTTGCAAGGCTGGTGACACCCGCCAAAAGCGGGTGAGTTGAGAGCTATGATGTCGTGGATCCTCATAATGGTGCCCAAATGCCTTTGGCAGAGCCTGGCTGCACGGGTATGTGAGAATTATCTCTAATGTAGTTCGATGATCATCCATTGACTCCAGGATGGTCTCTAAGGTCATCCTTTTAGACCAGGGCAGCGAGTGTCACTGGTGACGTCAGACGCCACGTCCGTAGATGCGGAAGAAGTGTCTGATAAACCTCCTTCTTGCCGGTGTGGGTTTAGATGTCAACTGCGGATTCACCAGTACCTGGGACAGCGTTGTCAGAAGAATGCGCACAGTGGTCCGTTGTGCCGGAGCGCCGACCACCTTGTCGCCATTTGTATGCTGTGGTGTGCTAGCAGCGTTGTACTGCATAGAGATAATATCCATACATGCCAACCCTCCCGATTTGAGTGGGAGACGCCAGATTTTTTTTCACCAAAAATTGAGCAGTTTTTTTATTTTTTCCCTCTTAAAATATTTTGAACCCCAATTCAACCCAATGGGAAAAATCACTTCTCCCGATTTCTGTTACGAAATTATTGCAGGCTACTGCGTCTTTAAGCAGAGCCAGGGCACAAGGTGGGAAGAGGGAGGAGGAGAAAGGGGTGGGGAGCACGGGAACGGCAATCGGTGTATGTACTACGAGGAAGGAGGTAATAAAAGGAAGGAGTTCCTCGACTTTGGTGTCGCGTCCTTTTATTGTCAAGAAGTGTAACAGGCATCTCTCTCCCAGCTGTGGCAAAATGGTGACCTGTATGAATATCAGACACAACAATATTGAAAGTTTCACTCCTACAGGGGATACTTGTGTAGCTCCTGCATGAATAAACAGCCCCTGTTGAAGCGTTGAGTCGATGCTCTCAGTGGAATTCTCCAGTACGTTTTGGGGAATGTACCAGGTTTGAAAAGGGTTCAGCATACTTACCAACCCAACGGATTTAGGCAGTAGGCTACTGCTTTTTAAGCAGTCGTATCGCCTACAGATTTGAGTGACAGATCCTACTGCATTTTACAGTGGCGGGTAATTTATGTGACTCTAAGGAAGGAAGGACAAAGCATGAAACACATCAATTAGTCTGTCTATACAGTGGGCTGGTAGGTGAATACGTTGATTTGGCTCAGACCAATCCACTGACCTGACAGCTACGCGACTCTGTCCTGCACTCTTGCCGGGACAACCCTTAGGTGAACCACCAGTGAAGGCAAGTGGCAGAGTGTAACACCATCCCACAGCATCTGCCTATCAGACTGAGGGGGGTATCAGTCACCATGTCAGACAGCCATGATAGGAGGACACTAAAGACTGAATACATAGGCAGACCAAGTCGCTAGTACTAGGACGATCCATCATCAGCACCCTGTCCCCGGACCATACCCAAGCCCATGACATGAAAGATAGCAAGATAATAGGGAGCACCCAACCTCAGCTCCTACACCAGAGGGTGAAAAACAGACATACCCTATCACATTATGTTATGCTCATTAGGATACAACTGGCAGTGCGCATCACCATCACACACCACAGTCAGATGGCCATTAAAGGAAATCAGCAACAACCCCACCCACAGGAATGCAACCCAAATGGAAGAAGTCGTATTCGAACCAGGACTCAGACCCCACTAACCCAACTTTCTAATCTCTGCATACCAAACCCACCCAAAACCTCACACAACCATCTCTCGCCCACCAAACTGCACATACTTTACCACACTGCACCAACAACAAATAAACAACACATAAACAGCAGCAACAGCACACATGGGGCCTCATTACAACTCAGGCGTTAAGGGTTAACGCTGTCGTTAACCCTTAACGCCTGATTCCGATTTTAACGGCTGCTTTTAGCAGCCGTTAAAATCCATGGCGCTAAACCGCCTTGGTGCTAATTACGCCACCGTAATTTACGGTGGCGTAATTAGCGCCTTCCCCACTCCCATTATGCCCTATGGGGCAAAAATGGGAATGGGGAAGGGTAAAATGGGAAATGGGGATTTACCGCCCCACTCACCTTGGAATGGGGCAGTAATTCCGCCATCCACCATGGTGTAAACGTAGTTTACACCATGGTGGTAAAGTTGGCGTACTTACCGCCTGGGTCGTAATGACCCCCATGGTCTCGCCTGGTCCGATACTTGCACCAAAAGCTGTTACGCTCACCTGGTATCCATGGGACGCCACCCAGCCCTGGTTGGATGATTTGCACTCTCGAACCCTCTCCCGGTCCCTTGGTAAGGCCTCTGGTTGAACATGGGTCTGCAATACCAGATTGTCTTTAGTTTTCCCACCTCCCTTGGCCTCAACTCCTTCCTCTCCCTTGGGCCTTCTCCTCACCTTAATATTGTGGAAGGTGGATTCTCCATCCTGCTCCTCATGGCAGGGGCACGTAGATGTGGGGAGCGAGAAGCGACCAAGTTACTTCACTGGTGCAAGCCCCCCTGTGGGAATCCAGGCCTGCTGCGACTCCGTAGGTTTGCTGCTTTACAGACTTTATCTGCAGTTCTTATGTTCCTCTTAGTTCGAATAATAATGTCTTGCTTCTTTCCTTTTAGGTATGGAAAGGTATTTTGGTGTTGTCATGCAGTTTGAAGATGAGCATGGGCCGGTAGGCGAAAGTGCGTTGTGCGCGATGCTGTCCGATGAGTAATGCACGATGCGCGGCACTGTTTTGCCTTTTATATTTCTAACCTGTGTCTTTTCTCTCCTTGCAGGTTGGGATGTTCCTCGCCGAGCACCGTAATGTTCCAGCAATGATACTGACCAGGGGATGACTACCCAGGTAAGAATTGTGTGGCTTTCTTCATTCGGGAGGAAACGTGAGTAAACACCTACTAATGCTGTTTTTATTTCTCCTCTTTCCAGGTTATGGTATTCCAGGATGCATGCAGTGCCGGATGATGGAGTTCGTACCTTTAGGTGAGTGGAACTGAAGTCAGCGATGGATTGAAGACAGGATACTGTTCCAGGTATCTCTGCAGGTTCTTGGTTTCAGGTAAGATGGCATCAAAGAACTGGACACGGTGAGCGTTACGCTGCCCACAGCAGAATAACGCAAAGCATGTTCTGCTGTTTGGGTGTGGTTTAAATAGTCTCAGGTAAAGTAGTCCAGGTAAACTAGTCCCAGGCCTGCCACACCCAAAAGACTAGACCGCATCGCTCAGTTCCTTGTAACTGAGCTATGTGTGTGCCTCCATGTTGGCTGAACCCCCCCCAAGTTAAACATACTTGCCAACCCTACCGATTTAGGCGGTAGGATACCGCTTTTTAAGCAGTCCTACCGCCTACTGATTTAGTGGCAACAAATACCGTTAAAAAAAAAAAAAGATTATTTTAATTTTTTGGTCTGAGGCCCTGTACAGTATGATCAGCATCCTCTGGTGGGCGTGTTAATGGCCCATCATTTTGATGATCATTGCGTGCATGGTCAGTGTGAAAGAGGCACTCTACACTGCCTTGTGCACCCAGTAGTCCAGACAGTCACTGTCCGCTTGAGACGCCTACCATTGGCATCCTGTGACATTCTCTGGGCAGAGGCTGCTCTCTGCCTCATCGTCGTGCTGTGAGCTCCGAGCCGGCGTCTCTCACTAGAAATTCTTCGCTGGTCTCGGTCTCTGCTCAGCTGAGCTGCAAATATACAGCTGCTAGTTGCAAACCCGTCTTATCCCACATTTCTGCAGGTGACATTTGTGCATTATTACTTTGTAAATGTTCAGGCAGAAATGAGGGTGGCAGATCAAAGGATAGCATAGCAAAATGACCATGTGCAGTCAGGCTCCAGAGGCACTGAAAAAGTAAAAAAGCCACACACTCCGCAGTAAAAGTGTTTCAACTCTTGTGGAACAATTACATACACGTTAGGTTGCTATTCCCTATTGATGTTTTCAAGCCAACGCCTCTTGTGACTGGCTCTCAATAATGTGATTTGGCTCCTGACCTAGAGTTGGAAAAAGGACTTGGCTTAGTGCAAGAATGCCCCACACTTGTGCAGAAGCAATGGAGGCGCCTGGACGCTTGAATAGCAAGGCTTTTGGGTAGGGGGCGATGTCCGAAAGCACAGTGTCCTGTCATCATGTCAGTGCTCCCTTCCCTCCGGGGCCCGGGAAAGACCCATTAGCTCCATGACGTAGTTTGAAACTTAGAAGGAAAAGCATGACTGAAAGAGCAGAGCAACGCGATCTGGGGCGGCAGGTAAGGAGAAATGGGGGAGATGGAGAGTGGGGGAGGGGTGAGAAAGGTAAGCAGGGGGTCAATAGGAAGGCAATGAGCGAGTGCTTGTACAAGAGAAGCCTCAAGAGAGGGGGCAGAGAAGAAATCCGGAAGTTAAGCAAAGCAATGAGAAAAATGAAAGGAGAAGGAGGCTGTAGGGGGAGAGGAAACAGGAAGATGAATGAGAAAGATGCGAGGGGGCATGAGGTGTTGTATCTGAATGAAAGGGACGTAGCCCCTTTAAGAGCACTCACACCAGGGTGGGAAGAGGGCGGAAGGGGAGGGACATGGGAAAAGTTAAGGCAGTTCGATGTTACGCGCAAATAAAGAAGGTTCACACCAGCAGTGGTTCCGCACGTTCTTGGTGAGAATGCAGATGAGTGAATGAGGGAGTGACCCCCCAACAGGAGGTACTGAGGGAACAGGAGAAAAAACAGGAAGATGAATTAGAAAGATGAAAGGAGGGCAGGAGGCACTGAGGAGACATGAGAAAAAACAGGGGATGAGAAAGATGAAAGGAGGGCAGGAGGTACTGAGGGAACAGGAGAAAAAAACAGGAAGATGAATGAGAAAGATGAAAGGCGGGCAGGAGGTACTGAGGGAACAGGAGGAAAAACAGGGGATGAGAAAGATGAGAGGAAGGCAGGAGGTACTGAGGGAACAGGAGAAAAAACAGGAAGATGAATGAGAAAGATGAAAGGAGGGCAGGAGGTACTGAGGAGACATGAGAAAAAACAGGGGATGAGAAAGATGAAAGGAGGGCAGGAGGCACTGAGGAGACATGAGAAAAAACAGGGGATGAGAAAGATGAGAGGAGGGCAGGAGGCACTGAGGGGACATGAGAAAAAACAGGGGATGAGAAAGATGAAAGGAGGGCAGGAGGTACTGAGGGAACAGGAGAGAAAAACAGGAAGATGAATGAGAAACATGAAAGGAGGGCAGGAGGTACTGAGGGAACAGGATAAAAAAACAGGAAGATGGATGAGAAAGATGAAAGGAGGGCAGGAGACACTAAGGGGACATGAGAACAACTGTTAAAAAGCCAAGCAGCGATTAAAGGAGCCCTCCCAGCAACTGCCCCATGTTGCCATTTAGCAGTCTCATAACCTGACAATATATTTTTCTCTATATTACTTTTGTTCAGATGGGGCTTGCCTTACAAGCTGTATTTGTGGGAGCCCTTGCGGCTGTCGCTTCCGTTGCGGTGAGGCAGGCTTAATTAGTAACTTTTTGAAATATTTGCTGTGTCAAGGGCATGAAAGGCATCAGGGCCTTTCAACCTTTTAGTTTAAAGTGGCCATGAGCCTGAGGGAGGCCCCCAGCAACTGCTGCATGTTGCCAGTCAGCAGTTGTATAACACAGCAATATATTTTTCTCTATATTACTTTTGTTCTGGGGCTTGCCTTACCAGCTGCATTTGCGGGAGTCCTTGCGGCCGTCACTTCCCTTCGGGTATACAGAAGTGTTATCACCTTGTTGTCTTTTCACACCGGATCCTCCACAGCAGGCACTTGTTCAAATAGAAGGATTCATAGCTTTTCAGTTGGTATTTTATGTTTCAGCTCCCTGCTGGCTGGCCACGTCGTGATTATCAGCGGGTATGTTTGAAGAGGAAAATATGTGTTACTGAGGAAGAAGCTGGTCTCACTGCTCACAGCTCACTTATTTGGTACATTTCTTTCTAATGATGGGTCAGAGGATTTTTGGATAGGCCACACCAGGCAGTCCTTTCCTGTGATCTCTTCAAGGCCATGGGCCTCATTACGAGGAGGGCGGTAAGGGCTTAACGGCGCTGGTAAAGGTGCCCGAGCTGTTAACCCCTTACCGCCCCATTACAAGGTCCGCTCGCGGGACCCGCTCAGGATGCCTGGTTTTACCAGACGTCCTTAGCGGGTCCCGCGAGCGGTCCAGCATGCTAGCAACGGGCCCATAATTAACGTGCCCGTTGTTAGCATTCACATTGAGCCCTATGGGGGCTCAATGGGAATGGGGAAGGCCCGGGTCCGGGGTCCCTGGATGGGGAAATACCGGGCCCTCCAAGGTCAGAATGGCCCGGTATTTCCCCATTCAGGGAACCTGGACCCGGGTTTTGGGGTAGCCATGCCCTTATTAAGGGCATGGCTACCTCCAAACTCATAATGAGGCCCATATGTCACTTCAGGTCATTTTCTGTGGTGATTGAAGGCCAAAGTTCATGCAACATCATTTCCTGGGATATCATCATTGTGCTAGTTACTATTTTGGAAACCTTAAGATTCCTACCGATTTTTGGTCACAGAATGTTGGCATGTATGAGTTAAATAGTCCCAAGTAAATAGTCCCATTCTAATGTTAGTCTTCATGATGGTTATGAGCCTGGTGCCAAAGGCGCCAGGACTGAATCCAAGAGAGTCTTGGATGAGGTTTTAAGGCCTTTGACCTGACCCTAAATGGAAGGCTGATTTGCCAGTGAGTGCCAGGGGCTTGGGTCATGACAAAGTTCAGAGCACAGTGTATACCGAACTGAAGCCGCCAAAAGCACACCACTTCTCCCACTTTCCTACTCTCCTACCCCCCCTCCACCTGACTAACCGTACCCACCCTCCTCCTTGTTTACAGAACACCGGGGGACCAATTCCGTTGGTGACAGTGCGCTATATAAATACCTTTAACATTAACATGTCTTTCAGTGTTCAACTGGGAAGACAGGTTAAACAGTCCTCCTAGGCCTTCTGTCATACAGATCGTTCAAGTGTGACAACGAAAGTGCAAGGGCGAAAAGGAGAGAGGGAAATGCAGGGGAGAGGGTAGGGGAAAGTCCAGTCAGGGCACCATGGCTCTGAGTAAGTGCAGCCATAGCAGCATGGCTCTGGGTAAGTGCAGGAAGGCAGGGGGCAGTAGGAGTTACAGTTCCAGCCCGTAAGTGCACGGTAGGCCCCGAGGCAGTGCAGGAAGACTGGTCATGTAGCGGCCTGGTACCCTGTGAGACTCTGAGGGTACCTGGGAACCAGTCAGGGAAGGCAGACAGGAAGGTTAGCAAGGAAGAGGGAGAGAGAAGGCAGAGGCGAAAAGGAAGGTCTTGAGCAGCATCCGGAACTTCAGGTGGTCCGGCTCAGGTTTGAGAGGGGCAGGGAAGCTGTTCCAGAGGGAGGCACTTGCAGAGGAAAGAGATCTACCCTCCACTCTCTGCTTGGAGAAGCTTCTGATCCTATGAGAGTTTGAGGTAGCTAAGCGAAGGGCTCCAGAGGGACAGTATTTAGGCAGAGTGAGTGGGATAAAGTGTGGCCCCCAGCCCCAGAAAGCCTTGTGGATGAATCAAAGGGTCTTGAACTTGATTCTTGGAGCCACTGGGAGCCAGTGCAGAGATTTTAGGGCTGGAAAGCTGCAGTTCCTGGGCTTGAGGCCAAGGATAAGTCTTGCAGTACTGTTCTGGATTAGTTGAAGGGGCGAAGAGTAGAGTTAGGCAGATTGAGAAAGCGGATGTTGCAGTAGTCCAGCCTGGAAAGAACCAGAGCTCTGGAGACAGTGAGCTACTGGGGGAAGGTGAGAAAAGGTAGGATACCTCTGAGGAGGTGCAGCTGGAAGTGGACCTTCATGGCAAGGTCTGTGATGTGAGGAGAGAAGGAGAGGGTTGAGTCGAAGATGACCCCGAGGTTTTTAGCCTCCAAGAAGGGCGAGGATAGAGGGCCCTAGGAGGACAGCCAGCCCAGAGTGTGAGAGGGAAAGCATGAGCAGGGGTCTCAATGAGAAGACTAATCGCGGATAGACATTCAGGAATGAGCGAGGAAGTAGAGAAGGCTGAGGGAAGCCTGAAAGAGAGCTGTGTATCATCTGCAAAACACTGGAAGTTAGACGAGAAGGTGGAAATCAGGTGGGCCAAAGAGGCCAGGTAGACATTGAAAAGCCAGGGTGAGAGTCTAGAGCCCTAGGGGACACCACAAGGGGAGAGAGAGGAGGTGGAGAGAAAGGACTGAAGTTGGACCTGGGAGTGTCGGTCCAAGAGGAAGGAGGACAGCCAGGCCAGGGCATGATCCATGATGCCCAGGTTCTCCTCACATCATGGATATGTTGCCACAGTGATACATTGTAAGAGCTGATATGTTGCACTCTGACAACACTGGTCCCATCCATGGCATACTAGATGTGTGAGTCTATGGCCAGCTCCAAGGCTTAGGCACACTTGCAATTTCACATTGATGTTCTTCCATTCCACAGGGATACAGGCCCCTTTAACAGTGTTTAATGGGACATTGAGCCAGCTGAGTGTGGTTGATGGTCACCCAATCAAGTATCGGAATTAGCAGCAGAGCCTCATTCTGGGCATCTCAGGAGGACACCGGAGTGAGGGCTTCCAAAGGGGCTGTGAAGAGGAGGGTGTTCTAATGTTATGTCCCATGTGCACCACTGTCTTGCCAGCCACCAGAGTACCATCACCTCTGCATACTACATGCTGTTATAGATTTATAAAGATCGAATATTTTAATAAGACAATATAGACATCATAGCTATAATGATATCATGCAATTGAGACTATCTTTAAACATACACAAACAGTGAATACTTGCCACAAATTAACTAATATTTGTTTAACTAGATCAGCAATAATACAAACTAATATGGCCATTACGTGACGCCATGATATCATCTATATAAATAAAAATGTAAATGTTTGTTTGTTCAAAATCTTAAATCTCCGAATGTTCTTCACTGATTGCTTTGAAATTTTAACAAAACGTTGCATTTGAATACGCATGTGTTTTTATATACTTACTATACATAGACGTCACACCTGTTGTGAAAACAAAATCAAAATATCGAGGCTGAGTACCCCAAAAGGAAATACACCGAACACGGGTTACAAAGGAACATACAAAGTACTAATTCAGTTACTAAGAACAGAGCAAAATCAGATAGCTATCGTCCCTCAGTGCAACACAACGAACTCCAGAGTGGTTCAGTGTGTTCAGTGAGAGATGCTGTACATTAGAATGCATTGGTTCTTATACTTTTTGTGAGCACAATGTCCAGCCCCAATTCGGGTTAATATTCCACTAATACATCACCGATCTAGGGTTCATGCCAAGTCTCGCACATCCGCATATAACTGCTTTGCTTTTAATACATATATCAACAAGCCTATACAGCAACTGTGTATTCTGAGATTTTCCATGCAGGTCTTCTTAAACATTAATACAATGTAGTTAAACAAGTGTTCTACGTTCAGTATTTGAATACATTGTTCTTAACGTATGCTCATGGATTAGTTTCATTGCACGAGTAATCCTTTACACACAGGTCAACGAAGGACAAGATCTCAGTTCACGACCTCAACAAGTGGCCTGGAGGCAAGTTACATATTAGCTACATACAGAGGTCAAGACGGCCATGTTGTATTTAGGAATGACATTGTCCACCATTTTACCTCACAGGGTGACTTTTACAAAGCGAACCTAAAATGGCGGATTGACCTAAAATGGCGGCTTACATTGATTTTAACACAGATTTCTTCGCAAGCGATTTACTAGCAGCTTGGCATAGGCCAATATACATATATTCATTGCGATAGGAGGCACGATATAATTTCTTATTTGACAAACCCTCATTTTGGCCTATGCCAAGTGCCAAAACTACTTTGGATCTCCTTGCAAATAACTCCATGCATCATCGTCCATGCACCCTGAATCACTGTCAGAAATATCTATTGTCATTAGGTCATTCGCTAAAATTTTGTTCAACACATATACTTTGGAAGTTTTATCTGGGGCATACACTTTGGGCCTCATTACGACCCTGGCGGTAAGGGGTTTACGCCAGCGTTAGCTGCGCCGACCCCTTACCGCCAATTACGAGGTCCCCTAGCGCCATGGTGCTTTTAACACCTGCTTTTAGCAGGTGTTAAAATCCATGGCGCTAAGGGACCATGGAGTTAATTACGCCACCGTAATTTACGGTGGCGTAATTAACGCCTTCCCCACTCCCATTATGCCCTATGGGGCAAAAATGGGAATGGGGAAGGGTAAATGGGGATTGGGGACTTACCGCCCCCGCCAACCTCGGAATGGGGCGGTAAGTCCGCCAACCACCATGGCGTAAACGTAGTTTACGCCATGGTGGTAAAGTCACGGCCCAGGCGGTAACTTACCGCCTGGGTCGTAATGAGGCCCAATGTAGTGAAACAAGTGTTCTACGTTCAGTATTTGAATACATTGTTCTTAGCGTATGCTCGCGGATTAGTTTCATTGCACGAGTAATCCTTTACACACAGGTCAACGAAGGACAATGGGCCTCATTACACGGATGGCGGAGAACCATGGCGCTATTAGCGCCATGGTTCATGCCGGTAAAATACTGGCACCGCCTTGGCGGAAAGGGGAATTACCGCCCCGCCAAGGTCGGAATGGGGCGGTAAGTCCGCCAACCACCATGGCGTAAACATAGTTTACGCCATGGTGGTAAAGTCACGGCCCAGGCGGTAACTTACCGCCTGGGTCGTAATGAGGCCCTTTATGTCCTATCGTACCTATCGCTTGTGCGCAACATCCCCCTAGCATCGAACATATACTAGGTAGACATTGAATACAGCAACAAAGAAACAACAGGATTCCCAAAATAATCAGCAAGACCGAAAGGAATTTCCAACCCCAAGATCGCAAGAAGTCCCAGAACCAAACACTAAGATCCCAGTTTCCCTCGGGAACGTGCACTTCTGAACTAAGGACATGCAGATTCTGTATTGCCTTGAAGATGGTTGGGGGGGAATCTGGCACAAAAACACAGCAAGCGGACCCCACTAATTTACACACTCCTCCACGTTCAGCCAGAACGACATCTAATGCCATCCGGTTTTGAAGTGCTACTAGTCTTATCGCCTTCTGTTCTAATGTCATATTATAGAGTATGTCCGTGGTCCGGTTGATGGTTCTCACCAGTACTCTCTCGAGTCTTCTGATATCTTCGGAATTCGCTATCTGCCCCCAAAATGGCACAACTGATTTTGCTATATCCCCCAAGATTTGTGCTGGGGTGTCACCATTCTCGTCCCGCCGTGGACGAGCCTTTGAAACTTCTTTTGTACTAGCTATAAACACCCCAGGTAACAGGATCCCTAAATAACAGGTTCCTTGCCAATCCCTGGGTAATCATGGGAATGCTACATTACCGCAGACAAAGGAGACTGGTTCACCTACATACAGAGGCCTGTTTTCCCCAGTCAAATTTGCAACATTGGCACAACCTAGAAAATCTCCCATTGACTGAGTTCCATTCCTCTGTATGCAAAAAGAAACTGAATCGGGGCTATGATTAACAGTGTAACAAGGAGGCATGGCATCCTCATTGCCTATCGGAGCCATCTTAAAGGAAATCAGAGATTGAAAAGGATGAGACAGTCTATCAGAAGGCCTAATAGAAGCAATGTTAGGTTTACTCCTGTTTGCAAAAAGCAAGCATCCCAGGGGAGTCAAAACACGTTTCTCAAAACTATTCAAATTGGTGCCATCAAAGTTCCCTGAGATGCTATCATTCCAACGGCCAAAGAACAGTGCTCTAAGAGAAGCATAGCAAGCAGAGGTAAAGGATGAATATACCAACCTAGCCCCTTAACCCCATGTTGCGGTAGATGTGAGCAGACCCAACAGTTGCGTAGCATTCATGATAAGTAGCAGAGTATTATTGTGGTACCTTTTGTCTATGCTGAGAGTCCCTAGGGGACAGAGTATGCAAATGTACAAAGGGAGTAGGAACAGTAGGTATACTTTCAGTAGGTAACATAAATTCTAAAGAATGAGTTTCCTAAAGGTACCACAACCCTAAGGCAGCGACTATTAAAAACCCAAATATCATTATAAAAACACCGCAATACGTTTTCGGGGCCCAGGCATTTTGTCCATTGTACCGGTTGGTCACCCCCTCATTTACAAGTCCCATACGAGTGGTAGCGGTAGCAGGCATTGTAATCTTCAAACGGATACCCCCAATGTTCGGTGCTGGCGACCTTCAGGTCGCGCGACTTCTTAGTTCTTCCACAACCCTAGCCAACAGAATCCCCTTTCTCAAATTCGGGCAAAAACAAGCCCTCGATGATCCTTTTCTTCTTCGAATGTACAGCCGAACCGTGCCGTAACTCTATTGTCTTGGACGCAAATTGTACCTTATTTTTCCCGGTACTGATTGATCCGGAAACAATATGTCGTCACTTCCCGTTGGAAGCAACGTATCAGAAACAAGTGAAGATGCCGAATTTGTAACAGCAGTTTCCGGATGCAAAACCTTTGGAGAGTGGAGACAAAATGGTGGCTTCACCAAGTCTCAAGGGCTCAGAGAGATTCTCCGACACACTCTCAGTGCTATTTACTGCTTTGGGGTCGTTGGTGCAGTATTAGCGAGGGGTTCTGTTTCTTCTGTAACGTGTGGCACTGGGTGAGGAAGTTTCTTGACGTGGGACGCGTGGATCCAGTTCTTTCTTCCAGAGACCCACACCGCTGTTTGGGTGACCAACAGGACCTGGAACGGGCCACGCCAGCGAGGCAGGAAGAGCGCTCAAATGCCTTGATGAGCACCCAACTCCCAGGCCGTATACTGTGGCCCGGGCCCTCGTATCGCACAGGTAAGCCTCTCGTACCTGGTGATAAATCAAATACAGGTTTTTAGTAAACTGGCTGCAATAATCTGAAAGTAATACATTTTCAACATTTCTCAATGAATTGCATTTAGGAAGGTTCCAAATGTTCGCAGGTCTCCCCATTACCACCTCAAATGGAGAGAGCCCAGTCTTAGTTTGAGGGGTCATACGCATGGATAATAACATGATCGGTAAGGCGTCCGGCCATTTTAGTTTGGTGCCGGCACACGTTTTAGCGAGCTTGTTCTTGATGATACCATTGTGTCTTTCTACTAGTCTGGCGCTCTGAGCATGTCTGGCCGAATGGAACCGTTTGTCAATTTGTAATGCCGCACATATCTGCAAAATTACAGTAGCGACAAAATGTGGACCATTGTCCGACCAGATAGCTCTTGGTAGCCCGAACCGCAGGAAGTATTCCCTTAACATGGTTTTTGCAGTAGTCATAGCTGTAGCATCTTTAACGGGGAAAGCCTCAACCCATTTACTAAAAGCACAGATGACCACCAGCACATATGTTTTATTGTCACATTGTTCCATTACAATAAAGGCAAAGTGGATAACTTCAAAGGGGACAGAGGGTGGCCCAAAACTTCCCCTTGGAGTTACTGTCCCCTTTCCCACATTGTGTTGTAGGCAAATCATGCAATCCTGGACGTAGCACTGGGCAATTTTCGAAATTTTGTCATTTGCCCAAACTTTCTCTAACATTTTTTGTCATCTTCTGGGCACATACATGCATAGGACCATGGGCCATGATGACCATCATCATTATATACGCGTCAGGGAGTAGCCATTTCCCTTCCGCTATGTCCACCCAACACCCGTCATCATCAAGTTTCCCCAAGCCTTCAGCCCACCTCTTAGATTCTTCTAACGTGGCATCAGCTTGGATATCCCGTACAGACCAAACACCCTCATCCATTGCATAAGCATTTACAGTCTCCCTTGAAACATACATCTCCGTAAGGGGATCGGTAGCAGTTTGTCTAGCTATCAGATCAGCGAAAGCATTCCCTTTCCCTATGTCATCTGTAAACTTTCGATGTGCTGCACATTTCATAACTGCTAACTGAGTAGGGAGCGCAAGCGCTGAGAGTAGTTGTACTATTAGGGAGCCATGTTGGATTTTAGTGCCATGTGAAGTTAGGAACCCTCTCTCTGACCAAAGTCTCCCAAAGTTGTGAACCACCCCAAAGGCATACTGACTGTCAGTATATATATTTACTGCAAGCCCTTTGGAAATTTCACAAGCTCGGGTCAATGCTATACTTTCTGCGGCCTGTGAAGAATTATGCGTGATTCTCTTAGTTTCCACAACCGTGCTTAATGTGGTGATTGCATAAGCAGCTGTGGATGTACCATCCGGAAGTTTGAAGCAAGAGCCCTCACAGAACAGCTCTCGTTGCGGATTATCCAAAGGAGTGTCTTTCAAATCAATTGTACCCTTTTTTGTCTCTTGTTCGGTAGTATACAGACAGTCATGTGACTCTTCATCGCCGCAAGTAGTATCTTGTGGAAAAGGTATGAGTTCAGCCGGATTAAGAACACAACACCTCTTAATTTGAATGTGAGGAGCAAACAAGACCAATTCATATCTTGTCAACCGTGCAGAAGTGAGGTGTTGCGTTTGGGTTCGGTTTAGTAGAACATCTACAGAGTGAGGCACCATCAGGGTTAAATCATGGCCTAGGACCACTCCCTCACTCTGCTTTACAGACGCAGCAGCAGCAGCGACAGCTCACAAACATCTTGGCAAAGCGCGTGCTACAGGATTAAGGGCGGAAGAAAAATAACTGCACGGCCTAATCTTTCCTTCATGTTCCTGCGTTAATACAGCCAAAGCACATCCATCACATTCATGCACAAACAACACAAAGGCCTTTTCATAGTTTGGTGTGCCCAAAACCGGTAAAGAGCATAATGCAGTCTTCAGCAAGTCAAACGATTGCTGGTGTTCCACGTTCCATGGCAATGGCGAAGAAATGCCCTTCTTTGTCAAAGCAAACATCGGTTTTATCACTAGTGAAAAATTTGGGATCCACAACCTACAGTAAGAAGCCATACCTATCAAGGATCTAACCTCCTTCTGTGTATTTGGGACAGACATGTGTTTTATTCTTTCAGGTGTCAATCCTCTTCCCTCCTTTGACAGGAGATAGCCTAAATAGGTGACCTCCTGGCAACAATATTGAAATTGTTTAAGCGCAGCTTTGTGACCATGCTTAGCTAGATGGATGAGCAACAACACAGTGCCCTCTTTACAAGAGCTCTCAGAGTCAGCGGCTAAAAGCAAGTCATCAACATATCGAAGCAATGTACAAGTAGAGGGCAATTCAAGGGTATCAAGCTGTTCTTTCAAAGCCCTACTATAGATGCTAGGACTCTCTGTGTACCCTTGAGGTGCACGAGTGAATGTGAACGAGCGTCCCCCTAAGGTGAACGAGAAAAAGTATCTACTATCCTTGTGTATAGGAATACTAAAGAAGCATTTTTTAGATCCACCACACTAAAGTAAGTAGCTGTACCTGGAACCATGGTTAAGATTGTCGTCACATCAGGCACAATTGGAAATTGTGGAGCGACGACTTCATTAATGGCACATAAATCAATTATGACACGGAATGGAATTGCATTATCGCATTTCTTGTACACGGGTAAAATCGGACTATTACACAAACTTCCTGAAATTTCCTCAATCACCCCGCGATGCACAAAATCGGAAACAATGCATTTCAAAGCTTGCTTATCCTCAACTGAAATCTGGGGAATGCGTGGCAGCTCAATTCCGTGTTTCAAAACTATCTTAACAGGTTCAATCTGTAAAACACCGACATCATTGTCGTCAACAGCCCATAAACTCTCTGGTACATTAATGAATTCTGGCGGCAAAGGTCTAGTCACGAATTGCGAGACAGAAAATTGCTGTGGTGAAATCATCAAGCGCACTCCATCAGAAGAACAATAAATCACTGCATTTAATTCTTTTAACAGATTCAACCCCAGCAGGTTCTCTCCACAATTTGAAGTCAACAGAAATGGACAGTGGTCCGTAAAGGGACCAAAAGAAATGGGTACCAGCGAAGAAACCGGACAAACGACTGGCGTGCCAGAAAACCCTACAGAAACATTGGTTTGCCCTGACAGTGGAATGTTTGGAACCCGCGAATGATCAATGGAACACTTCTGTGCTCCAGTGTCTATCAAAAACTGATGTTTCCTATTTCCCACCACCATTTCAACGTAGGGATCTTTCTGATTGACGGGAATAGGTGTAGGTTCCAAACCCAGCTTCAGGCAATCATAACGAAACAGAATGTCATCAAAAGGAAACTCTTCAGATAAATATGCAGCAGAAGGATGATCAAATATGATCCTGGTGTCCACACTCGAAATCTGATTATCCTGTGAAAAAGGTTGCTGAGGATCCTGTGTAAACTGACCTCTACCAGGGCCCCCTACCCCTGGGCGACCTCTGGATCGTCTACCCATATTCCCGAATGTGTTATTCGACCTTTGTCGAAGGACGGGGCATTGTGCACGCCAATGACCCTCTTGATGACAATAGGCGCACTGGTTAATGTTCACAGGACCCAAGGACACATTCCCTTGCGGGACATACTGACATCTAATCTGAGAACTACCCCCTCTTACAATTTGCTGTAATAGCACTTTGGTCTTCAAATCACCTTTTCGTTTTTCAACTCTATCTTTTTCATTATTGACACGGTTCTCGTAGTACTGAGCCATGTGCAGTACTTCTGATTGGGACTTCGCCTGCCAAGCGCTCTCAAAAGACATAATTTGTGACTGGATGTCAGACAGCAATCCACACACAAATTTGTCCACAAATAACCTTTTCCCAGACTCTGTGCCTAGGTTTTGTCCACTGAAATCCGAGAATACCTGTTCGAACCGATTAAAGAACTCGGTAGCACCCTCAGACTTTCCTTGGACACAGGCCGTAAGTTTGTCCCAAATAATTCTTTTCTCTGGAATTATGGTTGTGGTGCCAACGGCTAAATTCCAAAGATTGTCTATCGCTGCGGAACAACGCCCTGAAGCAGGTAGACAATTTCCCAAGCATATCAAATTATTGGTGTTACCTGGTCAATAATTGTGTCTGCAGATACAATGCGCCAAATTCAAATTATCAGGTTTGAATTAAGAGCCGGGTCACGACTCACCTGAACAAACCTAAGGAGGTCCGATTTCAAAGAATCTTATCTAACTAATCTTACCTCGTGTATGGTGATTTCGGCAAATCTGCCCGCCTCGATAAGTGGACCCTCGTCAAGATGCCGTCTCGGACCACAAGCTAATCGTCCAGGGATCGGGTCGTGCAGTGCTGCTGAGGTGTTGCGTCTCGTTCAGTGGGGCCCCCTTTTGTCACACCGTCCAATCCCGGTCTGATAGCCTGCGTCAACCTTCAATAATCCGGCATCAATCTTGAGGGTCCCTATTCGGGCACCAACTGTGAAAACAAAATCAAAATATCAAGGCTGAGTACCCCAAAAGGAAATACACCGAACACGGGTTACAAAGGAACATACAAAGGGCCTCATTACACGGTAGGCGGTAACCATGGCGCTATTAGTGCCATGGTTGCCACCGGTGTTTTACCGTGTCCGCATTGGTGGATGGCGGAATTACCGCCCTACTCCAAGGTGAGCGGGGCGGTAATTCCCCATTCACCAAGGCCCTTCCCCATTCCCATTTTTGCCCCCATAGGGCATAATGGGAATGGGGAAGGCGCTAATTACGGTACCGCAAATTGCGGTACCGTAATTAGCACCAAGGTCCCTTTGTGGCACCCTACTTTAACGGCTGGTAAAACCAGCCGTTAAAGTCGGGTCCCGCAAAGGGAACTCGTAGTAAGGCGGTCTTCTCATGCAGGTCTTCTCAAACATTAATACAATGGGCCTCATTACGACTCAGGCGGTAAGGGGTTAACGGCAGCGTAAACAGCGCCGACCCTTACCGCCTGAGTACGAGGTCCCTTAGCGCCATGGAGGTTTTAACACCTGCTTTTAGCAGGTGTTAAAATCCATGGCGCTAAGGGACCATGGAGTTAATTACGCCACCGTAATTTACGGTGGCGTAATTAACGCCTTCCCCACTCCCATTATGCCCTATGGGGCAAAAATGGGAATGGGGAAGGGTAAATGGGGATTGGGGACTTACCGCCCCCGCCAACCTCGGAATGGGGCGGTAAGTCCGCCAACCACCATGGCGTAAACGTAGTTTACGCCATGGTGGTAAAGTCACGGCCCAGGCGGTAACTTACCGCCTGGGTCGTAATGAGGCCCAATGTAGTGAAACAAGTGTTCTACGTTCAGTATTTGAATACATTGTTCTTAGCGTATGCTCGCGGATTAGTTTCATTGCACGAGTAATCCTTTACACACAGGTCAACGAAGGACAATGGGCCTCATTACACGGATGGCGGAGAACCATGGCGCTATTAGCGCCATGGTTCATGCCGGTAAAATACTGGCACCGCCTTGGCGGAAAGGGGAATTACCGCCCCATTCCAAGGTTGGTGGGGCGGTAATTCCCCCTTCCACCATTGCCCTTCCCCATTCCCATTTTTGCCCCATAGGGCTTAATGGGAATGGGGAAGGCGCTAATTACGGTACCGCAAATTGCGGTACCGTAATTAGCTCCCTGGGTCCCTTTGCGGGTTGGTTTTTAACGCCTGCAAAAAGCAGGCGTTAAATCCCCCAACCCGCAAAGGGACCTCGTAGTAAGGCGGTAAGGATTTACCGGTACCGGTATTTTACCGGTACTGATAAATCCTTACCGCCATCCGTTTAATGAGGCCCAATGTCTCAGTTCACAACCTCAACAAGTGGTCTGGAGGCAAGTTACATATTAGCTACATACAGAGGTCAAGGCGGCCATGTTGTATTTTGGAATGTCATTGTCCACCATTTTACCTCACAGGGTGACTTTTACAAAGCAAACCTAAAATGGCGGATTGACCTAAAATGGCGGATTGACCTAAAATGGCGGCTTACATTGATTTTAAGGTCAGGACCTTGCAACACGGATTTCTTCGCAAGCGATTTATAAGCAGCTTGGCGTAGGCCAATATACATATATTCATTGCGATAGGAGGCACTATATAATTTCTTACTTGACACTGTAACAGGTAAAAACATGCTTTTTCTGAAAAACAGCGCCATCTGTTCGACATTAAAGCAACACACCCTATACCAAATATTTAACAATTTCATTTCAATGTTTCCGATTTAGAGTACGTGTTGAGGAAGCAGCAGAGCAATGTGCAGCCAGACTTCAGGATGCACGATTGCGAGCACGGCGATCGCGTTCTGTAGCTTCAGATCTGCTTCATTCTCAACAGAATGAACACGGCAGGCTGAGAGTGGCTGAAATACGTCAACGAGAAACAGCAGATCAGCGTCAAACATGGCTCCGTGCTCAGCAATCATGCGATTACAATTGCCTTGCATTCCGGTACAACCCAGCTGATGATTATAGTTTGAGCCGGCATGTTCTCATCGGCAATATGACTGAAGTATGTCCTTATTGTAAGGCTCTGAAATTTAATGGAGAAACAAAAGGAATTTGTTGCGCCGCCAGGAAAATTAAACTGCCTCAACTTGGAGAACCGCCAGAGCCATTAAAAACTTTGCTTGCCGGATATACCGCTGAATCAAAGCATTTCTTATCTAACATCAGGAAATACAACTCATGCTTCCAAATGACTTTGTTCGGCGCAGAAATCGTAACAACTTAATTCATGCCAACTTGCGTTTGCAATCACCATCAACAAAGCTCAAGGCCAATCTTTACAATTGAGAGGTTTAGATATAGACACGGATTGCTTCTCACATTGACAATTATATGTTGCGTGTTCTACAGTCGGCCAATCGGACAATCTCTATATCTACACAGACAATGGAACAACAACAAAAGTTGTATACCCACAAGCATTGTGAAATTAAACATATTAGAAACATGCGATTTCTCTTTACTTTCTTTTCCATTTAACCAGACTGAGCCACAGCAACGCGTGGCCGGGGACAGTTAGTTAATGATATGATAATAATATCAATTTATTATAGGGAACTACACACACATTGGTCTCAGAGCACTGAAATTATTATCCCACAGAGTGGTACTCAATTTATCGACCTTACAAGGATGAAAGGCTAAGGTGACCTTGCTGGGATTCGAACCTGCCACGACAGTCTAAATACAGATATCAGGGGCGAGTGTTCAACTTGCTGTTCTATCTGATCTGCTATTTGGGCTGGCATTGTACACAACGTGCATAAAAACGTCATCATGTATAACCCACCATGATGGCGTCAGAAGCGTCTAAAACGTCACTTTAAATATATGCCATCTTGGCCAATTCAGACTCAATTATAACAGAGGACTGATCTGCTGTAAGAACACGCAATAAGGCAACTATGAACGTTTAGGCCAAGATAAATTTATCATCTTATCACTGCATCTCTAGTTCTCTGTGTTCTCTGTATAAACAGTGAACCTTTAACAATTTAGACATTGAAATTTGGCAAACAATATTTTCATTAATAAATGGCTACAGAATGTATCAGTAAGTAGCTTTCTACCCTTTCACCTGTCTCAGACATTGCAAATTAGTTATCCAACTTAGAAGTCACCCCAAACTAAGCATTTAAACTTTAAGAAAAACACTTGGGGGCTCACTATTGAGCCACGTAATTCAGCCGCGAGACCCGTTACGTGTAAACAATGTAAAGGCCCACTCCCCGTCTTGTACGTGCAATACAAAGAAACAAGACACACCCCAACGGGAAATGAGACCAGGGGGGGTAATTCATAGAATTCCCTGCACAAGTGGCCCACGCGGCTGGCGCACAGTGTGCGCGTGTGGCAGTCTGCACCAGCCGCGTGCGCCAAAACCCATTTCAGCGCACAGCGTATTCATGGATTTCAACATCCATAACCAGCCGTGGCACAGAGTGGCGCAGCGACCCTGCAGCAGCGCCATTTACACCACCCAACCCCACCCCATGCGCCATGAACAGCGCACAAATCCAGTACATGGTGCAAAGGCCAGTGGACCAGCATACAGCACCCCAACCACAAAAATGCGTGTAAAACTCCCCGCGCAAGCCCCAGAATGCACGTACCCTGCTCTCGCTAGGCCAATCGAGTGTTACACTCCCTACGCACCCCACGGAATACACGTACCCGACTCGCGCTAGGCCAATCGTGTGTAAAACTCCCTGCGCACCCCTCGGAATACACGTACCCCGCTCGCGCTAGGCCAATAGCGTGTAAAACTTCCTGCGCACCCCTCGGAATACACGTACACCGCTCGCGTTAGGCCAATAGCATGTAAAACTACCTGCGCACCCCTCGGAATACTCGTACCCCGCTCGTGCAAGGCCAATCGCGTGTAAAACTCTCTGCGTACCACGCGGAATACAGAATACACGTACCCCGCTTGCGCTAGGCCAATCGTGTGTAAAACTCCCTGCGCACCCCTCGGAATACACGTACCCCGCTCGCGCTAGGCCAATAGCATGTAAAACTTCCCACGCACCCCTCGGAATACACGTACCCTGCTCACACTAGGCCAATAGTGTGTAAAACTTCCTGCGCACCCCTCGGAATACACGTACCCCGCTCGTGCAAGGCCAATCGCGTGTAAAACTCTCTGCGTACCCAGCGGAATACAGAATACACGTACCCCGCTCGCGCTAGGCCAATCGCGTGTAAAACTCCCTGCGCACCCCTCGGAATACACGTACCCTGCTCACACTAGGCCAATAGTGTGTAAAACTTCCTGCGCACCCCTCGGAATACACGTACCCCGCTCGTGCAAGGCCAATCGCGTGTAAAACTCCCTGCGTACCCCGCAGAATACAGAATACACATACCCCGCTCGCGCTAGGCCAATCGTATGCGTGGAAAAAGTCCCCCCTGTGGTGTGGGCTGCCTGTGGGGCATGCCCAGGGTGGATGGGCTGACTGTGGTGCATGGGGAGAGTGGATGGGCTGCCTGCGTGTATTTGGGGGGTGCACGGGGATTCTCACACATGATAGGCCCTGTGCGAGTGGGGTACGTGTATTCTCGGGGTGTGCGGGAAGTTTCACATGCGATAGGCCCTGTGCGAGTGGGGTATGTGGATTCTGGGGGTGTGCGGGAAGTTTCACACGCTATAGGCCCTGTGCAAGCGGGGTACGTGTATTCTGGAGGTGCGCAGGAAGTTTCACACGTAAATGTGCATAGTGGTCCCTCCCGGGTGTGGCCTTCCCCCACTCCCCATGCCCTGCAGGCACCCCACACCACAGGGGACTAGCCTACAATCCCTCCATGCCCTGCAGGCAGCCCACATGCCAGCATGCACGCCTGAGCGCACCTGTGAGCCCCGACTCATGTCCTCCCACCCACTCACCCACCCAGCAGTGATGGGCACCTGCCAGCAGGACCCGACACATGTCCCCCCGCCCACTCACCCACCCAGCAGTGATGGGCACCTGCCAGCAGGCCCCGACACATGTCCCCTCAGCCACCCAGCAGAGATGGGCACCTGCCAGCAGGCCCGACACATGTCCTCCCACCCACTCACCCACCCAGCAGTGATGGGCACCTGCCAGCAGACCCCGGCACATGTCCCCCCCAACACGTCATCATGATCCACAATCATGGCCCTTATGGCCACCCAAATTTCACGGCACGCCACCCCTGCCCAAAGAACCAACCGAGTATTACATCCACCCCACATTGAAATGCCCATTACATGATACAACCCAAATGGCATGTATGTACATCAACACATGTGCATCACACATACACAATGGGTGCCAGTGAATGTGAAAACCCACATCGTGACATGCATGAAAGCAATGAGAGAATACCACACACTGAAGTATGAAACAAAAATGTATTGAACACAAAATGAAGGTAATGAAATGAAAACACACAATAATGCAAATAAGAAATCCAGCATGTCCCAAAAAGAAAAAAAATATGAAATCAGAATCCAAATAAATCCAAATGAAAATGTGTCCAAAGTCTCTGTCCAACAAAGCAAATCCAAAGGGAAAGAAATTAGGAAAATCTATTGCTCCCTGGTGATAAAAAAAATAATAATGATGACAAATCCACTGTTCAACTGTGTACAAATAACAAATCCAGGGTCCATGAGCCCAACGATATAAATTAAACCTACATAAAAACCTACCTAATTAATATCTATATACAAAAATGTGGGGCATAGTCCATGCGCCCCAAATGAAAGAAAAAATGAAAGGAAACTTAACACTAATTAACTATTTACAATGGCGGCGGGCAAGTCCAACGGCTCACTTGTTGATGTCATGGGCCAGGGCATCATCGAACTCCTGGTCAATTTTTTGGTGGCGGGCCTGTTCACTGGCCCCGAGTTCTCGCAGGGATAACGCCATGTTCACCTCCAACTCCCTGCAAATTCCCTTGAGGCACTCAGCCCGCCTCAGCGCCCTGCGCATGGAGTTCTCCGCCCTGACCATTGTGAGCCGTGCCTCCTCCGCCCGCTGCCGCTGTGCACCTATCCGCTGGCCCAACCGCTGCCACACGGAAGACACTCCCATTCCAGGGTCCTCCTGCCCTCCGGCCGATGCCTGCCCCTCTGATGTAGATGGCTCCGAGCCATGATGCCTCCCACATTGAACCTGCCGCTGCCTCCGACGCAACTGCCTCTGCCAGCACAACGGCATCCAGGCTGATGGAATCCACCGGCGCCGTCGTGCACGTGCCCTGCCCGATGATGCCGGCACATCCTCCATCTGCTGGGGTCCAGTTGCTGGGGTGTCCACCCCTGCTGGACCTCTGACTCCTGACTGTGGCAGGGATGGGATCTCCATCAGCGCTGTTCCATCTCTTCAGCCACCAGTCATTTACACCGTACCAGAAACACAAAATTGTGTGTCGACAATGCTAAATGTTTTATCATTTAAAACAATACATGTAGAAAACTCTGTTTTTCACTCTGCTTACTAACCCACAAATATGCATACTCTAATGTGCTCATCATGCATACCTTCAGCTGTGTCACACAGCTCATTCCGAGGGTTTTCCAAGATACGCTAGGGTACATGGGGTGACCCTTCTTGCCCATAAGTCTAGAGCCTAGTCTTAGGTTTCTTAGGACTGTAATGCAAGGTTGATTAGGTGTAGGTTTTTGAGCGAAGTGGTCGAGCCATAAGCCCGGCGCATTAAGGTAGCTGTTGCGGTACTGAGGAGCAGTACTGGGGCAGGTGTCAGCAGGTCTGCAGGTAGGGGCCATAGCTGCAGTGTGCAGAGTGGTAGGTGTCACTGTGTTGGGGGATGGTGTAGGGAGTGCGCAGGTGAATGCACACAGTACGAAGAGTACTCTTAATGGTGGGAGGAGAAGGTTTTTAGCAAGTAGGTGTGGCAACATGATACTAGGATACGGTGTGGCAGGGACACCGGGCCGATGTGACGGTCACTGGATAGGCAATGCACGTACAGTAATGCTAAAGTTGATGGGCTCTACAGGCTACACAGTGCAAAAGTGCACTAACGCTAAAGACTAATGTCAGGCAGAGTAGAACAACAAGGCAGAACAGTGCAATATGCGATGCGACTAGATTCAAATGTGGGCATAGCAAGGCAAAGCAGTGAAAAAATGCAGCACTTCTAGCTTTGAGGATGGCAAAACAGGGTAATACAGTGCATAGTGCAACAAAAATGGGCAATAAGGAGTCACTTAGGGTGCGCAAATGGTAGATAATTGGAACAGAGGGGCTGATGAGCCCGAGTCTGTGTAGGAGCTTGGTGGTGGGGAGGAATACACAGATGCACACAGAATGCAGTGAGATAGTTCAGATAAACTCCAAAACACATAAAATGCAGTAGGCTAGTTAAGCTAGGCTCAAATGCGTACACAATTTAGTGAGCACGGTACCATAGGCAAGGTAGCCATGAATGCAAAGCGAGATCGAGTTGGGTGCAGAGGGGTAGTGAGCCTGGATGCTCCTTTTGCCGTAGGCTAGATCAAATAGTTCAAGCAGTCCACACAGGACAGAGGCTTATATGGGCACGTAGGATACTTATACATATATCAGTGTGCAGGTAAGGGAGTGTCAGGCGGATGGTTGCTGATTAGGCGTGGATGAGGAGTTCAGGTGATCACAGAATAGCGTAAGAGTATGTGGCCATCAAGCACATGCCATGGTTAGCATCAGAGGTAGTAGGAGACATTGCAGGAAGTAGTGGTCGGGTGGAGGCTTACCCAGTAGGAAGGGATGACCGCTCCTCACCGCGGCGAACAGGAGGCAAACAGGGCCTTTTCACTGGCCTCCTCCTTCTGCCGGCTTCCGCCTGCCGGTGCAGCGGATTAGGCAAAAAGCGGGCTGGTTGCTTAGCAACCGAAAGCAGCCTCGCTTTCGTGCCGCGTTGCGACCGCCATTTTGGGCCAGGCGGCGCTCGTGAATCTGAACATTGTCACGGACATGTGTCATGCATCCATGGCGTTTACAAGTCACACACATGCAAGTCAGACACACAGACATGTACACCATACATGTCCATTACAGCTGTCCCCATCTCTCACACCCCAACCATGTCCAATAACAGAGACAGGCATGCATTCATGTGTGCATTCCGCATGCTGCTCCGCATGTTGCATTGTAACACATGCACATCCATGTGGTTCACGCATGACTGGTCTCACATGCAGAACCATGATGTCCCTGCACACACACATCCATACATGGCCAATGTCACACATACAGGCAAGTAGCTGACTACCAGCACACTGCAACATGCCCTGTTTCACACAGCAATGCATGGCCACTTACCGCTCGACTCCAAACGGGCCTGCATCCTGAGGATCTGGTGGCGAAGCACTGGGCAAATGCGCTCCAGGACCCTCATCTGCTGGTTGGTAAGCTGGCCCCGGCGCCCCACTGCATCCTCTGCCTCTAAGAGACGCCGGGCCTTCTTGAGGGTCCTGGATTTGTAGTCCTCCCAGCGCTTCTGGACATGTTTCAAGTCACGGGGTGCCACCCCCTTCACGTTGATGGCACCCACTATGTCCGTCCAGATCCTCCTCCGTCCTTCCTTGTCGTCGCGCGATGGTGTGAAGATGGTATCATACTGCCCCGGGACTCACTACACCAGGATGCAAACCTATTCGGAAGTGAAGCTGGCAGCCCTCTGCCTCTCTGGCTGGGGGTTGCCACTGGTGCCGGAAGGTGTTGTGTCAGACATGGCAACCCCCAAGGCAGGTGTGGGTGGGCAACTGGGTCCTGGGGCTGGGCTGTGGAGTGATGAAACACCAGTTGGGAGTCTTCTGTTCCAGCAGGGGTGGTCACTGCAACTGGACCCCTGCAGATGGCAGATGTGCAGGCACCAAATCGCAGGGCACGGTGGCAGCAGGCAGGCAGCAGCAGATGGCTCGTGGGAGGCTGCTTGGGGTTTTTGGGGGCAGGAAAATGGCCTTCTGGGCAGGAGCGTGGTCTTCCGTGTGTTGTCGCGTGGCCAGCTTGATACGGAGTGACTTGGCATGTGAAAAAAGTGCACGTCAGCATGTAATTCGAGGAAAGACCCTTAGCGCATAAGCACGTCTGTGACGTTACGTGCGTGGGCTATTCCCTGGCACGGGTTGAGGGTCCCACGTGGGTTTCCATCGCTCTGTACATGCTTTTCGTGGAAAGCGGTGCATGTGTTTTCCAGGCGTTGGGGTTCACGCGCGATTACTTCACAGCGGGTGGGTGTTGGCTCCGCGTTATTCTTCTACGCGCAAGGCCGACGGTGAGCCACACATGCTATTTTTCCCTCTGTGGGTGTCCCTGTTTGTCGCGTACCCCTTTTCTTCCGGCTATACTAGCCTGAGTGTTGATCGCGTACGTATTTTTGGGGTAGCTGGCTGCCACCGCGTACTGCGAGTGTTTTTTTACACACACGTGGGCTACAGGGGTCGCTTATCTGTTTTTGTTGATTTTATGGGATGCCTGTGGGGTGCGTGACACGTCAATTCTCCTAGAGGGCCACAGAATGGGACATTCATGTAGCTGTATGTACGTGTTTGTTGTTTGCGCACACTTTTGTAATGCACAGGGACGCTACCGCCTGCCTTCGTGCGGCGGCCGTGTTTAGGCCTATGCGTGTATTTTGCCGTGCGTGGCTTTACCGTTTTCAATTTCATGAATATGTGTTGTTTGTGTGCGTGTGGGCATTCCGTGTATTTCCCTGCAGTACTTCCCCAGTTACGCCTTCTTTTTCACGCGTTGTTCCCCATTCGGCGCGTTACGCCCCGTGTTCCGCCCACTTTTTGGTGTGTGCGCTAAAGTTGTGTGCTTTCGCTGTGCGCATCGTGCACGGTGTTCAGGATGCTGCAATGACGTGTGCGCCCGTGTGCCACGCACGATTTTGGCGCACATCCCAAGGAAAACACGCACAGGGACTTCCATGAATCGCACGCGTGCGCCTGTTTTTTCACGCTTGCGCCAGCTTGCGCCTGCTTGCTCCATTATTTTCAGCGCACATTTATTCCATGAATCGGCCCCTAAGAGAACAGGCTGCGAGAGTTAGTTTCCTTTTATGTATAATTGGCATCCAGAGAACTCTGCTGCCCGAGTGCGCTCTGGCACACAATACACGTACAAATGATTATAAGAGCAGAAATCATCATTAGTGATGTCAGACACGAAGATTACAAAGTTCCTTATGATTGGACACAAGCTTGCGTTGCATATAGCCATATAGGTGCTGCTCCTCCGTGGTTGGCGGCTGGGTTGGCGGGAGGGTGAGCATCACAAGGTTCATCTGTCTGTGTTCATGACGGGGTGAGGGTCAGGTCGTGGTGAGGTAGGTCAGGCTCTAACTAAGCTGACGTGAGATACCACCATCAGACATGCACTAAATAATAGTCACTACAGTTCCTTTCATTATATCATCATGTACCTATAAATTGAACAAACACAATTACAGCATTATTCATTGAGATTTATATGGAGTACCGGGCTTGAGGTCGTGGTCAGTAAGATACAATTGGCTGTGGGGTGGGTCCAGGTGCATCAAAAGAGGCTACAAGACATTCTGACATTTGTTAGTTCTCGGGTGCAATATACTGTGACAGAGGTTTGGTGTAAGTTGGGGGCACACTGGGGTGGGCTTCACAGCAGGGTCACAGGTCTGGTACATCAAGGGAATACCTAGCAAGAACACAGGGTTATAGTGGCAGTATTTTCCAACAGCGGGGTACGAGGGCACAGGCGGGTTTGTGGAAATGGATGGGCTACAGGGCATGGTCTGAGCTGGTTCAAACACAGGACAATGATCTCAGAGGAAGAGTGAGATGCTACATTAGTGTTTTTGTTGCAATTATCTCCGGCTAAGCCGTGAGAATGGAGCTGCGTT